>NC_135789.1:13825000-15071250 GCF_051106095.1 Pogona vitticeps | reverse complement strand
ATTTCTGCTACAACCAGTCTGAACGCTCGCAATTTATAAACCAGGGTCTTTAAACCAAGGTTTGATCCAGGTCTGTTTAAAACCAACGCGTAGTCGGAATTCCCTGTTGGGCTGAACTCTGTTTTTTGAACCGACCGATGCTGGGGTTTAAAAGGGGCTTAGAAAAAAAAGCCAGGAAGGGGGCCAACGAGGGAACAGTAAACTGTATAGCCTAATATGGAAAGCCGGCAGTGTGCCGGCATGATCTCAGCTGTAAAAAATGTAAATAACTAGCCTTCCCTACATGGCCAAAAGTCTGCGGCTTTATTAAAAGGGGACGAAAGGGAGCGTCATCTCCTTTTAACTTCTGCCTCTGTTTGGGAGCGCTCCAAAATAATTTACGGGGTGGGTGAATGGGTTTCTGGAGCAGTTCCCCCCCCCCGGGCTAGGTTCCCCCCACCCCCAGTGCTTTCACTGCCATAATACCAGGAGTTGCTCTGCTTGCACCATGGAGGATGATAGCATCAGGAATGCGGTAGTCCCAGCAAATCCGAAGGAGGAACCTGACCCGTGGGAGCTTGTAGAGTTCCCACAGAAGCTGTTTAACTGACCAGAAGCGCTCAGACGGACAGCTGCCAATCTTGCTGGAAAGCCAGGAAAAGAAGGGCCTCTCGAGGTCCCCAAAAGAACAAGCTTTTCCAAACTCCTAAAATAAAAATATAATCTTTTTACTTTTGCCTGTGTAATAGATGATAGGTCGGGGTATATACAGGAAACGACTTTTGACAAATAGGTTTCATCTAAAAATGATCAAAGCCTTTTAAGTATCTGAGAGAATATTATGGGTACCTGGGAAGCACTGTATGCATTGTCAAGATGAACCAAACTTTAGAAAAAAGTATTTGGGCCTATTCCACCGGCTCCATTCAGCAGTCACTGTTCAGTGGATGGCTCCCCTTCTTGCCATTTTATCTTCAGAACAATCCTGGGAAGTATTAGATCAGGTTCAAGAGACTGAGAGAGAAAAGCCTGAGGTCACCCAGTGAGTTTCATAGTTCGCTGGAGACTAGGCGCTGAACCTCCTGCATCCCTGTCTGCTGATTTGGAAGTCCCTGGCTCCATCAGGTCCCCTGGGAATATTTCTTTCTTAGTTAAACCACAGCTTGGGAAAGTTACTCCTGAAGATGGCAGCTTTGAAACCCCATCTCCCCTTTCTCTCTCAAGTGGCATGCCCAGCAGCCCTGCAGGATTGGGGGAATGATGGGTGTTTGAATCCAACAGCTCTGTTCCCTGGCTTGGCGACGAGACAGCCGCTTTGCTAAATTATTTGCCAGAGGCCCTTTGTCTGAAATAAGGCCCATTCAGATGAACTTGCCCACTCTTCTAATGGGACCATCCACCCCAATAATGGGTGAGGGGTTTTCTTGCTGGTTTTGGCACCCTGTGTGGGTGGAAGGACCTCTTATTAGTGCAGAGGTCAACTCAACCTTTCTTGAGGTTCCAGGAAGAATGTTACAGCCTTTAGGGGGGGAGTGTATATAATAGGACCCCTGTATCCACAGGAGGTTGGTTGCGAACTCCCTGTGGATGCTGAAAACCACAGATAACAGCAAACCCTATTAATATCATGGTAAAAGGGGAAAAAATCCTATTTTCACATGCATTACCATAACTGACCTCTAGAGGGAGCCAAAGACTGTTCTATGTGTCCCTCAATAACAAGAATTCATAGCATGGTCTCTGGCTCCCTCTGTTGCTAGTTTGTGGTAGTACATGTGAAAATATTTTTTCTGGGTTTTTCTTTTCATATTTTTAATATTTTTAGAATGTGGATAAGTGGCACTGTGGATACTGATACTGCAGATACGAGCCTCTGACTTTAAAGCATTTTAAATCTTATAGTCGGAACAGAGGCACACCTCAACTGTTTTTTAACCCCTCCTCCTCTCACCCCAGTGGCCAGTTTGCAATCGTGCGGAAATGCCGAGAGAAGAAGACGGACTTGGAATACGCGGCCAAGTTCATCAAGAAACGTCGACTCTCTTCCAGCCGCCGCGGGGTGAGCCGGGAGGAGATTGAGCGGGAGGTAAACATCTTGCGGGAGATCCAGCACCCCAACATCATCACCCTCCACGACATCTTCGAGAACAAAACGGATGTGGTCCTGATCCTGGAGCTGGTGTCCGGCGGGGAGCTCTTTGACTTCCTGGCTGAGAAGGAGTCGCTGACCGAGGAGGAGGCCACCCAGTTCCTCAAACAGATCCTGGACGGGGTCCACTACCTTCATTCCAGACGCATCGCCCATTTCGACCTCAAGGTGAGACACACACACACACACACACACACACACACACATTCACATTCACTCACACAGAAAGAGAGAGAGAGAGGGAGAGAGACAGTGATGTGGGAGATCTGAGCAGCTGCTGCTTTTGTGTGAACCAAGGTGGTTGGAAATCAGATTGTATATCACTGGGAGTATATTGTTCCATTCATTCATTCATTCATTCATTCATTCATTCATTCATTCATTGGCTGGTGCTCTCCCCGTAAGGGGAACTCAGGGCAGCTCACCATGTTAAAAAATTAGAGAATTAAAAAGACAATGAATTATAAATAAAGCAAAGAACCTATAATATAGTAGGACCACCATATCTGTGATATCCGTATCTGCGGTTTCACTTATCTGCTACCTGAAAATATTAAATTAAAACACCCAGAAATATGGTTTTCCAAGATGTGTTACCAGAACTAGAAAGAACCAGAGACTGTGCTATATCTATAGGGTTTGGTATATCCATGGGTTTTCAGCATCCACGGGGGGGCCGGGGCTTGGAGCCGTTCTCCCCCAAATATTCAGTCCTATTGTAGTAATCAATATATTTTGAATGATTAAAAACATTTAAAACTTCAAAAACAAACTTAACTAAAGGGAGAGGGAAAATGCCACCGTTGTAATGGTTGAAAAGGGCTGCCGGCCAGGAATTTGCCCGTTTGCTGAGCTCAGAGGTCATAACTCAACCCCCTTTCCCCCCTTCCTTTCAGCCCGAAAACATCATGCTGCTAGACAAAAACGTCCCCAGCCCTCGCATCAAGCTGATCGACTTCGGCATTGCACACAAAATTGAATCGGGGAGTGAGTTTAAGAACATCTTCGGCACCCCAGAGTTTGTAGGTATGTGCGGGAAAGAGCAGTCCAGAAAGCTGAGAGATTGAAACCCCCCCCCCCCAAGAGGAAACGGGTGTGGTAGGGCATGTGGATGGCTTGGTCACTGAAACACCTTTTCTCTCCCCCCCTTTTTTTCTCTTTTTCTCTAAAGCTCCCGAAATCGTCAACTACGAGCCTTTGGGCTTGGAGGCCGACATGTGGTGAGCGAAGTGGGATCTGCCGAATTTAACAGGCATCAGAAAAGGCAAAAGGCCTGCAAGGGGTTACCGTAGGAGAGCTGAGAAAAGTTACGTAGCGGTTCCTAAGAACCACAGAAAGCCTCATGGCCTCTTAAGGGCTGATCAGCTGGCGTGTGCGCATGAATGTGCATGGATCGGAGCCCACGTACGGAGTTCAGGCAGCCTTCTCTGCCCCTAGGTTGGGGGAGGGGGGTGGCACATGGGCCACGCCAGGCATGACCACGAAGCCCCACCTCAGGCGTGGTGCTAGGGGCCATGGCGGCAAAGGAACAAATATCAGGATGAGTTAGGGCTAGGGTTTCTGGGGGAAGCAGGGGCTCCTCTCCCAAAGTCTTGACCCCTCTGCCTTTTCCCCCCCTCAACAGGAGCATCGGTGTCATCACGTACATCCTGTGAGTACTTCTGAATCAGAATATTTTCAGCCTTGTGTGTCTGGGTGCCAAGAACACACATTTTATGTTTCAGGGCTGGTGATTTTCTCACTTAACAGATAAATAATGGTTCGCTTGTTGGTTTAGAGTAGAAGTTCTTGATCTTGAGCCCCTCCAAAGGTTTGGGGTTTCCAGAATTCTTTCTTGCCCCAGTGAGCTTAGAAGCCCAGTTTCCGGAAAGATCATTTTCTCTCCTAGAAGCTCACCCAAGCCTTCAGAGGCCCTCCTCTGCATCCTCTCACCAAGTAAAGCCAGAAAAATGTCCCAACTAGACAAAAAGCATCTATTAGTTTATTTACTTGTTTAAAATATTTCTATCCTGCATTTCTCCTTGAAAAAGACCAAAGGTGACTTGTATCATTAAAAGGCCAATATTAAAGCCAATAATAGTGAGGATACAAACACTAAAAAAGATCAAATGAATAGTCTACAAAAAACATAAGCCACACCAAAAAACAAGCAACACAGTAAAGTACAACAAGTTATTTAAAAAAAAACTTCTCAGGCAACCAGTCCTTAAGGAAAAGCTTGCCTGAAGAGAAAGGTCTTTGCCTGCTTGTGGAAGGATAGCCAAGAGGGGGCCAGCCTGGCCTCCTGTGGGAGGGAGTTCCAGAGTCTGGGGGCATCCACAGAGAAAGCCATGCCATATTTTGTCCGTCCCCCCCCCCCCAAACACGCCTGTGAAGATGGTGGGACCGAGAGAAAGGCCTCCCCTGATGATCTTAATGCCCTGGCAGGCTGATAGAGGGAGATGCTGGGACCCAAATCGATTAGGGCTTTATAGGTCAGAACCAACAATTTTTCCTCCCGGTCTAGTGTGTTCTGTATCCCTTTTTGCAGCGCCAAAGCCCAAACTTCTCAGGGCTGCTCAGACTCTGAATTGTGGTTTTAAATTGACCATTCCCTTCCCCTTTTTTGGGGGGGTCCTTCTACCCCCCAGCTTAAGCGGCGCGTCCCCCTTCTTGGGCGAAACGAAGCAGGAGACCTTGACCAACATCTCTGCTGTCAACTACGACTTTGACGAGGAGTACTTCGGCAACACCAGTGAGCTGGCCAAGGATTTTATCCGCCGCCTTCTTGTCAAGGATCCCAAGTAAGAGACTCAAGGAGAAAGGTCGGGCTTGTCCTTAGGATCTTCCGAGAGTCTTGAAATGCCCCATTGTGGCCCCCGAGCTGTTGCTGGAGGCCCGAGTTTGTTTGTTTGTTTGTTTTGTTTTATTTAATTTATATGCCACCCACACTACCCAAAGGTCTCTTCAGCGTCTCTGCCACACCCCCTGCGGGAAAAAACATTCTTAATTGTTTTTTTCTGAATAAAACTGGGAGTCACCCAAAGTTCGCTTCTGGTTCCCAATAGAAATGGAAATGGAGGAGTTTTAAAAAGCAGAGAATTTCCCCTCCATAGATACTAAAAGCAAAATGCTGTACATGCCTTTAGAGAAACGTTCTATTTCTGGGAACCCCAGAAAAGTGTTTTGGCTTGGGAGGGTTTTTCAGGTCCTGCAGCCAGTGTGCGTCACCCACAATCTCTCCGTTAAGCCCTCCCAGTCCATACTGGGACCATTCCTGTTCTGATCTCACCTGTCTGTGGCCTGCTGTCCCTGTTCTATAAAGCAACCCATCATCCTCAAGGCTGACAGCTTCTTTTTATATATATATATATAAATGATATATGTATATCATTGCAGGAAACGGATGACCATCGAGCAGAGCTTGGAGCACCCGTGGATTAAGGTAAAAAGCGGAGTCTGTCAGAAAGGATTCGGGATCTTGTCCTCTCTCATGGATGCCAGAAATGCTCATAGATCTTTTTGCGTAAGACCCGTCATGAGCTGGTATCTGCTAACTAACCTTCGGACACAAAAGGGTCCCATTGGAAGCTAGTGAGGGAGAAAGAAAGAAAGGCCCTCACTACATGGCAAGCCAGACTTTTCCTTCCGGTGGGGCTCGAATCCGCCCCAAAGCAATGCCTGGAAACGTTAAAGGGTTTGGTGTGTGGTTGAGCAAACTCTCTTCTCCGATTCCTGCCCTTTTCTTTCCCTCCCCCCCCAACTCTTTGCAGGTGATTAAGAGGAGAAATGTTCGCAACGAGGACAATGGGAAGAAGCCGGAGCGCCGGCGGCTCAAGACGACGCGCCTGAAGGAGTACACCATCAAGTCCCACTCCAGCATGCCTCCCAACAACACCTACGTCAACTTTGAGCGCTTCTCCAAGGTCATGGAGGAGGTGGCGCTGGCTGAGGAGAGCCTGAGGGCCCTGCAGCAAACCAAGAAGTCGTTCCGGGAGGACATGGAGGCCCTGAGGGCCATCTACGAGGACAAAGAGGTCTGGTACAAGGAGGAGAACGAGGCCATCGGCCAGGACCTCCGGCAAATCCGGCAGGAGATGCAGAAGACGGAGGCCCTCAAGCGGCAGACCCAGGAGGCGGCCCGGAGCGCCTCCCTGGCCGCCAATGGGCTGAAGCGGCGTTACCGGAAGCTGGAGAACCGCTACGAGGCCTTGGCCAAGCAGGTGGCGTCGGAGATGAAGTTCGTGCAGGAACTGGTCCGCTCGGTGGAGCTTGAGAAGCTGGAGGGAGGGGAAGGGGGCTGCAGCCTCCGTTAAAGCCCCCGTCAACCTCATGGAGGCCGATGCCGGTTTGCCTCGCCTTTCGTGGGGCTCCTGCTTTCATCCTGGCGCAGTGGTTTCCAAGACTCCAGAGCCCGTCATGCTGCCCGACTGCTTGGACCTCTGCGCAACAGATGTGATTCTTGTGTGCTTGAATCCCACATTCTTTTTTTCCCCCCTTTCTGAAAACAGTGTGCTTATTTAAATAACTAAATAGATGGTTTCTGGTTAGAAAAGGCTAAGGGTGCTCCTTCCCTTCCCGTCGGGCTGGTGCTTTCTTGAAGATCCAAAGCTATGTCAGAAGGCTCCCCAAGGAAATATCTCCAGGTGTCCCTGACGTTTTTTCTCCCCCTCTGAACGACTTTCCAGCTGCAGAAAAGAACATCAGAAGCCTGTTTCAGACATCGGTCACAACTCGCCTTCCGTGGTTCTAAGTGCGGGGAAGCCATGCATTTCTGGAGATCAACGTGTCAATACGATCAGTGAGATTAAAAAAAAGAGGGCCCGTGAGATTAAAAAAAAGAGGGCCCCATCTCCCATTCCAACCTGAAATTGGGCTTTTCGGGTGAAACCTACTCTCTCTGCATCATCTTAAGCCTTAATTGCTGCTTCTTTCCCAGGGCTGAGGCTTCATGTCACACACCTCAAGAGTTGTGTGTTTTTTCCCTCGGGCTCCAGGTCCTGAAAAAGCTACAGTCAAAAAACGCCGTAGGGAACCTTCATCCCTGTTGGAGCCCTTGAGCGAAGCGTGGTGGCTTTTAGCAAGTCCTGTGTCATGAATTTTGGGGGCCAGATGAGGGCAGGAGAGTTTTCTCTGAATGTTCCTTTTAAGAAACATCAGAGAGGTGTGCCTCCGGAGCACCAGTGCCTCGCCTACATTAGGAATGCGGACAGCCAGGAAGCGTTACCCTAATAAATCCCGTTTCCAAACATTATAGGATTTTTGTCACTCTCTGGCATCCCTATTAATCAGCCCAGCGACCACCCTCCTCTTCTGAGACACCTCAAAAGCCCCAAAGGGCATTTCACACACACCCTTTTTCCCCTTCTTTCTAGCGATCCATTTCTGGAGATAGCTACACCTACTGGTTCCTCTGATTATTCTTCCTTTAATGTCCTGTGTACCTCCTTCTGAGTTTGCGGCACCTCCTGGTCCTTCCAGCTGCTCCATTTTGACCTCTGGTCCCATCAAAGCATAACCTCTGGAGTTTACTGGTTCTGGAGCCCGGGCATCAGTTGATGCCTATATTTCGAACAGGGCTTAGGAAGGGCGCTCCGAATTATGGGAGCCTTGGTTTCTTTTCTGCTGCGCTAAGCATCAAAGAGTGGGTACCCGGTATTTCCTTTGACGACGCCTTGCTTCCTGGCTCTTCCTCATTTCCTGTCTTGAGCCGAGAATCTTTTTGCAAAATGGGAATCTTGCATCCTTCTGTTAAGCCAGGAAAACCTCTTATTTTTTAAAAAAATACTGTGTTACACGCAGCAAATAAACTTGCTGAACAACTGCTCGCCCACTGGCAGAGGAGGAAAAATTGGTAGTCGTAGGCAGCTGTCTTTTAGGTCGGCTTTCCACTCCTGGCCTTGCTGGGCAGACCCTGAAGAGTTAAAAAGGAGTGTAAGGAGTAAGAGATTTTCCTTCTGTTACTCCTATTATCTGGTTTTCCCTCTAGACACATCATTCCTTCAAAGCTCCATGCCCAAGCGGTCACAACTGCGTCAGTGAAGTCTGTGTTTCTCTCCTAATGACTAATCACAAAGCAAAACCAAGCCTGTTTGCAACGTGCAGAGAGGAAGGCAAGCTCAGGTTGGGATAAATGGATATTTTTTTTTTCCTTTTTAGCAGATCCCCGCTTCTAATGACATGTTACCTGTATCACATCATCGTGCCCAAGGATTTCCCTGGAAAAGGAAAATGGGCTGAATAAGATGGAGCCTGAATTCCTGACATTTACAATGTCTTATATATCAAAGAGTTCATTATTATGGGATTCTTAGGCTTGAGTGCAGAGCAAGCGAGCCAAAATGATGCCATTTCAACACTTGTGCATCCGAATGTACACCGTGGTGCTCCTGCACTGTCTGTGCAAGGCTTTCGTGCTACCAACCCTAGCCAAGAGGGTATGAGGAGTAAGATGAACATTCATAAGGCATGAATGAACAGTGAGAGTTTGGTTGTAGACAAACCGGGGGGGGGGAAGAAAAACAAATAAACAGGATAGGATTCCCAACCTGGCTCCTTTTCAAACTTGGCTGTGTTTCTCCTGCAATTGACACAAAGCCATCAGCAAACCACACCTAGGATGCTAATCCATTGTGATGTCAAAGAATAATCCTACAATAATAACAATAAAACCTTTTTTTATAGCAAAATGAGAAAGTTGCTTTTTTATTCGTCCTTTCCAGTGTTAAGGAATTTTTTTTAAAAAAGGATAGTCATTGGATATCTTTCTTGAGTTTTATTTTGTGGGAAAATAGCTGAGAAAAGTTTGGATTATTATTATTATTATTTTGGATTAGAGGTCCTGGACTCCCAACTTCGGGGGCCAGGAGGATGGGGGGGCTGGACCCAGTGTGGTTGTGTGGTTGAAGCTTGAGTGCTAAGGAGAGGCACATATCCGGCCACGAACCTAGTCACCTTTGCACCGAGTGTGGCCTACCTCACAGGGTTGTTAAGTGGCGGAGGAAGCGAAGCCACGTATCTGTTCGGATTGGAAATCCATCGCCTTGCCCACTCCTGTATTCAGGATAGGATGTCACTGGATCTCAGCACAGTTGCAGCACCCTTAATTCAATTCCGTAACTGCTTTCTGGGAGGGAAGGCAAGCCCCAATTATGGACCAGAGACCGAGCCACTGGTGGGGGAGGAATGGCCTTCTGAAAAGGAGGAGCCACCCAGCTTTCTCCGGCCAGGCGGCATGAAAGCGCAAGCCGAGGGCCGCGTGTCTGAAAAACAGCCCCAACAAGCGGTTTTATTCCATCCCTGAGTTTCTGCCCAGCAAAACGGGTTCATCTTTTAAAGTGGCACAGAATTTCAGGAGTTTCTGTTTTCTCCCTCAGCATAAGCATGACAATTTTCTTTTATTTTTAAATTTGGCCATATGTTGGGAGAAAACGTGGCAGATCCTTGCAGCTTTTCAGGACACACGGCCTTGAAGCCGATTTTGGGAAAGGATGGAAGGTCATGTGACGACCAGCAGCTTTCTTGGGTTTTAACAAAACCCACCACGATGGCTGTTAGGAATCCATCAAGTTCCAACACCCCCATCAAATCTGTTTTATTCTTTTATATATTCTAGTGTTCCATTTTAATGAGGGCTTGAGTGGCTGCAAACTCAGAGGGGAAAAAAAATAAAAATATGTGATAACTGCTTTTAATGCAAAGGTGGAAGAAGCCTATGTGTGAAAGAGTAGCCATGATACTGGAAAAAAAGATTAAACTGTGTATTGCAATGTATTCAAAAAGTCTGTGGAAAGGTGGTTCAGTGTGTGCCCTCAATCCTTTGGAAAATGTCGGTTGTCATTGCTTGAACCTCCCCGGCTATTGGATGTTGCAGAAATAAAATGCTTCATGTTGTCTTCGTTGGGGGCAAAAATGAAACCTGGGGAACCTTGTTCCCCAGGGAGGAAGTTTATAGGCCCTGGGAGCTTATAGGGCCAGCCTTTTGAGCTTCCCGGGCAGCAAAGGAATGCGTTAAACCAGCTGCCCTTGGTTACTCTTCCTTGTGTGTTGCGGGGGGGGGAAGGAGAATTATCCCATGGCCATTGTGTTTTCCCACCCATGGTGTGATGTGGAGTGGGATCTCTCTTTGATTTTTTTCCCCCGCCCCATTTATCATGGGGCGCTGACAAGAAGATGCCCTCCTTGCCATTTTATAGGATGTCTCCAGTCTCAATCATTGCCCGGTTGCGTGTATGTGTGTGTTTGTGTTCACAGCCTTGGTTTTCTCTGCTTTTCCCAGAGGTTAGATACATGGCATTGTGTTGGATAAGGAACAGAAGATAGTGCAGGGTTGGAGGGGGAGAAAGTCACACCTGCTGGGATGTCCAGAGGGCTGGTTACTGAACAGACGCATAGTCATATCGAGTGTTGTTGGATTTGTTTTTGTTTTTTTAAGCTTTGGACGGTCTCCAGACACTTACAAGCATCAGCAAGCTGCAACCCATTTTCTAGCCAGCCTGCGAGGATCATTTTAAGGGCCTTCAGGGGGTCCGGATCAGGCTTTGGCAGCTGCAGCGGCCCAAGAACCTTGCTCAGGTCTAGTTTGGGGTGGTTGTTGTGTTGTTGGGTTTTGTTTTTTGTTTTGCTCCATGTGGGAGACCATTGGGTGTCTGATCATCTTGTGATGAGAAGCCGCAAAGCCCAGCCCGAAGCTCACCAAGCCAAAACAACCGTGCAAAGAGAGGGAGGGAGAGAGAGAGATTTCTGGGGACTCTAAATCCCAGAATCCACAGTGGGCTAGGGGAGTTGGCGCCCCTCAGCTTGGATGAGGCTGTAACTCCAAAACCCAGCCTTCTTGAGCTCTCACAGTCGCTGGCCAGCTGTGAGTCTGCCTTCACGTTTACCCAGCCATCTACAAAATAATAGTCGGCTTGTACTCATGGGCTTTGTTCTCCTCCTGGAGGTTTTGGCCCGGAAAGGGCAACCTCGGGTGGGTGTGCCCCAGGTTGCTGTTTTTACACACCACGCGTCCTGTGGCTTTGGGATGGGGGCGGGCAGCCTTGTTGACCAAGGATCTTGGAAAGGGCCGTGGTGGCTTTTTGGGAGAGTGCTGATGCCTTCCAAGGGGAAATGTTTGGCATTCTTGACGCCGCTCCTCCTTGTGGTTGGCATGGCCCCTGTGGGATGATGCGCCAGACAGTGGCTGAGCAAAGAACGTGGCGGGTGGATGAAAAAAAGGGGGGGTGGAGAAAGAGAGAGAGGTTCTCTTGGTTTCTCCAAGCCATGTGGCCCAGTTTTGGAGGGTTGGCGAGCCATCCTGCTGGGAAGGAATGTCATTTCCGTTTCTCTGATGGATGTGAAAATAACACCCCAGTTTTCTCACTGCGGGAATCAAGTCCAGCCCTTCTTCCTCCCTCCACCACCCCCCAACCAGCTTCTGCCCGGTGGAAAACGTGGCTTTTGGGATGACAAATCCCATCAGTCCCTGGCGGCATGGAGAATGGGGGAGGATGATGGTGTTTGTTTTCCCGCCACACCTGAAAGGACACGCTCTGCTCGGCTTATGTTTTAAATTCCTTTGCTTTGTCCCAAGTTCCTCTCTGGTCCTCCTCGTCGTTGGCATGAAAGGACCCAGTTTTGGGGTTATGCCAGCTTTTTGGGGGGTAAAGGGACTGCAACTGACAGGTGAAAATGAGAGGAAAAAGTGCCCAGATGTTCTGGGTGAGAATCATAGGTGTGGCAGCTGCTGGTTATTTTTTTTTATCTCTTAGGGATTGTTTTTGGGCTTGTTTGATTCTGGCATCCCAAATCTGATGGGGATTTCCTTCCCGATTCCCAGAGTTTTGCAAAAGAAATGTTTTTTTCCACCTGTCCCGATGGGGCTGAGGAAGTCCAGAGTTGGAGAGAGGGGCTGGATCCACACCGGTGGAGCACACACACCCCCACGTGAGGCACCTCCCCTAAGGAACCGCCGGATCCAGAGGATCTTGGCCCGAACAGATTTGAACGCGGGGCTCCTCGTCTCTCCCAATGGCTGCCCCTCAGATCTGGTGCCCCCCAGATTTTCAGGGGAGACGCTGTTGTCCGGAAACCAAAGCAGCCCTATGGAGGAAGGAGGAAGCTTGCCTCGGGCCAGGTCTGGACGCTCCTCAGAAGCTGTGAACAGGAAGCAAGCAAAGAGAGAAGGTACACATTTGTCAATATCCTGCGTGTGTCCATTTTTGCATATGGCACTCTCTGTCCTGTTCTCACTTCCCTGACCTAATTTGATCCTATTAATTCACACTAAATCTGCAGAATTTAATCTCAACCCAGCCTCACCCAGTGGCTCCCTTTCCCCCATAACCTGAGATTTTCCACACCCTCCCACCTCATCTTCAGACTATTTTCCCCACTCTTTTTTTTTGCCTGAATATCCTAAAGGGTTCTCCCCTCGGATCCACCTGATTTGTACCTAGTAAATGTTTTTACGTTCCTATCTCTCATCGTCATCTCAGAACAGCAGATCTGGAAGGGACCCTCTGGGGGATCATCCAGTCCAGCCCCTTGCCAGGAAGGCCCAGATTCGAACTCGTGACCTCAGACCAGAGACCATAAAACCCCTGAACTATTTTTGATTGCTTGGGGAGGTATATGCAGGCGCAGGGGAGCCCTGCATTTTAAGAGCTGTGCCAGGACCAGGGCAGGAAAGAAACCCTGCAGTCCGAAAAATCCGTATCTGGTGGTTTTCCCCACTTTCATTTTTGTGGGTTTACGAGGACACGGGACCTGCTTAAAAGAGTCTCCCCACCAACCCCAATACCTTGTTATCTTGCAGTTGTGGGTGTTGACATGGGAGCCTGTGTAGGTCACGTCACACCGGACGATATTGTTTGTGAAGTCCGACTCGGGCACCAGGAAGTCCGGATTGACCGTCACCTCGGGAGGGAGAAGAGAAGAACCGTCAGACTCTCCTCGCTGTGTCCTCGCTGGTTTGTTCCCCGAGAGCCGGCTTGTGGCCCTCACTCAAGAAGAAGGGAAGCTTTTCTACCCCAGGGAGAGGGGAGCTGAATCTGGCTTCAGAAAAACTCTCGGGGAGTCCACCTTCCAGTGGCAGATAGTTCTGAACGTTTAAAAAAGGGGTGAGGGAAGGACCAGCTGGCTTGGATTCCTTGAGAAGGAAAAGGAAGCACCCTGAAATATGACAAGCTGGCCACTCCAAAATAGGGTCCCCCAATTGCAACTGTTAGCCCCATGAAAGTGTGGGCCAGAAGCTGAGCTTCTCCACCACCAGCCCGCGCCAAGCTAACGGGGCGGCCACCGTGACCCAAAATTTGGGGGGACCCCAAGAATCAACAAGGCCCTCCCATGCACTGAAGCTTGTAGGAACTCGGCCGAAATAGAAAGAAAAAGAGCAAAGTTTGGGGAAGGAAAAACCCCAGAACTATCGGTCCCAGGATTCACCCGCGAGCTGGGAGTTGTAGATCGTCGGGGTGGAGAATGAGAATCTTTTTCGGCATCGGCTTGCAAAAGATCCCCATTTCTCCCGAGTCCACCACGTCCCTTTCCCAGTGGCCTGAATTCAGCTGAGCCCACAGCTACCTTGAGAATGTAATTCCCCGGGGCCACGTCGGTGATGTCGATCCACTGGCAATCGATGTTGGCGTGGTAGGTGTCATAACAGCCGGGACCCAGACCCTAAATGCAGGGGGAGGGGGATAAAACCACGAGAAAACAGCCCTGTTTTTTTCCATTCTTGGAGACGAGACATGGGGAAGAGTCCGAGGTGGGGAGGATTCCAGGAAACCACGTCTTTTGTGAGGGCCGGATGGCCGTCCCAAAAGCAGAAAGGTCGGTAAAAGGGGAAACGATGAAGTGATGGGGGGGGGAACAAGCTTTATTTGACACAAATAAAAACATTTGCTCAGCATGGGAAGGAGCAGCCACCTGCCAAGTAACACTTTCTGGAGTTTTCAGGTGCCAGAACATTCCAGGGTGGTTTATTTTATTTTTATTCCCCCCCCTCACTGCAACAGAGAAACCCCAGTTATTCTTGGAAATTATTCCCTGTTATTTGTGTCTGTGAGCTCGGCATGAGTTATTTGAGAAATAATCTGTTGCCATGTTTCTATTTACTACCTGCGTCACATGTGTGCAGGAAAAAAAACCCACTTAGGATGGATCAGAGAAACAACAGAACCGCAAACATTGGATGCTTTTAGTCACTTAAAAAGTAACTTTTCAAAGCCAGTAGGAACGGCAACTCATGGCCTTGGCCTTTGCCCTGCCAGCCTGTCCCGTTGGCTGTGGCCAGGGATAGTCAAGCCCACCTTTTCCTCTCCCGCCACCAGCCCTCACCTGGGTGTGTGCGGTGCAGGCGTATCGCCGACGAACACCTGGGTCGCAGTTCGTGTCCTCGAGGCAGAAGCTAGCCTTGTGACCCTCGGCCACTTTTTCGTGGTTGGTGGCATTCAGCAGATCATAGTTGCTGAAGGCGTCCATGCTATGATAATGCCTGGGGGGGGGGGAAGAGAGGGGAACACGTTCAGACCTCCAGTGAATCTTCCTGGGGATGGGAAAAGTCCCTAGTTTTGGACTACAGCTCCCACAACCCTGGCTGGAGGATTCTGGGACTTGTAGTCTTTAAAAAGGTAACTTTTCAAGGCTGAGGACACGCAGAGAGAGACAGAGCACACGCTGTGAGTCAGGTCAAGCTAAGAGGGAACATCTTAGAGCCCCTTCGCCTCTTATTGATTGGGATTGCCTTTAATTGATTGGAATGGCTTCCTGAAATAGCTTTCTAGTCCTCATGAAGGTCGAAAGCAAGGAATTGCTTTAAAGAGAACCCCAGAAAGCGAATGCAGGCCTTGGGCGCTCCTGCCTTAGCCCAGCTGGCCCAAAGGGTATAATTTTACTCCGGAATTATTGCCTATATTTTTAATGTTTGCTTCTTGGGGCCCATGGAGTGGTCGCAATTTGAACTCAGATTTGTGCCCCCAAACAGGACAGGAAGGGGGGGGAAATTAACACCCATCGAGCAGCAAGCGAAACATCACCCCCAGTGCGTGCTGCGGCTGACTTACTGGTGGCAGCTGTGCCATTCCCAGTCTCGCTGGGGCTTCACTGGGAGGAAGTCGGATGTTCCTTGGTTCTTGACCCTCTGTGGGAAGCGGAGCAGGACCCGGTAGCTGATCGGGCTGACCCCCGGCTCATAGGCGGACCTGGGGGAAGGAAAGAGGCGAAATCGTCGGATGACGTCGGCAACGTACCATTTCCCAATTTTTATAGGAGGAGACAAAATCTACGCTGCAAGGAGAGACCCCAAGAAGCCCCGCTTCTCGAGAGATTGGGAAAATGCCCTTTGAGAGATGGGAAGCATTTGAATTTGACCTTTGGAAGGAGATAGGGAAGGTAAGACAGTTCTGCTGCCCTATTTAAAATGTTCACTCAGGTGGTGGTTGTGATGGTCCCATCACGTCACCTCCAACTTTGTTGACCCTCTGAATGAGTGCTTTCCGAAATGTCCCCCTTTCACAGCCCTGCTCAGCTCCTGAGAACTCAAACATCAGGGTTTCCTTAATAGAGTCCATCCATCTCACCTGATGCCCTCCTCCCTTCCTGCTGCCTCCAGTTTTGTTTTGCTATCGTAGGAGGGCAGAATCAGAATGAACCTTAGTGAATAAATAACTCAAATACATCTCTATGTTTTACGTCACAGCACGGCAGCTCCCTGCTATCGCTTGCAAAAGTAAATTTTGGGCGGATCAGGTGTCCCGGTCCACCACCTGGCTGCTTTATACCAAAGCCTGCCTTTTTAGTTTTCCAAATTCTGCCCAACTTTCTCTCCCACCAAAGCATGCTACTTTTCCTGCTGTGGCCTGAAAGAAAGGCGAACCCCCATCTGGACCAACCTGGCAAGGCAGTTCTCTTCGGCCGCGCACTGCAAAGCGTAGAGCTGGACCCGCTGGAGGTAAGTGGACGATTGAATGAAATACGGATCGGGGATCAAGTCGGGCAGACCTGGGAGGGAGAGAGAGAAAACACACCAGAGTAATGGACCATTGAAAGCTCCAGACGGCTCCACGAGTTCTCCCAGAGCTCTTTCCATCTCAGGCCTGTAAAACCAGTTTGGTGCCTGGGACGCCAGTTCATAGACCAGAAAGAGAGCTGCCCATCCAGGGTGCCCCCCAAAAAATAGGCAGAGTTTCGTGGGAACTGAACGGCTGCCAAGCTTTCTTTGGTATCAGTTTTTGCCCACTGAATTGGGAAGATTCAGAGAGTTTCGTGCACCTAAATATTGAATCTATTTTCATCTTAGAACGGCAGAGCTGGAAGGGACCCCCCCTCCCCATAGATCATCCATTCTCCAGCCCCTGTCAAGGAGGCCCCGTGGGGGATTCGAACTCCCAACCGACTCGGTGCCACTGTGGAAACCCCTGGCCACCCGATGTTGCCTTGGTTGGGCTTCCAGTTGGACAGTTTTAAAAGGGGCAGATCGACAGAAGCTAATGGCTATGGGGTCCCGGGCATTGAATTCTGCCGCTCTCTCCTCTGATTCTTCACTCCCACCCCACACAGTCCCAACACACACACACACACACACACACACACACACAAAGAGCAGAGCTCACCATGATGGAAGTAGTTGGTCCCGTAGCCATGCCTTTGGGGGTCGCTTCGGGGTCCCGGACGCTCCCTGGCGACAGGGTAGGCATCGTAGAAGACGCTGTTCTGGCTTCCAGAGGGGTCTCCGGGGTCATCCTCGGTGGCATCTCTGGGGTTCTGGGGACCCCCCTCTCGGGGAACGGGGGTACGGAGAGGAACAGGGGTCCCCTCGGTCTCGTTGAGCCCCGGTTCTGGCTGTCCTCCTCTAGCTGCCGTGGGGGTGACCGGGGGCCTCTCCGGCCTGTTTTGGACGGAGGTCCAGGGCCCCAAAACATCACGCCCTCGGGGGGTCTCCCAGCCGACCTGGGGCCCCCTGACTCGGCTGGCGGGCAGGGCGCCTTCCCCGCCGGCACGGCTGGGGGTCGTCCGCACCTCAGGGGGTGTGGTGGGGGCTCTGTGAGTGGAGGAGACCTCCCTTCCCGAGCCCTCTTCTCCTCTGGAGAAGACCCTCCCTTCAAGGGGCTGGAGACCCCCGGCCCCTGGCCAAGGCGGTCCGGATCCGAGGGCCCCCCGGAGGGTCTGTGGAGCGATCCGGAGGTAAAGCCTCTGGCCCCCGCCGGGGGGCTGGAACCGGGCGGCCGTGTTGAACAAGCTGAAGAGGCGCCCTCCGTCCTGCCAGCGGATCGCCTGCCTCCAGGCGGGCTGAGCGCTGACGCCGCCCGGGGGACCCAGCGCCGCCGCCACCAGCAGCAGCCCCGCCAGCAGAGCCAGGACGGGCGGCCTCTCCGGTTTCAGCACCGAGGTCAGCAGCGCCTGGCAGCCCCTTGCCGTCCCCAACATGCTGGCTGGCGGGCGAGCCGGAGGCGAATGGAAGCCAGAGGCTGGGGGGCCCGAAGAGAAAAGACGGGGGGGGGGGAGGAGGAGGAGACACCGACGCCTCAGGGCCCATCCCAGAGACTCTGCCCTCCCCTTGGCCAGCAGGCTGAAGTCCAAAAGGTGAAGCGGCAGGAAGGAGAGGTCCATCCCTCAGTCTGCTTTGGTTTCTCTCCACCTCTTTTCCTTTCTCTCTTTCTCTCTGGGTGTTTGTTGATCTTTCTGGCTTGAGCTTCTGCTTTGGTTTCCTTCTACAAGCCTAAAACTTACTCCTTCCTTCCTTGCTTGCTTTCTCTTTCTTCTTCCTTCTCAGTTTTTCCCTCCCTTCCTCCCTCCCTCTTATCCATTATCAGCTCCTTCCTTCCTCTTATCCATCAACAGCTCTTTCCTTCCTTCCTTCCTTCCTCTTATCCATCATCAGCTCCTTCCTTCCTTCCTTCCTTCCTTCCTTCCTTCCTTCCTTCCTTCCTTCCTTCCTTCCTTCTGTCAGTCCATCAGTCCATCCATCCATCCATCACCTCTTTCCTTCCTTCTTTTCTTCCTCTCCTGCCTCCCACGGGACACACTCCTCCCATCCCCCTCCATCCCACCCCACCCCACCCCCGTTCTACTTCGCAAGGCTGTGGTCCCTGATCCTGACACAAGGCAGCCCTGCAACTGAACCCCAAAGTGTGACCAAACCAAAGGGGACAGTGAATCCCCAGCGTGGGGTGGAGGAAAACATGCTCCCGATCCTGGGTCAGGCCTTCCAAAGGGGGTCATGTCCTTTCGAAAAAGGCCCCAGTAAAATTCCTTCCTCTGCTCTGCCGCCTCTCTCGGTTGGGAAAATATTTGCAGGAGGAAGTGGGCTGGCTGGCAGTTGCTAAATAAAGGCCCTGGTCAATATTTGGCTGCTCACGTGGGTCGGGATCCCACAAGGAAAAAGCCAGAAGCTTGTTGGCCTTTGCTTTCTCAGGACCAACACACACAAACACACAAACGCACATCCCTCCTTAGTGCCTTTCAGACTGGGACAGGAGATGACTCTGGACGCTGCTTTGTTAGCCTTTAACGGGACCCTGGAAAGGGCCGGAAGGGAGCTTTTGTGGCATGAGGTGCAGTCCAGAAGAAACCCCTTTTACGCTACAGGGGTGAGTGAGCCTCAAAGGAGCAGAGAGATGTGAAAACTATCACTCTATTTGTGTGTCTGTGTTCGATTACGCATGATAAATAGGGATTTTTCTACCCTCTGGTATTGTACTAAAACCCACAGCGGTCAGGCCCCGAAGCCAAATAACAGAAGATAAGAGAAAGTACTTCTTTGGCACAACTACACTGTGGAACTCCCTGCCACAAGGTTTGGCAATGGGCCACTCAGAAAAAACAGGTCAGGTACATTCACAGTGGTTAAGGTGACCTACTCAGGGGGTGGGGGAAGGGGCTGAGGTCCACCATCAGCGTCCCAAGTATCATTTCTGCCTTGGAATTAGTTCCTGGGGAACAGCAGATGGAAAGGTATGGGTGTTGTTTGGCGTGCTGCTTCCCTGAGTGACGGGCGAGTGGCACAGAGTTCCCCCGTCGCAAATCAGCGTGGCCTTTAAAGGTGCCACGTCGCCTTGGAGGTGTGTTCCTCCACGAATCTTCTCACAATTTTTCCCCAATAATTTCATTTTTAAGGTTATGCTGTTGCCACGCTTGAGACACCGTTTGCTGAGAAAAAAAGAGGAAAGCAAGAGGAGAGGAACACCAGCCATGAGATGGAGAGACCCCATCCAAGAAGCCCCAGCCTTGTTTTCCTGCAAGATCCGAGCCCCGGATTCATCGGACGGCCATGAATCCAACGGGCACAGAGCAAGAACGCCGGAGGGTTCGGGGAAGACCGTCAGCAGGTGGAAGCTTTTCTGAGCTCGGACGGACAGGTGGGTGGCTTCAGCGATGATGATGATTCTTATTTGGGGAATTCCACCGGGGGGGGGGAGAGCCAGCGGACGTCTCCCTGTCTGAGCTGGCCTCATCAGAGCAGGGACATGCCACCAAAAATAAAATAAACCCCGATGAGGTGAAAAGGCCCACTGTCCGGAGCAGGAGACTGGACAGAGCGGCCGAGGTAAACAAGGCCAAGATGCCCGAGGCCTCCGTTGGGCGTCCCACGAAACAGATGGCATTTGTCCTTCCCGGGCCAGCCGTGGTTTGGCTAGACAGGTGAGCCACGGCTCAGGAATCTGCTCAATCTGTTTCTCCGCCACCGCCACCACCACCACCCCGAAAAAGACAGGGATCCTTTATTTCCATGGCTCTGGCCTTCTGGGGGTCCCGCCCGGCGGCTGGATAAGATGGCGAGAGGGTGGCCATGGAGGGCGTTCCAGACACACACACCCCGGCAAGGAAGACCCAGAACTGGGACGGAGGAGCAGGTGGAAAGTAACTTGAGTTCCTTTCCGATAAGTTGTTTTCCTCGCCGAGTCCTCGGGCGGAATTTCCAAAGTTCCATTTTTGCAATTTCTGAAGGGCATTTGAAAACCTTGTTGGTGGGGATTTTTCAAAGCTCCTCTTAGCATAGTTGGTTTATTCCCCCCCCCTTTTAAAAACTAACAAAAAGCAACAGAAAGACAATTAGCAAAGATAATTAGCGGTGCCAGCACTTCTACCCCCTTCAGTGGCTCCCGATCCATTTCTGGGCCTGATTAAAGAGGTCTCTTTTCTCCTGTGAAGGCCCTTCTACTTGGCCTTGGGGACTGAGAGACATTTGTGTTTTATTTTATTACATGTTTCGGTCGTGTCTCAGGATTCTTGACGAGTCAGGGCAAGAGGATCAGCCGCCCCACCCCAAATTTTTTTGTCTGCACCACGTCCCTGCGAGGTCCTGTCACCCTGAGCAGCTCCATCGCCCTGGCTGGCTGGGACATAGATGGTTTAGCGTAACAGACAGACAGACAGGAAGGAAGGAAGGAAGGAAGAGCTGGTGATGGTTAGGAAGGAAGGAAAGAAGGAAAGAAGTGATGATGGATAGAAGGAAGGGATTGAGGGAGCTAATAATGGAAGGCAGGAAGGGATAATGGGTATTGTGATTCTCCAGCACCCTCTGCCAGCTGGCAGGGATTCAGCCCTTTCTCTCTGGGAGCTAAAAGTCCACCCTCTTTTGACAGCCACCTACCCAGGGAAGCAAAAGGAATCACTAAGACTTTAAAGGTTTGGTTTGGTTTTGTCCTAAAAGAACACTAGGTGTGTATTTCTGATTTTGCTGTGCATCACCAGATTCCGGCAGAATTACTCCTGGTGGCCTTGTCCTCTACCTTGTCAGGTGCCCTGCATTGAACAGACAAAGGGCCTTCTTGGCTGGATAAAACAAAATCATATAAACCATATCCCCATTTCAAATGACTGGGGGCAGGGATCCCTGGTGGTAAAAATCAGCCGGATCCCCAAGATGCAGAACAGGAATATATAGAAAGGGAGGGCCAGGACAAGAAAGCCACCCTGCATCTTGCGGGGGGAATTGCTCAAGCACATTGTGTGTTTTATTAATAAAAATGTCCCTTTGCTTAATTTTACCAACCAAAGGGAAAAGGGGGGGGCATTGTAAGGAGGGGCCTTTTCTGTGGGCAGCCTGGTTTTGTGAGATTTTTTTCATGCCTCCTGGGAGAAGAACCGGCCTGAGTGGCCTTGGGGGCAAACGGCACACCATCCCAGGGCATTCCCCCCTCCCCACGGCCAGAAGAAGGGAAGGGGAAACCACTTGTAATTCTCTACTTAAGGAACGCCGGACAAGGTTGCCCTTAAAATCAGAATAGACTGCCAAGAGTTCTGGGGCTTTTTGTCCACAGTTCAAACCAAAGCCACCCAACTTCCAGAGGTAGGCATGGCCCTGCCTTGGACTTTAGAGGGTCACACAACCCCATTTGCACCGCGTGATTTAAAAAAACTATTGTAAAAAGGCCTCTCGCATCCTTAGAGGAAGTCTGGGTAGCCTTGGGAGCAAGCGGCACTCTGTCCCAGGGATTCACACCCCCCCACAAAAAGAAGGGAAGGGTGAACTGCCTTCCTCCGAGGATTCTCTATCAGGGAAACCCTGAAAAAGGGTCACCCTAACTCAGAATGGACTTGAAGCCCTATGATCATCATCTCAATTTCAAAAAATGTCCTTGCTTTTGTTTCCTTTTCCACAGCTTGGGTGGCCCAGAGCCCAAACAGGAGAGAAGCACCATGCCCCCCCAGCCCACGTTTTGGGGTATGTCCTGATTGACTGCTGTGGGCAGGAAGATGGGGAGGGGGAGAGGACAAAAGAAACACCCACCATCTGCATGGTCAGTTTCAAGTCCCGTCGAGGGCCCTGCTTCCGAAGGTGAGTTCTGTGGCCTCCTTTCGAGTTTTCCTTAGCCGGGGGGAGGCCTTGAGCACCACCCGTTGGATCCCTGCTTGCATCGCAGGGTTGAGGTACTGCTCCCCAATTCCCACCTACCTGGCTGAGCCGGCTGCAGGGGGCCTGCCCTCCCCCCCCCATCCTGGTCTCCTTGCTGGCACCTTTTGCTCCAGATATCCAGTTTTTTCTACGAAGATTCAGCAGAAAAAGCCTAAAAGGCAAGGCGCTGGGTGTCCGTGGGACATATTCTCGTTTTCCTTCTTCCACGTCAGCAGAGACACACTTTTATTATTCTATTTTATTTTTAAGGAGCTTCACACAAAAATGGAAGGCCATCGCGTCTTCTCATGCAAAGATCTTTCCTGGTTTGGGTCATGATCATCCCAGGAAAGAGGTTTGGTTTGTGGTGTTCAAAAGGCCTCGGTGGGCCTGTCTCATGCCGGGACCGGGAAATCAGGATGTGAACACATCCCGTCATGAACGAGAGCAGTGCGGTGCTTTCTGGTTTCCCGAACAGACCTTGGAGAGGGATCACTCTGTCAAGGGGGCCCATTTGCCCTACACGTGTTTCTACGCTGTCTGGATTTGGAAGGGGTGGGTGTTTCTGGGGATTGGGCACTTTTTTTCTGCACCGGGGGGGGGGCAGTGGTGGTGGTTTGTCATGGCCTCCTGGGCGCCAGCAGGATGGCCACCGGAACAGGGCTATGGAGAAACCTGGAAGGGGAAGATTCCTGGAAAGGGGGCGAGCGTGATGGAGGAATCATCTTCAAAAGTCGCAGAAGCCAGAGACACTGGTTAAAACAAGTTTCCGATCCATAAGCTACTGGTTTTGGTGCCCGCCTGGAAGCAGTTGTGTCTCCCGTGTCTTAACAGACAACAACCTATTCTATGTTACAAAAAACATGTGCATGAGTTGTGTAGAACGGCCTGGGATTTGGGATTTGGCATTGTAGTCCCTTATTGTCAACCAAGGGGTTCCCCCCATCTAGCTTAATTCAAGGCTGATTGGTAGCGCCCTTCTCCTTTTTCCTTCCTAGAAGAAAATGAGATCGCCACCTGTCCGATCTGCTTAGATTTGGGTTTCTTGCCTTGAGCAGGGGGGTGGACTGGATGGCCTCAAGAGACCCTTTCCGACTCCATTATTCTATGAGCGCTAAAGGAAATGCAAGAGGAACACCCTTCAAATATAATGCTAAGCTACAACAGGGACCCTGTATGTAGTGGTTACTCTTTATGGAAAAGGGGCAGAATCTTCTCACTCTCAAGGAAGATTTCCCTGGTGAAGAGCAGGTTCTGGTCTTCCCTCCCGTGGGGCAGACAAAATCAGAACTGAGAATCGTGTATGTTCTCTCAAGGGATATTTCTTTTAAAAGCCAAACCCACCATTTTTACAATTCTCTGAAATTTCTGCAACTCCAACGGGGATGTCCACCTCTCCCCTGGGGACGTCCACCTCTCCCACCTCTTTCAATTCCATTCTCCTTTCTGGCACCCCCAAATAACGCAGTGGCAGAAGACCCCGCCGCCCGCCCCCATGTCACCATCAACCCCGGGGGCAGGAGGAAAAGAGGCCATTAAGCTGTGGTACCTCTGGGGAAAAAAAAACACCAGGCGTTTAAAAGAGACAAAGGGGAAATTCAACTGCAGTTCAGACTTCTGGATAGCAGCGTCATACTTTATTTAAAGTAAACCCATGTTAAAAACAAAGTTAAAATGAAAAAAGTGGTACCTGAAAAATAAATTATTCTGATATAAAATAAAACCAATAACTTAAAAGCACGCTAAATATACAAAAAAGGTATTTAAGCATATATACTGTACAATAAGGGGGTGGGTGGAAAAACCGACCAAAGCCTTCTGTTACGCAGACAGATGGCAATATTTAAAAAAAAATACAAAAAGGGGGAAGGGCAGGGAGGGAAAAAAGAGTTACACCAGTTAAGAGAGGAGTTGAGTGAGGCCAGAGACGTGCCGGCCGTATCTACAAAACTCGGATCAGCACTTCTTCCAGAGTTGCCCCAGGGTTACGGGACAAGAGAATAAAAGGTGCGTCTGGACAGAAAAGGTTCAAGCATCTCCCCTCCGTTTCTTCTGGAACAATCTCGTGTAGGGCGAGGGAACTGCTTGTGTTGTGAGTTCTATTTTTTTTAATGCGCACACAAGGGAATCAAATGGCCTCGTAAGGCAGTTTTTCTTTTGTTTTTTTAAACTTTGTCTTCTGAAACACAAATTGGCAACAGCTTAAAAAAAACCACACACATCCTGATGGCAGTTACACTTAGTATATAGGATTTGTTGGGGGGTGTCCGTTTTTTGGGGGGCTCATTAGCTTCAGACAAAAAGCGGAAACAATAACAAGAAACAAAAAAGGCCAAAATGAAAATAGTTTAAAAAAAAACCAACACAAAAAAATTAAACAACACGGGAATAAGGCAGGGCTGTTGGTGGCTCAGGTGCCGCAGATAGTGTGGGTTTGGCTATCCCTCTGCCCTGCACTGGGGGGGGGGGAGGATACGGTCCCACTCACCCGAGGCTAAAT
Source organism: Pogona vitticeps (assembly GCF_051106095.1). Taxonomy (NCBI): domain Eukaryota; kingdom Metazoa; phylum Chordata; class Lepidosauria; order Squamata; family Agamidae; genus Pogona; species Pogona vitticeps. Next base: position 15,046,830 of record NC_135789.1, on the reverse strand, counting down.
GTGTACAGATAAGAATCGGCAGATAAAACTATCACATACCTGATCTTAGAACGAACAGCACTGGTTGCTGATTTTAATTTCATAAACACTACATTACACCAAGTATCTTTAAGAAAAATAATAATAAAAATAAAATGGGAGGGAACAAGAATCGCGTTAGATTCCCCGAAATCAGAATTTCGTAAGAGGCGGCAGGAGGAGCCAGACACACATCTGATCTGTAGAACATGCATGCGCCCGTTTTGTGGGGAAGTCATAGATGGCTGCTAACCGTTCTCTTGCGTGCTTCATTAAATAGGAATATACAAAACATCAAAGGCCCACAGTTTCATATTTCTTTTTTTCTGAGTCAGGATTCTGGCAACTCGCCTCACCAAGGAGATGGTGGGAGATGATTAAAAACCTGTACAAAACCTGGCCCGACCTAGAACACAGCAGGAGCCGAGGCTTCTCAGAGGCGTCAATGCCTGAGATTGGAAACCGTTCGCGGCTGATATAAGAGAAAGAAGAATATTTGCGGCCTGAACAGGCTAGCATTTTCCAGTTTAACAAGGAACTCTCCTTGCCAAAAGTTTGAAATATCCTACAAACCGAATTCTGGTTTCAAACCATGAGCTCGCTCGAAGCTGTGCATGCTTTTAAGGAGAAGGGTGTACAGATTCGCCAGGCTTCAAGCTCAAACCAGGACGGCAAAAGTGAAGAGGCATTTGGCCTGTGGGATGATCTTCTCTGCTGGGGGTCAAAGAGGCTGCGTCAGCTCGCGAAAAGGCGCTCCATGTCATGGCTCTAAGTTGATCTTCCTGCTTCCGCTTCATCCCAGGATGCTTGGTGAGGCTTCGCACACCCCGGAAAGGCAACACAGCGAGGACCACGGGCATCTTGGGAAGTAGGCCAGCCTAAAATGGTCCCGATTTTCAGCGGGGCTCTGTAAAGAATGCTTCTCCAATTTAACGAGGGGGGGATGATAACCACAACCAGCAGCTGTTCCTGGAAAGAAGGGGAAGCAGAGGCCTCCTCAAAGGCTGAAGAGCTTTAGAGGAAGGACACCACTTGAGAATTGAGGATTTCTCTCTTCACACCCAACGGAGCCTCTCGGGAGCATTCTGGCTTTCCACAGAGTATCCCATTCGGTCTTCTCATTCTGCCAATTCTGGAGGTGGAGACGTAAAGAAGCCATCGTCTGAAAAGTAGGTGCCCCCCCCCGTCCTCAGAAGAAAGAAGGCAGGGAGAGAAAGGGGCACCAAGACCCTAACCAGTCAGTATACTGCTCGCTAACGCTCGTACCGCCTCTCTCCGCTCTGAACATCTGGGAATTTAATCGACCTCCATCACTGAGCCCTTGTTTTTTAAAAATGCAACCTAATCTAAATATCATAAGATCAGCAGGAACTGGAGCCTGGCCATATGTTAAGAACATCCCTCTGCTGTGATGGCCTTAGACTTTGGCCTCTTGTTAAAGATGACGTCTGGCTCCCAAAGGGTTTTCCGTTGTACCCCGGGCCCCAAACGTACATTTGTCAGAGGTCTCATCTCAATATTTTCCAGGTTTGTGAGCAGAGTCTTGTCACAGAGTCCTCCTGGAAGTTCAGACAGGGTCCAGCTGAAATGATGCCCTGGGAAGCTGGCTTGGGCAAGAGCTGTGTGGGAGAAGGCCCTCTCCAGATGGCTCTGACTCTGAAGGCAAAGCACGTGGCTAAGAGCAGCAGGGAGACTTGAGGAAATGAGGTCCACAAAAGCTTCTAGAAATGGATGCTGCGATAAACTGCGTCTCCTTCCTTCCTTTCGTCAGGGCTGACGGGAGGCAGGCTGGAGACCAGAAGAGCACACGTGGCGAATCGGCCACGGAAAGCCAGCAGGGCAAGAGAGGAAGAGATGCGAGGACTGACCAAGACACACAGAAACTATAAAACTTACAATGCAAAAACCGTCATGTTGCCAAAAGCAATTTCAAAGGAAGAAAACACAAAGACGGAAAACATCTTTAAAAGATGCTCTTCTTGAGGATTTTTTTAAAAGGCACCATAGCAATTCAAGGGGAATTCAAGAAAGGAGGAAAAAGCATGGGTCTAAAACCCTGGACTTCATGCTAAATTAAGGAACCACAGAACAAGTTGAGGGGCACAACCCAGCCAAAGTTTCCCTCCAAAATGAAACGAAGTGGATTTGCCTGGACTGCGAAATAAGTAACCTTATCCCTCGATCGTTAAGTCTTCCGGATGCTCCCCAACTTGTCTCGTTTCTGAACAACTCAATAGTCTGTTCCAATGGGGAAGGCTTTTTAAATTTTTTTTTCTGGTTTTACACCCTCTGGGAGGAACGAGGAAGCACAGCAAAAGCAGCCCGGCTCAAGACGCAAAACCAAAGGACTGATTAGAAGAAATGGCATAGAGGGGAAAAAAGGCTTGGTTATTTCCAGGACAGACGCTTGAGGACTCCAGCTTAGTTTTGACAAGCAGAAAGCAAAACTTGGCCATGAATGCAACATGTTCTTCCTTTTAGATAGGCCTGTAATGGGGGGGGGGGAGTCCCATTCCAGATTCGAGATGCGGTGGATAAACTAAAGAGGGGACGTCTCTAAGCGAGCGGATGGGCTTCGCAAAGCAGCATTAAAAACACAAAACGAGGAAGCAGACCCGAACACGTCCGCGGGGAGATGGTGGACTGAAGCAACTCTACGTAGGTGGTGACCACCCTCTTCCTAAAAGGATCCTTCTTCTCAAGACCATGGTCCCTCCGAGATGCAACACTGTCCGTCAAAGGGAGGCTGCAAAGCCAAGGAGATGTCTGACCAAGGGGTGCAAGGGCAGGTGCCCCCCCCCAAAATAAGTTCTTTTTGGACAGGACGTACACTTCAAGTCCAGGCTTCTAAAACACATCGTACGGACGCAAGGCATGGTCCTGAAGAGGGGAAGAGGTGTTTACTTCCTCACCTCAAAGGGAGCCAACAGAACCGCAGGGTTCCTTTCCAAGCACGATTCTGGGTGAGAGAGGGACTCTTCCAATGCAGGAAGGGGCTGATGCTCTTCTCCCACCCACCACCCACCTTCCCAGAAAAGCCACCCATAAGCCTCAACCCTCAGGAAATCTTTGGGGCTCCTTCTTCGGGACAAGCTTACAAGTCTGCAGGAGGTGGGTTTAGGATTTTAAGCTGCCCGCACTACAGGACCGGGCCTGTCACCTCCCCCAGCCGGCTCACCTAGAACAGCTTCCCCGCTGTGATGTGCGGCAGGCATGGGCGTGATTTCTGTTCAAGTGAAACTTCTTCCAGGGACCACAAAAGAGGGTCCCCCCTTGGTGTACTCACAATTCTGGAGCTACCGCTTTTAACAAGGCCGAAAGTCCAGTTTTAGGAACCTTCTTAGCAGCTGAAGGAACAGCCCGTCAGAGATGTTTCCTACGTCGAACGTGGCCGCAAAAGGACGTGCATTCTGTCAAACCTAGCCTCGGACGGGGCCGGCCGATCGCCGCGGCTCTCGCCCCCACCCCACCCCACCCGGCTCCTTCTCAGAGAAAGGAGCCGTCGTGATCTTTCCACCTCAGACGCTATGCGGTTCACTGGAGTAAAGAGGGGGTTTAAAAAATTAAAATAACAAACCAAAACAAAATTTGAGCAAAACCAAATGAAATTTAATTGGTCTTAAATGCAAAAGTAAAAACAAACAAAAACACAAAAAAGCAAAAGAAAATTAACAGAAAACAGAACTCAAAAGTTTCAAGGCAGCCTGAAGAAAACGTTGGGGGTTAATTAAAACCTTTAGTCTACCAAAAAAAAAGTAATCAAAGTTTTCTCTTAAATCTCTAACTTGCAAGTTTTAACGTACTTTTTTCTGCCGAGTGTTCAACACGTAAAAGCTATTTGTCAGAACAAAACTCCTATTAAAATGGGATGGGGGAAATTATCTGGTACTTATTAGAAGGAGATGCAAAAACTTATGATGTTCAAATGTTCATAACAATGTTATAAAAAAACCTAAGAAATTCAGTTGTCCAAGTGAAGAGCTGAATTTGGAAGGAGACTTAATGCTGCGTCTTGCAACGTTCATTTTATCGGGAAAGGAATAATGCTGGGAAGTGCTGTTTAACGAGGGGAAGTCTTAAAAGGAAGGGCAAAGAATTGGCATCAGAGTTTCTGTCGTCTTCTCTTTCACTCTGAAATCTTCCCGGAGTTTCTTGGGAACTCCTTTGGTCCTTTCTTACTGGGAATGGGGCTTTTAAATTTACAAGGCATGGGACAGGGGGGACCCCAAAGATCCATCCATTAGGGGTTTTTGCCTAACAATCCACAGCTCTGGCGGACAGACTCGGGCAAGGCTGGCACCGGGCCATTCACCAGATTCTCCTGACATTTTCCATGCACATGAACTGTAGCATGTAAATGATCCGTGCTGAGGGGGGGGGGGGGTTCAGGGAAAGAACCTCAGATCTGGCTGGTCCAGGGAAATTGACGAGACTCCGAAAGGGAATCTGCTGGATCATTTCATGACCTGACCCCACAGCAGGGACCGCACTCTCCATTTAGATTGGGAGGGTTTTTTGGGGGGAGTGGGGGGCAGGCCTCGAGACAGATCATATACAGAACCTTCCTCTTTTTTTAAAAGGGAAATTTAGAAGGGAGTGGTAAGATCGGACTTCCCCCATAAAAGAACAGACCTAAAACGTTAAAAAATTTTTAAAAAGCAACCCCCCCAAGAAAACATTTGAACACAATGGCATCCCAGATTATTTCAAAACAAAACAAAATGCTTTCCCCTCCACTTCTGATTTAGTTTAGACAAAACAACTTTTGTGTGTGTCGGTGCGTGACCGTTGGCGCAAAAAAAGTATATATATATATGAAGAGTTGTACACTAACAAAACAAAAAAGGAAGTTATCTTTTTTTCTCCATCCTTTTTTTCCTCCCCGTCACTCCGTTTATCTATTCCGTACAAAAACAAACAAACAAACAAAAAAACAGAAATCAGAGGAGCCACGAAATGAAGTTATTTGTGGGACTTGTTGGTTTTGAAGGAGACCTGCAAGATTTTGTCCCCCAGCCGGTAGCCGTTAAGACTGGCTATGGCCATGGCCGCTTCTTCATAGTTTGTCATGGTCACAAAACCAAAGCCTTTACACTTGTTGGTGTTGAAGTCGCGGATGACTTTCACATTAGTCACCGCCCCAAAGGGACCAAACATCTGCCACAGAATGCCCTCATCGGCATCCTGGCCGAGGTTGTAGATGAAGATACACCAGCCAGAAGAGGAGTTCCCTGGGACATTAACACCAGTAAGCCCACTCATGTGATCTACACCCATGGGAGAGAACCTAGCAAATGAAAAAGCACACAATAGTTCATGTAAACAAAACAACAAAACAAAAAAAACCCTCCACCGCCCGCCCGCCCCACAAAACCCTCCCCCCCATCCATTTAATTAAGCAAAAAATTTTTAAAAAATGATAGAACTCAACCAGGGGGTGGGCGACTGGGAAGGCCAGGACGGTGTTGGTGGGTGGGCGAAGCGGGGATATAGGGAGTCTTCTCAAAGCGGGGTGGGGTGGGGGTGGCGCCCTTCCAACCAGAGCCTCGGCGCTACAACTCCCTTCCGCCGGCAAAAATGCTAAGAAAGCGGCGGTGGGAGTCGGGTGTCGTGGCCGGTCTCTCTGTTTCCTACCCAGCATAGTAGTGCGAAACAAACCCAAGGGGTTTTTTTTTAAAATAAACACATAAATACATAAATAAATAAAAAATGCAGGAAGGACCACCCATGATAGAATCGCCGGTCACCGTTTGAGGCTGCGGGACTTCTTTCACACTACCAAGCCAGTAACGGGGCTGTTGGGATCCACCAGACCCCTGCCTGAACGCATCCTTGTCCCTAGATTTTGACCCAAATGCCTTACACCCTTCTCTGTGGGGCTTCTGAGAAGTGAACCTGTAAAAGTGGGTGACATTAATGGGGGGAGGACCATCATCTTACATGGAAGAGGCTGAGTACAGGCAGATAGAAGAATGTGCATTTAATTTTATTTTAACATGTGACAAGAATTCTAAGACAAGAATTCCAGCAGAGAACCCATTTGTTGCTGCATTTCAGGAGAGTGAAAATAATAATAGTAGTAGTAGCAATTAAAGGGGGGAACCACACACACAGATACACACACATGCAAGGGGTTTACGGGAGAGGTCATGACTAGAAGGGATTTACAACAAGCATCGTATGAAAATGAGCCAGGACTTTAAAAAAGAGAGAGAGAAAGAGAGAGAAAGAAGAGGGAGACAAACACATAAGTGAAGAAAAAAAAAACCCAAACCAGGGAAGGCGTGGGGTTAAGAGCAGGGCCCCATGGGGACAGTACAGCTATTTTTCAAAGGGGGGGCAGCATGGGTGCCAGAGTGCGGGAGGTACATTAAGGCTCTCCAGAGACCCCCCCCCCCCAAAGAGGTAAGAAGGTGTCCAGGATGGACTACATGGAGCAGGAAACCCAAGGCTCCTGAAGGAGGAACTTTTAAATCACTACACATTAATAGATTAGGCCTTTTTTTCTTTCCATTTGTTTAACAGCTACAAATGATCAAGGGCTGCTGATGGGGTTCCTGAATCTTCTCCTCTGATCTCCTATTTAGTCCTTCTAACATCATGAAGGCTGCCAACTAAGAGGAAGGAGACTCGGCAGGAAGTCATCCTGGCCTTCGGGTGAGCAAGGCGTAACGTAATGGGGGGACTGGCAGGCCTTTTTATTAAGTGACTGGAGGAATGATCACTTTTGTTGTTTGGGGTCTTTAAAAAAAATCTTCAATTAAGGAAAAGCTCCCCCACCACGATCTTCTGATGAAATTTTAAGAGGGCTGCAAGGAGCAGGTTAGGAAAAGGGGTGGGTGGGATAAGAGGACGAGGGCAGCCACAGCCAGCAGCCCACCCCCCCAAAAATAAAAAAAATTAATGTTATCGATCAACCCGCCTGTGTATGTTTTATCCCCTCTCCCTTTTTTCTTAAGTTCTTCAAAGAGAGAGCGGAAGGAGCGTCCAGAAAAGTACATGTTGGAGGCAGGCAAAGGGGAAAAGGTTCTGCCCAGTGAGAATTAATAGTATGGTCATTAAGCATACAAGAGAAAGAGAGAGAGAGAGAGTTGTCACCTTTATTGACATGACTTTAAATGGTTTAAAAACATCACGGAGGCTATTTGGAGGAAACAGAGCCCTCCCAGTACAAACAAATGAGTTCTCATCCCCCTCTCACAAACTCCGGAGAAAGTCCTGCTCGAGACTTCCAAAAAAAAAAAAAAAGGAAAAATAATATGTGTGTGTATATATAACTGTCTTGATCAGGGACAGAACAAAACAAGCATGCAAAGATTCAAAGGAGCTTTAGGCAAGAAGTGGGGAACGTCCCCTTTCAAGCCGGCGTTACAACAGAAGGTAAAAGACATGAATTATTTTTTTCGGACACCCACCAATATCATTAATAGAATCAGCCACCGATTCGTATTTAAATTGTTTGAAGACGGGGGGGGGGGGGGAATTCTTGATTTCTGTTTAAAAGAACTGAGCTTCAGGACCACTAAGAAAGACACAGGGTAGTTTTTAGAGGCAACCCCCCCCACACCATTTGCTTTTTTTTCTTTTTAAAGAATGGAATCAAGTTGTCTGATCTTGTGGTAATATACATGGAGGGGCGGGGAGTGGAAAATAATTAGCGGGTTTTAACTGGGCCGCGCAGACTTCCACCCCAACAACAACGCACAAGCTGTTGGGTTATAATTGGGAAAAAATTTGGTTTGGATACGTTTTAAGTTTCCCCAAAGCGTGACCCAAGGCCCCATAACAGAGCATGACGCAAGGCGTCCCTCCTCAGAGGAAGGCTGGGGGGTGAGGGAGCGAAGGCAGCCATTGGAGATCCAGAAGGTGACGAGGCTCCTGGGATCAAGGGTCTGCCTGGCATTCAAGAGGCTTTCCCTTTAACCATTTCTGGTTCGCCGGCCAACCTGGCCCTTTTATGGCTGGGGGGGGGGTTTCTAGAGGGTGCATAGGACAGGCGACTCAGGTGGCCGGTGTCTCAGCTGACGTGGGGGTTCCCAGTAAAAGGGTACCGATGGGGGGGGGGTCCCCTTCGTCTTAGATGGAAATTGAGAATTTGTCAATTTTTGCCAATTTAACCGTCTGGTCTGTATCCAGGGCTTTTGTGGGGGTTTTTTTGTTTTTGTTTTTGTTTTTTGCATATGTGTTTTAATACGTGTGATCCGCTCAGCATAGCAGAGAGAGGTTTCAGAGGACCTCCTTTCCTTTTCTCTGAGCTCCCACGTGTCCCCCTCCTTCCTCACTTTTTGTCTTGCAGGCCAAAGGAAACTTTGCAAGATGGGCACCTGTCTTTTTCCTTTGCTTTCCGGCCAGTCTGCAAACGCTTAAGGCTTTGGCAAGGCAGAAACAGACCTTGTGCAAACGTCGACTTCAGGGTCCCAAGACAGCAGCATCTCTTATGAGCTAAACCGCTCGGGCGCCTCTCTTGAGATGTTTCACCCGTCTGCCGTTCCTGCAATTTGATTCTCCCTAAACAAATGGCTGCCTTACATTTTCCTGGCTGGTCTTCCTCCGTTCCTGCCTGCCTGGCAATTTTGATCGCTGTGTCAACCCTCGGAAGCACTACCACCCATCAGCCAAAAATTTTAAAAACATTTTTTAAAAAGCTGCACAGTTTGTTTTAAAAGCGACCACACAAAGCCTTTTTTTAAAAAACAAAAATCAAGCTGGCCGTTTTAGGCGATGGGAAAAGAGGCATTTAGGAGTTGAAGGGTCTTGTTTTGACAGTCCTGGTACTGTGGTGTCTGGAAGGCAGTGCCTTGTAATGAAAACCAGACCAGTAATTTCTATTTATTTTTATTTTTTTTAAAGTTCTGTTTTGGTATACTGTTATGAAACAGCAAATCAGACATATGATTTCTGAATCTTTATTAACAGAGGAAAAGGGACCCAGGTTTTTTTTTCAGTCCTCTATTTAAACTCAATTCTAGTATGAAAAATAATAAGGAAGAGGTTAAAAAGAAGAAAAAAGAAAAAAAAGAAAACAGAGAGAGAAGTCTGGTAGAACAGGAAAAAAATAAGAAAAGAAATGGACATTCACAATGATTACTGACATAGCTTGGGAATACATAATTCATTTGGGGGGACAAAAGTACTCCACTGCCATTGATTTTGAAATAAAATTATTTCAGGACTCTAAAATTATACAGAAGGTTGTATTTTTTTTAAAGAAAAAAATATCTAATGGAAGAAGTTGGAGCTGCAATTGGGACCAAGCTGATGGGTTCCACGGGAACTGTCAAGAAATATTGGGAAAGAGTTGGTTAAAGGAATAGCAGAAAGCACCGGATGATACAATTTTCACATTGAATTCCCTACCGTGAGGCCCTTTCGGAGAGAGGATTCGGTGACGAAAGAGAGGTGGCTTTTCACACGAGCACGGAAGGCCCACATTAACACAGAGGAAGCGTTGACTGCGTGAAAGGAGTCATAAGGAATCATTCCACCTCCCCCAAAAAAAGAAAGGGGGGGGAATTAAGAGGGCATTAGCGGCTAAAGTCTAATCCCGCAGTTGCTGACCCCTAACGTTTTGGGATGAATTTACATTTATGTCCCTGTGGATTGCTTCTCTCCCTTTCACCTGTCTACGGGAAGACTCGGGTTGCGCCTGGTGATGGACAGCAGTGATTCAAAATGAAAATAAAAAAATGCAAGAGAGGCAGAGAGAGAGAGAGAGAGAAAGAGACTGAGAGAGAAACCCACAGTAGAGACCTTGGAGGGCTCTGATCTTCCCAGCTTACCTGAACCTCTGCGCCTGGTGGTGGACGGGTCCCCCAAACCGCCTCGCAGGTGAGTGGTACAGCTGTGAGAGCAAAGCCACGTTCTTGTTCTGGTTGGGATTGGCGGCAAACTTCACTGTGATGGGCTCTGAGGACCCCGGGGGCTTGTGACCGTTGAAGTTCGAGATGGCCTCTTCGGCTTCGGACCGCTTGTCGAACCGGATAAAGGCGACCCCCCGGGACAGACCTGCAGGCCGAACCATCAGCCGATGGGGGGAAAAGCAGAATAAACAAGCGAAGGGGGCCTTCCAGAAGGCTTACGTGGTTTCAGAGTCCGGGGAGACTTCCAAAAACAGAGAGGGTCAGAAGGGCCGACTGGCATGGGGTCCAAGCGATCCAGCGTGTAAAACGGGGATGTTTCAGAAGGGGCCGGGTTTGCATATCAATCCCTGGGGGCTAGGGTTTGGCCAAACCTCACAAGCGGAGCGGTGAGAACTCCAAACTGTTTTTTCTTGGGGCCCAGGAGGAGAGGGGAGGGGGCACTGCCCCTCATCCTCCCCCTGCTCACTAAAGGACAAGAGAATGGAAGAGTCTGTTTCTTTTGGCTTGTGTGGCACAAATTCCTGAAAAGATGTTCCAACCAGGATGATCCGGGGATGGGAAACCGAGCCCTCGGAGGAAAGAACTGAGCACGTTTACATTTGAGAAAAGAAGACGGAGGGGAGAGAGGAGAGCACTTTTCAAATCCTTGAACGGCTGTCATACAATCTGCTCTCAGCCCAGAGTGCAGGGAGTGTCAGAATGGGCTTAAGCGACAAGAGGCCAGATTTAATTGGAACATCAGGAAAAGCTTCCTAACTATTAGAAAAGCACAACAATGGAACTAACGACCGCAGGAGGTGGTGAGCACTCCAACGCTGGAGGCATTCAAGAGAAAACTGGGCCACCCTCTGTCAGGTCTGCTTGGATTTGGATTCCTGCCTTGCAGAGCAGGTTGGACCCGATGGCATTAGAGCTCCCCCCTTTCCAACCCCAAGATTCTAGGATTCTAAAAATGGGGTCCTACACTTGCCAAAGCCACCCCACCCCTCCTCTCTCTGCACCTCCTGGAACAACCGCCTTTGCCCACCTGTAGTCTGGTCGACCAGGACGCGGGAGTTGATGATGCGGCCAAACCGGGAAAACATGTCCTCCACGTCTTTCTGCGTCATTGTCCGTGGCAACCCGCTGATGTACAAGTTGGCATCCTTGATCACCTCGGAGCTGGGGCGGGCATACGACACCTTGAATGGTGAGGAGAGGGGAAACGGGAGGAAAATACAAATAAATGATTGATTTCGACGCCCAAGTCCACCATATTGGCTGTTACCTTCTCTCGCAGGCTTCTAGCTTCTCTGTTTCAAAGAGGGACCCGGGATTTTCCCTTGGCGTTCTCGGACATTCATGCGGACGAAGCTTTCCACTCAAGACCCACTTGTCGTCCCCAAGCCCCCAGACTATTTTTCCCTGCAAAGCCTGTTCTGGCAAGAAAGGGGGGGAATTCGTAACCGGCCCGGCCTCAATTACCTTGATGGTTTTCGACTGAAGTCTCAGGCCGTTCAGTGTGTTTATTGCTCTCTCGGCATCTTTAGCTGTCACGTAGTTCACAAAACCGTAACCCAAGCTGTGCCCTGGAGAAGGAAAAAATGGGTGTTTTTAGCCACTGTGGTGCAGTGGTTAAACTGCAGGCAAAACTCTGCTCACGACCTACACCTTACATCCTTCCGAGGTCAGTAAATTGAGTCTCCAGCTTCCTGGGAGGGCCCTGTGTCACTTGCATAATTAAATTGAAAACCGCCTAGTGAATGCTTTAAGTGCTCTGGGGTGGTATATAAGCGGCACGCTTTGCTTCCGCTTTAAGGTGATCACTACCACCACCACCACCACCTGGGGGAGGCTGCTAAACTAAAAGTCCCATTATTCCCCCAGCCAGCTGGGCAAGGCTGGATAGCCTCACCCTCCCTTAGAACATGGAGGGAGGGCCCGCAGGTTCTGAACCGATCTAAAGGGTCCTCATGCTGTTTGACCCGGTCCCTTACCAGCGAATTTGTCTCGGATGAGCTTGGCCGACTCAACCTCTCCGATGCTGCTGAACAAGCTCCTCAACTCATCCTGGGTCATGTTCTGGGGAAGGTAGTTGACAATGAGATTTGTCCGGCCCATGTCGTCCCTGCAGTCCTCTGCCATGTGGTCTTCATAACCATTAGACATTTTAAGCAGGGGAGAAACCTGCGAAAAAGGAGAGAGAAGGCAAAGGGCTGCGTTTAGGGCTCTGCAGGACGATACGGCGGAAACTTCCCAAGCAGCAACCCGGAAGTGTAGGCAAGCATAATACAGAGAGAGAAAGCTCGTGGCAACAGGCGGGGGAAAGGGATCTGCTGAACAGCCCTCCCCCAAGCCCATTTTCCAAAATGGATTCTTCCCAATGAGGCAGAAAGGCTCAGTCGACTGGCCATCTGTGAGGCAGCAAAGTGCACCACATTCTGCCAAGGCCAGGAGGCCCTGAGGGGCTTGGGATAACAAGTCCCAGAATCCACAACTATCAGCCAGTCTGAGAGCTGAGGCAGAGGAGAGCCTGAGGGGCCCCCACTTCCACTACAGACTTGAGGGAAGGGTCCGAGCTTTAGAACCCATGCTTTGAACCCAAATTCACCCCAAAGTTTCTCCAGACATGGATGCCCAGCAGCCCTACAAGGGGCCTCTCATCAGGAAGAATCCAGGACCACAGTTGTTTTTTAAACCAAAGGGCTCCTGCTAAACCTGAAACAACACTATCCTGTCCCTCCAAGACCGCTGGGACAACCCCCAAAGACTTCAAGTACACCTTGGGGGTGAAAAAACCACGTCCCTCCAGGGCTAGCTTGTCTAAAGGCACCCACTGGAGAGAGAGGCAGAGGAGTTGAAAAGCCACTATAATTTAAATCTGGCCCAAGTAGCTGATAAGGCTACATAAAATGAGCCTTAAACCAGCACAACAAAGTCCTGGATTATTCCCTCGGCCCCCGGCCACCACCTCTGGAGTCATCAAGACGGCTTTCCTTCTCCATTCAACGCACGTACACACTACAGAAACAGCACTGGTTGACAGAGCTCTTCCTGCAAACAAAAGCTCACTTCATGCTCAATGGTGAGAAAGAGGAAGTGAAATTCACTGGAGCCGACCACGGGCAAAACCCAGGCATAAATTAAAACAGAAGAGGCCTTTCAGGGAGTAAATGGCGACCCATTAGAAATGTTTAATTCTACTGTTCCGCAACTCTCAATCCGCGGCTAAAATGCCAACCAATTTCAGGAAGAATTCCAAGGGGAACGATCTACTCCTGCCTCTCCTTTCGGCTCCTATCGTCAGAAAGGCTTTTGCTGGAAACTGGTTTGTTTTATACAGCTAAAAAAAAACAAACCCAAAAATGTGAGCATAATCCTTCTTGATCAAAGAATACGTTCATGGTGCTCTTGTTAACAAAGTTTAAGGCTGCTTTTTAACTGGCACAGTACCGCTGTAGTATGTGCATTTAATAAATAAGTAATGAATGATTAATACTAACCACTAATGATTTATTAGTGGCAACCTTATGCGGGCCGAGTTGGAACTCAACTCAGAGGGCCACGTATTCTGAAGCAAACATGCCAGCTGCGATGTGGAAAGGTTCTTGGGGGAACGTAAACCTTCATCAGAATCGGACATAATCAGGGGACTTTAGCACGTTCTGGTCTACAGCCTGCCTGCTTTGTGAGCAAATATATGTGTACTCAAGAGAGAGATGGACATGCAAATCTTTATGCAAACTAATTGAGAGGGGGTTTGCAAAGGGCAAAAAAATGACCAGATGGAGGGTTTATAGCTCAGTAGCCAAGCACCTGGATTCAAAAAAATCCAAAGTTCAACCCCAGGGATCTCCAGGAAGGATGGGGAACATTTCTTTCTGAGAGAGTGACAGCTGTTTAGACAGAAATGTGTTAAGTAGACCATCAGAGTTATTTCCATGAAAACATCTCTTTATTCAGAAGAACTAGAATTTTATCCTAATTTACAAAAAAGTCTGTAACACGGGTTTTCTCTCCACAGAAGCTTTCAGCTTCAAACCCTAGCATGTTCAGGTGGCATTTGGCGCCTCAGAGGGTCACTGTCGGAACCGCTGCTGTGGACAAAGAATTCCAAAAGATGTCACCACCCATGGAAATCCAAGCCCTTTTTCCCTACGTTAACTGCAACAGAAAGTACTGATATGAAGGGCTAATACCCAGATGAAACTCCCACTGGAACAAAGAGCTATCGATAGACATCAGGAGGGGTATTTGGGTCCACAGTGGCCCAAAAAAGAGGTGCTCTGGAGCAGTCTGTGACATTTCCAGGTATCCAGGAGAAAAATAGAAAAAAAATTCTGAGTACTGTACAGGACTTGAGATTTTGCCCAATCCAGCTTAGCTTCTAAAAAGAGGTGTGTTTTGGAAGGTGCAGTCCTACGCGTGACAAAACTCGGACTTACATTTACTTTTGATGACCTTTTGTGGCCTGATACGGAGAAGGAATGAACATTTACCTTCACATAAAAGTAAGAAGCTACTGTATTTATCAAGACTTGGGGAAGATGATGCCTTTGGGGGTGGTCAAAGGGGAACAGAGGTTTACGTTAAAGATCTTAGCAGATGAAACAGTGGTACAAACAATCCCAAAGAAGGTCTAAGATCTCCCAGACATGAGCTGGGAAGGCAATAACGTATTTATCCAAAGCAACACCTCAGGGGGCAAGTTGGAGTCACAAAACTGAGCAATCTTCTCTACAACTCAGTCAATCAGGCCACATTTTAAAAAAGAAAGAAAACAGCACGTTCGGAAGTCAAGTCCCCTTTATGTACAAGTTTTCTATAAGCTTAGCGAGGGAAGAAAAGCCACATACGTTGCCTAGAGGCACAAAGGAAATAAGAGCCCAGGGTGCCAAGGATACCAGACGTTAGGCTGGTGTCTAAAAAAAAAAAAAAAAAAAATCAGAGGGTTATCTCTCAGAGAAAAGGATGTCAACACTGTAAGTATTTTCCCTTCTTTTGCTTTCTCTGGGGGGAAAAAGGAACAAGGTGGAAAAACAAACACAAGGGACTTCAGAACTGAGCATTGCATTACTCTTAACTCTGAAGCGGTGTTTTTAAAAAATCTTACAAGTTAGAGAACAATTTGAGAGGAAAACTGCACTTCATAGCCAATCTGCCACAAACTAATGGGGCTGAACAATATTTTCTCTTTCCCTCCCCACAAAATGTGGGCGGAAGACATGTGACCTGCCTTACAGAGATTGCTGATAAGCACTTGAAAAGGCTTCTTCCTTGTTCTCCTTTCTGATTATTTGCAAATCGCCTTAGAAGCCTCCTAAAAAGAACCAAGTGGAGGAAATAATATGGAACAAGAAACATACAAATTATGTATGGGATGGGAGCAAACTGTACTGGTCCACCTCCACGTATATAGAAACAGAAATGGATGGAAGGAGATACACATAAGCAAAAAAATTAAAATCTTGGAGAACATCTATATTTTTCCAGAGGACTGGCTATGCTTGTTGTAGCTAAGCATTCTCGCTATATTTCCAATATTTTTTGTCTTGTTTTTTTCTCTCTCCAGGTTTCCAACTTCATCTTCAATATATTAAACCCACCATTCCAAACCTTGAGTTGCCCACCTATTCTTGGACTGCAACTCCCAGCAGCCTTCACTGTTGCCTGGGCTTTCTGGGAAATGTAGTCCAAGAACACCCAAAATTGGGAACTACCATTCTACCTTCTTGGGTCCTCAGATATTCTTGGACTACAACTCACAGCAGCCTTTGACAACAGCTGTGCTGGCCAGGAGTTCTGGAAACCGTAGTCCAAGAGGCACCCAAAGCTGGAAACCATTGCCTTAAACGTATGTGAAACAAACGTAGCACAATATATATTTATAGTTATCTCTTCCATTTTTCAGGCCATTTTCTCCTCCTTTTTCATGCTATTTGTGTGTGTGTGCTATGACAAATATATTTATGCGCTTTTGTTTTTAACCTACTGATATTTGCTACAAGAGGACCAGATCTACATTTACAAATCTGATCAATATAAAAAGAGATAAATTTAATCTGCAGAGAAGAGGGAAAGAGGCGAACCTCTAGTTCCGATCCTTAAACTCGAGAAGGGCTCTGTCCCTCCCCCCCTCGTCTTCGTCGCAGAACCCTGACGGCGCCCGCTGATGACGCCACGCGCCCCACCACCACCGCCCAGTCCCCGCCCCCACAAAGACCCCCCCCTACCCCGCCCCTCGGGGGCCTTTTTTTTTTACGTGGACGCAGGCCCCGCCCCCTCGCCCGCTTCCGAACGCGGCGGCCGAAGCAGGCCCAAGCCACGCCCCTCCTCTCGCTGACGTCAGGCGGAGGCCGGCAAAGGCCTGCTGGGCCTGCGGCCTCCTCCTCCTTCACCGCCGCTGCCGTCTTCCCCCCCAACACACACACACCAACGGACTCGGCGGCCTTACCTGGCGACGATCGGCAGCGGCGGCGGGGACGAGGAGGCGGCGGCGGCGGCGGCGGCGGCGGCGGCGGGGAAGAAGGGGAGGGGAAGGGGCGAGGCGGAAACACAAGCAGCAGCAACACTGGCGGCGGCGGCAACGCAGGTTCCCCCCTCTGGCCGCGCGACGAGCCGCTCCGCTCCTTCGCTCAGCAGCCGCACCAGCGCCAGGGAGGGGAGGAGGAGGCGGGGGCTCCGGGGTGCAGCCACGCCCCCTCGGGCGGCGCTCATTGGCCGCCTCCCGCGCGCCCCGCCGCTCCCATTGGCCGCGGGCCGCGCCGCTCAGGAGACGGCGCTCGGACTTCCCGAGCAAGGGGGACGGCGAGGCGAGGCGCCCTCACGCGCCTGCGCGGCCGTTGGCGGCGCGGGCCTCGGCCTCCTTCTCGTCCTCCTCCCCGGGTTCTGCGCGCCTTGAGGGGCGTGGCTAACTTTACCTCAGGGAGCAAAGGCGCGGGCGTTCCGCAGGCCCGAACTCTCGCTCTGTCGCCTTCACACGTGCCGTGTCTCGGCCCAATTTCCCTCAAGCGACGGGGGGGGGAGGAAGAGGGAAAATAAGCGAATTCCCCTTCCTCTGTCCCCGCGTCGTGCCTTCCTCACACGTTACCTCCGTCGCCCGATTATACCTCAGAAAAACGCTCCTCCGGGGCCTCCGCGTTTACCTTCTTCATACCTTAGGCGGCCTCGCCCAGATTTACCTCAGAGAACCCGATGCCCCTTTCCTCTTCCCGCACGGCAAAGTGGCTTTCCCTTTCTAAATTTTACCTCGGACGCGTCCGTCCTCCCGCCGTCGCCCGCTTCACGGATTCACACGAGACATCCCTAGTGTGACTTCGTGGAGGAAGGGCACCGCGGATGCTTCGTGAATTTACCTCAGGGAAGCGACGGTGCTTCCCCCACACCGTTCCGAAGCGTTCTCTTAGGCTTCGCGCGTTCACACGTGACAATCCCTTCAAGACCCGCCTGAGAGAGAGACCACTGTCCTTCAGCCTTCACCCCGTCACGGGTTCACACGAAACTCCCGAGGATCAGCCCGAGTTCCGAACCAGGCCCCTTGGCATCGGTGGCTTTAAGGGAAAAGGTCGCGGGTTCCACCCATTCACACGTTACCTTTTGTAATCTTGGTGACACACACCCCTCCTAAACCCACACCCACACTCTTAAGGGGCCCTGAGGGCTGGCTGCCTTTCCCACCCGTTCCCAAGAACAACCAGTGGCTGAAATAATTTGAAAAAATAATCTTATCAATTACAACGAAAGGGAAGATCAGAGGCAGAGGGTGCATTGAGTGGCCTTTCATTTCGGATTTCCTGCCAGGGTGGGCAACGAAGCAGCCCTTTGAAACAACTTTTAGGCAACGTGGAAGAAATGTCAAAGCAGGGCTACAGTTGAACATGAAGAAGACCCAGATCACAATTACAAGAAGCACTAGGCCGCTTTAAGATTGGCAGTGAAGAAACTCACCTTGTTAGAGGGTTTTTTTTTTTAATCATCAATCAGAATGCAGGGGAACCTGCTGCCCAAAAATCTGAATAAGACAAGAAGAGACTCAGCAGGGCAGCAAGGAAAGAGCTACAAAAGTTCTTCACATGTAAGGATGCCTCACCCAAGACCAAAGCCAAGACCATCCATGCTTTTGTATTTCCGCTCGCCATGGATGAGTGTGGACGGTTAAAAGAGCTGACTGGGAGGGGGAAATTGGTTTTAAATGGGATGCTGGAAGACTGCTGTGCTGATAACCTTGGGCTGCCAGAAAGATGAACTAGTAGGTATCTGAGAAAATGAAGCCTGAACTCAAGGCTGGAAACAGGTTGATTTGGGCGCATCCTGAGAAGGCAGGATTCCCTGGAAGAGATCATAATATTAGAGAAGGCAGAAAGCAGCAGGGAAAGAGGAGAACCGAATAGGAGATGGACTGACTCCTAAAAGGAAACCGCAGGCTATACTGTAGTTTACAAGACCAGGGCTGTTGAGGACCGGCCGTTTGGAGATCACTTGTTTCTGGGGTACGTGATAACGACACAACAAGGATCACATCGATTTTTTTTTAGCAAGTTGTTTTTTTAAAAAAGGGAGTGGTGTCAATTTTGCAGAAAACTGAGAAATAATCTGTGGTTAATTATGTAACACCCCCCCAAAAAGGGCAAGTTTTCGAGCCCCACAAAAATGCTTCACCAGGGTCCTCGTTGCGTTTGGACGGGAGAGAAACAGAAAAGTCCCAAATTAACATGTTCCACCCATTCCCTAACAATTTACCGATCATTTCCTTTTCTTTAAAGGCCTTAATAACCTGCAAAGGAAGCCAGGATAAATCCTAGGGTTAGGACAATATTTATCCATTCTTTTAGGCAAGGGACTTGCTGGGGATTCACGTCTACGTGTGGTTTTCCTGCGATGTATTAAAAGGGGTAAATGGCATTTTTAATTGACTTTAAAAACACGAAATTATAATTGCCGAATTGTGGAATTAAGTGGAAGTGGCGCCTCTTTGGTCCTGTGGATAAAAAGCGTTTCTAAAAACAAAAGAAAGGGGGGGAAATGGCAGAATGACGTCATTGCCGTGATGTCATTCGGCGCCCCTTAACTACCCCGGCCTCTTCCACCCATGTGTCCCGTTTCTTCCTTCCCTCGCTGCGGCCGAGGCGTTTTTAAGCCACGTCCCTGATTTAAATAAGGAGAAGGAGGAGCCTGATCTTCTAGAGGCGGTGCTTGAGTCCTTGAAGGAGAGCAGGCCACGTGACCCTAATGGGGGGTTAAGGAAAAAATCGGTCTCGCTTTACCTCCCCCAGAAAGGGGGTCACGTGATACAGGCGTGGGGGGCCGTGGGAGGGGCTTCCTGCCTAACGGCTATAAGGAGGCAGGCGTGCGACACCCTAGAAATATGAATTAGAGTGACTGCAGTCTTTACTTCCAGTGAAGGGGATTTGCAACATCCTAATGCCTACTAATTGGCCTTTTTGTTTTGTTTAAGTCTACGTTTTTTTCAAAAACGAGACCCTCCTTTACAAAAAAAATAGAAGAAGAAATACAGAATAATAAAATCTTTGGAACGGGGCGGTGGGGGGGGGTTGGTTTGGAGGGGGGGCGAAAGAGCCTGTTGGCGCCCGGCCCAGAAACCCTAAGAGGGAAGCATGGGCTTCATGGACGAAGAAGAAGAGCAAAGCCTCCGGGCCTCGCAGAACTCCTCGATGGGGGGGGAGGGAAGAGGAAAAGAAGGAGAGACCCACGATCCAACCCCTCCTCCCCGGCCACCGAGCTGGAAAGCGTGCGAAGGGGGGCAGTGGGGGGTTCTCGCCCCGCCGCGGCGGTGAGAGAACGAACCCTCACGGAGATCCAAATAGATACCCGAGAGTCTGCGCCTCGCGGTGGGTTCTATTAGTGTAAATCTATGGAAAGAGGGGAGGGGAGGGAACAGCGAAGGTTTCCCCTGGTAGGCGGGGCCTGTTGCTAACGGGCTGGCCGGCCGGCGCGGTGACGTGCCATGCGCGTCCAAGCCTCCCGGCGTGCCCCGCGCGCCCCTTCTCCTCCTCCTCCTTCCTGAATTGGCCCCACCCACTCGCCGCCGCCGCCGCACCGCCTCTCCGTCCCGCCTGAGGAGAGGGTGAGGGGGGGGAATTCCAAGATGGCGGCGGGCGGCTATTACGGGTTCGCGGGCGGGGCCGTCGCGGGACCCCAATACAGGTATCTAGGGTGGGGGGGTTGGAATATTATGGGATGGAGGGACGTTTGTGGGGGTTATTATGGGGTGGAGGGGGTGTCACGTGGCTTCGTTTTGAGGGGAAGGAGGCTGGAGGGGGTGTGAAGTGGAAAAAAGGAGGGGAGAACACCCCTGCCTCACATTGAAGGCTTGGCGCCTCTCCTTATCCCTCCCCTTCACAACAGCCCTGCCAGGTAGGCGGGTTGTGGGGGAGGATCTTCCCCCACCAGCTCAGGCGCGCCTCTGTCGGGGTCCCGTTTAGAAAAAAAGGGGGAGGGAGGGAGGGAGAGAGAGGGGGAAAAAAAACCCTATTCTTAGCTAAATTGAATTCAGTGGTACTTGGAAGGGCCATCGGACTCCATGCCCCATAGTCCACCGCAGCCCCTCCACTGACTGGAGTCTTATGTAGTTCTTTGCCATCTTGTAGAGGGGAGTCCTGCAGGCTCCACTGCTCCAGAACCCCTATCAACATTTATATCTGTGTTTATATCTATATATATTTGCATATCCTTCCTATTTGTCAGCCTCACTTTCTTGTCTAGCTGCTTATCTGCCTGTCTATCTACTTTCCTTCTTATCTACCTACCTGCCTGCCTGCCTGCCATCTACCTATCTGTCCATGTATCTACCTATCCACCCATCTATCTGTCTGTCTGTCACTCTGTTGGTCTCTCGATCGATCCCCATGTCCTTCCTTTTCAGCACCCAGCCGGCTCCTGCCTACTCTCACCCTCCTGTGGCAGCTGCTTATGCTGTCCAGCCGACGCCTGGGGTGGAGCACGCTGTAGCGCCCGCCTACCCTCTGGCCATGCCGGCTGCCCGGCCAGCAGCACCCATGGCTTACGGGGGTTACCAGCCCCCTTCCGTGCAGGACTACAGTTACGGGACCCGACCACCAGAGCTCACCCCCCAGCCAGCCATGACTCAAAGCTATCAGGTAGGTAACAACCCGGCGCTTCCCATACATGGGTGGGTTCATGTGGGGACCTTTGAGCCCTAAGAGGCCCCAGCAGCATCTGTGGCTGCCTGTGGTGCTCTCCCCCAGTAGGTTAGGGCAATAAAACATGAAAAACTGCCTTCTCAGAAGCTTCTGGGTGGCGTAGTTATAAGCAGCTTTCCTTTTTAAAAGCCGAACACTCTCATTTTTTTGTCATTTTAAAATTGGAAGCCATTGTTGTTATATTAAGATAAGAAATCATTATTTGCTGGACCAAACGAAACCTAGACGGGCTTGAAAGATCCCAGTTGAGCCCCTGCGCATGGAAGCCCTTGCGCCAGTTTGGCCCCTTGTGCTTCTCTCGTTACTCATCACTGCCTTTTCCCACAGCAGGATGGCTACAGTTACGGCCGGTCCCCAGCAGCCAGCAGCTACGAGGCCAAGCCGTACTACCAGGCAGTGGTCACTCAGCCACAGCACAGCGCCACAGACTCATACTACCACTCCAGTGAGTTCTCGGCACCCTCCGGGCGGGACTAATTTCTGGCATAGGCATGTTCAGCCTAAGTGGAAGCTGGCCTTAATTATGGGATTCGGGGGGGGGGGGGAGGATGTGGCTTGGGCCACGCAGGGCAGCTTTGAGAAGCCAGATTGGTCCAGCAACTTGAGAGTGGGAAAGATTGTTTTAAGCCAAAGTTTGGGGAGGTTTAGTTTGAGAGAAAAAATAGCAACCCCATGGTGAATCAAGCTGTACTAATACAAATGCAATGGTTTTGTGGACCGTGAAAGAAATTGTGTTCCCTGCTAGCTTTCCCGAATCAGGACACCCGCTTTGTTAGGCTTACACCAGTGTCTTGTCTAACGCAAAGCACTCGGGGTTCCGAAGGTTCGTGGCAGATGGATTCCGCCGGGTGTACTTCTTAGATATAAGTGAGGAAAGATGCTGGCTGTACCGGAGATGTGGTTTTAAAATGGCAGCTAAGGAGGCTGTGGACCGGATCTCACTCCCACCCCATTTTTCATACAAAGAAGCACAGCCGTCAGGTCACATTGTGGGCTCCAGAAAAGTTTTCACGACAGCTTAGGAAACCTTTCTTTTGGGGAAAGAGACTTTACAAAGCCAAGAATCCCCCCCCTCCTGAATCCAACCTGCATCCAGCAACGATCGCCTCTCCTTCGCAGACTCCCAGAGCAGCTACAGCCAGCCAGTGGCCGCGTACAACCCGAGCCAGCCTCAGCGTCAAGTGACCCCTGTCAAGCTGGTCCCAGCGGTGAACACCACCTCTTCCAACTACGGTGCTTACCTGGCCGTCACGACAAGCCAGCAGAACCTCCCGCCGCCCTCCGTCCCGTCGTATGCCCCTGCTTCTTCCTACGCCCCGGCCGCCACCACCTACAATGCTTCCCCTGCTTCCTATGCTGGTAAGAACTTTACGGAGGCAGCCCTCTCTCCCTCCTTGGCCTCTTCCCCTCATCGCCTGCTCCACGAGAGGGAGGGTCGGAAGAAGGGAAACAAAGCACCAGGCCACAAATGGGTCACCTCGAGTCTTGAGAGCAGAGTGCCAGAGCTGGTGGTTGGCATTTCGATGGAGAAAGCAGAGCACTTTGGCTAAGGCAGGAACACTTTCCTTAACACTTCCCCATCTGAGTTGGTGATCTTGGCCTGTACACACCATGAGGGTTTGACGTCACAGAGGTCAACATCCTGTTCTCCCTGCTTAGTTTTCTCTTGCTCTCTTTTTTCTCTCAATCTCCAGCATCAAACTACTCCTCTTACGACACTGGGGCCTATACCGCAGCAAACACCTCCTCCTATTACCAGCCTTCTCAGCACCAGCTCATGCCTCCGCCCCCGCAGCCGCCGCCACCGCAGGCAAAGCCCACGTGGGGCGGGGCGGGGGGCACAAGCACC
The DNA here is from genome assembly GCF_051106095.1 of Pogona vitticeps. Taxonomy (NCBI): domain Eukaryota; kingdom Metazoa; phylum Chordata; class Lepidosauria; order Squamata; family Agamidae; genus Pogona; species Pogona vitticeps. The sequence goes on along the minus strand of NC_135789.1, from coordinate 15,023,944 downwards.
CACTCCCCTGCCACCAGCAGCTACGTCAAGAAGCCCCCCTTTCCGAGCAAGCCGCCAAAGGCCAAAGGCCCCCCGAAGCCCCCTCAGCTTCACTACTGCGAAATCTGTAAGATCAGCTGCGCGGGGCCCCAGGTGAGCTTGCCGGTTGTGGGGTGGGTGAGTTGGGACTTCAGGAAACTCAGACTCGAGTCTGGAAAAATAATTTTATATTATTTGATGAACAGGAGAATTGAGGTGAAGAGAGTGATTCAGACCCGATTTGCCGGCTTGGCTTTTTATTTGTTTTTGTTGTTGTTGTTGTTGTTGTTGTTTGCCCTAGAAATTTAATTTATTCTAGTGGCTATCTAGTTTGATTTGTTTTTTTCTGATAAGTGATATTGGGCGACTCCCTCAACATAGAGTGAGCTTTGAAGTGAAAACCTATTCGGCTGTGAACTTCCAGACCCTCAGGATCAACATGCCTAGGAAAAAGAAATGCCCGAGGGTTCTCTCAAACTTTCCCCTAAAGGACAGGAGAATTGCTGGCATCAGAACTTGGAAAAAAACAATCTGGGTGTTGTTGTTGTTGTTTTCTTTACTGGAAGGAAAGAAAAGGTGGAAGTGAATTATTTGCACACTAGCATGTGAAGTCAGGGAGTGAATGCCGTGAATGTTCGGTGCCATTTGCTCTCGCTCTCTGTCCTCCCAGACTTACCGGGAGCACCTTGAAGGGCAGAAGCACAAGAAAAAGGAGGCGGCCGTGAAGGCGGGCAGTCAGGCGGGCGGGAGCGGCCCCCGCGGGATCCAAGCCCAGCTGCACTGTGAGCTGTGTGACATCTCCTGCACAGGAGTTGATGCTTATGTGGCCCACATCCGGGGGGCAAAGCACCAGAAGGTAAGGGTGTTCACCGGAGAGGCAGGCGATGCACCATCGCCTATGGGGTGGTGTATCTGACGAGCACCCCAAAACCTGTTCTAAGAAGCTCAGTCTTTTTATGTTGTGCTTCTAAATTGGCTCCTGGTTTTCTTTAGAGCCGGGTTTTGTGTCCTGGAAGCAACATCTTTCCTTCCTCTCTTGATTTCCTAGTCCCCTCTCACCTCCCTTTCATGGCCCATGTTAACCGTTTTTCGCCCCTTCACTCTGAGACGGCTCAACTCGTCTCTTCCAGGTCCTCAAGCTCCACACAAAGCTAGGCAAACCCATTCCTTCTGCCGAGCCCACACTGGCCAACGTTTCCTCTGCCTCAGCCAATGGTGTGGCCGGCAAGCCAGTTCCGGACACCGCCCTGGCCTCCGTCGCACCGGCAAAGTCGGCCCCGGGGGTCACTGGCAGCGGCGCCGCCATAGCCTCCAACAAGCCGACGCCGGCCCGGAAGCCACCAAAGCTGGTCTTTACAGGTACATATCAGAGGAGAGGAAAAACTGAACGGGAAGCCCCCGGGGCACACCTGTCCTTAACATTTCCATCTTCCATGCAGGGGAGGTAGTGAAAGTTTCTCAGCCTGAGTTTGGCTGGTGGGGGTGGGGGAGCCTCCACCCTCCTCCCTTGGTGGGCCAGGTTGTTTTCTCCCACAACCACCCGGTATGGCCCCATATCTGAGGAGTGTAATGGGGTTGCCTCTGTTTTCTCCCACTTAGGAGCAGCGGCAAGGCAGGAGCCTATTACAAGACCAGAAGAGGTGAAAGGCGCACCCCCCAAAGTAGACCCGCCTGCGGAAGAGCAGCCCCCACTCAACAGTGTCGGGGACAGCCTGGCAGACCCGCTCGACGTGCAGCCAGTAGGCCACCATTACGTGGAAGAGGTGAGGCTGACCGGGCGGGGGAAGCCCTCCAGAGATCTTGGCTGGGGTGGGAGTCCTTTTTTCCTCTTTCTTCCTTCTTGGCCTGCCCTGTGCTGAGGAACCTTTTTTGGCTCACATCTTCAAGAAGTGGGACTTTTTCACCTAAAGGGATGGAGGGATGAGGCGGAGACCTTGATGTCACCCCCGGAACGTCTCAAATCTCCCACCCCTCCTTCCCCACCCTTGGCAAGGTTACCTTTTCAGCAATTCCCACACCCGGCTGCTGACTTGTGAATTCCTGGCGTCACTTTTTCAGTGGGGTTCTATGGGGCGGAACCAAGGAGAGAGGAGGGTCCGTATCTTGAACCTGCCTGTTTCCTCCTCCTTCCGACCAGCCGGCACACAGCCACCTTTCCGGTCGTGTGTGTGCAGTTTGGCGAGGCCAGCCCTTTCTCCCTGTTCTTCTTCCTTCCTCCCTCCCTCCCTCCCTCCCTCCCTCCCCACCTGCCCACCCACCACCTTTCCAGGTGCTCAGTGACAAGGGAAAGATGGTGCGATTCCATTGTAAGTTGTGTGAATGCAGCTTCAATGACCCCAACGCCAAGGACATGCACCTGAAGGGGCGCCGGCACCGGCTGCAGTACAAGGTATAGCGGCCGCCGAGCCCCTCCCATAGAAACCAAACACCATCCAAAAGACGGACTCGCAAAGGCAAACCAAGCAGGCTGGTGACCGAGCGAGCTCACATGGTGGTGGGGCTTTCCCACCGCTTGATACTGAGCCAGTGGGGTTTCCCGCTCTGTGGAGGACAGACCGGAAGACACGGGGCCCTAAAGGCTGATAAGTTTTTTGGGGGGCATTAGCATTCATGGATTGTGTCGCAGTTCGGCAGGATCTGGCATTAAATCAAACAGTCTTTTAAGGTGCCACCACTGCCCTTCTCCACAGTGGCTTAGGGGCATCTCAGTCCTGCACCACGTGCAGTCCACTCCCATTTTAAAGGAGTCACTGGAGCACCGTGCTGGGGATGCCTGCTTTTTTTTTTTTTTTTTTTGCATGAAAATTTTCCTGGCTGGATTGGTGTCTCGAGGGGGCAGCTCTTCTACTTCCCTCCCAGAAAAAGTTTTGCCCAGAAACCAGGGGCGCAGAAACCTCTTTTGTCCCAAAATACGTCAAAAATACAGCCTCAGAGAAGTTATCGAGAGCCCTTTTTGCAGTAGCGGATGGTTCCAAAGGCCAAGAGGTGGCACCCAGAATTGCAGCCTATTTGGATTTTTTAAGGCTTTGCGAAGACTAGTAGAGGGTGGGCTGTAGTGGGTGCTCTCACACAAGCCGGGAAGCCACTGGGAAGAAGGGTTTGGATCTATGTCTGTGGACAGCCCGCTATTTATTTATTGTTTGTTTGTTTGTTTGCCTTCCTCTCCACCCTGGAAAAACCTGTTGCAGAAGAAAGTCAACCCGGAGCTGCCGGTGGAGGTCAAGCCCAGCAACCGAGCCCGGAAAATGCAGGAAGAGAAGCTGAAAAGCCAGCAGCTCCGGGCCCTGGCGAGGCGGCGCCAGGTGGAAGAGCAGCGTTGGCACCTGGAAATGAGGCGAGTCTTCTTCTTCCCCGCAGGAGAGGAATGCCCAAATATGGAATGGCTCTGGGGTACTGTTGGCTCCTCTGCTTCTCCTTCCCTCTCTCTCCTCTTTCCTTAAAGAAAGAAAGAAAGAATTGGGTTCTTACAGGGTGGAAGGGTCCCCACAATTCTTCAGGAAGAGGATGGGAGAGCCGTAACCAGGCTGGATTGAAGATTGTCTCAAAATGTGCTTTAGGACAGAGGTGGGAAACCCTAAGGCCCTGTAGAAGGGTTCATCTTATGGCAGAGAGTTCCACTGTGGAAATACTCCATCCCTAAATCACCCACCACCCTACTCCCAGTGGGTGAGTAGAGGTAACTCTTAACTCTGCCCAGCCTTTGGTTTTTCAAATTGCTTTGTCACGAATGCTGCTTAAATACCTTGCCCCCCAGTGGCTTCCGCATCGCGATGGATCGGCACTTCTAGTGGCTTATCAGTAAGAACAGAAACTGCTTCATGCCCTCTCGTTTAAGGCAAGCAGACCAGTTTGAGAGAGTCTTGGATTTTTCAGAGTCTTTTCTCCCCCCCTTTGAACGTGACTCCGATCCAGTCTTTGTTGTTTGTGGCCTGAGCTTAGGACACTGAATTTTCTGAACCCTGATTTCTGCAGTGTCTCCGTCAGCAGCTGCAGCCTCTGGCCATTCTGGTAGGATAATCCAAACCAGTAATGTTTGGACAGGATCATACAAAAGCGGTGGGGTCGGTTGATCTATGCTTGTGTGTCTGGCTTCAGTCACTGAGGATGATGGAGTACTGGGGGTGAAGGAGAAATTGCCCGAATTACTCCAGCTGCCGTTTTTATCAGATAGGTAGGCAGAGATTCCTTTCGAGAACCATGAGGACTAGGCACCTGGCTCTTACAAAAGTGAGCAGGGATTTTCAGCAGCTGTAAGACACTGTGCGCTAGGACCTCCGTTTTGCCAGTTAACCTCAGAGTTCATAGTCCTTTCCCATAACATTTCTACAAAAGCATGCTTTTAAAGCTTATTCTTTCTTTGTGGCTCAGTCAGGAAGCAAAAATTGTTCTAAATTTAAACAGGGCAACGGTTTGATACAGATAAAGAAAGAAAGCATGGAAGCTCGGTGTGAGGGGCAAGCCCCAATTCAGACTTTAACCGAGCTTTGAAGCATGCTAGGTATAATCTGGTCTAAGTATAATCTGGGATTCTCGGGCATTGCAGTCCAATATATATATATTGGACTGCAATGCCCGAGAATCCCCCAGCGGTCCAAAAAGCCAGATTTCACCAGCCCTGCCCATTTCAACAGTTGGGGATTCTAGCAGGTGGGGATGTGGGGGGGAAATCCCCCCCCGAAAGACAGAGAGGGAGGCTGACTTGCCCAGACATCCAGGATAATGTAATGCAGCGCACATTTTCCGTTTTTCTTCCTTGTGGTCCTCTAGGCGCTACGAACAGGAGATGTACTGGAAGCGGGTGGAAGAGGAGGAATTCTTCTGGGCCGAGCAGCAACGGCGCCACCTGGCCGCGGATTGGCACCCTCCGCCCCTCATGGGCAGGCCCGGTGTGCCTGTCCCCCCTCTCTTGGTGGGTACCTTCTCCTCTGCACCCACACCCTAGCCTTCTCAGGTTTTTCCCAGATTAGTTATCATACTGGGCTTGATCCATAAGGTCTCTTGTGTTTTTGTTCCCAATAGACAAAGGGGTCCCTCTTCTTTTTCTGCCCTTTTTATCTCTTTCCAGAGCAGTCGTTATAAAAGCCTGTCCCGTTTTGTCTCCCCCCCCCCCAGCCCGCACGGCGGCCCACCTCGTCTGACGACCGGCACGTCATGGCGAAGCACGCCAGCATCTACCCGACCGAGGAGGAGCTCCAGGGCATCCAGAAGGCCGTCTCGCACTCAGAGCGGGCCCTAAGGCTCGTCTCCGATTGGCTGACGGAACAGGAAGCAGGGAAGGAGGAAGCGAGCCACGAGGATGGGTGAGAAGGGCGAGGGAGGGAAGGAGAGGTGAGGAGAACGTTTGGGCGAAGCCCCGGCTGTCGTCACCTGGGTCTGATCTTTTTTTTAACCGGCCAGGAGGAACCTCAGAGTCCAGAGTCCGATCCTAAAACCTCTGGGTGGCCCCCGATTTTGTAGGATGCTCAGGTTTTCCAAGTCTGACGCTCTGAGGACCATAACTCGTTCCCTTTCATCTCCTCCTGGAGGGGTTTCCCAGATTATTATGCCTTTTCCCTGGTTCTGAAACATTGATGTTCCTTTCCCGAAGGCTCGGGTCCTGTCATCAACCATTCCTGGTGTTTTGGGGCTCCAGAAGCCTCTTGGAAACAGAGAATCCGACTCTAGCCTGAGAACGGTTACCCGTTCTGGCCTTCCTCTTCGACCACCGCCTGCTAAGGGCTGGTTTTGCCCCCTGCTCTCTCTACCCTCACCCCATGGACGCTTCCAGCGTGGGTGTATTCTTTCCCATGGGGGTGCCCCGAACAGGAAAGCAGGCGAGGTCTAGCTAACAGTGGCCTTACGCCTCCATTTTCGACCTTTTAACAGGAAGGCGGACAATCCGCCCCGGCTCCTGAAAGGGGTCATGAGGGTCGGTATCCTGGCCAAGGGACTCCTCCTCCGTGGAGATAGGAGGGTTCATCTCATCCTGCTCTCGGCCCAGAAGCCCACGCTGGGCCTCCTCCAGAGCGTGGCCGAGCAGCTGCCCAAGCAGTTGGAGGTAAGTTCAGCTTCCCTGCCCCCCAAGCCTGTGATGGTGTTAAACATGGGTTGTTGGGTTTTTTTTTTCGGGGGTCAAACTCCAGAAGGAGAAGAATGTTTCTCCTGAGTCTTGGGAGCTGACAGGCTTAACGCTCCCCTCCTGTTTTTCCAGAAAGTGACGAGCGATCCTTACGACGTGGTGGCTGAGGTGGAGGAAGCTGGCTTGGTCATTGCCTCGTGCAAGGAGCCCAAAATGCAGGTCACCATCTCTCTCACTTCTCCGCTAATGAGGGAAGAAGCCTCATTCGAGGCAGGTGAGTCTCCAGTCTCCATCCAGAGATTTCTCTCGATGCCATAATAAACCTGCTATTCTTTTAAAACCCTTCCCCCCCGCGCCGCCTTTCTGGGGCGGAAGCAAGAAGCGTTGACCTTTAAGGCAAACTTTACTCACTGCGACGGTGCCCCAGACATGGAGGAGGGACGGCCACCTCTTGGTTCCTTCCCTGCTTCCTCTCCCTCGCGCCCATCCTTTTTTCTTTCTCCCTTTTCGTATCTTTCAGAAGCCGCTTCAGATCCTCAGCCTGACTCCGACAAGATCCTCAACAAGGAGAAGTGCCAGGAGTCTTTGGCCGCTCTTCGCCACACAAAATGGTTCCAGGTAAGCAGAAGTATTTTTAAAAACAATAACCAGAAGTTTTTCTAAGGGGAGTTTGGCTGCCTTGGGCTGCAAAGGCAGGCAGGGTTGTTCCCAGATCCGAAGCTCTTCTCTCCCTTTTGCAGTCTGTAATTTGGGAAAATAGCTGGGCCCGGTGTTCCCCCTCTTCTGGTGCTACCTTGCAGAAGCTTTCCATAAAGATACAGACTGGAGGAAAAGGAGTTCCGCTTGGATACCGCTCTTCGGCCCCTTCCAACTCTTGTTCTTCCATGCTTCTTGTCTCCTTCCCTCCCCAGGCCCGAGCCAACGGCCTTCAGTCATGCGTCGTCATCATCCGGGTCTTACGAGACCTTTGCCAGCGCGTGCCAACCTGGGGCGCTCTTCCGGGATGGGTAAGGAGACCAGGAAGTAGGGAGGATTTTTTTTTAAAAAAAAGAGTGAGAATGCCACCGTGTTGGTTTACAGAATATTGATATACACACTCTCTCTCTCTCTCTCTCTCTCTGTGTGTGTGTGTGTGTGTGTGTGTGTGTGTGTGTGTGTGTGTGTGTGTATTTTAACGAGATCAGTGTCGCTTTCGGGCCTTCAAACACATGTTCAATATCTTCTTTAAAAGTCCTCAATAGGTCTCTTCTCTCTCTCTCTCTCCCCCCGCCCCCCGGGCTGCCCATCAGGCAATGGAGCTCTTAGTCGAAAGATCTCTGAGCAGCACCACCGGGCCGCTGGGTCCCGCAGAAGCCCTGAGGCGGGTCCTGGAGTGTGTCGCCTCCGGGATTCTTCTTACAGGTGAAAAGATTATTTTGCTTAAAGAGGAAAACAACAGTCTCTCTCTGTCTCTTGCCCGGTGACAGCTAGAGCTTACAATGTGGTTAGGCTTCTTTTGGCAAACCCCTGCCACTCTCCAGCGTAGCCTGGGTTGTCCCAGCTCAAAAGCGCCGGGCTTGGGAAAGTTCCTTTTGCAGACTAGGTTTGAGTTCTGGATCTTCGCCCAGCTGGAAGCACCACCTTTCCCCAAAGTCAGGTCGCCTTTAACCGCTGAAAATTTGGGGTTAAAAAAAAAAAGAGTTTCCAATCCCAACACTCTTGAAAAGATGGCCAGTTTCTCATCTCATCCTCTCTGGACAGCGCCTGCCACCAGAGGGCACTGCATGAGCCTCAGTGAAGCCCCAAGCTTTCTGTCCTGGGTTAGAGACAAACTTTCGTAAATCTTTAGTTACAGAGTGTTTCATGGAAGCAGATTTTAAAAACCTGTTTTCTTGTACTGTGTAATGCCTCCCCCCTTTTTTTTCCTTTTCTTTTTCTTTTGCTGACACACCAAGGCAGGCTGATGTGGCTCCATCTTTTGGAACTGAAAAAACCTTTGCTTTTCTATTTAAACAAACAAGTTCCTGGTCCTCATGGCGGCGGAGAGATGTGCAGTTGTTGGTGAAGCGGGGGGGGGGGGGGAGAGCAGTGTAGAAGGGAATCCTGGCACGCGTGCGACCGAGAAAGGGAGAAGAGTGTTTCTGGGCTTTCTGTTGTGATGGGAAAGGCCAAAAGCCTGTGGAAGGGAGGAGGGAGGTCATTGTTTCCCCCATGCTCTCCAAGCATTAACCCTCCCCTCCCCTCCCCTCCCCTCAGATGGTCCAGGGCTTCAAGACCCCTGTGAGAAGGAGCCGCTCGACGCCTTACGAGGCCTGTCCCGGCAGCAACGGGAGGACATCACCGCCAGCAGCCAGGTGGGTTTCGTCTCAGTCTGCTTCCCCCCCCAACTGAGAGGAGGTAAGGCCGGTGTGCACATGGGCCACGCACCTTTCACGCTGGGCTTCCTCTCCAGTCCTGCAGGGCCACTTTCCACGGGTTTTGTGCCTTCTCTAGGTTGCCCAAAGCTACAAGATATCTGCGCAGCCCACCTTTCTGGCCACTTGGGGAAGCTCGTCATATACCTTTTATGTTAAGCCAGGTTAGGATCTAAAGGCAAAGGCAGCTGGTTCCCCCCCCCCCCCCCGAGCCCAACAAAAATCTCAAGTTCAGTGTTTTCCCGTTGTTGTTCAGTCTCCTTCATGTGCGGTGGCCCTGGTTGCCAGGACCTCACAGGGGACAGTCCCCCGGAATCCCGACCCAGCAGCAGCTCCCGGAGGGGTGGGAGTGGGTGGGTGGGCGGGCCGCCCATGGTAACCCCGTGTCTCCTCCTGCTCCACCACCTCTCCCCAGCACGCTTTGCGGATGTTGGCCTTCCGTCAGATTCACAGGATCCTCGGCGTGGAGCCCTTGCCGCTGCCGAGGAACCGCCTGGGCGCACCGAGCCGGAAGAGGAGGTGGGGCACGGACGAAGCGACGGAGGGTGAGGGGGACGGAAAGAAAGACAAGAAAGAGGATGATGATGACGACGCCACCAAGGCCGGGGTTTAACCACTGTGGCAGGACTGTGTTTGTGTGACATGACTTTTTATATGAAAAAAAACAAATATATATATATATGTATACATACACGTATATGTATATGTATATATATATATATAAAATATATATATATATTATGAACTACCGTTTAGTCTAAAAGCTTGGTAATTTCAGGTTTTGTTTTCCTTCCCTTAAAAAGAAAATGGGTACTCTTAGATTGTTTTAAAGCTGCGCCGCCGCCCCCACCGTAGGGATAGCCAGAGGAAGACGTGGAGTCCCCTTTTGTGCTCGAAAAGGCCAGGAACCCTCTTTGCTCCGCCCGGTGCCTTCCGCGCTAGGACTCTTTGAAACGCCCTGGCTGTCCCAGCTGTGCCACATTTCCCTGGCTTCTCCAAAAAAGGGGGTTCACTTAGGGTGGAGTGGATCCTGTCCGGTTCATACCCAGCCTTTTCGTGTTGCTTCTAAGTTGAAGGGGATCCGAGGCCAGCTTGGGAGAGGATGTGGCGTAAGAAGCACTTCAGTGTCCACGTCCTGTAAAAAAGAGATCAGGTCACCCCATTTCCTGGCCATTCTGGACTCTGGTTTTTCACCCCCTGTCTTCCTTCACTGTTTGGGGCCCTTTCTGGCATCAAGGGAGCCGTGGGCAAAGTCTTGCCCGGTGAACCCCTTCCTCTTTCGGCGGGCCCTAGGGGCTGCCACCAGCCATTTTAATTTCCCAGGCATTGTTGGGAGATACTCCACACCTCAGGGGCGGGGAGGGAGGAAAAGAGGAGTCACGGATGTGGGAGAAAGGGCTTTTGGGACTCGGGATTCCGGTTCGAGCCCTCCTGGAGCCACGAACACATCCAGCAGCTGAACTTGCGCCAGGATCTATCCCACCATCCTGGCCTGCCTCGCAGGGTTGTCGTCGCAAAGAATAAAAGCAGCCAAATCTTGGACTCCCCAAATATGTCGACGCGAGAAGCTTCTTGGGGTTTTGACAAATCACCGAGGAGGAGGAATGAATGCTTTTGTCTTGTTTCATAGGATCGGGTCCTCTCCCCCCTCCAAAATCTTGAAGGATTGATGAGATTTGGAGGGGAGAGGAGGAGGGAAGGAGAAGACTAAAGCAGGCAGGAAGAGCATCTGAAAATCTGATCTTGCTGGTGGTGGAGAGGAAGAACCCAAAGCACTGAGTGTTTCTCCATGGGGCGCCACCCCCCCCCCAAAAAAAAGAAAACACTTTTTTCTCAAAACCAGTATCGGTTTCTCACATTCTCGGCCCAAGTTCTTGGGCCCAACTTTTAAACAAAAGTTGCAGCCGAAGTGACCGCCTGAGTCCTGCGTGCGAAGCTGCGCCCTTGGGAGCAACAGGCTTATGAATCCCTGGGTTCCTTAGCCTCCCTCATCCCAGAAACGGCTCCTAAACCTGGCAGTTTCTAAGCGAAGCCCATGAAAAGCCACTGGGTAGAAATCATTTTTTTTCTCCCCCAAGAATCCATGCATTTGCTGCTTCGGCCGACCTGCTAGCCTTTCGCCCTGGAACCGAGGAGCAATTTAAGTGCGGACCCGGAAAGGCGTCTTTTTACAGACTCTCTGCCCTGATTCAAGCTTTTGGCCTGCGCGCGGCCCCCATCCACCAGCCCCGTCTCTCTCCAGGTTTCAAATGGAGCGCTCGTACGGTGGTGCCTTGGAAGACGAGTGCTTCGTTTTACATCGAAATCGCATAACGATGAAGTTTTTGCGATCGCAAAACGATGTTTCCTATGGGTTTTTTTCGCTTTGCGATGATCAGTTCCCTGCTTTGCTAACCGATTATCACAAAACGACGATTTTCACACAGCTGACCGGCGGTTTCAGAATGGCCGCCGGGTTAAAAAAATGGCCGCCCGCTGTTTTCTGGGACAGATTCCTTGCTGCATGGGCAGCAAAAATGGGCGTGCTATGGAGGATCTTTGCTGGACGGTGAGTTTCAAGCCCATAGGAATGCATTAATCAGGTTTTAATGCGTTTCTATGGGCTTTTTAAAATCGCTTTACGATGTTTTCATTCTACAGCGATTTCGCTGGAACGAATTAACATCGTAATGTGAGGCACCACTGTATCTCATCGCCCTCTCTGGCGATGCTAGGAATCGTCCCTGAAATTTCCCATAATCAAAGCAAGGAACCCCTTTTAACACAAAGCCTCACTTCTGGAATTCGGGGCCATGGGACTCATTTTGGGACAAAAATGAGGGGCGGGGAAAGGGTGTCTGAGCCATTGACTCCCTTCAGGCAATTTAGCTCTTCCCACGCTGGGATCCGTGACTCCCTAGGAAAGATGGAGGGGCTCACGTTCCTTGTTCGTGATCCCACTGGCTCAGCCCAGCAAAGATTAATGATCCCAGCACAGGGGAGCGAGTGTGTATGTCTCCTCTCTCTCTCTCTCTCTCTCTCTCACACACACACACACACACACGCACACACACGCCAATCCCCGGCTTGTCGCTGGTCCAGATTTTCGATCCTCGCGCGGGTCTTTGGGTCTAATCTGCTTGTGTGTCTCTCCCTGAGCTGGATTCTGGCACCTCCATAACCCCGAGGTGTCCGCGTGGCCGACAGACGCCGGTGGCCGAGTCCGGGGGGGGGGGAGCAGCCTGGAAAGGCAGCTGGGCTGCTTTTAAAAAATTTAAAAATCACAGCAGCAAATGTGTGGGCCTGGTTGAGGGCCCCTCTTGTGACCATTTTATTTCATATATATAAACCCCAAACACCATGATGTTTGTCGACATACAGTATTTGCACTTATCATCCCATTAGAATGGTAGAGTGGTGAATCTGACTCCCCACCTCCGACTTCACAGCCCCAGATGCCTGAGCTTTCCATCCCTTCCTTCTTTTCTTCTCAAGGCATGTTTTCCCTTCTTTCTCCTTCCTTCCTCCTCCCTTAGTCCAGTCTGCACCTGACAGCTGTTCACTTAAGGGGGAGATGCGTTCCCCCTAAGAGCGTTACCCGTGAAGAACCGCTCTGAAGAGCATCCCGTGCTAACCACGGTTTTGAGTCTTGGGGACCATAAGTACTAGAGCCGTGGCAGGCATCAAAATGTTTCCATCGGTGGCGGTGGGTCAGGCTCATCGTCACCCTTGCCACCTCCTTGTCCCCCCACCCAGCGGCCTTAGTTCCCCGTTCTAGCTCTTCTCTCCTACATCTGATACGAATTGGGGAAAGGGTCCCCAGACCAGAGCAAATTCCCCATGTTGGTGGAGGGAGGGGAGGGCAGGTACCCCACCCCCACTGATCCCATTCCACGGCTGCCTCGTTCCTCCGATCCCGAAGTATATTTTAAAAGGGTTCACTCAGCTTAGCCTGCTGGGGACAGAAGATCCGGGGAGATTAGTCCACGCGAAAATAGACAAGCCTTAAGCCCTCGGAACAGCCGTTGGCCTCCTGTGGGCATTGCTTTTACCTTTAAGCCTCGCCATACCTGCCGAGTAAACATGTCAAAGTCATTTCCTGCCTGGGCGGGGGGGGAGGAAATGAAAGGGTGGGCGATCCAACCCCCTGTCACCTCCGGCAAACCGGGGTCTCCTTGTGGGATCCCTTCCCCCCCCTTCTTTTCGGTGTTTTGCGAAATGAACCTGAGCTCAAAGTAAGCAACTAGTCCTCATCGTGGCTTGGAAAGTCCCTGATTTTTCCTGCCTAGTGCCAACACAACGAAACCCCCTTCCGGTTGTCGGCTTTGTCGAGCCGGAGGGAGATGGCATTTAAAGTCTGAATGTTAGGACCCCAGCCGGCATTGGGGGTGTGTGTGGAGAGGGTGAATTCTGGGCCATGTTGTCCATAAAGAACCTTGTTCTGATACCTTTTCTGTTCAAGCCTTTTCTTTTTTTTCTTTCGACAGGAACAGTTTAAAATCCTGGGGGCTGTCACTAAAGCCTTAACAGGTTTAGGGGCTGAGTGATTTGAAGGGACTGCCTGCAAAACCCCTGCATCTCTTCACACTAAGACCTTCTTCATGGGCCTCCCGTTAAGGCTGATGGAGCCCAAAAGACATGCTGGTTTTTGTGTTTTTAGCGCTGACTCCACTGTTGTGGAACTCCTTGCCACAGGAGCTTCGGCTGGCCAACCTCTTCGGCCCTTAAGCCAAGTGATGGGAGCAGGCAAGCCTCCAGATATGGTCTGGAGAGTTGTACCTCTTTATTTATTTATTTATTTATTTATTTATTTATTTTATTTTATTTATACCCCGCCTATCTGACCCACCGGGCCACTCTTTCTCTCCTTCCTCCTTTCAAAAATCTCATTGTTTCAAGTTTTGTGGGGTTTTTTTTAATGGAAAAGCTCCTTCCACCCTGTTACAGGCTTGGCCCTCTTAGATACCCAAGAAAGGATCAGGCGTGCCTGCGTTTTGCATTCCCTGCTCAAAAAAAAAAAGAATAGAAAAGACAGAAGCTTTATCTATCACCTTTGATGGTCTGGCCCATTTCAAAGATCCCTTGGTCTCCTTCCTCTTCCCCCCCCCCATCTCTCATCTTCTCGTTCTCTCTCATCTTCACCAAGGTCCCGAGATTAAGAATCAGTAATGAAACAATGAGCTAATTAATAGGACCTGATGGGATTCATTAACCAGGAGAATATCTCAACACACCTTTCCCCCGAGCCCATTTCTGTCCCAACGGTCCGGAAGGCACGTCAACGATATATATTAATTAAGGGCCTTGTCCCTGGGTTTGAGTTCCTCGCTTGCTTTGCTGCCCGGGAATGGGTTTCGGATCGCCCTGCACCTGCGAAAAGACGTTGTTTTGGGGGAAGACCGTCGGGACAGGCCTCGGGTATCGTTGCCGAGAAGAACCACATCCAGGCCAGGAGTGAGCGCGCAAAGCTGAGCAGAGCCAATAAGGGTCCCTGTTGGCGTGCGAGGATTATTATGGCTCGTCGCAGAACCTGGCAGCTGTGCCAAGATGGCCTCGAGAGCAATGGATGCCCAGGACGTAAGCAGCCGACGGAAGTGTCGGAGGGTGGGGGGGAAACTGTCTCCGAGGGCTGTGTTTCCCCCCATGGCCTAAGACCCCCAAAGTGGACCCTTTTAGGTCCACATGTCTTGGGGAAAAAATCCCCCGGGGCTGGTGATCCCTTCCTTGCTGGCAAAGCGAAGGCCACCACAAGCTTGCCTGTTTTCGGGTTCCACAGAACTCTTCCTTTGGGAGGCTCCGGGTTGGTGGAAGAAACAGGGAAAGATCCCCCCCCCCAAAAAAAGGCCTGGCCATTCAATTTGGTTCGAAGCCAGGGTGAAAACCATCTGGATTCCTAAGACACCCTTCATGAAGAGAGGCGGGTTCATTTGGGACAGGTGTGTCGGCAGACGGCAAGCCCGCCATTTCGGATCCGCGGCATGATAGGGGTTGCCCTCCCGGAAACCGAACCCGTCCAAGTTGTTTGCCTTTTGGGGTTGGTTGGGCTACCCTTAACCTGCAAAAAAGTCTTAAGATGGTGAAGCTGAACTGAGCATTTTGCTCGGCGAGTGCAGAAGCGCTACGCAATGTGGCAACCTGAAAAGTTGGCAGTCCAATTGAGGTCATTCGTTAGGTGTTTTGGTCTTTTTCAAAGGATCTCTGCAAGCTTTCTTCTCAATCCAGGCCCTCTGCGTGACCGGGATGGTTCAGAAATTGGACACGGGGCCGGAAAGAGAGACGGTCGTTTCTCTCCCTGGACTCGACGGGGCTTCAGCCGCTGACAAAGAGGGTGGGAACAGGATGTATCTTGTGTGCCGTTTGAATATCTGTGCTGGGTGATGTTCCCCCCCCCGTGTGTTTGTTCCCACATACAGTTGGCTGTCGTTCCGTGGGTGAGCAAAAGCAGAATTCAGTCCCATGCACACCAGGGCTTGGGGGGAAAATAATCTCCATTTAGAGACCTCCATTCCCCGGGCAGTGTTGGCGAGATCCTCAAAAGATCTGGTCTCCGTCTCTGATTCTAGGCACTGAAATGATTATTGGGACCCTTAGGGTTGCCCCCAAAGACCATCTCAGAACCTGGTCTTGGCCAGCACGAGAGCCCAAAGCTCAGGAGCCCTCCCCCTGACAGATGCCACTTTCGACCCTCTGGTCCAAAATGTGGAACAAGAAAGCCCACTGCCACCACCGCCGTCTTCCCACATTTTCCTGTGGGGTGCCCTCTTAATGGTCTGCTTTCTTTTGCTCTGGGGACAGGCTCTCCCCTCTCAGAAGCAGGATGCCGGGCTGGAGGTGGGGGGGGGAGACCGGTGATCCCCTCCAGCAGCAGACTTCGTCCCTGGAAAGTGGGACCAGTTTGTACCCTGGCATCGCCAGATGCAAATTCTGTGAGTTTGCCCTACGAAAGGAGCTTTTTTGGGGAGGTTCTAGGTATGTGTGTGGACAGTCTGAAGCAAATCGTCCCCAAGCGGGGCTCCCCGCATTGACATCAACGGCAGATGTGGGGGGGAGGTTGAGCCCTTTCCCCACGCCGAATCTTTGTGTGAATTTTGGGGGACTGTCGCGAACTCTGAGCTCTCTCCGTGAACTCGAAAAGTCTTTCTGAGACCCTCCCCCTCCAATGCACACTGGCCTCCTTTCTCCACCCTCCCCAACTCTCAAGCCAAGGTTCGGCTCCTGGCCTGTATCTCTCCCCCCCCAACAACAACACACGCTCACCCCTGTGCTCACCATCTTCCCTCCCTTGAAATCCTTTGGGGACCCCCCCTCTCCATCCCGGTAAGCTGACACAGCGTCTCTCTAAGCGTGATCAGCTTTGGTGTCTAATAGGCTTAGCCCCATGTAAAACTGTCATCGGAGTGAACTAAAACCCCTTGATACCCCGCCTGGCACCTCGTTAGCCAATTTGCCTTCAATTAGGGTAATTGGGGAAAGAGCAAAAGAGTATAGCATTAATATTTTAAAGTGATGAAGCGATTATGCCCGGGGGGGGGAGCGGTGGAGTGGCCAGAGACCCGAAGAAGGAAATCGAGTGACTTCCAAAGTCCATTATCATAATTTGTCTAAAATAATCACGCACCCCCCCCCCTCTGGTCGCTTCCGTCTTTACGTCTCCCGCCCCCACCCCGCGTGCGGCCTGGGTGCGAGACCCGCACAGGCGACACACCCTAAAGGCATCGAGGCCGGGAAGGGAAAGATTACGTTGTCCGGCCAGGGTGCAGAAAAAATTAAACCTGCACGTCCCTGGGGTGGGCCGAGGGCAAACGGGGTCGGCAGCTCCCCAGCCAAGAGGGCCGTTCCTGACCTCCATCGCTCTGGCCTTTGTACCCACGTCAATGTAGGTGGCTGGTGAATTGCCAATTTCTGACCATGGATTGTTAACCCTGCTCAGGAAGTTTGGGACTAAGTAACCCATGCTCCTACTCAGTCCCCTCTCTGGGCCCTGAGAGTAGTGGACGATGGGCACTGTCGTCCACTTAAGGCCGTTTTTGCTAGGAGAAGGGTGGTCTTCACGACGACGCCTTGTTCCTTTTTCAAAAGGGTCTGAACCAAAGTTTTGGGGGAGAAAAAAAGCTGCTTTTTGTTTGTTTATTTCTTTGCTTGTTTTCTCGTGTGACATGAAACGTACGGACAGTCTTTGCACCAGTTGGTCCCTCTTGAACCAAGCCACTGGGGTGCCCAACCTGACTCTCAGGGCTATTGTTACAAGCTTTAAGCGGGCAGAGAACCTCCCTTACCTGTACACCAGTTTCCAAATGACCCTGACAGGTAGGCAGGTGTAAAAAACAAAAGAACCACCTTTAGCTCAAATATGTGCTTTCTTGGGAGATCCTCTTGGCTTCTGGAAAGGCCATAAATAAATCTGGGTGGGGAAGGATAAACAAAGTTAAAATGCCAGCCGTGGTATGAAATTTCCTGTAAAACATTGACCGTTCAGTCTGATAAATAAGAATGCAACCTTGCAGATGAGGTCAATTTCCAAGGGTGTCATGGTATCAAATTCTATTTAGATAACACATTTTCAGCAAATAGGAGCAAAATACTGCTACAATAAGGTTGTTCCTGGAGGCCAACTGAAATGAAATACGGTCAAATGTTTTGATTTTAAAAACAGCCTCCGTGGGTATTGCCGGTTTGCCATCGGATGTCCGTTTCCGCTCCGTCCCCTGAGCCTCGCGGGTGGGCGGCTTATTACCCCTTGATAGTTAACATAATTGGAACGTAATTTAATTAATTAAAATGAATTTAAAGGGAGACCAGCCGGGGGGGGGTTTCCTCCGAAACAGATGGCCAAAGCGCTGGGGTTGTAAGGAGGTGACGCAGATTGATTGGAGAGGCGGGGTGGGGACTCTGTACGCTCTCAGAGGCACTTTGCTTTCCTGCCCTGCCCCCAACTGGGCTACTGGCGTGGATTTGAAGAGCCATAGAAGGGACATGGGGCAGGAGACAGTCTTTGGGAAGTGAGAAGAGAGGAGGGGGGAGATTTATACACATTGAGAACATTTTGAAACTGCGTCATCCCATTCTTGTTAAAATAACCTGGAATCTTAAAGGGCTTGCATGATATTTTGGGAGACAGTTTTGTTTAAGAACGTCATCTGACCCATCTCATGTAGTACTCGCCTGCCTTCTCCAACAGATTTGGAGGAGTGTTTTTTTGAAAATTTTGAATCGGCCAAGGGCAATTATATATATTATATATTAATCAAAGCTGTAATGCTAAAAATATTCACAGTCCATCACATTAAGGGACTTGGTTCTGCTGTCATGGTGGCGTGGGGCTTCTTTATCATTGGGAATTCGAAACTGACAATAGGTTGAAAATAAGTCTTTTCAAAACTGCACCTGTATGCAGGGTCAGAAGAAACGGCCTTTGGATGTTGAGTCAATTCAGCACTATTTTATAAGGTGGTCTGATGCGATGTGAACCTCAGGTTGTTCCTTCATTTAACCCAAGAGGAGATGACAGCCTGGAGGTTGGAGAAGTTATTTGTAAGGCTTCAACTCCCTGAAAATGCTCTATGGGTGTGAGCCAGGAAAAAGTAACTTTTCCAGCTACTGGGAAGAAGGAAGATCTTTCCTTGTTCCAGGAGGTGAGAACTGTTATTAAACGGCAGGAATTTGAGGTAGGGTTGCCTTGAGCTGGGGAATCGTTCTCTAAAACAAGCCAACAAACAACAACAAAAACCACCCTCAAGATGCTAGTCCTCATGGCTTCCTGAGGAAAGGGGCTGGTTTACACAGGAAGGCAGGAGATGTGCAGAGTGGGACCGCGGATACACCTGCCTGAGGACCGTCGCCAAGGATCGATGCTGCCTCTCCAGAATTTCGGACGACGCTGGGTCGCCGGCCAGGCCAAGAGCGGAAGGGGTGAGTTCGAATTGTTACGCCAGATTTTTAGTTTAAACTTTTGACTTAAGAAACACTGAATGATGACAGGAAAGCGGGTGGGGGGGCCCCCAGGGGGGAAAGCTCGGTGGGCCAGATCCGGTCCCCCGGAGGGCCAGACCAGAGCAAGGGGGGGGGGAGAGCAAACTTCCTCCCCTGTCAGCTGGAGAGATGCACCACCACCACCACCCCCCGGCTCGAACTCGCTCCCTCGCCTCTCCTGGGCTTTTGCCGGGCCTCCGAAGGAACAATGGCCCCACCAGACCGTGCCTGAGTTAACAAGGAGAGGCCGTGACCTCTCTCTCCTCTTTTCTTCTCCGAAACATCCTTCGGGCACCGCTTTGGGACCTTTTTCCCATGGACCGCCGGGTGGTGCCGAGGCCACTTCTTAAAACTCGGCACATGGTCCAGAACACTCTTGCCTATTCCCCATCCTCCCGGCTGTTCCCAAACCTGGATTCACAGATCCACGTCTCATGATCATGGAGTCGGTGGACCTCCTGCCCGCCTCTCCCCCTCTTTCCCCCCTTCTGCCCTAAAACAAAGGACATTGTTTCAGCCTTGGGACGTTCCCCCCCCCCCGGAATCTCTGTGGTGCACCCATATTTTATTTTCTTCTGCTTTTTCTTTGGCCTCTAATTCTAATGCCCCCCTCCTTTTCTCTCTCTCTCTTTCTGCCCTGTAATGAGGGGATTATCAAGAAGAAACTTCAGCGGGACGCTTTTGTGCCCGAGACAATCCAACCCAGGCGTGCGGCATCATTAAGAGGACCCCCTTCCCATTAGGCGCCTCCTTTCCCCCCGAAACCCTTAGCCCCTTCTGCTGGATAAACCGGAGTAGACACTTAGAGCCACGGCTGATCCCGAAAGTAACCCGTCAATCACTCTTAAAGGGGAAGTCCTCCAATTAATAACCTCGTCTTAATCCTCTGGACTCATTTCCAATCGGCAGGGCCCAGTGTCATCTGCATGACTAAATAAAGATTTCTTACTCCCAGGAGCTTGACGCGAGGTGGGCTCGGTGACAATTAAGGCGACGGCCGACCGGGAACTCGAAGCGGCCCGACAAGAAGATCGGAGCAGGGGGGAAAAGAGCCAGCCACTGGAAAGGGCGACCTGGGAATTTAAAGACATTCCCCACAAAAATCCGCGCAGGTAACGGAGGTTTTCGTTTGGCTGTGGTTTCCATTATTATTATTATTATTATTATTATTATTATTATTATTATTATTATTATTATTATTATTATTATTATTATTATTATTATTATTATTATTATTATTATTAATTTTGCCCCAGTTATGGATCAACTTCTTCAGCTGTGGTAAGAGGGCCGTGCAATGTATATACATATATGTATATTGTCTATCTTTTTATAATCCTATCTATCTGTCTTATCCATTCTCTCATTTGCATGTTTGCATATGTATGTAAGTGCATGTTGTACATATAATGTATATACATATAATGACAGCCAGTGAGGGATATATTGGACTAGGACTCAGGAGACCTGGGTTCGAATCCCTGCCCAGCCCTGGAGACACACCCTGGAGACACACTGGCAGGTGTCCATGGGAAACCGCTCCTTGTTGATCTCCGTGGGCCCCAAAATCCACAAGACCGTCAAGGGAATCCATTGTTAGGGTCACCGTTAGCTGGTCACCCCTGGGCCAGCACACCGCTCAACAGCAACATGACAACCTGTGTATAAAGATCAGGAGGTTGTCCGCTCTGTTCCCAAAGCGATTCCTTATCCCAAAAGACTGTGGCCTCTGATAAAAGGAAGATCTCGCCCAAGTTCAGAGCAGCCTTCCTCCGAGATGCGTCCTCGTTGGGCCCCCATCATTCCGGCTGTGAATCGTTTCCATGCCAATTTGCAACAATTGGCCAGCCCGGCATCAAAAGTCGGACTGGGGCATAAATCGGTTGCAGTTGTTAACATTCGAAAACCACCACCTGTCCCGGGAAGAATATATATACATCGAAATCGGGCCGTGCTATCGTAGAGGTGAAATTGTCTCAGGAAAGGCTGATTTTCTTGCTCAGACCCAGCGGGGCTTAACAGGGAAGACGCCCACTGTTCACCCCTGTTTGACCCAGTTTCTGCCTTACGAGAAATGGCTTGCAACCTACGAATCCTCGGCCTCTTCTTTGATTGCCGGGAACTTCATTAACTCTTCTTCCAGATATTGTCGAGTTTGGGGTGGCAGGAGCAGAAGTTCCCCCCCCCCCTTTCGGACCAGCCTTTGCCCTCCGTCACTCCGAGGGGCCCAGGACGTGTCTTGTCCTCTTCCTCCCTGCTGCCCCATCCTTTCCGTCCCCGGCCTCTCTGACATTTTCAAGGAAAGCCAGCGTGCATTTAAGGAGAAATCGAGATTGGAAAGGAATAAATCCCCCCAAGAGATTGCACTCCTCGGCTCGGTCTTTTCCTTCCAATCTTTGAGCTTAAGACCTTAAAGCCGAAGAGGGGGAAAGGAGCAAAAGGCGGACGGCGGGGCGGGGGGGGGGGTTGCAGAAATGGTGCAGGAATTGATTGCTTAAAAAAATAGATATAGCAGAAAGAGCAGGAGGAGGAGGGAGGAAAAAAATATGCCCCCAAATGACATCGAGAACGAATTGCTCCAAGCAATGAATTGCTTTCAGTTCTATAAATTCATAAGGAAGCCATCGGTTTCTTACACAAATATGGCCAAACCGGGGGGGGGGGGGGGGAGAGAGATGGCCAAGTAATATGAATAAGGTCTAGCCAAGTTAACTGAAGCCATCGGCGAAGACTTTCGAAAGCAATAACGACAATAATAAGGCACCTATTTTGTGTTGTTTTAGCTTTCTAGAAGGATGTGATTTTTGTCCTGAAGAAGTTGTGAACGTTGCATGTGAATGATTGTGTGTTTTTTCCCCTCTAAAGCGGGAGGGTAAAAATTGTCTTATTTAGCTAGGAACTTGGTTGCGTGACCGGTTTTCTCTTGTCGGGTTCCCCACAGCCCAAGGTTTGGGAATTCACGGCCCCCACCCCACTCCCGCCTGAGAAGCAGGAAGGAAACATTAAATTGTGGAGGAGAAGTTTCCCAGAACCGAAACAGGTGAGAGACGCTGTAGCGTGAAAATAAATACATTTGACAATGGGGTCATTTTTCAGCAGGGTTTTTTTTTGGGGGGGGGGGTTGGGAGGCCAAAGGCTGCAAAGTTCGGAGGCCTCAAGGAGAGGTCAGAAATGCAGCGGAAATCACCGGCTGACCCCTGACCCCTGTGAATTTCGGAGGGAGAAAAGGGTGGCCATTTGCATTTCGGACCTCTTAAGTGGAAGAGATGCTTCTTGGCCAGACGCAAAAGCATGCGCCGAAAACAACATGTGGGAATCCACGGAGGGGCTTCCTCTGGGGTAGTGGGGGGCACTTTGCCGGATGGTTCAAAGCTCCAGTCCAACCATCTTCCCTTTGGGGAAAAAGAGAAGGTTTTCTCCATTTCCAAAGCAATTCAGCGGGGTGCAGAACACAAGAAGCGCATGTCCCGAGTCACAAAACCCACAAGGGGAGCATTGAGGGAAAAGAAAAACTTGAGATTTTCTGACAAGTCACGGAGACAAACTGGTGGCCATCAAGGTACAGGTGTTTTTTTGGGGGGGGGCAGTCAGATTCTAGGCACCATAGCCAGCAAATTGAGGGTGGTTCGTAAATGTTCTTAAACGGCTCGATGTGTTTCCACTCTGATGTCCCAGGAGAGGAGAGGTTCATTCCCCGGAAGTCAGATGCTGTCAAAAAGAACCCGCTTGTCTTAGGTCGGCTTAAGAACCCCCACATTTTGTCCCACAAAATACGGTAATCGGATCACAACTTCAGTGTCATACCCAACGTGCCGGCTCACGGCATTCCCAAAAGCTGCTTCTTCGGGGTGCATATTTTTGGTGTGACTTAGCTGGGAACTTTACAGGCCGAGGAATTAGGGAAATCATGCCAGAGAGAGTTCTGTGTTTTAGGGCTGCGGTATGTGCTCAGATCTGAACCTGGGCCCTCCAAATTCCAATCCAGCACTGTAAGCACTATACCGCACAGTCTGTCTGTCTCTCACTCACTCACTCTTGCTCTTGTCCATTCCGTTCCCCATGACTCTCAGAAACAGAATTATTTTCCCCAGAGGAGCTGATCACATTTCTGCCTTGCCACCAACTCCCGAGCCTTCATTGTTGCTGTTGTTTTCAGGCCTTCTATTTATTTGTTTGTTCGTTGTTCATCTAATTCTCTTGTTCCCGCTGGGTCCCTGCAAATAATAACGCCGGAAAGCCAACGAAACGGCTAATCCCACGGAAAGCCTGCGTGGCCGAATGATTTTAAAATTGCTGAATAAAAAGGGCTTAGCAGGAGAATGCCTCTCTCTCCCCCCACCCCAGGTTTGGGAAAAAAAGAGATGCTTTTGGAGTACTAAAGTCTCTGCAGAAATCGGTAAAGTGACCCTGGGGATGAGATCTCCCAAAATCCCCAAGGAAATGGGGCCAAGAATGGCCGTCTCTCCCCCCCACCCGCAAAGTCATATATCCAAGTGCCTACACAACTCCGACATCAAACGTACCTACGCTGTTTGCTTCATTATTTGGGTCTCCCGTTTTACTTACTTACTTAGTTTGATTTATATACCACTTTAACCAATGGTTCCTTTGGGTGGTATGCCACAATTGGCCATCTTAAAACAGCGTTATCAAACATGTTAAGTTAATCAAAGAAATTTAAACAAGTACTAGACTGATTTTTTTTAAATGAGGAAAAGAACACAACACGAAACAATGAAGCTGAAACACACACTCTTCAGCCCACACAGGAACCACATGGAGAGAATGAGTTCCTTTTATTTTGCATAAAACCCTCGTCGGATTTCCAAGGATGGCCAGGAAGAACAGAGGAATAACGATGACAGAACTGTTTTAATGCACATTAGAAGAGGAAAACAGCCATGGATGCGATTAAAAAAACAGGCAAAATGGGAATACAGTATTTTGCAACAGGACCCTGTATTGTGGGTTGCGGGCCTTCAGGGCAACGGGACCCCCCGGGAGGTGCCTCTGAAGGTGCAGCTCAAAGTCCAGTCCCGTCCATCTCTCTTTTGGTCCTCTTGGAAAACACCAAGAAATAAAAAGGTTGATGCCCCTTTTGAAGAAGACGTTAATCCTTCAGCTCGCCAGCATGCTTTGCTACAGGACCACCAGACCTTGTTCCTTCTCCTATCGCCAAACAAGATTTGTTTTATAACTCCTGATCCCTCCCCCCCCCAAAAAACAGCTTTTTTTTTTTACTTCCAGACGCTCCTTTTCCAGTCTTCCTTCTTGTTGAAGCCCGGAGCTCAGCACGGGACACCTCCAGGACTGGGACGCGGGTGATGCTACCTGGGACAGGGTGGCGTTCCCAAGGGTGGACCGCCTGATTAGAAAAGGAACTTCTCTAACATTGGAGGAAGCCTGTCTAGCCTACAGTGCTAAGTGGAAGGCCTACGTGCATCTTGTGATGCTGCGGCAAACAAGGCAAACATGATTTTTAAAAGTTTTTTTAAAGCAACTTTTAAAAATCTCATTTGTCACGTTTGTCGCTGCATCACGCGGCTGGCTCGTTATCCACTTCCCAGTGATCTTTCCTTCCTTGTCTCGATCCTGTTCCAGCCTCTCGCTGTCGTGTGACACCGAAAACTTTCTCTGAGATTCTTTAAATGTTACTTTTTTTAAAAAATGTATCGTGACCTCTGTTTTCCGACCCACCCTCAGCCTGCAGCGCCCGCCATGTTCCTCAGCAAATGTGAAGGGGAGCTGGGGGACCTCCGGAAGAGTGTGGACAGCGAGGGGACCACCCCAGAGAACCTGGACGAGGAGCCGCCTAAGAAGAAGCACCGGCGCAACCGCACCACCTTCACCACCTACCAGCTGCATGAGTTGGAGCGAGCCTTTGAGAAGTCCCACTACCCGGATGTCTACAGCCGTGAGGAGCTGGCCATGAAGGTCAACCTGCCAGAAGTCAGAGTCCAGGTAAGCTCACGACGCAGAGATGCAGCTGAGCCGAGGCCTGGGGAGTGGGCTCTGTCCGTCACAAATCAAATTTCCCCCTTCTTCACGGTTCCACAAGATTCTTACCAGTGGGAGATCATGTTTTCTTGCATGTCAAAAGTGTCAGGTTGCCTCCCTGTTATCTTCAGGAAGGGCTGTGGGGTGGGATCCCACCTAGAGAGCCATGGCTGCTTGTCAAGGAGGGCCACCGGGGCGAGACAGAGCAATGAAGCAGTGCCCTGTGTTACTGCTAAAAGAACCAACTATTATTCAGATGCATGTGGACTAGAACCTTCCTTTATTTAATACTGGGCTAAATCAAGGGAGATAATTCAATATCCAGTAACTTCTTACATCCCTAACTAATCACGTCATGACGGCTCAACACAGACCTGAATTTTCTTTCATTTTTCTGGCTCGGACGGATGTAAACCTCTGAGGTCTCGCCATGCATGGAAGGAGGTGGTTTGTTTTTGCATGGGTCTTTTTTAAGTCATTTGTAAGCCAATGAAGGCCCCTTTAAGACAAGTTAGTAATTAAATGAATGAATGTGTGAATTGGGATTTTATTAGGGCTGGGTATGGCAAAATAAACCAGCCGTTCTAAGGCCAATTTTCATTTTGATGTTTTAGGGTTATTTGGGGAAGGTTCTGGACCGAGAATTTTTTCCCACCCAAGGGATGCCTTTTTGAAAAGATATTTTCGAGGAAAGTTAAAAGCAAAATAGAAACTTTTGGCACCTTACAGACTAACTTTTATATTTTTGAATGTTCGCTTTCATGGCATTCTGACATGGTTTGGGAGTAGCTCCGTAGTGGACAAAAAAGCTCTACAGAGAACCATTAAAATTGTCCAGAATATCATCGGGCTCCGGCTACCAACCCTGGATGACATCTTCACATCCCGCTGTCTGAGGAAGCCACACAGCATCCTGAGAGACTCTTCCCATCCTGCTTATAACTTTTTTGAACTGTTGCCGTCTGGCAGAAGATATAGAACAATTAAGACTCGGACCACACGTTTTCTGAATAGTTTTTATCCCAGAGCTATAATTGCACTTAATAATGAGCTTAAAGACCACCAGTAGTGAATACTTAGTTGGACTGTGTTACTTGGCCTGCGGTGTAGATGTTTGTATTTTTAGTGGGGACTTTTAGTGGGTGGGGAGTGTTGGGGGATTTTTTAGTGGGTGGGGAGTGTTTGGAGAATTTTATGTGCGTGCATGTGTCTGGTCTCTGGGTGTCTGTGAATTTCATTGTATGGGTATACTGTGTATATACTTACAATGACAATCAATCAATCAATCAATCAATCAATCAGTCAATCAATCAATCAATCAATCAATCAATCAATCAGTCCACTTCATCAGACATGAGAAGAGAGCATTTCTAGAACTACTTTCTTGGAACTCTCAAGCTGATGGTTTGGGAAGGCTTTCTAAGCGTTTGGTTGACTGGGTCTCTCCAGGGTGGGTTGGTGTGGCTTAGAACGGGCAGCCGACCTGGCCACCTCTAATGTTCTGTTTCTTGCCTCCCCTCTCCATAGGTCTGGTTCCAGAACCGGAGAGCCAAGTGGCGTCGGCAAGAGAAGATGGAGGCCAATTCCTTGAAGCTTCACGACACCCCCATGCTGTCCTTCAACCGCCCCCCCATGCCGGCCAACGTTGGGCCCATCGGCAACTCTCTGCCTCTGGACCCCTGGCTGACATCCCCGATCGCCAGTGCCACGACGGTGCACAGCATCCCCGGGTTCATGGGTTCCCCACAGGCCCTACAGCCCACTTACGCGGGGCACTCTTTCCTCAACAGCCCACCCGCCATGCCACAGGGGATCCAACCCATGGCCCCCACGGCATACCAGTGCGCCACCACATTTGTGGACAAGTACCCACTAGAGGATGTGGACCAGCGGAGCTCCAGCATCGCTTCCTTACGGATGAAAGCCAAGGAGCACATCCAGACCATCGACAAGACATGGCAACCCATATGATATCTGGAAGGGGGTTGGGACTGGGCAGGGGGACGGGACAGGACAGCTGACCCTGCCGTGAGAAACGCAACCCCGGCGGGGTGAGGTGGACGGAAGGAGACCAGAGAGAATGATTCCCTCCTGTGTGACCTCTTCACATTTGCCAATGACGGTGCCGTTGGTCCATCTTATGCCACAGAAAACTCAAGTTTCTGGGGGGTGGTGGTGTTGGAAAAAGCAATTAAGACTGTGCACTGTTTCAGCCGTACTTTGTGGCATACGACTGTCGGACGCTCTGCTTGATAGGAACACTTTGGCTTTGTTCTTCCTTGAAAACATTGTGGACTTACACCCACACACTTCTATTCGAAAGGGATGGCCGCGTGCCCTCTGACACATGGTGGCAGCGGTGGGATAAAGAAAGGATTTTCCCGAAACAAATCTTTATCGGACAGACCTTTGTGCTTTTTTTTTGTTTGTTTGTTACTGTTTTACTTGGTTACGAGCATCTGTGGAAGCTCCCCGGAGAGATTTAAACATCTCCACCAAAAGGCATGTTCCTTTCCCCCAAATAAGAAAAATAAGGGTGTTAGGTTTATCGAAGGCAGTGGAGGCGACGGTAGAACCAAGCTGGCAATACTCAGTGGCTAGTCCTCATGGAGGATGACAGGGTCAGGGTCTCGGATGGTTTCTGCTGCTTGTGGGAGAAGAAAAATGTGAATAATAGCCCAACAGGGTTTCTCTTGGTTTTAAATCCTCAAGAAATGGATGGACCGTAGTTGTTGTGGGCTAATATTCCTACTGAAATCGGTGGCGCACTGGTGACTCTTTATTTTTTCTGAAGTGGGTGTGCCATTTCCTATGTTTACATCTCCATTTCCTTTCCTGTGTTGCATTTATTCTGGTAGGTGGGCCACCCCTGTCCTTTTTTCTCTCTAAAATGCACGGTGTCATTTTGATACCCCACAATTTAACAGGAGGAAAGAAAAGATACTTGCTTTGTTGAAAAGTTCTTATTTTCTCAGGGTTCCTTGCACCCCCACCCCGTCCCCAAATCCTGTTGGAAAGCAATTCTGGGTCTTAAAGATAAATCCAAATGAAAGAGGAGAAATATGGTTTCTGTGTTTATTTCTTCTTTTTAAAGTGTGTGTAATCCAGACCACCAGAATGTTGGTTTAACATCCTTTTCATAAGTTGGACTAAAAAGCCCATCAGCCCTAGCCAACCGACACTGGAATTGAAACTGAATTATGTGAGACTTCTGCTTCTTTACAATTCCATCTTCAAGATGAATCTTTAAAATTCACCTACGTGTTAAACTTTTGCTGTTATGTGCCACCAGGTTATTTCGGCCTTACATGGTGACCCTAGGAATGGACAACCTCTTAAAAGACCTGGTCCCTTAACAGCTTTGCTCAGGTCTTGCAATGCCGTGGCTTCCTTTAGCGAGTCCATCCGTCTCATTATCACCTTCCTCTCTCCCTGCTGCCAACTTCAACCACTCAGGGGTTGATCCAGTTTAGGTCAACCCAAGGTAGGAGTTGCAGCTGGATGTAAACTTGGGATGATTTAGGGGGTGGGTGGAGGGAAAATACCATTTTTATTTTGCGAACCATCACAACACTAATTCTGCTTCTGTGCCTCCTCCGTGCCTTGGGCTCTGGCTGGAGGATGTGTCACACCCAATTCCATATTGCACGCTTGGCTGACCCTTGAAACAAAAGCCACCACCACCCCCTGCTTTTCCCCATTGTTGTCTCGCACCCAACCTGGGGTGGGGGGCTTCCCCTCCCTTCTCCATGGAGCTTGTTAGCAGAAATTGGCATTTCCATCACTCTGGGTCAGTGAGCAGAAGCTGTTGTTTTCCTTTCAAGAAAACGTTAGTTTTCCAAGACTTTTTTTTTGGGGGGGGGGGGGGAGGGAACAAGGCTGTGTGTGTGCACACGAGATAAAGGTTTGGCCCTGGAGGCGGATTCTGATTCAGTTCTGAGATAAAGGTACCCCAATTTGCACCTTCGGGATGAGCCACGGAGGAAGACCCAGGGGCCCTGTGGCTCCATAGAGTTTCATTCAAGCTTTCCCGGGTCATCACCAAATCTTGAGGCCTCAGGTTTCGAAAGGCCTCTGGTTCTTCTTTTCTCCCCTCTTCTGGCAGATAACACCTAGGTAGCCTTAGAGGTTTAACAGGGTTCTTTGTTGCCTTTGCTATGGCAGACAGAAAAAGCTCAAGATTCCTTTGAAGAGGTGAGAAGATGGATTGCACCCTCTCAGACGAGCTCTTTCTGCCTCCAGATCTCTGTGCGTTCCACCAGCTTCGCGCTGCCTTGCCCATCGGAATTGGGGAACCAAGCATTGTTGTGATCTTTGTAATGCAATTAATAACCCCCACCCCTTTCTCCCTTTGCAGGGCTGAAGGCAGCTTGCCGCATCCATTTTAAAACAGAAAAAAAACCATGGGAGAAACAGATGCGGCTTAGAGAAAAAGACACACGCAAAACCTCACGGTAGTAAAACCCTGTTAAATAAGATCATTGTGTTAAAACGAGCGTTGATTTAAAAAAAACACCCCAACAAAAAAACTTTTGTCCCCAATAAACTCAACCCTCGCATTTGGAAATGTTATTATTTGGATGGGTGCCCATTTAGAAATAATTGGCGGTGGGCAAAACCAAGGCCCATGGATCTTCTGATTTGAAGTTTCTCGATTGGGTCAAGACGGGACCTTTTCGAATTCCTGGGCCACGTTTTCGAGTTCGAGCCATCCAAAACTGGGGGTTTCCTCCTTTGCACAGCCATTAAGCCATGCCCCGGGATTTGCTATGGGTCCTACTTTTTCTTCCACAGAGGGCTGGTCTTTGATTTCCAAGCCATCTGGCGCCCATCCGGTTGTACCCTCTGGCGGGAAGATTAAAAATAAAATTAAAAGCCCCGATGGGGTGTGCTTTCCGGCCCCCAATTCTTCCCGGGTGTGAGCACAAAGGTTTGGTTTTCCTCCCGTCTCTCTGGAGTTTTCTCAGTTGTAGAAATTTTTAATTTCTTCCCCAAAGGGGCCCAGTTTAGCGTTCAGCCAGGAGACGTCACTTCTGCTCCACTGCACTGGCGTTCACCGAAAACATCCGTAGGTGACACGGGCATGCATGGTATTCCCGGGGACAGAAAAGCACTCCAGTACCAAAATACGTGGGAGAGATGTGTCTTGGCTTTAAAACCAACCAATGACAATGTGGCTCGTTCACTTCATGGATTTTTTTCTTGGCTCCAGGACCTGCTAAGGCTCTGGCCTGACACCTTCTGCCGCTCTATCACATCAGCGCTCATTAAGCGGATTTAAACAGAGCCTGTGATGCTACTGTTACAGGACTTCGACCGGGTCTCTCTCTGCCCCTACAGTTCTCAAATCCCGACGGGAAACTTGGGGGTTTTGTTCGCCCACCCGTGGTGGCCAGAAACATATCATTCCATGAGGGACGGCAACTCCCATCATCCCCGAGCCGAAGGGGACGCTGGGAGCTGTCCTCCTACAGATTTAAATTCCGCCAACCTGGCTGGCGGAAGCCAAGCGTCCAGATGGATCCTGAATTATTCCGGCTGCCCGATTTATTTAAGTTTGGTGGGAAAGATCTGTTCTTCCTTTATGTCCCGATAAACCCTTCCCTTCTGGGTGGGGGGGGGGACGCTGACCAGCCTCACAAGGAATGGCTGGCTCTGCTCATCCCCGTTTAAGGAGGGATCCTGCCCAGTTTTGCTTTCCCCATTTAACCACTCACCGCGGGAACCCCCGGCGCCAACACAGCGGCAATAATGCAGGTTGATCGCCGTCAGCTGACACACTGGACTGGGGAGGTTGTCGTTTCCCCCCACACCCTTCTGCTTGCCCCCCCCCCCCGTGCATCTGGTGCCGCCAGAGTCTCCGGCCTGTCCAAGCGCTCCTTTTACAGCTGGCGTCCCCTCTCCCTACCCTGACTCCCTTTTTACAATGGGGCTTTCATGGGGTGGACCCTCCTGCTTCCCCCTAACGTCCCAAAATTAAACACCCCAAGATTTCTCTTTATTTTTTAATCTGGATCTGCGTCTCTGCAAAAAGTGAGAAGCCGTCTGGAGTGCTTCTGGAAAGAGAAGCAAGGGTAGACACCAGACCAATAAAAGCCACATTTAGGGGGACACCCCAGCAGCATGTGGGTTCAGTAGGGGTGGGAAATGCTTATTTGGGACCCACTGAATAAAAGAAACTCATAAATGCATCTGTTTTCACTGCTCAGTTCCTCTCTTCTCCTTTGCTGTCCGGTCTCTCAACTCCTGGATCAACTCTTCCCTTAAAACCTCTCCCTCAAGCTCCATTTTTTGCAAGGTGCACAAGACCGCTCGGATGGCACTCAACTCCAGGGCCTTACCTCCGTCCTCCTGACACCGACATGCTGGCATTACAAAATCCAGATTTCATTCAATATATAATAGGTTAGAAGCCACTGCCCCGTGGAGTATCACGTTTCCTTCCGAGTCCTATCATGCATGCAAGTCCAGAGTTTGCTTTTGAAACACCAGCAAAGGTTAGGCCAGTAAGAATCTGTTTTTTTTTTTTTTTTTTTTAAGCAGCTGCAGTCCAACATGGCCAAAAAACCCCAAAAAAATACTCCCGAGCTTGCAGGAGGAAGATGATGAGGTAGCTCAGGGGCCAATTCCAGAATGGATCCAGCATCTCTTGAGATTCTCCCCCTATTCTATGAAGTCCACTGGGTTCTATATCGCGATACTTCAGATGAGCAGGTTTCCATTCTGTATCTTGTGAAAGAGAGGCTGGGAGAGACTTCCAGATTTAGTATTATCCCTGGAATTTGGGAAGGAGAGCGTTTCCTTCCTTTGCACTCCCCCAGGTAAGGAAGTTGAGGTAGATGACAAGGATGAGTATCCATCTCAGCTTGGAATGAGAACCCTTTCTTTTCCCTTCTGGGATGCGAGCGGGCATCATTTTCTGTTAATTTCCACACTGGTGTGAATGCCTGAAGCACTGAATGGGTTGGGCTCATCTTTCCAATTTATCAGTCGGTCCTTCTCTATTGATGTGTGTGATTCCCTTCTTATGAATAGAAAAGACGCCTGCTTCAAACCAGGATAGGAATGTCAGGCTCTCTAGAGGTCGAGGATGGGATTCCCCAGATGCTGCCCAACCTAACTGGGGCTGATGGGAGTTGGAATCCCAAAGGCTCAGGATGACCCGTCCAACTTCCCATGATGATAGGATTTGTTGTCCCAAAAAAGGAGGTGTGAGGGGAAGATGTCTACAGCTTCTGGTTTCAACAAATACCTTGAGCAGGGGAAACAGGCAGCAGAGCCAGTACCAGACGATGATGGGAACTGTAGTGCAACCCCTGGTCACACCATACCTCTCTTCAGATGATCACAGAAAGCAAGCTAACATGGCCACCTCCTCTCCTTTCCCACCCACCACCCACCAGGAAGTTGCCGATTTAATTTAAGAAGACAGGACCAGGCGAAGGTGTGAAACAGAATAAGACCAGAATCCGGATCACATGGTTTTTAAAAGGGCATACACATTAGTTACGGTTGGAGATGCCCTTCCCAAAATGTATAGAAATATATGCTACATATACTACGTGAGAAGGATCTTTAAATTGTCGTAATAGATCACAAGATGAATAGGAGGCAGCCGTGTGATGTGGCTATAAAAAAAAAGGCCAATGCAATTTTAGAAGGTATTTACAGAAAATCTCCACTTGTGAGGTGCTCATTCCCCTCTATTCAGCCTCCTCTTGAGTCCTGGGTTCCAGTTCTGGGTGCCGCAGATCAAGGAAGAGACCGACACATTGGAAGAAGTTCAGAGGAGGGCAAGAAGGATGAATCAGGGGACCGGAACCCAATCCCTATAAGGAGGAAAGACGGAAAGAACTGGGCATGTTTAGCCTTGGGGAAAGAAGAGGGGAGATAGGATAACACTTTTCAAAGACTTGAAAGGCTGTCCTCCAGAGGAGGGGCAGGATCTGTCCTTCCATCCTCCCAGAGTGCAGGACATGCAACCATGGGCTCAAGTGACAGGTTGCCAGAATTCAATTAAATGTCAGGGGGAAAAAAAACTTCCTAACTGTTCGAACAGCACAACAACGGGACCCCTGACCTCAGGAGGGGTTGAGCGCTGGCTCCAACACTGGAGGCGCTCAGGAGAAATTTAGACCACCCCCTGGCAGATCCACTTGGATTGGGATTCCTGCCTCAAGCAGGGGGTTAGACTACATGGCCTTTGAGCACCACACTTCCAACTCTGCTACTCTATAATTCTGTGTTTAGCTTCACCCCTGCATGTTCCAAGGCGTTTGTTACACCGAGCTTTGGTGCTCAAATCCTGAACAGCGATTGGGAAACTGAGGCAAGCAAGGGAGCTGACAACCACCCCACCCGGCCGGGAATTCCTTTCGAGGCGGAAGAGGAGAAAAGCTGGCGAGCCACCCAGCCGGGACTCGGTGCCGATATCACCGAAGCACCAGCACCCTCTTCTGTCGTTGGAGTAGAAACGCAAAGGTTGGATTATCTCAAAGGAGGGTCGTCCTAAAACCAGGAAGGATTTACGGGAATAAGAAAGCAGCCACGGAGTGTATCCCTAAGTGCATGCCAGAGGCGGGAAAAACATCCGTTCATTCAAACCCTTGCAGATCGCGACAGGGAAGAAAGAATCCAGAATTTCCATATCCTTTATTTCACGTGGAGTTTAAAAAACCTCGCTGTTTAATCCGCCGTCCGCCTCAGTCCATTGTCTGCAGCGTTCTTTTCACCGCTTCTTTGGAGGCTGTGGAAAGAGAGAGAGAGAGAGAGAAAAACAGGGAGACTGCCTCATAAGAAAGGGGTGCCTCGCCAGCGACCGAAAGATCGGGTTCGAAACTGGGCCGAGCGGCCTTGGAGCCCAACCGAGCACCGTCTGCAGTTGCACTGAGGTTTTTAAAAATAGCCTCTCAGCCACTGGGAAAAATCCTCAGCCGGGCACTTGGCTCGTAGAGAGGTGGCCAACCTTATCGGCCGTAATCTACTTTGCGGCCAAAGTTAGAAAGGCATTAAGCCCGGATCTGAACCAGGGCAGGCAACTGAGTCTCCTTTGCTGGGAGCTAGGTACATACAGGATGTTAGGGTCTCCCTTTATGCCAGGACAAGATGCTCCTGGCGCACTTGGGGTGTCATATGTTTCCCGCGCGTAACATCCCGGGACCATCATCTCTGCAGAAACCTCCACAGTCCGTGACTGCCCCTCTAAAACAAGACTCTCGGGGGGGGGGGCGGGGAGTGGAGGGAGAAAAACCCACCTTTTAAAAGGAACAAAAAGATCTGTTCCGTTTGGGGAGATCCTGAGATGATCCACGGAAATTCTCGACATGGATCCTGGGCCCAGGATTTCCTGAAAACATCCCACCCCACAGCAGACAATCCTAAGTCTTGCATCTTTTTCTTTTTAACAAAAGGGTGCCTGTGACAACGGAGGGAGAACATGAAACCCCCCATGACGTCCTTCCCCTCAAAGAAGCTGAATAGGTTTACGTACAGGAAAGCGGAGTCGCCAATGGGATGCGGACACCCCCCCCAAGCGGATGGAAAAATTCAGCTGTTCGCAAGAGATTGAAGCACTGAGTGAAGGAAAGAAGGAGAAAAGGAAGCCGGGAGAAAGAAGTTGGAAAACACAGTCAGTTGAACATTAAACAGGGAGAGGGGAAAAAAAGAATAATTTTGTAGATCGGATTGTGGAGCAAAAGCATAGCAGAAGCTTAGAAGGAAATCAAACATATCGTACAGAGAGGATAACCGGAGCTTCTCGGGACTCCAGGCCAAGAAAGTTCCTTTTTCTAAGTTTTGGGAAGGAAGCGTGTTTGGCATCCCATTCCCCAAACCAAGTTTCTTCCCCAAAAGATTCTTTCTGGCCCGTTGGAGATAATTTGGGTCTATACAATCCTGCACCAGTGCTAAGGAGGAGCCATCGAAGGAGCACGCGGGGAGAAGAATACCCAAGTTTTTAATTTTTTTAGAGGAAGAATTTCATTCGTCGGCGGATGAAGCTGGCCTACGGAACTCCCTGCCACCAGAGGTAATGAAGGCATCCGAGCAGGGCAGCTCTGAGAGAGGGACTAGCACAAATCCATGGACAGTAATCCTTTTTGATAGCTACTAATTGGGATGGCTGATTTTCCTTTGAAAAGTCAGAGGGTGACCATTCAAGGCGGTGATTTTCCCCGGCCAAATGGCAACTGCATAAAAGGGTAAATTCTGGTGTGGTGTACGCTCCTGCCAAATGTGTGGGTCTTCAAGGTCACACTAGGCTCCGTGGCAGCATCATTAAAAAAAAAAAAAGCCCCTTTGGCAAAGAGGAACGAACCGGACACCAAGAGGAGGTGGGGAGCCACTTACCTTCTCTGGACGCCGCAGCCGCCCGCCCTCCGAGCTCGCTGAGGACGCTGTCGACCGTCTGGTGGTGCCTGAGGAACCATGGGCGGATAAGATGACGGTAAAGCACCTGCGAGCCGTTCCAGGAGACGGGCGCCATGCACCAGACCAGGAAGAGACTCTGGGGAGGCCAAAAGAGGACATCCTCATTTAATAGCGGGCTTCGTGGAGCGGACCCGGGGGATCCCGAAACAAGGACTGGACCTGGCTAGCATGATCTTCAGCTTAGAGTCCAAATGGCCCTCGCTTTTCGACCAGGCACCACCCCACACTGGCCATTTGTGTGTTCCAAGGTGGACCTGACAGGGAGGCTTCCTGCCTCAATCGGCAGGGGTCCAGAAAAGCTGGGACTGGCCTGTGAGTTTATGTGGGCCATCAGGAGCCGTTCATTGGACAAAAGACCCGCCCAAGGCATTCCGCTGGCACCGGTTTGTCCATCCGGAGCGAATCAGCGGCCTACGTCTTTGGACCTTCCTTGGAGGGGGAACCTCAGTGGACCCTCATGGCAGTGCCTGCCCTTGAGCATCAGCCACAACAACTCTACCGTCGACCCCCACCCACCCACCCTTTTTCTTTTGGGCGCGATGACAAAGACATCCAACCGACCTGGGCTGGCAGCGACATTCCCCCACCGTACCTTGCCAACGTAGTAGAAAGGGAACCAGTAGAGGAAGGTGTCGGAGAAAAACTCGGCCACGCTGAAGAGGCCGTAGACCACCCAGTAGGTCAGCCACGTTGTGTCATCCTCTTTGGTGGAGCTTTCGATGGCCTTGATGCTGAAGCCGGCAGCGTCAGAAAACATGGGAATAAAAGGGGGGGGAGGGAATTATCACCCAGATCGCAAGTCAAGGGAGACACCCAGGGAGAGAGACTTGGGTCCTGTTTTCGAATCTCCCCATCCCACGCGGGCTCTTTTTGAACTGCAAACTTACGAAGCATAAGCTGGATAAACGAAGCCGATTAAGTTGCAAAGCAGGGAAGCTGCGTAGCCGAACATCAGGTAGAGCCCCAGAGCAGTAATGGAACCTGTAAAAAAGCAACAAAAAAAGGGGAATAAGCCAGGAGGGGGACCCGAAAACAGAGCAGCACCATCCGGGAGGCGAGCTCCTTTTCAGTCCAGTGGGGAACAGTCCCCTCAATATCGGATTTATCTGTGCCGTTCCAAAGTGTCGTCTTCAGCTCCGAGCGACCTGTGGCTCAGCTTATCCGATGTATATTTTCATTTCCAGCTGCAGAAATGGTCCTGGGAAAATAGGATTCCCTCCCCACCCCTCAGGACTTGGCATCTAATCCCCTTGCAATTAGGCCGGCCCTGGCATGAGGCGAAGGGGTTTTATATACTGTATATATATGCTGTATAAACATAGAGAGGGGAGAATATGGAGGTACTTAATTATTCTTGTAGATTCAGCAGGAAAACAAAAAGCAGGGAGAGGTTCCGGAGGGCTTTTCCCGTTCCCGAGGCACAGTAATCCGGCTCTCTTTGTATTATTAGCCCGTAATCCTACCAAGCGTGGACGGCACCCAAAGGATGCTGGGATCTGTAGTCTAAAATGACTGGAAGAGTCTAGGTATCTCTCCCGGTTTAGGAGGAGGAGGAGGAAGAAAAACTCACCAGGTCAATGGGATGAAGCCAAGCCCCAAACGGTGGCCAAACAGAGCTTTAGCGCAAAGAACATTCCAGAACCTCAAGGCGGTGGATTATGCCCCGTGTAGGGAAATGTGCCTGGATCTGGATGACCACTCCCCAGAACCTTCTCAGGGATGATGGGACTTGTAGTTCGCAAACAGTAAACCCACTGACCTCACAACACGACTCTCTTTCCAAAAGTTAAAAAAACCCCACTCACTACACATTAGGGGAGGGAAGCCCATTCAGACTACAACTCCCATTAACCTTGGCCAGCAGAGCCCACAGTTGGGAATGCTAGGAGTTGTAGTCCCCAAAAAATCATTTAGAGAGGACCCCGGTTCGTTTACTGGATAGATAAAATGGCCTTCCAGACATTTGCAAAACCCTTTTGGACGCCCCTAGACAAACTCCAGGCTGAATTTCAAAACGGTGCTTTTTTAAAAGCTTTTTTTCCCCACTCCATTCCCAAAGAACATTCTTAAAGGAAACAATGTGATGGGAGCTGGGTAAAAATCCAGGGGAAATAAGTAGCCCTCTCTGCATGGTTTTACATGCCCCTTTTAAAAAAAATTATTATTTAAAAAATCTCCTGCTTTGGACTTGGACAGAAACACGAGTTGACCCACAGAGAAAGCAGCCTGAAACCAATGGGAGTTGTAGTCACTCCCGATGCATCCGGAGAAGCATTTGCCAATCCTGAACCTAGGAATTATCAGAAAGGTTATTCCCCTTCAGGAAATCATTAATCGCCCAAAGGCAAAGTCCAGGCCAGCTTGCTCGTCAAGAAGGCCTTCAAACGAACCCCACGGAAACCTTCAACCTAAGGCTGCCTGCCTCTCCACCCAAAGAAGCACGGGGCCTATTAAACAGGATTATTGATAGATAGTTGTAATAAAACCCGGTGCAGCTAGCCATCTTAGACTTCATGATCACACCCCGTTTTCAAAGAAAAAGGCAATTCGTCGACAGGTTAACGAAGGACTTCTGTCCCGTTTCTTCCAAAGAATGTTATTCATGGTGATGATGATGATGATGATTAGAGGTGTGCACTTTTGTGCATCTGGACTAGAAATTTCAGACTTCTCCCACCAGCAAAATTTCGACCCCTCTCATCATGACTAACGCGAGGATGACGAGAATACCCGTTTTTAAATAGCCAGCGCACAAAGCTACATTCTTGCTCCCTCAGCCTTGAAACAAAATAAAATTCTAGTCCTCATGTTTCTCTCCTTCAAACTTCCAAGTTTTTCTCTTTTAGAATCAAGGCCAGTTTTGGCTGGGTGTTTTTCAACTGAGAGAGGCAAAGGTGTCCTCCCCCCTCCCCACTTGCTGGTGATGTGCAACACAGTGCTTCCCCATGCCAAACCTGACCTTCCAGTTTAGGAACAACTCCAAGCAAAGAACCTGTTATCTGCCCAGAAAGAACCTCGGTGTCATCTATAGAGAGTCAGGCCAGATCCTGCAGGATTCCTACAGATTTCCATCAAAAGGGACATGTTATGTCCCCGGGAAGTTTAAGAAGAGCTCCCAAAACTCTAGAGGAGCATGCACAAACCACACAAAAATTTTGCTTCCTTGGACATGGAAAGACAAACCTTGCATTTTTCCCTGGCTCGACTACGGAGAGATCAAATCAGCTTGTGTTTCATTCAGTCCAGGACTACCTAACAGGGTTGTCGTCACCAACTAGAAGGAAAGCCATATACGAGCACTGTGAATTTCTCTGGGAGGCTACAGATGTAAAACTGTGGAACAAGGACTGTGCTGATCTGAATTCACTGAGCCAAAAAACCTCTCCGGATGGCTTTGGGCCTGCTTTTTCTGTTCTCCGCTTGATATACTGCGCAGGGCTGCTGTGAGGAAAAAATAGCACGGAGGAGAGCCACACATGCCCCCCTTCAGAGAGATCGGATTGTCACCTGAGCGACAACAGGTAAGCCCTTAAAATGATGCAGAATAATACAATATTTCTCCTGCAAAGTGGGGTGGGAAGCTCACAAAAGCCCAGGAAAAAAAAAGTAAAGGCTGTTTTTAGGAACAGGAAGAAAAAGGGATGGAAGAGGGGAATGGTTAACTCTCTGTCCTCAAGGCGCTTACACTAAAAAAAGTAGTGATAATAGAGAAGAAGGCAAAGAAAGAGAAGGAAGGAGTTCTGTCTCAACAAATGCAATTATGCTGAGGCTGTAGGCCTACGAACCCCCTTTTGTCTCCTCCAAGGCCAATATTAGGTGCTTTTGGTGAACATTAAAAGGGTTTAAAACTGGGCTGGGCTTGTGGAGGGGGGGGAAATTCGATAGAATTTAAATGTAAGTAGAAATTCCACAAGGCAGAGCCTGTTTAAGGCAGCCCAGCCTCCCTGTAGCGGGGAGAAACTCCATGACCTTCCATGGGGTTTTCTCCTGAGTAGACAGGTAAAGGTGTGGGCCGTAGAAGAAGGTGTGGGGAGGGGTTTCCCCAACCTAGGTGCCAAAGGGTGGTCTCTGAGCATGCAAAAAGTCCTATAAACAAAGGAACAAGTCGCGTGTGTGTGTGTGTGTGTGTGTGTGTGTGTGTGTGTGTGTGTGTGTGTGTGTGTGTGTGTGTATATATATATATATATATATATATATATATATATATATATATATATATATATATATATATAGAGAGAGAGAGAGAGAGAGAGAGAGAGAGAGAGAGAGAGAGAGAGAGAGAGAGAGAGAGAGAGAGAGAGAGAGAGAGAGAGAGAGAGAGAGAGAGAGACTCAGCATTTCTCTCCACCTGGAGGAGAGACATCCGACCTTGAAGAGGAGCTCACCTGTGGCCAGGTAATACCGCTGGACGCCGGTCTTGGCTTCTAGGCTCGCCAGGAGGTCGCCGAGCCAGCCCGGCTGGTCCAAAAACGCCTGGAACCGGTGCTGGACAGAGCCCATGGCGGCACCGGGAAGCGAAACGAAGCAAAGCGAAGCGCAAAGACGCAGCGGCCGCTTCGCTTTTCTCGATCCGCTTAGCGCTGGCGCGGGCGGCGGCAGGCGGAGCTGAGTTGGAGGAGGAGGATCCCGATACCGGTAGGCCCCCGCCCCCTTTGTCCCTCCTGGCCAATGGGGTCAGGGGGAGGGGCCAACAGGTGGCGAGGATGGTGGCGGGCAGGTGTGCGCCCCAAGGAGGGAGCGCAAGGTTGCGCGCGCGCGCGCCTGGCCACGCGGGTTCCTCTCCCCCTGGACAAGGGCAGGCGGGTTCCTGAGCATGTGCAGAGATCGAGGCTGAGCTTTCTTCCCTCCACCACCCCTTCAGTCTCTGGTTCAAATCGGACGCCACTTGCTGGAGGGGAGCTTTTAAAGACGCAACAATGGTAATGTGATGATGCCGTCGCTTGCTCCCCGAGGTTTCTGTTTTTCCCTGTTGTTCGGATTTTTATTTTTATTTTTTGGTCTGTTTTTAATTGGAGCGATCGTAGGAAGGCAGAAAATGAGCGTTCAGATTTTTTTTTATACAGTATTTTTAAAGAAGGAAGAAACACCCGTCTTCCCTCCTCCTGTTTGTTTTTTTTTTTTAATTCTGCAGCGAAGCGCTGGCAGTCTCTAAAAGTGGCTTTTAGGGACTACATCTCCCATATTCCCCCAGCAACCCGGGTCCAGCCTTGTTTGCCTGCCCGCCCGCTCCAGCTTAGAGAAAGTGGCGTTCTCCGATGGACCACAGCAAAAAATTAAATTAAAAAACAAGGGAGATTTGGTGATTTCTCCCTGGGTGACCCAGCTTGGCCTGCCTATGGGTTAGAAGGCAAAGTCCACCCTGCCCATCCTCCCCGGCCAAAGATCAAGCGTAATGGGGGTTGTAGTCACAGCCAAAATCACACTGTAGAGAAGGGATGGGTGGCAGGCGGAAACACGTTATTACAGGCGGAAACACTTGCCAAATGGATGGGGATGATGAAATATTTATGGCTCTGAGAAACTTTTAAGTGCCAAGGGTGGAAACAGTACACGTATTAATTGCAATCACGAACCCCCGTGGGGGTTTGATCTTACCTGGGTTTAAATTCAATTTAAGACCATGATCTTGATGCATAAGGAAGG
This sequence comes from Pogona vitticeps, assembly GCF_051106095.1. Taxonomy (NCBI): domain Eukaryota; kingdom Metazoa; phylum Chordata; class Lepidosauria; order Squamata; family Agamidae; genus Pogona; species Pogona vitticeps. The sequence goes on along the minus strand of NC_135789.1, from coordinate 14,983,459 downwards.
CCCAAGGGGCCTGAATTTTCCAATCAGGGGTTCAAAGTTTCCTTAGCCATTTTATTCCATCTTTTTTGCCATTTTATTTAATTATTTATTATTGGATTTATATCCCGTCCTTCTAGACAAAAGTTTACTCAGGGCGGCTCACAACATCAAACATCAAACGTCAAAAAATAGAACAATGAAATAAACAAGAAGCCCTTTGCACAATTTTCCCATGAAACTAAGTTCAGAAAGATCTACCTTTATGAGTGGTCACTGCTAATAAGTAGTGTAATATTATTGGTGTTAATAAAATATACAAACTACAGAGCAGAGATGCGTTCTGCAAATGCACATCACATCCTCAGCATTTCTAATGCCATCATCTTCCATATCTCGTGATATGTCTTGTTAATATGGAAAAGTATCAATCAAAATCCAAGTTTTAATTTCCCTGTATATATGCTGCCTGTATCTCAGCAAAAGCAGAACCTCAAACAATATGGAAGTGTACAATTGTATAAGAGAACACACCAAAATAAACTTTTAAAATAACACAAATGCATGAAAGAGTAAAGTGGATTTAAGATGTTTTTAGAAGTATGCACTTCCCCCTTATATATACAGGCTCAAGCGTACATTTTTACTGATATGTTTTTAAATGACCTTTTCATTCAATTACAACTTGGCCGCAGCAACCTCGGTTAAATCATGTACAATTATTTAACATTAGTACATTAGTCTGTTTCCATCTGGACCAGCTTTTGTTTCTATACATTTTAATCCTGTTGCAATCTGCCTTGCATTGCAGTTCTTGAAGAAAATGAGATATAAGTAAAATAAATAAAAATAGGCAGACAGCTCAAATCTTTCAAAATTAAGAATTTTGCAACTATTGGTGGTAGTTATAAAGAAATGTGATTTCAGGTTCTGTGGGCTCAATTTATAATACCTACAGTATTTATCAAATTAGTTACTGTTCTGCCAGTGATAAGTACTTTTTCCAACAAAAAACACTTCCGTCATCTCGGGATGGGGCCAAACATCAACAGACAACCATTATAAATGATACTATACAAGACATTCAGAAGTCACAGTGTGCTACTTTGAGCAGATACATTGCAACTGAAAGATATTTAAACATCCTTTGGTACTAGAGACCAACCAGCATGAAATTGGAGGGATCATTCCAAAACATTATACAAACTTGTGTCAAATACCAACTTAATATCAAATGATATTAACCTATCATTTTAAAGTACTACATTTAATTCCAGTTAGTGTATCTGGAAGTTGAGTCATGGCAATTGAACTTCTTTCTTATTAGGTTGAAATGTTTCACTACTCATCCAAGTAGCTTCTTTTTATGCATGCATTTCCACAAATATTGGATTTTTTTTCTGCACACGAGCAGAGGCCTTCAGGGTTATGGCTACACACCCATATTGTCTAGAATGGCAAGAGGAAAGTCATATTTTCACAGTGCAGTTTGGGTAAAGGCTAGGCACACTGGGGATGCTGGGACCTGCCATCCAAAGGATGACAATGTCTCCCCAGCTCTTTAAAAAAAAGGAGTATTATTTGCATCAGAACACTGAGACTGAAATAGTTTGTGCTTTTTTTAAAAAGAGTCAGTGCAACGCAGCATTTAAAAGAGCCAGATGAGCATTGCAGAGATCTGAGTTCAAATGTCTCCTCAGTGGCCGTGAAACTGACTTTTTGCCTCCTTTGACCGCTTCCTAAGCGGACAGAGGGTGGCAGGAGCCCTGTGCGCAACTGTAAGCTCCTTGCAGGCCTTGTGAAGTATAGATATATTAAATAAATAGAATTTTATGCATGCATGCCTGTCTTTAAAAAATTAATCTGCAAAGGTGTTGCATGTAAAGAGGGAAATGGAACAAATCCAAAAAGCGACATTGACTCTGTGTTTTATTTAAACAGCGTGAGTTTATTTCTCATAAACAATTACACAAACTGCTGTCGAATAAACCCTGCGGGTTTACTCCATATTAAACAAAGCATCATGCCCAGGTGGTGAACATGTAATTGCTCTCCGCGCCTATGTCGTTCAAAAACCACAATTCCCAAGAGGTCTTGCGGCAGCTTTCTGTTCTCCTTTCCCGGCCCACCCGCGCACAGCCTCCTGGGCCTCGTAGTCCCCGCTGGCGGCGGCGGCGGTTCTCGTTGCCGTGGCGACGGGGCGCCTCCGAACCCCTGGCCAAGGCGAGAAGCCGCCTGCGGGGCACTGGAGGGCGGGCGTGGGGAGCTACTCGAGGCCCAGGCTCGGCGGGAGGGGGCTAGGCCGCGGCTGCTTATAAAAGCCCCGGGGGCGCCGCCGCCGGCGAGGGAGGACCATGAAGGGGCCGGTGGGGCTCGGGTTGCTTCTTGCCTTGCTCCTCGGGGGCGGGTTCCCCCGCGGGCGCGCAGAATTGCGCGTCTTCCTGAGCAGCTGGGCGGTGCGCGTCCCCGCCGGGCCTGGCGAGGCGAGGCGCCTGGCGCACAAGCATGGCTTGCTTTACCTGGGGCAGGTGAGAGAGGTGGGGGGCCCTTCTGCGCCCAGCCAGACAGGCAGGTGCCTCCTCACCTGGCTCCCCCCTCCTCTTCCCCCATATTAAAGGCGTGGGGGGTTTAATAATAAGCCCACCTGGGCCAGCTTGTCTCTTTCTGAAGGCCAGCTGGCCCCTGGGCATGTGCAGAGCGCCCTTGGAAAGCAGCCGCCCCAACATTCTGCAGAGGGTCGGGCGAGACAAACCGGCTGGAGTCCAAATCCGAAATCCCAGCGGGAATCCCATCGAGGCAAAAGCCATGTTCCGGAGGGGGTGGATTCTCCGACAGCTTGGCTGGTTTCACGTTATTTAAAATATTTCATACTCCGCTTTTCTCCTGACCAGCGACTTGGAGTGGCTTGGGTTGTTCAAAAGGGGTCTCCTTTTTGCTGGGCATTGCCGTTGGGTTTCAGCCCCTCTTCTCAGCCTGTCTCCTTTTGGGTTTGGTGTATCTTCAGATACACTTCTCCTGGAGGTGGAGGCCCTTGCTCGTTGTTTTACCTGTTGGCATTATCCCCCCTATTTCTTAATTTATCTAGAATATTTAGGTTCCACCCTGGAATGAGAGCTTTCAGGATGCAATGAATGCAGCTGGGTGTGGTGGAAAACAAGTCCCATCATTCCCCAGGCAGGCTGGGGGAGGATGCAAGGTGTAGTGCAAGAGACTCAGATGGGTGAAAGCTGACTGCTATTGATACTCCCCCCCCCTTTTAAACAGGTTGGAAAAGATCTCCTTACACTAGGTTCACAGCTTAAATTAAAATATGCAGATAGGATGATGGTCTTGATGATAAAATACCAAACACAGTGACTGGTACTATATAACGGATATATATTTTAGCCAAAACTCTTGTGTAGCAGTTAAATATGATGATGATGATTGATTGATTGATTGATTGATTGATTGATTGATTGATTGATTGATTGATTGGTCCTCCATCTTTTTCCTTTGCTTTTCTCAGCCCCGAAACAAAGCCCTTTGAGAACTTCCCTGACATAAAATCTGGTCCTCAGGCCGGCCTTGGTTTCTCTACCCTTGCTTTAGTTGGATCCTGTTCAATTAGGGTGATGCATTTTTAATGCATCCCCTCTTGATAACCACCAGAACCTTAATGGGTGGAATGGATGTGTTTCACCTGTGCTCCACTCACATGATGTTCCAAATCTGAACTACTATATTATTCCTTTTTTTTTTTTTTTTTTGCCAAAGATTCATTCTTCGCAAGCAATTCTGAAACCTTGCCAAGGCACTTTGAATCATGAGAAACCCTTGAATAAATAAACAAACTGTATGCATTAAAAATTGATCACACTCATAAGAGGCCTGAAAGCTAATCCACAAAACAGAGGCTAATGGGGGAGATCCACATGGAGTGTTGGGTTTTGCTTCATTTCCCCCCTCCTTGTTTGTTTGTTTAAATTTAAAGGTGGAAAACCCAGCTCTGGATTTCAAAGTAACAAAGGTGTCCCAAACCCAGTGGGGAGAGGTTGTGAAGACGGATAGAAATTGGTTTATTTAATTACTGAAATATCGGTAAATGATCTGATCCTGCCAGGTTCTCCCTTTTCTGGCGCCATCCCGTCTCGACCTCGGAACGGTGACTCATGCCTGGAGGCGGCTGACGGTTGCTTCCTACAGATCTTGGAAAAGTGACTCCCGGAGGAGTGTGGAAATCCGGTGTCACACCAGTTTTCTGGCCTTTCCGTTAAATGAAATAACAGCTCTGGTATTGCTGAACTAGGGAACACTTTGAATAGAAAGACAGAATCAGGGAAGTGTCATTTAAGAAGTAACTTTCATAAGCTCAAGGTTGATGGAGGGATTTTCCTCTCTGCTCCTGACCGACTCAAGGTCCCTCCCTATATTTCAGTTCTACTTTGAGTTGTAAAACTGGACCCACAGTGAAGGGATGAGGCCCCCCAAAATCATACCTGCTTCCTTCCTCCAGGTGATCCAGGGAGCCCAGTATTACCACCTGAAACACCGGGGTATCGCACAGAAGTCTTTGCACCCGCATTTGGGTTGGCATCGCCATCTGAAAAAAGAGCCTCGGGTAAGCTTCTTTGGAACAGGAGGGTCAGGGGTTCCCCCAAGGTCATCTAGTCTGGCCCCAGCTTGTGGGATTGCGGATAAAGCTTGGAGATTTCCCAGTGAGGGGCCAGATGCCCTCTGCAGGATACTTCCTATTGGAGAGTGATGGTGCTGGCTGTGAGCGGAAGCTAGATGGAACGAAGCAAGAGGAGTCCATGCGGGCGCGTCTAAAAATGGGCACGTTCTTTCCCGGCATTAGATTCTCTGGTTTGAACAGCAGACGGTGAAGAGGCGAATCAAAAGGAGAGCAGCTGTGGTCCCCACCGATCCCTGGTTTCACAAACAGTGGTATATGGTGAGTGATGGGACATGGAACTCAAAATGAGGAGAGTGATGGGGGGGGGGGGAAGGAGATTCTCTTATCCCTCCGAACTTCTCCTCCATGAGCTAATGCTCCTTCTTCTTCCTGTTTCAGAACAATGATGTGCTGCCGGATCTCAACGTTCTCAGCGCGTGGAGCCAGGGGTACACGGGCTCTGGGGTGGTGCTCAGCATCCTTGATGATGGGCTGGAGAAAGACCACCCAGACCTCAAGGCGAACTATGTGAGTCGAATCGGGGCTCCCTGGGAGCAGATGCTTAAAACCTGCCAGAGGTGAAAAACGAAACAGTTTAGGAAGCTTTAAGGGCAAGCTTCAAAATCTAGATAAAGCAGCTCGTCACAAAGAGACAGTCACTTCTAACAAAATCCATTTTCCTAATAACAGAAGGAAATGAAAAAGGGAGCAGAAGACGGGGATCTTTTAGTTTAAAACTTTTCCCATTAGGAACTAAGTTTGAGGAGAGACATTTCAAGGTTTTATTAGAGTTGAGAAGACGCCAAGATCTAGCCTCGTGGGAGAAGGGAAACATGAGGACCCAGGAAGTCTGGATTTGGTCCACTAGAGGGCTGCATGTGACCCTCTGGCCTAAGGTTCCCAATCTCAATTTAGACTATTTCTTTTTAATTTTCTTTTCTTTCTTTTTGCAGCGCTAGGGGTGAATTTGTCTCCCATAACGATACACTAAACAGGGGGCCCTTTTCTGCTGATTTAATTTTTATACTGCCCATCTGACCATTGGTCATTCTGTGCAGCTCCCAACACTGACAATAGCATTAAAAAATAACCAAACATAATCAACTAACAATTAAATTTAGACTGGGTTAAACTAAATGGACGAACATTTAGAAACAGATTAGAGGACAGGCACCTTGGTGGCTCACCCCCATGTTTTATTTTAATTTCAGGATCCCATGGCAAGTTATGACTTCAACGACAACGACTCAGACCCTCAGCCAAGATACAACTCTTGGGATGAGAACCGGTAAGTGGGTGTCTTTCTTCTGAAGCTTTGACCCAAACCTCATCCCCCCCCCCTGACTTCTGGACCTACAGGAAACTTGGCTCGGTCCCTTCAGTGGGGTGGAGTGAGTGGGTGTCCTCGGGCAGCAGATCCTTGAAGGCAGCAAGACACGACCAGACCTTCCTGCCTCTCCTTCTCTCCTCCTTTCCAGGCACGGGACACGGTGCGCGGGCGAAGTGGCGGCCGTTGCCAACAATGAATTTTGCGGGGCAGGCGTCGCTTATGGAGCAAAGGTTGGGGGTAAGCCCGCACTTCGTTTCTGTGAAGGCCAGATCCTGCTGCAGAAATGGGGAGAAAGAGTGTGGATCTGGGCAGAGAAATGCATCCAAACCCCTCTGTGGCTCTCTGGAGGTCCCTTTTGACTCTTCCTAGGTGGTGTGTGTTTTGTGGGGTGTGTCATTTTAAAAACTTATTTGGATGTTCGCCCTAAGCCCCCTTAGAAAGACGGGCAGAGCTGTTTCCTATCCGAACGGGAAAAGGACCGGATGGTTGCGTCTGGGCTGGAAGCTCTATTTTTTCTCTCGCAGGGTTAAGAATGTTGGATGGCACCGTGACGGACATCATTGAGGCCCAGTCCCTGAGCTTCCGTCCCCAACACGTGGACATCTACAGCGCCAGCTGGGGCCCCGAGGACGACGGGAAGACAGTGGACGGTCCCGGTGTCCTGGCCTCGGAGGCCTTCCGCCAGGGGGTGCTCCGGGTAAGCGTGGCTCTCCCTCGCTCGAGCGCCTCTGCCCTCTCTGTCATGAAATAGAAACAGGTCTGGGTTTGAACCTGGCAGGTGGCGGGACCCATCTTCCGGGCTGTAGGCCCTAGACGTCAAACGTACACCCTGTGGGCAGAGATCTGCGGCTGAATTATGACATTTCTAGTCCTCATGGTTGAGGAGAAAGGACTGGTTTTTGAGGGGAACCAGTTAAAGTCACGCCCATGGTCTTTCTAGATCTTTTTAAAAATTTCTTTCTCCTTCTGGCCGTGCCTCCTCGGCCTGGCTCTTGGGGTGGACAAAATGCGGGGAAGAGCTAAGCCAGGAGTGCCCCCTCGAGTCTGTTCGGGGGAAAAGCAGGACGGCCTTGTCGGGCACGGAGGCAGGGTGGAAAAGGTGGCTGTGATGGAACGAACGGGGGCCAGCCTCTGGCTCTGACCTTGGTTTCCCTCCTTCAGGGCCGCGGAGGCCTGGGCTCGCTCTTCGTCTGGGCCTCGGGCAACGGGGGTCTTCAGCAAGATAACTGCAATTGCGACGGCTACACCAACAGCCTCTACACCTTGTCAGTGGGCAGCACCACCGAGAGCGGGCGGGTGCCCTGGTACAACGAGCCTTGTGCCTCCACGCTCACCACGACCTACAGCAGTGGGGCCAGAGACGAGAAGCAGATCGTGAGAGCCCTTCGCTCCCCTCTGAGTTTGGGTCGGCGGGGCCTCTATTGGGAACCCCCCTGGCAGGGGAAGGATTCAGAGTAGGGGTTGGGGGACCCTGACAGTCGATCCTGCAAACAGTTCCAGAAAAGGCGCAAAGCAATCCGATTTAAAACCCGCTTCAGCGGAGATAATTTCGGCCCGGAGGGATCGGAGATGGTCAGCTTTAGGTGGACAGGTTAAGGATGCCTCTCTCTCCACTTCCAGGTGACCACGGACCTGCGCCAGACCTGCACCAGCAGCCATACAGGGACTTCGGCCTCGGCCCCGCTGGCCGCCGGGATCATCGCCCTCGCTTTGGAAGCCAAGTAAGCCCCGGGATCGCTCGGGGTGAGAGGAGAGCAGTGGGTCTCCCAGGTGGTAAAACCACACAATCCAAATGGGGGTCCTTTCTAAGGCTGAAAACTTTTTAAACAAGAGAAATAAATGAAAAACACTGTGTAGGAAATACAGTAAAAAACTAAGGTGCAGCAAACCGTGTTGCTTAACTAGACCCATATGCCCGATAAAATAAAATAAAATAATTATCAAGACTTTTCTCCACCCGTCTCAGTTTCGTCCGTGAATAAGTCGACCACCTTCTAGAGATGGCTGCAGGTCAAGAAGAACGTACTGAAGGGTGTCAGGGGGCTGTGTTGGGACTGCAAGGTTGATGGCATCATCTGCTGTGTCTTCCTCTCCCCCCCCCCCCCATCTAGGTTTTCGGATGCTGCCTAACCTCATGGCTTGGCCTTTCCTTTTTTAGCCCAGCCCTGACCTGGCGGGACATGCAGCATCTCGTGGTGAGAGCCTCCAGCCCAGCCCATCTCCAGGCTGATGACTGGGCCATGAATGGAGTCGGCCGCAAAGGTGAGAAGGGGGGGGGGAATGTTCAGTTTCAGAGTCCGGCGTCACAAATGGACACCCCACCCACCCCCGATGTATTAGCTCCCTTCTCAGCTGCTGGAACAGTGCTCTGTTTCAGTGAGAATTTTTGGGGCACGCCGAATAGATTTGGGGATTGAATTCCTGTGGGTCCTGAACCCCGAACCTACATCCTGGGGCTGATGGGAAATGGAGTCCAGCAAGATCGGAAAGCCCTGCATCAGATCCCCATAGCAGTGACACAGATGGGGACCAGGTTATGGGTGTGGGTGGGTCGGGAATCGGTGTATATCTTTGGAGATCATCTGTGATTTCTAACAGGGTTCCTATAGCCCTGTTACGCCCTCATGTGTTTTCCTTGTCCTCCCAGTGAGCCACTATTATGGGTACGGGCTCTTGGACGCTGGCAAGCTGGTGGATCTGGCCCAGAAGTGGAACACCACCCGGCCTCAGAGGAAATGTCTCATCAGGATTGTCTACAAACCCGTGTAAGAATTCAGTTGATCCACAAGCCACTCGGCATGCGCGTCCTGGCCCAGCAATAACATCCAGAAAAATTCGGGTTTCCGTCTTTGTTGATGTTTGAAGGGAAAGGGCAGAGGACATCCTCACCAGGCTCATTGGGTTTGGCAAACATTTTTGAAACAAACAGATGGGAATGAATTTGTACAGGGAGAGTGGTTTTTAAAATACACCGTAGGTATTTCAGTGGTGTCTTTCCTTAGAGGCTCTGTGAGCTGGCATTTAACCCACTACGATCAACCAGAAAACAAAATCATGCTAATTTTCAACAGGAAAATGAGGGCAAACATGGGCTGTGATAGATTTTTAAAAAAATATCTATCTTACAGGTGTGCCACCTCTCGTGACGGGCTAATTGTATTGCCTAGTTCAGCTTCTCTCTCTCTCTCTTGCTGTCTCTCTCCTTCTGGCCAGAGCGATCAGTTCCCGGCTGGTGATCTCCGAGAATGTCACCCCGGCCTGCCAGGGTGGGACCAAGGCCATCCGCTCTCTGGAGCACGTCCAGGCCCAGCTCTCTCTCCGCTACAGCCGGCGGGGAGATCTGTCCATCTCGCTGACCAGTCCGATGGGAACCACCTCCGTCCTGGCGGCCGTCAGGTCTGGCGGGGCTCTTGCCTCATCCCTTGGCCAGAGAAAGAGGAGTTCCTGAGGGCGTGCAGAGCGTCTTCCCTCGGTGCCCCCTTGAGATGGGTTTTAGGGGGTCAGAAGCACTCCTTTCTACATGTTCTAAAAGCCGTTCTCTCTTCTTCGCCCACTAGGCCTCATGACACCAGCTGGCAGGGCTACAAGCAGTGGTCCTTCATGTCCACGCACTACTGGGATGAGGATCCCCGTGGCACGTGGACCCTTCGGCTAGAGAACAAGGGAGACGCGTACAACACTGGTGAGTCCCCTGGATCCCTTTGGCCTGGCTCACATCTTGTCCTCTGCAGGTCTGGGGGAGCTGGAAATGCATTTTTTAACAACCCCCCGCTGCCTCTCCCGAAGGTTTCCTGGACGGTTTCGTGCTGAAACTCTACGGAACGGAAGAGGACCTCTTGGCGAGGCGGTTTCCGGCCTCGGTGGCCGGCGAGTGCCTCCGGCGAGCGGCCGATGGCATGTGCCAAGGTGACTTTTCTCGTGGGGCTTTAAATTTTCATTTCTCTGGGAGGGGAGGCAGTTTGAAGACCAGGGTTGGGTTTTGGGGGTGGGTGGGTCAGGATCGGCGGAACTCCTTGCCACAGCAGCGAAGAAACAAAAGCCATTTAGGAACGGGGCACTGAATAGACAAACACCCTTAGGAGTTTTGGTCATCCCTGAGAGATACTCTCCTGGTTATTTATCTTATGGAGGAATGACGTGTGGAAGAAGGATTGAATGTTAGACTGCATAGAGCCCACTTTTGTGCCACATGAATCTAACCCTATTTTCCCCCTCCTTTCCTCTTCCTCCGCAGAATGCACCAGCCCCTTCTATGCTTTCCAGCGTCTCTGCCTCTCCTATTGCCCTCCCCGCACCTACGGCCTCTCCCAGCGCCCCCTCGGCTCCAACGGGAGCATCCGCGTCTGCGCCCCCTGTGCCCCTACCTGCTACACCTGCCGGGGAGGAGCGCCCACCGACTGCACCGCCTGCCCGCCTTTCAGCACCTTCGACCCGGCCGCCCGCTCCTGTACCCAGAACCCATCTTACGCCTACCTGCCCCGCGGGGGGCACGTTGCCCGAGGATCTGCCCGCCTCCTGGCCCTGCTGACAGTGTCCCTGCCAGTCCTGTCTTGCCTGGTCTATGGAATCTGCCGCTGGGCGTCCTGCTGGGCCAAGCGGAAGAAGCAGGCTGGGCCGGGCACCGGAGAAGAGACCGCAGCGGGCGGCTTGGAGCTCCTCCACTCGGTTGGAACTGGGGAAAGTTTGAAGGAACTTCCACAGCCTCCTCCCTGACCCCCAGAGCGAGCACGGCAACCTCTGGCATCCTGGAATACTTGAATGAAAATCTTTTTATTTTCACTGTGATGGGAATAAATACTTTTGACCTCAGCTGTTATTTCCCCCCCCATCCCTTCTTTGCTGGCGGATTCTCCTTTTGCGAAATATAGGCGCCACAATCCTGTTGGCAGCTTCCTGACGAGGAGCCCCTGTTGAACTCGGTGGGATTTGGCTGCTCAGCTTTTAACCCTTCCCTTCTGCTTTAATCAGCCCTCCCAAGGCTGTTACCCTGGAAATAAGTGGCTTAGGGGTTCAGACCTGAGCCCAGGATAAACTTCCAATGATTTCTTCCGAAAGCACGCCAAATTTAAGCTGTGAAGGTGGGGGGGGGGGGGGAGGAAAATCATGTGCCAAGACAGCCATGCGCTCTGATGAGAAGAGCACCTCTGCAGAATACATGATCTATGTCTTGTCTAGTGTGTGGCCTTTGAAAGCCTAGCATGTTTTATTTGGGTGAACAGCAGCACGCCATGAAGGCTTGTCCAATGTACTGGTTTTTGGAGTGCCGCCAAACCATTGTGTTTAATTCAGAGAAATCACGGGTGCTCTTTTGAGTCTTTCTGGCTGCCCCAGAGGAACACGGCTGCCTGTTTATTTTTGTTCCATTTTTAAGGGTGTTCCTTGTCTTCCAGCTGACGACGTTCCCCCTCATCTCTCAGGCGTCGTTCCTCCGAGGGGGGTCGGAGCAGGCGCGGTGCAGGCGGGACCTCCGGGGGCCAAATGGCCGAAGAGGAACCCCAGGCCTAGCTGGTAGAGGCAGAAGAGATTGTAGGCGGTCAGGGAGAGCATCGGGAAGAAGGCGAGGACGAATCCAAAGCCCCGGTAAGCGCTGCAGAGGTGTAAGCTGGCCCAGTAGCAGCACCTGTGTCATGAATGGGAAAAAAGGGGGTCCGGGATTTGTACAGCCAAGGAGTGCTTAGAAAATTGGGTCTGGATTCAGATCTCCCCCCTCTTTTATCTCCTTTCCTGGGTCAGTCACGTCCGTGGAGCCTGCCTTACAGGGTTGTGAGGAAGGGATGCTACGTAGAGCTCGTCCTTGTGAAAGGCAGGATGTTAATGGAAAATGGGAGTCGTTTTAGGTGCTCATAAAGCCCGATCTGTCATTTTTCAACCCAGTGCACAGAATTTAAAGAGGGGAGGGGCTGAGGGGGAAAGTGTGAGCTTCCCCTTCTCACGGGTGTCGCCAACCTCATCAGGATTGGTCCCCCAGCCCACCCCACCCCCGCAAGATCATCTCTCGGCACAAGAAGAAACCTGAGATTTTTGTCGCTCACTCTGCCTCGAAGGCGGAGTCTGACTTCCGCCCTCCTCCCATCTCACCTTCCAACCGAAAAGAACCCCACCAGGATCGGGACCAGGCGCAGGTGCTCCTGTGGGAGGAAGGTCGCCGCAGCCACCGTGTTCAGGACGAAGAGCAGGAACTGGTCCACGGAGCCAAGGACAAAGAGGTGGTGGAGGAGGCCAGGTCGGGCGTGGCCGTCCAGCGGGCCAAGACGGTCCGAGCAGAGGATGGAGACGGCCCTCATTGCAATGCCTGGGGGAAAAAACAGGAATAAAGAAAGAGAACATGGATTTTCTTTTTAATTTTTATTTTTGGTGCACTTCACAGCACTGGAATCATCTTGGTTAGCCTCAAAAGTACTTCTGGTCTTTTAAGGATCCATGGTTGGTATGTACAAATTTTGAAATGATAACCTAAGTTCTCTTGCTTCTCAGATAAAGGGAAGTTTTAATACAATCCTATCTCTCCCCTCCATCAATAACAGACCGGAGGCTGCCGTTTGGGAATGGCGAACCATCTTCTGCTCTTTGTTGGGGTCAAAAGATTTAGTGACAGATCACACACTCAATTTTTATTTTTAAAAGTGAAGGTTCAGGTTTCTGGCTGCGATTCACCAGGATCAGCCAGCGGCGGCCTCAGCCGTCTTTCTCCCTGGCTCCCGCCATCCCCTGGCTCTTTTACCGAGCATGATCGGGACCCCCGCAACCAGGAGGCAGCGCAGAGCGAAGGCCACCCGGCTGGCCATGTCCAGGCCAACCGAGGCAGGCGGTGGCAGGAGGTTATACAGCCCATAGAGGAGCCATGGAGAGAAGAGGAAGGCCACGAAGGCCGAGGCGATGGCTTTCATGTGGTCAGCGGAGCAGCCCCGGCACCCTTGACCCCCGGGCTCGCAGGGAAGGAGGCCGAGGTCCCCTGGGCTCTGGCGTGGGACCGGATCAGCGCTCTCCACCTCCAGGGAGACATGGACTTTGTGGAGAGCATCGGCCACATCAGAGGGGCCTGATTGGCTTTCTTCCGTGGCCAGAAGAGGATGCCTCAGTGGCCAGCGGGCCGTGTCCGGGAAGGAAGTCCCTTTTGGCGTTCGGGTGAGAGCCGCGAGGTGGCCCCTGTCTTGGCACACCGTGGCCTCTCCTGTCGGGGTGCCTGCCCCCTCTGGTGTCTCCAGGGGCTCCTGTCTCCCAGGAGGCGTGGACCGGCCAGCGTGGCCCAAACTCAGAGGGTCTGGGACGTTGGACCAGAGCGCTCCCGTGCTCTGCCTTTCCTCCTCGTCCTCCTCCTCTTCGGCAGAGCGCAGCTCCTCAAGGGACGACTCGGGGCTGTCAGAGATGGGGGCCAGGGAAATCTGGGTGTCCAGGTCAAGGAAGGGGGAGAAGGAGAGGCGGCTGGGGTCGATGTCCCAGGGGAGCCGGCCCAGGAGGTCGCCGGGGGGCCCACGGAGGCCAGACGGGCTCTCGTCGGGCGATGACATGGCAGCTGGAGCTGGAGGGGGAGAAGAGAAAGGATTGGGGTCGGGGGCAGCAGGAGAAAGCATAGGCAGGGTTATGGTGGTTAAGCTGGTGTGGGCCTTCTAGATGGCCTCATGGGAACCCTCCTTCATCTCCCTTTCTCATGATCCCTACTGGCTATTTGGGACTCTGGTTCCTCCTCTGCCTTTCCAAGTTGGAGGAGTATGGAAACTGTAGCCCTCTCACACTCCTCACACAGGTTGACTGGGTGGGGAAGGCTGGGTGCGGTAGTCCTCCAAACCAGGGGGGGGGGTTGTTTGCCTCTGTCTTTGGATCAGACTTGAAAGCCTCTTTCCAGCTTCCTGAGTGCTGCCGTCCTGATCCTTTCTCTCCCCCCACCTTTTAAACCTCACCAGTTCCTCTTTTCTGGGAGGGGGTTCAGACATACTCCCCATCCTCCCCATCCTCCCCATCCTTCAGGACCCTGGGAACTGGAGTGGAGCCTCATCCAGACGCTGCCTCCAGTTCCCTTCTCCCATTAACCCTTCCTTGATCGCTCTCCCCCTACCCACTTTTCCTGATTTTCAACCTATATTCCCCACACGGGGGGGGGGGGAGGCGGCTCACCTCTGGACCCCCAGATCTGATTCCTCCCCATTCCCTCCTTCAGCCCCCTCGGCCAGGGCCTCTCCCTCCCAGCCCCCTAAGCCTCCCTCCAGCCCAGCGTGGGGCCACTTGCTTTCCCTTCCCTGCGACCCCCCCGTTTTAGACCTCCTTCACTCACCCACCGCCCAGATTTCCCGATCCACCCACCCCTTACCTCTCTAGGCTTCCTCCAGTCCTTCCTGGCAACTTCCTTCTCTCCCTGGTCCGATCCCCATTTTTTTTCTTCCCCTGCTCTCCCCCTCCCAATCTCCACTTGAGATTTACACCCCCCTTTGTCACATCCTGGGCCCCGATCCTCCCCCTCCCAAACCTAGCTTTGGTTTACCTCCTGGCAGGGAACCTCTTTTCCCAAAGGGAAGCAAACCTAGTTCCAACTTGGGCTGATTTGCAGAACTTCCACACACGGATCCCCCTACTCACAAAAAGAAAACCCACCCATCTACCCCCCCAGGCGCTGGGATCCCCCTCCCCCTGGCTCCACCCACCCCCTCCAAACCAGCCAATCACTCCTCTCTAAGCAGGCGGGGAGGGGGGCTGCAGGGCCAGACCCCCTTCCCCATAACTCTTCCTGGTGGAGGGGGGAGGGCAATTGGTTCAAAGAGATGCCTTTCCAGGATAGGGTTCCCCCCCACACACACAACCACATCCCCCTCAAAAAAAAACCAACCCAACTTTCTTTGGAAACTTCTCAAGGATTTGGGATGTGGGCCCTCCTTCCCTTACCGGTTTTTCATCTCTTCTTTTCTTTTGGTTACAGGAAAGCTAAGAAGGACTCCAGAGAAGAATGAGAGTTAAGGCTCCCGAGCTTTTTTCCAGCCTGCAGAGGAAAACTGCAGGTAAGAATATCCCTTGGTCATTCTCCACTCCCACTCCTCATCTCTTCCATCCCCTTTCAAAACAGAAGAAAATGGGTGGCCATCATGTGGCAGTAAGTTCCCCAGGTCCGGGATAGGGTGAAGTCAGCCTTCCTCTTCTCTGCCTCCTGTTCTGCCACTGCTGAATAAAGACGTCCTGGGAAACAGCCCTTGTCTTCTTTTCTTCCCCCCCCACTACATCTGGCAGCATCCACCCCTGCCAGACAGATGGGGTTGGATTGCAGTGCTCAGCAGGCAGGGTAGGCGGTGGTGAGGAACTATGGGACATGTAGTCCAACTGGATCTGAGCACCCCAGTGGTCAATTTTAGGGAAAGCAGTAGCTCCCCCAGTGGTCAATTTTAGGGAAAGCAAGAGCTCCCCCTAGTGTCCAATTTTAGGGAAAGCAAGAGCTCCCCCTAGTGGCCAATTTTAGGGGGAAACAGCTCCCCCTAGTGTCCAATTTTAGGGAAAGCAAGTGCTCCCCCTAGTGGCCAATTTGGGGGGGAGAGCTCCCCCTAGTGGTCAATTTTAGGAAAAACAATAGCTCCCCCTAATGGATTCTGGGGGAAACAGACCCCCCCCAAAAAAAACACCACTTTTCCTGGGCTCTGTTTGGCTGCCATCACCCATCAAAACCCGCTGGTCTAAGTGGTCCTCCTGAACTTAAAGGGACTTGACCGATCTTAGCCCGAATTCATGGGAACGATCTAGAGCAGTGATGGCGAACCTGTGGCATGCGTGCCACAGCTGGCACACAGAGCCCTCTCTGAGGGCACATGAGCCATAAGTCGTCATAGAGAAATACTTACCCATCCTCCGATCCTGGATTTCGGCACTCCCCTCTGCTAGTGCAGTGGTCTAGTGGAGGGATGCAATGGTGACCATTACCAGTCTAGCCCAATGGGGGATTCGAGGACCAGTAGGTATTTATTTGTTAATATCGCCCATAGGGGGGAAAAACACAAGCATTTAACCCTTGCAGTGCAGGAACAGGTTTTTTTTTCTAAACTAAAACCTCAGCATTTGGATTTTAATTGCAGTATTGGTACTTTGAAATAAGTAAGTTGATTTTGTGTTGCATTTCGGGCACTTGGGCTCAAAAAGGTTCACCATCACTGATCTAGAGCCTCTCTGAGCATGTACAGAGGACCTTTCTCAGTACCAGCCTGTTAACCAGGAAAAGTTGAAGACCCACCTTCTCATTCTGTTGAGGAAGGGGAAAAAACAACAACCCTCCAGTAAGTCTGAGCGGAAGCAAAGAGAGACGCTGACGCCCGAGGTCTGTTTCCTAGAATTAGTTTATTATTGGTTCCAGCAGTCGAGTGAGGCGGTGTCTATGCCACCGGGCGGTGGAGCCGAGCAGCTGCGGGAAGAAATTGCAGCCAGGAGGAGACACATCACCCACCCACCCTGATTCCCCCGTGGCTTTGAGGGGTGCGATGGGGGTGTCCTGGAAATCATAATATAAGGGTCTGGAACCTCCCCTCTTTCCCCTTAGGGAGGGGGCGGGCGGCCCCCAAGTCTCAAACGGTAGCACCCTATTCTTAGGGGTGCCAATAAAGAAGCGGAAACCTTGGTTTTCTCCATCTGCTTCCTTGTCTCCTCCTGCAGCCTCCCATGCAGAAAAAAATCCTCTCTGTCTCTCTCTCTCAACTTGCCGTGATCCTTCGGACAAATGGTTCCACCACAAGCCTCTTCAGGGCCCTTCGACTCCCTCCTTCTTTCCTCTCAACCTCAACCCTCCATGCCTCCCCCCCCCAAAAAAAAATCACAAGAGCACACCCTTCTGTCCCTCGGACATCACTCTTGTCCCTCTCCCGCCCAGAGACTCGGCTGCCCGCGACAGCGTCACCGCCTCCCAGCTCCCACCTCCGTTTCTTCCCTGGATTGAATGCTTTATTTAGTTTTGTTAAACTCTCCCTTTTTTTCCTCCCAGGTCCGTGAGCCCGGATCGCGCACGTGGCTTCAGCGCCAGCTTCCAGAACGCCGGCAGGAGCCGACGGATAGCTCCAGGATCCGGCTGGGGACCTTTGGAGGGAGCGTTTTATGCCTCTTAACTAACAGCCTCACCGCGTTGCACCCAGGACCAGCTGATGGTCACCGGTGAGGCTGTTTTTTGTTCCACACGATCCCTTAAACCCCCTTTTTTAAAACCCCAACCTTGAGACTCTAAAAACTGACCACGATGATACGATAATGGAAAATCAAAGCCCTATCCTCCTACGTGGGTTATTTCCCCCTCTTTTCTTCGTTCTGTTTTCCTGCAGGAAGCAGAGGGGTCGGCTAGAAAGTCTACGGTTACGCCCTTCTGAGGCCTACCAGAAGCAAAGGCAAAATGAGGCTTGGGGGGGCAGCTTGAGCGGTCAAGGAGAGGCCGGGCGGTCAGCAGTGCCGGCTTGGGGGGTTATCTGGTTTTGGCGTGCCTACTGGCCCCATTCAGCTGCAAAGGGGTCTCTTTTGAGATGCAGTTCCCGTTGTGGTTGGGCTCAGCGTGGAGGTTCCCGTTCCTCTTGGTGTCCTTCTCAGGCCCTGCTCCGTCCTCGGCCTTCTCACTTTCGTCCGAGTCGCTCCTCAGATCCTTTTCCATCTGCAAGGAGAGAGAACCCAGGCGTGGATCAACCAGCTCCCGACTTTGGTCCTTTGGCTTTATTATGGTCATCCCAGTTCATGTTTGCTTCCCCTTTTCCTTTAGTGAGCTCAAGGCAGGGTTAACCTGCCTCTTGTCAACCCTAATTTCCTCACAAAACAGCCCAGCAAGGTAGGCCAGGTGGAGAGAACAGAAGGACAAAAAAAGGAATAAATAGTGAGTCCAAAGCTGTGCATGGCTTGGCGGGGACCAGATCCTTGTGATCCCGAGTTCCTGTCTCTCTCAAATCTCTAAAACCAATTATGCAGAGAGCATAATTTGAACTGCTTGGTTCCATCCTGAAAAATCCCTGGAATGTAGATTTTGAGTAATGAGCTGGGATTCTCCACCGGGAAAACTCCCTAGTGCTTCCCGGAAATGGGAGAGAGAATCCCTAACCCTTCTCCTGACTACAAACCCCATGATTCCTTTGGAAGGGACAACGGTGTTTGAGTGGGGGTCTTAAAAACGGGGATCCTTGGTAGGTGAGAGAAACAGGAAAGTGATATGGGGTGGGGGAGGGAAAGCAGGGAAATGGAGGATTTGGGGATTTGTAGTCTCCCATAAAGGTTTCCAAGCTTGGCCCAAATCTGCTCGGAGAGCAACATCTTCCCTGCTCTTTTTTTTAAAAAAAATGTTGCCTACCGTGCCAGCAATGGAGAACCTGTAAACCATGTGAACAATCAGGAAGGACCAGAAGAGGTGGAGGAGTTGTAAGATCATCAGGAGGGCGTTCATGAAATAGTATCCGAAGAACGGCTGGAAGATCTCCATGGAGTAGTAATAGGTGTTGTAGAGAACCCTGGCAGGAAGCGGAAGAATTAAAACGGAGTTCAACCTGAAGGGTGGCCTTGACGAACCAAAGCTTGGGATTTGCAGGAGATGAAAACTTTGTAACCGGTGGTTACTGACTTTTCCGCCAAGTAATACAGTTAGGATCCCGGAAGAATCAAAGTTCTGTTTCCTGGGGAACGGGCCACTTTTCCTGGTTATTTTTCCAACATAGCTTTTAGAGCATTTCCCAGGTTTTGAGACTGTAGCAAACTGAAAAACCACAGGGGGTTCAGCTCCTCCTCACCTCTGCTTGGGGCCTCTCTCTGATCTCACCTGCTTTTTCCATCTGTTTGTCCTCTCTCTATCCCTTGGTTTGTGTCTTAATGGATCTGTTACCTCCCTTCCCCCCCCCCCCATTCATTCTGTCTCCCCTGGAGTTTGTTATCTGTCTTTCCGGCACCGATTCCCAGAATATTCCCCTTTTATCAACGGACATTGAGTGCCGAATCCGAACCTCGGCTGTGCTCCATCGGTAAAAATACCCAAGTGTTCCCATCATTCCTACAGGAAGCGAAGCCGTGGAAAATCAAGCTGATTGAATGAGATTATTTTTTTAAGTGAAAAAAAATACACTAACATGTCAATTCCCAAACTGTTTACTTACTTGTAGGGGAAAATCACAAGGCGGGTGAAGAGAAAAACGGCAGAGAAAGTGAGGAAAAGGGTGTTGCACGTCCGGCGCCATTTCAGGTAATTGAAGATTTTTGTGGGCTGCAGAAGGAATTAAGCAAAAGCGATTTAAACAGGGAAGACACGTAAGAGAGACAAGGACGTCCCCCTGATCGCTTAACCTGTGTAAGATATTCCCATCATGCTTTGCTCCCAGACTTCCCCAAAGCCTCTGATTGGCTCTCTGCTTCTGGACGCTTTGGTGAGACAGCATTTTTGTGGCCTGTTTCCCGGGGACGTTTTTATCCATTCTACATTGTTTTGGGAGCCCTAGCAAGTAGAGGACACGGCAAATCCATAAAAATGATCAATTAAACTGGTATCCTATCGGTGGCTACAGTGCTCACCGTCACCAACCAGCACAAAGGGGGCGGGGGAGACAATGGGTGCTGTAGTCAAGAGCCCCTGTGTGGGGACAGGACCCCGAAAAAGCTCTGGCCTCACAACACAGAGTTAATTACTTTTAAAAAGGGGGCGAGATTAATTCACTGGTGGGGGGGATGGAGAGAAAGACATGGCTTCGTACCTCTCTCTCTCTAACTGGCACATCCCTTTTTTAAAAAAAAAAATCCTTATCCGAGCCGCGGCGCTTACCTCTAGGAAACAATCTGAGATATCGTGAATGATCATGACTAAGGTGCCGATCCGGATGTAGTTGGCACAGTACGAGAAGCTGATCAGGAAGAGGGTGGCGGCGTGGTGGACCACTTGCTCGTGGAAGTCCTGGGGGTGGGAAAAGGGAAAGAGAGACCCCAGTGGAATCCCCGGGAACACAGGCCCACAATTGGCCCAAAACAGGGCCGGGGTTGTCTCTTCAATTGTCTCCCACCTGTGTCCTCAGATGGGATGGGGAAGCTGACAGGAGTTTCTGTCCCACCAAAGACAGAAAAAAAACCCAGGAGTTTGGAAAATGACCAAGTTGGGTTTACAGCATCGCAGAGCAATGGATTTGGGGGTCAGTTTGTGGCCCTACCCCACCCCACCCCACCCCTGGGCGAAACTGGGAATCCGCGCTAAAGCTCCCTCTGCCCCGAGAAAGGGGAGTGCCCAACCCTTTTTTAAAATCTGCCTGCGCCAACCTCGCAGGGTAGCCGTGGAAGTAAAGTGCGGAGGAAAGGGAGCCATTTGTGTGTTTGGGGGTGGCGGAAGAAAGTCGGGAGGCAAAAGAGTGTAGGAAATACCTTCCGCTTGATGTCGAATGGGAGGGTGAGGACCAAGGAGCAGTAGAACGACAGCTGCAGCATGTAGTAGCCAAAGATGGACGGCAGGAGCGGCTGAAAGACGAGGAAGAGAGAAGTGCTTTACCTTCGCCCAGGGGTGGTGGCAGAGGAGGAGGACGGAGAGGATGAAGAGGGGAAGGAGGTTGCCTTCTGGCTCACGTAACCCCTCATCCCCTGACCGGGCCAGCTGGGACTGACAGGAGCTGTAGTCTGGAGAACTTCTGGAGTTGCCCACCCTTCCCACCTCTGGGGGAAGATGAGATGGCCCAGCTGTGCCATAAACAAGTTATAAAAAAATGAATAAATACATGTCACTCCAAAGCTTTCAGGTCTCTGGAGACTTGCTTGCCTTCGCAATGTGAGTTTTAGCAGGGCACTCGCGCTGGCTAGGCCACGCACACGTTTACAGGTGTGCCAGGGGGGCATCTTTCCACCGGCTGCCTTTGGCGAGGTTCCGAGGCCCCTTACCTGCTGCGGGTAGCCAACCCAGCACTCGCGGTGGTCCCAAAACCAGGGCTTCTGCAAGGAAAAAAAAATGAAAAATAAGTGGTCCCTCATTCACGCCGTAACGCTGGCCTTCGGCAAAAAGAAACCTCGAAACATGGACTTTTAGCTCTTTAACCTGTGTGTACTGTAAAATAAACCCAAGTGGGACATCTAAGGAGAAGCCCAGAGAGTGATGATGCTGTTTTTCCTTCCTGTTCCCCCCCCTCCAATTCTTAATCAGCCTGATCACAAATTGGAAGATCACACAGCGGGAATACCTGCCCCATGTGCCCCTAGCGCTGATCAGCAGGAGCGCTAGGCCAGTGTGACATAGTGGTTAGGGTGAATTCAAGAGATCTGGGTTCAAATCCTCACTTGGCCGTCAAAACTCACGGGGGGGGAGGGAGAGAAATCTCGGGACAGTTCTGCTCTCTCCCCCTGGTTTCCCTCACAGGGCTGTCGTAAGAAGGGAAATGAGCCAGAAAAGACCCCCAGGCACCCCTTTGGAGTTCAAGGGGAGGCATGTTAGAAAGGAAGAAATTGTAATGCAGGAATGAGAAGGAGATCCGATACTCACATCATAGAGGACAGCCAACCCAGTGGTAAATGAAGTGAAGTAAAATGTTGACCTCCAGCTGGAAAACGATAGAGAGGTGAGGGGCGGGCAGGGGAAACCCTGTACAGTAATGTTAAGGTATTGGGGCAACAACGGGGGAAACCCTCCGATTTTCCCTTCCAGATTTCTAAAGAATTTTTGGCTCTATGCGAAGAACGTAAGTTGGGAAGTTACAGTACTTTGGAAAAGTACATTAATCCCATTCCTCGCTGCTGGATGGTCGGGTTTCACGAGCGATGCGCTGGCCAGCAGCCTCCTACAGTTGGCAGCCACTGGCTGTAGCTAAGTTGCAGCTGGGGGACCCACACATCCGGGGGGGGGGCATTTTGACCGTGCGGCCGGGCACGCGGCCGGGCAGGGGACTGAGCCCTGGCACCTTGTTAATCTGCTGCGGTGAGTGAGGCCAATCACGCGTGACACACGCATCGGCTTTTGGCCGGCGGATCTTTTACCCATGGCTGGGTCAAAACCGTGAACTCCCAGTTTTGCTCCTTGCAATGCTAATGCCTGATTCCCAAACCTTTTGGGTTGTTTTGTTTTCTAAATCCAGGGAGACAGGATGTTTTAGTGCTGCAAAGTCACCTTTTAGAGCAGAATTCACGTGGGCCGAAATCTTAACGCAAGGTGGTGTGTGTGTGTGTGTGTGTTTTTTTTTAATAGCTGTAAATAACGTCCCTGGGATTTTGCCTTTTGTGAGTTTCTGCATTTTCTTTTGAAACAGGCCAAAAAATGTACCCAGGAGATGAAAGCATTCCCATCAATTGGTTGTCCCTGACCCCTGGGGGGCTTCTTTTGAAAAATCAGAGCCAGCGCGGCGTATCTATCGGGCTAGGGAAAGCCCGGCGCTGTTTCTCGGCCAAGGCTTTTCCGGGCCCTCCTGGGACTCCCCCCCCAAGGTCCTAGCTAAAAGCCACGTGTGGCCCCCATCCTGTCCATGCTCACCAGGCTTCGCAGAACTTCTTGGTTAACGTTGGACGGTTCGAGTTGCGCCGGCATCGAAACCACCGCTCCACCTGCCGAGGGTGGAGATCACAGCGCTTGGCTAAGCTGCCCAGTTCGCTCTGCGGGGGGGAAAGGAAGCGGATCTCGGGTGAGAAGACGCCGACTCTCTTCCTTCTCCTGCCCCCCCAGCATCAAAACTAAAATCAAATAAAACCTTGAGATTTAAAAAACACACACACAAAAAAAACAGGGCTTTTCCGGATGGAGAAGTTTAATCCCTCTGTTGTCTCCATCTGTCACATGGGAGTCAAATTTGGGGGGGGGGGGTTGTCACAGACACTCCTTTAAAAAGCTGCTTTTCTTGAAGAAGAAGAAGAACCCATAACCCATCTCTGCCATGAGAGAGAGGCAAAACAATAAGCCGACAGCTAAATAGTGTTTCAGCTCCCCTGTCAAGGGGGGGGTGAAGAGAGGGGGCTGTTAGGACGACCAAGCTTATTCTGACATGTTTCAAAAAACAACAACGGCTGAATAGTTCAGGGGTAGGAGGTCTCTGGCTGCAGAGCCAGAGGTGGGGAGATCAAATCCACCCACTATGCACCTCCTAGATAAGGGGGTGGCCTGGATGATCTAGAGAGGGACCCTTCCTATTCTACAGTTCTAAGATGATTATTATTAAGTAGGTGGAAATATCTGTCACCCAGATATACATATATAATGTCACAACCTAGAAAAGTGAGATTTAATTTCCAGGATGGCTCCAGGAGTTGTCTGGGTGTGACTACAGTGCCCATCATCCCCCCATGCACTGCTGGCTGAGGAATGCAGGGGGGAAGTCGTTCCCCAACAGGTAATGTTTCCTAAACCACCAGGTGCTCTACTGGGGATGATGGGCCCTGTCATCAGCCCACACCCAGAGCGTGGGCGAGAGGCCTCACCTCTTTCGGGGGCTTCTTGCGCGTGACGTAAAACGCTTCCAGGACCGGGTTGGGTGCTGGTTTCCGTCGGACCTTCTCCCGCAGTCCCATCCTCTCGCTCAGGGGTACAGCAACCTTCCTGCGAGGCAGAGCTTTCTCAATAACACCACACCTGTGTTTTGCTCGTGGCCACCCCACGTGGTGTTCGGGCGAGGAGAAACTGGGCTTCCGAACGAGCAGGGACAAGCCCCATTTTTTTTTTGGCACGTGTGTTTTAATGGCTTATGTTTCTGTAGCTCAGGGTGAGACTCCATGCCTCGTTAAGGTGTGTTGGGAAGATGGAGGGATCATTAAGGAATAGAAATTACATTTTAAAAAAATCATGGCTTAAGGCCCCCCCCCCCCCCCGGCTTGCCCTCGACCCCGGTACCACCAGCCAGCCAGCCCTCCTCAGGCGACTCTCCATTCGGCTCACCTTTCAAAGACGAGGCGGATCGCGACCAGCAGCAGAGCGAGCGGGACGCCGAGGAGCAGGTGGTGGGGTTGTGGGTACCGGATCTCCTCCGTCTCCTTCATGTCTTCCCAGGTGATCCCCGGAGGGAGCCAGTATTTGGCCCGCCATAACCACTCCGTCAACGGCAGCCCCATCCTGGAGGAGAAAGAGGAAAGGCAGGGGGCTGAAACCGGGCAGTGTCTCCGCCAGGGGGCGATACGGAGAAAAGAAGGCAGCCGGGACAAGCAGGAAGCACAAAAGGTTGAGATATCGGTCCTTCCTTCAAGGTATGTGTTTATAAATAAAAAAATAACTGCTGGACAGCTCAGGGGTTTTGCTTTCTGGCTGCAGGGCCCAAGGTTGGGAGTTCGAATCCCCAACGGTGCCTCTTTGACAGGGCTGGACTGGATGATCTCGAGGGTCCCTTTCAGCTCTGCCGTTCTAAGGTTATTTTATTATTATTATTATTATTATTATTATTATTATTATTATTATTATTATTATTATTATTATTATTATTATTATTATTATTATTAAAAAAAACAAGGCACAGTCAATTATAAAAATCTTGGCTGGTATTGTATAACAGATGTAAGCTTTAACCTATTGTGGTTATTATATTCCACCTTTTTGAAGAAAAAGCAGCTAACGTAGGGACCAGGCGGGGTGTGGATTGGTTTTGCCAGGCTTACGGCACCCACAATCTGCCCTAGGTCCACCGTGATTATTATGGTTTCACGACACCCACCCCCCCAAAAAACACACACACATGGATTTCCCGAGACTCGGTTCCCACGCTGTAACCGCAACCTCTCGCTTGGACGCCTCATGCACAGGGTTGAGCTCCTGTCAAGAAAAACTCACGAAGAGACGTCGCCAGAACACTGTGGTCTGGGGGAAGGAACGCTGCGCGGATCTATCCGAAAGACGGATTAAAAGAGGACGAGTCCTGAGAGCAAGAGATTCCTGGAAGGGAAAGGTGAAGGAACTCTAAGCCACTTCCGTCTGTTTGCTTCCCAAGTTCTAGAGGGAGTGGGACATGGGGAATTTTTTCCCCCGGTGACTCCAGTTCAAAGGAAGGCGGGTGAGGATCAGGCGTCTTTTCCCAGCTCCTCTTGAGGTGGATTTCAAAGGCTTGAGTCACCCGTTTTGGCCCCGCTCCAGATCTCCAGCTTTATTTTGGAACTTGGCACGGAGGGCCCCCCGAAGGCTGGGAGCAAGAGGGATCCGCCTGCCTTTCGGCACCCAGAGGGCCCTTTTCTCTCTCTCTCCCTTCAGGGTGTCGCTGCTCTGCTCCTGTTCCTTCGCTTTTTGGGGTGGGTTGGGGGGAGCCCTACCGGGGAGCCTCAGAGGTTCCAGCCCGAAGGGGACACAATTTGCTTTTTTCCTCCCGATCGAACCAAATCTGAGTCTGCTGGCTTTGGTTGACAAACCTGAGCAGACAACCACCGTGCAGTAGGAAAACTGTAAGGGGTTGGATCAGAACCACGGACGTGGGGACGTGGGTTCGAATCTCCGCTCCGCAGCAGATCAGTCTGTGGGAGTCCTGGCTGGCCCCGCTACCGACGTTGTGTGTCATGAGTTCCCTCGGAGTGGCTTGCAACAAAGGCAGCAGAGAGGGGAAAACATTCGCCCTTTAGACGACATGGATGCTGTAAACTTTCGCTGCTGCGTGTCCAGCTGGTTTCCCAAGACTGTCTCTCTCTCTCTCTCTCTATCTATCTATCTATCTATCTCGGTCACCAGGCTTGCTGTGGCACGTAGAAGTTTCCCCTTTCACCAGTCCATGGACTGGCAAGCCGGTTTCATGAAGAGTTGGCCTTTGCAAGAGATTGAGTCCCAGCGTGAATAATTACCTTCCTGGACGCCAGCCTGGTTTTGTCGGGAGGTGAGGCCTTCCAGCCCTCTGGCTTCTCCGTGGAGAAAGTGTGAGTAACCCGGAGGAAGGCCGGCGGCCAGCCAAGTTCTCCCTCTGGCCGCTCTAGATTCGAGCCTTGTCCACTTGGCTGCTGCTGCTGGTGGTGGTGGTGAGACTGGCCAGCTCTGGAGAGGCACCCCCCACCCCCGCCCCACCCCCATTCAGGAGCGAGAACCTTCTCGTGGCTTCCATCAGCCAAGAAACTACAAGCCAAGAAAGACTGCGCCGGTCTCTTGAGGCTCCATCCTTCCGCACGGTGGGGGAAGGAGCTCTTTCGACAACAGCTTTCGGGATCTTTTCACTCGGTGCCTCTGAAACAGTGGGCTCCGAGGGATGTGGCCTTAGTGCCACAATGAACAATGTGCCACACACGGTGCACGGCCCCCCTCTCTGTGTTCCTGCTGCCACTGTTCTGTACCCTCCACATAGCTTCCGCCTTAACGGATGAGCAATATCCGACATGTCCTCTCATGAACAACCCTGCTGAGCTCTTGCATACACTCAAACCTGTGGCTTCCTTTAGGGAGTCTGTCCATCTCACATTGGGGGTCTTCCTATTTTCCCACTGCTTTCCACCTTTCCCAGCATGATGGCCTTTTCCCCCCAGATAATCCTGCCTTCTCATGGTGTAGGACAGCCTCAACATCAACATTTTTCTCTCCAGTTCAGGCCTGATTTGCTCCGGGACCCACTTGTTCCTCTTTCTGGCCATCCACCATACCCACAAAGCTCTCTCCCAATACCACATTTGAGACGAATCATACCCCCCGTCAGCTTTTTTTTACTGTCCAACTTTCACACCCACACAGGGTGATCAGAAATACAAGAATGAAGATGATCTCGGCCTTGGTCTTCAGTGACACATCCTTACACGTGAGGATCTTTTCTAGTTTTTTTTTTTTCCTTGCTTCCCTGCTGAGTCTCTTCTGATTTCTTGGCTGTCAGTTCCCCTTGGGATTTATGATTTGGACTGATGATACACACTCAGTTTCTTTGCTACCAGTAATAAAGCTGCACAGTCATGAGTCTTGTCGTCTTAATTTTCACCTGCAGCCCTGTTTTGGCACCTCCACCTTTCACTTTCCCTAACAGGCATTTCAAGTCATTGCTGACTTCTGCCGGTAAGAGTGTCATCTGTGTATCTTAGGCTACTGATATTTCTTCCGCCAGTTTTCACACCTCCTTCCTCTGAATCTAGTTTGGCTTTCCGTATGATACATTCTGCGTATGGGTTGTAAAGATAAGGGGATAAAATGCACCCTTATGTGACACCTCTGACTATAGGAAACGATTCTCTCCCTCTCTCCCTATTCTATTGTAACAGTTGCTTCCTGTCCATGATACAGATTCTGCATCAGCACCGTTGAATGCTGAGCCACACTTGTTTCTTTCACAACAACACTTAGTTTCTCATGCCCCAGACATCGAAGGCTCTGCTGTTGTCTGTAAGTGTAGACCCATCCTCTGATATCTTCAGCACACTGCGGAGATTTGCAATATGGTCTCCCATGCCTCTTTTCAAAATCCAGCTTGAACATCAGGCGTCTCTCGTTCCATCTAAGCCTTTGCTTCAACACCTTGAGCGTCATTTTCCTTGCATGGGAAACTAGAGCGGCGGTCTAGTTTTTTAAAAATGCCCACATCTTAAAGAATAACCTTTTCCCTAGCTTTCATTAGGATTTCCACCCTCTCTCTGAAAGAGGAGGTCCAAAATTGAGTGGCCCCGTGCAGAAGAACACCCCTCCCCCGGCATTTCCAGGATCCTCTGAGCGGGACAGGTTTCTACAGAAACAAGGCTGTTCGTTTGGCTGATGAAGGAAAGAAACCCATCACAGGCAGTTTTGGTGGACTCGGGGGGGGGGGGGGCTCTGGCTCGGCGAAAAGTCTGTTCCGTGTTTGTTGCCCAGAATACCAAGTGGGGTTGAGAAGAAGAGGACACAGATTTCAAAAGCAGGACTTTTTTTCCCCACCCTGGGCTCGGACCGGGGATTCTTTTAAAACAAACCAAAAAGTGCCTGAAATCAAGAGTTCCTGCTCCCTCTTTTCTTATTTTAAACCCAGAAAAGGAGATGGTGGGGTTGTGGGGCAGAAATTAGAATTTCCTTAAGGCTGCTGCCAGCTACAAAACAGCGGAGTCTCTACAGCTGCTAGGACTTTCACGTTTAAAAATAAGTCTGGTCACGCTTCTGCCGCCCCAACGCTCTTGTGTGTCACAGCGACCGCCCAGTATTGTGAGCGTGCGGGGAGGGGGGGAGTACTTTTTAAAAAACCCTACCTCCCCCCCATGACCTCCTCCATCCTCCGCCCACAGATCTATTTATGCCAGACAATCAGCTTTGCCGACCATAATTTAAGACTCAGAAGCTCCCTGGCATATGGCACACAATGTGGATTACAGAGGGGTTTAAGCGACTCTGGGTGGGAGGCAGCGTCCCTTACAGGAACGGCAGGCGCTTAATCGCACCCAGGGCCAGCCTCCAAGGGAGAAGAAAGGCCTTTTCTGCCAGGGCCTGGGAGAGGGTGGCTGGGTGGCCTTTGTCTCCAAAAGATGGCCTTCTGCTTAAAAGCACCAAACTGGTTCAAGAGGCGTCGGGAGCTGTGACTCCCTGGGGCCAAAACCGGCCCATTAGAAGGCATGATCTGGTCTCCTGGTTTCTCCAGAAGCCTTAAACCCCTGTTCCCTCTTCCGCTCTTGTGGGTTAATCCCCATTTTTGGTACGGGTGTTCTCCAGGCGCCCCTCGATTCTAAAACATCTTAAATCTCAGGGATGAGCTGTAGGCCCAGGTACGCCAGCGTGACGTGAGCAGAACCTGCGTATCTTCTCATATTCTTCCTTACGTGACAACGCTCTGCTCGTAAACAGATATCATTTTGGTCTGCATCCCCGTCATTCTGCAGGAAGCTTTCTGTTCCGATGCGCGGACGGTTTATCTCCGCGCTTCCTGTGTTTATGCGTATGTCAGCTGAAAGCCAAGGATCCCACTGTCTTCCCCTTTGAAAGAAGAGGCCGACTGAGCCGGGGCCTTTCGAACAAACCTCGGCCGCCTGGTGGGTTTGCGTAAGAGGGAAAACGGCTGCTTCTGGAGAACCGGATCTGAACCGAGCCCATGTCTGTGATTTAGAACTTTAGAAACCCCAGCCTTAGGTGGCTGGAACATCGTTGGGAAAAAAAAAACGCAGCCAGGAGGTTGCTTCATACCCACAGCCTCTGTGCCAAGACATCTTTCAGTCTTTTCCCCCGGTTCGGACTGTTGTGCCTTTCGCCCATCCTCCTCTTCCGACGCTGTTGCTTCTGTTATAATTGGTGTGCCATGAACGATGACTCGGTTGGTTTCGGCCTCTGGCGGAAACGGTTGCCCGGAGGAAAATGGCAAACCCTCGCAATAGATCAACCAGAGCAATTCATTACAGAACCACCCTTCGGGACCGTCCTCTGATGCAGAAATTGTGATACTATGCCGTTTCAGGATGACACCACCCATCCTCGTGGCTCGCAGCCCCGTCCGCTGGGGGATTCTGGGTTCCCTGGCATTTCCAAACTCTTGATTTTGAACCTTGAGAGCGAGACGCTGGCACTGCCAGCCTGAACGTTGGGTAACTCCCAAACTTGTTCAATGAACAGTGGGGGGGGGGGGGGAGACATTCCACACCCTGCTGCAAAAAAAGGTGCTGCAATACGTAATTTTTAAAAAATTTCTCCCATCTAATTGGGCCAGGTTGATTTTAATTCCCCCCTCTGCACACCACGCGCAGGAAATTGAGGGAGAGTGGTCTACGGCCCTTTGCTAAGGTTTGATCCTTGCTGGACCGAGTGAGACCAGGGTGGGCGGGTGTGTTTCCCGTGCACAGCTCCAGGCACCGTACAGAGCTTCAACAGCTTTTCGGATGGCGGTGCCTCCTTCGAAATGGCGCCATCCCCCAAGACTACATTTCTGCAACTGGTTTTAAATGGGTGCAAATGAGTCTCCCTCCTGCTTGGTTTAATTTATTTGCTTCTGCAATCCTTGCTTTACGGGATTCACCCCAATAATCTGACGCCTCTGTGAAGCTCAAAAGGGACTTGACGCCTGTACGTTTGTCTCACCCTCTTTTAATAAGAGAAAACTTGAATTTAAACCACACGGCTTCTGTCTCTGCCTCGCGAGGAGCATTCCAATCATTCGACGCTTACGTAAGCCTCCATATGGACTAGTCACCGGGACGTCTCTTTTTAATCAGAGGAACTTTGAATTTCCGGTTGCTCCTACAAACGCAACCCAAGGATACTCTTTTAACTAGATACCTTTGGGGCTAAGGCTACAGAAGCCGTGTCGCCTGTGCGGACAGCTGGCCACCTCCGGGGTGTGGTCAAAGCCACGAAGCGTGAGCTTGTGTGTAAATTCTTTGTTTCTTTGGCGTCCTGTTTCTAACCGGCCCACAATGGCGAAGCTCCCGAATCCTGTATACCTTTCCGCCGCTGTCTAAATATTGGAAGAGTGGATGCTCATCTTTGTTTGCCCAGCGAGAGACTTGGCCGGCTTCTCCCCTTTTGTTCTCGGGAGCCCCAAGGCCACCCGGAGCGCCTCTTCCACGAACGTCCTGCCTCTGCCGTCGCCTTGGCTGCCGTCGCGTGCCGGCTGGTGCCCTCTGTGTGCGCTCAGAGGCCGCCTCCTGCATCCTTGCTGGCTGGGTGAGACACAGCGCCGTCCGGCGCTCCGTGTAGGCCCGCGGGAGCCCTCCTTGAGAGGATTGGTGGGCCGCAGCCTCTCCATGAGCTATGCCAGGGGAGGAGACTCTGCACATGCCCAGAGGCACTTCGTCTGTGCCAGGAACCATCCCCCCTGTGGGCAGCCACCCAGCAGGATGTGAATTTCACCAGCTGCGTCTCAAAATCAGGCACGTCCTGGCCTGTCGCACATCAATACAGGAAGATCTTCACTCACAAAGATCACCTTTCCTTTTCCAGCTACTCGCGCCGGCCATAAATTTTCCAAGGGCCGATGGTGTTTTTATCGGATAGCCACCCTCCTAATAACAATACACAGGCACGCTGATGGACTTCGATTTCCACGCGACGTGTTCGCTACCTGTCTGGCTGCGGTGTCGGCGAGTGTTTAACGACCAGAGGCCAGAAAATAGCGGTTGTCCCCCCCCCCATCTGTCCCGGCGCAGTTTGGCCCCTCAAAAACCCAAAACACGGCACACAACCCTCTTCAGCGGGGTAGCTTTTATCTCCGTGAGACCCTTGGCAGACTGAAAAATCTCTTTTCACCTTTTCCTTCTGTTGCAGAGGCTGAGAGGCGGGTGCCCCCTTTGGACAACAGCTCCCATCATCCCCAGCTAGCAATGCCCAAGGCCAGGACGGCAGCACATGGCCAACCCGCGACTTGAAAACCAGAGAAAGCAAGGCATGCTAACAAAAAGGAGAAAAAAACACACACCCCTAACCAGGCAAACCTCGGGAGCCTGTGAAGGTCGCTGTTTTCCTGGGATCACAAGTCCCATAATCCCCCATGGGCCATGCTGGGTGCGGGATCAACAGTTGCAAGGGTTTTCTTGTGTCGAGGTGAGGTGGGTCTAGATGATCTTTTGGGGTCCCTGATGACTCAGTGGTTTTTGCCACATGCTCCGAACAGCAGGAAAAAACACATCTCGAATAGGACCAGGGAGGTCTGAGTTCAAGAATTCCCACTTAGCCCTCCCTGGGCGATCTCGGATCATTCACCACATTTCGGCCTACCTTACAGGGTTGCTTTTGCCAGGCTAGAAGCTGAAAGAGGGAAGAGTCAAGGAACTCCATCATCACCGTGAACAACGTGGGGTAAAAACGAGGAGGGACGCTTATCAGGATAATAAACCGACACATATAGTTGGCCCTGTCTGTCCATCGTTAGCTAGAACGACCATTAGTCAGAACAGGACAAATAACAACTATTAGGCAACCCTTCTAAAAGAACGGAGGATAGTGAATGAGACAGTAATTAAACAAAAATGCAACCTAATACTGTTGTATCACGTAATAGGACACAATATGAGGTCACGTAATCAGGATTAGTCCCATCCTATGTGAATATAAGGAAGGAAAACGCCAAGGCAGTTTCTAAAAAAGCAAGGTCATCCCACCAACTCGGAAAAGGGGGGGGGAGCAAAGCCAGACATGGTTAACGGCGCTGTGGCTGTTTTGTGGGTTGCCACCTTTTTATACTACCCGTGCACTTCTGCTTTTTAAAAAGGCCAAAAGGCAGAGAGCGAAGGAGGCTGGAAGCTCGGGTGTGTCTGTGTTTGTGTGAACAATTTTCCCGCAACTTGGCCTGCATTCAGGAGGGTGGCCCTCCCGCCTCCCTGCAAAGCGGACACCCACGGGAGCTCTTAAGAGCAAGGGGGGACGTTGGCACAGCCTCGGGGAGGATATGTAGAGCCGGCTGGGTTTTTATTTACCCAAGCCCGAGGCTCCTGCTGCCAGGGAACCAAGGTTCCCCGAACGCTGGCCACCAGATGGGCTGAACTGGCCTGGAATAACCAGGGCCTGGGGTGGGGGGATGGAGGCGCCCTGACCTCCAGCCAAAAAAAAAAGAAGAAGAAGGCACTGCCCGGGGAGGGAACGTGGCCAGCTGCTCTCTGGGCCAGCGCCACCGAGGTTCCCTTTCCTGGTGCAGCAGATCAAAACCTGGGGTTTTCCTTCCTGCCTGCCTGCCTGCCTGGGCTCAGCCCGTCTGCCTGCCCCATTTGGCCCTGAGGGTGGTGCAGATGACCTCTGGGGAACCCTCTTTCTTTGCTTCTCCCTCCCGGGCCCTGGAGCGCCCCTGTTTTAAGGATGCAGCCTGGATGCAGCCGCTTCCTTGGCAAACCGCCCTGGCTCTTGAATCACCCCCGCCAGGGCCTGATTCACCGCAGTGGGGCCCCGGACCTGTTGCTCATTCGTGTCCACACTCTTGGGGGGGTGTCCCAGCTCTCTCCGCCCCCCCCCGCATGCCTGGGCGCCCCACACGGGCGAGGAAGCGCCCCCGCCCGTCCCCGTTGTTTGGCCACCTGGGGGAGGCAGCACCCTTTGGTACCCCCACCACCATCCTCTTGGGGGAGGATTGGGGGGTTCCTCCTCCGACACCCCCCAACCCACGGATCCCTCCTGGGCCCCCTCGCCTCTTCCCCAAAGCCCCCTTTCCAGGCGCCCCCCTCTCCATGCCACCCGGCGCGCCCTCCCTTTCTCCAAACATTGCCAGCTTTGCGCGCTGCCTCCGCCCCGCTCAGTCCTCCTTCCCCCCTCAAAAAAAAAAGAGCAAGAGGGGGACCCGATCCCCCCCAACCGGTCTTGTCTTCCCAAACCCCGATTTCCACCCACATACACACACTCTCGCTTCCTTCCCTTGGCACCCGGCGCCTGGCCAAGCGAGCCCGGGCGACGTGCCCAGCCCCGGAGGGGCGCTTCTGCTTGGGCGCACCGAGGAGCCAGAACTCCGGGAAGGGTGATCAAGGGGGGTGCAGGTCCCTTTCCTCTCCCTCCCCCCTGCACCCCGTTTTTTTCTCCCTCCCGTCCCGCCCCCCCCCCCCCCCCCGAAATGCCAGCCCCAGAGCTAACCTTTTCTCCAGCTCCGGCTGCGCTCCGGCTTCTCTCGGACGCCGGGTCGGGGAAGAAGGCAAGGGCGGCCCCGGCGAAGGAGGAGCCCCGAGGACGAGGGGGCGGGCAGAGGCTCGATCGCCCTCCTTCTCTTCGGAGCCTCCCCCCCCCTTCCTCCCCTCTCTCCGACGCCGGCGATGCGCTGGAGCCGTGGGAGCGCCAAGCGCGCCTCTGAGCGCACGCAGAGTGCCACCGCCTCCCCAGGCGGAGCCCCCCCTTCTGCTTCCCCGCTGCCTTCCTTTTGCTCTCCAGCGCTTGTGCAAACCTAGCAGAGCGGGTGGCCCTGGAAGCACCTCGTCTTCTCTCTCCTTAGTTATTTATTGATTCATTTATTTATTTCTCCTTTGCTTTCTGTTCTCCCCCCCACGCCACACTCCCAAAGGCTCCTTGGATGGATGGGCCTTGGTTTCCTCCCCCCCACCGCCCCAAGTGTTTTTGGCCCGGGTTCGCCCTGCGGCTCACGGCAGTGCCGAATGGCAACAAGATGTACAGCCAAAAATTATTTGTAAAAAAGGGCTGCACACCCGGACCCTTCTAGAAAAAGCTGGTGGATGGCTCGATTTTGTTTTTGAGTCATCAGCGGAAACCGGCTTGTTTCTGGAAAACTGCAGAAGCCACCATAGTGAAATCATCCTCTTCGTCACCCACCCACCGCGGCTGAGTAACAGCCGCCCAGAACCTGGAAAGTTTAATTTTAGGGACTACACGGCCCAGAATCCACCATCTTACGCATACATGCTTCCTCCCTCCCTTCCTCTTTTTCTTTTCCTCCCTCTTCCCCCTTTTCACACGATCTTTCCTGGTAATTTTCTAGCCAAGTCTCCTTGTGCATCATATTTTTAACAGAGGGGCTTTTCGGCACCAGGAGTAAAGCAGAAGGAAGAACATAAATAGCTACGTTGCCTTCCTAATTAAAACAAGATCGGAGGATCTACCATGACGAGATAGTCCTTTCAAAGCTGAAAACTCCCACTTTCAAAAATATATATATAAAGTTTCGGGAGGGGAAAAAACGATGGAGAATCAATATGCCCGCCTGCAGACCTGCCAAAGAGAAATTTAGGGCCATGGCGGTGGCAGTTTCCACATCTCCAAATATTTTATTCTTCCTGAAAGGATCATGAGGCTCAATCAACGGCAACGTATTTTAATTGCCAACGTTTGATGAACCAGCCCTGCCACAACAACCCTGCGAAGGAGGGCCAGGCTACTTTGACGCCTCGGCAAGAGGCTTGTCCATGCCACAAGCCGCTTCCTCGCCAGCTGGCCCAGCCGTGAGCCCCCTTGACCAACCAGGTGTCCTTAGGAAAGGGCATCCCGGGATCTCGTGGCTGCTTGGTTCCCCCCAGCAGCTCGGGTTGCTCTTAGGCCCATTCCTCAGGAGAGGAAACTGAGGCCGAACGAGAGAAGACAGTGGGTTCATCCACCCAGATCTTTCTCCTCCTCGTTGGTTTTGCCCGGCCATAGTACATTGCAGGCCGTACGGCGCCGTCCTCAAACCCATGATCTCCACCCGAGTTCAAAAGGGCCATCAGCAGCATGTGAGACATCCCTGTTCTGGTGGCTTCGTGTCCAATCTGCGGAAAGCGTTTGCCTTTCTTGGCCCGGCTGCACCTTGTCTGTCACTTTGCTGGCTGGCTCTTTTGTAATTCAATTCCGGGATGCCTTGTCTAAACCGGGTTGGTGCCAGCCTGGTGATCCGATGTAGCGGGACGGTGTTGGCACACTCCTGCATATCACGGGGCAACTGGCCCCGAGTCTATCGGCAAAACTGCCTGCACACCCGAAGGTTTTCTGGCCAGTTGCTGGACGTGTGGGCAGGTATCCAGGGGGCGATTTGGGAGGCTTTCAGGGTGAAAGAAGAAATCTCAGGGTCACTCCCCAAGAAATGACTGTTGTGACTTTAAAAGGGGGGGGGGGAAGGGCTTTAAAACTGGAAGTGAAACTTGGCAAACAATTCTACTCAAAAGGCCTCTAAGATGCCCATGGGGGTGGAAAGCTTAGGCAGGTTTTAAAAATATACCAGCTGCTGGGCGATTCGAGCCATCATCATCTGTAAAAGTCACTTCCTATAGGTCTGTTGAAAAGCGATAAGAAAGAAAAAAGCTGTTTTTAACCATCTTTCTCAGAGCGGTTCAGATTGAACTCTGGGGCGCCCTTCCCTCGCTGCACGATGCTTAGTGGGTGGAAGGCCAACCATGTTGCTTTTAACGTATTCTTTCCAAAATCGGTGGCTGCTGAGTTCTTTCTTGTCTTGGTCCAAAGAACGGCTTCTGCTTTCCACATGGAGATTTATTTCTTCTTTCCGCTTCTTTCCTCTGCTTTCCTCCTTTCAAACGCAGCCCCGGTCCTTTGGCCATAAAAGCCAAACCAAGCCTTTGGCTGAGAGGGCTTTCTGGGGCTGGTTCTGGCTCTCGAGAGACAAAGTCACCCTTCCCGGCATGCTCGGCCCCCGAGTGTCTTCCCTCCTTATAATCCAGAGGGCGAGAAGCCTGCCGCGGGGAAGATTAACGGAATCAAAGGTGGTGGAAAACAACAAGGGCCGTGAAATCCTTCCTTAAGCTGCCAGCTGAGTCGTGACCCTCATTTCTCTGTCCAGACCCGTGGCCATTGGGATCCGTGGACAGAGGTCCGCTCTTCGGCCTTTCCCCTCCCACGCCTCGTTCCGCAAAATCATCGGGAAATGAACTTTGGGTCAGACCACGGGGGGAGGGCGTTTGGGAATTGTTCTCCTGGACACAATCGGGGCCTTGTTTTTGCTCAAAGGGGGCGAAACCGAAGGGTGGGAACGCCAGCAACTTTATAATCTAATCTCGGACTCCCGGAGAGTGATGGCTCCTCCAGGAGTGCCACATTATGCCCAGAACTCAAACCCAGCTCCGACGAGAAGTCTCCAAGGGATGCCCCACGCTCGAGGGTGGCGGTGTAGCAGACTTTGCTCCCGCCAGGAACGTAGGCTTTTCTTGCACCTTCGTTCGCCTTAAGCCGTGGCGCTTATCTCAATTTTAAAGTCCTCTTGCAGCTGGAGGAAAGATTACACCGTTTGCTTAAAGCTGCCAGCTAAATCTTGTCTTCCTGTCACCGTTTCACGCTCTCGCTTCTTTCCTCTTGCTTATCCTTAGCAACTGTTTGTCTAGACCTGGATTCCACCCGTTTTTTTGGAGAGGGAGACGGATTTCCTGTTGACCTTTGCCAGTCGTGGTCTATTTGGAAGACTTGTTTTGGAAAAAAACTGGACGTTTACATGTTGTCCCTGCGTGGAAAGTGTTTTAAAAACACTCCTCGCCAGGGGTCACGCTTGCTCCACGCATTGATTTGGTCTCCTTTTAAAGGCGTCTCAGCGGGCAGACTTCCTTCCTCCATCTTGTGGCAGGGAGTTCCGCAGTTTCACCCTTCACTGTGGGAAGGCAGTTTTCTGTTCTTCTGCCAGGCGATTCATGTGCATGTACTGCAGAAATCTGAGTCTTCCCTTTGGGAGGAGCAGGTGAAAATGCTGTGTCTCTATCCATGACTATCTTACACCTGCACAAAACCACCCGGGATGGGTTATGCTGAAAGACAGGCACTTATCTTTCTGATCTTGCACGGGCAGTGCCATTTGATTGGCACCAGCCAGTCCTACAGAGTCAGCATCATTCAGCCTCTGACGACTGGGTCTGGCAAATCATATTTACTGGTTTGCAATTTGGGCTCTCATCCCCTCCAGCAATCTCCTTTCGCCACCCCCTTTGCATTTCCTGAGACCCTCAAAGCGCAAAACTATCTGTGCCACATCAACCCAGTGCCCCAATGGACCTCTCGAGGTCTCCGTTATCTCAAGGTCTCTGATATTTTTAGTGCCTTATCAGCACCTCGCCTGCTTTATCAATGCTGTGTGGGAAACGGCGTCCCGTGACTATTCAATGCGCTGTGCGCCTGCCCACGAAATCGCAGAGCCCATACGGTCCCAGATCTGTTTCCGTGCCCTTCGACGGCTCACGGATCCAGACCTCCTCCAAGCCACACTCTGACTCATGCCAAGGAAGGAATTGTCACCCAGACCTCCCCAGTGCACCCATGTTGGTGCGCGTGGGGAGCAGTCTGGCTTGGCACTTGCAGGTCCTCTGGAGATGTCAGACAGAGCTTTGCTCTCTCCTCTCCAGCACAAGTGAGAAAAAATGTCAACGCGATCCAGCGTCTCTTGGTGTAAGAAGCCACACAGAAAGCAGAAATTTGAAACCATTGATGTGAGCAGTCAGAAAAGAAGAAGAAAAACAGGAAATCTCATATTATCTAGACTTTTACCTACTCCCTACTGGTCTTCCCTCCTGCCCCGGACTGCTAACTGTATATCAGACCCCAATTCGCCACATGGAAGATACTCGGCAGTTCATATCCCTCCCACCCTTGTACCAAAAAACGAGAGAGCTTCTGCTTTAAACCTGCTTCTGGTTGCATCAGTGTCGTGTCTGTCTGTTTCCAGTTCGGATTTGGGTTGTTGGTCCCTTCTGTACAGGAATGTCCCGCGATGCTCACTAGCAGCATTGACGCAGCCCCTGGTGGATTTCTGCCTGCTCCTCTTCCATGGTGGAGTTTGGAGGCCCTGCAGCCAGTGGCAAAGCAGCTTTCCACCCTGGGACCTGTCTGGGCACTGACCGAAAGAGAGACAAGAATCAGCTGCTCTTCGGCCCTGGAGTCCAAAGTTGAGAAGCTGAGGAGGTATCTGATCCTTCAGGGAGTTAATTAATGTCTGAAGCCACTGGGAGAAAAGGGCAGATCAGGTGGCTGCAGAAAACCAACCGGCAGAAAATCTTGAGTTAATGAGTTTCTGGTCTTGTCTTGCCTTCAGATGTGTTCAGAGAGGGTCACTTGGACCCCGGTGGGGGACATTTGCCATATGATACAAGACCGATGTGATGCTGAACTTGAGTATGGTGGGGGAATTCTCTTGATGAAGACCTCTGTGCCACTCGGAAGCTTGCACAGTTTGCGCATTTGCAGCCGATCCGAATAAAAGCATCGGCCACAAGAACAGCAACGTGTCGTCGTAAAGAGTCAAGCTTGGAAGGAGATGGCTCCATTTAGGGATTTCAGCTCAGGAAGGCCACCACTTTGAGAGGAAGTGGGAAAGGGGGTCGAAAAAATTAACTTTTTTGCAGGTACTAATCGGGGGCTGGAGTCTTTAGCTGGCCTGGCCTTGCTTGCTGGAAGTTTGGGTGAATTCCCGGCATTGGTCATTAGAGGGCAGCTCAGCCTTCACTGGAAAAAATATACTGTATGTTGCAGCCAAGATTTTGAGATCAGCTGGGGGGGGGGGGAAATGTGGAATAGAAGGGTTTTTTTGTTGTTTGATTGGCACTCCACATCCCAAAACCTATATTCCTTTAAAAAAAATGGGGGGGGGGAGAGAAAAGAGGTTAGGACTAGTAATAGGATTCTGGTCATAGAAAGTTCTGAGAACCGTTGAAAACATGATTTTGAAGGGCACCGAAGAATAAATTGGAGAAGCCTGTTCTAGATCCAGATGGATCCATTTTGGAGTTCTTAGTCTTTAACATTGTTTGTTTTTATTTTGTAAAACTGCCTTGGGTGTTCTGGAGGAGAAGGGCAGGGTGTAAATATAATAAACAAACAAAACAAACAAACTAGATGCACTTCTGTATATTTGAATGTACACTATAGACATACATATGAATGGATCTGTTTTTATTTCTATGTATGCATAGCTATACTTTTCTCTAAGTATTCATGTACCTGCATAGTGGATATCCGACCTACATTTACTTTTGTATATACAGTATTTATATTTATATAAATGTATCGCAAATATGTATGCATTGCAAATTTATAGATCAGCTATATCTATATGTATCTATATCTGTATTTATTTATTTATTGTCATTGTAAGTATATACACAGTATACCCATACAATGAAATTCACAGACACCCAGAGACCAGACACATGCACACACATAAAATTCCCGAAACACTCCCCACCCACTAAAAAATACCCTAACACTCCCCACCCACTAAAAGTCCCCACTAAAAATACAAACATCTACACCGCAGACCAAGTAACACAGGCCAACTAACCATTCACTACTGGTGGTCTTTAAGCTCATTATTAATTGCAATTATAGCTCGGGGATAAAAACTATTGAGAAAACGTGTGGTCCGAGTCTTAATTGTTCTATATCTTCTGCCAGACGGCAACAGTTCAAAAAAGTTATAAGCAGGATGGGAAGAGTCTCTCAGGATGCTGTGTGACTTCTTCAGACAGCGGGATGTGAAGATGTCATCCAGGGTTGGTAGCTGGAGCCCAATGATATTCTGGACAATTTTAATGGTTCTCTGTAGAGCTTTTTTGTCTGCTACAGAGCTACTCCCAAACCATGCCAGAATGCCATAGGTTAGGACACTCTCAATGGTGCTACGATAGTATGACAGAAGTAAATGCTGAGATAAATTTAACTTGCCGAGCATCCTCAGGAAATACAGCCTCTTCTGTGCCTTCTTCATTAGCATGTTGGCATTTATAGTCCATGAGAGGTCCTCTGAGATGTAAGTGCCCAGAAATTTATATATCTATGTACAGTGGACCCTTGACTTACAGACGGCTTGACTTACAGACTTTTTGAGTTACAGACTTCTCTGGCCGCAAAATTTAGGTTTGACTTGCAGACTGAGATTTGACTTACAGACCAGAAAAAAACCAAAATGGAACAAAAACGGCATGTTACGGGATTAATCGGTTTTCAATGCACTGTAGGTCAATGGAGACTTGACTTACAGACTTTTTGACTTGAGAACCGCCTTCCAATACGGATTAAGTTCTCAAGTCAATACCCCACTGTATATCTATGTATGTGAAAGCCAATGCTTAGAACTGTTATCTCCGTTTGCAGACTCGTGGAAATTTATTTATTTATTTATTTTACTGTTTATCTAGTCATTTATCTGTGTCTTCCACGTCAAATATTCCGCCTAGACTTCCGGTCAAGATGGCGTCCGCCTATTAATAGCCGGGTTTTGTCTCTTCCTTTCCGCTCCTGGTATAAAATAATTTTGAAAGCCCTGGCAGGAGAGGGAGAAAGAAATCAAAGCTATTATCTGCCCGCTTGCTTTAAAATTGTCTCTTAAGTGGGGTGGCGGGGAAAAAGGAAGGATGAGAACCAAAAGCGGCGGCATCGGTTTTCGAGGGAGTGTTTACAGCGGGCCCCAGGCGATTGCCAGGCAACGCTAGAACGCCTAGTAAGAGACAGGTCGGGGAAGCAGAGGATTGGCGGTGGCGGCGGCGCGCCTTTTAAGACGTCATCGCGGCGTGCCCAGTTGCCTGGTGACGACAAAGCAATTCGCTTCGGCCGTCAAGGCGGGACGAGGAAGAAGGGGATTGGCCGTGGTGTCGTCGGGGTGGGGCGTCATCAACGGGCGCTGCTCTTGTAGCCGGTTGCTTGGCAACGTGGCCGGGATTGCGGCCTAGTCTGGAAGCTGACCGGGGAATGGGATGGGAAAAGAAGGCCGCAGGCTGGCGGGGAAACCGTGTTGGGCCCGCAGGAGGAGGACGAGGAGAGAGCGGGCTGCCCACCTTCCCTTTGGGACCCCTTGGGCTGCCGTAGGGCCTGTGGATAAAGTACTACCGTTTCCCTTATAGAGGGGCGAGGAAGGAAAGCTCTTAAGATTGCAAAAGGAGGTGTTTGGTCTTTTTTGTTTGTTTGTTTTGTTGAAGTAACTTTTTTTGGAGAAGAAATGGCTGCAGCGTGCCAAAACCATAGAAGCGGCTATATGGCAATAGCAATATTTTCTATATAGATGTGGCATACCTACACTCACACAATTAGTTTATTTAAAAATTTATATATATATATATATATTTTCCTCCGGCTGTTTTAAGCAGAGGGTTAAAATTCCCCCCCACAAAATAAAATTTCTTTTGCAGTGTTTAGCAAAATGAAAGGGCAAAAGAATTGGGAGATTTTTTAAAAATGGCAAGTTTCCGCCTTTGAAAAGTGATTCTAGGTCCAAATCCTCCAGATATAAAGAGAACTGAGTGTTTTTTAAAAAAGAAACATTTCTGGAGGAAAAAAATAAGGTGAAAGGTCTTGCTCATGTTCTTATAGCAGGAGCTGGGACAACAACAACAACAACAACAACAACAACAACAATAATAATAATAATAATAATTTATTTATTGTCATTGTAAGTATATACACATACAACGAAATTCACAGACACCCAGAGACCAGACACAAAGAAGATATAATTGTGAGATGAGATTCTGGGGAAAAAACCAGTGGCTTTCTGGAACGCCCAGATTCCTTTCTGGTTTCCTGGAAATTTGCTTTTCACTTTCTATAAGGCCCATAAGGCAGGTGGAAATCCATTGTGGACCTTTTTGCACCAGGTGGCAAATGTCCTTTAGATTTTCCTGTTTGTGAGAATAGAGAAAGGAAACGTGGTTATACAGTAAACAACACGCTTCTGCTTTGCTTTTTGTTTCAAGGGACAAAGTTTATAGCTATCTGGCAAAGAAAACAAGTTCATCCCATTAACACCAGCTTCTTATGAGATGCGGCAAATAGGGTTCATTTTCCAAATAGCCACATCCCTAAAGTCTTGTTCTTCTGGGCCTGCTTCTATTCTTAAACGAAGAGAAGGATTTCTATGTTTTGGTCTTTTTTTTTTTTTTTTAACATTTTGCTTGCAGGGAAAACTTTTTCAAGCCAAGGCTGACCTTGTGGTATTCCACCAAGGCTTCCTCTTGTTGGGGCCATAGGGTTTCATGAACATGGTATCAGGAAGCTTTGCCAACCCCAAGGAAATCGGAGATTATTTGGAGCCGGCACTCCAGGTAGCCGGGGAACGGGAGCCTGGCTAAACTTGTCCGGTTTTGTAAGGCATGATGGGTGCAGGAATCGGAGATGAAGCGGGGGAAAGGGAAGGAGTTACGCGGATGCAGATAACAAAACACATTGCAGAATGCAAAATGAGATGTCCAGGAGGATGAAGAAACAGGCAAAAACAGAGCAAAACGTTCAGAAGAGATAGTAAAAGGATTTACACTAAGAGACCAGGCAGCTTTTGATATGAGGACGTCTTACAAAAGACACAGTTCTGGGTTGCAGGGTGCCCGGTTCTCAAAGCCGTGCGCCTTATTTATGCTTGATTTTTTGTGGGGAAATCAGTCTTATATTTGTCTGGATTTCCCCTAAAACTGTTGAAAGTAAGTTTGTTGGTTTTTTTAAAGGAGTGCATTTCTCAGATGTGCAGGCCCTGCCCTATGGAGAGCGCCAGTCTTGATTTGAGGTTCGGAGGAGGTTCCCTTTCGCTTGCAGCCGCATCCAGGGACTCTGAATTGGAGATGACCACGCGGCTTCAGGCGTTGCACGTAGGTGGAAGGCAGGCAGGTCCGAATCGTGCCAAAGAACCAGGGACGGAGGAAGAAAACATATAAGCTTAGCGAAGCAAAAATGCTTTTCTTTTTCCCCCCACCATACCTCCAGCTCTTGCAGAACTGTAGGCCTGTGTTTCAATTCCCGGGGGCTATGAGTCATGTTTTTCCCCTTTCCTCCTCATCCTCTTATTTCCTGATTTAAGGGAGGGGGTCCCTCTTTTCCCTCCACTGGAGGGAGATGGGAGGAACTCTCCCCCCCAAGTTTTAATTTTGACTTTGGCTGTTCTGATGGGGAGGGTCCTTTGAAATCAAGCGTTCCCTTCCGAGAGAGAGAGCGGGCAAGAGCAAAGGGGCCTCTCCTCCCCCCCTTTCTCTCTCTCTCTCTCCAGCCCACTCCCCCAGTAACAGACACAACAGGAAAGAACCATAGGGCAGCCCAGGCGCCGGCGGAACCCCCCTCCCCATTGCTCGGAGGGGGGAAGGAGTCCCAACCAAATAAAACCTGGTGGTGGGGAATAGCCGGACAGGATCACAAGCCAGGAAGACCCCCTTTCCGATCCATTTTTGCTTTTGGGGACCGGCCGGCCAGAGAAGGGAGCAGACAGGAAGTGATGTGATATTTTCTCATCCACCCACACCTCTCCCTTGGTGCATGACATCACGCTAGCCAGGCTTTCGGGGAGCCATGTGGCTTTTAATGAAACACTCCTTTGAGCTTTCTCTCACTCTCCTCGGCTGTTTGCTTGTTTTGTCCCCCACAATTCTGCAACACTTTCCCACGTTTTTTTCAAGCGAGCATCTTGAAACCCTTGGCGTGAAAGAGGTTTGGGTTGCCCCGAATAGGAAAAGTTTATTTTTTAAAAAATGGATTGCAGTACCCATGCTCCTCCTGTCCAGCATTCTGGTAGTAGTCAAGGAGAGGAAGTAACAAGGACAGAATCCCAAAGCTGGATAAGCTTGTTGGTAGAAAA
Source organism: Pogona vitticeps (assembly GCF_051106095.1). NCBI lineage: Eukaryota > Metazoa > Chordata > Lepidosauria > Squamata > Agamidae > Pogona > Pogona vitticeps. The sequence continues at coordinate 14,939,835 of NC_135789.1, read as the reverse complement.
CCTTTACAGGTTTGAGGGAAAGGAGCAGATCTCTTCCCCAGGAATCTGGCAAATTCTCTCCCTGCCCTTTAGCAGGAAACACACAAACGCACACACCCGGGGATTCGGAAAAGGACAGACAGAAAGCTTCACTTCTTCCAACCCGCCAGGCAGTGACCTCATGCGAGATAAATTTAAGGAGAAGCCGGAGTGAGAGAGAAAGAGGAACAGAGAGGGTGGGTTTAGACTTCAGATTTGAGCCCAGAGGGCGGGGAGAGAATTTAGTTCCTTTTTCATAGGAATGTCCCAAAATTTTGTACTTTTTCCCACCTCTGGTTCAGCTGCCCTGTGAGGTCAGGCAGGCCAAGAAAAAGTGTTAAAAAATTGAGCCTCGTGGTTTAGTCACAATTCGAATCCAGATCTCCCGAGTCCCAGACGCAGGCTCTAACCACTAGGACTCATCAGCTCCCCGTCAGGGTCATTTCTTCTGCTTTGGCTCTCTTTTTATCAAGTAGAGGTGCCTTATCATTCGCATTTACGTTACATGTCGTGTAAAGTCTTTTCCTCCACGGAGATGGGCAGGCCTTCTGAACGTTGCTGGTGTAGATGGGTTTTAAAAAATTGTATCTGTTTTGTTCGAGAAGGGTTTACCAATCTTTACATCTCATAATCGGAAGGGAACGCACCGGAGAGTTGAAAAATTGGAACTGCCAGAGGAAATGAAACTGACCGGTTTCTAGGGATCTGCAGGATCAGAGGTTACGAGTTTGAATCCCAGCCGTGCCTCCTTGACAGGCTGTACTTCCAGGGTTCTTTCCAGCTCTGCCATTCTAAGATCATTATTAAGAATTGCTGGATAGCTCAGTGGTTTAAGTCTCTGGGGCTGGGAGTTCGAATCCCCCACTGGGCCCCACTTGGTGAGTTACATGAACCCACACAGAGGGATGAAACCTAGCCTGGCAGAAATCTGCTGCAAGGCAGGTTTACCCAAACTATCCTGACCTGAATTTCTGGGAAAAATGTGTCATTTTAAACAGTTTTGTTTCCATCAGGGTGGGAAGTCTTTTAAAAACAACAACAACAACGTGGTATGCAGTTGCTCATACAGAATCAGTTCTCGTAAACGGAATGTAAACGAATCCCCAAAACACCACTAGGGAAAAAAAAGCAGACAGACTCCTGAACGCTCAGCTTTAACACAAACTGTACAGTTGCTCCTTCATTGCCACTTCCACCTTTTCTCAGTGTTTTTATTAATATTCCTCCATAACAGTCCAGTTTGCCAGTGTGGTTTCTCACACGACCAGAGGGAGTGCTGTGTTCGAATGACGGGCAGGGGCTCGAAACTTGCGTGGCGATGTTTCCGGAGCCCGTTCAATGGCTGGGAAATCATAGACGCTGCAGGACCTCTCCCCTAAAGGAAATTTTCCACATTCTGTCAACGTGGGGCTCAAAGGAAACCCCTGTATTTGATACCCCCAAACTTCTTAAAGTGAGAGGATTTAAAAATACAGAAACAAGTCCTGTTTTGCACTCCCGAGATCCCCGACTCCTTGGACCCCAGATTTATGGAATGTTTCCCGAACTCACTTTGCCTTCGTCGGATCGAAAATAATCTGGACTTTGTTATGTTCTGGCTTTCCCACACACACACAGACACACACACACTTCTTCCTTTTTGCCCAAACTGGGGGCAGAGCGTTGAGGGTTTTGCAACGTTCGCTGCGAATTTGGATCTCTGGATTTAATTGTGGATTTCCTTGAAGCAGAAGGAGGGTGGATGCAAATCTGAATCTAGGGGATTCTGGGAATCGTGGTCCAAAAATGACACCACTGAGCTCTGTCTGTTTCATTGCAAGTTTTAAGATCCTTCTTTGCCTTGAAAGGAAGGGGCTGGTTTGGGATTGCCACAGGGAAACCCACAACCTTTCCTCACACCAATGGGCTCCATAACTTTGAACGAGTGCTTGTTTGCTTCCTTTTTCCTCTTCCCTCCTCTTCGCTTTTTCCTTTTGTGTTGTGTCTTTTTTCTTGTGTTAATCGTAACCCCAGAAGTAGGAAACAAGGAGATTTTTTTAAAAAAACACACAGGAACGAATAAGGGACATGTTCTTTGATCATAGGCTGAATAGATGAAGTCAAATAATATTTAATTCTGGAAAGAATAGAAATTCAGAAGCTAAGCTTTCAAGGAAAAAGCAAAAGGAGCCGGCTGAGGATTTTTTCATTTCTTAGTCGCAGGAGAAACATACGTTCCCTTCCTCTTTTGCTTTTGAGTTTTTGCAATATGATCTGCCTTTCCTGGTCTCCTTTAAAAAAAAAAATGAATTAGATCTCGGCTGAGAGGGGGGCCAGGAGAGATCATTTCTACCTCGTTTGGCTTTGATCTGGACACGGATGTTGGAGCCCTTGCCAAACCCAAGTAGGGGAAGGAAGGAGCGGGGAAAAAGCTGGCAGAGAGACACTCAACACGGAGAACCTTGGCCCCTGCTCTTGGCTGTATCCATCATCCTCTCCCCGCCCCCTTCCCCCCCTTCTAGCCAGAGCCCAGACCAGCCTTTTGGTTCCCCCCCTCGCGCTGTGTCTTCCCACCTCTCCTCTCTGGAGTTGTATCCTAGAAGACAGAAGGAATGTTTGCCCTGAAGGGGAGCCGTGTGGATCAGACCCCGGGAGAATTCAAGTGTGCAGGAGTGCCAAATCCTAAATAAAACCTACAACCTCTCTTTAAAGAGTAATGTCTCCATTGCCCGACCCAGTTCAGGCTAGGCACGTCTGTCCTAAAAGAAAGCAGCCCAAAAGCCGGAGGGAAAAAGGGCCACAGAAGTCCAGGTCTGAGAGAGCCCCCCCTTTTTTTCCCCTAGCCAGATGTGCAGCTACAAAGTTGTGTTACAAAAATCCCAGATAGGTGGAAACGGGTACAGAGGTGAGCGCGCCAGCTCTCCAGACGCCCGTGGCCTACCACGCCTGTTGGCCGTGGCCCAGAAGGCTGACGCTGATGGACCTTGTAGTTGAGGAACCATGGGGAGGGCTTTGCAGTCAAGCCGGCAGCAAGCGGATGGGGTCAGCCTGCTTGGAAACCCATTTGCGCTTCTGTGTTAAAAAAAGAAAGCGAGTTTCGCGGGTTTTCCTGCCTGGTGGATGCCTGGATGCTAGCTGTGGGGCTGTTGGGGGGGAGACGTTAACGCAGAGGGAGGGAGGGAGCACGGTGCATGAGAACATGCGATTCCCAGCTTTGTGCCCCCCGGGCGAGCGAGTTACAACATCATGTCTGCGGCCCAAATGTAAACCAGCTTTGGATTCTCTTGGTTTTCCTTCAAACATGTTCCTGGAAAATGTTCTCTTCTTTCTCTTGTGTCCCTCTGCAGCCAAGAAAAGCTCTCCTTCCTGAGCAAAAAGCGTGAGTTTTATCAGAATACCCTCCTCCAGCCTTTTCTTCTCCGGAAGCTGTGGATCACAACTCCCATCAGGTGGATGGGAGGGGGGCTGGGGAGGAGGAGTTGTGGGTTTTGTAGTCCAAAAGGACTCCTTCTGGGGTCTGTGTGCAAGAAGAGGTGGCTTGATCCCTCTGGGGCGAACAGAGAAGTCTTCCATGGAGAGTCGGGCCAGGCGTTTTTTCCGACGCTTGCCCCTTCCATTGAAGGGGCTGGTCTCGAGAAATCCCCCTGTGTCGTCAGTGAGCCAGAGAAGCCATACAGAGAGATTGTAGGGTGGCCTTGCATTGGGGGAGCCTGGGAGGTCCTCTTAGAAGCAGAGCAAAGGCTTTAAAAATAAATCTGTCTAGAAAAAAATAGGTCTGCCCCGAGCCCTGTGGCTCTCCTGCTTCGCTCCCTGTTTTCCTCTGTCTGATATTTGGGGTTTTGGACAGCCTCCGGCCACCTTTTCCCTTCCTGACCCTTAGCTCAGAGCTTAAAACGTCCTGCAAGCGAGAAAGCCCTGCGTCTCAGAAATCAGCCCATGAGGACTAGAAACTTAAAAGGAAGTTAGAGTGGAGGGCAGCAACGCCATCCACATTTTTGCGCCCAGAGGGGCCGGCTTTGGCCCATAGCGTTTTCCTGCAGTGGAAACGGGGAGCCTAAAACCCCAAAGGAGCCTGTGGGGAATCTGGGGGTCGCAGTGGAAAGAAAAAAAAAACAATATTAGTGGCAGAGTTGCCATTTTGGACTACAAATCCCCCAATCCCCTTCTGTTTTCTGTCAAAAAACAAAGTTTCCTGTCATCATGCTTCTGAACACGGGAAAGGCACATGGGCTACTGCTGAGTTTTGTAAACAGCCCTGGAGGTACCTGGCCTTTCCCCATTGATTTTATTCGGAGAAATGGAGCATAATTGCCCCCCCCCCCCACTATTCTTCCTGGAAGGAAGGGTTTGGGGTAAACGTGGGGGTGCCGAATCCCCTGGCTGCATTTGTCCTGCCCGGACGTGTCTAAGGAAGGCAGAAACGAGACAGGTCCACCCCGCCCTTTTCTAAAGCTGCAAATTTTCACCCCCACTGAGCAATTTTTAAGCCGCTTCGTCCACAGGCAACCCGCCGTGTTCAGGGTCTCCCTCCTGTGGTGAGCTGCCACAGCCTTCTGGATAGGGCTGGACTCCAGTGTCCATCAGCCCCCGCCGGCCCTGCCAAGGGGGAAGGCCAGCAGGAAGTGTGGCAGCTCCCCATACCTCTTTGGAGTCCCATTTGTCTCTCCTTGGCTTGCAGCCTGACCCTTTAAACCAGAATGGGTCGGGATCAGAAACCGGGACCCTCTCTGTTACAAAACATGGGCTCAGCTCCAGTCCTCTTTACGGTAAGTGGGTTTCTAGTCCTCATGGTTTTAAACAAAAGACCAGTTGTCCTGATTCACACCTTTCCTTTTTTTTTTTAATTGAGGCAGGGCTCCCGGTCCCCCACCTGCTTCTACCAGATTGAAATTTTTTTGCCTCCAGGTGACACAGAGAGAGAGAGAGAGAGAGAGAGAGAGAGTCTCCTTCTCATTTGGGGGGTCTTTTCACCCTCCATTCCCCCCCAAAAATACCCTACAAATCTCCCTAGTCTTTCCAATGTTTGCGCCTGAAAGCAAAGGGCTAAGATGCTTACGGTAGAGACAAAAGGAAAAAAACTGGGGTTTTGGACAAATAGGGGCCCAAAGGGTGCCAGGAAAAAAAAGAGGAAGGTGATGATGATCACCTTTTGGGGGGAAATCTCCTCCTAAGGCCCCCCAAGCCCTTTTTTCTCCTTCTCTCTCCCACCCCTCTGGAAATTAAACCTTTTTTTTTTTCAGCCAAAGAATTTTCTCCCTTCCCCGGCTGCTTTCTCTCTCTCTTGCCTTCCTTTCGGCCCCCGGCACCCCTTCCTCTTAAGACCTCCCCCTTTCCCAAGTCGGATGAGGGTGTACCTTTTCCTTTCCCCCCTTTCTCCCCCCTCCCCTTTTTCCTTTTTTCGTCCTCTTTTCCCTGTAGAAGGACCTAAATTCTGCCCGGCTCTCTTGCACTGAAACAAAAAAAAAAGGGGGGGGCGAAGAAGGGAAGAAAAAAAAGAGACAGCCACCTTCACAAACCCTCCCTTCTCTGGACTCATCCTGGGACGTCAGGACCAAAGGTATCTTTAATTTTTCCCCCTTTTCTCCTTCCTCTCCACCCCATGGCACATTGTCTGGAAACCATGCAATGGGGGTGGAGGGAAGCTTGTGGGGTAAACTTAGGGTTTTTGAATCCTGGCTGGCTGATTTTTCCAGAATTGCAAACTCCTCTTTCTTTTCTTTCTCTCTCTCTCTCTCTGTCTCTTTCCCCCTCCTCAGGTTTTTCTTTGTTCAGATCTAACTTTTTCCCAGAGGGGGGTCTGGTCTTCTCCCCTGTGGGGCTCCGAAACCCCCGCTTGTGGTTGGCTAGGCATTAAATCTCAATTTTTCCAATGGGTTCCCCCCCAGGGAGGGGTGGAGGAATGCCACCCTTTTCCATCCTCACCCCCTAAACACCCCCCCCCAAAATTGTAAGTAATTAAAAAAAACACCCACCCATGAAACTAAGAACTTTTGGGGTAGATTTTCCTCCTTGTTGCATTAAACTTTTTTTTTTTTGGTGGAGGAGGAGGTGTTCAGCTTTGCACGAGTTTGGGTTGCTCCTTTCCAAAAGTTAAGCCTTATTTTCCACCTTTCTTTGCAAAAAAAGATAGTCTTATTTTATTATTTATTTGAAGAGAGGGCATGTGGTGCAGAAGCTGGAATGGGCTGCACTGGCCAACCTGCAATTCTTTTTCTTCATATATATATATATTTTTAAGAGGGAAAAAAACAATGAAAGTTTTTCTTTTTTTGTTGAAAAAAAGCTGGGCTTGGGGAGTACCCCGTGTGCAACAGGATGCACTGATGTGCACAAGCCCCCCCACCTCCTTTACCAATAAATGGGGATTTTATGTAAGAATTTGGGGGTTTAAATATTTTTTATTTTAGTTTTTGTTTTTTTTTTGCACCAGCGCTTGTCAGGCAGACCATTGGGGAGGGGTGCGTGGCTCTTCCGGCTGCTGCTCCCAAAATTTTCTGGGGGCCCTCCTTGCCCTCTCTCTCTTTTTCCTGATCTCCCCCCCCCCCCAAGATCCCTCACTCCAGTGGGTTTGGGCTCCCTGCCTTGCAAAACCTGAACCCTTTTGCAAGTTAAGTCTGTAGGTTTTAGACGCCTGTCTTTTCTCCCCCCCCCCCCCCACTTCCTTTCTCCTTTTCATGCTTTTCTGGAGCCTATGAGAATGCATGCACTGGAATTCAAGTGCTTAAATATCTCTGTATTATATTTTGGGGTGGGGGGAATGTTCTGTAGGGCCATGTATTGTTGATTGGCAAATCCACCCACCCTGTTTGAGCCGGCTGGGTGGCTCAGTTTGCAAGGGACAAGCACGGGAAGGGGTGTTCCCCCCCATCACCATCCCATCTGCTTTGCTCATTTGTGGGTCTGAAATGTCAGATCCCTCCCCAAAACACCCCACAAGCGAAAGGGGGATATTTGGGGTGTGGGGCATGGAAAATTCACACACACACAATATCACACCAGCCTTCCTCTGTGCTCTCCTCCGTGAAATGGTGCCCCTCTAGGGCTGAGCTTTGGGGCCAAAGCCCTATAGCTTGGAAACATTTTTGGGGTGTGTGTGAAGGACCACCCAGAGAGCCACCGGGGAGGCACCAAAGAGGCCCGGTTTGAGCATCCGTCCTTGGACGGGCATGCAAGACCGGGTCCTGTTCAATGCCGCATGATTTTCTGATTTCTGGCATGTCTTTGGCTCCATGAGCTTATAGGGTTCTCTCTTTTGTGTGTGTGAAAATACCCAAGATTTATCCTTTTCCACAGGCAATGGGTTCCCGCCCCCTTTTCCCCCCCTAAAGCCAGTGTGCTCCTCACAGGAGGGGGCAGGAGAAAATTAAAAGCGATTTTATTCCCGAAGTTCCAATTCTGTCCATGCTCAGAGGCTTTCTTACAAAGCAGTTTTTTGGGGGAATGCTTAACCTGCCAGGAACGGCTTAACGGTTGTAAAATACGGAACAGACTCCAGAAAGGGGGGGTAATTGGTGGGGGAAAAAGAGGTACAACTTATGGGTGTTTCACAATGGGCATTATTCATCCGACCCTCTGGAGTCCAGCCTCCACTTTTCCCCTGTCGCGTAAAAAAGCATTGCATTCCGCAGCCCTCACGGGTGGGCGGACAGGTGGCTCGGACTACAACTCCCATGAGCGCTAAATGGTGTGGGGGATGATGGGATCTGGAGTGGAGCCCCTCCCAAAGGAAAAGGCATGACTCTCTCCCTCACCATCTCGCAACTAAAATTACAGTACTTAGTGGCATCATCCCCCCCCACTCCCCCACGTGCCTAGGGGCTGAACTTCAGCCCTCTGCAAAAAAAGAGAGATCCTTTTGGGGACTACGGGACCCAATATCCCCCACACTGACCTGCTAAGGGATTTGGGCCACTGTAGTTGGAGAATCCTGCCCCACCCCTGCAGGAGGGCGGGAAGGGTTTTTCCAGAGAGCGAGATTCATCTGTGAAACTCGGATTCATGGCGGGTGGGCGGAGAGGCCGCTGTCGGCCCTCGTTTGAAGCCCCGTGGGCTCATTGCCGGCAGGCATAGTCCGTCCAGCCGAACGTCGTCCCAACGGGGTGGGGGGGAAGGTGTTTTCAGCAAGCTGGAAACCGCAGGACCCCTGGGCTTGTCTCCGATTCCCAAGGACAGCCCTGTGAGGCAGGACGCTCTCCCTATGAGGCAGAGGAGGGGGTGACTGAAGCTTAGGGCCATCTTTTTGCACCCAAGGCTGGAGAAGCCAGCAGAGCCCTTCACGCAAGAGGGAGGCCCGACCAACACTCGGCTGCCTGTCTCCCAAAAACAAAGCAAGGCTCTAGTCCTCATGAGTTTGCAGAAACAGGAAGGTGCCTTTTAAGGAGACATGCCTTTGTAATATCCCACCTTTCCCTGATGGTGGGTTTTCCCAGCCTTTCCGAGCTTTTTGCGGCACGGAAATGTTCGTTTTCGCAGACTGTTAAGATCCATGCGGGATTCTGTGGACTTATAGTCCACCCAGAAAAAGGGGGGTGGTGATTTGAAAGCTGAAGCTCGGAATGGGTTGCTCTCCTCTTTACAAGCCATCAACCCGCCCTCATGTCTGTGTGCATCTTACATAGTCCCAAATAGATCCCTGGCTTGAATCTGGGAAACTGATCCTGAGGATGGCAGTCTTGGGTTTATGTTTTAGGGAACTGCCCTGCTCCAAACATAGCACGTTGCTTTGGGGATTATGCTTTGTAGTCCCAAAGCACAGAAATGAATAAACCCCCACTTCCCATGGCAGTGTCACGTTCCCTGTCACACTAACTCCAATCCACAGGGTTATGTGGCGAGGCTGGCAGTATGCCAGGTATCCCCGGGAAGATCCAGATCTGGTTCGAGATAAGTCGGGGAAAGAGAGGCGAAGAAGGGGAGTGACCCCATTTGGGGAGAAGCCAGCAGGCGAGCGTTCTCGGACTCTGATAACCAGAGTGCCTCGGAACAAGATAAGGCTTTCAAGATCCAGTGGAGAGGAAGAAAAAAAGACCCAGCAGGGTTACCGACGGAAGGCCCATGGTGCTGCTCATTCCAGACCTCAGAAAATTCCATTTTTTCCCGAGGTTGCAAGAATCCTTCCCAGATTCTGGATTTCATAGCCCCGACGAGTCTCGCTTCCCAGCCGCTAAGGCATTGAACCTGGGACCTTCTGGGTCCTGTTGAAACCTGGCTGCGTTATGGCTAATCTAGATCTTTTCTCCCTAAAATGAGTTTCTAGTCCTCATGGTTGGGAACGGGAGGGTTGTTTTAAATTAGAACCGGCTCTATACCCATTAAGACGGTCAATCCATCATAACTTGGTCTTGTCTGGGCTCACCTGGGTCTTTTGCCTCCCTGTCTGGAAACGTCGGGGCTTGGAACGCGGAACCGAGACTCTTCCCCCCCCCTTTCTGAACATCCAACGGACTTTTCCTGTGTTGCTTGACTTTTGGCGTATCGAATGGGATTGAAAGCTGGCTTTTAGCCTCATGGCTCTGCTTTTTAAACCACGTTGGCTTTTAAAAATTGGTTCTTCGTCTCCTCTGTTGTTGAGGAAATATATCTCCTTCGTTTCACGTGGGGAACCCTCCTGGACTGAGAAGCTATAAATAACTACATTTCATAAATCACGATAAATAAGCAAGGATGTTTATACATCTTCTTGCTGTTTCCGGTTGTCCTCAGTTGTCCTGGTTTACTGAACTCCTTTTTTAAACAGGGCAATTTCCCCCCTCCCCCCAAAAAATGAATTAATTCCAGAACGGCAAACCTATCTGGCTGATGGTCGCTTTCCATGCCTTTTGCTGCTTTTTTCATTTTTCTGTCGTTTCGAGCCTTTGCATGCAGTGTGAAAACGATTCTAAAAATCTGAAGAAAATCACCCTTCTGTCTGTATTTTAATGAATTTATATATCGCTTGCTGCAGCCGAGACAAGGCAATTGTGAATTGGAATGCACAGTTTAACCAGCAGAGAAACCGGTGGGAAAATTAAAGAAGAAGAAGAAGAAGAAGAAGAAGAAGAAGAAGAAGAAGAGGGAACCTTTTGGAGCTCAAATTGGGATTCTCAAACTGGCAGCCCAGTAGGCAAAGGGAAAGATGAAACCAGTTGATCTCAGGCTGATACTTAAAGAGGCAGAGCGGTGTAGTGGCTAGAGGGCTGAATGAAGATTCGGCAGATCTCGGTTCGAGTGCTCGCATGAACCGATCCTTGCCTTTCAGCCTACCTTCTTGGGTTGGTGTGAAGCGGCGAGGAGGAGTAAAGGGCCCCTCTTGTGCTGCCTTTTGCTCCCTGGAGTAGAACAAGAAACATGGCACCAGTGTCCAATCCAGATAAGAAAAAGGCAGGATAAATCAGAGGTTCATCAAACCGGCTTTTCCCTCTTCTTGTTTCGCCCTCCCAATTTCCAAAATGACATTTTTATGATAAGAGCTTTCAAATGAATTTCGGGGCTTTGGGACTCCCTGCCACTGGAACACCGCCCCCCCCACCCCCACCCCCCACCCCGTGGGTCTCTCTGATGTTTCAGTCCATCTCTTGGGCCTGAATGGGTCCCGACCACCACCTTTGACGCGGTGTGTTTTTCTGTGTCTCTCAGAGCAAGGGACAAGGAGGATCGGCAGTTTCCGGCCGCGTCGGCCTCCTCCTCCATAGACCCAAAGTCTCCGTGGGCTGCTACCGGCTGTCATGGGACCCCAGTCGCTAGCCCAGTTCCTGCTGGGATGGACATCCCTCTTGGCGTTCGCCTGCGGTCAGCCTGAGGGGGATTTTCCGGCGGGCGACCGGTTCGCCAACTACGAGAACAAGCCCCCTTCCAGCCGCGTCCGGCGGAGGGGCCACGAGATTCTGCGCGGGTAAGCGGACATGTCTCTCTTCCTCTGACGGGGTTCAAAACTGACATTTTTTTAAATGGGCGTAGCATCAATCTGAGCAGAAGTTGTTGTTTTTAAGTTGAGCCGAAACGGGGCCAACCGGACATAAAACGAGATATTTTAGTCGGGAATAGAATCATGTGGGTTTATGTCTTTGGACTACATAGACCAGAATCCCCCAGGGGGCTGGCAAGTTTTAAACCTTCCTTAGGGGTTCCACAAAAGTTTTATGCCAAATGACACTTTAGTGCCCTCTGGCTTCATTGTTTTCGGGAAGGACATTCACTCTGGAAGGTTTCACTACCAGTCCCATCACCCCCAACCAACATCCTGGACCTTGTACAGTAGTCTGAGAAAGTGACTTCCCCAGCTTTTTCAAGAGATTGGCTGCCAAGGACTGACAGGCTGGTCTAGCTCAGATGCCTCCCCCCCCCCAAAAAAAAAGCGCAGAAGGGAGAAAAGAGTGGCATTCTGCGCAGGGTCAGAGGTGGCCTCGTCTTCTCAGCCAAAGTGGGGAGAAGGAGAGGCTGCCGGGAAAGTGACTGCATTTAAGTGCAAAAAAGAGCAGGAAAGGGTTTGGGAAGACCATGGAGTCTGTTAACAAACGAGGCTGTGTGTCTCCCCCCCCCCCCCCCCCAGATTTTAAGGAGAAGTGTGGTGGGCAGGAAGCACCAAACGGTGCCCATTTGTCTTTTCACTTGGTGTTGCATCAAGGTGTTAGGCACAGCACCTTTTATCCCCAACTGATCCTTCCTTCCTTCTCTTCTCTTTCTCTTTCTCTCCTTCCTTCTTTCCTATCCATATCAGCTGTTCCTTCCTTCCTTCCTTCCTTCCTTCCTTCCTGCCTGCCTGCCTCCCTCCCTCCCTCCCTCCCTCCCTCCCTCTTCTCTTCCCAAACTACAACCCCCGTAATAAGAGTGAGGGGTGTTGTTTTTTTAAGGTCCGTATTCAAGGAGATGTCTCCCCTTGCCACCCCCTGGGGAATTTCTGTAGGGGATTTGAACCCAGGTCTCCAGAGCCCCAGTCCATCCCTCAAACACACTACCCTGGCTCTCAGGCCTGCCCTATCAGTGCGATGGTTCTACTCTAGGTGGGGTCAGTCTTCAGATTGAGGCCAAAAGCTACGATTCTGGGAAGTCATTTAATTCTCCAAAAGTGGGGAGGGGGGTTTGTTTGGTTTGGTTTAGTTTTTTAAAAGATTTCATCCCCCTGGGCTTTGGGGCCCCTAATGGGGTGACCTCGTTCTCTGCCTCGGGCAGCCAGATTTCTTGGGTCAGCCCAGTTTCCGTCCACCTCAGCTGGATTCCCCGCTGAAGCTGGCTAGAGATTGAGAAGTCGTTCGGTTCCTGGTGGCGTAAGGACTTAACGACCAGTTCCTTTTCGGGCCCAGCCGAGATATTTAGGAACTTCCGTTTAAAAACAAAACAAAATCCAACCCTAGGAGTAGAAATGAAATGATTTTCTAGCTGCTCCCCCAGAATTTAAAGGGCATCTGAGGGGGTTTGATCGGCTTTCCTGCCCCCCCCCCAGGAGCTACGAAAGGAACGAGCGCCACAACGAGTTCCTTTTGCAAAGTTAGCAAACAAACCACTCCCATCCAACAGGCAACTGAATTACTTGGAAAATGTCGTTTTCCAAAACTCTGTAATGAAGAATGATCTGCGGCCGAGGTTCGACTCCTTCAGCCCGCTTGTTCTCAAGGCCGAGAGAGAGAGAGGAAAAAACAGGGAGATCCTGGAAATAATCTTTTGGCTCGCCTGACCGCTCTTTGATTTTGGCCTTCCAAGAAAGAAAGAGGGGGTGGAGTTGGAAGGCATGTCTGTTTGTATGATCCAGATGTTCAATCCTGCTCGGATGAGACCACACTCGTGCGCTTCCCCCCCCTTTGGTGTGCCGTGTAAACACAACAACAGATGTAGGAGCAACGGAAAACACACAAAGGGAGCCTGGCAAAAATGCGTGCCCGGGATGGCCACGCTGTGGCCACGTTGACACGGACGGAGGAAGTCCCCATCAAAGCAGGACAGCTTACGCTGGAGGAAACCTTGCAAAAAGAATCCATTGCCCCAGAGCTGGGAAGCAGACCCAGATGCCTCCACTAGGAGAGCTTATTTATGGGCCAACTTTGGAAGAGTTATTTTTCGGGGAGGTCTGTAGAAATTTTTCGAAATTAGTTCCGCCACAAACATGGTTTCCTCTCTTTCCCACCCAGTCTTGACTCTTTTAAGGTGCCGTCTGTTTAAAAAACGGCATTGTCCCTATTCGTGCTGTGTTTTGGACCTCGAAAACATTTCCCGAGGGGGGCCCAGTTTGCCCCCGATCTTTATAAAAAGCATCTCCCGACTCTGCGTGAGAGGAGAGGGTACGGCGACCAGAGTATCCCACATGCCACCGTCCCCCAAAAATGTGCTTTTTCCCCTCCAAGCTCTGGTCTTTGTTAAGGGAACAGAATGGGGTTGGGACTTCTCGGGAGGAGAGAAGGATCGGTCCATTTTCTTCACTCTTGCACAGAGGATTTGAAAACAAGGTTTGGAGCAGATCCGGAGTTGTTTTTCCCCCCTTGAACCATGTACTGCTTTTTCTTCTGAGAAAAGCTCCCCTTGTTTCCACCCTTAACAGTATTCTCGTGACGACCCAGTGAAGTAGGCCAGAGTTGAAAAGAGGGAGGGAGAGAGAGAGAGAGAGCACGTGACTGGGTCGTGGTCAGAGAGAGCTTCACCTCTCTGCGAGGAGGTGGCCCTTGATCTCCTGAATTTAAGCCGAACTCACGATGCCCTAGCATCGCATCTGTCCCATCGCGCCAAATTCACCTTATGGGCCCCAAAGAAAGCACCCCAGACTGCCTTGTGCCCAAAAAAAGCAGGGGCAAGGCAACGGAGACACAATCGGGGCACAGGGATTGGCTGCCGTAACTCTTTCTCGGTTGGCTTCCAGGCCCAACGTTTGCGGATCCCGGTTCCACTCTTATTGCTGTCCCGGATGGAAGACCCTCCCTGGCGGAAACCAGTGCATTGTCCGTAAGTACCCGCAGGTCTACGGATTGAGGCCCGACTCCAGAAGTAAGGGAAATTGGGGGATTCCCCCCCAAACGAAGGCTGCTGGAATTAAGACCACAAAAGAAACTCGCACCCGAGTCCTAGCAGACCATTCAGCCATCCCGGGCCCATGCCTATTGTTTCTGCCTATTATGGGGTGTTTTATGCCTTTTTTAAAAAGTTGCCGTGTCTGTTCTGCACCTCTGAGCATACGGTGCTTCTAAATAGGGTTCCTAAGGTCTGTGAAAGGTACAGAGAGGGGTTTTCCTGCACCCATCCCCTCAGTGAGGTTGGAGGGGTGAGGGATTTGAACCCGCATCTCCTGATGTCCTGGTTTGGCCCTCTGTCCTCTCGTCCCCGCACCAGGAAAGGAATGTTTCACATACATTTGGTTTGGCCCGAGCAAACACCAGCGATGCAGCTGGAGAAGCTGTTTTTATGAGGGAGCCGACGTATTTCTCCTGGGTCTCCCGTTTCGGTAGCCGGATGAATCTGCTGCGGTGGCCCTGCTGGGTGGAGGATAATAGGACTTGTAGTCTGCAAACAAACAAACAAAAAAGCCAAAACAGTATTTCTCAAGTTTAGTTGGACGTTAAAGTCCATTATGCTCGGTGGGACGCTTTGCCCGGGCAGAAGCATTTTGTGGGGCTTCGCTCCAACTGCGTGTCTCGTCTTTCCTCCTTTCTTTTTTCTTCCTGACAGCCATTTGCCGAAGTTCGTGTGGCGACGGGTTCTGTTCGCGGCCGAATATGTGCACGTGCGCCAACGGACAGCTGTCCCCGAGCTGCGGCTCTGGAGGAGGTAAGGCAGCATCCATGCCTTGGTGTGCTTGCGTGTGGATCTCTGAAGGCCCGGCGTGAGCAAAAGCGGCCTTTCCTTTCCGTGACATGTTCTTGCTTTCCTGTCGTGCCTTTGTTTACCCGTCCTTGAGAGGCTGCTTTCTCTCCCTGATTGCATTTGAAAAAAAGCGGTGCATTGCCATTAAGTGTAGCAGCTGCGGTTTCAACCTTTTCTGTCCCCTTTTAATGTCTGAAAGGCAACCATGGATGATGAGGCAGTAGCCTCTAGGGTGGAAAAAGACTCTTTTAATCTGTGCAGATTTTTCCGTGCTCTAGGCCTGAGGCACCAGCTCTGAGATACAAGCCCTGTTGACTCCCAGCTGCCTAATGACAGAACGACACCCAGCTAATTTGCCAAGCACAGATCAGAGGGCAGCAAGCCCCAGTTGCAGCAAACAGACCATTTTCTCTCTCTTAAGGGAGCACTCCTCCTAGCTACAGAATCCGCTCCGTGCCTAGAAAGACGTGAGTTCTGTGGCAACAGACAACCACGCCTGCTGGAAATGACAATATAGTATTTTAGGAAGTCTTCCACAGCCCTAAGCTACAAGCCGCTGGAAAGAACCCCGGCCTCCGCTGAACTGGCAGGGACATTCAGCCTAATCCCGTTTGCGCGAGGGGAGGGCCGGATCTGGGCTTCCTTCTATGCGTAAATCTGGGCCGCTCTTTTCCAATCGAGGTGTATAGCTTCTTTAAGGCACCCCAGCCCCGACCTATAGGAGATTTTAAGCCGCTTCCTTTCTCTCTAATGGAGGCCACAGATGTTCGTAATCTGCCCAGCAATGTGAAGAATTCCAGTGGGGAGGGAGGTGGGCGGAAGGGCTGAATATCTGGCATTCCAGCCAGCCTTCCTGCTCAGATTTGGAGGGGAGAAGGCTGTCTTTTCTTTTTAAAGTGGGGTGGTGGAGAAATATAAGACCATCGCACACCTTCTGAGGGTTGGGACTTGGGGCGGTGGGAGGGCGAGCCCCTTTCAGCTCAGGTATGAATGCGTTTTTAGAAACAGACAAGTTGACAATGGTCCTCTCCGCCCCCCCCCCCGCCAAACCCTGAAATCAAGAATTGAATGAGCCCCTAATCCCGATCTAACGCTCTCCTACACTGGTTTCCTCGTCGGGCAGCTTCCAGATTTCTGTCACAGAGGAAGTGGGCCCCCTTCTCTTGAAACCAGTTGGGGAGTTTGCACTAGAGTAAATCTACTGGATCGAGAGTGTCGGTTCCTGGAGTGACAAGCAATTTGCGGGTTGTGTCTGGTTGGGAAACAAGACGAGACTTTTGGCATCTGTGGGGTTTATCCCCGGCCTGAGACAAGTCCTGTTCATTTCAATGGGTGTCCTTGGGTCAGGAGGAAGTTTTGCCCCCCAGGCCTGGAACTGCGACGTTAGACAGAGGCCTGGATCCAGTGGTGGAGTCCTAGCGAGAGTAGATCTGTTGAATTCATGGGACGGGCACACCTATGTGCTGACACCTGTTGTTCCAGGAAGGATTCTGTGCCTCTGACTCTGGATGGTGCACCCTAATTCAATTTCGGCCCTAACGATTCCAAAAATCAGGAACCAGTGGATCGGTCTCTTGGTCCTGAGTAGACCCACTCTGGAGCCATCTGAAAGGGACCACGGGCATCCAGAACTTGGAGGTTTCCACCACACTGCACACACCCCTAAAAGCAAAGTTTAAGATTCTAGTCCTCATAGCAGGGCTAATTTAAGCAGGAGCTTTAACCACCCTGGATCAGACCGTTTCCTCCCTCTCACTCAGTCTCAACGCTGCCTGCATCCATGGGGCTTCTTCTACAACCGGGCGATCAGCGCCCTTTTCGAAATCAGCATGCCATGGGTGTCCTGGGGGTTCTGGGGGTTGTAGTACTAAAACAACCTGTGGATCGTGGAGTCGTAGTGCAAGAAAGAAGACATTCTACAAGCTCAGGTTCTAGAGGAATTCCAATATATATATATATATTTCTCTCTCTGGTGCTCTCTCCTCCTCCTGCTGCTGTCACCAAATTTTCTCCTCCTTGCTTTCTCAGTTCAGTCATGTGGCGCCCGATGCATGAACGGGGGCAGCTGCAGTGAAGAAGCGTGCATATGTCAGAAGGGCTACACGGGGACCTACTGCGGCCAGCGTGAGTATCTGGAAGTGTGTAGCTAAGCAAAACACACACGCGCGCATGTATGAGCAAGGGGGGAAAAGGCATTTCCTTTACAACTTCAGCAGCTGATCTGGGGAAGGAGTTCTTCTTAATGTCCGTTTTTATCTTAAAATCCTGGGTGACTCGGGTGCCAGACTTTCCTCGCCCCCCATCCCAGCCGCGTTGTCCAGAGAGGGCTTAGACTACCAAGCCCATCGTTCTAACGCGCAGGCGACAGGAGCCTCAGACCAAGAAGGGCCAGCAGGTGGGCGGATTTGGGACCCCGATCCGCCACCCCTTCGTTCCATTCCTGTCGGAGTCAGACAGCTGGCCGTGCTGGTGGAGAGCGATGGGAATTGTAGTCTAAAAGCAGAAGCTTTTCCAGCTTGTTCATCAGGCTGGTTCTTGGACTAAGAAAATCTGCCTTGTTCGTTCTCAGTTTCTGCCCCGTCCTACCAGGAACCAACGTCTTCTCCCTTCTTACCATTAGGAGTCAAAAGCTCCGAACTACATGGAGAAGAAAGTCAATACTTCTCTCTCCCCCCCCCCCCCCAATGCCATGTCTCTTCTCAAGTTTTCCCACCATCAGGCGGTACTTCCTGGAAAGCCTCCCTCGGTTTCTCTCCAGTCCAATCCCAGTGATGCTTCGCTGTCTCTCCTCTTTCTCCCTCATCTACAGCTGTGTGTGAAAGCGGCTGCCAAAACGGAGGCCGGTGCATCGGGCCCAACCGCTGCGCCTGCGTGTATGGTTTCACGGGGCCCCAGTGCGAGAGAGGTAGGTGGGCTGTTCCGAAATGACATTCCAGGCTGAGTTGCTTATAATTTGCAGAACTACAGTTCCCATGGTCCTTTGATGGCAGCTGCAGACCAATACGATCTTAGAGGACTTGACATACAGGATTCTGATCCACAAATCCCAGCCATTTAAGAGGAAACAGATTTGAGTTCGGGCAAGTTGTTTTTCTGGAGTAAAGCCACACGGGCTTGGCATTTCTGGGGGCAGAGAGCCCACTTTTTCAAGGACAGCCCATACGCTTGTCTGGACACGGTGCTGTGAATATCCCCCGACTCCTAGAGAAGGGTCTTTCTCCTCCTGTTGTTTGCCGATGGGAGAGCACAGGATTTTGAGGGATTTGCATCCACATCATTACCTGTCTAGCGCAGCAGCGCTGTAGCGCAAAAGCACTTTAACGCTGTACTTCTGTCTCAAAGACAACTTCCCCTGTTCCTGATTACAACGTCTATCAATGTGCTTGGTTGGGTTGGGAAGCATCGTAAACTCTAAACTCTATTCTGGATCTAAAGGTAAAGGTTCCCCTTGACAATTTTTGTCCAGTCGTGTCCGACTCTAGGGGGCGGCACTTATCCCGCTCTTCAAGCCATAGAGCCAGCGTTTGTCTGAAGACAATCTTTCCGTGGTCACATGGCCAGTGTGATTTAGACACGGAACGCTGTTTACCTTCCCACTGAGATGGTACCTATTTATCTACTTGCATTTGCATGCTTTCGAACCGCTAGGTTGGCGGGAGCTGGGACAAGCAACGGGCGCTCACTCCGTCGCGTGGATTCGATCTTACGACTGCTTGGTCTTCTGACCCTGCAGCACAGGCTTCTGCGGTTTAGCCCACAGCGCCACCACGTCCCATTCTGGAACTAAACCAATACTTAAAAAAAAAGATCCCTTGGTTTTGTTGGGAACAAAATAACGTGGAAACTTGTGGCGGAAAAAAATAACGGTATAAAGTGAGATGAATGTTGCTGAACTCTGGGGGGGGGAGTGATTTTCCTTAAACACCAGGACACGACCCATTCCTTAAATCCCACATTTATAAATAGCCACAAAGGAACCAGGCAGAATTGAATAGATAGACCACGGTGTGCTTTATAAACATGGTTCAAATCGGGGCCATTAAAAACCAGTTTGAAAGTGGTTTACATTTACATGGGGGGGGCTGGTTATCTAAGCTGTGGGGTGCCCCTAACTCTGCCCTTTCAGGGCAGGACGCCCCCCCCTTTCCTCTTGATCGGGCGAGGCATTGCATCATCCATTTTTCCTAAGAGTTCTGTCCTAACACACTGAATTCGCATTCCCCACTGCCCCAAAAATCTGATTTGTTCTTTCTTTGCACCACACAGCATTCAAGTCCAGGCACGAAAGGTTTGGAAGGATCATGTCATGTATGTTTTAAAAAAAACACACACCTTCACCTCCCCTTCCCCTTTCTTTCTCCCTCCCCCCTCCTCCTCCTGCCTCCCAGGCTTTGGATTTGGTTCAGCATTGGAGATGAAACAAGTTCTGCAGCTGGGCCTACAACCGACCGACTGATGCAGGACCTCCCCCCCCCGCCCGCCAAGGAAAACATGACTCTCTTGCTGCAGAGAGAGTGATAGGATAAGGTTTCAAAGCCCCCTCTCCTCATCCTCAAAGGCTTGCCTCCCTCCTGCCTGCCTGCCGAGCCTGGCTGCTTTTGCTGCCCTTTGGGGGGGGGGCGGCATGGAAAATGAACCCCACCCCGGCCCGGTAAGGCCATGCTCCTTAAAACCCTCTTCCTAAAGTCATTGTTCTCCATCCGGCCCCTTCCAGATGGTGTGGGACTACTCCCACCATCGTCCCCGGCAGAGTCTGGCCCAGCAGTCTTTCTGGTGAAGGGTTATTACATTTCTTGTGATTCCTCTTTGTGGTTTTTGAATTCGACCTGCATTTCTGTGCGCCATTTTGTTTTTAAAAAAATTAATTAGGAAATTTTTGTTGCATGCATGAGCAGAGAGTGGTTTAATTCGGGGCATTTGGAGGGCGGGGAACGGGGGGGGGGCTTTTCTGAGATCAGCGCAACCCTTTTGCTGGAAAAGTCCGGGGGTCTCAATCCAGAAATTGCTTTCTGCTCCGATACGGTTCTTTTGTGCGTCAGACTCCCCCCCCCACTAACAACACTATATGTGCACCCAAATCTTGCACCAAACTCTGCAAAAGCAGAACCAACGGGAGGCGTGCAGGGAGGAGAGACAGATAGACAAACAGCACTTGCTTTGTTAATGGGGGAAATTTGGCACTCAGATTCGTTAATTGAGGAAACACTCTATTTGGAGGCACTCCACTTTGTAACAAGGCTGGAATGCTTTCTCGCTAAATCATTTCCTGCCCCTTAAGAGACATATTTTTTTTCCAAGACGCGGGAAGTTTTTTAGAGTTGAACGGCATTAAAAAAACAAGAGTCAGTAATCTTGCATTACAACTTCCATGCTCCCCTGGCTATTTTGGGGCATTGCAGTTAATCCCACCATCCCCAAGCTCTAGCTGAAACCCCATCAGCTGCACGAGAGTCGAAAGATCACCCTCCCCAAGACTTTCCTTCCACGGTTCTCCCATCTGAGCCGGGCCTGGTGCAGAAAGCTAAAAGAAGGAACTGTCTCATAAACATGGGCTTTTATTAGAAACATCTGGGCGGGAGGGCTGCTGGAGTCGCCAAGAAAGAGCCCTGCACAGCCTCCCCCCCCCCTTCAAGTACTGTCGGATGGGAATGGTTTTCCAAACAGACGGGATAGTGGGGAGGGGGGAGGGCGCCAGCTGCCGAAGTTTGGATCGCGAAGGCGAGATTTGGCAGCTCAGGAAAGGGCCATAGGGGGCCCGTTCTGGAAATGTGGCCGGAAAGTAGCCTTGATCGATCAATCGATTGATTAACTGTCCCTTTGTTTTAGATCCATTTACAAAGCTTTCATCTCAGCGGCTTCGCATCTCTCCAAACCCCACGCCTGTTTCCTCTGTGACACATTTGAGAGAATTTGTGGCTTTTTTTGATCCAAACTCTAAATGCATTTAAAGAAGGGATAAGGCATCTCCTCCGATCATCCCATGGGGTTCTACATGGTGTGATGGTTACACCTGCCGCACCGATCCTCCCGTTCTGTTTAGAGGCTCATGCGGGGCTACAGGATGTATCCTGATTCAGTCTGGATGGATTCATATCCCATGCAGGGGGTCTGAGCTGTCGTCCGAATCTCGGTATATCCGTAGATTTGTTTGGGCGAAACGAAAGCCACAATCCCTTTCTTGTTCTTGCACCCACGGATGTCGAATTCAGAGACACAGTAGATCCTGAGCAGAAAAAGCAAATTCACCCCATTTCCGACACAGCTCACCTGAGGAGTTTGAAAATGGCCCTTAGTTGGCCTGCTGAGGCGAACGGTGTCTAATCCGGTTTGATTTATGCTCCGGATCCGAGTCGAAAATTCACATCCTTTGGCTTCATCTGTAAACCTACCAATCTGATCCAAACTTCAGGCACGTCAGTCCGATTCTGTTTGGGATCAGCCAGAATCCGGTGCGGAATCTGGGAGAAAACGGTTTCTAAAATAGCTTTTTAAAAAGCACTGTATTCTGTCCAGGCGCTTGCTTCCTCCCGACCTAGTCCCGTCTTTACCTCGATAGTTTTGGGAACGCAGGTCCCTGGCCTGGTCTCGTGTGAAATCCTCCAAATTTCCTTGCCAAGAAGCCGTGATTTTCAAACGCTCCCGTCACTTCTTGCCTTCCCTCCGCCACTTGGCTCTTGCCGTCACCCTCCAGATCTTCATAGTAAAAAAGGAGAAAATCCTGGCTCTGGTCCTTTTTGACGGGACCAGACATTCCAACGGCTGAGATGGGGAAAGGGAGGGGAAGAGAAATTTAGAAACAGGCGTAAGGAAATTGAAAAGCGAGACACAACTTTCCTCCTTCCAAGTTTGGGCTTCTATAATTTCCCCCCCCCAAGGCTCTCCTGGGCTCTGAGACACATCTTTTTAACAACGATGCTGCTTCTGAAATTATTTCAGGGTCTGAATCCCCTTTCATGGGGATTTCCTTTTGTGAACTACAATTCCCAGCATCCTCACTCTGGACAGCCATTGCCCCAGCTGGCTTGCGGGAGGGGATTATTGGATCTGTGGTTCCTCCTGTCCTGACTCAGAAGTTCTCTTTAGTTCCATAGGGAACCAGTGGGGGGGGGGGATGGCGTCCCGTGGGAATTTTATTTATTTATTTATTATTTATTTTTGAGAGGAAGGTTGATTCTGGAGATCTTGCAGAGTTGACTCGAGACAGAGGGAGAATGTCCAAGGCTGGGATTTGTGTGTGTGTGTGTGTGTGTGTGTGTTTGCTCGCTCTCTCCATCCCAGCATGACCGGTTTTGGAGAGACTTCCCTCTTGTTCCTCTGCCCTACTGACCTCCACGGAGCCCCGCCAGCCGTCTTTCTCTCTCCCCCCCCCCCCCCGCCACTGCTCCATCCGGCTCTGTTTTGAGAGCAAACTATCCCGGGGGTTGTTGTGAGAACTGAGTGCCGGCCGGAGGAGAGCGAAAATTCCCTTGGCTCTGGTCCCGAACGCTGGTTTGGTTCTAAGGAAGAGGAGAAATTGCCGTCGGCCTGGGAACTGCCTTCCAAACAGGGTTCGGAGCAGTCCTGCGGTGTGCGTTACTTGTGCGTACCGAGTTCAAGTTGTGTCGCATGCTAAGGGCTCCTTTTCGTACGGTTGAGTCGGATCCGTCCGCTCTGCAACCCAAACTTTCGTCTTTGCTGTCCTTCCCTTTTTTTCCATCAATACCTGAGGCTTGGGAATGTTACATTTTTAAAATTCGTTCCCGTGATGGGGTTGGAAAAGGAGCCTGTGGGGTTTTTCATGCCAGGTTGCTGTTTTAAAAAGATGTTTCTGGGGTGCTGGTCCTCATGATTGTGAATCAAGAATGTTTTTTAAAAAGAGGATCTGTGATCAGGGCTGGCATTATGAACAGTGACAGGGAATAACTCCCTTTTTTTGGTGGGTTTTGCTGCAGGCTTTTTCCTAATGTTGCTGCTTGAAATCCCTTTTTCGGATAGATCACAGGGGCTGAACCTCGGGAATTTTGCCTGCGGAAGTAGCTTTAAACTCCTCCTAAAGTAAATCAGGATCCCTAGTCCTCATGGTTTCCAAGAGAGACCCAGTTAAAGCTTGCAACTTTAGGCCAGATAGGGAAGGAAAATGAGAATGTGGGGAGGAGAGAAAAGGATCGGGATGGGGGGAACCGATGGACATTTTGGGGGCCCCTTCCCAGAGTTGCGTTGGGGTGTGTGTTTCCTTCCGGCAAAGCCCCATCTCTCTCAGATTCAGACGTTTGGGACAGAGTTCACCTCCCTGGGCCTTAATAGAGTTTGATGGGGCCCTCATTAAAACCTTTAATCACCCGACCCATTAAAATCCAGCCCAAAGAAGCAGCCTGGCCGGCCGCCAACCCACCCGCCCACCCGGGCCTCTCGTCTGCAGAGGCGCAGACAGCGATGTTGGCCGGGCTCCCTTTTGAGCCTGGATGGGAAAGGCTGAAAAAAATCTATTTTTGTCCAGGTTTCTCTCTCTTTCTCTCTCTCTTTCAGACACACACACCTGACCTTGTACGAGTCCCCCGTTTCCCTTCTTTTTTGCATCCGTCCGCACTTGCTTGGGGTTGGCTGCCATATGGGGGTGTTTGAGTGTGTGCCGAGCAAACGGCAAGCTGGTCCAGAGCGAGGGAGAAAATGCTCTCCAGAAAGAAAGAAAGAAAGAAAGAGGGATCAAGAAGCCAGCCAGGGCTGGGCTGTGGGGTTGTGTGTAACCCAGTGGAACCGTTTGGGGTTAAAAGGAACCCCCGTGCCGTCTGTTCGGGAAAACCAGCATCGGCAAATCTTGAGGCGAAGGACTCTCCGTCTCCATCCAAAACAGTTCCTGGGCTCGGAAACGGGTCCTGTTGCCTGTCGTGCAATGCGAGGATGCTGGTCCTACCTCGCCAGGTTGTTGTGTGCGAGAAACAAAAGCAAGAAAGGGGGGGGCGGTGTTGGAGCTTTTTTGAGAAAAAGCACATTTGGGCGGTGGTTTTATTAGGAGGTGGGTATCTTAAAAGCCGGATCTTCTAACCGTATAAATGACATGAGAAAGGTTGCACAGCGGAGTGCGTTTGCTGGCCGATAACGCATCACATAATCTCACCAGAGGGGGGGGGGGAGGAGAAATCATTTTAATGTCCTTGCTCATTTTAACTATTTTTCTGGTTTCCTGGGGGAGGGGGTTGGAATCCCACTGTTCCTGGTTATGGAAAATCTTTCTCTCTATCATTTTCTCCCTCTTGGATGAGCGAAACCTTTTGCATGTGAGAATCATCAGTGGCCTTGAACGAGCTGCAGATATATTTCTGCCAAGCATCTCGGCCAGGACGGGCGACCTCCGGATTTTGAAGCCGGAGAGTGGTCCCGTTTGGCTTGGGTTTTCCTTCCCTGTTTCACTCCTGTCATGTCTGATGGTTTGCCTCTTTTAAAATCTGACGGCCTGCAGAAGGGAAGCCGCCCAGCGTTGCATCTTTCCACCCCTGCAAAAAACGTCTCAGGCCTCGGCCCTGGGACACCCCCCCCCGTTCCCCCCTCTGCCCTGGCCCTGCCTGGTTGTGGAGCACTAGATTCCAGCCTTCCTTGAGGTCTGGCCGGAGCAGCGCCACCACCCGTACAACCGAGGGGGAGAAAAAAAAAATCCAAGGACCAACATCTCGAAAGTGAATGGGTGAAAATCAGGGTTAGAGAAGCAGATGCAGATCTCAGAAAAGCTCCTTCTGGGGACTACAAGTCCCCGACAGTGTGGCTGCTGGACTTCAGAGTGTTCCCTTCTGAAACAAGGAGCGAAAAGGATCAAACGCCGGACAAGCGGATCTATTTGGCCGTCTGCTTTTCCCTCTGGAAAAACGGGTGCAGCAGGTTGTTAATTGGGGTCTTCCAAAAACCTCCGAGACCTGTTTGACCCAGAATAGGGGTGTAGAGTGGGGAAAGCAGAGCCCCTTTTGAGCTGCTTCCCGGGGCTCTGTGAGCCTTCCCCGCCTGCCTAGTCCATTTTCAAGGCGTGTTCCTTCTCCCTGATTTCGGGGTGTGGGCCAGACTCAAGCCGCCCTCTTTGTTTTCTCTCTCTCCCCCCCCCCCCCGTTCTTCTAGATTACCGCACGGGGCCGTGCTTCAGCCAGGTGAGCAACCAGATGTGCCAGGGCCAACTCAGCGGCATCGTCTGCACCAAGACCATGTGCTGCGCCACCATCGGGCGGGCCTGGGGCCACCCGTGCGAGATGTGCCCGGCTCAGCCTCACCCCTGTCGACGGGGCTTCATCCCCAACATACGCACCGGGGCGTGTCAAGGTGAGCGGGTGTCGAGATCCCTGGAGGCCGGGTTTTTGGAGCCCCTGATCCCACCTGCGCCGTCTTTGGAGGGACGGATATCAAGGAAAATGTGTGTGTGTGTATGTGTGTGTGTGTGTGTGTGTGTGTGTCTATATATATCTATATATCTATCTATATATCTATATATCTATATATCTATATCTATATCTATATCTATATCTATATCTATATCTATATCTATATATCTATCTATATATATATATATATATATATATATATATATATATATATATATATATATATCCTGATCATGCTCTTTCCTCATTTTCCTCCCTACCCTTTAACAGATGTGGATGAATGCCAGGCCATCCCTGGACTCTGCCAGGGGGGGAACTGCATCAACACCGTTGGCTCCTACGAGTGCAAATGCCCAGCGGGTCACCGGCAGAGTGAGACGAGCCATAAATGCGAAGGTGAAAAGGATTTAAATATATATATATTTGTGTAATTTATTTATTTTATTTATTTGATTTCTATCCCGCCTATCTGGTCTTATTCGACCACTTCTGGGGAGAGGAAAAAAGATCGTCCCTGTCAGTGGGCACAGAGACAGGGCAGAGAATCGGGTAGGTGAGAAGGCGTGATTCATTTTTTAAAAGCGAGAACAAGACACTCTGCGCAGGTTCAGACGCCTTATGTGTGCTGATCTTTTTTTTAAGGGGGCGAACCAAAAATGCGATCCTTTGGAGACAGATTGTGTTGTGTGTGCATGTTTCGAGGCAAGGAGGGGAAGGCGCCCCACGTTCTCAGCTGGGTGGCAGTCAAGACCCTTGTCGCTGTGGCGGTTTTGCCCGGCACTGATGGCTTGTTTTCACCCTGAGGGGTTTGGATTCATCTGTTGGGGAAGAATGTGAGGTTTGGTGAGTGGCCTTGGTGGTGGGAGGGAGGGGGGAAGAAACACAGTTCTAGGTGGGAGACGGGTGGGGCTTTAATAGCTGTATTTCAAGCCTCCCGGAGAGACTTGTAAGCAATGCTTCGTGGTGGAAAAGCTGCGTCACAATTATCTCATCGGCATCCTTAACTCTGCCCTTTTGGAGAAAGAGAGGTAGCGGGGAGGGGTGAAAAAATCCCCCAAATCCCAGCCAGCCTTAAAGCTTCTCACCGGGTGGGGATATTCAACCTCTCCGCTTCCTCCTGGCCAAAATCCACATTTGAAATTTGTTTCAAGGGCATCTTTCCCGCTGGCCCTTTGCTCGCCCTTCCTGCTGCCGGCCCAGTTGGAACGTTGGTGGGCATCCCGTGGCTTCCCAGGCGGCTTGCCGAGAGTCCACCTGGAGCTGCTATTTTGGACAAGGGGCTTTCAAGGTTCCCGACGTTTCTCCAGAGCCACCTTCCGAGCCACAAGACCCTCCCGGAAGCTGTGTTTGGCCTTCAATCCCGCCGTTGTCTAAGTCTCAGAGTCTTGGACACCCATTTGGATCATGGCCGGGAGGAATGACTGGGAAGGAGCCAGAACCCCCTCCATGCACCGGGTCCTCCTCCTCCTCCTCCTGCTGCAGCTGTGTTTATTTCTTTTTCTGCCCATTGCTGGTGGCCAAGATCCTTCTGACTCCTGCCCACCCCGCAGCTGTCAGCTCGGCTGAAACACCAGCTCTGTCCAGCAATCCCCAATCAGCTCATTAGGGGCTGTATCGAAAACTCTGCACCCCTCGGCCATCCACCTTCGCCCCGTGCCGGTTTTCCAACAGCAATTCTCTTAACCTCGTGTCCTTTTCTGGAGCTTGTTGAGAGTTACCGTCGGGAGACGGCATGCAGGAGTATGGAAACTTGTCATCCCGTGGGAAGTAACTTGTGTTTGTGTGTCCCCCCCCCCAGATGTGGACGAATGCAGCAGCGTGCCCGGGATTTGCGACGGGGGAGAGTGCACCAACACAGCTGGCAGCTACGTCTGCGCTTGCCCCCGGGGCTTCATGACCAGTCCAGACGGATCCCGTTGCGTCGGTGAGACATACCTTGTGTCTCCCCCCTTCCCTTCTAGCAGCAAGAGACTTCCCTGGGGTTCGATCTTGGTTGGATTTTCTTGGGCAAAAAGGAAAGAGAAAAAAAAGAGAAGAAACCTGAGGAGATTATTGGGTTTCACTTCAACTTTTACAGTAGGACTCCCTTATCCGTGGGATCAGTATCCACTGATTCACTGATCAACCCTCTAAAACAGGGGTGTCCAACCTTTCACCTTCCCTGGGCCACATTAGAAGATGAAAATGTGGTTTGGGCCGCACATACATTTGGTTTGGGCCACATGGGGGGCAGCCCTAGCCGTCCTCCGCAGCCCCACTCCAAGCACGCTTACCGGCAGCTGCAATCTCAGACAGCAGAGGCTGCCAGCTTCGACTCTGGCGGCTTTATGGGGCCGGGAGGGGGTCCACCTATTGACGGGGATGGCGCAATGCAGTCACGTAGCCCCCCTGTCCCCTCCCCTCCCACTCCTTCTTTCCTTCCCTCTCTCCTCCTCTACTGTTGTGACTTGCCCTGGCCATATTCCGGCCTCAAGCGCCGGCAGTGTAACTTGAAACTTTGGAATTTCTTTAAAAATAAAAAATTGCACTGGGCTGCATTATGAGCTGATCTGGGCCGCAGGTTGGACAAGCCTGCTCTAAAATTATTAAAAGAAAAATCCTAGAAATATATACAGTATATCTTTCTAAAGGTGAAGTTACCAGAACTAACCACTAGAGGGAGCCAGAGACCACGCTATGAACAACATTTGCTATTATCCATGTTTTCCAGCATCCGTGGAGGGGGTTTGGAACTGCTCCCCCACAGAGAAGGGGTTCCTACTGTATTTGTAAGGGATTGGTTCCCCACCTCTGTGAATGCCTGTATGTCCCTGAGCCTCTTGACATGTTTGTATCACCCCTGTAGTATTTTCACCCATGGGTGTGTTTGCACCTCCGCGTTTATGCGCATGGTTTGTGAGAACCGGAGTGAAATCGGGAGGGGACGCCTCCTTTCCGGGATCGGAGACCTGAGATCCTTATCACGGCTGCATGGCCATTGCCCAAAATCAGATCCCAATTTAATTAGGGAACCTGGCTTTTAGAAATAACTCCAAGTTCCCGGAGGGGACTCTTCGGTTCCCCCCCCATCCATCGCCGCTCACCTACGTCATGCAGCAGTGGCCCGTTTCCACACACAGACACACCCATCAGCCGGCAAACCTGTGCTGTAATTGTGCTGTCACAATATTTTTTCTGGCGAGGGATTTGGGTGTCCCGGTGGGTCCTCGGATTACATCCTGGCTCTTTAAAGGTTCCTTTGTTCCAGGGAACGGAGCGAGTGAGTGTCTCCAGGACTTTGGGAGGCGGGGATCCTCCCAAGATACCCCGGGGCCGCTTAAGATGGTTTGCTGGTGTTTCACCAGTTAAGCGACCCAAATCTTGGAGCCTTGCTGGGAATGATGTCAAATGCTTTGAGAACAAGCTGGCTTACGGCTGCTCCCTGTTGTTTTTTTTCCCTGGTGTGTCCGGCATATTTTTTGGAGGGGGAGCGTTGTTTTCCAATTTCTCATCAGCCCGGGGGCTCCCCAGATTCTCAGATTCCCCCGCCATCCTGTGGGCCAGAACTGAGACCCAAAGCGTGTAGACCTGCTGGCCAGCATCCTCGGAGTTTTGCCAAAAGCCGCCCCGTGCTTCGGATCCCTCCAACCCGCCTGCAGGAAAGCAGCTGCTGGCGTAGCATCGCCTTGGTCGTCTGCCGGACTTGTTATAGAAAATGGCTCAAAGTGGCGGCATTGGGGAGGGACTGGCAAAAATCTGGAGCTGGCTTTGCTGTGCCCAATCCTCATACCCACCGTAACGCAGGGGGTTCGGGCCAAGAAGCCGGTGGCAACGAGCTGAAAGCCCCTCCCCCCCTCTCCCTCCTGGCCATGACACCAGCCTTGCCAAGGTTTTGTATCCGATCAACCGAGCAGCCAGCTGGAAATTAAGTCGGTGGTCTTAATTTCGAGCCTGGAAATCAATAAAACGGTTTCAGCCATGTTTATTTTGCCATTGGTCAGATGGGTGGTATAAAAATCAAATCAATAAATCAATCCCCAGAAGGCGATGCGGGGCATGGGGGGGGGGAGAACTGAAAGGCTTGTAGAGAAGTAGCCACTCAACTCTCTGCCTAGACAGGCTAGCTTTCTACCTCAAGGGAATGTATTCTTGGATTGTTGTGGCTTTGGTTTTTCCTGGTAGTCTATAGAAGCCTCCGTTTGTTTTTGAGTCTCTGCCTCCAAGGGGAGGAAATCCATGTGGCGTTGAGGATTATGGGATTTGTAGCTGGATCGTCTCCCCCTTTGCACCGCTGTGGGTGATCTGGCTCCGTGGTGGATTGGAGCCTGATCCCATTTAGCCCTCTCTCTTAAGTCCTGCACTTCACTTTGCAGAAACCACATCCTGGCCAAGGCACTTAACGGTAGGGTTGCAAAAAAAGAAAGAAAGAAAGATGATTAAAGATGGCATTGGCATGGAGGGTTGCCCCATGGCCTTTCTGGTGGTGGGGGGAAGGGCACACAATTAAAGACAATTACTGTGCAGAAAGAGAGCCACCCAGACTACAGACGTCACCCATTTTTTTCCTTCTTAATTTCTTTGCTACCCAGGCCTTGGTGGGTGGGAACAGAGTGTTTGCTTGATACGGCCAGACCCTTTCGGATTTCCTCCTGACACCCAATCCGAAGGGGTCCTTGTATCTCTCGGGGGTGGGAGGGGTGGACCCTGAGAGTCAGCTTTGGGAGAAGGAGGCATAAAAAACCACACAAAACAAACCCACCCTGGTTTAAAACAGTAGATAGGTAAGTAAATACTGTTGATACAATATCTTTTGCTAACGGCCTTGCTTGACTGCATTTCCTGCACGGACGAGGTTGGAACCCTCCCTGGGAGGCTGGCTTTGGCTCGGGCGGACCCTCTGACGACCCCCCCCTCCTTTCTCTCCGTCCAGACCAGCGGATCGGCACCTGTTTTTCGGCCCTCATCGGTGGGCGGTGCGCTGGGGAGTTGCCGGGCCAGTATACGAAGATTCAGTGTTGCTGCGACTCGGGGCGCTGCTGGGCCATCGGCCAGATCCCCGAAATGTGTCCGGTCAGAGGGTCAGGTGACTAAGTCCGAGAGAGCCGGGGCGGATTCGGGGTTAGAGATGGCCATCCTGTTTGGGGAGGGGGAGTGCGAAAACAACAGGGGCGGGGCCAAAACACATCCTTATTTTAGCTTCAAGAATATACTGTTCATCACTAAGCCTTCTTTATTGCATCTCTTACCTGTCCTTAAGTTTCTTCAGACTTATGGACTAGTGACTTCCAAAAATGTCCTGTCTTTTAACAGCCTTGTAAATTCAAATGTTGTGGCTTCCTTTAGGGAATCCGTCCATCTCGTATTGGGTCTTCCTCTTTTCCTGCTGCCTTTCCACTTTCCCCAACCTGGGGGTCTTTCCCAAATAATCTGGTCTTCTCAGGATGTGCCCAAAATAGGATCGCCACAAATCGCATCATTTTGGCTTCTCAGAGAGAGAGTCCAGGCTTGATTTAGGACAGCCCCCCTTTAGCCTCTGGCTGCGGGACCGAGTCTGTACAAATCTCAAGTTGGAAACAATGTTTTGCTTGGTTTCTCTTTTCTTTCCCCCCTCCCTGCTCCGCGCCAGACGAATATCGTCGGTTGTGCATCGAAGGCCTCCCAGCCGTCCCGGGCTTCCCCAGCACATTCCCAGGGGTTCCTGGCTTTGGGCCCAATGGAGTCGGCCCCGGCATCAGCAGTCCGGGAAGTTTTGGGCCCAACGGAGCGAATGGCCAAGGCGGGATCCCCGGGTTACCAGGCATGGGGCCAGGAAGCTCAAGCATTGGTAAGCGCAGAAAGAAAGAAAAAAAATCACGCCGGGAGATTTTGTTTGGCATGAAAATTTCCAGAGATGCCTACTAGTTTTTGCACCAGTAACAACTGGCCGCCTGGGTGTGTCTTGTTTATCTGCTTAAGGAACAGCCACCCTGAACCAGACGATCGACATCTGCAAGCATTTCACCAACCTGTGTCTGAACGGGCGCTGCATTCCCACCCCGTCCAGTTACCGCTGCGAGTGCAACATGGGATACAAGCAAGATGTCCGTGGCGAATGTATCGGTGAGCGGAGGGGGGGGGGTGTCTGCCTCCCTGAGTCTTTTTGAACCCGGGTCTTGAAAATACAGAAGGACCGCCGCATTCTCTGGGGATCAGCTCCAAGCCCCCGTGGATGTCAAAACGTACGGATATGACAAACCCGAGAGAGAAAGAGAGATCTAGCTCCCTCTAGTGGCCAGTTCTGATAGTGTACCTTGGAAAGATTTAATATTTTCAGGCAGCGGATAACTGAAACCGTGGATACCATTATCCTACTGTAACGTGTTAGGGTTTAAGCCACAAACCCGTTTCTCAATAGCATGTTTTTGGCTAACCTCAAGGCATTGCTAAACAGCAATCAATAGATACAGAGTGTAACCTAATGTTAAGTAATATTAGCTCCTGTTAGTAACTGGAAAAGGAACTCTGCCAAGTTCTGCTTAAGTTACCAAAACTAGTCATTGCTTCTATGTAATAGAATCTTACTGTGAATTCGTGAGGTCATAATTTTCAGTTGATTTTTCCAAAACAAAATATCTTTATTTACTTATTCAAGAAAAGATCAGAGAGGAGGGAAAAAAACCTCATAAAAGATATGTGATTCCTGTTACCCTCTTCACGGCCCATGCCTTTTAATTTAAATATTTCCTTGGAAAAGCATTCAGAAGAAGGGTTTTCGTGATGGCCGTAGTGGCGAAACAGAAGGCAAAGTGGAAGGGTCTCCGCAATGGTCGGGAAAGGAAATTATGGGCCCCACCTGTAGGGAAAAAAGCCTGAGAGATTTAGGAGGTAAAAAAAATTATAATTCAGTCCCCGCTCTCTCTTTATGCTTTGTTGGTAAGGGGATTACAATAATATATGTTGATCGGATGCTCTGTGACTCAGTCAGGGTGAAACTCAGTGTGTTGACGGGGAGAGATTTAAATGCCTAGGAAAAACAACAGAACAGATGTATAGCTAGATAAGGCAGGCAGGCAGGCAGGCAGAGAGAGAGAGATTTTCATGCTGCAGGAATTAAAATCACAATCTGGGCTTTTTCCT
Source organism: Pogona vitticeps (assembly GCF_051106095.1). Taxonomy (NCBI): domain Eukaryota; kingdom Metazoa; phylum Chordata; class Lepidosauria; order Squamata; family Agamidae; genus Pogona; species Pogona vitticeps. The sequence continues at coordinate 14,907,646 of NC_135789.1, read as the reverse complement.
GGGGAAGGCAGAAGGTTTTAAGCAAACTCCCCTGCCTTCCAGGGATCCCTGGAGTGGATTCTCAGTTACCTTCTTCCCCTCTTTACGGGATCCGTGAAGTCAGTGGGCCAGATCTGAACTCACCTTTCTTGCTGGACTACATGTCCCAGAATCCTCTCGGTCGGGATGATGAGAGATGTAGTCCAGAGGGGCTTTTCTGTGTACTGCAAGTGGGGTGGGGGAAAGAAAAAAAAAGCATGATTCTCTCCTTTGGTGGCTCTTTTCAAGACATCGACGAATGCTCCAGCAGCCCTTGCCTCCACGGCGACTGCGTGAACACCCCCGGCTCCTACCACTGCAAGTGCCACGAAGGGTTCCAGAGCACACCCACCAAACAGGCCTGCATCGGTAAGTCTGGACAAGAAGGTCTGTCCGGTCAGTGATGTTGGAAGGGGAGCGTCTGGATGATGACGGGAAGAAGGAGTGGCCATCACAGCTGGGGAGAGTCTCAAAAGCCTTGTGTTTTACACACAACTGTCAAGGAAGATTTTGCACCTTTTCTCGGATTGATCCGTCTCTTTCCTACGGGCGCCTCTTTGAAATTTTGACTTAAAACTATATTTATTATATTGACTTAAAATATTTATGTCCTGCCTTTGCTTCCCAAAAGGGCACCGTTTGAAAAAAAAAAGAATCTTCTTTTCTGATGTTTATTTTAGCGAGCGGGTTTGTATATGAAAGCTCAAAGCTTGCAAGCACTTATCAGTGCAAAATATAAAATAGAGGAGTATGCATTTCGCCATTTGCAGTCTGATACAAAATCTCCATTCACATGTGCCATTCATGGTATTTTAATCCAAAGAGAAAATGGTTTGGTTTAATAAACTAGTTTCTTAGTGCTTCAACTTCGTATTTCAAAAGACGCAAGTCCGAAAATGCGTTCTTAATGTTAAAAAAAAACCTCTCATGGAAGTCACTTTAAAAAGTTACTTAAAACCTGAATACATATTTTAGGATGTATTATAAAAGCATGATAGCGCATGGCAGAGCAGAAGGCATTGCTAAGCAAGCCACGACTTATTACAGTACGTAGTTTTTAACCCACCCTGGCAAAGATTTTTCTCCCTTTCTCAGTGAAAGACAAAGCCTGTGACGGAGTTTCCAGCTGCTTCCAGCTGTTGCACGCATTCAGGATGGTTTTGGGCACATGGTTCTGCCTTCAAAGTGCTCTCTTTCCCCTGTCTAGATATCGACGAGTGCATCTTGAACGGAGTGATGTGCCGGAACGGGCGTTGCGTGAACACCGACGGGAGTTTCCAGTGCATCTGCAATGCCGGGTTCGAAATTACCCCGGATGGCAAGAACTGTGCCGGTAACGACAAGCTCTTTGCTCCCACAGCGAGAACAAAACCGGGTTATGTTGGAATGCCTGAAACCCCGTTGTGCTATTTGAGAACAGTTATGTCTCGGACAATATGGTGCAACAGGATTTCAACCTGTGGGGTTCTGCGCTCGCGTTTAGCAGAACTTCTTGCCACATCAAGTAGCTCTCCAAAATTTCAGATCTGACGTTTGACCAAATTTAAAGTCAAAGGTTCAGACTTTGGGGGGATACAGAGGAGGGACGGATGGCTCACGCCCAAACTTTCTTTCTGCAGACCACGACGAATGCGCCACAACCAACATGTGCCTCAATGGGATGTGCATCAATGAGGACGGGAGCTTCAAATGCATTTGCAAACTGGGGTTCGTTCTGGCCCCCAACGGGCGCTACTGTGTCGGTGGGTATCTCCCGGCACCGAGCAAAAATGGTGAGCGGGCTCCGGAGCAAATCCCGGGCGTCCGGTTTGGCCTGCCTCCTCCTTCTTGCGGATGTCTGGATTGATGCGTGGGCGATGAGGGTGGAAAAACCAGCAAGACGTAGAGAGAGATGAGTCTGTCGAAGTCCTTGGGGGAAAACGAGAGGGGAAAGCCAGTTGGGTCAATTGGGGAAGATAAATGTTCTAGTCCTCAATGAGGCAGAAAATTGAGCGTCCCTCCAAAACCTGGTGGGCTACCAGAGGTTCCTTCGGAGAGGAATGGCGCCCCGGTTGCAGGGCTTGAAGTATCCTCTCTGAGCGTTGACGGAGGCTCCCCCTCTTTCTTGGCAGACATCGACGAGTGCGAGACCCCCGGCATCTGTATGAACGGCTGGTGCATCAACACCGAGGGCTCGTTCCGGTGCGAGTGCCTGGGAGGCCTGGCCATTGGCGTGGACGGGCGGGTCTGCGTGGACACCCACGTCCGCAGCACCTGCTACGGGGGCATCACCTGCGCTCGCCCCTTCCCGGGGGCCGTCACCAAATCGGAGTGCTGCTGCGCCAACCCGGACCACGGCTTCGGAGAGCCCTGCCACCCGTGCCCGGCCAAGAACTCGGGTGAGTGTCTGGTTCCAGAGAAAGACCCTCCGTGCGTCGCGCTCAGGGAGCAAGGGAGGATCTGGCCTCTGAACGACCCACGTCTCCTCTCTTTCCCCAGCTGAATTTCAAGCCCTGTGCAGCAGCGGGATTGGGATCACGGCCGATGGGAGAGGTGAGTTCCAAACAACGGGCCTGACGAAGAACAAGATGTTGTACATTCAAGAAGCAGATGTGGAAAGCATTGATCAGGAAAAGTTCCTTTTTTTCATGGACTACAACTCCCACAGTCGCCATGACACCGTGGGTCAGGGATTGTGGGAGTCGTCATCCGGAAAAAACAGACTTTTCAAAACTCTCGTAAAATGGTCAAGGTTCGTTGTGTCTCGATCGCCCTTGGCAATTATTTGGGGGGGGGGGAGGAGAGGCAGGTTCAATAGCCGGGGTGGAGGGAAAGGAGGTGCGTTTCTCAAATTCCGTTCCCCCCCCCGGCGCAGATATCAACGAGTGCGCCTTGAACCCAGACATCTGCCCCAATGGCATGTGTGAGAACCTGCGAGGCAGCTACCGCTGCGTCTGTAACTTGGGCTATGAGTCGGACGCCACTGGCAAGACCTGTGTGGGTGAGTGGTGCCGAGGGCGAGGGCAGAAGGCGGCTTGGGGTTGGTGTGCTCCCGGCCCGCGGAGGCCTTCCCTCCTAGCACCGCTCTCTCTCAATTGTGACTCTACCCCTAGATGTGGACGAGTGCGCCGTCAACCGCCTGTTGTGTGACAACGGTCTGTGTCGCAACACGCCGGGAAGCTACAGCTGCAGCTGCCCAAAAGGGTTTGTCTTCCGGACGGACACGGACACCTGCGAAGGCAAGGAGCAGGGGACGCTCCTCCAATGGGTTTTCTTCCCCTTCTTCTCTTCCTGCTCCGTTCTCGTCTTCCGTGGCCTGGAGGGGTGCTCGGTTCCGTGGGATTTGGGGTGGAGGGCGTGAATCCCCAGGTGGAGTCCAACAGGTGGAGTGTTTGTGCACATTCCGTGCCCTCTGGAGGTTTCAACCAGAGACCAGCAGAACAGCATTGGCCCTTTTGATGGGTGGAACGCACCCCTCAAACGTCTGGGGAGGGCAGGTGTCCGTATCCGTACGTGGCACAAAAAAACACAAACACCTGTGCATAATCGGTGGTACGGATAGCATCCCGGAATGAAAAGGCTTCTCTCCCTTCCAGATATCAATGAGTGCACCGCCAGTCCTTGCGTGAACGGCGTTTGCAGGAACAACGCGGGCTCCTTCGCCTGTGAGTGCTCCCCGGGAAGCAAACTGGATTCCAGCAGGACCATCTGTGTCGGTAAAGATTCTGGCATCTGCTCTTCAGCATCAGTGGGGCCTGGGGGGGTGTGAGGATTTCAGACGTGGACCTCCCCACCTTGCTCAGCCATTGGATGCCAGGAGGCACCAAAGAGGCGCTGCCCAGGTATCTTCCTGCCGCCTTCCTAAGAGCAACATCCGTCTCTCCCTTTGCCATTTAAGCACGGCCGGAATCAAAACGTGGGACGTTTCCAGGAACAAAAATTGTGAATAGCCGCTGCCCCTCTGAGACTTTTCTCTCCACCATGTTTCTCCCCCAAAGACACACAGATGAGTCAAACATGCGAGGGACGGAAATCATAGTCAACTAGAGTGTTAGCCTACAGTGGAATGCGCCCATTTTAAAAGCCGCTCATCAAAAAGCACAAAACCCCCACTAACACTATCCTGCAGGCTGAAACTCATTTCTCAAAGGCACTGATTGACTTTTTGTTTAAGGTAGAGTGCACTGGGGTGGATGGTTCTTGAGCCGGTCATCGAGAGCTATTAGCTTGACAGAAGACCCGCTCCCAGTAGATGAGCAAAGTGATAGAACAGTTCCCTGATAGAGCACGCACCCCGGTTCCTGTTTGCGTCCCCAGGAAAAGCCAGGGTTTCAGGGTGAACTGAAGGTCTGGCTTCTCCCTTTCCTTCCCCAACCAGACAGCATGAAGGGAACCTGCTGGCTGAACATCCAGGAGGGGCGCTGTGAAGTGAACATCAACGGAGCCACCCTGAAGTCGGAGTGTTGCGCCACCCTAGGGGCCGCGTGGGGCAGCCCCTGCGAGCGATGCGAGATCGGTAAATGCCCCCTCCATCCTTCCCGTGGAGAAGTTGGGAAAGTTTTAACTCTGGGGAGGAGGGTCGCTCCCCAACAACCTGGTGGGGCGGGGCGGGGTGATGGGGTGTGTAGTCCCAAGCCCATCACAATCCCTGAGCCTCTGAAGAACTTCCGGAGCGAAGGCCGCCGGGTCTCTCACAACGCTCTGTCTGTCTTTCGCACCCCAGATCCCGCCTGTCCGAGGGGCTACGCCAGAATGAAGGGCATCTCTTGCGAAGGTACCGAGGATGCCGCTCAGTCGGGGTTACCCTGCCTTTCCGCCACCGAGTTCCTGGTCCCGGGCTTTGGTTTCCTCCCTCTTGCTTCCTCCTGCCCCCTCAGCCATGGAGGGGAGGCCTGTTGTCTCAGAGGAGATTTCTCGAACCCCGAGCCCTGCTTCTCAGCTGGGACAGCCAGATCACGGTGTGGATTCACCACGATGGCAGATCCCAGGTGTCCTGCGTTTTAGACTCAGAGGCAAAATTTTATTGAATAACAAAAAAAACACAAGTGGATTTTTTTAAAAAATACTCTCATCAGGTAGATTGCCTGTAAACCTGGAGGCTCGCTTAGAAATCAGCCAATACAAACTCTCCAGTGTCGGAACGTTCCCAAGACCACAGGGGGAAATGTTCGCCTGGACTTCCTCGGCTGGCTCGCCAGTCTAGTGAGAATCTGGAAGTGCCGTCATGGTGGATAACCCTTAGGGCAACCTCCCCCCTGGTCCTCCTTCCTGTTCCGACCTGCCTGTCTCTTCCCTCAGACGTCAATGAGTGCGAGGTCTTCCCGGGCGTCTGCCCCAACGGCCACTGCGTGAACACAGCTGGGTCCTTCCGCTGCGAATGCCCGGACGGTTTGACCCTGGACGGCTCTGGCAGGACATGTGTGGGTGAGAAGAGATGGGGGGAAGGAAGTGGTGGCTTGGCCCCCTTGTTTTCCTGCCTCTCGATTCAAGGGGACCTTGGTGCGAATTTCCCTGCCCTCTGCGTTACCCTTAAATCCTTTCAGCGGCGGGACTGGGAACGGGTGCTCGTAACCCCCTCCTCGGCTTGACCCCCATCTTCTTCTGCCCCCCACCTCAGATGTGCGGTTGGAGCAGTGCTACATGAAGTGGATCGAGGACGAGTGTGCTGTCCCGCTGCCGGGGAAATACCGCGTCGACCTGTGTTGCTGCTCAGTCGGGGCCGCCTGGGGCAGCGAGTGCGAGGAGTGTCCGAAACCCGGCACGGCGGAATACAAAGCCATCTGCCCCCGGGGACCCGGTTTTGCCAACCGGGGGGACGTCTTGTCGGGGAGACCTTTTTATAAAGGTATCCAATCTTTTGAGTCTCTTGGGAGCCCATGGGTGGGGAAATCCAAGCCCCCCTCCCCAAAATTGGACCTCTCGGGGATTTACCCCCATCACTTCCGATGGAGAATGTCTGTGTTCTTTGTCTTTAGCGTTTTGATCGTGTTTTAAAATCCATATACCGAAATACAGTATATCTATCTATCTATATGTAAGGGATTGCTTTATTCTGTCATTTTCCTTGTCTTTTCAATATTGCTGTCCTTGACGAATTTTTTAAATACAATATCATCATCCTCAGCATCTTAGAATGGCAAAGCTGGAAGGGGGACCCGATAGATCATCCAGTCCAGCCCCCTGCCAAGGAGGGCCCCGTGGGGGAAATCGAACTCCCAGCCTCTGGCTCCACAGACAGAGCGACCTCCACCCTTAGAACTTCTAAAATATTGTGTTTTATTATTTTGCTTCTAACGCTGTTTCTTTTAATCCTGCAAGGCCACCTGGGGCCGTTGGGAGAAAAGTGAGATATAGCTATTTTTAAAATAAGCAACGTACTAAATACAAGCTGCTCGTTCAACACACATGAACACGGCAAGCGGGATTTTCCTCTTTCGATCAAGCAAATCTACTAATAAATACAGACCCCGTGTTTCTCCCTTTGTGATAGCTTAACTGTCTTAATGTGCAGCTGTTAACCTGTCACTTTTGGGGGGGCCTGGCCCCGTTGGACTTTCTGGCCCTTCGACTGACGGATATAAACTTGTCCCGTGAGATCGTTCTGACCTGCTGTCTTGTTTTGGCTTCCCCCTCCCCTTTACCTCCCCAGACGTGAATGAATGCAAAGTTTTCTCCAGCCTCTGCGCCCACGGCACCTGCCGGAACACCATCGGCAGCTTCCGGTGTCTCTGCGGCAGCGGCTTCGCGGTGGACGCCGAGGAACGGAATTGCACAGGTAAGGATTAAACTGCCGTCCAGACGCCGGCTCCAAGACCCACCCACGCAGGTCAGCGTAGTCCTCCTCGACTTGGATCAGGGATGCTCAAGAAGAAACCTGCGCGTCTTGGATCAAAAAATAGAGCTTTATTATGACATGGATGGATTTCTTTCTGTCCATCTCCCGGCCTCCCATTTTTTGCCAGCAAAAGAGTCTTATCCTTGGCGCACAACTTTAAAAGGCTTCCTGTGGAGTTCAGGCGGGTTCGCCGTTCTGTTCTCCTAAATATTCCAGGACTACAAACTTTGTGCTCCCTGACTGCCAGTTGCAGCAGATGGGGAGTATGGAGGTTGTAGTCTGATGCCTTTGGAGACCAACTCCCCCACGTCTCCGATCGGTGCAAACGTGTGTGTCTCTTCCTCCTCTCCCCTTGGCAGACATTGACGAGTGCCGGATCTCGCCGGATCTTTGCGGCCACGGGGCCTGCGTCAACACGCCTGGCAGCTTTGAGTGTGAATGCTACGACGGCTACGAGAGTGGGTTCATGATGATGAAGAACTGCATGGGTGAGAATAGAGATTTTGGGATTGGGCGTCAGGAAGCCTTTCGGAAAGGAGAAAACCTGGGAACCAAAACCCGGAAGCTGCCCAAGGGTGGCTGGTGTATACCAAGATTTCGGAGAATATATTTCAGGTATCCATTCTGAGTTTTTTTGGGATTCCTGTCTCTTCCAGACATTGATGAGTGTGAGAGAGACCCCCTGCTCTGCCGGGGAGGCGTCTGCATCAATACCGACGGCAGTTTCGAGTGCCTGTGTCCCCCGGGCCACGAACTCACGTCCGAAGGCCACGCTTGCGTGGGTGAGTGCTGCCCGGTGAATACCGAGAAGGGAATACCGCCTGCATCATCTCTCCCAGAGTTTGGGAAGAGCTGGTTACGTGTTGTTATATAGTTCCTGTAATTAGGTATTTTTGGCCTCCTGTAATGAAGTTACACTTCTAAAGTAATTGAACAGCTGGAGTGCGACACCAAAACAGCCTCATGGTGAACGGGGCAAGTTACTTTTTCAGCGAGAACAAGGGGCTGCCAGGCAGATGCTGTAACCCGTCGTGGGAAGGAATTACTTTTTGAAAGTAACTTCCCTAGCTCTGGCTTTTTTCCCGTCGGCCCCCTGGAACACTGATTGTGTCGGTGATCCCTTTAGCTTTGGATAAATTTACTTTTCTGCAAAGGATTTAATAAAAGAGGGTTATTGGTGGTGATGATTTTTTTTTTTTTTAAAACCAGTGTTTATACTGTAGAGCCCTCCTAAACATGGAGGTTCCATGAGCCTGGAAAGCAGCATGGGCTCTTTTTCTCCCCCTCTCTGCAACCTTTGCCCCTCTGTACCTCAGATGTCAATGAATGCTCCCTCAGCCATAATCTGTGCCGGAACGGACGCTGCGTCAACGTTATCGGGACCTATCAGTGCGCGTGCGACTCCGGATTCCAGGCCACCCCGGACCGGCAAGGCTGCGTTGGTGAGTTCTTTGCCGGGGTGTGTGTGTGTGTGTCTCGTGCTTCGGATCCTGGCAGCTGCCCGATCCAGAGACGACGGCTGCCCTGGATCTGGGCCCCAGGATCCAGCGACTGGCCCCCCGCTGCTCGCTCCCTGCTTCCCGAGACCGAGAGGGTGGGCGCCGGGACCTTTTGGGGACCGATTCCCTCCCACCCAAAAGTAAAACTGTTGCCTGGACTCGGGGGGTGGGTCAGGAAACCGCGATTTTGCAGAAAGGCTGGGACTGTATGAGAAGGGACCCTGAAAGAGCTTAAAACAAGCAATCCATGAAACTCTTATAATGAAAGAAAATGATGGTGTTGGATGAAAGAAAAAATGGAAGATCTGGCTCTGTTTTCCTGCGAGACCTGCCAAGACTACAAGGGAGGGGGGCAAGGATGCGAGGCTACACACACACACACACACACACACACACACACACACACACACACACACACACACACACACACACACACACACACACACACACACACACACACACACACACACACACACACACACACACACACACACACACACACACACACACACACACACACACACACACACACACACACACACACACACATATAACGGCTGCCATGAAGGCTGAGGGGGGGGCCGAATCTTCCAGGGACGGGAACACCCCCCCCCCCCCGTTGCCACCCTTTGCTTTCCTCCTGCAGACATTGATGAGTGCAGCATCATGAACGGGGCCTGCGACACCCACTGTGCCAACTCGGAGGGCAGCTACCAGTGCAGCTGCAGCGAGGGCTACGCACTTATGCCGGATAAGCGCTCCTGTACAGGTGAGGACTACAAGCCCCATCATCCCCCCAGCCGAGACAGAGGGAGGGGGTCGAGTCTTGCTAGAACAGGGAGAGAACAGGAGTCGCCACCAACGGACGCGGGTTTCACGTCATGCAGAAAACAGTGGTTCCCAGGTAACTTCGAGCCAGCCGTTGGGCCCGGCCTCGCTGGGATGTCGTGCGGGTCCCAAGATGGTGTGTGTGGCACACACAAGGCTCTGAGCATCCTCCTCAACTGGGGGGGGAGCTGTAAATAAAGCCCCCCAAATCATGATTTTGGCACAAGAAATAAGAGTTCTGGTTGGTTTGGAGCTGGAGGGGCCTGAACCCCAGAGTTACAGTTTCTTAGCTGCTTGAGGGGGTGGGTGGAAAGCTTAATAGAGCTCCCACAGCTTTGGAGTGGGGGGGGGAAGAGAGAAGCAGACATATTTCCGTCTCTCTCCCCCTCCAGATATTGACGAATGCGAGGACGATTTGGACATCTGTGATGGGGGCCAGTGCACCAACATGCCTGGCGAATTTCGGTGCCTCTGCTTTGATGGATTCATGGCTTCGCTGGACATGAAGATGTGCTTGGGTAAGACAACGTGCCGGGCAGAGTTGAGGGGTACGTGGGGGTGTCCAGTGGTAACACCCTCTACTGTGGTCCATCTACCTGGGCGTTTTTTACACCCGCTTCCTGCTTCGTCCCCGGGTGTGTGTTTTTTATTCCTGGAGGACGAATGTTGGCAGACCACAATCGAAGGATCTAGTCCTCGTGGGTCTCACAGTAGGGCTGGCTTGTTTTGGACTACAGTCCCCAGAATCCCCCAGCCATGGGACCTGGAGTCTCACAGAGCTGGTTTATATAGGTGGTTACAAAGTGAGGCGATTCCCTGCGAGCCAATTGGGCCCCCCGAGAAGCAGTGGCAAACCCTGATTTTGGAGAGTTTTTTTTTTCCTGAACCTCAGCCTCTCTCCCCCTCCCCACAGATGTGAACGAGTGTGACCTGAACCCCAACATCTGCTTACACGGGGAGTGTGAGAACACCAAGGGCTCCTTCATCTGCCACTGCCGGCTCGGCTACTTCGTCAAAAAGGGCACAACTGGATGTACAGGTGAGGCTTTTCCGCCCAGCTTCTGTGACATCACAGAAGCCCGGCCAATGGGAGCAGGGAGAAAAACCTCCTGTCACTCCCACTTTGTCTGTTCTACCTCGTCGGGCTGTTCTGGCCAGTGTGCAGGAGGAACAGACGTCGGCGCTCCTTCCTGGACTCCCTGGAAGAAATCTAAATTGCGGATAGATAGATAAATAAATGCGTAAACGAAACCAGTTCTGTCTGTCACCTACACCCTTTTCCTCCTCCTCCAGATATTGACGAGTGTGAAATCGGCGCTCACAACTGTGACATGCATGCCTCGTGCATCAACATCCCTGGCAGTTTTCATTGCAAGTGCCGGATGGGCTGGTTGGGCGACGGGCTGAAGTGCAACGGTGAGGGCCAGCTTCTTGCACAGCAAAACCGATGTGCCCTGGGTGTCCCTCCTTTGGGCCACGCATTTCTCCCCGAACAGCCTTTCCAGGCGAGGAGGGGCTGCATCCCAGAGTGGAGAAAAGGGGCCTTCTTTGGTCAGCCTCCAGATCCATCGCCACTCGTTTTTGGAACACCCCATCATTGAAGGAAAGCGTCCTCTCGGTGGCTCGTTTTCTGGTTTTCTTTCAATTATGTAGTTTTTTTAAAAAATCGTAATCATGAAAACCCCTGAAATGTAATGGCACGATTCATCTCCTCCTCCCCTCCCATCTGCTGCTTCTCCCCAGATCTGGATGAGTGCGCCACTGAGGCACACAGCTGCAACCTCAACGCCAACTGCCTCAACACGCCAGGCTCATACCGGTGCGCCTGCCGGGAAGGTTTTAACGGGGACGGGTTCTCCTGCTCAGGTGAGCTCCCTGGATCGAGTAGAGAGAGTAAAGGGGACGAAGAAAAGGGGGGGGGAAGAATAAGAAGTAGGTGTTTCTAACAGCGGGGTAGAAGGTCCTGAGCCAGAAGGAAAACACACAAAAAGATAAAAGTGAAACGGAAGACCTGGACTGGATTCAACACCCTGCTGACATGGGAGCTGCCAAATTCTGCTGGTTTTAAGGGTTCCTACGCCGGGTGGAAAGTCGCTTCCCGAACTCTCTGGATCTGCCCGGAGAATGGGATCTTGATAACACGGGGTATTTGCGAACGGTTTTCTCGGGCAATGCAGAGGAGTTCATATCTCCTTCCATCTCGCCCTCTTTCCCCTAGATGTGGATGAATGTGCCGACAACGTCAACCTCTGTGAAAATGGCCAGTGCCTCAACGCCCCGGGGGGTTATCGTTGCGAGTGCGAGATGGGCTTCAACCCCACCGAGGATAGCAGAGCTTGCCAAGGTAAAGTGGGAGCGGCCGGGATGGACGGGCTTCGGAATCGTCGGTCAGAAGGTTTGAAAGAAGGGCCGGGGATACACAAAGATGCGATTTATCCTGACGTGTGTGTCCCCCCCCCCTTCATTTCCAGACATTGACGAGTGCACTTTCCAAAATATCTGTGTGTTCGGGACCTGCCAGAATCTGCCAGGGATGTTCCGTTGCGTTTGTGATGATGGCTACGAGCTGGACCGGAGCGGAGGCAACTGCACCGGTGAGCTGGGTGGAGGAAGACGTGAACGCCCCAGCTGATAAAATGTGCATTCTTGGCATAGAGTCGAAAAAGGACCCTAAGGGTCACCTCCTCCGGCCCTGGTCCTAGCCGTGAAATAAAGGTAAAATTGTATACACGCAGGGTCTCACAACCGTCCTCCTTCCTTCCCTGCAGATATCAATGAGTGTGCCGACCCCGTCAACTGTATCAACGGCCTTTGCGTCAACACCCCTGGCAGCTACCTCTGTAATTGTCCACAGGATTTCGAGCTGAACCCCACCGGAGTGGGGTGTGTCGGTAAGAGGCGTGAATGGCTTCCCCGGGTGCAAGAGGCAGCCAGAAGGGGGCCAGGCTGTGGCCTTTTCCACTCTGGGGCTCCCACGGGCCACATTTTGTGGCACGAAACTCGTTGACCCCCTTCGGCCAGTTTTTCTCCCTCATCTCGGCCTACCTCACAAGGCCGTTAGGAGGGTAGAATGCGAGCTAAATAATAAAAATTCTGAAACAGACATTCCCATCCAAAAAAAAAGCTGCCTCTTGAACTGAAGTCGGGGAAGTTAGGTTTTGGATCTTAATTCCCATGCTCCTCCCTATAACTGGTTGTACTGCCTCAGGGATAATGGATGTTGTAGTCTGCCAGGGAACTCTGGTCTGCCCTGTAGAGGAAAGGAGATGATGTCTGTGGAGGGGAAAAAGTCGCCCGATCTGCTGAGCTCTGAGTTTTTAATTCCCTCTCCCTCCTTTTTCTCTCCCCGGGTTTCGTCTTCCCATCCCAGACACCCGGGTCGGGAACTGCTTTCTGGATACCCAGGATCGGGGCGATGGAGGCATTTCTTGCAGCGCCGAGATCGGTGTCGGGGTGACCCGGGCATCATGCTGCTGCTCTCTCGGCCGGGCGTGGGGCAACCCTTGTGAGCTGTGCCCTCCAGCAAACACTAGTGAGTACCGGGGCAATCCTGGGCTGGCCCTGATCCTTTGGCCGCGTGGGGACCAGCGTCGCATCCTCTGAGTTTGCGTCAGGAAAAGAAAAAACACCTTTCGTGGGCTAGATCAACTCATCCCTTGAGCGTTCGGGCAGTAACCCGCTTCTCATTCTCGCAGCCGAATACAAGACCTTATGTCCGGGTGGTGAGGGCTTCCGGCCGAATCCCATCACAGTCATTTTGGAAGGTAAGATCAGGCGGAGGCTCCCACGAGCAAAAGGACCCTCGATTTCCACCAAATCAGCTCAAAAAACACATTAATGGGGTGGGCGACTGGTTTGGAAAAAAAAAAAACAAAACTCCTTAAGGCTGCAAGAAGCATTAAGCCCTCCATGTTAACAACTTCCCCATATTTGACCGGCCAAAGATTGGCAAACTCGGCCAGGGAAAACCACAAAACAAAGAGTTCACTGTATTGGAAGAGGGGGGGGCAGAAGGTCATCTGATCTGACCCACACTCAGTCATCCTTTTAAGGAGAAACAGGGCTCAGCTGCGCCCCTTTCATTTTGTCCTTTCCTCGCTCCCAGACATTGACGAGTGCCAAGAACTCCCTGGTCTCTGCCAAGGAGGGAACTGCGTCAATACCTTTGGGAGCTTCCAGTGTGAATGCCCGCTAGGCTATTACCTGAACGAGGACACCCGCATTTGTGAAGGTACGGAGGAGGAAGATGGTGTCGGGGAAGCAAAAAAAGGACCCATTTTGGGGCGGGTGTGTAGAAATCCCATTTCACAGAGTCTCACTCAGGTCCTTCAATGAATCAGAATTTTATTTTGAGGGCCAGCCCTACCGTTGGGCAGAAGGAGGCCACTGATGCCTTGGGGGGGGGGGCAGAGATTGGGAGGTGGCCTCCAGGTGTTTGGGGTCTTGTGCCTTGCGACCTGTTCCCTGAAGCTTGCTTTATTTCGGGTGCAGGCAAGGCGATGGGTCGAAGACACGTTCCATTCATGGATAGAACTGGAGGGGGGAACCCTCGCAGGGTTGGTTTGTGGGGGGGGGTTTGGACTCAGACAGCAGACTCTCTTGAGATGGCTCCTCGTCAACTGTACCACAAGGGTTTTTTTTAAGGAAGCAGAAACGTGGAGATGAATCTACGGGTCCCATAAACCCCGAACCATCTTTTCTGGCGTCTTTGGGAGCTTCCTGTCCAGAGGGCTTTGGAATAACGCTCGGCGTGCTGGGGGGAACCCTTGTTTTCTCCTCCCATTCCCCCACCCCGCTACCATCTTCCAGACATCGACGAGTGTTCAGCGCACATAGGGATCTGCGGCCCGGGGACCTGTTACAACACGCTGGGGAATTACACCTGCGTCTGCCCCCCGGAATACATGCAGGTCAACGGCGGGAACAACTGTATGGGTACGAAACCAAGGGGGGCGCCCCCATAAAATGGGCTTGGGGGGTGGCGGTCTCTCTATCTCGCTGGAACGGTGTTTCAGAGAGAAATTTGTCCAGCTTATTTCCTCCTATGCTTTTTTCCCATCTCCCCCAAAATCTTCCCTTTGGTTCTATACCCACCCAAGCCCTGTGGGTCCATCATGCTAGCAAATGCAAATAAAATAAATAAATGGGGATAGGGAGTCCCTCCCTGCTTTCGGCACCCACCCAACGGGGAAGGGAGAGCATTACAGAGAGGACCAGGGTGGGGGTGGGTCAAAGCAGAGGAACCTCTTCGGAAAGAAAGAGTTGGCAACCCAGTTCAGCCACTTAACAAGGAGGAATCCGTGTGACTTTGAAGTCCAGGAGGGAGCGGGGAAAATCTGTAGGTTTCTGTGCGGGATTCTCACGGGGGTTCTTTTTTGAAAAGCTCCCTTTTCAGACTTACTAGCTTTTGTCAAAACCCAACCCCCCCTCCCCTTTCACTGATGAGGCTGCTTCCTCTGCTGTGGCTGGACCATGGGCACTGTAGTAACAGATGCAAAATAAAACTTAAGTTTTTGAAGTCCTGGGTCAGGCAGCCCTTTGGCCTGATCCTGTCTCTTCTCTGCCCGCGCCCTCCTTTTCCTACGACACCCCCTATCTCGGTTCTGTTCCAGACATGAGGAAGAGCTTGTGTTACCGCAACTATAACGATACCTGTGAAAACGAGCTGTCCTTCAACATGACCAAGAAGATGTGCTGTTGTTCGTACAACATCGGGAAGGCCTGGAATAAGCCCTGTGAGCCCTGCCCCACCCCTGCCAGCCGTAAGTGACTTGCTTGGGGCCAGGACCTTCTCTGCGGGGTGGGGTGTGAGCCTCGTGACGAAACTGGGCCAGCGCTGAGCAGCTACTTTGGAAGTGATGAGTGTCCTGGAAGAGCGCACCTCCTCCGCCCCAAGCCCGGTGAAATTTGGGGTCCAAAGCATGTGCCCAGAGAAATCCGTTTCTAGAAGGAGTGCTCCTTCAAGTGTTTTTTTAAAAGTCTAACTGTAAAATGTCTCTCTCTCTTCTCTCTCTCTCTCTACCATTGGTACAAAGTACAGTGTCATGATGAGGTAAGGCGGCCTTCACTAAAACTGATTTGCTAGTCTGGTTCGCCCTTAAGGTGAAAAAATACAGACCAATGTAGAAAAAGAACTCATGCAGAGAAACCTAATGCCGAAAAAACATTCACTCAGAAGCACACGCAGGTGCTCTTTGCTGAACCTGAGCCGTTTGCCAGGTCTTCCACCTCAGGTCTTGCAAAGGGACTGTCTCCTTTATCCCACAAGAGGGTGAGGGTGCCTTTTTTTCCTTGCAGCTGAGTACCAGATCCTGTGTGGCAACCAGGCCCCTGGCTTCATCATTGATATTCACACGGGAAAGCCGATCGGTAAGGAAACCCTCTCCCATAAACCATCCTTTTGCTCCCTGCTTGAACCCCACCCACCACCCCGCCAGAAGTGACACCCTCCCCTCTCCCTCCCCGGCAGATATTGACGAATGCAGCGAGATCCCCGCCATCTGCACCAACGGCGTTTGCATCAACCAGATTGGCAGCTTTCGTTGCGAGTGCCCCATCGGCTTCAGCTACAACAACATCCTGCTGATCTGTGAAGGTGACGGTCCAGGGAGAGGAGGAGGAGAAAAGGATCTGGGGAGGGGAGGAGGGAAGGAGGGAGGCAGGCAGGGGAGGCCCACGCCAAAAGTATTATTCAATCCTTTTGCAACGAATCTTTCAGTGCCACATGTCTTGGGACCATAGGCATGAAGCAAGCGATTTGGCCCCATGTTGATTGATGCAAACTTGTGTTGGAAAGCACAGATCATTTTTCTTTCTTGAGGGAGCACTGCTTCTAACTACAGGCTCAGCGTCTGGTCTAGAGAGGCTCCTGAGTTCCCCCCCCCCCTCTGCTTCTGCTCTCCTGCAGACATTGACGAATGCAGCAGTGGAGAGAACCTCTGCCAGCGCAATGCCGACTGCCTGAACATCCCGGGTAGTTACAGGTGCGAATGCTCCTCTGGATACAAGCTGTCGCCGAGCGGAGCATGTGTGGGTAAGATGGGCCTCCTCCCTTTGCTCCATGGACCCAAAGGGATCCCTCACCCTCCCCCCCTTTCTCAGCTGGGGAAGCAGTTATGGACAAGCCAGGATTCTTCGCTGGGCCTGTAAAATGAGGATAGATGCCTGCTTTATAGGGTCGTTGTTGAGCACTGTAAAGTGTGTGTGTTTTTTTTAAAAAAAGAGTTTCCCACTGTTTGCTTCTCTTTTCGACCCCGAGGCCGAAACGAGTGTCAGGAAATCCCCAACGTCTGCAGCCACGGGGACTGCGTCGACACGGAAGGGAGCTACCTCTGCCTCTGTTTCAATGGATTCAAAGCCACCGGTGACCTGACCATGTGCATGGGTAGGTTCGGGGGTGGCTCGAGATGGCTCCAGCCAGAGTCAGTCCGATTCCAGGTCCCTAGAGGGACAGCGAGAAATCCAGCGTAATTGTTGGAAACCCTGCAAAAAAACGGTGGCCAAAAACAGCCCGCCCATTCGGAGCAAGGGTAAGAGGAGCCTCACCCTCACTCGGAATTAGCTCCGTCCCGTGGTTGAGGATCCAAGCTTGCGAGACGCCATTTTCTTGGCTTCCTTTTTTTTACGCAACCGCTCAAAAAGTAGGTCTCTCTGCCTATTTTGGAGGGAAGCAGAGAGGCCTTTGGATCTTGTCAGGAAAGCCGTAGAAAACGGCCCGCTCGCTGATCAGCGGCCCTTCTCTCCCCCCCCCCAGACATTGACGAGTGTGACCGCCAACCCTGCGGGAACGGGACCTGCAAGAACACGGTGGGCTCCTACAACTGCCTCTGTTTTCCTGGCTTTGAGCTGACCCACAACAACGACTGCATGGGTAAGGGGTGGAGAGAAACGGGGAAGGGGGCGGGCTGGTTGCGCGCACGGCGAGCAGGGGAGGGAAGCCCCTCCCCGGTGAGCTTCCTGGCGAGGCCATGCTCACCTCGCCGGGCCCATTTCTCCCCCGCAGACGTGGACGAGTGCTCGGCCCTGGTGGGGCAAGTGTGCCGGAACGGCCAGTGCATCAACAACGTGGGCTCTTTCCGTTGCCTCTGCCAGGAGGGCTACGACCACACCCCGGACGGCAAGAATTGTGTTGGTGAGTCCCTCTGGAACTTCCCCTCTCCCAGGAGGGCATGAGAAAGCCTTAGCTGGTGTCTCAGCTGGTGTGTGTGTGTATGCTTTGTTTGGACTACAGCTCCCATCATCGTGGCATCATCTTCTTTTCTCTCTTTTGCTCAATTGCTGCACCTTGCAAAGCTCGTTCATGTATCTTGTGACGTTTTCGTGGACTGGGAGGGGGGGGTCCAGCCTTTGAGGCAGGGACTGGGCGACCTCCCACCAGCCTCTCAGCCTCTTGACCTCCCCCACATCTTTGGGATCTGACAGTTCTGCCCCCTTTCTGGGTCTGGAGGGGATGCTCTCCTGCTTCTCCTTTCTGGAGAACTCTTCCAGACTGGTGAGACCCGTGTGACCCCCAACGTCCACCTTCTTCTTCCTCCCCATAGACGTCAATGAATGCATCAGCCTTCCAGGGACCTGTTCCCCAGGAACGTGCCAGAACTTAGAAGGCTCCTTCCGTTGCATCTGCCCTCCGGGTTACGAAGTCCAGAATGACAACTGCATTGGTAAGGAGGGTCCATCCCACGACCCACAGAGACGCCCACCTCCCCGGTTGTAGTTTAACTTGCTGAGCTTACCCACAGTCTACTTAGTTATGGCCTTCCCACTAATATCACATTCCCAGAATCTTCTGACAAAAGGGTGTTTTAAAATACAAATCAAGGGAGCTGACCTCTGTTTGGGTCCGTTCTCCGTCATCTGTGCGACCCCTTGGAACAGCTCAAGTCTTGCAAGCTCAAGACCGTGGCTTCCTTTACAGCATCGCTCCATCTCACCTGAGTCCCAGTCAAACCAGTTGGGCCATTGAGCTGCCTCTGGTCTGCCCCAGAGCTTTCCTAAAGGAGCAGGTTTGGGGCAACGACTCCCATCGTTCCCCAGGCAAAAAAGGCCAGCCCTCGAGCCGGCCTTGGGAGGATGGGCATTGTTGGCCGGCCACTTCCACACCTCTTTGGGTGGGTTTCAGACATCAACGAGTGCGAGGAGGAGCCCAATATCTGCCTGTTCGGGACCTGCACCAACATCCCAGGGACCTTCCAGTGCATTTGCCCGCCAGGGTTCGTGCTGTCCGACAACGGCCGCCGTTGTTTTGGTGAGTGCCGAGGGCCTGGCAGGGTGGGTGGGGAGTTCCTCCAACCATTGTGGCCATTCTGGGGAGGGAAAAGAGGACCACTTTCATTGTACCTACGGTGAGAGTCAAGTTGGATCCAGAGGGAAAGAGCTGCTTGGCCAGGCCAATCCTCCGAGTTAGACTGCTCCTGGGTACGGAGGTTTTACTTAACCCACGCAAACAGATCTTTGAACTGCTCCTTTCACATTACAATGTCCCAGAATCCTCTAGCTGGAAATTCTTGGGGTCTAGAAGTTAAAGCACCCCCCCTGCTCTGGTTGGGCTTTTTTGTGCTGTTTCCCCATCCCTGCTCAGGGACAGCTCCTAAATCATCTCCCGCTTGGATCAAGCTAAGTACAGTGGGGTCTTGACTTGAGAACTTAATCCGTATTGGAAGGCGGTTCTCAAGTCAAAAAGTTCTCAGGTCAAATCTGCATTTCCCATAGGAATGCATTGAAAACCATTTGATCCGTATCTGCTCTTTTCCGTCCATAGAAACTAATGGGAAGCTGCTATTCTGCCTTTGACCACTAGAGGGGGATATTTTGTTTCTCTTTTTCTTAGGTCAAAAAAGGTTCAGGGAAGGCAGGGAAAATACAGTCCAGGCAGTACCAGGCAGTCCGAAGACTGTCTCCCAATCCACTCTCTAAACGCTGGGAGGAGTGAGGAAGCAGACAGGCACCCTTTTCACTGGCCAACAGTTAACTGAAAGTTCACATTTTGCGCTTTCCCTGCCTCCCACGTGGTTTTTTTTCAGTTCTTAACTCAAATCTAAGTATGTAAGTCAAGTCAATATTTTCCTATGAGAGTGATTCTTAAGTCAAAATGTTCTTAACTCGAGCCGTTCTTAAGTCAAGACCCCACTGTAGATGATGATGGACAGAGAGCAGAACACCTCTCATCCTTTGCCCTGATGGGATCACATTACGCGAAGGATTCTGGCTGCAGAATTTGCCTTTTCCACCCCACTCGCAACCCCCTCCCTTTAAAAAAAAACTTTTCCCCTTGCTTTCTTTCCCCGCAGACACCCGCCAGAGCTTCTGCTTCACCCGCTTTGACAGCGGGAAGTGCTCGGTCCCGAAGGCCTTCAACACCACGAAAGCTCGGTGCTGTTGTAGCAAGATGCCCGGGGAAGGCTGGGGGGACCCTTGCGAACTGTGCCCCCAGGAAGGAAACGGTGAGTAGCGACCCACCTGGCTCGGCCGGGGTGGGCGGTTTGGCAAAGGGGAAATCCGTAAAACGTCCTTTTGATCAAGACGAGGTTGCCGGCCATCAGATCTTCAGAAAGAGGCGCATCAGTGTGCCATTGTTCACGTTTAAATGCTGAACACTTTACATCTTGCTCTTTAGGCATTGAGTGCTTTAATGCCTTGCTTGATTCCTTGAGTCATTCAGGTACAGTGGAAAAACAAAATCTTCTGGCCCTTATTTATTTCTGGGTGAGCGTTCCTTTTTTCCCAGCCCACCCCTTTGTTAACATCCTCAGAATTAAAAAGGAACGGTTCACACTGCTGAGATAATATCGTGTACAAATTATCGTATCAACGGGCCACCAGGCAATCAATCGCATGATAGAAAATATCAAAATAACAGTGTCCATCTTTAAGGATTCAAAGAACACTTTTTCACTTTTCTTGTAAGAATGTTGAGGAATGGCGTCTCCTTTCTAAACACCCACCCCCTGCCTTGTCAGTTGCTTTCCAGGAGCTGTGCCCGTATGGCCATGGTGCCATCCCTGGACTCGGAGATACCCGAGAAGGTCAGTCTCGTCGTCCCTCCGAAGAAAGGCTGGAGGCGAGAGGGAAACCCCGTCTTCCCGTTTGCCATGGCCTTTGAGATTTTGCGTACAAGCTTGTGAGTTAAGCTAGACCTCTAAGAACTCTGGAGGTTTTTCACAGGGGCGGATGGAGAGAGCCATCCGGAAGGATTGTGGATAATTTCCTCCACCCTGTTTCATTCGAACCATTTTTTCTGGGCAAAATTGGTGTATTTGTGTGAGGAGGGCAAATCAAGTAAAAACCATGCCAGTTCCACTTTTCTTCCTTCCTGCCCGTTTTGGGGACTCCCCTCCTTCTGTTAATCCTCCCCAGATGTGAACGAATGCTTGGAGAACCCCAGCATTTGTGTCAACGGGGCCTGCATCAATACGGACGGGTCCTTTCGCTGTGAGTGCCCCTTCGGATACAACCTGGACTACACTGGCGTGAACTGTGTGGGTAAGTTGTGAGCGGCCGCTCTGCAGCCCAAACCCTTCTCAGAGGGCGGAGACTGGAGGGGGAAAGGTGCAGCGGTGGCTTTAAAATAAGGCCACGGCTTCGAGATGCACGAATCGGGGACACGTTCGGTAAAACACGAACGGGCTGGGAAAGTGGCTTCCTAGCCAGGCCCCAAATCATGTTTTTTCTCCCCCGCCCACCAAGACACGGACGAATGCTCCATCGGAAACCCCTGCGGGAACGGGACCTGCACCAACGTGGTCGGGGGCTTCGAGTGTGCCTGCGACGAGGGATTCGAGCCAGGGCCGATGATGACGTGTGAAGGTAACGGCGCTTCATTTCGGACCACGGTCGGTTGGGGAAGTGCAAACCGTCACCAGATTTTTTTTGCCCAGCCTCTTAAGCTCCCCCGGCCAAGAAGCAGGCATTACATAGCCGTGCCAAGAAAGACCTGTTTGCCACATCACTGTTGGGGGTAGACTGCTCCTGTCCATGGAGGGTTTGCTTTGGAATGGTCGGTGACCCTGCCTGCCCCCCCTCAGAAGGGCGGCATCCTCCGGGGGAGCAAAGATGGGGTTCCTGAGTCCACAATCTTCTCTCTGCCCCCCCCCCCAGATATCAATGAGTGTGCTTTGAACCCCCTGCTCTGTGCCTTCCGGTGCCTCAACACCCTCGGCTCCTACGACTGCACTTGCCCCTCAGGGTACACCTTGCGGGATGACCGACGAATGTGCAAAGGTAAGGGATCTTTCCCAGCCAGGATTTGGGCCCTTCTGGATGCCGCCCAGTCTGTTATCTCCGAGCGACGGCGACCCTTGAAGAGGAAAGGAAGGTTCTAGTCCTTACGGCTAGTTCCCCAGAGATCTTTCCAAACTGTAGCAGGAGTCGTTGGGGTTTTGAACCCTGGGCTGTCTTGCGCCTGCTACTGTCTCCCTCCCTTGCTGCAGACCTGGACGAATGCGCCGAAGGCACCCACGACTGTGGCTCGCAGGGCATGCTGTGCAAGAACCTCATTGGCACCTTCGCCTGCATCTGCCCGCCGGGGATGCAGCGCCGGCCGGACGGCGAGGGCTGCACAGGTGAGAGGCACACCACCCGCCCTCCCGGTTTCCTCTTTTGGTTTTAAGAAAGATGCCAGCTTTCTAGTTCTCATGACCACAGGGAACAAAAGTGGGTGTGTCATGTGGGTGCTTTGCTCAGGTGAGATGGTCCAGTGGCTTATAGATATGTAAGATATTTGTCATTTCTAAGATTCAGTGTTAGACGGTTAGCCCCCTCACGGGTATTTCTGAGATTTAGGAGATGGACGGCTTGTCCTCCCAACGAGCTGGGCCGGCGGGCCAGCCCAAGAGGGGAGAATCCCACGTCACGTCTGGGGCTTTGTAGCCAACGAAGGGTGGGGAAGTGGGGCAGGAAGCAAAGAGGTGGCTTTTCCTTCCCCTCCTGACCGGATCTTCTCCCACCCCTTCCCAACCCGCAGATGAGAATGAGTGCCGTACAAAGCCGGGCCTTTGCCCCAACGGCCGCTGCGTGAACGCCGTGGGCAGCTACCACTGTGACTGCAACGAAGGCTTCCAGAGCAGCCCCTCCGGCACTGAATGCCTTGGTAAACCACCACCCCCCCCAGCGCTTGAGTGGAGGTGGTTGGCAGCCATCACGGGACAGCTGGGTGGTGGATGCTGGGAGTCGTCTCGGGATAGCACAAGAAGGGGTCTGAAGCATTCAGCCCAGGATGGGCTGGTTCACAAGAGTGTGAGCCAAGTTGTACCCTCTCAGTGTGACAGGAAAGAATAGAGGGGAGGGTGAGTGTGATTTGAAGAGGGTGGCTGCCCTTAACATCCATCTGCCCTCCTTAGCATGCACGGAGCATGATCCGCACCCGAGTCCCGCCACCAGGCGAGCTGCCCAGTAACCCTGCCTCTTTCCCACGCCAGACATGCGTCAGGGCTTCTGCTTCACGGAGGTGCTCCAGACCATGTGCCAAATGGCCTCCACCAACCGGCACCAGGTTGCAAAATCGGAGTGCTGTTGCAACGGAGGGCGAGGCTGGGGGCCCCAGTGCGAACTCTGCCCCTTCCCGGGCACTGGTCCTTACAAAAAGATGTGTCCACACGGGCCGGGCTACATGACAGATGGGAGAGGTGAGTGCAGGGCCCTCGTCGACTTGGGCAGCTGATTCCAAGAGGAAGAGGGTCAGAGGAGAAATCAGTGCCTGACATGGCCATCGGAGGGAGACACTGAACAGGCAGATAAGACTTCATTCATCAAGTGCAGGATGAGTGTGTGGCCACTGGAGGGAGAAAAGGCCCTTTGTAGTTTCCATAAGAAGCAACAGCAGGCTGCTGAACAAAGGTGTGGCCTACAAAGGATGTGTCAGCATTACAAAAATAAATCATTTTATTCTTTAAAAGTTAATATTACTTAAATATTTAGGCCACTTTATGCGAATCACTGCAATAACAGCCTTTGGCCACCAAAGGGAGACACAGCAGGTTCATAAATATCAGGATGCAATGGCAGAATTTGGCCACCGGAGGGCAACAAAGCGCAGGTTCATGAATACCAGGATGCAATTGCAGCCTTTGGCTATCGGAGGGAGACAAAGAGCAGGTTGATAAATGCCAGGCTGCAATGGCAGGGTTTGGCCACTGGAGGGAGACAAAGCAGGTTTATAACAACCAGGCTGCAATGGCAGGGTTTGGCCACCACAGGGAGACAAAGAGCAGGTTCATAAATATCAGGATGCAATAGCAGCCTTTGGCCACCAGAGGGAGAAACAGCAGGTTCATGAATATCAGGATGCAATAGCAGCTTTTGGCCACTGGAGGGAGACAAAGCACACATCCACAAATCTATCAGGTTGCAGTATCAGGAAGTGGGTCATTGAATATGTAACAGCTTTGTAAATCTTAGGTTGCAGTAGCATGATTTCACCACTGGAGGGAGAGAAAGAGCAGATTCATGAAAACTAGGCTGCAATAGCAGACTTTAGCCACCAGAGGGAGAAAGATAGCATGTTTGAGGTTTAATTTATTAATTCCCATTAAAAGATGCTCCATGACTCCCTTGGTGGTCAAAGGCCACCTTTGCAGCCTGGTATTTATGAACCTGCTCTTTGTCTCCCTCCGGTGGCCAAATCTTGCCATTGCAGCCTGGTAGTTATGAACTCGCTTTGTCTCCCTCAGGTGGTGAAAGGCTGCAGTGGCATCTTGATATTTATGAACCTGCTCTTTGTCGCCCTCTGGTGGCCAAACACTGCCATTGCAGCCTGGTAGTTATGAACTCGCTTTGTCTCCCTCCGGCGGTCAAAGGCTGCAGTGGCATCTTGATATTTACGGACCTGCTCTTTGTCGCCCTCTGGTGGCCAAACACTACCATTGCAGCCTGATAGTTATGAACTCGCTTTGTCTCCCTCCGGCGCTCAAAGGCTGCAGTTGCATCTTGATATTTATGAACCTGCTCTTTGTCGCCCTCTGGTGGCCAAACACTGCCATTGCAGCCTGGTAGTTATGAACTCGCTTTGTCTCCCTCCAGTGGTCAAAGACTGCAGTTGCATCTTGATATTTATGAACCTGCTCTTTGTCGCCCTCTGGTGGCCAAACACTGCCATTGCAGCCTGGTAGTTATGAACTCGCTTTGTCTCCCTCCGGCGCTCAAAGGCTGCAGTTGCATCTTGATATTTATGAACCTGCTCTTTGTCGCCCTCTGGTGGCCAAACACTGCCATTGCAGCCTGGTAGTTATGAACTCGCTTTGTCTCCCTCCAGTGGTCAAAGACTGCAGTTGCATCTTGATATTTATGAACCTGCTCTTTGTCTCCCTCTGGTGGCCAAATCTTGCCATTGCAGCCTGGTAGTTATGAACTCGCTTTGTCTCCCTCCAGTGGTCAAAGGCTGCAGTTGCACCTTGATATTTATGAACCTGCTCTTTGTCGGCCTCTGGTGGCCAAACATTGCCATTGCAGCCTGGTAGTTATGAACTCGCTTTATCTCCCTCCGGTGGTCAAAGGCTGCAGTTGCATCTTGATATTTATGAACCTGCTCTTTGTCAGCCTCTGGTGGCCAAACACTGCCATTGCAGCCTGGTAGTTATGAACTCGCTTTGTCTCCCTCTGGTGGTCAAAGGCTGCAGTTGCATCTTGATATTTATGAACCTGCTCTTTGTCGGCCTCCGGTAGCCAAACACTGCCATTGCAGCCTGGTTGTTACAAACCCGCTCTGTCTCCCTCCACTGGCTACTTCTGGTACTGCAGGCTACTTATGAGCCCACTTTGTCGGCCACCCCATATTGCACCCTGGTATTTATGAGCTTGTTCTGCCTCCCTCAGGTGACTACCCCAATACTGCAACCTATTTATGAAGCTGCTCTGCCGCCATCTCATGGTTACCCCTGGTGCTGCAACTGATTTATTAAGCAGCTCTATGTCTCCCCCCAGTATCCACCCCAGTATTGCAGCCTATTAATGACCCTTCTTACTATCTCCGTGTGTTGGTCTCTCTAAGGCACACCCGCTGCTACCCACTAAAGGAGCTATGAACTTGCATAGTGCCTGTCTCCAGTGGCCATTCCCTTCCCTTTGGTTTTTCATACTATGGGATAGTGACAGGGAGAATTCCCATAGTGATGTGCCCACCTTTGCTACCCCAGCAATGTAACATTCCACTCAGAATTAACCTCAAGGACTTCACATTTCCCTCTTTGTTTCCATTTTACAATCCAGACATTGATGAATGCAAGGTGCTCCCAAACCTGTGTAAAAATGGGCAGTGCATCAACAGCATGGGCTCCTTCCGATGCCTCTGCCAGCTGGGTTACACATCTGACATCACCGGAACAGCTTGCCAGGGTGAGCCCAACCTCCCAACAGCTCAGAAAGAACGCATCAGAAATAAGATGTTACATGTGTTTAATTCATTTTGACATACTTGCCCTTACGATGCGTGCAGAAGGGTAATGGTGGTGATTTCCTTGAGAAGGAGTGATTTTCAGGAATTAAAAGACTTCCTCCTTCTTTCCCACCAGTCATGGGAATTGCATGAAAGCCTTGGAAGCTGCAGGACAGAAAGCGGAGGCCTTTCCTTATCTAGAGTTTGAGACCTTGACAGAGGGAACACTGACTCTTTTTTCCCGTTTGGTTCACCTCTTCCTTTTAAATTTCGGCCGTAGACCTTGATGAATGCAACCAGTCCCCCAAGCCCTGCAATTTCATCTGCAAAAACACAGAGGGAAGCTTCCAATGTTTGTGCCCGAGGGGTTACATCCTGCAAGAAGATGGGAAAACCTGTAAAGGTATTTAGCCGTTTGGAAAGGGAGAAAGCTTGAAATTTGAGACCCTGGTAGAATTCTGTTTGATTTCTTGGTATCAAACTGCCTTGATCTGACGGGATGGATTGGAGAAGAGCTGTCTGCTGGCTTTTGTGTGTCTGTGAATATTTCAAAGCAAAATATCTTGAAATCCCCTTGGGGGGAAAAACATTTTGAAAAGGAAAAGGTACTTAAAAGTGTACACCGAGCAGTTGCATTTAGAAAGTGGGTTTCCATGCACAATTTAAAGAAGGTGTTTCAAATACAGTGGTGCCTCGCTTAACGAGCGCCTCATTTAACGATGAATCCGCATAGCAGTGAGGTTTTTGTGATCGCAAAAGCGATCGCATTGTGATGTTTTAGATGGCCAAAAATCGCTTTGCGATGATTGGTAAGCGTTTCACTTACCGATTTTCGCATAGTGATGTTTTAAAAACAGCTGATCGGCAGTTCCAAAATGGCCGCCAGGGGAAAAATGGCCGCCCGCAGTGTTTTCGCACCCTTTCCTCGCTTACTGGGCAGTGAAAATGGCAGCCAGATAGAGGATTTCCGCATAGCGGTGAGTTTTTTCCCCATAGGAACGCATTAAACGTGTTTTAATGCGTTCCTATGGGCTTTTCCCCCCGCATAGTGACGAATCTGGATAGAGACAATTTTTTCGGCACAGATTATCGTCGCTATGCGGGGCACCACTGTATGTATTTTGACAAACAAGGCTTGCTCAAAAATGCCTCTAGGAACAGAATTAAGAGTTAATTTCTTGTACTGTTCTAACAATTTATATGAAATGTTCATTTTGAGACAGGTGTTTTTATACAGGTATTACAGAGTTAAAGTCCATGCATAACAAACAATACATATAAAATGCGTACCTTTAGAAAATTCAGTTTTTAAAAAATGCATTTTGACATATGCTTAATAATGTATTTCCAAGCTTAATTTAAACAAAATATACCAAAGTTTAATTTAAACAAAATATACCAGAATTTGGGGTTGTGTTTTAAAGATGCATATTTCAGAGTGGACTTCTACGCATAATTTAAAAATATCCCCACAAGGGAATTAAAAATAGTTACCCATAAAAACATACCTAGTTACAATTAGGTATTATTTCTGCATCGTCCAACGAGTTAAAGAGTAAAAAAATGAAAGAAAAAAAATATCAGTAAGTTATAGGAAGGTGTGATTTACATCATACACCAACACCAGGTAGCGTTCTGATATTTTAAGGTAACTATTTTAGTTGTTCCTGAACAGTAGTAACAAAACACAGAGTTGCTTTGTGAAACAGTAATTATAAGAGGTACAACCAGAAAGCTTTCAGTTAATAACTCTACGTGTTAGAGTTACCATTTTAAAAAATCAACTCTGTGCTTTTTTAGGAACCCTAGTTGTAACTCACTCCTTTTTTCCAAGTTACTTTCCGTTCCATCTGGGGGCGGGAATAACTCCTGGGTTCTTTTCTTGATGGCGTCTAGACTTGGACGAATGTTCGACCAAACAACACAACTGCCAGTTCCTCTGTGTGAACGTGATCGGCGGATTCAACTGCAAGTGCCCGCCGGGTTTCACTCAGCACCATTCATCCTGTATCGGTGAGTTCCCTAGGCTCGGGATCAATGGAATGGGGAAAACGAGCAACAGCGACTCTTGTTGAGCCCAAAGGTGACCCACCTCCTGCCTCCCCCCACCCACCGCACAGATAACAACGAATGCACGGCCCAGCCAACCCTGTGCGGAGCCAAAGGGCAGTGTCTGAACACCCCCGGGAGCTACAACTGTGAGTGCCAGAAGGGTTTTACGCTCGACATGTCCGGCAACAGCTGCGAAGGTACGAAGGGAGGGCACCTCAGAGCGTCATGCCGATGGCCAAGCAGGCGCCCCAAAAAGGGAGATGGGGGAACCTAGCTTCTGGCCCCCACTTCCTTTTGGAACACTGATGTTTTGGCTTTGAGATTCAACTACTAAGACATTGCTTTCCCCCCCACTAAAAAACACAAAAAAACCAAACCTTTGTTGGCACACAGATGTGGACGAATGTGATGGAAACCACCGGTGTCAACACGGATGTCAGAACGTGCTGGGGGGCTACCGCTGTGGCTGCCCCCAGGGCTACATCCAGCACTACCAGTGGAACCAGTGCGTGGGTAAGTGGCAGAGCCCAGAAGCCCAAGAAAGCCGAAGGGGCATGACTGAGCTCATAAGTAGCCCATAGATTTATACTTAGGTGTTGTGAGTTACTTTTGGGGTGGGTTATGGGGAGACCACCGACGACCCCTTACCACTGTTCTGGTTCCTGGTGCGTTTCCTCGCAGACGAGAATGAGTGTTCCAGCCCCACGGCCTGTGGGTCGGCCTCCTGCTACAACACGCTGGGGAGCTTCAAGTGCCTCTGCCCCTCCGGCTTCGATTTCGACCAAGCCTTCGGAGGCTGCCAGGACGTCAACGAGTGCGCGGCGGGGAGCAGCCCCTGCAGCTACGGCTGCTCAAACACGGAAGGGGGTTACCTGTGCGGCTGCCCGGGCGGGTATTTCCGCGCAGGACAAGGGTAAGTCCGCCATCCGGCCTTCGGCACTCTCTTGGCCCGGGGGGGGGGGGCGTTCAGAGCCTTTGTCTTTGGAAAAGACCCCTGTCTCCATCCAAAGCTAGCCTCCGGAGGGTGGCGCCAAAGTACCGTCAGGCAAGGAACCGTCCGGCTTGCCACCTTCCTCCTCTCTCTCATGCTCTCCTGTTCTCGGACTTTTCTCTTCCGATGGCAGGCACTGCGTCTCTGGGCTCGGTTTTGGCAAAGAGGCGTATCTCCCCGCCCCGCCAGAGGAAGAAGAGGAGAACCTGCTGTCTCCCGAGGCGTGTTATGAGTGCAAGATCAACGGCTACCCAAAGAGAGGGCGTCACCGGCGCAGCGCCAACGAGACCCAGGATCGTTGGGTAAGAGCGCCTGATCTCTTTTCGTGCTTTACGATGTTTGGGAGAGAACAGACAGTAAAGGAACTTCCCTGCTGTAACTTTTCAAAGTTACGTTTAGAAGTTTAAAACAGGGAGGATCCTTGGGGCCCTCTGGAAGGCTCAGAGGTTTTGTCTCACAGAACTTGCTTCTCCAGAGAGTGCCATCCACAAAAGCTGCTACCGTGGCCGTGGGTCCTTTTGAAGGCTGTAACAGAGGAGAAAGTCCCGCGTCACCTTTTAAAAAGTAATTTCCCACAAATGTTCTTCTTTTTTTTCCCCCTCCAGGAGGAGCAGATCGTCAGCCTCGCCAGCATTGATGCCGAGGCCCCCTTGGTGGTGGCACTGAATCTGTCTCAGCTGGGCCACAAGGAGCACATCCTCGAACTCCTGCCCGCCGTGGTCCCCTTGGAGAACCACGTCCGCTACGTGATCACTCAGGGGAACCCCGAGGGCTTCTTCCACATCCACCAGAAAGAGGGGCTCAGCTACCTCCACGTGGCCCGCAAGCGCGCCACCCCGGGGACTTACCTCTTAGAGATCCTAAGCGTGCCCCACTATCGCAAAGCAGAGCTCCAGAAACTGGAGGCCCTCAAGGATCTTGACTACCTCGCTGGAGAACTCGGCCAGGCTCTCAAGCTGAGGCTGCAACTCCGCCTTTTTTAGCCCCCGGTGGGGCACGGAGAGGCATCCGAGGAAACACCGAGCACGCGGGCTGCACAACACCCTCCTCGTCAACCCACACCCCGAACTCAGCACCCTGTTCTTCTGGGATCATCAACCAAACAACAGCCTCGGTGAGGGTGGGGGACAACCACAGGCGAACCACTCCGAATCTGTTTAGTGTTCTTTCCTCCCCCCCCCCCACCGTTCCAGGTGAACACAACCACCCCCTGTACCCACACGCACATAATCTTACACGCTGTGGGGCAGCATAATCGCTCCTGGTTGTAGGACTCTGGGAAATGACCACAGAAACGACTCAACAAACAAAGCCGTCCACTCAGCCCCCCCCCCGTCTTGCTCGCTGGAGAACCCCCAGAGCCAACAGTTTCTGCGACCCGATGGTCCCTTCTCCCATGCAGTCCGGACTCTTGGCGCGCTGCCTTTGCTACAGCGCTAGATCGGGCCAACGGTGATTGGAATTTCCATCCGACAGTCCTGGGAGGGCCGTCCGGGTTCTCGATCCTAATTCAGGGAGGCCTCCGAGAGTGGGTTTCTGAGCAAAGAATTCCAAGTCCTTCCTCCCCCAATTGCAAACGATAGGATCCTGGGGTGGCAATGAAGCCGCAGAAGCAATCTGGATCTCTTAGATCAATACCGTGTAGACTTCAGCGCTGTAGATCCAGGGTCTTAGGAGTTTTCAACAGGCCTCACCAAACGGCAGCTTTCCATAGAACGGAATCATGGTAGTTAAAATTGGAATCGAACTGTAATAATGCGTAGTGTAGGTCTCCTCTTTAGTAGCCTCATTCTTCAACTGGGTAGCCTCGTTGCAGCTTCCTTTCTCTGGGGCGTCCTCTCTCAACATGGCACAGCTTTTACGGAATTATTTATGAGCAAACGGAGAGAAATCCTTAATCCGGTTCTCAATCCAAATCGAACTCTCTGCAGAATCAGACAGCACCCACATCAGTCTCCCGGGGTCTATATGGAAGACCCTGGCCTTCTACATGAGATCCTTTCATCCCGTTTTAATCCGCTCTTGTCCTGGAGCCAGATCACTCCATAAGAACTGGTAAGGGGGAGGTCCACTCTCAGGCCAGAGAAATACGACACAAGGGAAGAAACTCAGGCATCTACACCACCCACGCGCCCGACGGCGTCCTCATCTCGTGCAGCTATAGATAAATGTATATATTTAATAAGGGTGGATTCCTGGCTTGGCTTGAACCTCTCTTCCACTCCACAGAAAGCTTTCAGGGCCTCTGCCAGGTCGGCAATCCAGTTTACAACACAAACTTTAAAATGTGCATTTCTCCGTCGGGTCTTCACCTTCTCTGCAGCCTTCTGCTGTTGGACAGAGAGACATTTTAGGGGGGAAACAGGGTTCTTTTTATATTTGTATTTTTAAAAAAAACCAATGGGGAAGGGGGCTATTATAGTACTGAAGCTAGCTTAAAAAAAAAATCCATTAGACTTCTAAAATTTAGGATGGCTGTCCACTGTTCTGGTTTTCTTCCAATGCTTCCAAAAGGGGGGAAAAAACGTGGAACAGCAAATATTTCTCAGTTTTCCAAGAGGGAGCGCAGAGAGGGTTAATCTGGTTTCTGAATCTGTGCCCCCCTTTAAAAAAAAAGCAAAGATGGGGGTATTCTCTTGAGATCCCTCTAAAACTTGAAACTTCCAGACTATATACATAATAGACTATCTATCTATCGATAGGTACCTATACTGTATATCTATACAGTCATTTCTGATCTACTTGTTCTTTCAGGTTTTGCCAAATGGTGCTAGTCCTCCCCTGCTGTTTATTAATAATATTAATAATGACAATGATAATTATAACCATGTAGCCAAAAGGGGTGTGCATAGTGAGTGGGAACGTGTGTGTGGGGTCTGTGATTTTATTCTATGTGCGTGTTGAGGCGGGGAGGGGTGTGGGGCCCTCCCCTTTGGCTCCTCCTGGTGCCACGCCGGTGGCTTTTCTCTCCGTGGCCAGGGTGGGGAGGGTTGGGCCGCGCACGGCACTGAAAGCAACCACCGGCTGCCGGGGACCTGTTTTCAAGCTTTGGGGTTTTCTTGTACCACGAGTTGGGGAGAGGCCGGCAGTAATAAAGTTATTTTGGGTTAATGTGGGTGCCATCCTCCTTTCGAAACGCCAAGCGTTCCCGTCTCCCTTGTGACCGCTGGGAGCCCGAACCCAACCCTCCGCTTTTCCAAAGCGTGGCTTCTGGCCCAAATGGTGTGTCCGGTGCGGAATAAAGAGGAGACGACCGGGAGGGCAAAGCCCAACATCCGAAGGTGGGTTTATTCAAGGGTAAAATAAGGGACAGGTGTTTCTCTTGCAGACAAAACAAGAACTTCATTTCCACGGTTTTTACCCTCCAGCAGCATCGCAGCCATGGAGCTCGGATTCACACATTAGAGGATTATTTTGGTCTCTTCCTAACCTTCAAAGAAGGGTGCGGACCCTGGAACTCCCTGCCACTAGATGGCCCCTGTCCTTTCCCCACCGTGGTCCCTTTGGCCACCTTCCGAGAACAAAAGGCAGAGACAGGTTGCGTGTTTTCCAACATCACAGATAAAAGCAGAGACCCCAGCGCCATGGGTAAGAAACGGTGGGAGGCCAATTCTGAACCATGTTCAGCAGCTTTTGTGAGGATGGCTGTTCAGATCAGGATAAGGGTCCAGTGTGGATTTTTTTTTTACCTTCCTCAAAGATGCCAAGAGGGGGCCTGAGCCGTTCTGGATGCAAAGCCCCCAGGGTGGGAGGGAGTGGTAGTCTTTTCCATGAAAACAAAGACTAGTCCTCATGGTTCGATAGGCATCGAGTTCCCCCAATAGTCCTACCTGGAGACACCGGCCAAGGAACCTGGGACAAAAGCAGATCCGACATCCATGCAGGAGACACCTTTCCTTCAGCTAAGATTCTAGTCCTCAAGGTTGTGGATGGGGACCCGGGAAGGCCCTTGACGCCAAAACCAGAGTCCTGATGTTTTAGATTCAGGCAGAATCTGTCCCCCGGCCGTTTCCACCACTTGGGTGCCTGTTCGGAAACACACACACACACACACAAAAGCCAGGGTGGAAAAATAAATTAAAAACCACCCTTTTCTTTCTCAAAAACAAAATCACGCTAAAATGTGGGTCTTCTCGCTGCCCACATCGGTGTTCACTTACCCTCCCTGACTTCCTCGTGGCGTCCAGGAAGTCCCGGCGGCCACTGGCAGCAAGATCCGGCCATGCCGGGGGGCCAGGCTAGACCAGGGCATAATCGAACTGGCCTCTCTCCAGCCCTTCCTTGTGGTCAGTCCAGTATGAGGCGGGCATGCGGCTGTAAGGGTCCAGCAGGATCCGGAAGCAGCGGATCATCAGCACCACCAGGAACACCAGGAGGAAGAGGACGAAGGCGAAGACGGTCTTCTGCTCGGCGTCCATGCCCGTGGCCCCGGTGCCTCCGGGCCCGGCCCGGCCCGGGGAAAGCAGCTCGTACTCCAGGGTGGAGGCATCATCCATCCCGGCGGCACAACCGGCCAACTGCCTTGCCGGCCGGTCCCAAGACCACGTTACAACCCCAGCAAGTGGGTTGTTTTTTTCCCCGGCGGCTGGGGATGGGCGGCCGACCCGCAATCCACCAGCAGCTCAAAGACTGCAGAAAGGGGAGAACAAGCTGAGAAGGTCAGCCACAGTCACCTGGGGGGGAGGGGGAGAGAGAGAAAATAAATTAAAATTATAAGAGAACTTGGCACGGTTTATACATGTCCCTCTGAGCTTATTTGGGGACAAACTTGAGGCCGAATCCAGCCCTTTGAGGGTTCTCCAGAAGGCGCCCCCCACTTTCCAGACCCCTCGCCCCTCTGCCCGACCTTTTATTCCTAAGTTTATCCCCAAATAAGCCATGATTCCAGCAAGGGGGGTAGAAAAGGCTACTTGGGGCCATAAATCCAGTTAGTCCCCAAAAAACAACCACCACACACACGCCAGAGCTTGACCCACTGAATCAATGGGGTTTTCAGGGAAGGGAGGAACAACACACCCCCACACCTCCGCACGGAGCAGCGGGTTCAATGGGCTTCACTCTGAATGCATTTTGGGAAAGGGACTCCTCACAGGTTCGGAAACTCCGGACAAGTTACTTGACCCATTGAACATCTGCCTGACCCAAGACACACCCAGTGAGAATCCCAAAATGGAGTCTCACAGTGATGAGAATGGGGTGCTGTTTTTTTAAAGGGTTGATTGATCCATACACACCCCCAGCTTAGATCTCCAGAATGAAGGATCAACTGGATCCAACGAAAAGCGCCTGGTGAGAAACTCACACTGAGACACGACAGCCGGGGGGGGGGAGGGGAGGGGAGCATCCTTTCCTGTTGGAAAGACTGAAGCCCAGACTGGGAAAGGTAGGAACCAAAGGGGGGGGGGGAACACATCTCTTTCTCCTCCCCCAGATGATTGCTGAACTCCAATTCAGCCGAAACTGTTATTAGCATTAAATCATCTCATGAATATTAATTCCCCTTCTCCTTTTCCAAATGAGACGGCAATTAAAACATCGCCTCTGGCTTGCCCTAGCCTCCTCTTTTTAAATCTCATGGGGGGTGCACTACAAATCTCATCATCCCTGCACCACTGACTCCATGACCCATGTGCAAGGAGAGACCCCTCACTCCCCATTCCCCGGGGGCGCCGGGTACAAGGGACCGCCTGTCCCACGGAGTCATGCCAAGACCAGCGGACGGAGGGGTGCCTCTCTCCCAAAACTTTAGGATGGGGCCAGGTACCTGTTGGGTCTCTCCACCGCGTCCCGCCTCGCAGGGAGAAAGCCAGCAACCGAAAGGCGCCTCCGGGTGGAGGAAGAAAGAGAGAGAGAGAGAGAGAGAGACGGGTCCTTTTTTCACAAGACACCTCGGATCTGTTTCTATGGAGACATCGGTGCATCAATTACAGCAGCCAAAGGTGGAGACGGAGAGAAGGGGGGGGGAAATCATATTTGGAAGAAAAAAAACACTGGAGGAGGAGGGAAGGAGGACCGGCTCTGAGGCAGGCATGCCGGAAAAATAAGGGGAGGAAAGAAGGGGGAAAAATCTGGGGGGAAAAAAGTTCTCACTGAGATTGGGAGGGACGGATGAGTCGACCGATGCCATCTGTCCATGCTCGAAAGCCCGGGGGCCGGGCGCAGGGTGGGGCCGGAGAAACCAATCTGGGAGAAGCCGGCGGCTCAAATTAATCATCCTCCTATCCCATTGAGTGGGTTGAGGGTGGGGTGGGCTAAGATTTATCCCCTCTTCCCTTGTCGGTGTGTGTTTGCCAAACTGAGTGTTTGGGAGCAGGGGGATATTTTGAATGCCCACCCCCAAAATCCTGGGAAGGGGTCTCTGGAAAAAGGTAGCATCCTGCTAAAATCTCTAATCTATCTATCTATCTATCTATCTATCTATCTATCTATCTATCTATCTATCTATCTATCTATCTATCTATCTATCTATCTATCTATCTATCTATCTATCTATCTATCTATCTATCGTTGGCTACTAAATTCTGGGTATCCTTTGTCCACACAAGAGGCTAAGTTTGGGGGGGTCCTCATTTCAAAGCAGCCTCGAGAGGGGGGGCATGTGCTAATTGTTTGGCCAAACCCACGCCAGGGAAAAGAATCACTCTCCAGCGAATCCCCGCAGGGGTGGCGCTAGGAGAGAAGCAGAGGGTGGCCACATGGAAGGGCTACAATCGGATTAAAACCTGGCCTTTCCATCTGCTCCCGAAGGAAAAGATGTCGGGATAGTGTAAAAACTCCAGGTGCTCCAATTCAAACAGCCCCCCCCAAATGCCCCCAAAATTTGCTTTCCAAAGTCATTATTTGAATGAATGAGCCACCGTTCCTCGTGCTGCCCATAACGGGGGCCTGGATTCGGCTCGTGGCTGATTTTCAAGAGGGCCAGGTTGAGACCCGGGGCCTAGTGTTACCGACCCACCTTGCAGGGCTGCTCAATAAACATGAATTGGATGAGGAAAATCTTTGGCGGGCGAGTTGCAGCACCCATTCAAAGCACAGGAGCCTGGCCAGAGAAAGTAGTTGGCAACCTTTCCTGTCCTTTCAGAGAGAGGCTGCCTCTCCGGACCAGCCCATTCACTGATTAATCGAATCCATGGTCCGACGCTGCCACAACTGGTTAACAAGGGCACTCAAGTGACCCATTCGGGGCTCTTTACTGACAAGCGGGAGGAATTAATTATATCCAGAATGAGCAACTGACTGGGAGGGAAGGGACCGCTTTGTTTCTACAGGACATGTTGAGTGATAAGATTTCGTGGCCCTCCTCCTTCTGGGGTCGGCCAAATGCATTTTTCTTTTTTCCCCATCCCTAGGATGCAAAAAAGACCTTCCTGTTTCAAGTTTCTAGTCCTTATTGCAGATTTCTGATTTGCCTGGTAGATTCCAATGTGGGTCAGGAACTTGCACACAACACTATCAGACACAGGCCCCAGTATAACTAGAAAGCTGACTTCATTCCAAAAAGGTGGGCTTCTCTTATTTCAATGATCCTTCAAAAAAAGGTCAAAAAAGTGGACCACATGAGCGTGTTTTATCTGCTCTCCCTGAAACCTTGATTAATCATCTTATTGTTCCATATTTTTCCGGCACGTAATAACCAGAGTTACACATTTTTAAATGTCATTCAAAACTATTTGCATCTTTTAAAAATTTGGCCCTACAAATCTCTTAGCTGGGGCCAAAGCACGGGAAACCCACTGCCTTTACACCTTCTCCCCACAAAAAAAATGCCTTTTAAAAAAAAGGAGAAAGACAAACTGCTGGATAGCTCAGTGGTTCGACAGGTGGGGAATTCGAATCCCCCACAATTCCACCCTGATTCAATGATCCAGAGCGGGTCCCTTCCAGCTTGGCCGTTTTAAGATAAAATTATTATTCAAAGATAGATAAAAGCCAGCACAGACGGGAAAGTAACGGTGAACCACTGACATGTGCCAGAAGTGTGTACACTATCTCGCACACTTGTGCGCGCACACACACACACACATACACACACCCTGTCTGCCCTTGAATTGGTTTTGGCTAAAGCTCAGGACATTTTTTTAAACGGATTACTTTAGAGATTTGTGACGGGCGCAGCAGGAAAAGCGGAAGAGAAGGCAGCGGAAAGGTCCTGATTTTTAGGAAGGGACCCACACCCACAAAACTTGGTCCTTTGGGGCCGAGAGAGACACACAAACACACACCCTTTCCAGGCTGTTTGGACACAAAGGCTGAACTGCAACCCCAGAGTGTCCCAGTTCAGCTGTGGTCCCGCAGGCTAAGTCCGAGAGATGCTCTCTGGTGGCCTGCAAAAAGGGGGGGGGGGGCGGAGGGCATTTGGGGGAACAAGGAGGGAGAGTGGGGAGGTATTGGGATCCCCCTCCTAGGCTGGGAAAATTTGTGGGGGCAAGGGGTCAGGAGCCCCCCCCCCGCCTGCAAGATGGCAGGTCACGATGCAAAAGCTGGATTTCTGGGGAAGGGGGGGTCTCTGCCTTCACCCCTAATATCTGGGGGTGCTCCCACTCTAGACAAGCCGGGAACCCTTCTTTGAGGTGTTGGGGCCAGGAAATCTCACCCAGCCCTCTGGAGAGGAAGGAGCCCGGTGGGCCACCCAGCCCAGTAAACCCCTTGCGAGAACCAAGCAAGGGGCTAGCCCTCATGGGTCCCTGGGGCCCAGGCTTCTACACTGGAGAACTTCCCAGTGCTAGAAAAAGATCCCAGCGGATAGGTTCAACAGGCAAGTTTCCCTATCCAAAAAGAGATATGGACGCATGGCTTCTGGACAAAAATCAAAGTAATATTTTAGTCCTCAAGGATCAGCAAAGGCGGTCCAGACTTTCCCAGTGGAGGAGGGGAGGGAGAGACCTTCCTCCTTTCACCCACTATGGGTAGCAGCAATCCCACTGAAGCCATGCTGGCCTTAAAAAAACCCAATTAAACCAAGACGCTAGACCTGACTTTGGGGCAGAAATGCAGTCCCTAAATGACAATCCTCTCTCCCCCCCTCCTCGGAGATCAGCTTCTGCTCCCTCCAAAAGGGGTCTCCCGGTATCCACCCTCTCGCAAACCAGCTGCGCCCTTTCAATCCGAAGCAAGCTTCTAGTCCTCACGAATTCCAGGCACGGAAGCCCCTCGGATCGGGCGGGGGCTTCTCCCGGCTTGCCCGCCGCGCTGGGCTAAAGGCTCCCTTCCCGACACGTGCGCCCGGGCGCCAAGGATAGGAGCGGCCGCCGCCGCTTGCGCGCTATCCAAGCCCGCTGCGCCCCCTCCTTCCTCTTCCGCCACCGCCCAGCCCGCTGGCTCCGTCCTTCCCTCCTTTCCTGCGCGCCTGCCTCGTTGCCAAAGCCCGCGCGTCACGGCTCACCTCGCCCGGCTGCTCCGGAGGAAGGCGCGCAGCTTGCGCAGGGCAGCGATCCAGAGGCGGGGCTGCGCGCAACCCGCCCGGCGGCCACGCTCGCATACCCTCCCCCCCCAGCCAGTGTGTGTGTGTGTGTGTGTGTGTGTGTGTGTGTGTGTGTGTGTGTGTGTGTGTGTGTGTGTGTGTGTGTGTGTGTGTGTGTGTGTGTGTGTGTGTGTGTGTGTGTGTGTGTGTGTGTGTGTGTGTGTGTGTGTGTGTGTGTGTGTGTGTGTGTGTGTGGTCCCCGAAGAGTCCTCTTCAACCCCCCGCCCCGATTTTCCACCCTGCGCCTTTTTTGGAGAGGGTTTTTTTTCCCGCGCCCCGCGGAGATTGCGCGCCCTTGGTTAGGCTGCGCAAAGGCTGGTCCAGGTAACTCGTTTTTTTTTTTTTACAGTACAGTACTTTTAATGCTTAGCAAGTTACACCCAGAATAACCCAGCCCGCACAGCCCTTGGGGCAGTCAGTGGGGATCCTGGGAGTTGTAGTCCTCCGATCTAACTCCCCCTCCCCTTTTAACTCTTCTTTCTGCGTATGAGTGTGTGTGTGTGTGTGTGTGTGTGTGGGAACTTACTCAGAGCATGGTGACCCCTGGGCACGCATGTCAGGGGGTCAGTCTTGTAGTGACTTCCCCAACAGCTTGATGGCCACTCTCTCCTTTGCAGTCGACTCCCTAATGAATTTTTTTCACAATTTTTTTTTAAAAAGCGCCTGCAATATTCAGTTTAGAAAAGGGGGGAGAGAGAGAAGGCCAAAGAAGGGGTCAAATGCTCCCCCTGATCTCCATCATCCTTAACCCACCCGCTGCTCCTGGTCCTGGCTGCCCTCTCTCTCCCTTCCACCCTGGACCACCTGCTAAAGGATGCTGGTGGAGGGTTGCCACGGCAACAGGGCTCAGGCAGCCAATCACTGGGACTCTGGACCACCACTTAAGAGGAGGCAGCATCAGTCAGGGCAGGGATGGATGACGCAGGAAGAGAAACCTGGCCAAGAGTTTGGAAAGGGGTCTTTTTTTAAAAAAAGAGAGAGAGAGAAAAAAATGTGAATTTGTGGTGTCATGCAGTGCAGGAGGAGCAGCTTTGTAAGTGAGCTCCTTTTCACACTCAACACACAAGGAAAATCATGCATTTTACTATATTAATACTCCCCCCCACTTGCTTTCTTTTGGAAAAAACTCCAGACTGTGTATCTGTTAAGTTTTTTTTCGCCTTTTGTTTTGGGGGAGAAGAACTTAAGGACCGGTTAAATAATGGTGCAACCCCCCCCAAAAAAAAACCACCCTTTCAAAAGTCTCTCTGAAAAAGACACACTAAAATGTTAACTCCCTACATTCATGAAGTGCTTTCGCTTCTGCCTTTTATGGTTTAGTTTGTTTTTTTTTTTAATGTAATTTTAAGACCCGCAATTCACTCCCTGGTTGTTTGATTCCAGCATCGGCGATGGACTGTGCCCCCAGCTAATAAAGAGGCTGGAGAGATTCATAGCTTCTTGAAGAGGATCCCCTGAAACATAATCTGGATTATGGGTCCTCGCAAAATCAGGCGCAAACGAAATTAAATAGATGGGGTTGGACAAAGGGGATTTAAATGAGGCCAGTGGCATTAGAAAGACAGACGCAGAATGCCCAGAAACATCTGAGAAAGCCTCTAAACAGCCATCAGATATTGTTTGAAAGGAGCAAACAGAAAACAGGAGCTTGCCATGGCGGGGGTGGGGGGCAGATGCTGAGTTTGGAAGTAAGTAGCCCCATGTAACTGACTGCCTCTAATTAGTTACTTTGGAGTGTCCAACTTATAACAAAGCTACATCTTGAAAATTGCCTCACCACTGGGGTGCCGTTATTTAATCGGCGGAAGGAATGTTTGCTATTTTCCGATGGGAACAAATGACTTTATGTTTTCAACTCTAGGTAGAGCAGAGTCAAAGGAACTCAGGTTTCTAGTCCTCAAGGATACTGGAAGGTGTCTTGAGTTCAACTGGGTTCAACAGGCTCAACATTTTAACCTCTATAGCATGCCAGAAAGGTGATTCTGGCAATAGTGGCCCATTGAAAAGTAACCTTCACAAGGTCTGATAAGAGGGACACATTAAGAATATGAGTCACTAATTATACAACCTGCTGATTAGACAGGAAACCATAAAACCTGCACACCAGGAAGCTTTTAACTAAAGGCTCATTTGTTCCAAAGCATTTAACTAAAGGTGTGTTTGTTCCCAAAGCATTTAACTAAAGGCGCATTTGTTCCCAAAGCTTTTAATTAAAGGCACGTTTGTTCCCAAAGCATTTAACTAAAGGTGCATTTGTTCCTAAAGCTTTTAACTAAAGGCACATTTGTTCCCAAAGCTTTTAACTCAAGGCTCATTTGTTCCAAAGCATTTAACTAAAGGCACATTTGTTCCCAAAGATTTAACTAAAGGCTCATTTGTTCCCAAAGCTTTTACCTAAAGGTGCATTTGTTCTCAAATATATCCAAATAGATCTGTTATGCCCGAAGGATGAACCCCGATACTCTAGCTATATTTCTAAGGAGGGAGAGAGGTGGAAATTGGTACCAAAAATTGCTGATCATTTATCCAAAATAATAAGATGGCAGATACAGAAAGCCTCAGAACATCCTGGAAGCATCTTTTCCAGATAACCCAAAGCAAGTCGATGGAAAAGAGGAATGCATTCTAGAAAAATTGAGCTAGCATGGGAAGCCATTTGGGTGCCCGTTCCAAAATAACACCCCCCTCGCCGTCATTTAC
This sequence comes from Pogona vitticeps, assembly GCF_051106095.1. Taxonomy (NCBI): domain Eukaryota; kingdom Metazoa; phylum Chordata; class Lepidosauria; order Squamata; family Agamidae; genus Pogona; species Pogona vitticeps. Next base: position 14,866,921 of record NC_135789.1, on the reverse strand, counting down.
CTGTCGTGATAAAAAGACGGGATGGTCCGAAACCAGGAGAGGGCTGGGTGTTCGGAGAACCGGGTTCGCAAAAGGCTGGTTTCCTTTCTCTCTCTCCGCCTTTCCTCTCTGTCCGCATTTGCATTTTTTAAAAGCACCTTTTTTATCATCGTTCCTAAATCTGTGAAATAAATGACTGTCAAACGTGTATGATTCATTTTCCTCTGCCCCCACCCTTATTAATTTTTTTTAATAAACCAGGGTGACTCAGGAATATAATTGCTCATTGTTCACCATGTCCCCATGTTTTTTCCCCTTTTCCTCCCCCCCAAAGTGTCAAGGCAACCTTTCTATATCCTCTCTTGCGGCATCCATCAGCTGTCTTGACGTGGCCTGCGGAGGGCTCATTACGGTGATTATTTTTAATTTTTGCAAAGAAGGCAGGAGGAAGCCTGGAGGGAAACAGGGATGAAGTCCCCACTGGGTGTCTTCTTCTTTATATAGGGAGGGATTTTTTTTGTTTTTTGTTTTTTGCTTTTTATTTTCCATCCTCTATACAGAAAATGAAGAGCAAGGAAAAAACTTGAGGTGGAAAAGCTCGGGGAATAATGAAAATTAGGGGCTCAATAATGCTTTTATTGTAAAATATCTAAATCTGAGGTCCACAGATCATTCCTGGGGCCATAAATGTAAGGAATTCAAGGGGTCTTCTAAGGAAAACACAACTTATTTTTGCATAAAATAAATGGCATAGACCCTATTTGTACTTGTTTCTGTGCATTTCTCTGCAGAACAGACAGGCCGTTCAGAGTTTCGGCCCAGGCAACCCCTCCGCCTTTATTCTTGCAAATATAAACACCTTGTGTAGCTCCTTAAACCCGCTGCCACCCCAGCGAGGCAGGCACACACAACGCTCAATTAACTGCCACAATGTGAGAGGAGGTGTCCCCCGACAGATATATGGGCATTTGAAGCTAACGAGCAACCAGCGGGGAGAAGGAGGAAACCTGCTTTCATCAAGTAAGCCTGTTTGTAAACATTAATTGCTTTCCTCCAAACGAACCAGGAAGGCCGTGAACATCACTAGAACCAGGGGTTTAACGACCAGGATGAACTGGCCCAGGGCATGGTGTGAGAGAGGTCAGGAGGAGAATGGCTTTTAGGTGCTAGGACGCTGTAGTCCACAGCTGGTGAAGCTCAGCCCAGTCTCACCAGTGGCAGATCTTTCCCGACCTCTGGCTAAATTGACATGCAAACCCATTGAACAAATCTGGCTAGGTTTTCAACCCCTATTGCTGAGTTGCCCCTCCCCCGCCAGGCTACGGGTGCAAATCCTGATTCGCTCTCTCCTCGCACGCAAAGGCGAGAAGCGGTGACCGTCTTCCTGTCTTCTCCTGCAAGATGGTGGGATGTTTTCTGTCCACCTCGGTGAAGTTTCTGCATCGTTTTTTTCAACCGTCACGGGCTTTCCGAGCAAGATTTCATGGCATGCTTGGAAGCGACGCACTTGGACAGGAGGAGTTGGTGACGCCTATTTAATGGACGGAGGCCGTAGACGATTGGGTTTCTCATGTATTTGCTTGTCTCGCTTTATGTGCCGACACCCTTGGAGTATTTGCAGGGAGACGGAGTGAAGAGAGTGCACCCCTCACAGGAAAAGGCGAGCCACTGAAAAACTTTAATGAAGACCTTCCAAATTCATTGCACTGGAAAATCTGCCCCTGCCCGCCAGATTCCTCAGTCGCACCTCTTCCCCCTGAAAGGCAATCACAACATCCGCCTATCCCCCTGACACACACACACACACTCGCTCACTCACTCACTCACACCCCTGTGAATAATATTCCCCTGGCAGTTCTGGGGAAATACCAGTCTCTCTGTAAGGATTTTTCGGCTTCCAGGAAGCGCCGCGCCAAACCAGCCGCAACTCGAAGGCGAGGAGATGAGGAGGGAGAAGAAGCGCGCGGGGGGGGCCAGGCAGGCGACGGCCTTCAGTGCGACGCAGGTCTTGGCCCGAGTGGGCTCCAAATCGGGCCGCAGGGGCCAGTCCCAGGAACCAAGGATAAGGGGGGGGCTGGCTCCTTGCGAGAATGCCACACAATATCCTTGGCTATCCCGGTCTTGCTCACGCCCGCCGTTCACCCTGAGCTCTCCACGACTCCCCCAATCCACTGGTGGCTTCGCCCGAGATGGAAGAGGAGCCCAGGCCGGGCGGGAGGCGGATGATGAGCCTCATAGGATTTGCTCCGTGCTCGAGGCGGAAATGTCTAAGAGCCTCCAAGCGGCGTAGGGGTTGAGTTCATCGGGGTCTCGGCAGAGGGCCCAGACGTACAGCATCCGTAAGACTTTCCCCTGGAATGAGATCCCGGAGAGGCATTCAAAAGCTGCCCGGCGGGATGTCTGAACCGCTCCGGCTGAAAGCAAGGGCATGCATGAACCCTATTTCGAGAGCCTGGACCATCAAACACAAAGCAGGCTGGCAAAAGCACGTCCCTTCCAGGAAGAAGGAACTTCGGATCCTAGTCCTCAAGTCTCCATTCGGACTAGCAGAAAACCCACCCTGTTCTAGGCAGGGATTGCTTCTCTGAGATGGGAGGCAAGTGCATTTTCTCCTGAAAAGATCCAGTCTAAGTCCCTAGTCCTCATTGTTCTGAGTTTTAAGGAGAAACTTCGTGAGTGGTTTCATGGGCCCTGATTGGTCTTTCATGTAACCTGGGGAATCTTGAAAAAGAAAAATAACTTTTTGTGTTCTCGGCTACGTCTGGCGTGCTTTTGCCAACGACACGCCGTCAAATCAATTTAGGAACTTGAATTCAGCATCTTCACGGCTCCAGAGGAACACATTTATTGATTACATCTAAAACACATTTATCGATTAGGTCTAAAACATCCTCTCATGGGGCTTGGGGGCTGAACCTGCCTGTCCTTCAGGGGTAACCGAGCAGCCAAACCGCAGCATGTTTGGGTGGCTCCCTATGAGTTGCAGATAGCTCCTCTCCCCTGATTCTAAAATGCCAACATCTCCCTTTTGAGGCTCAGCGGCAGGCAGAAAAAGACTCTTAAGCTAAACGAGGCGGCTGCTTTGCTCAGGAGTAGACCTCTTGAATTGCAGAGAGAAGCTGGCCGGGAGGGAGACAGGCTTAAAGCCGACTCTCGGCCACCGCCTGGCCCAGAAGACCCTTTTCAAGACTGCGCGTCTGCTGACACTGGCGTTGTGATTTATTTAATGCATCTGAAATTTATTTAAGACCAGTTAAATGATTTAAGATCCCTCTGCTGCCAGTCTCGAAAATCTATCACCTGCCCAGCAATTAACCCATTTAATTAACTGATTTAATACCACGTCATGGATTAGAAACACTCCCACTGCTCGCAGGCATAATTAGAAACCTTTGTGCCTGGCTCGAAGGGACGACAGAAAGGAATAATAAAGCTAAAAGCAAAGCACACTTCTTCTATAGCACCCCATAGCCCTTCAAGCACTCTCTGGGGGGTTTACAAGTTAATTATGCAGGCTATACATTGCCCCATGTAGCGAGCTGGGTCCTCATTTTACCAACCCTGGAAGGATGGAAGGCTGAGTCAACCTTGAGCCGGCTACCTGGGATTGAACCACGGGTCGTGAGCACAGTTTTGGCTGGTAGTACTGCGTTTAACCACTGTGCCACGAGGCTCCTAATAATAATAACAACAACAATAATAAATAAGAGAAAGTGAAGGGGGGGGAAAGAGAAAGGAGCAAGTCCCTCCAGGTTTTACTTACCGGGTCTCCTTCTACCACCTCTCCTTTCTGGTTTTTAATCACCATGACCAACTGGGCTTGGAACGTGATGATTAACACCGGGCCCTGCTCCATCATCTTCCCCATCGCCAGCTGTAAAAACAAGACAGGACACGCCTAAGCTGCTAGTCCATCACACTATGATTTTGATTTGACTCTTTAAAGGACAGGCCCTATAGATTTTGTTAACTGAGCCGGTCCAACAGAAGACGAAAATAACGATGAGCCTTTTTCTGATTCTATAGCGACTTGAAGCTTCCTATCCAGACAGTGAGAGCTACTTACGTCAATATTATCTATGTCCAGAATCCGGGAGTGAAACTGGAGACCCATCGCTTTGGCTTGTTGAATCGGCTGCGCCAACTGGCTGTAAGTCTGGGAACAGAAAACGCAACTGTGTTAGCAGTGATTTCTCATGCCTCATCTGCGGTGCTCCAAGGATGAAATGTCATCAGGATGTTCCTTTCCTTTTTGCCCCTAAAAACTCAGTGGCCGTGAAAAGCATCTTGAACCCTATCAATAAATCGGGCTTCTAGTCCTCATGAAAGCACACTGGAAAAACCTGGGAACCATATGGGCTGAATTCTCAGGAGGAAGAAAGACGGCGGATAAGATCTGGGGGCTCGGAAAAGTTGCTGTTTCTTTTGGAGGCTGGCAAGGTTGACGGGAAGATTTGGGGGAAAGTCTCAAGATTTTGGGGTTCTCTCCCTATAATTTTCCATGACTCTCCATTAGAGGAAGCTATAGACTGTGCATGCAATGTGAGAGAATGCGCTCCCCATGGAGGCTTCACAGGCATCAGAAATTTGTTTTATTTCTGCCTTAAAACTGTACCCCCAAAGAACTTTGGGGTTTCAGCCTCTTCGCTTAGATTGAATGTCACAGACCTTGGCGACGTGTCTGACTTTAAGCACTATTCAACGATTTTAAATTTGCCGTATGACACCCTAAAACCCCAGGGATACAGGGTGAGAACCTCAATAAATCTAAACAAAACAAGAGAGACTTACTCCTTCGTAGCACCAGTCCTTGAGAATATCCAGGTCTCCAGAAATCATGGCCTGGAAGAAGTGAGAAGGATGTAAGAGAGGCCTGGAAGGAAAAAACAAGAAACCGGGCCTTCTTGGCGGTGGCCCCTCGGCTATGGAACACCCTCCCAACTGAAATTCGGCTGGTACCCTCGCTGGGCGTTTTCAAAAGCCATTTAAAAACTTGGCTCTTCAAGCAGGTCTTCCCTCCAGTCAATTAACTGATCTTTATTTTTCTTCCTTGAGTCATCTCATCTTGGTAATATGTTGTTTGGAATTAACTGCTATAACTGTGTCTTTGGCGATTTTTATACATGTCATATTATTGTGTTTTTATCCATGTAAGCCGCCCCGAGTAGGCATTGTCTAGGGGGACGGGGTAAAAATCTAATTAATAAAAAAATAAAAAAATAAAAAAATAAAAAACAAACAAACAAACAAACAAACAAACAAACAAACAAATAAATGTAAATGAAAAGAAAGAAAGAAAGAAATCCAGAAAACTGCCATAAGACTTTCATTTTTTAAAAAGTGTTACTGTGTTTTCCTATGTATTTAACTTACTTCCGTCTATTTACTTTGTTCAAGGCCACGGATGAAGCTCTTTTCCTTGGTACTGCCTGACTCTGAGAGAAATTTACACACTCGGTGGCGGCAAACAGGACACAGCCCCCCCAGAGAGAGCCTCATGAACTGAGGGAGGTTTTGAACCCAGGTCTCCTTAGCCCTAGTCTAATGTTATATAGGGCCCTGTGTCATATCGCAGGAAAGCTGAAGGGAGCAGGAGCCTTCCGTCCTAGCACCAGCTTCAGACACAGCCACATGATTCTCGTTTCCTCCCCAGATTTGTTGTTGTTTTTAATTAACTGTGGATGGCACACAGAGGGGACCCCCTCAGTGGTAGGACTGACTAAAGAGTCTTCCGAATCTCACCGGATCGTGTGGATCACACCCTAAGACAAACACATGCACACGGCCCCCCTCCCAGGAGGCAGACCATCCGCCCCCCTCCTCCCCAGACCGATGGGCTCCCTCCCTCGCTGGTCTTGCCTCCAGGATGTTCGGAATGATGTCCTCCTCGCACTGCTTCAGGAACCGGTCCTTGTCAAAGTTCGGGTCGACCCGGAGGATCTCGGTCAGAACCTCCGACATCTCCGTCTTGGAGAAGAGCCCGCCTGTCGGAACAAAGAGAAAGGAGGGCCCCGGTGGGAGATATGGAAAACAGACACCCACGTCGTCCTGTCTCGTGATCTTACAGCACCCAAAAAAGGGGGGGGGGAGATCATGCATTCAAACCGGACAGAGAAAAAGTAAGGCTTCTTCCCTCTTCCCTTTGCAAAGACGGCAGCTGCAGCTTCCCTACCCTAAAAGAAGCCGCAGCCACCATCTTTGCAAAGGGCAGCCAGTCTCCCTTTTTACACGCCCTGGCTGGAAAGGCCTGATGGAGACCTCAGCAGCAGCTATTAAAGTAAGGGGATGCCAGTGGGAGTGCGATGGGGGCTAAGGTAGGGAACAGAAGCGGGTGGGTGGCTGGCTGGCTGTGGGAGTGGCTGCCTATAGGCTTTTGATCAGCTGATCGGCGGCCGGTAGGTAGAATGGGCTTCTCTGCCGGACTTCTGTGCTGTTTGGTAAGCTCTCCTGGGGGGACCCAATTTGTGGGTGAATAACTCAGACATCCGATATCCAATCTTCACCAAAGTTGGCAGGCATGTTGGGGAAAGATATAGGAAGCTCCGTTGTGATTCTAGGACTCTCCAAGTACCTTGAGGAGCTTTCCTGGAGGGCAGTCTTCTTTGTAACTATATAACTCGAGGGTCCGTGATCCAATGTTCACCAGACTTTCAGAAGTTGGAGGAAAGCGTCTGAGGAAGCTTCCCTGCAAACGTGCTGTCTCTAGGTGGTTGGAGGGCCAGTGTTATAGCCCTTTAAAGTACAGATGAATCGACGGATCGATTCGTCAATGAATACTCACATATTTGTATTTGTTGATCCGTTAACCTTGATGAATAACGGATCAAAACGAATTGCCATTTTTTAAAAATTTGCCCCCACCTCTACTCCAAACCTCTGGCTTATGCAGGCAGAGGCCTCAAACTGTGAGTGATTCTGACAGCAGGAGATAAGAGGAAGGGCTTTTCCCGCAACTCTCCTAGTTAACCTATGGAACTTCCTGCCACATGATGGGAGGGCGGCGGAAAAGTGAGGCTAGTTAGAGTGAGGTTGAACTAGGACTAGGGTAACCTGTCTCCTTCTCAGGTGAAGAAGGGAAAGAGAGAAAAAAGAGCCAGGACTCACCTATAAAGTCCGTCACTTTATCCGTCAGGACCCGGGTGGCCCGGATGACGGCGTTGTCGCTCTCGTCGTATTTCATCTTCATTTCAAAGAACCCTGGACAGGAAGAGCAGAAGAGCTGTCTTTTTCCAGACCCCCCCCCCACCCTCATTACTTTGCAAGGGCCACCGTTCAAGGCCACCCTGAGAGAATTATATTCTACAGGGGAAGGAGAGAGAGAAGAGGGAGATGGACGGATGACTAGACTAGATGGGCAGGATATAAATATAACGAACAAATAAATAAATACAATAAACAGAGCGGCTATGCTTACGGTTAAAAACCACATTGTTGTCCTTGAATTCTTTCCACTGCTGGTACCACTTAGAGTCCTTGTGGATAACAACCCCCATCGCCTCTCTGGAAGGAAAAAAAACCCAAAGGATATTCTGTTCAGAGAAACGCCCCATGTTGTCCCGGAGGCTCTGCTATTTATTTACTTCCGTATTTCTTTGCTTTCTTTATAGGGTGGCCTTTCTCCCCATCAGGGGACCCAAGGCGGCTGGCTCACCATATTAAAAAAAAGAGAGAGAGCGAGAACTAAAAACCCTTAAAAACCAATGAAACGATACACTGACTAAAATACAACTGGATAACGGAAGCGAGTCACCATTAAAAAACTATCTTAACTTTTAAAAAAGGCCTTCGCAGACTCCGCTGTGATTGTTCAAAGCCTGCCTGAACAGGTGGGTTTTCAAGCTGTCAGAGGAAGGAGAAAAGGGAGGGGGGACCAGCCTGATTTCCCGAGAGACAGCATACAATACCCACCCCTCTGGCACCCCCAGGCCATGATCTGGAAAGCACCAGGCTGAGAGAGCACCAGAGGTAGGGTCCCCCCTCGGCAACACTTGGAAATTGCTGCCAGAAAGCTGCACCTTCCTTGCAGAATTAACTAAGGTTCCAAGGAAAACTCAGTTTTAAAGAGAAACCACAGAAGGTGTCTTCAAGGGAAGGGAGGCCACCTTCCCGAGAGGCTGCCTTTCCATCCACCCCATTATTCTAAGAGCCCCAACACTCACTCATTGGCTTCGAAGATCTTCTCTTCCTTCAGCCTCTCTCCGGCAAACTCTGTCCGCTTCCGAAGCCGCTCCGGCCGCTTGTAAGGCCCCATCTGGCTCAAGACGCTCTCATCAATCTCTTTCCGGACCGTCTCTACGCCCTACAAGGGGAAGGAGCCTGTTATCCTTCATATTAAGAGAGAAAAATCAATTAAAGGGACCAAGTAGGGAGCAGAAAACCACCATGGAGCAGGATCGCCGCCTGCTGGTGGCAGGTGTGTATTACAAGGAGAAACCTCCATCAAATGATGGGATAAGACTGCCATTGAGTTCTCCCTTTAACCCTCCAGTGGTTTTGGCCTTCTGATCCCCGACCCCTGACCCCTGGCCATGCCAGCTGGAATATTTGGAAGCTGCATTTTCCGAACACAGCCAGCTGCGGCACCCAATTGTCAGGCGGAGGGGCGATCAGACCCCTCAGCCCTACACTTTTCAGGGCAACTCTCCGGAGAAGACCAGCAAGGGAGTCTTTACCTGAGAAATGGCCTTAAACGCCGCCGTCCGGCCCAGCTTCTCTCCTCCTCTGGACACCGACTCGGCCGACTGCTTTGCCGTTTTGGCAGCTTCTTCCACGCCTTCCCTGATCTTCCGGCCGAGATCGCTCTTGCTGACTTCATCCAGGCTCTGCAGCGGGAAGGGGAGAGAAGGATCCATGGAACATACGCACATGCGTATTTATTATGATTTATTTGACTCACACCTTGGCACTCTCCCACGGATTCCAGGGTTAAAAAACATGGGGAAAGGAATTTTTTAAAATATGTCTTCAGAGATATGTTTACCTCCTTGACGGTGCCCGTCAATTCTCCTAATTTCTTTTTAAGGACTTCGGAAGTCTTAACGGTCTCAGACTCGATGGTTTTCTGCAAGCCAGGGAAGAGCAGAACACATTTGGAGAAACCAAACTCTCCAGCACTTGAAAGTTTGTGCAAAAAGCAGATAAGGACATTGGTAATAATAACTATCCTATTTTCCTGCCTCTGAATGATCATCCATTTTCAATACACCATATCTGTGATTAAACCTATCATTATCAATGATAATTTTATACTCTACTGCGTAAGATCATTCAAAACAATTCAAATGTATTTGCTCCCACTCTGTACAATGTATTATTCATGTATTTAACATATACTCCCCCCTCCCCCCGGTTACTCCTTAAAAGGCAGTTTACAACATTAAAAGGGCAACATTTAAAGGCTAAAGTCAATAAATATACAAATATTTTCAAAGAATTAAACAAGTATTATAAAAATTGTAAATAAAATCAATATTAAAACACCAAAGCACAACAGTCCATTTTAAAAACCCTCTCCGACCATTAAGGAAAAGACTGTCAGAAGAAGAAGGTATTTGCCTGCTGGTGGAAGAACAGTAAAAACGGGGCCAGCCCAGGCCCTCCCCTGGGTCCCCACCAAACAGACCTGTGAAGATGGTGGGACTGAGAGAAAGGCCTCCCCTGGTGATCTTAACACCCGAGCTGGCTTATAACAGGAGATACGAAGCCCTAAACAGCCACCCAGTAGCTTACAACCAGCACTTTCAGTTGCGCCCAGAAACAGCCAACCTGCCAGGTAGACCAGGACAGTTTATTATCCCTTCCGCTTAAGACAAGACGTTTATTTTTAGAAGAAAGGATCCAAAGCTTACATATTTCCGTCGTGCTTCCTGGAGGGCCTCCGACTCTTCCAGTTTTTTCGCCTCGTCTCGGAACTTTTTAATGCTTTCTTTCATCTCTTTATTTTTTGCCAACTCTTGCTTGATGTTGTCCACAAAGCCAGATATAAAACCTTTCCTCCCTCCAGAGGAATAACATCTAGACTAAAGAAAAGGGGGATGTTACACTTGGCGGACCTTTTTCTGCCTTGTGGGAAAGTTTTACTGAGTTAAAAAAATGTCTTGGATCTTAAAATATGTCTGTCTTTTCCACCCAGCTCTGGTTTGAGGATTTGGGGCTTCTCATTTAATAGGTTTAAATGAAATTCCTTGAATTGTTAATAGGTTTAAATAAAGCACCCTTGAATTGTTCTGAGCCTTTTACGTGAAAAGGGAAAAGTTGTTACTACAGACGCCGCACAAAAGGAAGAATGGACAAGGAGGGAAGAGGAAAAACAAAGATTATAGGAGGATCATTCATTCCACCAACTGTATGATGTAGTATGTTCCACTCCACTCAAGGCAGAGCAGAGATCTGTTCTTCTGCACAACAGAAGGCAGGATAAGCTGAGAGGGGGTGTCTAATCGGCCCAGAGCCCATTCAAAGCTCAAGAAGCAGAACCGGGATCTCATGCATCCCATGCGCCAGCCCTTACACTCTGGGGCGCCTTCATGCCGCCTCATCCCGGGGGGAAAAGGGAGGTGCTCTCCTCTCTCCCCGGCCCCTCAGGCGATGTCTTTTTCTCAAACCGTTAAAAACAACCTAAACATCCCGAACTCTAGAGCCAGTGCTTTAGAAGGAAATGCAGGCTTCCTTCATCTCCAGCTCCACTGCTACCAACTACTAATAACAATAACAACAACGACAACAAAACAACAACAACAACGATGATGATGATGCAGAATCCCTTTCTCTCCTCCCCTCCATAAACGCACCTGATATAGCTGTAAAGACGGTCTGTCGATCCGATAGGTAAGGAGAGCGTCCCGAATGGGTCCTGAGCCCTGCCTGGATAGGAGCCACACGTTCCGAAGGCATTTCTAGGGTGGGAAAGAAGGAAAGAGAGAGAGAGGTCCTTGTCTGAATGTAACGCAGACTCTTTTTTTTTTTTTTAACCAGGCCACCTCGCAGAAGGTCCGGTGGGAAATAAAAGAACCCATGGAAAGGCCACCCAAAGGAAAAGTTGAAGCTCCCGGAGAACAGGGCCAGCCAATAAGGGGAAGAGCGCAGGCAAGCACTCTGCACATGAGCAGAGGCTGCTTCCTCCTTTTCTCACAGGGCTCCAGGATGGATTTAATTCCCTGGGAAAAGGAGGGAAGCGCTCCGCCCAGGCTCAGAGGCACCCTCGCCACCCTCAGGGCTCAAGCCGTTCAGAACAGAAAAAAAGGACATATGCGGGGGGAGGGAAAACCTGAGGGGACCGCCAAGGAGGCGCTCTGCACACGCTCAGGGGGGCCCTTCTCCTCTGGGGCCAAATTTCTCAAAGGTGTGGGGGGAGAGAAAAATGGGAAGGTCTTAAACCCTTAAAAGAAAAGGAGGGCCTTCGTGGTTGGGGGAAAGCACTCTGCACATGGACAGGGGCGCCCTTCCCCCAACGAAGGGGGGAGACACACAGGCGCACTCTGCCCATGACCAGGAGACCTTTTCCTTCCTCTCAAGAGAAGGGGGTTCACCCCCCTCCCATCCTCTCCCCCTCCACCTGCTCACCCGGCAGCCCCACAGCGTGACCGCCGCCATCTTTCCCCGCGCGACCTTTCCGCCGGCGGAGGAATTAAAAAGAAAAAGGGGGCGCTTCCTGATGACGTCACATGCGCTTTGAGAGACTGCTGTGACGTCGAGACCCCACCTCTTGGCTTCAAACTGGGCTCCTCCCATCCTCCCTCCCGCTGGGTCCTAAAGTCTGTCGGATTCCTTCCCCCCCCCCCAGGATGGAAGGGAGAAACGAAAACGATTCCACCGTTTGTAAAAGTTACTTTTCCTCCCCCTGCCAGGACAGAATGGCCTGTTCTTCTACGAGGACTCCCAGAATCCCCCCAGTAGGGTTGTGCTCTCCTCCACGTGGCCTAATTCTTGGGACTGCCAACATCCGGCTGTACCCACCATGGCCAAGGGATCATGGGATTTGTAGTCTCTCACACACACACACAGGGTGAAGGAACTGCCCAAGCTTTGGCCGACAGCTGCAAGGCCTGCTCTTATGACCTCTAAAGAGGAACTCTGCGGCAAAGCACCAGGCCTTTCAAATGGGAGCGGGCCTCCAAGGAGATCCACCACCGCCCCACTTTTGGCACGCTCACTCGCACCCAGAACTCCACTTTCTGGCAACTTATTTGTTCCACCAGAAGTTGCCTCACCCATGAGCTCCACAGAGAGGGGCAAGAAGGCCAGTCTCTGCCCCAAGGAACTTACAGGCCCTACAGGCTGGGGCTGCCCACATGCAATGTTGCCTCCCTCTCACCCCCTTGCCTTCAGCCACCACCCTCCTCACCCACCTTTGCCGGAGATAAAAAGCTTGCCATGGCCGTCTGCCCTCCGTGACAGAGCTGAGTGGAACCTCCACGTTCAAGGAGTGACTACCTCCGAGCAGTGGCTCTTGGAACGCATGTGGAGGGAAGTGGCAGACAGAGAGCCCCTCTCTCAAGAGCTGAGGAACCGGCGTCCCTCACGGGGCTGCCAGGTGATGCCAGGAGGACCACCCTCTCCCCTCCCCACCCTGAAGCCTTGGCACCTAACCGTTTGGTGAGACGACAATTTCATGAGCGAGGAGATGCAATTAAGAAACGCTTTCAGACCCAAACGAGAGACCTTGAGGGCCCTGAACGAACATTTCTTTCTTCCTGGACCTGGTGGCCCCCTTTGTGAGACTCCTGCATCAATGTAACAAGAGAATATAAAAACAAGCAGCCCCTTCCACTGTGAAATCCGTAAAATAAAAGCATCGGACGATGCAGAGTAAAGTAAATCACACCGAGGACGCTTTTAACACGGACAAATCCATTTTTGGGGTCTAGCTTGTCTGGCCCTCCTTGTTTTCTCCTTCAGTTCAGAGAAACTCCAGCACAAATGATGGTTTATCAGCATGGCTTGTTTGCCATCTAAGAGAGACACTGTGACCACCTGGCAAAGAAAGAGACGAGAGGAAGGCTGGACTGCCCCCAAGTTAACTGGCAAAAGTTTTATTTCTCAAAATGTACTGGAATACATCGTTTTCGGTCAACCCGGGGGCGACATCTACAAAGAACCAGGACTGCACACATTTAAACAATTTCAAGGTGAAAGAACAAAAAGACAGTAAAATGGAAATAGACCCTCAATTTCTTTTTTTTAAAAAAAGGAATTAAAATCATTCCAGGAAGCAACTGAGTTGTTTCACGGTTGTTGTTGTTTTGAGACACTCAAGCAACTTAAAAAAAGTCTCAATGTGACAAAAGTACAAACCAAGTTTTTTTCCCTCTCTCTCTCTCAATCGCATTCGTTCCCTTTTGAATTTTTTAAAAAATAGCGTTTTAAGCATTTCGGTCGATCCGCACGTCGATCTCCCGGCCGCACACCTGAGCCCCGTTCATCATACGGCAGGCCCGCTCAGCCACTTCTGGGGAATCAAACCGGACCACGCCACACCCTTTCGATTTCCCATTCTCCATTTTGATGTCTGCGTACAGAACGTGACCTGTTGAGAGAATTCATCCTTAAGAGAACTCATGCCTGAATCTCCCTACAAGGACTAAAGCTTTGGGCAAACCCAGACTTGGGTGGCAAACGCCAGCCCTCAGCAAGCGAAGCTGATGTGAAAAGGTTTGCCCTTTCCCACCTCCAGAGACAATGCGGCATAAGGTTGCTTACCACACTCGTTAAATTTGTCTTTCAGCATTTTCCAGGTGAAGTCAAAGGGAAGCTGAGGAAGGAGAAGAGAGAAAAAGGAGCCCGCAAGGTAAGTACAGATGTTTCCTTTTTTTTAAGGGCAAGAAAATTCCACAAGGACACACAGGAATCATTCGGAGAGACCATTTAAACCAAAATGCTACCCGATTTCTCTTCTGGCAACAGAGGGTTTCACCACCACCCTAACGACAGAGGCTGAGCCCCCATGTTGTTTGGCCAACGGGGTGCGCCGAATGAAATTTTAAAAGGCCATGTGACTTGTCTGTTACCAAAAGCGCCTAGAATGCTGCCCAAAGCCCACCATGCATATATTTCAGCTTTTTTCCCTCCAAGTGGGTGTTCTCCGGGGGCATTTGTTTCCAGACTCCCCCACAAAACTGCTGAAGGGCACCAGGCTGACACATCCCCATTGAGGCTTGAACTGATGGGAAAAACACAGCGACCCTCCAGAAGCCGGTTCTCACTGGGCACATGTCAAACTCATGGGGAGGATGATGGGGAGGATGGAAAAAAGGGGTATTTTTGGAGCACCAGGTGTTGTCTATCTTATTTCCACACACACACATGCACACACTCCGCACCCTTCCACTTACGTTTCTCACAAAAATCTGGCAGGCTTTCCAGGCTGGTGCAGCAGCAGGCGGGGCGGCGACTGGTCCTCCCGCCCCGAGGCCCCCAGCAAAGCTTCCAGCGGGGAAGTTGCCCCGCTCCATCTCCAGGCTCCTATCAAAGGTGCTCCCCATGGCCAGGCCCATCCGGTCCAGCCCGGCCCCCAAGCCCTGCCCCATGGAGGGCCCCATCCTTTCCATGCTGGTGGCAGCGGCCGCAGCGGCCACCGCCACCGCCCCCATGCGCTCCAGCCCCATCCGGTCCATGTTGGTGGCCGCCAAGCGGTCCAGCCCCATCCGGTCGAGGGGGCCGGCCCCGATGCGGTCCAGGCCCGCGGGCATCCTATCCATGACGGGACCCATGCTGGATGGGACCATGCGGTCCATGCCCAGCCCCATGCGGTCCATGCCCAGCCCCATGCGGTCCATGCCGGCTCCCATGCGGTCGACGCCGGCCCCCATGCGGTCCATGGCAGCCCCCACGCGGTCCATGGCCGAGCCCATGCGGTCGAGGCCAAGGCCGGCCCCCACCCTTTCCATCCCAGTGCCCATTCGATTGATGCTGGAGGCCAGGTGGTCGATCCCTAAGGGGGCCATCCGCTCCATCCCGGACCCCATCCTATCCACTCCAGAGCCCATGCGGCCTAGCACCAGCCCCATCCGGTCCATCTCTGAGCCCATCCTTTCCATCCCGTGCCCCATCCCCGAGGGGAGTCTCTCTAGCCCGGGGGCCATGCGGTCCATGGCGGAGAGGCCGGCTGTGGCACCGCCACCACCTGGAGGAAAAAGACAAGGAATGGCAGTAAGAAGCAGGAAACAGAAGGACACCCTCCCGAGTCCTCAAACTGCTGCCTTGGAAAGGTCTGGCGGACTGACTCTGAGAAAGGAACAGCCCCCTCCTCCACCCACCCAGGATGGGTGCACACCAGCTGCTGAAGCTTTGCTATTAAACTCCAGTCTTAATCAAGGACGGGCCACGCACAAATGCTCGCTCCACCAAAGATCAGCCCCAAAAGGAAGATGCCTTCCCAGGCTGGGCTGAAAAAGATCCTCCATTTTTTAAGGGCCATTTATTTATTTGCTTATTTGCTTTCTTTACATGCCGCCTTTCTCCTGAAAAGGGACTCAAGGTGGCCGACAATATTAAAGAGAATCCAAAACGCAGTCAGTGAGAAAATTACAATTCAACAACGTGCTAATTAAAAGGAGAGTGAATTGCTAAAAGCAAGTAAACATTTAAAACCATCTTAACTCCAAGAAGGCATTCGGGGATTTAAAAGTGATTGATTGTTCATTACCGATCCCTCTGTCCAGGGCGTCCCCAAAACCACGAGGCATTCCCATCTCGTTTCGCGGGAAGTCTCTCTCAAAGCCGCCTCCGAGGGCCCGGTCCATTTCTGGAAAGAAAGAATGAGACGAGTTTAAGCCTTTTAAAGAGAAACAGGAGGGAAAACATGTTTCCTAAACACAGAAAACATCAATCTGGCAGCCCCTTTCCCTGCTTAGAATTTAAGACTTTCTCTGAAGCAAGACAGACTGGCATGGCTTGATCCAAAGGAACGTTTCACTTCAAAAAAGAAGGGTATCGCTCTTCACTCCTTCCCTGTGTTACCGCATCAGAAAAGGCAACCTCTAATTCTTGAGAATGACTGTTTAACAATCCCTGGATCAGCTTTCCCTTCCAGACCAAAAGCCCTGGATCTCAGGTTGGCTGGGGGGGAGGGTGCACTTCTCCCAGGTAGAAAACCACAGGCAGGTTGACAAACCTTCTTCTCGTTCACGCCACAAACACATGAGGACAATCAGAAGCACGGCAGAAAACCCTGAGCAGAAAGCCATGCATTAATGACACCTGCCAGTAGGCAGAGAAACAGGAAGCGTGGAGAAATAAGAGTGTCTGACGTAACTAGAAGCACGCTAGATCTCAGGTGGTCTTCCAGCAAGTAGAAGTGGGAATAAAAGACACGTCACACCTGCTGGAGGACTTAAGGGTGGACGGAGAGTCTGCTTATAACAAGGACGGTTCAAATTCAGACTGTTTCCGAGTCTCATGCAGCTGGTTTAAGGAACGCTACGTTAGGTATACTGAAACCTCTTGCACTCTTTAAGCATTGTCCTAAACCTGCTCCTCCTGTTTAAGTTGTAGGCGGAACCCAGGGGAACAGGCCTGTGTGGGCGCGGGGGCCATCTCCAAGCTATACATCCTCACCACTCATCCTGCTTCCAAGGTTCATACCCGAAGGGAAACGGCCTAGGTTCTCCATGCCAGCGAAAGGGCCCTCCATCCCTGGAGAGGTGAGAAATCAGGAAGAAACAAAGGCATCAAATTTTGTTATCTCGACAATGCATTCCAGTTTTTTACATACCGTGTTTTAATTCACATTGCTGTTAACTGTATCTATCCATTGCCCTAGCATCAAAACAGTGTTTTTTTAAACCCGTTTTAAGGAACTACACGAAGGGCCCACCCCTTTTCAATTTCACAGCTGGCCTCAAGGTTTAAGCCCGGGTCTGCCAAAAAAAAGGTTGGGGGTGAGGTGGGGCGGAAGACCTTTCATTTCATTAAAAAACTGGGATTTGCATACCGAGCCTTGTTTCTAATGCCCGACTGAGGCTTCTGAATGAGCACTGAGGTGCAAAAGTTGTCCAGCCATGCAGATCGGCAGGCATGGCTTAGCAAGCTAGCTTAAAGGAACCCAGCAGGCTGGTGGAGCAAAGGCGGGGGGGGGGGGAGAGAGAAGGGGAACCCCCACTTTCCTCTGTGCAAGCACAAAAACGAAGAGACCAGCACAGAAAAAACTGTCCCCGTTTGCTCACTCTCCTGTTGGGAATTCCTTGCTACCTTAGACCACTGGTTCTTAACCTTGGGTTACTCAGGAGTTTTGGACTGCAACTCCCAGAAACCTTCACCACCAACTGTGCTGGCTGGGGTTTCTGGGAGTTGCAGTTCAAAAACATCCGAGTAACAAAGGTGAAGAACCACTGCCTTAGACAACCTGTCTGGGTGTCCAACATAAGAGTTCAAGTAACAAGCCCTCATCTCTACCAGTTAAACCATCTCTAGGATATGTGGATATGAGGGGATTCCTCCCCCTTTTCCGCTGGACCACTTACCTCCCATTTTGTTCATCCCTAAACCCAAGCCTTTCACGCCCATTCCTAGAGGAAGAAAAGGGACGTGGGTTGGAACAAAAAACGGAACATAAGAACCAGACATCAAAGGAAAGCTCTCACCTTTGTACTGTGTTCTGTAGCACAAGGGAACCCAAAAATCTCCCTCCTCTGAGGTAGGCTCAAAGGGTGTGGGGCTTTTTAAAGTAAAAACTGGAGGGGAAGGAGGGGGATCAACACAGGGGGTGCAAGAAGAGACCAGATCCACCCACCCCCTGCATTGGCTCACCTCCAGGGGCCACGTTACCCATGCCCAGTCCCTTGTTCAGGTGGTTGGCATCAATCGGGATCCCTCCAGGCCCCAACCCCATGCCGATGCCTCCGAGGCCGTCTGGAAAAACATGTTCAGGCAAACTTTTTGAATTCTATCTCCAAAACTTAACAAGGCTGCCTCGGGATGTTCGGATCCCAACCCCCATCGGCCCTGGACGCTGCAGCCGATCCAGGGCATTTGAAAGGGCGCTTCGTTGGGAAACACAGCTCTAATGAGGTCTTAGCACTAGGCCATCCCGGTAATTTCATAAGGCGACTTACCAGGAAGCTGCTGGGGCCGCTCGGAAGGGAAGACTTCCCCCTTGGGCAGAGCACGCTCGTCCTAAAAGATCAGAAGACAAACTGATTTATTTTACTTGATTCTATGCTGCCTTTCTCCCCCAAAGGGAGAGAATAGACACAGTTTCCTCTATGGAAACACAGACACTAGGCGGGATTCAAAAACATTTTAAAATATCAACATTCCCCCCCCCCCAAAAAAAATACTACAACAACAACAACAGAGTGTGCTCTAGAGGTTTCTTCAACACGTGGCCCCAGTTTGGGGGAAAAGGGGACAGAGCATGAGGCAGGCAAGCACAGAAGAAACCCTTCAAGGTCCCAGATCCTTACCATCTTCACAAGCATCAGCCGGTCAAAGAGCAGCTGCCCGTTAAACATGGCTGGCGCTCAAGTCAAGGAGAATCATGCACGGGCAGGTCCAACAAAGGAACAGACGATGGCAGACCCCTCCCCAACAGCGCAGAGACTGTGGCTGATGCCTGGATCTCAGCAGGCAGCGACCCACGGGGATCCTCCCCTTCATGAGCCCCATTTGTTATAAACACACACAACCCTTGACAATTTGTAAATGAGAAAGGATACAGATCGCCTGGACAGCTTCAATGGGCTGCTCGAAAATCACGGTGCCGATTCCCCGGCTTTTGCCGT
Source organism: Pogona vitticeps (assembly GCF_051106095.1). Lineage (NCBI taxonomy): Eukaryota > Metazoa > Chordata > Lepidosauria > Squamata > Agamidae > Pogona > Pogona vitticeps. Next base: position 14,848,223 of record NC_135789.1, on the reverse strand, counting down.
CTTTGTCTTTCAGAATGTCCGCCCGGACGACCACCCCGGCCATGCTGAACACCTCCTTCAGCTTCTTCCATGTGACTTCATAAACCAGCTAAATAGAAACAGACGCCATGGCATTCGTTAAAAAAAAAGCCCGGGGGGGGGGGAGGGACACCCGGCTGCAATGTTTCTAAGATGAATACGTAACAAACAGACAAATGTAAAAGAACTGCTTTTTCACAGAACTTAATAAAAATTATCTTAGAAGGGCAGAGCAGGAAGGGAGCCTCTGGATCATCTTGTCTAAGCTGTGTCAAGGAGGCCCACTGGGGGATTCGAACTCTCAACCTCCTAAACCCCTGAGCTATTCAGCTATCCAGAACTGAAATGAATCTTGCAAAGGTTCTACCTAAAAGACAATTCAGCGCTATCCACGATCTCTCTCGACGGGGAGCCAACACTGAGATTAACAAACGATTGCCGTGCAAGGTGTGTACTGCGCTGGAACAAACAGCCCAGGCTGAACAGACTTTGGCACAGTTTGTGCCGGGTGTGGGCCGGACTGCCTGCTCGTAAGGACTTGGTTTTTCAATCTCTCTACAAAGCCTCCTAAATAAATGAAATGGGTTCCTCTCAGAAACGCTGCCCACAACTCGGGGCAGGAGCCAGCTTACGTTGGCCACGAAGACCTTGCTCCCCAGCCGGCCAGCCTGCAGGGCGTGGATGATCTCCTTTGGGATGTTGGGGTTGTTGAGGATGCTTGACGGGATGCTGACCATGCCGGGCCCCCCTGGGGCTCCCGTTGCTCCACCCCCCGAAGCAGCGATGGCCTTCTGGACTGCTCTTCGGACATGCTCCCCGTCAGAATCCTACAACAAAAGAAAACAGGCGGCTTATTATCAGACCAGGCGCTTCCAAAGCCAGCGAGTGTACCTTTTAGACAACATATACGCCCCCAGCTACGAATCTCCAGCAGTCTTAGGGCAGGGACTACAACACCCAGCGTGCCTCTGGGGGCGAAAGGGCTAATAAGAATTGGAGGCTGGCCGTTGATCTCAAATGCTGTGCCTTGCCTCCCCACCCCAGAGCCAAGTATCAAGCGGAAGGTTTACCTCCTTCACTTTCAGAGGCCTGCCGTTGAGCGTGTGCTTATTGAGGACCTCCACGGCCTTCTTCATGCTCTCCTCCATTTGGAATTCAACGATCCTGTGGGCAAACCGCATGAGGCCAGTCAGATCTCAAAGGGCACCCTAACCTCCCTCCCTCCGTTGCACAGGCTGAGCCCCAGCGTCTACTTACGCGCATCCCTGGAGTGTGTGAAGATCCCACGTCGGGCAAGAGGAGCAGGGCGGCGACGGAAGTTAAAAAAAAAAAAAGCACACAGACACACACATCAGTAAAAGATCAAAACACAAGAGGGGCTTTCAAAATATATTTAAAAGGGCGGCCCATTCGTCACTTGGTTTGCTGTTTAAACAGCAGCACAACAGGCTTCTCCCTGAACTCCAGACATTACGCTTAACGTGGCCCCGGAACTGACACAGAAGCAGGCCCCATGCAATACAGACTCCTCGGAGAGACGCCACCCTTTCGGCACCTTCTTGACATCAAACCCTTAGGGCACTCCGTCCCAGGAGGAAAAGAAAGAAGGGGGGGGAAAACTGCCCTGCAGGGAAGATTCTCACTTGAAAAAAGCACGGATGCCCACAACATCTATTTCTACTTTTAAATTATATATATTTATTATCATTATTATTATTACTATTTTCTGAGGTTCACATCCAAACACAAAAAGACTGCCATGGAATTCTGACAGGGATACAACCTCTGCTCCACACCAAAGCTTAAGAAGGTCAGCCACGAGAACCACAGGGAGGGGTGGGGGAAAAAAAAGTTAAGGTAAGGTTCTGGACATTCAGATACCGGTGGCAAGTACACAAGGACCCATGCTTCAGGCATACAGCCAAACACCAAAGGAGCACAGCAGAGGGGGCCGACTGGGCCACATCCTCTCCCTCTCTGCATCATCTTCTCCTCCCCCCCCCGGCCCACCATCAAGCAGCTCAGAGGCAACACCAACGAGCAAACCGCTGTGCTACATAGACACTAAGGGCTTCCCAAATTCATGGAGTTCCACGCCACTGTCACAGTTACATTTCTCATGTAGTTAAAAAGAAAAGAAAACTCCACAGGAGGGGGGGAAAAAAAGCTCTCAAAGACTTACCCTTGACTTTCCTTCAGCGTCCATTAAGAGCTGCACGTATGTTATCTCACCCACTACAAAAGAGATTCCAGGCGGTACACAGACCCAGGGAGAAAAGCCAAGAAAACAAGGGGAATTTAGAACAAGCGTCAACAACCGTAGACGGAGCCTCTGCCTTATTAGAAAAAGCTTGGGGACACTCCGTGTTTGCTCGTCCACCACAACCGGGGGGTGTTTACAGCCGTGCAGTACGTTTGCCGAACCAGAGTTAACCTGTGTTTTCTGCCCCCCACCGGCCCCTGTGTTAATTGCACACGTGGCTTCCACTCCTCTCTGCTCTCCAAGATTCTCCGATGGAACCACAAGAGAAGTGAAACTGGCACAGATCACTCCCTTTAGGTCTTGAGCCAAATCCTCAGGATCAAATTGGTCGACGACGATCAAGGGGGACACTAGACACTCCTAGAAAGGAGGAGCCCTAATTCCCATCTCTGACTGACACTGTGGGAAGGCTCCCCTAAGTAGGGCAGTGAAATTTTCAAGGCTGCCTCTACAGAATGAAGTTCTCTCTGATAACACACACCTTAAAAGCTTTTATACTCATACACACATTTTCTTAAAACTTTCTTAAAACTTAGGATGTCAGGTTTGGGCTCTTTTTTATTTCCATCCGTCCGTGCTATAGAACAACAAACGTGGATGATAAATTCAGAATTTTCATCTGACCTTTGCTTTGATGCCTGTTTTGCAATAAAGACAGGAAGAGACTATGAACCGGAAGCACGCAATCAGGTGTCCTAAATTGAGTACAGGCCACAGCACAGCCCTCGGGATGCTGGACAAACCAGCCAAGAGGGAGAAACACCATGAGTTACAGGAGAGTAATCATATCACCCCAGTTTAAATCCTTAAGACTTAACTCCAGGCCCCAAAAGGGCCTTGAACTGATCGGGTATAAAGGATGTATTCTGGACAGAGCAGCACTCAATTATAAAGCCTTAAAGCTTTCAAGCACATGTTATTTTAAATGTACAGTATTTTATTTTATTAATTTAATTTATTTCAATTTGGATGAGGTTGGGTGGAAGGACATCAACAACGCTGGCTCTCAAGGTGTGAGTTACAGGGCAAACGTACTGCACGTTTGTAACTTTTTAAGGATCACCAACAAATAATAAAAACGGCAATGACTTCACCGAAGGAGGCCGCTATGGGGAATATTTCACAGGGAGTCGTCCAAAAAACACCTAGGGAGAGATCTGAACAGGCCACTCAGCTTAAATCTCCCAAACCATACTTATTGGGCACCAAGACACCTCTGGAAGAGTTACTATCATTTAAGGGCTTTACGTAATCCCATGCTTTTGAAGGATGGAAGCTCAGCTTGCCCTCTCAGATTCATCAAGCTGCTTCCAAACCTGAATCCCAGGCCTTGCTATTTTTTTAACACATCAAACTCTGAATTCTCTCCCTTTTCAGGGCCACACTCCTGCTCCGTGTAACCATGACAACTTTGCCCTCTAAAATAAAGTCCTCTTAGATGGCTTAACCAATCATTTTGGCAGATGGAGCTGGGGAGCAGGGGGAAGAGAGCAGCTTTTCCAGTTTCTCAAAAAAATCGGAGCTGCAATCACAAAGCCCAAGAAGACCTGTACGTAAAAAACACCAAAACTCTCTTTGCAAAAAAAGAGAGATTCCTCTTTTTGTTGTTGTTGCTGCTCCCAGGAGCACCTGCAGAGATGATCGGCTGAGCAGAGAAAACAAGCTCCTCTTCCAGACCACGAGGGACTCCTACGCCCGCATGAACTGGAAGGCCGGAAAACCCTCGGTCCACCTTCACTGTGGCAGCTGGCAGGGACAATCTAGGAGAACAAACCCTCCTCTGCGACAATATTTCACACGCAGCGTTAAGGTCCAGAACGGCCGCGCTCCAAAAAACAACACCCCATTCGTAATTTAAGGCAACTCGGAAGCGTTCGTGCATTTAAATTACGAATGATCCACACAGGCCCCGGGTGGAGCCGTGCAGTCGTCTCTGCTTCCCTTAGGCACTCCAGCATGTTAAGAGTTCATGCTCCGCTCTCAGCCACAGGTGCAAACTGGACCCCAAGCTTCAAAGCAAGTGGCCCCTCTCAATTTTCTTTCCCAGCCGGCACGTTTCAAGAGACTTTCTCTCCAGGAAGACAGGCGGCTATTTAATTATTTCTAGCCAACACAGGTGCCGCAGGGCTTATTATTCCAGGCACAAAAGAGATGGCTTGACTCAGTCCAAATTTGCATATCCAGCTCCTGGCTGTTGGGGGGGGGGGGGAGAGAGAGAAAGCACAGGCTACTGATGACGGCCAAATGACAGACTGGCCTTTTAACAAAGCAGGGAAAAGTCATCCCATTGCCGGAACTTTAAAAAGGTGGAGGCAAGTTTCAATGCAGCTTGTCTTCCTGGTAAGCTCACTCTCTTAAAACAGCCTCGGGTTATTCCACAACAAAAGCCCGATTACATTGACCGTGCACGGCTGCTCTCCTTTCTCAGCAGCCACTGGGCAACTCTGAAAAGCTTCAAAAGAGTTTCTAATTAAACCCTTACTCAGATAGGCGTAGCTACACGAAGACAGCTCAAGCCACATCCCTGATGAAAAAAAAGTCTCGCCTCTCCCAAGAGACCAAAAAAGGCGAATTTGATCGGAGGTTTGACTGGCCACGGCCACACGTCGGCCACCAAAAGAAGCGCTCCTCCATGGGGGAAGGGGCACCGCAGTTCCCACGCAAAACCAGGAGGGCCGAGCCGTGAAAAACCATGGCTGCTTGAACCTCGTCTGAAGCTACCCAGAATCACCTCGAGGCACATTACCTGCCTTTAGGGCAAGAGAGAGAAAAAATATATTGGGTCTCCGGGAGGGAAGGGCAGGTGCTGCTCAGGGCCTCCCCCAGGCAGGAGGCGTTTACCTTTCTCTTTCACCAGATCTTTGAGGTACTGCCACTTGACATCAAAGGGGATGTTGGTGATGAAGGCCCGGTACCGCTTCGAAGGGCTGGCGTAGGGCTCAAAACGGCTCCCTCCTCCACGCTTGGCGTTCTTCTCCTTCCTTTTCTCGTTCTGGCTCGAGCGCTCACCTTCGCTGCAAAGGAGAGAAGCAGGCGAGAGTCACACCCAGAGCCCTCAAACTCAAAAGATTCCAGCACAGTTCTGGGCAGCGGCTTATACAGTAGGAAAACCAGATACTGAAATCATTGAACCGTAATCTGGTTTCCAGTCTGATTTGTATATATGGCAAACGCTAGACGTTTTGCTGCTATCTTTTCGTTTTAGTATCAAACATGGCTGACTTATTGCTGTAATAGTTAATAAACTCCGGATCTGTCGATCCATCCTTCCTTCCTCTGTTAAGCCTGGAAAACCCAGGCTACCAACAATGTAGCCAGTGAGAAACCAGAATTCTGAATGGTCATCTCCCCCCAACAAGCTGTTCACTAGGATCCTTGATTCCCAGTTCTGCAATTTCTATCCTATATTCTTCTCCTGCAACAAGTGGGAAAAAGGAAAACACCGGCACTGGTGTCTTCCACAAAGCAAAACATGCTCTCTAGCCATTACCAAATGTAATACTTCTGCTGTTCATTTACTGCCACTGTTATTTTCTTCACTACTACCAGGCCCATCTCTCATCACGAGGCTCAAAGATTAAAAACGGTCAATACAGTGGTGCCTTGCATAGAGACATTAATCCGCAGCAAAAATCGCTGCTAAGCGATTTTGTCGATATGCGATTTTTAAAAGCCCATAGAAACGCATTAAAACCTGTTTAATGCGTTCCTATGGGCTTCAAACTCACCTTAAAGCGAAGATCCTCCATACGCCGCCCATTTTTGCTGCCTCTTATGCGAGGAATCCGTCCCTAAACACAGCGGGAGGCCATTTTTTTAACCCTGCGGCCATTTTTGAACCGCCGATCAGCTGTTTAAAAATCATCGCTTTGCGATGATCTGTAAGCGAAACAGGGAACCGATCATCGCAAAGCGAAAAAACCGCATAGGAAACATTGCAATGCGATCGCAAAAAGTTCGTCGCTATGCGGTTTCATCACTAAACAGAGCGTCCGTTAAGCGAGGCACCACTGTATTCCCTACATTAACGCATGTGGTTCCTTTACTCTCTTCTTTTACACTGTTCCCACCCACCCCACTTTTGAGCTTTTAACAGTCTTCCCCCTTCCCTCCTCTTCCCACTGCCTTTTTGCTCATGCCTGTCATGAGGGAATGTTTACAGCCTAAAACACATACAGGTCATAAATCACCAAATACCCAATTCAGGGGAGGAAAAAAAAACTCTTAGTGCCCACAAATATTTAACCTAAAATCCAAATGCAAAAATAGGCGATACCTTTATAGGCCACCCAAAAATTCACCACACAGCAGAAAACAAGCTTTACAAATCACACTGAAGCTCATTTAGTGAGTGATGATTTTTTTAAGTGGTCTATAAAAATTCTTGAATTTGGATATTATTTTGTTATGACCACACAGTTGTTTTTTACTTCAATGGGATATTTAGCATGTTTCACCCAAGTAGTATCACTTCATCCAGCATCTCATTGTTTCCCCCTATGTCTGACAAAGTCCACAAAAGCTCACATTAAAGTATAATAGTCTTAAAGGTACTACCTGTTTCTGTATTTTTTTATTTTGTAGTGTTTCTTTGGATTTTGCCTGATATATCCTCTTTACAGAGAATATACACAGAAATCTTTCCTTTGTAATCCAACCACTTGATATAAGGCCTGCTTATGATGAGACATATGGGCTTACAGAATAGATAAAAACCAAATATTTTTCCTTTTTAAAAAATCAATTTCAATAATGACTTAAATTTTTAATTGATTTTTTTAATCATAAAAAATTGGATTTTAAATTTTAAATCATGATAGAAATCCCACCTTGCTTTTCTACAGACAACCTCGAACTCCAGACCTCGGTGTCGATATCTATGTCTCATTCCCCCCCCCCCCCCAGTTATCACCTTCCAAAAGATGATACCGTTTCTTGATTTTTTTTTTATTTTAAAAAAGGAACTTCACCAGCTATTTCTGGCCAGTTCCTGTTGAATTAATTACCTTGCCCTCCTATATAGAAAAGGCTCCCTGGGGCGGAGAAGCCCTGGCAGCCCCTGCTGGTAACGAATTACCATCCAACGAATGAGTAAAAAAAAGTCACTTTAAAATGGGCTGCCCAAAGCAATCCAATAACCTTGAATACCTGAATCATTTTTACTAAAAACGTCGTCGTTCCAAATAAAATGTGTCGTTTCTTTAAAGCAACGTCTGCTTAAGTAACGATAACGACTTAAAACCCCTCCAACGCACGAATCTCCTGAAACGCTTCAGATACTAAACCAAACCTCTGGGAATACTTATCTGTCTAAAGGGGAAAGAAACGGGGCCCATTCCTTCTCTTCGAACGAGTAACGTTAACGAATTACTTTAGTAACGGACCCAACGGTGAAGCGCCCGGTTGGGAACGCGGGGCCCAACGCCCTCCACGGAGGGAGCCGGAGGAGAGGCGCGCTCCCACGGAGGAGAGGCCGAGGAGCGCCCCCGTTACTCCCCCACACGTGAACGCGCCTCCGCGGCCTCACCTCTTGGGGAGCCCGTCGCCTCCATTGCCAGCCCCGTTCGGCGCTCCGCCGCCTGCCGCCATCATCATCCCGCCGCCAGGCTCGGCCATTTTGGGCCCGCTCTCCAGACCGGACAAGACGGGCGCCGTAGCCGCCACCTCAGACGCCATTTTGTTCTCCTCAGGCCCGCCGGAGGTTCTGCGCCTGCGCGCTCGACCCCTTCGCCCCGCCTTCTCCTAACGGACTCTCTCCTGGCCAATCAGGAGGAAGAAGAGGGAAGTAGCCGCACTCCCAAACCTCGCTCGGCCTCCTCTCTCTCCTTCTCCACTTTCGGGGCTCCCACCCGAGAGAAATGATAGAGCGGCGCCACCATGCTGACTTCCGCTTCAAAGCCGATATGACTGTGTCCCAGCTTATCCATTCCCGCCCGGAAAACGCTGCTCTATCTCCTACGTCCGCTCACTCTTAGTACGCTTTTAGAATTAAATTCTACCATTCTCGATAGTTGCGTCTTTTATAATTGGTTAACATTCGTTTTCTTTGCTGATAAAATATAGTTTTCGTTCTTTCCTTTGGAAAAGCACAGGATATGTTTAGTTTTTTTCCCAATGTACTAAGTTGTTCCAGTTTTAGCAAGTTTGTTTTCAATAATCTGCAATCATTTGGGGTCTCATAATGGGAAGAAATGAAATTTTAAGATATAGATAGAAATAAAATAATACATAAGGTGAAGGGAATTGCAGAAGGGGACACACACATACAAGCACCTGTTAACCAAAAAGGAAGTCAATGCTTGACAATGTGTTTCTAAAGAAACGAAAGAAGACAGGATGGGATTGATACTTGTCATGGACATTTTTCATATGCTTTATCCCCAACATTCCTACAGTTCATGGGGTAGGAGCCTGTCTAGAAAGGAACATCACTTCTTCTTACCCCTACAATGCCCATGCCAGGCCCTGTGAGAAAAAGCCACTCTATCCAGCAAGCCTTTTAGTGCATTTCTGATCCTCACCAGTGTTCAGAACAGCAAAGAAAGAAAAGCAGGTGGGGATCAGAATACAGTGGTACCTCGACTTAAGAACTTAATCTGTATTTGGACTGCGTTCTTAAGTCAAAACATTAAGTCAAAGCACCATTTCCCATAGGAATGCATTGAAAACCATTTAATCCATATCTGCTGTTTTTCGTTCTTAAGTTGAGCCGCTGTTCTTAAGTCGAAGCATTAGTTCCCATAGGAACTAATGCAAAGCCGGTTAATCCGTATCTACTACTAGGGGGCGAATTTTTTTAAAAAAATTCTTCTTTTGACCTAAGGTGAACGTATGTCAAAAAAAGGTCAGGAAAGTTTTTTTCCTCTCTTTTTTTGGTTCTTAAGTCAAGGCTCTGTTCTCAAGCGGAAGCAACTTTTTGCAAACAGCCGTTCTTAACTCAAATCGTTCTTATGTAGGGGTGTTCTCAAGTTGAGGTACCACTGTACGTGAAAGTTGCCTTTTTTAAAAAAAGCACAACTCTTGGAATCCTCCAGGGCTGGCTGTAATCCAAAACTAGCCACTTTTTGAAGGTTTTACACTGGTTAACGGAAAGTGAGAAAACCAAAAGCCACGTCGGGAAAGCTGGCCAAAACAAAACAAAACAAAACTAACGAACAAACGACCACGTGGTTACAGCATTTATTTATTTTTAAGAAAACCAAACCTCCAGTTCAACATTACAGGTTTTTTTTTCTTTGTTTTTACTCCTCCTGGGATTATTTATTATACTTCAAACCCATTCTCAAATGCACAGAACCCTCTAAACTGGAGAGAGCAACATCACAGACAAAAACAAAGGACGTGGGGGCCAGGCGGGGAATGAGGAGGGGAGCCAGACAGCTCCTGGCTCTTCCCACAAAATATTCCATGTAGTGCAAAAAGAGGGAAAGGGTTGTGAGGCATTTGAATAAGGGCGGAAAGAGGATGGGAAGGGGGAGAGTAAACTTTTCCCCGTGCTCCCGAATTCTTTATAAAAGCACCAATTATGTTCCCAGAATGTAATCAGACAAGGGATAAATCCGCGGGCTGTGTGGAGAGATTAAGGAAGTCACAGTGGGATTTTTCTGTATTTTTTTCCTCCCCCCCCCCACAACTGCAACTGCCCCACCCGTTTCACAGTTTCCAAAGGAAGGCCCTTCCCTCCCTACCACAGCAACCTCGATTTTTCCCCTGGATGTTAAACGGACACAAGGAAATATGACTAAAGGCAAGAGGTGTGGACACAGCTTGCCTGCCGTCTCTACCTGGGGGAATACCTGGGACCCCTTTAGGGACCTGAATGCTGAAAAAGAAGAAAAAGCGGGGGGGGGGGAGATATTGAAAATTAAGAACAGGAATAAAATTATAATTACATCAATAATTAGGATAATATAGAGTTATATGAATATAGACAGAAAGGCTTTCGTCCCCCCCCCTTGCTGCGTCTTGTAACTTGAGGTTGGAGCCTTGGCCAACAGCAGACGGTCCCTTGGTGCGCCGTGGCCCGGGCTCATTGCACGCACCCGGGGCTTGGTTGTCTTTCCATGGTCTTGCCGGACGGAGGGGAGGCGCCAGCAGCAAGCGCCCCCTCCCGCTGGCTTGATTGTTTCAGAGAGTCTTTGTGGGTGCCAACACCACCTGGGGGAAAAAAGAAAAGTGCTACCCGGCTCTCCCGGCCCCCCTGGCGCCAAGGGGGTGGGGTCCTCCCTCCCTGGCTCATACCGTCGTCTCGTCGGCTTTCTTTTTGAGGAGCTTAGCGGAGAGCAAGGAGTGCGGAATGGGGTGCGGGGGGTGCTTGGCGTCCGGGATCATCAGGCGGACTTTTTGATTGGTCCTTCGCCACTCGGAATAGAGCTGGCAGTGATAGCGGAATGACACCTGGGGAAGGAGAAAAAGAAGGCGTCGGGCCGGAACCTGAGATTCTCCTCGCTGTCCCCATCTTCTTGCGAGACAGCAGGGGTTGCCGATGCCGGACCCACTTGCTCTGCAAAGCCTCTGAGGAAATATCAGTTTACAAAGGACAGACTGCTCCCCCCCCCGCCGCAAGGGACAACCACCACCACCCTGAGCAGAAACGGCCCAAGTCACTCACCAGCGTCCAGAGGACATAGATGGTGAAAAGTGCTATGGTGAGGGCGATCAGCCCAATGGCTTCCAGGCGGCTGTTGAACTGCAGGTGGTCTTGGGCCCCTCGAAGGCAGAGCCAGCCGGAGATGGCGGCCAACGGAGTGATGAAAAGGAAACATACCATGTCACAGAAAAGGGTCCGCTTCTCATTGCGTGGGCCAGGGTCCTTCAGCCACTGCGGTAAGAGAATGGGTGTGGGGGGAGGCAGCCGGAGAGCGGGAGGTCATTTAGAAGAAAGAAAGAAAACACAACACTCAGTCCTGGCAACGTGTGTCTGCTTCAGCAAGATTATCAGGGAGCCTCCGGGCGTGGTGGAAGCTTACAAGCTTTTTCCGGCCTGCGTTTTCGTGGAACGGCTCCTTCAGATTGTGCCCCCAGACCTCTGACCGAACGGATAGCATGGCGGCCCATGGAAACCACCTCCTTTCTGCCCAGGGAAACCTGCCAATCGTTAAAGGGCCGTGCAACTCTCAGCTGTTCTGGCTCACTCGTGCTGCTGACCCTCCTTTTCCAGACGATGCAGTCAGTCCGTTCCTCCTAAACTCATCACCTCTAGGTGGTTCCCTCCACGTGGAGGGGGGGGGAGAAAAACCCTACCCTGTTTCAACCAGCCTTCAGCAAGAAGGCTGGCGAATGGGAGTCAAAGAGAATGAACGGCACTGAACAACCGAGAGGTGGAGTGAGAGCTCAGAAAATCTCAGGAGTGATAAGTTAAACGTGGCCCTCAGACTGCGCTCTGACTGGGCCTCTGTCTGCTCTAGCCCAATGGAGCTGGTGGGGCTGGAGACCAAATATGTGCGGAGAGACCGACAGCGCCAAGCCCACACCCCCATCCTCCCGGGGAGAGAGGAGCCCCTCCGAGGTGACAGCAGTGCACGACCGCATAAAACTCCACACCTACTGTGCAGGGTTGCCGAAAGAGCGACGAACCACGTACATAACTCCGCAACTAACCCCAGTGTACAAAATGTGTATTTTTGGGAAGCCTGCAGCAGGGCTGAGAAAGTTGGCTGCTTACTGGACCCGGCTGCCTGCCGCCTCTTCTCCTCCCCTCCCCGGGGGAAGCCAGGCCGCGGAAACACCCACCTCCGTCAGGGGCCGTGGCCGCCGCTCGATGACAAACTCGGTGTGGCAAAGCTCACAGTAGCTTGTGTTGGAGGAGGAGAGCCATTTCTCCAGGCAGCTCTTGTGGACGGCCCCCAAGGTGCCCGTGCAGTCGCAGGGCGAGAGCAGGCCCTCGCCGCTCCCCCCTTCGTGGCAGATCCGGCAGATGGGACCATCACTGGAAGGGAGAAGGAGGAGGAGACGTGAAGGGGCAACCGATTCTGGGAGAATTGAGCTGAACCAGTGGATTCCGATTGCAAGAAAGGTGGATTTGGACTGGACGTTAGCAAGATCACCCCAAAGGCAGAAGACTTTTAGGGGAGCAACAAAGGAAAAAAGTGGGATTCTCTATCTCAGGGTGAGTCACAGCAGCCTGCCAAATGGGATTGGGGGAGCAACTCCCATCAGCCTTAACAAAAAAGCTAATAAGAAGGAAGGCTGGGAATTGTGACTGAACAGCTTGGGGGTCCATAGGTTGCCCTCCTTGCTGATTTTGGAAAATCCTACAGAGTTTGGGGCCCGGGGCCTAAAGGACCATCTCCCATCACAAGGGCGTCCCCGCCATCTTCAGTGGAAGAAACCTCTGTGCATGTCCCAGGCTGGGGAGAACATGGGGGGGGGGGAGAAATTCTTCTGTAGCAGCTCCTCAGCTCTGTCGCTCCCTCCCAAGAGAGATCAGGCGGGCTGGGTCCCAGCTGAGATTTGGGTGGGAAGCCAAAATAAAATAGTTCTGGACAAGCATCTGTTTGTTTTAAAGACTCATTTTAAAACCTGGCTTTTTAAAAGTTGCTTTTAATAGGTTGTCAAAGGAACTACGCTATTGCAGTTTGCTTTAGGGAAACCCAGAAGGGCGAGAAAAGAACAGCCGCTGCTCATCACAGCATTGGTGCAGGCTAGCTCCGGAGCTGTCCTCAGTCCGGGACGGCCATTGGCCCGTCTCCCGCTTACCTCTGCGTCCCCAGGGCTTTGATGACGGTCGAGAGCAGGCGTCCGTCCTTGGCGGTGACCTGGGTGACATATTGGGGCCGCCCAAGGTCAGCTTCTTCCACCGACTTGGATAAGGCAGCGCTGCCCGGGCAGTCGCACAGGGAACCCGGGAGGTGGCAGCAGTCGCCGGTGGTCATGGCGGTGGCGAGAGGGCGCCCGCTGGCCTCAACAACTCAAAGGCAGAGGCATGGCAAGGCCTGGAAGGGAGGGAAAAAAGGACCGGAGGCTCGAGTCCCGGGCCAGCTGGGGTGCAAGAGAGCGGAGTCCGGAGATGATCGTTCTGAATTGCTGGGATGGGTGGGTTTATGTCTCCGGCTGCAGAACCAGAGGTTGGGAGTTCGATTCCTTCTTTGGGCCTCCCATGAACCACAGAGTCCCTTCCAGCTCTAAGAGGATGATAATGATGAAGAATAACATCAAACGAGGAGAGCCAGGGATGGGACCAGTGACACCACCTTGTCCTCCATGAATTTATGGGCTCCTCCTACTTTGTTGCAGCCTAGCCACTAACTACAACCGCCACCCTGTGGCAGTGAGTTCCATAGGGCAACCGCAGGCATCATTATGATGATGTCAGAAGGAAACGTAAAAAGCCCACCCCTTGTCTACTTGCTCTAGTGGAGCTTAGGGGGGGCTGACAACCTCCCCCCCAAGAGCCTAAGAGAGTGGGTGGGGATGGTGGGCTTTGTAGTCCCCCGTGTCGAGGCACCAGGAGGGGGCGAGCCTTAGGGACCAGACCCCGACCCCCACATATATACACACCCCAGAAGAGGCGCCCCTCCTCCCCCTACCTGCGCCCAGGTGAGCGGCTCAGCCGAAGCCCCGCCCCCTCCCGGGTTCTCAACGAGCCCCGCCCTCCCGTCGATGTCTGAAGTGGCTGTCATTCAACACCAGGCCCCGCCCCCGTCTCCCTACCTGTGCCCCGCCCCTTCCGCCAGCGCCCCGCCCTTCCGTCCGTCCGCTTCTCCGCCGTTTCCCTCAGGGCCGGGGCCTGGTCCGCCCCATGCCTCCAGGGTGGTGGGGACGGTAGGAGCCCCGGGATGGAGGCCGCTCCTCCGGCCGCCACCGCCGCCGCCTCCTCCTCCGTCGTCCGCGGAAGCTGCGCACCTGACTGGACGCCTCGAGCCCGCCCCTTCGCCCTGCGTCTAACCAATCGGTGCCCGGAGTCCTTTGGTTGACTCAGCCTAGTGCCAATGGGTGTCCCTGTTGGGGGAGAAGCGACCGCCCCTCTTTAAGGGGGGCGGTGGGAGGTGGACAGAGCGGCGCATTGGCGCAGGCGCAGGCCGGGGAGTGGGCCGTAACGGTCCCCGGCCGGTCGGCCGGCCAATCCGCAGTTTGGACCCCAGACGGGAGAGGGAGGGAGAAGTGGGCGGGGTCTTCACGAGCAGAGCCACGCCCCTTTGGGAAAAAAGAGAAGCAACAGGGAAAACAGGGCACCTTAGCTTCACATTTCCGGTTCTCTGTCGGCCGACGGGGTTTTTAACAAAATATCCCTTTTTTTTAATATTGGCAACAAAGAAAACACGTATTAAAGAAGATCGCAATGAAAGCGAAGACCCGTTAAGCCTTGCCGAGTTTAAACCCACCTTGCCCAACTTATTTATGTAAAAATAAATTTTATTTTTAAGAAATTATTGTTTAAAATATATATTTTTAAATGAATCTCAGTAAATCATGCAGAGAGAGGTTCAGAACTTTAGCTAGGTTTCAAAATTAGCAACAAAAAAAGGACACATTGCTCTTTTCCATTCAACCTGCGGCCCTCCAATCAGTTGGGACTACAACACCCATCTTCCCTGATCATCCTCATCAGCTTAGATATGCAAGGATCATGGAGGCCCAGTGGTGGATTTGCTCCTCCACCCTCTGGCTCTGCAGCCAGAGACCAAAACCCCCTGAGCCATCCAGATGTCTGTGGTTGCTTAGAGTTGGGATGGAAAAAAGGGTTTCAGAGCCAGCAGGTTGCCTGTTCCAACCACTGATCAATAGCCACACACGCTTTCTGTTGTCGTTGTTTAGTCGTGTCCGACTCTTCGTGACCCCAAGGACCAGAGCACACCAGGCCCTCCTATCGTCCACTGCCTCCCAGAGTTGTGTCAAAGTCATGTTGGTTGCTTTGATGACCCTGTCCAGACATCCCATCCTCAGTCGTCCCCTTCTCCTCTTGCCTTCACACTTTCCTAACATCAAGGTCTTTTCCAAGGAGTCTTCTCTTCTCATGAGATGGCCAAAGGATTGGAGCCTCAGCTTCAAGATCTGTCTTTCCAGTGAGCACTCAGGGTTGATTTCCTTTAGAATTGATAGGTTTGTTCTCCTTGCAGTCCAGGGGACTCTCAAGAGCCTCCTCCAGCACCACAATTCAAAAGCAGCAATTCTTCGGTGGTCTGCTTTATGGTCCAGCTCTCACTTCCATACATCACGACAGGAAAAACCATAGCTTTGATTATTTGGACTTTTGTTGGCACGCTTTCTGTACCTTACACCAAAGCGGGACAAACCTGGGGGGGGGGGGGGGCTCCGGCAGCGGCTGTAATTCATTTGGGGCTGAAAGGTTGGTTCATCAACAGGGATTTTGAGGGCTCAGGGAATCCCATCTTGGTTTCAGATCGTACAAACTCCCAACGCCCGGTTCCATCTTGATCCGGACAGCCGCCTATCTGTGGCTCGTGGCTCTCTACCCTGTTTGCAAAGCTATATAGAAATCATTCAGTCAATACTTTGAAGGAGAATTGGCAAGGCTTAAGGAAGTGTTGGTTCTTTGGCCTGGAAAAGGTTTGGTGCCAGAGGATTAAAAACTCTCCAGCTAGCAGAGGTGGCTACAAGCGGAGTTCCTGTTTTCAAAAACTGATTATTTTGTAGGTGTTAAATGGTTCCGGAGGGGAACTTGCCCTTCCATAGTTTTAAAGGAGCTGCAATTCATCATTTTGTGCCTGTTAAAAAAAGAAACACGCACACACGAGGCAGCTCAGGAGATAAAAACTCACTTTTGGAAATCCAGACTTTAGTCGCTCCTCCCTTAGGCTAAATCCAGAATTTTTTCCCTCCCAACTGAAGCAGGACCTTTAAAATCCTGGTAACTTGGGGAATTAAGGCACCTCCCCCGTTGAGGGCTTAAACTGGATAAAATCCTTCGTGCAGTTTTAATTTAATCTTTTCTTTTTAGAAAAGTGTACAACTGCCCCTCTTCCTTATGGACCTGCAGACCGCCCCCACTTCCCCAAGCTTGGTTTCCCCATTTTAGAAAAACTCAGGGGTGCACAGGAACACAAAACAACAGCTTTTGGTTTGGGCAATCTTTATATAACCATACAATACACCATAACCATGCACAAAACCAAAGTCGAGTATTTACAAGGGGGGAATTGCACTTAACAGAAGAAGCATTAGCAGGATCCGAATTGATGGGACAGGTGGGCCTTTCCTCCCCCCCCAAACACACACCTTCCATAGAACAAAAAGAAGACAACAGGGCGGCCAACTCAATAGCCATCCAGCGACCCACATTTGCTCTGGAAAGAGAGAAAGAGAAGCCTGCGGGGAGAGCCTATGGCTGGGAGAGAGCCTGCCAGGGCTGCATTGAACCTGCTGTGGGCTTTCACCAAGATAATAAAAAGAGGACACAAGTCCCCCTGGATCTCAAGTTGGAGAAACCAGAGAGACTTTTTTCCTTAATTTCCCCCTAGTCAGATGCTCAGCAAGACAAGCGACTTGCATGAGTTAAAGAAGAGAACGGGGGAAGAATCCTAAGATGGAAAAGCCAAGGTCTCAGCTGGACTGCTTGCCTGCAACACCGGGGTTGTGGGGGGAGAAAAACCCCAAACCCAAATAACAGAGTTGTGGCTTTTAAAAAAGGAACTTGTAGTGTCTCAACAGGAAGTTTGACGTCTCTCTTGCAGCTGCTCAGGATTTGAAGGTCTGCCTCCTTCTCCAAAAGCGCTACCTGGATATCCAAAGCAAGGAAAGGGCAAGACACGCCGGCGTTTCGGCTCAAGGTGGAGTCTGGTGTCTCAATGAATACGAACACCTTGAAGGGCTCAACACCCGTCTCTTTGTTCAATGAGGTCTTGAACTCTCCAGGGAGAGGAGAACCGGTAACCCCAGGTCCTTTGGATCATCTCGAAACCGCTGGTCGGGGCAACACTCCCAAGGTGGGGTGGGCACTCCCCGGTGGATGCCCTCCGCTCGTTAATGTGGAAATTTTCTATTAGGAGGGCTGCATTGGCAACTAAGGGCAAGAGGAGGCCGGGGGGGGGGCGGGAAGGAGTCAGCCCCTCAAACAGAAATTAGTAAGACAGAGGGGGGGGGACTGCGTGAAGAGCCCAAAACATCTGTGCTTCCCTAAGAGCGATCCGAGGGCCGTTTTTCAAAATTGAAATGGACCACTGCTGATCACGCTGAGGCAAGGCTTAGGAAGGTGTCAAGAGCTTGCCAGGGGGAAAATGCATTCCAATTTTTCACCCAGAGATGAAGCGGGGAGGGGAAAAAGAAAAAAAAAACAGCTTCAGACAGTGCCCAGCAGTTCTCTCTGGTGGCTCAAAGGCCAGGCCTTTCAGGCGGATGACTTCAACTCCCAGGCAGAGAGGTGGGATCCGGTTCTAGAAAACTCCAGGATAAAAGCAGGGAGGCACCGAGGGGTGCAACTGACCAGACCTGGCAATGACAGAAAGCAGCCAGTTGGACCAACCGTTTCGCGTTTCTGTTTTGATGCACTGCCTGCAAGACCGTCACATGTACGAGATCCCAGACAAGCGTTTAGAGCAGCAAGGGAGAGAACCAACCTTTGAAACATTTTCACCCAGTGAAGACTACAACTGCTACCGCCACCCATAACCAAATGGGGCAGAATCTATGAAACAAGTTTCAGCTTTTTAAACTTAAAAAAAAATCACAGCATGATCCCAGACCTCGCAATGAAACATTATTTTCCCCACTGCAAGTGAAGAGAATAATGGCCACCAAGACCTTTCCCTCTTGATGATTGGATGGCTTCGGGGACCCAGCCACAAGAACAGCAACCAAAAGCCCTAAATCTCTTCCGGACAACCTTGTTAAATTTTTGCATGGTGTTTTAGCCCTGCAGATGATTAGATTTCTGTGACAAGAGTTGTACAAAAGAAAAATAATAGCAAACTCACAAGCAGAACAAGAAAAAAAATAAAAGCACAGGGGAGGAGAAGGCATAGAAGATTAAGCAGAGGAAGCTTGCTTGCAGTTAGAGAAGCAAAAATTAAAAGCAAATGACTGATAATGAGGGAAAATAAAAAAAATTAAAAATCTGAAAAGCGATGGTTATGCTCAAGTGTTACAAAAAGCATTGTCAAGTATCTGGTTGTCTACAATTATTTCATTCAAATAACCTTACCAGTGCGAGTTATGTACAGAGCATGAAAAATATTGCTTCGCACTCACTCCAAGATGGGGAGAGAGGTGTTTTTTTTTTCCCATGGGGAGAAGAGAGACCGGGAGATGAAGCAACGTGCAAGGGGCAGAACCCGGGAGGAGTGGGGGAAGAGGGATGCCTCGAGGAAGAAAAGATTTCTTTATAGTACAGAAAAGAAGATGGGTGGGTATTTTTTTTTCTACAGAGCGCCAGAAGCCATGAAAGTGGCACCTCAATCTATCTTAGTCTGAGCGACGGGAAGCCAGAAATAAACCACTAAGCGCCACTTCACGTGGCCCACCTGCAGCTACACTGGCAGTTTGTGAAGGGTGGAGAACAACACACAACACACACAGACAGGCATACTTCATTGTTCCCAAACTGAAGGAGAGTTTTTAAAAAGAAAAGGAAGGAATAAAACACTCGTCGGGGAGAAAGGATTGAGAACAGCCTGGCCAGGCCGACCGTGGATCCCAGGGGAGAAAGAGGCAAAAATGACAAGAAAAAAAGTTACAAAGGGAAAGTTCTCCTCAACAGATTCTAAACATGCATGGGCATGCGAGAACAAGAAACCAGGACCCCAAGGACACAATTCCTATAAGCCCAAAGTGGGGACACATTCTCAGTTTAACAGATTTCTCTGATGGCCGCAGAATGGCTCAACACTGGCCTAAACAAAAGCTAAGCCTCTTTCCTGACCTCCCACCATGGACAGTTGTTTCATCTGCTCTTGAGGATTAAAAAAACCCTGCCCCTTTCTTACAAGTGAGATGCACAGAAAGAGGAACTCAAACCCACCATTAACAACAAGCCTCTCGCCCGCAATTAGCATCCATTATTATTCAGGAACACGCCAATAAACCAAAAAAAAAAAAAAAAGAGGAGCCAAAAGGACTCAAGAGGGGAAAGGGAGGTCAGCCCTACTGATAATGCTCTAGGATGGAAAGGCAGGGAGGAGGAAGGAGGGAGGGGGAACGAGGAGTGCATACATACACCCACACACGCACGCGTGCACACACACACAGAAGTTTCCAAGGGAAAGCAGCACAGGCCAGGAGAGAAGTGGGAAGAGGCGGCCCCCCGGTTAGGTCACAGGTTCTGGCAACACTGGAGTTTGTTCGATTTCTGTCCGTCGGTGGTAGGGGGTACACTGATGTCCACCACGTTGTTGCCAGGGGACTCGTCGTGGGCGGACCGGTCTGCAATCTGCTTCTGGGACACGATGCGGTAGATCTCTGCAGGGGGAAGAGAGGCGAGAAGGGGCTCAGAGTGCGGGCCCTCGATCTGCACAACCATTGATCAATACAAAGAATCTGTGACTTTTGAAGCCTCTCTGCCGTCAATCCATAGTGGTGCAGACCCAGTTATGGCTGGTTTAAGACTTCAGGGAGTAGCCTTGTAGGGCCCACTTTTTTTCTCCTTTTCATTCATGAATAAAATTTTATTTTATTCACAAGAGCACATTCATCCACACAGCGACAAGCTGCAAATTCACTTAGCTGCTCAAGCAAGCCACTATCTCGTGCAGCCTCCAATTCGATCCCCCTGCTAAGTTTGACAGATCAACAGGCAGGCTTCTGACCTCAAATAAGGCTTTCCTGCCATCCACCCTCTCAGTTTCTTATCTTATCCATGCAATCTGCCCCCAGAGCCACTAGCACAATCAGCAGAAGTGGACCTGACCCACAAAAGCTCACACTACAAGACAGTGGTTTGTCTTTAAAAGTGTGCCAGAAAAAATTTTTGCATCTTGTTTGGGGAATTTTCTCTTTGTTTGTTTGTTTTTGTCTAATATACTAGTCCAATTGCTATATTTGGCAAAAGCTAGCTCTTTGCCAAAAAGAGAGAGAGTAAAAATAATAACAGCACTGGAAACACACCACACAGGTGATGGGATCCACAGCTCACATCCAGGGCGGCTCTCCTGGGCCAAAGAACCAAAACTCAAATCCTTACCAGTAAGGATGTTCTTGAAAGCTTCTTCTACATTTGTGGAGTCCAGGGCTGAGGTTTCAATGAACGACAGGTTGTTTTTTTCTGCAAGGAGCAGAGAAAAAGCAGTGGGAGTCAGTGCAGCTTCCGAGGTCTCAAGGCCGAGCAACAAGGATAAATAAAGGCTTCGCTGCCCCTATTGGGCACCAGAGGATTCAAAACGACATAATTAAACCTCAGGGGAGAGGGAGACCGTGTCCCCGCGGACACGAGGCTCAACCAGGGTGAGAACAGGCAACATCAAGCAGCTGGTTTGTGCCATCTCACTCTGGAACCAGGCGTTCATGCCAATTTGCCCTTAATTGATGTCTTTCCTATTCTATCCTGCCTTCCATGATTGTTAGTTCGCCACTCTCCTTTGGATATTAAATGGTCCAGTCACCACCCTCCAGAGGTTCGAACCCTTTTCTGGTCTGAGACTGATGTTCTCCAGCTACTGGCTCTCCCAGGATCTATAACTGGGCTACAACCAGTCGCCGCATTTAGCACAAATGCCAACTGAGGCCATTCATGCACTTGTTTCTATTCAGAGGTGGTTCCATTCAGGGTGTTCCAAGTATGTTGGGAGGGTGATTGCCAGAATGCCCAGCCAGGACTTAAGGGGAGGTGTGACCCTGACCAAGGGGAGGGAGCCTGGCTGGGGAAAGTCAAGTTAACCTCTCCTGGCCCGCTCCTCCATCATCTAGAGGAGCATGGAGCCTCCTACGTCTAGTGGCTGGCTCCAGCCATAGTAGACCCACTGAACAAACAGGGGTTACACGAGCCTTCAATAACACATTGCATGCATTCAGTAGCTGATGTGGGAATTAACACTAGCATTTCGCCAACACCTCCCTTCCATGCAGCCGTCTGTCCTTGATACGGTGCCCCGGGGGCTTCCTAAATATTATAACATCCTGCTCCTCCTCATCTTAGAACAGGCGCTTCCCCTGTGGATTTTCACGACCCTTTCTTTTCTTCCTCCAAACAGTTCACGTGGGAAAAGACCCTCGCAAGATCAGAAAGAGGGGGAGGGAGAGGCCAACCCCGTGGTTGGGGGTGAGAAAGCCGGCTGTCTGCCCAAACCTGCAAAGGCCCGGGCCTCGTCCGTGGGCACCGCCCGGAGGTGGCGCAGGTCGCTCTTGTTCCCCACGAGCATGATAACAATGTTGTTGTCCGCGTGATCCCGCAGCTCTTTCAGCCAGCGCTCCACGTTCTCGTAGGTCAGGTGCTTGGCAATGTCGTAGACCAGGAGGGCCCCAACGGCGCCCCGGTAATAGCTGTAAGAGATGGACGAGGGCCATTCAAAGAGGGGGGAAAGCGTCCTGCATCAAGGCCGTTGGCTCCCAAGGGGTGGACTCAGAAGTACAAGGGGGAAAAGAAGGCTGCTTCCCAGGCAGAGGCATCAGGATCAAATCCCAGCACCTCCAGTTAAGGACTAGGACAGGAGACCTGCTAGACAATATGGAGAGCTGCTGGGCTAAACAGACCCACGGTCTAACTCAGTATAAGACAAGGATCTGGCCTTCTTATGGCAGTAAGTATTAAACCAATGGTGGAGTCTTTGGGCCACTCCGCCACTTGGCAGGATCTGTTCCACGTCTCCCACAAGAACCCCGGTGGGAAGCATGGAAACCATGCAGGTCCCGCAAGGCAATTTTGCGGAGGCAGGAGCTGCTTTCCAGATCTCCACTTCTGCACGATCTCTAGGGTGGAGGAGGACTGGCTGGGGTGTGCTGAGCTAAAGGCTCTTTGCTAGAACCCCAGAAGGATCTTCAGCCTCCCCCTTAAAAGGACCACGTCCCGCCTTTCTGCCGAGAGAGCCCGGCTCATCGCTGGAAGTTTCCCAAGCCAACTTTATCAGCCGCTTTCGAGCCTTACGCTGAGGTGATGGCCCGGTACCGCTCCTGGCCAGCAGTGTCCCAGATCTGCGCCTTTATCGTCTTCCCGTCCACCTGGATGCTCCGGGTGGCAAACTCCACTCCAATGGTGCTCTTGCTCTCCAGGTTGAACTCGTTGCGCGTGAAACGGGACAAGAGGTTGCTCTTCCCCACACCGGAGTCTCCAATCAGCACCACTGGGAGGGCAGAGAGAAGGGAGGGCAAACGGACAACCCAGCGCCATCAGCATTTATGCCTAAATTGCTCTGAGGTTTGCAAACAGACACACCCATGTATGAGCGGGCAGGGCAGAGAGGGGAAGGCCCCCTCCCTCAAGACTCCTTATGGGAGAGGGAGCAGGCAGACCCTCCAGCTAGGCAAATAAAAGTTTAGGCTGTTTGCCCCACAGCCTTCTTTCCCTGTCCTCCACAACATGGGGGCTAAAACAGACGATCCAAAGTCCCACCAAAGAGGCACAAAGCAGAAACGTCACTTAAAAAAAACGCAGAATGTTTTCAGTCTAAATCCATGACTGAAAAAAAATCTGGTCTCTGTGGCTGCCAAGTTATTCATCCCTCGTCGCACACACACAGGACGCTACCCTCTTTCAGATCGTTAAAGGCACCAAAAGCAACAGGATGTGAAGAACGGGCCTCGGGGGTCAAGCAAACCAAGTCCTAGAGGGTCGTCAGCTGATTCATGACAGTCCAGCTTTCTGGGTGTGACTCTCTCAGGGGTCCCAAACACCCTGCACACGTTGATTCCATACATGGCCAGGCGGAAAAAGATTACCCTTCCTCGGGAAACCTGGTTCCTAACAGATGTGGAAGCTGAATCCTTTGGTTCTTACAAATCATGGACACAAGCTTCCCTTTCACATAATTCTTCTGTTTTTCCAAAGCTCCCTGGCAGCCTGCTGTTTTTCTTTGTCCATTACAGGGAGAAGCCATAACAAACTTACACGCCCAGACGCACTTTCACCAACAGGTCTTCTAAACACAGAGGGAAAAAACAAAACCTATCGTTCTTTCCTTTAAAGAAATTTTAATTCTACACCCAGGATCACGTCCTGCTTACCCTTCCTGCGGCCCTGTAAAAAACCCTACGCAGGTCATATTAACTTCAGAGTTTGATCCAAACTGCCGGCCATGATCAAGAAAGCCCAAGCCCTAAGAGATGCCTTCAGCTCACCAGGCTCTGTCGGGACCTTTAGAGCAGATGGAAAAGGTCCCCTTAAGCCTGTTGTCCATATAGGATACCCCTGTGCGTGCGTACACCTATGCCCACTTCGGCTGCAAAGGGCTTTCTGAGGCTGACTTTGCTAATGGCCATTATTACACCTATTTAATGGATGAGGAGTCTGGAGAGTCAATCATTTTCCTAACTGGTCTACTGCTCATTAAACATGCCCCCCCTTCATGGGGAGTTGCCCTAAAGCAGGGGTGGGCCGAGCACAGGACTACAACCCCCATCAGCCCCAAGCAGAATCAAGGATGGTTAAGCAAACAAGATCAACGAGGGGTCAACCCCAGGATGCCAAGGTCCTGTGCCAGCGCCAGAAACTGCATCCTCCTATTGCAAGCAAGCCCGTCCAGTAGCCGACGACAGCCCAACGGGGGACCAGTACAAACTTCCTAGGACAGCGAAACCAAGAGCAGCTGCTAAAAGGCAAGGCAGACGGCTGCTTTCTGCCTCACCTTTCATAAACAAATACTTGGGGGGGGGGGTTCCAAGAAAAAGCCATAAAGATGGTCCTGAGTAGGTGAGGGATCCCCAAGTGTTCTGTGTAGGGTTTCTCAGCGTTTCTTCCCCTCCGCCCCCCCACCCCCCCAAAAGCTGATGGCTTCTTAAATCACTGGGGCTGGTCGCACCCAGGCGAGTGCAGAAGGCCATGTTCAAGAGAGCCCTGCTTGAGGTGGGCGACCCCTGCAACCGGTGACCTGTCCTGACTTGAAGGGTGCCCGCTCTTCCCTAGCCACCACCTCCTGGTCTCAAACCCCCTCCACCTGTGTTCACTGCTGGCAGGTTGCCTCGAGGCTTCAGAAGGGATCACAGGAGGGGGGCGGCTGTCATCCAACCTTAAGGGCCCCCTAAGCCCATCACAGAGCCCTGGGGTGAACCCCTTCTGCCTGCAAGGAGAGTTTCCCCGCTGGCTCCCCTTGCACCCCAGCCTTCTCCTCCCCCTCACATGCTCCAGCTCGCCCTCTCATACCCTCGCCATCCACCATTTCTTAGCCCACCCCACAAGTAATCCCCCAATTTAAAAAAAACCACCCTCTAACCAGGGGGTCCCCATTAAAGCACTCTCTAAAGAGGGGTTGCCCCTCCTGAGGGGGTTTCTCCCAAATCATCTCCAAAGGGCAGGTCCTAAATGACTGCCCCCTCCTCCACCTGGGGGGGGTCCCCCCCTTCCACCTAAGGCCCTACTTTCCAAGCAAGGGCGGTCCTCAAACAAGAACCTCCCCTTGGAAAAGGAGGCGGGGCATTCCCAGAATAAGCCCCTCCCTCTCTTAAACAGGGGGTCCAGATAAGCCCCTCCCCTCCGTCTGAGAAGCTCCTTTCCCTGACTTGAAGAGGCCTGACCCTTCCTCGATAGGGGAGGGGCTACCAAATAAGCGCCTCCCTCAACTGGGATAGGTGGGGGTCCCTTAATATACGCACCACCACATTTTAAGAGGAGCCCAAACCTCCCAGGCAAGCCCCTCCCCTCCAGAAGGGGCGTGGTCTCCGGGAAGCCCTTCCCTCTAGCCCAGGGGGCTACACGAAATAAGCCCCGCCCATCTCGCTGGAGGGGAGGTCCCTCGTTAAGCCCCTCCCTCCTACCTTTGAAGAGATAGTCGTACTCGTCGTCGCGGGTTCCCATGGCGACGGAGCTCGTTCGCTCGGCCCCTCCCTCGCACAGTCCGTCCCTCCCCCCACTCAGCGGGTCCCTTCCCGGCTTCCGCCCCGCTCTAAGGCCGCGAAGGACGAGGCTAGACTAGGCCAGGCCGAGCCGAGCCAAGCCGGGCCGAGCCTCTCCGCTTGCTGACAGCGGTTCTGAGGCAGGCGGAGGGCGGGGCCCGCTCCCAGGAGCATGCGCAGACGCGCGGAGGTGCGGATTGGTGGGCGGGGCCGAGCGCGGAGGAAGACGGGCGGGGCGCTCCGCTTATCAGGGGCCCGCTCTCCAAACCTTGGGGCGGCTGCGTAGGTGACCAATGAGAGGAGGCAGGAATGGGCGGGAGCAAAGGCTAGGGCCAATGAGGAGGAGACCCAAGCGGACCGGCTCGGGAGGAGGCGGAGCGAGGGCGGCGGCCGTTGGGGTTTGGGGGCGGGGCTAAACGTTTGGAAAAAAATAATGACGCTGAGGGGGATGGGGGAGGGGCAGTCCTGAGGCGATTTGTTGTCTTCTTTGTTTCCCGAGGGGAAAATATAAACATGTACACGCGAGTCATATCCCACATACAGGTGTACATGATGCATAGATACAGATTAAACGGATCATGAGAACTCAAGAGCTCGAGTATTTTCTGGGTCCATTTGACGGTGGCAGTAAAATTACTAAATAAATTATATATATGTAATTTATATATATATAAATTACATATATATAATTACATATATAAATTTATAAATACTGTAAATTTATAAATACTGTAAATCGAATGCATGTATACACAATACACACATGCATTCGATTTATTTATAAATTATATAATATATACAAGTTATATACATTAAGCAAAATGAACACAAAATGAATCAATACGTGCATGTGTGCATACAGTATATGCACACACATGTATATATATACATATATATATACATACACACAGCTTGGAGGCAGGCGTTGCATTACGGCCTCTCCCAATTTGAAGAGACCCTTGTCCAGCAGGCCGAGGCAGGGAGGAAGTCACAAAAGCAGCCAAATCTGGGAGCTGGACAGGGCACAGATTGGATTTGTCTTCAGTGTGGAAGAGATTGTCACTCTCAAATTGGCCTTCTCAGCCACACTAGATGCTGTTCCAAGTCCTCTGTTCAGAGCACGTTACCCTAGTCTCTCGAGACTGAAGGATGCCTAACCTAACTAAACACCTCTGTGGTATATATGTACACGTGTGTATGTACACGTCTGTATGCATGTGTGTATCTATATTGGTGGGAGGGTCTGAGGGTGTCTGACAAGAGGCAGAAGGGCGGCGAGCTCTCCCACAGCAGGCACCGTGGTTTTATTTTTGGTCTTTCCCTGATTTGAACTGTTGACCCCTTCGCCTTTCTCCTCCACGGGACAAATTTTAAAAAACCAGAAATAAATCCACTTTGACTTCCCTGGCGGGTTCGGAAGGTGCTAAAGAGTCCGCCTGGCCTGTGACAGCCGGCACTGCCTGCCCCCGTTCCCCCCCCCCACAGGTCCCATACTGATCTTTTCCCCCCAGCCCACCCGTCCTACTGGGAAACACTGGTGAAATCCGACCTGGGAATCATCAGCGCCAGCCCAGTTTGCTAAAGGGGGGGAGACACTCCACCGGCTGGCCATCTGCCTCTCTTTCGGGCAGGCCTTCCTTACAGGGTCGTTGCTGAGCCAGTGGCAGCGGCAAAACTCAACCCGTGGCTTCTTCCCCATGAAACTTTTCTCGCCTGCCTTTGATGAATTGTAATGTGGAAATGGCTTCTCCTGACAGGTTTGGGAGGGGTTTTTGGTTTGTTTTTTTATAATCCAGAGTGCTCCTGAGCATGTGAAGAGTGTTTCCCAATAGGCAGGCTGTTTTTCAACATTCTGGGCACACTCAGCCATTCCCATCAGGTCTACAGGGCGGGTCAGAAACTCAACACAAAACAGAAATTTGTATTTTTTTTATTCCATAAAAAAAGAAGCAGCCATCTTGTTGACCTATTGAAAGAGATCGGAGGCCACATTTATAAGTTATAACCACAGCATTTATTAATACGCATTAAAAAATTATTTTAAAAAAAGTGACACTCAACTTTTTAAAAAAAACACACAAGAGGAAAAACTCTTTAAAACAGCACAACGATTATGTACAAAAACGAACATTGGAGTAGATGGAGTCAATATGACTTAAAAAGCAGAGGATAAAACGGAATAACAAGGTGAAGAGGATGAGTGTGGAAGTTAGGCTTGCATGTGATGAGCTCTGGTGGCCATCCCAGTCCATCCGGTACCATTTTGTGGCAAGGGGACCCCCCTCCCTGCTGTAGGGAAAAGAGGTGCCACAGACCACGTCACCATCCCGAACCGAGCATCATCGCCCTAAGAAATCTCCCCTTCCAGGTGTGTGGAGGTGACTGTACCACATCACAGGGAAGCCTTTTCGAGAGATCTAAACACTCAGCGACGAGAGGCTTTCTGACCTCAAAAAGCAGTTTTGTTGGGGGCGGGGGACCATGGCCACAAATGCTCCCTGAGCCCTGCATCCTGGTGGAACCACTTCTGAAATGGTCCAAACGGTCACATCCTCCATCCCATGATTTCTCTACAGGTCATTTTTAACCTCCAGCAAGTTGACCGGGTGTGTCTCTTTGAAAAAATAAAAAACAGCAATCCGGTCTGGATTTACAGATATGGAAGTCCCTAAAGAAGGGAAATCCAGGCTCGTGTAACACTACCCATCATCCACAGTGGTGTGTGTGTGGAACATGGGACAGCAACCTGGCCAACAAGCACAGAGGTACCCTAGCATCTTCCTCCCTCGGAGGAGATGGTCTCCCTGTCTCTTCGACTCTCTCTACAAGTTCCCAAAATGGCATATTTACACCTAAATTACTTTACACCGTTTTTTGGTGATGCACCATCTTTTTTCTATAATTTTGGTGAAACTCCCCCCCTTTCAGTCATTTCCGTCGGACACCCCCCCCCCCACGCTCAATGCTGAGATCTGTTGTTCCCACGGATCCTTGCGCCATTCCCATCCACGGAGATGCCGGCTGTCTGGGTGTATCCTTCTGCCAACTCAAGGACCACCCCTTTGCTGGGGGGGGGGGGAAACAAGGTGGTCCTTTTATCGAGTGCGATCGGATGCCCAGCAGAGACAGCCTGCTGGAAACCCCCTTCTCAGTCTAACACACACCCCGAAAATAAGAAAACAGACGCCCATTTGCGCCTCCACCGAAAATAAAGCAGGAACTGGAGGGGACCTTTGCGGTGCTTTACGCCCCCTGGCCCAGCTCCACTGGGCGGATCTTCATGACGGTCGACCGCAGGGGGTAGTAGCGTCCCCGCCAGGTTTTCCAAAAAATGCCCTGCTTCCGGTCGTGCCGCTGGCGAGGGATGGAGCGGAAGTACCTCCCGTTGAGGTTGACGTGGCCGCAAGTGCTAAACCACCATCCCCCTGGGGAAAGAGAGAAGACAGCGAGGTCAATTAATGGGAATGAAGAACTCTTCGAGATGCTCCGGATCGGTTGCACTACAACTCCCATCATCCTCAGCATGGGCCACTCACCCGAGAGGTGCTTGGCACAGTTGGCGTCTCCCTTGAGGTCGTGGTCCCGGTCCCGAGTCGAGAACGGCAGCTGGGGGAAGTCCCCCATGGCGTTCTCCAACTCCCCGAGGATGGGGCCCAGGAGGCTGAGAGTGTAAGCCGTCTCTTCCCCACCCAGGCTGAACAAGAACTGGACCGTCTGCGCATTCCCTTCCCAGTCCTGCAGCTCGATCAAGAGGTGGAACCGCCCGTCCCGCATGATCTGGTGGGTTTTCTCCAAGCCCAGCCAGAAATCCCCTGGAGAGGACAAGGAGACAACACCAAGGGTGAAACTGCAGTGGTTAAAACATAGGATTAGCCATCGCACCAAAAAAAATCTATTTTGAGGTCCCTGCTTAGGCATGAAATTCTTCCAGTAAATTTCAGACCGGACTCTTTCTGAGCCTGGCCTGCTTCGCAGGGTTGTTGGGGGGATAAGAATACATACCACTCATATTTCCAAAACCAGTCTTATAAGCTTCCCATAGCTGGTCAAAATCAACGGAGCCGTCCTGGCGCTTCTGAATCACCGTCCAGCCCCCGCCACCTGTCATCAAACAGAGATATTCTTATTTTTCCTCTTTTTTTTCCTTTTAAATGGTGTTTCTTCGGCAATCCCCCCCCCCCGCCAGGTTATGTCACAAAACCAGCTAGCCCTCTGTGAGCCCAGTGGAGATTCAAACCCGGAACCTCCAGGCCGTCAAAAACCACACACACAAGGAGAGGCTTTTAAAAAATACCTGGGGTCGCATCGCACAAGACATCAAACGGCTGGGCCCCCGGGGGCCGGATCCTGACCACCCCGTTGCTTGGCGACCCGTCCAGAAAAAGCTGATGACAGCCAAGAGGGAACCCTGCAGAGGAAAGAAGGAAAAAGTTCCTTTAAAAAAATATTTCAACCCCGGGGCATCACTTATAACATTTTGACATCCTTCTGCAACAGATCTTTATTTATTTTTCATGAGTTACAATGATACCCCCTTCTGTGAGTTCTAGCAGCTGTAAACAGATGTAAAACCATTAGCGTTAGATTAATGGACAGGCCTAATGTTATATTAATGCATCTGCATGTCTAATGCACAGTTATACCTTACAGATCCCCCCTTTTCCTCCTCTCCACCCTTCCCTTCTTTTTTATACTCTCTCTAATTTATCTTTTAAGCTACCCAAAAACCAAACCAAAATCAGAGACGCAGGAACCATAACACTGCTGAAACTGCACCAATGTATACGCCTAACATTTTACAAAGAGGCACAGAGACATTTTCATAAAATATTAGGCATATACATTAGGGTAGGGTAATCACGCGCACACATAACTATCTTGTATTATACCTATTTCACATTTTCTCTCTGTCTCTCCCTATTTTTATCCCTTTCCCTTTGTGGGTGTATGCGTCTGCAATTAAAATTTTAATTTAAGCCAGCTAAATGCAACCAATCTTCCCCGGGTACTCTGGTATTTTAAAAAATAAGAACCAGATAAACAAAGCCAATCTTTTGAAAATAATTGGGTCTCCTTTCTTTTTTCTGCTCCAGATTCAGCTCCAATCAATTCGAATAGGGGAGTTAACCGAAGAGGGTCCCTTTTTAAATCTCGTGGTATTGATTTTCTCCCTTTCCAGATGGGTTGATCAATTTGATTGTATCCGTTATATTCCTGGCCTGCTTTTTCTTCCTCCAAGGATTGAACGACAGAAAAGGTCCAAAGTCAGAAAGAACCAGACGGGCCAGCTAGGGAGGAGAGCAGGTTTAGAAAAGTAAATCATCAATTAAAAAAAAAAACTTATTCAAAGGTGAGCGTGGCCCGGAGAAAACACCAGCTCCGCGTCCTTGTGGCACCTCGGTTTGCCAAGGAAAACAGGACTTTGCCCGAGGTCCACGTGCCGAGTGCCAGCACGCCGGTATTTCAACAGCATGCTCAAGGTCCATTTGAAACCCGTCCGGACGAAGGGGGGCCGAGCCAAAAGGGGCAGGAAGGATGTGGCTGGGGACCCGAGGACTTTACCCTGAAGCTTAAAATATCCAGTCAAAGGAGACGCCGCACATCCACCCACTCAAGGCTCAAACTGGGCTACGGCTCGGTTTCAGGAACCAGACCTCGAAGGAGAAGAGAGGGAGGGGTACCCCCCCAAAAAATATTCAGGCCCATCACCCTATCTGGTTGGGACCGTCCGATTAACACATTTTGATGGCCCAGCCGTCCTAGGTGGCTGTGCTGGGCATTTATCTGAAACTACCTTATACCATTGACTTTAGAATAAGTGTAGCCATTTCCCCTGCACGTTTTTTTAAAAAAACATATATTCGCGCATGTGTGTCTCTTGTGTAGAAATATATACACATATATAGCAATCTATGTATTTCAATATTACAATTTTTCACGATGTAAGCCACCTTAGGTTCTTTCTTATGAGAAAGGCAGGGTAAAAATATTTGAATTCAATAAAAGACCTATTTGTACAGCACAGAGGCAACGGGGTCGACCCAGAAACAATTTCCACATCAAGGGGATCAGATCATCTTCTTCATCCTCATTTCTCCATTGGAAAAGACCTGATGGCCTTATAGGGCCCTTTCCAACGCCATCATTCTACGATCATTGTAAATCGGTTTAATAAAGGTTACCCGCCACCCTGTTCCGTAATGTGGATTTTGCAGGTTTTTTTTTTAATTGGCGTAACCTCTGCGGGATCGTTGAAAGCGCTTGTTGGGAAGGTATTCTAGAAGAAATAAACAATTATTTCCCCCACTCCTCGCTTCTCAGAAGAAAGCTGAACCCTAATTTCAACCTTGCGCCCATCTGTTCAACAGCACAAACGTTTGCCGAGACAAAGAGGAAGAAAAAAAAAATAAAAGCCTTCCCTTCTTCTTTGTGCTAGGTTTGGGATAAATTTAGCTTGGATTTGCCCAGCAGCCGCCAGGCGGGGGAAACTGGAATGATGATGATTCAATGTAAACATGAACTTTCCCCTAGTTTCTGGCTCAAAAGGGGATGGCGTTGTGCTGGTTGCCTGCAGCCCCATCATCTATGCGTCATATGGCCGGCTGCATCTGTTCCGGGCAGGAGGGAGGGAGACGTGACCCCTTTCTCGTACACCAGATCCAGTTACTGAGAAGGGGTTTCTCTTGAGCAACCAGCCAACTTCGCTCAGGTAAAATCTTAGGTCCAAGCTGCTAGTCCTCAAGCCTAGAGGAATGTTTGTGGGGGGTGGGAACCCCAAAAGGCGATCAGATCTTAAGATTTATCAAGCGTGGTGGTGTGTCCACGCAGTGGGGGAATGAGTGAGGAATTCCTCTCCAGCAGCCCGGACACCTCCCTGCGAGGTAGGCCAGTGTCGTCACATATACTGGAATTCGGGAGACAAGGCAGGGACGGCGCCACTCAGCCACGGGCTGTTCTGCGTGAGTGCAGAACCAGCGACTTCTCTAAAATCTCTAGCTAAGCGTTGAAGCATCCTCCAGCCGTCCCCCCATGACTCACCTCTCTGGGAAAGAGAGCATCATTTTGCAAACCGAGCACAATTAAATATTCCAGTTAAAAAGTGGGGGGGGGACTCACCATGACCCCACATTGTCAGGCGTATGCAACAAAACAGACTCCCCGTGGATGCCCTGTTTGGGTTCACACACACACCCAAAAGGCGTGGAAAAGCCACCCGGGATTCCCTCTCACACAAAAGCAGATTTTCCGAGCTCAGGATTTAAATCCACCAAAGGGCCGTGGGGTGAGAATAAATCCTGCCTTTTTTTTTAAAACTAACCTCGACATAAAGACGAAGAAAGGAGGATAATAAAAGTAAGATAAATAAAATGGGCAAGAAAAGCTGATGGCAAGGGTGGCCTGAGTTTAGCGTAAGGGACGACGGTTCTTGAACCCTGTGCCCAGAGGAGCCCAGATTTCCTCCGGATTTTAAGGAAGGATGGAGACCAGAGAGGAGGGGAGCGGCCGTGGTTTGAGATGATTCTCTCTGGCTCCTGCTGGATTTACTGGTTGGAATTTTGCTGCACAGAGGAGGGGGAGAAACCAGTGGGTTTCTTTCTTTTTTTGGAAAACCCCACTCCGAAGGGGGAGCGCTGCCTTTCACCTACTTGGAGAGGGGCCAGAGGGAGGATGCAAGAAAAATCCCACCCCTACAACCTCTCTCGCTCATTCTCAATTTTCTTCCTGGCTGGAAGGCACGCCGCTGTTAACCCTTTCGCTCCTGGAAATGCCCTCCCCGGCCGGCTTCACCTCTGGCACACTTGGCCATGAGCCACGGTTGTGACACACACACACAAACACACACACCCTCCTTGTTCTCCTCCGCGGTTCCTTTGGAGACGTGCGGACACTTTCTGACTTTCGCTACCTGGACCTGCCAGGGATTGAAGGGGGATCCCTTTGTACAGAACCTCCCCTCTGGGGGCTACATCCCCATTCTGAGCTAGGAGATTTTCTTTCCAAATCAAGTGAAGGCGCTAGTCCTCAAGGTCCCCAAACTAAGAACCACGGACGCCACGAGTTCTACCTAGCGAGCAAACCGGCCAGGCCACTTACTCGGAGCCTCTGGGAGCGTGGACCCCGCACCGTGGCTGCGGTTGGCGGCCGAATCGGGGCTCCACCGGACGTCCATTTTCTGCTTGGGGTTTTTCTCCATTTCATTGCCTTTGGCGTACAAAGGAAGCATCATGTTGACCTGAAGGAGGCGGGAGGAAAGGGAGAAAAGGAATTTAATTTTAATTCTATCTTTGTCTCTCATCTTAGGAACATGGCTATGAGGAAATCACTATTCAAAGTGAGTGTCGGGCCTCTGGGCACGTACAAAGTGCCTCAAAGGGACTTACTTTGCTCTGAAGGCTTTTGATCTGCAAGTTCTGTTTGTCCATCCTGTACTGCTGTTGCTTGACTTTCTGGAACAGCTCCTCAATTTTTGAGTTTTGGAGACCCACCAGGTTCTGAAATGAAACAAGTTAAAGCCCTAGCAATTAGCCCTTTAATAACAATAACAATAACAATAACAATAACAATAACAATAACAATAACAATAACAACAACAACAACAACAACAACAACAACAACAATAATAATAATAATAATAATAATAATAATAATAATAATAATAATAATAATAATAATAATAAAAGCAGGGCTGCACCTAAGCTAAAGGGAAAAACCATAGAACAGCGAACTGAGAATCTAAATCAAGTTACGGAGTTGTCTTCCTTAACATCATGAGGGATCCCTCTCCCAGCCCATTCATAGGTGAACCTCAAAGCGTGCAAGATTTTGGTGTTTTTCTAGACTATAACACCCACAATCCCCAGGATTCTGGGAGTTGTCATCCTGACGCCCCCCTCTTCGGCACCCCGTTAACATCAATCAAGGGTGGGCCCAAAGCGGCCCTCCTGAGCCGGCGGTCACTCCCGTCAACCCGGGGCCGCAGCTTGGCCAAGGGTGAGGAAGGATGGCCGTTGTAGTCCAGCTGCAGGGAAACCACACACACCCAGAATCTGGAGGAGAAGGCTGTTCAATTTTCACTTTTTTTTTTGTCTGTCTGGAAAGAAACCACCTACGGGAGATTCCAGCTGTTGGAGGGTGCCAACCAGCAGGCAGCTGAAGGGGGGGCAGGTGGTGTGCGCAGCTGAAAGGCACGTAAGAAACGAATGCCATGGCCCGATGCCGAGAGCGGGCACGTGAAACTCTCCTGAATCTGTTTTTCTCTGTGATGCTGCCTGTTTTTCGATTTCTGTCTGAGCCAAAGTCCAGATTTCCACATTTTTGTGGGTGGGTGGGGGGAGTGAGGCCGTTGCACCCTGCAAAGGCCCCCCTCCCTGCTAAGGTCGGCCTCACATCAATAAATTTAATTAATATTAACTAGTAATGTTGTCAATAAGACACCAAATACAGCAAATACTGGAGGATTGGAGTGGGAGAACAAGCCCACTGGCTGCCTCCTCTAGGGAGCCAGAATAACATCCCTTGCTGCCTGGCTGGGGATAATGGGAATTGTAGTGCAAAACACACACACACACACACACACACACACACACACACACACACACACACACACACCTTCTCCCAAGTGGAAGCAATTAAAGCCTGGGGCTGCCTGCATGGGTGGGGGAGCCTCATCCGCAAAGGGGGCATCTGAGGACGTGCAGAGTGCGGACAGAAGGAGGCCCACCCCTCCTTAAGGGATCAGAAAAATCTTGAGCTATTTGGGACAGGTCAGATCCGCGCATCTACACCCCCTCCCAAAAAAAGTGAAGGGCGCCTCGGGGTGTGTGCAGAGTTCTTTCAACACCACCAAGCCCAGATCGGGGACCTCTGACCCCCCACCCCAAAGACGCCCGCGGGGGTCCCTGAGCGCGTGCAGAGTGCTTCCCCTCCCGCGCGCCTTTAAAGGAGCGCGAGGTGCCCACCCTCCCTGCCCGTCGCCGGGGACGCACCTGCAGCGCAGCCAAGTCCGCCGGGGCTCCGCGGCTGGCGTTCCCGGCTGCGGGTCCCCCGGGGCTGCCGGCCCCGGCCTCCGGCTCCTCGGGCTCGTCCCGGCGGCGCGGGGCGCGGGCGGGCGGCGGGCGCTGCTGCTGCTGCTGCTGTTGCGCCCCGTCGGCGGAGCTCTCCAGGCGGGCCAGGGCGGCCTCGTGGGCGGCCAGGCGGGCGCGCAAGTCGCGCACCTGCCCGCCGGCGCGGTCGACGTGCTCCTTCAGGCCGTGGCCCAGCTGGAGGACGGCGTGCGCCAAGAGGTTCACCTCGTCCCAAGACGCCGCCTTGGCGGAGGAGCCCGAGCCGGCGGCGGAGAGGGCGGAGGGGGGGCCCCGAGCGCGCTCCTTGGGCGGCCGCGCAAGCGACGGGGAGGCGCCGGCGGGGGCGCAGGCGGCGGCCAGGGCCAGCAGCAAGGCGGCGAGGCGCGGCATCCTGTCGTGGCGCTCCTCCGCGGCCAGCCTCGGCGTGCGCAAAACCGAGCTCGCCAAGAGCGCACCGGTTGGAGAGCTGGCGCGCCCGCCGCGGCCCCTTTTATAGGCGCCGCCGGGGGGGGGTGCCGGGGCCGGCCTGGCCGCGCCTCCGCCCCCCCGTCCCTCCCCGACTCACACACACACACACACACACACACACACACACACACACACACACACACACACACACACACACACACACACACACACACACACACACACACACACACACACACACACACACACACACACACACACACACACACACACACACACACACACACACACACACACACACACAAACGCGATGGCTGGCTTGCTTTCTTTGCAGGAAAGAACCCAGAGGAGGGATCCCTGCGCGCACAGAAACCAGCCTCGGGGCTGGGGGGTTGGAAGCAAGAGGAGGAGGAGGAAGATGGGCCCGCGGAGAGCCTGGGTCTGCAGCTTCTCTAGGCTGCCCCCCCCCAAGGAAGCTAAAACCCAGGATCCCCAGCAAAAAAAAAAAAAAAAAATCCCTCGGGCTCAGTAAAGGACACCTGGGGACTTGTGGCACCTAGTTTTCCCGTGGCTTTCATGGATCTCAGTGGCCTGTGCCAGCTCAACCCCTGCAGCCTTTCAGGTGTGGCACCCAAACCCTACCCAAGCCTCTGGTGGCATCTCAGAGGCTTATAATAATAATAATAATCTAAGGATGGCAGAGCTGGAAAGGCATCCCGATGGACCATCCAGTCCAGCCCCTGTGAAGGAGGCTCGGTGGGGGATTCGAAATCCCAACCTTAGACTCCGCAGCCCAGAGGCTTCTATTATATATTTTACACGCCTTGCCTTGGATCAGCGGCCTCCCACGTCCTGGGATACAGAGCACGGGGTCGTCTTGTGAGGCTCGGCAGCCACCTGGGAAACCCCTTGAAAACCAGCTCGTTTATCAGCCTGATTCTCAAGGCCTACTTTGCTGGGTCGTTGTGATCGCTGGGAGGCAAAGCCCACCAAACCAGAGGCCCCCTGTGCTTTTCGGAAGGAGGGGGCCTCGACATAACCGGCCCTTTTGGGAAAGCAAAATAATCCCAGTTTGGGGATAAGCTGAACAAGAGGCAGCAACGTGGGTTCGAAGGAGGAAGGCCGACTTCCCGGAGGACGGCATAAGCGCCTCTTTGTTCTCTGGTTCTTGCAGGGGGGTGGATGTTACACAAGCCATCATCTTCCCTGCCTCTTTTCTGAGGTTACTGTGCAAAAGGTCACCAGCAGCTGCCGCTAACTGGGCGAACTGGAGGCTTGCAGCAGGCGCTGCGCTGGGGTGGGTGGGAGGCTGAGAATATAAGCCTTTGTTTAGATGGGGGGGAGACAGAGAGAGAGAGAGAGAGAAAGGAATAATGTGTATCTGGGTTTTGTGATTGGAAACATGTGCAGCCACAAAACGGCAAGTTTGAACCCGTCAAGCACAAGACGGAAAAATCAGACACTATGTTTTTTTTTCAGAGTTAAAGGAGAATTAAGATAGTCACCAAGCAGGGCAAAATGGAGGCTGATGGTCTTTTGAGTCCTTTTTCGACCCCGGATCGGAGGTATCATGTCAACCGCCCCGAGACCTTAAGAAAGAGGACTCTCAGGGATGGAGCGCAGGGGCCTGTGTGGCCACCCCAGCCAGGAGGGGAGGAGCGCGGACGGGCCGTAAAGGCAGTGGACGGGGCTCTTCGGGTATGACTTCACAACCGCCCTTTGAGGTAGGCCAGGCGGTGAGACAGGGCAACGGAGATTGGGGGAATCTGAACCCGGATCTCCCCTATCGCGGCTCAATTTGTCCTCGGGTTTCGGGAGACAGAAGACGGCCCGGCATTCGCTGGCCAGCTGCTTCTCTGGCCTTGACATCCTCCTCTTTTTTCTTTCCCATCACATCTGGAAAAGCTGTGTGGGAGGCAGATGGGACGCCAAGTCGGGGAAAGGGCAAAGCATCGCGCGGAGGACTGTGTGCACGCAGGAGATATTTCTGGGAGCTGGAAAAAAGCCGAGAAACGTCAGGCCCCGTGGGTCCCACTGGAGACAAGATCCAATCCTCTTCGGCGAACCCCCTCCATCAGGTTGGGGGTGGGTGGGTTTCTTGCCTATTTATTGTTATTTATTTAGCTCCTTCCTGTTCTCTGATGAGCCCCAGATGCCCCCTTCCCTGGATTCTTTTCGCCTGCGACTTTTAGTCGTCACAACAAGCCAGCAAGGTAGGCCAAGCCCAGTGAAAAAAAGAAGAGAGAATGATTGAGATTGAGAACCAAGCAAGGTAGGGAGCTAGGAAGGTTAGAAATAAAGATGCTAAGGAAGAGCGCGATTCATGAGTGGGTGTGAAGTTTGGCACACCTCTGGGCCCGTGGGCCCCACGCCAACGTCCCCGTTGTCTTTCAAGCCAACAAGCACAGAGTGCTGTGTTTTCCTGGCAGGGTGTGGGGTCATCCTGACATGTCAGAGTGCCCCTTGCATTGACCTGGGTCAGATTTCTGGGAAATTGAATTCTTAGATGCAACGGAAACCTCGTGCGTGTTTGTGTGTGTCTTGTGGTCTCATAGGCAGTGTGTCGCAACGGTTAGAGCACTGGTCCTGGGGAATGTTTCGGGAGCACGTGTCATCCCGGAGAACACGGCCAAACTTACAAAAACCCGAAACCTTTCCAAAAGCGATGTTTAAACCACGCCAGGAAAGCCATCAGGGGAGGGAAGCAGAAGGGCATTCTAATCCAAGTGTTTCCATTGTGTATTAATTTGAAATCTATACCTATATATATATTTCCTGATTTATTTTATTTATCTTTTTTAGTGTCAAGGTCGTGACTCGGTGGATTTCTAGAAAGCCCTAAATAGGAGACCGAACGGATGTCGGCAAGCCAGCTCCAAAGAGTTACCGGAGATGGGCTGGAATCAGGTCACTGGGCATTTAGCGTCTGTCAGAGAAAATTGGCTTTTGATGGGAGATTGAAGGCAAAACCCCACCCAGTGGCTGGAATTAGGTGGTGGCAGCCCCTCCCTGCCCCTGTTTTCTCGCAGACAAACCCAAGGGGAATTAATTTCAAGAAAAGCAAGATTATTTATTTTTTAAAAAAATAAATAATCTTGCTTTTCTTAAAATTATTTAAAAAATAAATAAAGCATGCTGGGAAGAAAGCAGGGGTAAAACCATTGCGCTTCAAATTTCCGTCTTCCAGATGGGAGGGACTACAAGTCCCATCATCCCCAGGTGCTCGAGGGGGGGCTTGGGGGAGGATGGAGAAAGCCAGGATGCAGGAGATCTGGGTTCAAATCCCTGCTAAATCTTGGGTGACATTTTTTCCTCTTTTTCCTGAACTACCTCGGAGGTCTGTTGTGAGGGGGGGTGGGGGAAAGGGGAGCCTCTGGCTGGGGATAGTGGGGCTTGTAGTCTGATGTGTCTTGGAAAGTGACAGGTTGAGGGGAGGCTGCAGGGCTGGAGCACTGGGTTTGAATTCCCAGGCAGCCATAAAGGCTGTTTTTCCCCCTGCGACTCTTCCTGCCTTTCTGCCTGCCCTACCTGGCAGCGCCGTCGTGAACACCTATGGTCACGGAGCAGGAGGAATGGCCCGGTCCCTTGATCTCCGAGGGCTTCGCACCCAGGCCTCATCCAGGCTCTTCTTTCAACATTGTCCTGGTCACGTGATTCGCACTCGCTTCTTTGGCCCTGTGGTGGCTTTCCAGCCCACGGGCTCAGCGGCCTGTCAGCCCAAATGATTTCTCTGTTAATTGCTGGGTTAATTAAAGCAGCAGAATGAGAGCAAGCCTCGAATGGCGGCCTTGATCCGGGGTGACACCTGCCAACGCCACGTGGGCCTCACTCAAGGAGGCCGGCCGGGAGCCCTTCGCCTGCTCCTTCCTCAGATCAGGGCTCTCGTTCCCTCCAGCCATTGGCTGGTTTCCAGAAACACCCTCAAAAACCAACCAGGCTCAAACACCCCCCCCCCAAAAAAACCACACCCCCTTGGAAATAAAATTAAAATTTAGCCCCAAATCTCATTTCCATCCCTTAGATCATTTCACTGGCGATGCATCAATTCGGATGTCCAAATCTGAATTATTTTACATTTCTGCCAATGCTCTTTGACCCCCCCCTTCCCAGGCCACCCCCCCGAGAAGCACTGGTACCTTTCGCACCCGAGCCTCATCCCACAGAGACCTCGCCATCCATTTCACCCTGTTCTCTCCCAAACCAAGAATGTTTGGGGAGCTTAATTTAGCTTTTCCTCCCAAGGCTCCAGCCAGTGATAAAACAGCTTGTTTATCCCTCTTTGGGGGCTGCCCTGCTTTCTCCGGGAAACAGAACGGGTAGAACTTTTAAATCTTATTTTGTTCTTGACTTCTCCCCTATTTCCCAGCCCCGGGGTAGAGCATCTTTAATCGAAAAAGATAAGGACGCCCTCTGTATTTTCACCCAGTGTGGGCGATAACCCCATCAATGCGGCTCCTCAAGGCCGGTTGGAAACTCCCTGGGAAAAATCAAAGGATAAATAGCCATTTTTAGGGAGGAAAAACACTCCAGTGCGGAAAAATAGAGGACCCCTGGTTTTGTTTAGAATACAAGATATTTTCCAGCATCTGTTATGGGCCCTTAAGAATAGGAAATATCCTACGGATTTAGGGGTACAGTATTTCGTGCATCAAAGTGGCAGCTTCCAAGGGTCAGTGAGTTCCAGAGGCAAACAGGTCAGGAAAATCTGTGGCTCCATTTTGGGTTCAAATTTAGTAGAGGCACTATTAGGGCACCAAAAACATTGGCTTTCCAGCCCTCAAGGGAGCTGGGCTACCTGAAACGGACCTGGCTCTGCCAGAGTTTGGGAGCCAAGCAGGGCCCGTGAGGCCACAGAGACAGAAACAGGAGGGCATGGAGGACGGCCACGGCGGAGAGGCAGCACCTCGCCCCGGCCCCCCTCACCTTCCCGAGTCCTGATTTTAATGCCAGGTGGCGGCTCGTTCGAGCAGATGCATCGAGCGATCGACCACCCTCCCTGAAAGCATCCTCCAGGGTTCGGCCTCACCACTTGTTCTGGCTGGGCTGGGGGAATCAGCGCCTGGGCCGCTTCGGACCACAACCCAAAGCGGATTTGGCGAGACGGGAGCCACTCGAGGGTGCCGTGCCAAAAGCCTCTGGTTTCTCCCTTCGAAACATATGAATATGGCAGCCACTGCTGGGCCTTCCGGCTCCGTTTCGCCTCCTAGAGGGGCCCGATCTGGCTGATCCCCTCCAGCATTTCGCTCCCATCCCCAGCGCTGAATTATTTAGCATCCACTCCATTATTGCTTTAACTTCTATCTTCAACGCACGTATACAAAGCCACTCTATGGAACGCCAACTGGCAGAAGCACCTCCGGGCTCTCCACAAAACTCAAAAGCAGCCAAATAAGTGTCCGCTGCACTTTGGCTTTCTGCTCCCTCTATTTCCCCCTCGGAGCTGAGTTCAAGTCTTTCCAAAACTGGTCCAAGCGAGAGGTGCCAACTCTGAACTCGAAACCTGGCAGGCTTGCGCGTCACGCTTTAAAGTTTCTTCACCGAATATGAAAAGCGGGGGGGGGGGGGTTTCTCTTGGAGGTAAAGAGCTTGGAAATATTACCTAATTTTTGAGCTCTCCCTCTCGCCAAATTTGTAATCTCTTAACCTTGGGAAAACTCTGATGTAATTGTGAGTAGTCACCCTGGTGAACCGCCGTTCGGCAAATAAGTGATTTTTTTTTCTATTTTAGGCTCCCCCCCCCCCAACCCAGATATTGCAAAAACAGCAGACACCAGTTTTCGTTTCATCCGAGACCACTTGTGGGGCCAGTTCCAAATTTTGGGTTACCTGCCTTCTCCGATCCAGCCCCCCCCCCCCAATTTCTCCCACCCCCGAGA
Source organism: Pogona vitticeps (assembly GCF_051106095.1). Taxonomy (NCBI): domain Eukaryota; kingdom Metazoa; phylum Chordata; class Lepidosauria; order Squamata; family Agamidae; genus Pogona; species Pogona vitticeps. The sequence goes on along the minus strand of NC_135789.1, from coordinate 14,806,707 downwards.
TAATCCGCTTCGAAGAGGGTTGTCTACCCGGCCACACTTGACTTCCGCTGCCAGCCAGCCAGCTTGCATCGGCACCTTTAAATAAATAATTAGCAGCCTTCTAACGAAGGCTGTAATTTGGTGCTTAAAAGCACCATGAAAAATTAACACTCTTAAATGAGAGGCAGCCTTGTGCTTTTTGAACGTGCCACATTTCAGTAATTCTGTGTGGAGTTCCCACCCCCAACGGGAGCGGGGTGATATTTCTCATGCTTGGAAAAGGCAGAGCTAGCTCATTACGTGTTATTTTTCAAAGCAATTGTGGTTATCTCTCTCTCTCTCTCTCTCTCTGTGTGTGTGTGTGTGTGTGTGTGTGTGTGTGTGTGTGTTGGGACTACACATCCCATCAGCCTTCAACTAACGGCAAGGGACGATGGGAGCCCCAAACCCACAAAGACACGTTTACCGCTGTCCACACCCTCCAAGCTGTTTTCAAGCCCCTCGCCATCATCCTCGGCCCTCGAATGGGCCAGCTGGGGGGGGGGCATGGGTGTTGTAGTATAAAACCACCCAAAGGGTTCCCAACACACCCCAAGGCATTTGCCACCAGAGGAAAACATATGAAGCGACGCAGAAATTCTTGTTTTTTTTAAAACTGTCTCTGTGCTAGGCTTGGAAATAACACAAGATCCTAGTCCTCATGGCTCTGAGCTGAAAATTGCACTGGGCAAGAACCACTCATTAAATGCCACAAATAGGAAAATGATGAAGTACACAGAATTTCAGATCTTTTTCTTGGCCAGCAAGCTTATCTTTCCGCTCCTTCCAGTTTTTCTAGATCAGCATTCCTCCTGCTGGAGGTGTAAAATTACAGGCAGACCCAATAGCCCAGTTTCCACGAAGATTAACGCTCTCTTTCATCAGAGGAAAAAGAAATTAATCCGCTTTTCCTTAAAATGGGGATCAACACCGCCCTCTTGTGGCCAACCTACAAAGCACACCTCATACCATCCACCAGGCCCCCCTCCCCTTTTAAAAAGTTGGCAACCAGGAGCTCCTTTCCCCCCAAAAAAGTGTTTTGTAAAATCCTTTTTTGGTAAAACCTCTTGGTTTTGTAAAAGCGGGAAAGAACATGTGTGGCACGCACACACGCACACACAGACGTTACAGAGCGCCGGAACCAGAATCTCCAAAATCCCTTTTTCCGGATGGCCTACCTTGTAAGGTCATCACGGTGAAAATAAAAAAATACGAGGACAGAGCCACAAAAGGCTTTCCGGAGTTGGCGGGCAGGTGGATTTGGTTCCGGTTCAACCTCCGGCAAGTTTCGGCTTCCACAAGTTTCTTTAAGAAGAAAAACAGGAACACCCCCCACCCCCCCCCCGGTCCTGCTGATAAACCCAACATCACGAACTGGTTGCTGGAATTTTGGATTCCCAGGATCAAAACGGACCTTGTTTATTAAAAGCTTTTTATTCCAATTTCTTAACAAAACAAAACAAAACCAAAAAAAAGGAGATTTATATATAAAAGAAGGACCCGTCTCCCTCCCCCCCCGAAAACCAAAGTAAAAATAATAATAATAAAAAAAAACCAAGGGGATCCTTTTAAATGGGATGAAGTCATGACCAAATCCACACCCTTCTATTTTTGTTTTGAAAATTCGGGCTAAACACACACCAAAAAAAAAAAAAAAACCAAAAACCCACACGATCCGTCCCAGGCATCGTCACAGAAGGGGAAGGAAAGGCAGGTGGAAATATTTTTAAATTATTACGGGAAGTTTTCCATTTGGGGGGTTCTGGATATATTCATATTTTGAAACAGGGACCAAGTGGATCTCTAAGACAGACCTAAAGATGGTAGAAACTAGTCTTTAAAAAAATTGGGGGGGGGGGAATCCTGGGATTTTTTGGGAGTCCCTTTGAAGTTCTCATTTTCATGAGGGGCAGTATTTTTGGAACAGCCGCTGTGCTTCCTTAGCTGAAGAATGAAATAATTATTACCTTCTAAATCTGGGCCGAGTGACCTACAACAGCCATCATCCCCCAAAGGGGTCAACTACATAACCCATCATAAGTTGCGGGGTGTACAGGTTTACTCCTAGGGGCCACAACCACCCCACCCACCGGTTTCCCAAACCCGATAAATCAGCTTTGAGGAACCCCATTTTATCTTCAGGCATCTTTTGAGACCATCTGCCCTCCCAAAACCTACATCAAACGGGGAGGGCCCCCAAAACAACACACCGGGTGCTACGCCGCGTGGCCTATAAAGGACCGCCTTTCCTCCCCTTCCTAAAGCCACCCCAAAAACGTGGAGGCACAAAAAGAGGAGTTTCACACAGGTTTGGTGGGAAACATGGCTGCGCGTGGTCAAAGCCAGTGAGACAGCCACAAATCAGTCGATTATCTGCAGCAATTCAAAAGGCAAAACTTTTTTTTAAGAGAACAAAACGACCCAAACAACGGCCATAAATGACAATCGTTCGGCCAGTTGGAAGAAAGAACGGATGCCACACAACGAGCCACCCCGTGGGCTGGAGGTCTACAACTGGGTTGCCACAGAACTGACCACGTTTCCCAGAATCGGTCTTTCCTCCCCCAGATCCCCAAGTGTGGCTCCACAAACCCCAGACTGAGAGGCGCTTTTAAAGGCACCCCCCTTTTCCATGGCCAAGAGTAGCCGGGGGGGGGGGGGAGAGATATTTTTCTTTTTGCCCGAAGAAATAAGACACAGATTTTCCCTTCTCGGGTGGGGGGCAAACCCACCAGAAAAAGAAGTATCAACACCGGAAATGGGGTGGACAGAGAAAAGAGCGAAGCTGACATGCAAGCACATTTTTCTAAAAACCTTTGGTCACCGAATTTAAAAAAAATTGTCCCAAACATTTTTGGGGAGTGGGGGGAAGATGAAACACGTGAGCATTTTGTGGAAAGGGAGAAAAAGGCGGCGAGGGGGGGAGAGAGAAAGAGAAAGCCACACACAAGACAGTATCTCCTGAAACACCTACGGTATTCTACATCTTAAAAAAATATACTGTGGGGGGGAGGTTTAGCATGTGGCGGAAACCGGGGGGGGGGGGAATCATCGGATGGATTTGTTCAGGGCAAGCTGGGGCGGAACAGTCATGGGGATTTCTTTTTTAGAGTCTCACGGGAGGGATCAGGAGGGGGAACCTCGGATGTTAGAGAAATCAGTCCATCAAACGGAGGACAGGCGGGTGGGGGCGGCAAGACCTGTCAATCATCCTCCTCATCCTCTTCTTCGTCGGGGTCATCCTCTCCCTCGTCTTCCAGATCCCGTTTCCTCTTCTCGCCTTGCTGAAGGTCTGGGGTGGAACAGGGCAAATGGAATTGTACTAATCAAATATGCAATAAATACATTGATCATCATAGTAAGTATATACAGCGGTGCCTCGCATTGCAATGTTAATTTATTCCGCAAAAATCACTGCAGAACAAAAACGTCGCTATGCGATATAAAAAAGCCAATAGAAACGCAATGGGCTTAAAACTCACTGTTCAGCGAAGATCCTTCATAGTGCGGCCATTTTCGCTGCCTCTTAAGCGAGGAATCTGTCCCTAAATATAGCGGGAGGCCATTTTGTTTACCTGGCGACCATTTTGAAACCGTCAATCAGCTGTTTTAAAATTGTCACTTTGCGATGCTCGGTTCCCGAAGCAGGGAACCGAGCATCGCAAAGGGAAATTCCCCCATAGGGAACATTGCAAAGTGATCGCTTCTGCGATGAAAAAAAATGTGTCGCAAAGCGATTTCATCGCTAAATGGAGTGATCGCTATGCGAAGCACCACTGTACACCCATACAACGAAAACTGTAATTAAAATAAGCGTCCCAAAAAAGGCTCAGAGAGAGGAAACCCGTCTTGTCTGAACAAACGACCCATCTTGTCTCTCTTTGGGAGAGAGAGAGAGAAAGTGCGGGGTAGTAGTCGCCCTAGGCGACTCAGAAGTGCCTTCCAGGCGAACGTTTTAAGCCATCGCGAAGGTCGCCTGCGCTAGCACTAGAATTCCTGACAGAAATTGTCTGGGGAAATATAGGGACAGGCATTCAACGTCCCGAAAAACTTCCCAAGAGTTGTGTGTTTATACATGCAAAACCCGGAAAATGGCCCTTGCAGGCGGGACAGCACTATCGCCCCCTGCAGGAGCAAAAGGCGCACTGGGAGGATTAGAAAAAAACACAGCACCAGGTGGGCCGTGACATCAGAAACCCTCCGCTAAAAGGATCCACCCTTCTGGGGTAAGCCCCCCACCTTTCAAAAATGTAAACTCAGGAAAAACAGAATTATGAGCACCATCATCACCATCGCTCATGGGAATGCACCCACCTTCCTCGTCGTCTTCATCTTCTCCCTCGTCCTCGTCTTCATCATCCTGAAAAAACAACACCCCGACTTAACATCCAAACAATGGATTCTTTCCTCAACCGCCTTTTGCCTCCCACCTTCAAGGGCTGAGGGTCAGAGTTAAGGTTTTTCCCCCCCTTGTCACAGCTTGGTTTTTAATGTGGATGATTAAACTGGCAAAAAGAATTTCACAAAATTCTGTTGCCATCCATAGATAGATTCCTCCCCCTCGGCCTGGTCTCACCTCATCGTCAACCCCGTCTTCCTCTTCCTCGCCGTCCAGTTCATCTTCATCCTCCTCCTCGTCCAGTTCCTCCTCTTCTTCATCCTCGTCTTCCTCTCCTTCTAAACCGCGAAAGTCAAAAAGGGGATTTGGCATTGGGGAGAGGCAGAGAGAAAAATCCTATCTGTAAACGCATCTCCGTCAGCCCAGAACAGCCAACGGCCTGGGTCCCAGGGCTCCTCTTATGATTCCTTCCCAACCCGCAAGGGGGAAAGGACTTCCTCCATACACGCCAAGGCAGAATGAGGAAATGCTTCTATGGGTTCCTTTTTTTAAAAGTCAAGTTTCCGGTCCTCGTGGGATCTGCACCGCAAAGGGTCTTGCCCTGAGCACTGACCCTTCCCATAGGAATCGAGCAAAACTCGAGCGAGCGCCAGACTTCGTTTCTCAGGTCCAGAGATGCAACGGGAAACCACATGCATCCAATCTGCTTTTGCATGCGGCACGGGGCAGAGATCTGGGGAGAAACCTACGGCGAACCTCACTGCACAGGGATCTTCCATCGACGTAAGGGCAACCACAAACCCTCCAGAACGCCAAGGCACACGGGCCTACCTTCTCCGTTTTCATCATATTCGTCTTCCATCCCGTCCCCTTCGGGATCCGAATCCGGGGCCTCCTTATCATTGGTGTCGAAGCCGTCCAGGTACGTCAGCTGTGGGAGGAGCGCGAAGATGCTCTCGCGGTAGTTAATCAGCGTTGTCACCTCGCAGTTGAACAGATCCAGGCTCCGTAAGTGGGGGAGTTTTTTCTGGGGAGGCACCGCCAGAGAATTAAAACTCGCTTCCCGCCCCATATTAAAAAAAATTAAATACAGTGGTGCCTCGCTAGACGATGATAATCCATTCCACTGAAATCACTGTTTAACAAAATCATTGTCTAGCGAAAAGCATTTCCCCATTGGAATGTATTGAAACCTGTTTAATGCGTTTCAATGGGGAAGAATCGTCGTTGTCTAGCGAAGATCATCCATAGGAAAGCTGCTTTGCGAACTGGCAATCAGCTGTTTAAATCGCTGTCTTGCGAAGCTTAGGTCCGGAAAACACCTGTTTTTCGAGTGCAGAAGGAGCTGTCAAAATCGTCGTCTAGTGAAAATCGGTTTGCAAAGCAGGGACCAAACATTGTCGAGCGAAATTCCCCCATAGGAATCACTGTTTTGCGAATTACTATAGCGATCGCAAAAAGTCAATGTCTAGCGAAAAAACTGTTATGCGGGGTAACTGTCTAGCGAGGCACCACTATAAATCATGAGATTCCGATGCAGTCAATAGGCTGCAACTCAGGTGGATTTAGCTCCAGATTATCACATTTCAGATATCCCTTCTCATACCTATAAAAGCAGCCTAGCTTACAGGAAGGAGATTGGAACAAACTGGTCTTGTCTTTTTCCCTCGTTATCTCTCGTTTAAAATTTAAACCCGCCCCCCAAAAAAGAGAAAGCAGCTGTTTGGATCTGCATGAACAAAAAAAACCCCAAGGGCCAACCCTTTACAACAATGAGCCAGAAGTCCATAAAACACGCACGCTTCTGACCTCCACAGAGCTCTTAATCTGGCAAGATAGCAAAAAGATTCTGGCAGGCCAGGGGCAAAGAACTCTGTGGGATGCGGAAGCTTGCAAGCTTTTAACCCAAAGCCTCTGCTGGAGCAACGATCCTTCCATTTTTACGTCTGTGGGCCAAATCGCGTCACGCCAGCGCTTAGAACACATTAAGGCAGAAAGCCTGAAATATTTTTCGTCATCTGGTTCTCCTTTTTGAGAAATCCAAATCCTGTCCCCTCTCGGCTCTGGACAAAAAAAACCCCACAGCCCCAGCTCCTCACCAGAGGTTCCAGTGTGTTGATATCTTTGATTTTGTTCCCGCTGAGGTTCAAGTGTGTCAGGTTTGAGGTTTTCTCCGCCAGGACCTCCAACCCGCCCGAGATACGATTGTCACTCAGCTCCAGCTGCAGAAGAAGAAGGGGGGGGACAGAAACCCCAGTTTAGATGGTGAGGTTTTCCTCCCTCTCTTCCCCAGCCCGAGACAGGCAGACAAAAGGAGGAAAAGAGAAAATCCAAATCTCGGTGGCGCTTCAGAGGGTTCCAAAACACCGTCATCCACCTCCGAAGAAAATCTTACAACCCCCGGACAAGGTTGGCCTGCAGTCAAAAGCCGCTCACCTTCCGAAGTTTGGTGAGTTTCGGAAGGTTCGAGATGGAGAGGAGGTTGACGTTGATCATGCTGAGGAATTCAAGGTTTTCGAAGTCCGACGAGAGACCCACCACTTTTCCATCGTCCGAGCGGCAATTATCCAGAACCAGCTCCTTAACCTAGAAAAGGGGCAAGAAAGGAGTCAGGTCTGGAAAGCCCTTTCGCCCGGAGGCAAAAGGCACTGAGAAGACATTTCAGGGAGACCAAGTCCAGAAAACCCCCCAAAAAAACCCAGAGGCCGGTCTGTCCCCCAAATGTGGAGCCTGGACATGTCTCCAGGGAGCTCCTGGACTGTAATTTTCCTCTCTCCGCTGGTTCTATCCCCTTTCTTATTTGCAACCAGTTTTTAAAAGATTTTTTTCTTCAAAACGGTGAATCCTATGTCAAACCCACCCACCCAAGGGTTAACACCGATTTTAGATTTCAGATCCCCACATCTCAAGACATCCGATGGCCCAGTTTTGAAACTTATTCGATTTAGCTGTCATTGTTATGTGCTGTCAAGTCACCTCCTACTTATGGCAACTCAATAAAGGAGCAATCTCCAAAATGCCCTTTACCCCTGAGGGTCTCATCTTCCAGCACTATCCCTTGTTTCATGTCTGCACTGCCCCAGCCATCTCGTCGCCTCCAATTCACGGCAACCCTGTGAATGAGCGTTTTTCATAAGGTCCTGTTTTTAAGCTGTCCAACTTGGCTCTTGCAAACTCAACCCTGGGGGCTTTCTTTCCTGTTGGAAAGTGGCTTGGATAATATAGCAAATAATCCAGGGCCATTTTTAAAGATCAGAAAAGGGATGTTTTGGCGGATTTCTGGCCTACAACTCACTGAAACCCCAAACCACCTTATCTTTGCTCCCAAAAAGAGCATCCAACCCTCACAGGGATCAGGTGAGCGCCACAGAGCGTGGCCTAATCCAGCCTCGTGGGGACTAAAAATGTGGCCGAACCAGCTGCGCCACTTGGAGACATCAGGGTGAGCAGGAAGGAGGGTTGAATCCTGACGCAGGCCAGCTGAAACGTCCTACCACAAAGCAAGCCTAAACACTGTAAATAAATGTAGTACTATTTATTCTCCCCAGTTCCATGGTCGAATAAAGCAGGTGTTTCAAATGTAAAAGCCAGCTTAGAATTTGGGTTTCCTGCTTTAGTAACCATTTCAGTATTTTAAACCCGGTTTGGAAACCTGCCCCAAAACGGCTTTTGGAAAGCCAACGTTTGCAAAGTCCAAGTTCTTCCAGGCAAATGTGGCCGTAAAGAAAGAGCAAATAAATTTACATTTGGAATCTGTTTTCCTCTCCGTCCTGATTCGAGCAAGCTGAGAGGGAGAAAACCCATGGAAAAATATTTCCATGCTAGGCGGCCACCACCACGTTGCCTCCACAGGTTTTACGGTCGAGTAAATGTGTTGAGCATTGTAGCATGCATTAAAGGCATCTGCCTGAGTTCTGTCTAGCAGGCCTGTCTTTTTATTTCATTTCATTTCATTTCATTTCATTTCATTTCATTTCATTTATTTATTTATTTATTCATTCATTCATAGGACGTGTAGATTGCGGTGTTTGTGCAACGCAGTATACTATAGACATAAATCAAATAAAACAAGGAAACAGCCCTTTCACACAGGCACAGAGTACTGTACAAGGCTTCTAAGCCACCTAGAGTGGTCATTTGACCAGATAGGCGGGATATAAATAAATAAATAAATAAGTAAATAAATAAATAAATAAGTTCGACCATTCTTGCTTCCCATGAATTTTTTTTAAAAAGTAGAATAAAACTAACAGCCTTTAGAGCAGTCATTTAAAAATAAAAATCTAAAAAGATATCATGACTTTTCTCTTGAAATGTTGTTGCTTCCCCCAGCAAAACACACACACACACACACACACACACACAGACACACACACACACCCTGCTTTCTATAAATCTGGCATTCTGTAAATACATTCTGTATCTATTATGGAAAAGGTTTTGGAGGGTCTGATCGATTTATTTTGGAGGAGGGAAGGCCAACTAAGAAGGAATTAAAAAGAGGAGGCGGCTCTTGGAGTAACTCTTGGGATCACAACTCCCATCATCCTCAAGCAAGCCAGGGCTGATGGGGCTCAGAGTCCAGCCGGAGCCAAAAAGGCCATGAGTTTTACAATTGGGATTTAATACTGTAACAACCCTCCCTCCCACCAAAAAATCTCACTTTCTCAGCAGCGCATATGCGCTAGATTTTTGGGGAGTGGGAGGGTTACACTGTGTGTGTGTGTGTGTGTGTGTGTGTGTGTGTGTGTGTGTGTGTGTGTGTGTGTGTGTGTGTGTGTGTGTGTGTGTGTGTGTGTGTGTGTGTGTGTGTGTGTGTGTGTGTGTGTGTGTGTGTGTGTGTGTTCCCCAACGAGCTGGCCCCAGCCCACAAACTTGCCGCCCACCCCTGCGGTGCGGTACCCCCACCTCGGCTTCCAGAAAACATTCCTTCAAATCCCCCATTTTCGCAGGTCGAATTTAGCTTCCAGAGCCTCCCTTTTTAATTTTGACTTGGTCTCTCCCCCCCCCCCCCATTCCCCATGCGTCAGGCATCCTTCCTAGGTCAGATGGGCAAGGGTGGAAGAGAGAAAAGTTCAAGATCCACACAACAAGACAGAGATGTATTTTTTTCTACTGTAAATGCAAAAGCCTTTCTCCGGGGACTACACGTCCCAGAATCCTTTGCCAGCCAGGAGACGCCATGATGGCTTCCCAAAGTGGCCGGAGGCGGTGGTGTTGGTGGTGACGCTTGGCGGGTGAGACTCTTTCAGGGGTCACACCAGACTCCTGTTTGGAGTCGGGGCCTCCTCCCGCCACCCCTCCAGTCTCCTGGCCCCCCACATCCCCATCTGCTCGGATAGCTCGGGATTCTGCGCCCGTCTTGTCCAGGCTCCCCCATGCACCAAAACATGGCAGCAGAGAACCAGAGAGAGAGAGAGAGAGAACACAGCCGTCTCCACCAAGGAACACGTGGACAGCAGCAAACTTGGGGGTTTCGCTGGAGAGCAGTCACACACACACAAACACAAGCACATGCCCAAAAAAGGGGGGGCAAAACATTAATCAGAAAGGCTCCCCTCTCCAATTAAAACAAACAACCCCTGTACATAAACATGGCTGACCGGATCCCTGCCTCTCTCCCACATGGCTCTTCCAAAGAGATAAAACCAGGAGATCGCTCCCTCCCCAAAGCACCAACCTCTCCACTTTATCAAACAGCACTATTAGAGGGAAGATTTTTGGGGGGGAGGGGGGTTTAAAAGGGGGGAAATGCAAGGCCCCGGGATGGGCTTCAGGCACCCTGAGATGTGTCCCCCATTTCCGAGGCACCCACCCAAGCGGGCGACCCACCATAAATTAAAAATCACAACCTTCTCCTGGGCTGTTTAATTTTTATTTTTGGAGTGGGGAAATTTGTTTGCGGCTCGGCGGAATCATTTCCCCACCTTTGGACATTTTGAAACGGGGGGGGGGGTGTTCACATTTCTAAGGGCAAAGTTTGGATCTCCAAGCACACACACTCCCAGGGAAAAATCGGGGGGGGGGCGTCTTTGCCACATGGCCCTGCCAAGTGGTGGTGGGTCCCCCTCCCTCTTCCCCCCAAAAACTTCTGTTCTACCCAAGCCACGCTGCCCCCCTGGTGTTCAGACCAGCTTGGAAATGAACCCTTTAAAATAATCATAATCAGAGTGAATCCTAAAGGAAGAGTGGAAGGCCCCCCCCAGGACTATCCTGATTTGGGGAAAAGAAGACTGGGCCAGCCCAAAGGAGCCCAGCCTCGTTTTTTAAAATCTCCTACAAAACCTTAAAACCTCAACACGTGGGTTTAGATCTTCAGGCAGTTTTACACACCCACACACATAGAAGCGCCCCCCCCCGTTGGCTCTTTCTCACCCCCCCATTAAGGGAACAACAGCTCCACATTTCTGTTCTTGCAAAGTTTATCACGGGGGGGGGGAGGGGTGCCTGGCCCGCGTGAAAAGCATGAAAGGTCAATTTCTTTACGTTTTTTAAAAATATTTCACACACACCCACGATCCTGGAGTAATGGGGGGAGGAATCAGGAAGGGGGGGGGAAGAGGCGCTTTCCTGCCGGACTCGCTCTCCTCTTTCAGGCGCAAAATGGCCAGAGAGGCCTTTTACATCTTTCTTCCCCCCCTCCCCTCCATAACTCTTTCCTTGCCTTTCCACGTGCGTTGGTTGGGGGGGGGGGGTGGGAACAGGGGCGGGGGAATGAGTTTGGGGGCTTAAAGCAGAAAGAGAAACACCTCGGGGGGATTTTTTTTTTAATCAAGGGGGGGAATTTCCCCGCCATTCTCCTCGTTCAAAAAAGAGAGGAAAAAAGCCAGAAGCGCACCATGTGCGCCTTAGTTACGCGTGGTCTCAAGGCGCGGAGAGAGCGCTCCCGCAGAGCCCCCCCCCCTTCCGCCCCACTTTCTTTGTTGGGGGGCAGGGGAAGAGGGAGGGAGAAGCCTGACCTACATAGGCCATATTGTCCTCCTTGGAAAGAGGGAGTGGAGAGGAAACCCGTCCCCCCCTCCTCGCCGGGTTTGTGGGCAGACGCCGCGGGCCTTCAACTTGGGGGGGCAGCCTGAAAAGACACCCCACCTCTTTTGAATCACCTGGCTTTCCCCCCCTCGTAGAAAATAAAGCCAGCTCTCCCCCAAAGCGCCCCCGGGGGGAAATCTAGGGCGTGGAGAGGCCTCCATGAGGTCCCCAAACAGGGGAGGGGAGGATGCGCGGGAGGCGAAGGCGAAGTCCTGCGCCTTTTCTCCAGACCCCCATCTGGGGGTGGGGGGGTCGAGGGGCCCCCAAAGAGGCAGGGGAGGGGAAAACCCCTCCCCAGAGGCCCCCCTCCCGAGGCGGGATCTGGGGAGGGCGAAAGCCCCCCCCCCCTCCAGGCCACCACGCCGCCGAGAACTCGCCTCGCCAAGCTGGTGCGTAAAAACGCACGGGGGGCGGAAAGGGCGAAAAAGGGGAGCCCCGGGGAAGAAAGGGGGCTCTTGGGGGGGACGAAGCGGGGTGGGGGGGAAGTCGAAGGTCGTCTCCCCCCCAAGAAGGGGGGAAGGAAGGCAGGCAGGCAGCTCGGTGCGCCTTGGAGCGCCAGGGCGGGCAGGGAGCTTCGCCAACGCGCGGACCCGGGCGCACGTGGGGAAGGACGCCGGGCCGGGGAAAGGCGGCCCTCCTGCCCGCCGCCGGCTTACCTCGCCGGGTTTCTTGTTCCGCAGTTCCAGCGTCAGCCGCTTCTTCATCTCCATGGCGCCGCCAACAGTGCTGCTGCCGCTGCTGCTCCTCGTTCGCTAAGGCGCGCCGCCGCCGCCGGAGCCTCGCCTGCCCGGTGCGCCTCGCCTCCAAAGGAACCCCGCGAGCGCAGCTCCGGATGATCAGGGCCTTCCTCCTCCTCCTCCTCCTCTTCCTCCGCACCCGAGGCAACACAAAAGGGGCGAGGCGGCGGCGGCGACGGGAGGCCGGCGGGGCGCGCTGGGGCGGCGGTTATACAACGCGGCCGGGCGCGGCGCCCCCTGCCGGACGCGGCCCGCCCCGCCGCCGCGCCCGCCTCGCCGCCCCACGCCCGGCAGCGACCCCTGGCGAGCGAGGAGGGCGCCGCCACGTGGGAACCGCCTTCGGAGGGAGGCGAGCCAGAGAGATGGGACCCCAGGGATCATCCAGTCCAGCCCTTCCCAGAGAGGCTGGGGGGAGGGATTCGAACTCCCAACCTCGGGCTCCGCAGCCAGATGCTTTAAAAACCACTGAGCGAGATAGAAAGAAAGAAAGAAAGAAAGAAAGAAAGAAAGAAAGAAAGAAAGAAAATAGGTAGGTAGGTAGGTAGGTAGGTAGGTAGGTAGGTAGGTAGGTAGGTAGGTAGGTAGGTAGGTAGGTAGATAGATAGATAGATAGATAGATAGATAGATAGATAGATAGATAGATAGATAGAATGGACGAGCAGATAGAATGATGGTGGGTGGAGAGATAGAAAAGATGATGGACAGACAGATGGATGGACGGACGGACAGATAGACAGACAGATAATTTATTCATTTACTGATGTAAGCCCCTATGGTTCTTTTTAAGGAGAAAGGCGGAGTAAAAAATATTTTAAATTGATTTGTCTGTTTGCTTATTCATTCACACCCTGTCTTTGTTAATATGCCGAGGTACAGCTAACACGGCCCCCTCAAAATACGTAACTGACTCTGGTATCTGATTAACACCCTCCTCCGCTGCCCAAATTCTTCAGATATCCCCCCCCCATTTATTTCTGTTTTATTGAATCCCTGCTTAGGTGTTCTGATGGGCGGTCAACCCACATCCAAGTTCTGCAGGCTCTGAATATGTAAACCGATTAAAGCGGTTTGCAGAGAAGGCTTGACATGGCGACGCTGTTGGTAAACGCTGGGCTTTTCTTTTTATTACTCCAGATTACAACTCCCATCATCCCCTCCAGGCCTTTTAGCTCTCCTGGCTGGGGATAATGGGATCGGGAGTTGTGGCCTTACAGCTGTGTGGATGCCTCTCGTCGCTCCTTTTTGGCTTTCTTTCTCTCCTCCTGCCGGCTCTTGCACCCAGGGCTGCCTGGTCTTTTTCTGCCCATATGAAGAGTGATATTCATTCCACTCAGGAGAAATTTTTTTTAAAAAAACACAGTTCAGTAATCCTTTTTTGCCCCCGATTCTGTCTGGAATGATCAGTAGAGGGAGCTCCCAACCAAAGGATGATTTCGGAAGCTGAAGGAAGGAGATGGTTTTTTTTCTTTTTCCTTTCGTAATTCCTGTCTGGGCTCAAAAAGTCTCTGGCTCGATCGCTCAGCCCCAGATCAACCCTGAGCCAGTCCCCTAAACCCACACCCGAGGAAAAGGAAATAAAACCAGTTTCCATGATTTCTAAATCATTTTCGACTCTGGGCCTTATTGCGGTGAGAAGTTCATTCCGATGTTTACATATATTTCTCAAAAAGAAGAAGTCATCAAAAGGCTCACGATTCTTGATTTTTTTAAAAAAAAATGTTATTATTATTACCAGTTGATAGGCGCTGTGCCTCAGATGACAGCAAAGGGACTCTCAACCCTGCCACCCTTTTCCACAGGGAGAAGCAATGGGAAAAGTAGAAGACAGTAGGAAAAGAGGAAGTCTGAGTGTGAGATGACTCGACCCTGTCAAAGAAGCCACAACCTTGAGTTTGCAAGACCCACAAGCAGGGCTGTTGAAGACAGGGCATTTCGGAGGCCTCTCATCCACAGGGCCGGCATGCGTCGAAAAGGGCCGATGGACCCCTTTCACCCGCTGAAACAGCCGGATGTTTGAGTTTCATGGGACAAGACCCATTGTCGAGAGAGCTGAGTGGGGACAGCTGCTTTTGAACTGTGAGCCAAGCCTTCTGACCTAGAGAAGGCACTCTTACCTATATGCCGGGGGATTGTTTTAAGTGGCTTTCTAAAAAGTCTGGATGGTTTTTAAAAGAAAAAGTTTCAGTGTCGGCTGATGGGCCACGTAGTCCACAGGGTCTGGAGGACCGACACATTTCCCTAGGCCTGCTTCTGAGGCTACACGAAAACCAACTCTTTAACTGAAGACATGCCCTAAGCGGGAACAGGTGGGTCCCGAGAATAAAGCCCTTTCATCCGGGTTTCCCCCACCTTGGTTCCACTTACGAGATGATGGGAACCTTCTGGTTTTCTTAATCCCACATCTCTAGGCTGCCCGGTGGCTAGCAAGTCTGCCCATCATCCTTCTGCATCTCCTCCAAAATCTTATCACAGCCCCCCCCCCCGGATGAGCCAAATTTCGCTTTGATAACCTACTGGGAATTTTCTCCTGCAACTGGTTGGTTCCAGCCGGAGGTATTCCCGGAGATTCACTTCCATGTGAAGAGGAGACTTGTGTCACCCACGCGGTGGGCCGGCATGCCGATTTCCACACACATCTTTGGGGAGCTGAGACGCCCGGTTTCCCAACGCCGGGAGAGACAGGCAGTGGTTCGGCGAGATTTAAAAGCTGTGCCCGGTCACCTCGCCTGTGGTGTGCGATTCCAGCGCCCCGCCAAGGAACAATAATGAAAATACACAGATACACAATAGCAGGAGAAGGAACATAAAGCCATAGAGTCAAAGTACAACGCTCACACCCTTTGGGCAACTTCAGAACGAAATATTCGGGCGGGATGGCATGATGAAACCACCACTCCGGAGACGGGGAAGGTGCAAACCACTTCGAGGAGGAGTCCCGAGCAAACCCTGATGAATAAAAAAAGGTAACTGGTTTCTTGTATGTTAAGGCGTGTTTCTCGACGCACGGGCTGGGGTGGGGCCGGGCATCTTGAGTGCGAGCATCGAGTCAAAACAGTGGCAACCCATGCTCTCCCTTTGGTGTTGGCCTTTTCACGTGGATGCCATTAAACGTTCTGGTTGGGCACTTTGCACCGGCGAAGATAGCCAGTGGATTGCATTTAATTTCTGAGAAAGCCAAGGATCTTCCCACAATCTCCCCTTTGACCTACCCTGGGAGAAGGCTGTTCTCTGGAAGGTTTTCTTCCCTCCCCATCGGAGGCGGCCAGAAGGCAGAGAAGCGGCGCCCAGGGGGGACCGGTTTACGGCCACATTTTTCCTGCTCCTGTCAGGCTTCTGCAGAGGACCATCAAACGTGGAACAGGTAAGGAGAGACATCTATATACAGAAATATATGTATACGGGAGGTGCACAGAACCCAGGAAAAAAAGATGGCTCACCCACAGCTTCGGAAAGGGACTTTTCCCCAAAATCGGACTGGCTGATTTCAACGCGGGGGCCCAAACACAAACCGATCTACGCTCTGCCTTCCTGTCAGGGGCAAAGTTGATCGCAACCAGCAAAGAGACTTGTGCTGTCCTGAAGGCGAATGAACGGACACAGCTCCATCGCTGTAGTTCTCAAAGGCCGACAACCATCATAAAAATGTGGGGTTTTATGGGGGTGTGTGCCATGGACGTCCTTTGGAAAGGGCTAGCCAGGTGAAGCTGTGGTGGTAACGGCAAACCGAGTGACCAGTGATACCCAGAAGTGGTTTGAGTTGGTCTACGCCTTTGTGGGCTGCACCTGGAGAAGCCGTTGGGAGTCCAGCTTTTTGGGGAACCCACGTTTCCGGGGTCTTTTCAAGGCCCCCCCTCGAAACGCTTGGTTATTTTCTTAGGGTTCTTCGCCAGCTCAGTGGCTTTCTTCTGTGGCACTCCGCACATGCCCCGCTACATGCTTTTTTTGCAGCTGAGATGGAAAACAGAGCCCGCAGATCAGAGGCCCTGAGAGCTTTTTGGGTGACTCCGGAGTGCCTGAAGAACAGAAAGCAACTCAATCTCACATCGCTTATATAAATAACAAATGATACATATCTTTATTTATGTATGCAAAGCCAGTTTTAATATCTTCCTGTTTTACATTTTACAAGGTATTCTGGACTGCGGTTGCCACTCCCCTCAATATTTCAATTGTTAAGATCCTGACCATACCAGCAGATCTCCAGCTGATTGCTGCCCCAAGGCGCTTCCAATTTTGGGGGGGGGGGAGGCTGGAAGAAAGAGCAGAGTGGCTGAGCAGAGTTATTTCTGTCAGAATCTCTCTTTTTTTGAAGAGATCTGGAGCCAAGGGCAATGATGTATAATATTTAAAGAAATGGTAAATAGACATTTAAAAACGAGAGAAAAACTCTTTGACTCTCTGTGAATGCAAGAGGGTATAAGGGGGACTGGAATTGCATGCATTTACGCAGGAGTACACTCCCATGAACCTAGAGGGACTTTCTCCAGTGTCAAAGGTGCCCATTCTTAGCCACCCGAGTGCATAAAATCAAGCGATGGGGTGGAATCACCCACAATCACACTGTTCCCAAAACAGGTAAGGTCTTCCGGCAGATGCCGGACCCACAGTCGGTGGGGGGGGCAGTGACCTGAGATCCTCCCCAGACCCACAAGGAGTTCCCTGTTTGGATTATCTCTCTCCCAGGAGTATAACAAATAAGCAAGCAACCACATTTCCCTACCACGATGCGCTTTGCGGGAGCAATTCCACGCCTAAGAGCCTGGTGTGGGCCGTTCTCTGCCTGGAATTTGGCAAACTTGGGAGTCCACACCAATCTCTTTGTCAGTCATATTCATTCTCAGTAGGATTTGATGAAGCCGTAGAGGCTGGCCGGCTGACTCCCCCCCCTCTCCAAATTCTCTCTTCCAGAAGGCCCTGCCCCCAGCATGCCGAGCATCTTTTCCTACCAGAGCGCCGCAGTGGACTGGTGCGAAGGCAACTTCGAGCACTCGGAGTACATCGCCGAATACTACAACACGGTAAACCTTCGTGCAGCGCTGTAGCTGCACAGCGTGGAGAACCCAGCCAACGGGGCTCCGGCAGCCCAGCACTCTACCACCCTCGTGTGCCAATGCCAACGAAAGGGCTCAAGCGGGCGAACAGGACCACTCCTTTTGAAACAGCGGGCAGCAAACATGATCAGCACCCACCACCACCTCCAAGTTGGGGGGAATAATTTTGTTTTAAAGCAAATACTCCCCCAGACTCTGTTGTGGGTGGCTCGGATTTATCCACGTTGTGCAGCCGGTGGGATTCGGTTTGCCCTCTCAGCGTGGGGATTTGGGGGTGGGTCTAGGGGGGAACAGAATGCAAAAACTTGTGGGGACCCCACACACACACACACACACCGAGGATTTGCCAGTGATCTGCCTGCTTCTCGGTAGGATTCCCACAGGCTCTGCTTCCCATGGAGAAAACATGGTGAAACCGGTTTTACCAGCCTGCTTCGGCTGTTCCAAATTGCATCTGCCTCCTGGGGGTTCTGAGTAGGTGGGGAAAAGTCACAGGAGCACACCTTTCTGGAGCCAGAGTTCTCCCCCCCCCCCGAGCAGGGGATCTGGACTACAGATCCCATCTGCAGCAGGTGTTCTCTGGAGCTCTGCAGGATGGGGCCCGCATTAGACCTCCCAGTCTGTTTCCCCAGCTATCATGGGCAGAGCCGGTCCTCTTGTGAGGCGTTTGGGGCCCCAGATACTGGAAGGCAGGGGAGGTGAACCATATCAGCAGGGGGATGATGGGAGTTGTTTTCCAGTCCTGCTGCAGGCTGGCTAGAAGCACCTTCCTTTGGAAGGGAGCGCGGCTGCCTTTCCACACAGCGGGCTCCTTGAGTAAGCGCTGCAGGGTGACCTCTCGGTCCAACAATGAGAAGCACATTCTGAAAATACTATTAATAATATCCACAACACCCATCAGTCGCGATTTAAAGCCAGGTTTTCAGCTCACCCCCTTTTCTCGCCTTATCCTTTAGATCAGCAATATCAGTTTTTTCATCTTGGCACCCTTAATACTGTGGCTCAATTCCCCGTACATGGATTTCCGTCCCCTTCCAGTCCGAGGCCTCGCCATCATGGAGATTTGCATCGGTGAGGAACGACGGAGGGTTGGGTGGAGTGGGGGGGAAATCTGAATTATATCATCTTTTCCAACCCTGCCAGAGTTTTGGGCTTTGTCCTCAAAGCCCGGCTTCTCAGCTTGCATTCCTCGGAGGCTACTTTTTGATGTGGAAAGGGCAGGACCCCCATATTCCACAAAGACTGGTTCCAAGCCCTCTTGTGAATACTGAATACTGCGGATAGTAGCAAACACAATACATAGCATGGTAAAAGGGGGGGCAGAAAAAAGTATTTCTAGTTTTCTTCTTCTTCTAATATTTTTAATATTTTTCAGACTGCGGAAAAGTGAAACTGCGGATCCTGATCCCGCGGATACGAGGGTAGATCTGCGGGATCTCCTGCGGTCTGAGAATACTTGGCTGAAGGTTGTGGGGCTTTTAAGATAGGCAGGAAAGGGAGTGAATGAGGTGCAATTGGGTCTCTTGGAAATGGTTCTGCAGAAATGCTTCGGCGATGGCTCCCCTCCGTCAAAAACGGGGGGTGAGGCTAGATGACCCCTGGGTTGCCCATTCTGTTCGACCACCCTGTTCTCTTGCAGGCATCTTCTCGGCCTATTTCCACATGACCCTGAGCTACGCCGGCCAGCTGCTGGACGAACTCTCCATCCTATGGGGCATGGCGATGTGTTACGCTTTCTGGTTCCCCACCCGATATTTCCCGGGGTTCATCAAAAACAGGTAGGGGGACTGGGGAAACCCACGGCCTGGGCAGCATGCAACCGAGGAGGAGATCTCTGGAGAACAGTAATGGGTGGAAATGATTTCCCTGGAAGTGAAATGTCAATTTGGCGGCCAAGGATCGGATCTAGCTAAACAGGTCAGACAGGTTTTTGGAGGCTTTATGGATAACCTCCGGCACCCGTTTAACCGGGAAATGGGAGCCGTAGAGCGATCCAGGCAGAACGTTTTCTTTTGTTCCCCACTCCTTTCATGCACAAATATCTGTCTTTTCTTCATGTATCTTGTTATCCAACCCTTTTTCCTCCTCCTTCGACAGGGACCAGTTTGTGCGGATCGTCCTTCTCGTGACTCTCCTCAGCACCTTGATGTCCTTCGTGAAACCAGCCCTGAACGCCTACGCGCTCAACTGTGTCGCCTTCCACCTCCTCTACCTGACAACGCAGGAACTGAAACAGTACGGGGCTCTGTAAAATAACACCCTCACCTCTCTGAGAGACCCTGGCCAAGCGCTCCCCGCCTTTCCCTCTTTATTTTATTTCTATTCTCTTGACTTTGCCCTTTGTAAAAAAAAAAAAATCACCTAAGGATTAGCCCCATGCCGGCTCGCCTACGGCGACTCGGGCGCTCTATGCAGGTGAGCAAAGGGCCTGGAAATTTCTGGGCCAAGGCTGGATCGCCGGTGCAAAAGCAAAAAGCCCTCATCGTCCCAAACCTTGGCCTTTTCCTCAGGTGTAAAAACCCTCGGGTTCACCATCTGGCTGCCGTGATGGTGATTTGGTGGGTCATCTCCATCGGCTGTTGGCTGGCGGACAAGTTTTTGTGCAGTTGGTGCCAGCAACTCAACTTCTGCTACCTTCACAGCCTCTGGTAAGCGCGGAAATCGGGGTGTGGATGGGGAACGCCCCCAGATATGGGAGCGGACCCCAGTTTTTAGGAACCCGTGTCCCTCAATGCATCGGGTCACACGTTGCTTTTGAACCCGTGGCCTCTAAAACCAGCTCCCCGGAGGGAAGAAACTCCTGGAAATAGTAAGCCACTGGTGGCCCAAGCGTCGAAAGAGATGGGAGGAAGGAATCCTTCTTCTCCCGCAGAGCTTGGAAACCCGAGTTTGCTTATTGATCAGAATCAACACAGGTATTAAGGAAAAAAACAACAACAACCCTCCTATAGTGACAAATATTGCCATTTAAAAATGGAAAAGGGTGTGTAGATGAGAGAATTTAGATTTAGGTTCGAAGGATCAGGTTTGTCAAACGTCTCACAGCCACAAAGTACTGTGTCTCTAAGGCGGGGCGACGGGGACTTTGTTCCAGGGCGGTGGCGCTCCGGGTGAATAAAATAAACGGAAACCTCTCTCTCTGACTTATATAAGGTCTCTCCCCACCACCACCCTTGAAACGGTCAATATTATTTTTCCCAATGGTCAGGGTGGAAAAGTGCTTTCGCATTGGAGATCCACACCCAAGATTGCCGAATGTTTGGGGGAAGTCGCGGTCCTAAAACTGATCTCGTTTTTTTTGGGGGGGGGGAAGAGAGCTGGTCCCATGGGCACCTCTCTGGAGACCCTCGTGACCTTGTCGGTTTTCCCTCCCAGGCACGTTTTCATCAACGTCACCCTCCTCTACTGCGCCACCCTGATCATCTACTTCGACATCCTCTACGAATCGCCCGCCTCCGAGCCTCGGTTGATGTACTGGCCCAGCGAAACGAGCCTTCTGGCCCTGCCGTACGTCGCCGTCCTGAAGCCCCAGAAATGGTGCTAGGCGCCAACTCCTCAGATGCCTGGTTCTCCTGGCATCGCGCCCTGCCCGCCTTCCATTTGAACCATCTGTTTCCTATTTATGGAGGCCACGGTGGTGACGTTTGGCACGGGATGTGCCATGCCAACGATGGACATTCCTAGCTCTCGAACGCTGGGGGGGGGGATTCTCTCCCCCATTTGTGGCCTTTTCCTGTGCTATCCTGCAAATTTATTTATTTGTTACGGTGTTGGCACAAACACAAAAAATCCCAAATCCCATCAGAAACCCGACTCCTGCTTTCCAGACTTCTTATTTCACTCCCGTTATAAGCCTCTGAATGTCGCTTCTCTTCCCACAGTGAGTTTGTCAATGGAAACCAAGATCAGGGCGCCCCTGCCTTCCGCCGGGGTCGCCCGTGAGTTTTGGAGGTACCAATGAGGCCGGACGGCTTCAAGAAACGGGCAAAAGGTTAGATTGCTTTTTTTGCAAACGCTCCTGACTCGTCCTGGCAGTGTGGCAGGATGGATCCCGGTGGGAATTCAACTGGAGAGGTTAAGATGATTTCTGTGCAGCCAGAATTCTGGGTTGGAGGCGTCCTTAATGGGACAGCTTAAAACCTACAAGTGAGGCCAGCTTTTGAGGCCCCACAGATCACTTCTTCAGGCTGGGGGGATGCCAAAAAGAAAAAGAGAGGATATTCTACTACCTAACTGGAACAGGATTAACTGTCCATGTTCCTTCCACATGAGATTAACAAAAATAATAACATTGATGGGTTTGGTTTGCTTGCTTTGGGTCCCATTCGTTGTCTAGAGCAATTTTGGATTTTTGTTTTTATTTGCGACCAAGTCAATTACAGAATATATTCAGAAGTGGTTTCCCCTTCTCTTCTTTTTTTTTGGGGGGGGGTCATCTCTGGGACGATGCAGCTTACCCATGGCCACCCAGGCTAGCTCTACTCCCAGGAGGCACAGCGGAAGATTTGAACTCCCAACCAAACTACTGAGTTATCTGACCAGCTGTCAATAGCCTAAGAACAGCTCCCTGTAGTTACTTCAGGACATAAGGGGGCTTTTTATAATAGGCTTAAAAACGAAATGACAGGGGACAGCGATTAGAAGAGAGGGGGGTCCCAGGAAGGCCCAAGGAGACCAATTCTGGAAATTGAGTGCCTTTGGTTTAGACTGTGGACAAAAGCCCCACAACTCTTGGAAATCTGGCCGCCTTTGGTTTAGACTGTGGACAAAAGCCCCACAACTCTTGGAAATCTGGGCGCCTTTGGTTTGAGCTGTGGACAAAAGCCCCACAACTCTTGGAACTCATTCTGACTTCTGGCAAAATTTTTCATGGTTTCCTAGGTAGAAAATTATTGAGATGTGGTTTCTTTTTCCCTTTTTCTGCCTCTGTGCAGCTTGCCCAAGGCCATCCAGGCTGGCTCTCTTCCCAGGAGGCACTGTGGGGGGACTCAAACTCCCAACCTCCGGCTCGGCAGCCAGAGACCTCTAACCACTGAGCCCTCCAGCCAGCTGGATACTGAAAAAGACTCAAGTCTTTTAAATTCAGATTTGAAAACCTGGGATCCGGAAACCTGACCTAGATGGCCCTCTGAACAAGCCCGTGCCAATCACAATGCCAAGGAGCGTGGGTTAATTTGCCTTTTAATGAGCTGCCTGATTTCGCAAGGTGGTGGTTTGTCTGTTGTGAAAGTTTTAACTTTTTACAGAAGGCCAGGGTTCCCTGTTCCCACTGTGGGAGCAAAATAAACACGAAGACATTTCTTCCCCAAAGGAAATCACCGCTCACCCACTCTGTGAATGGCACAGCAATTGCGGTTTATATTGCCTGTTTTGCAATTAAAAAAATGTATGCTTCGTTTCAGACAGGCAGGGGGTTGGATAACATCGCCCTAAAAGCAGACTATCTTTTCCATTTTTACCTATCCATTTCGTGTCCAGATCTGTCCCTTTTGGCGCCGGGAAGAGCCGGCTGGGAGACATCTTTCAGCAAGCGAGAGATAAAATAATAGTTTCCCATTTCACAATGGTTGTATTCTTCCACGCATCCGTGCCTCCCCAGTTGGCATAAATGGCATTCCTTCTCTCCCTATCTTTTCATGACACCCCTATGAGTTTGGGAAAAGATGATGGGTGACTGAAGCCATCCACTGAATTTGAAGTCATAGTGGGAACCTGGCTTCTTTTTTGGGGGGCACTACAAATCCCAGAATCCCCATTGGAGAGGCTCAGATGGGCAGCTTTCCATCTGTCTCCAGTCTTGTTTGGAAAAAAAACCCTGCACACTCTGTGTGCATTCCCCCCCCCCCATGCTCTCTTGAATCTATAAGTGGCTCAGAACTTCAGCGGATCATCCTGGAACCCTTTCCCCCGGGTAACCATCCAAACAGAACTTTTTCGGCTATGGCAACCATCTCCCAGAAACCGTAACTCCTGGTTACGCACCGCCCGCCCTGCGAGGTGGTCCGCATGGGAAGGCTGACCCTCGGCGTCACGACAGGATTATGCAGCAGTCCAAAATCTTTTACCCCCATCCGGAGACATACGCCCCCCGGCCTCTAGACCGACTGGACCCCCAGCCGAACCGACCTTTCCCGGCATTTGTCCTGCCGGAAAACCTTGCTTCCATAGGTAGGAGAGGTTTAAGCCGGGAGCTGTGCTTTTTGTTTTTGATTGCCCAAAGTTATCCCTGGAGAGGGGTGGTCGCAGCCAACGCTAAAAACATCCCCTTATCAGTTGAACAGGTATCGTCTCCTTTCTGTGTTAAGATCCCTGCCTTAAATACATCCAAATTTGATGCAGCACTGCAGCGCTAAATCGCATGAGCACTAAGACATCTGGCCCAAGTTGGGGTCCAGAATTTTTGGAGGGCTGGGTCCTGGGTTGCGAGAAGGGAGCCAACTTTCAAAAACTTTAATCAGAGACAAGACTCTGCATTCAATGGCCTCTGCTCTCTGCGATCCAAAACCAGAAACCAATTTTTAAAGGCCTTTCGAGAGAATCATGATCCGTCTCCCCCAAGCGGGAAGATTGGGGACCAACAATGAAATTAAAACGGAACCAAACACAACCACACCATATTGGCACAAACTGAATAATTCGCTGCCCGCTGTTCTAAACTGATCTCTTGCCAAGCAGAAAGTTGTTGTCCGCTCTTAAAAAAGAAACACCAAATGAAATCCCTCTTCATCCCGTACTAAATCCACACTGTAATATTGGCGTGGCCCAAATGGCGTGTGCATGCAGGTCGGGGGGGGGGTGAGAAGCGGTGGAGATGGAAAGATATAAGAAATAATTGGGCTTTGCATTGCAAAACCCACCTGTAAGGCCCACACACAACCCACGGAGCCAGACACGAAGGCGCACGAGACAAAACCTGGAAGAAACACCTTGGCTGAGGATCAA
This sequence comes from Pogona vitticeps, assembly GCF_051106095.1. Classification (NCBI taxonomy): domain Eukaryota; kingdom Metazoa; phylum Chordata; class Lepidosauria; order Squamata; family Agamidae; genus Pogona; species Pogona vitticeps. Next base: position 14,782,591 of record NC_135789.1, on the reverse strand, counting down.
AATCATTGCAAACCCCATGTGCAACAGAAACGGCATCTCACAACGAGAGCACCTAATGAGAGACGGAAAAGAGGTTCATTGCCAGGCTCTTTTCTCCTCTGAAAATATCTCATTTGCACTTTTCGAGACTGGAAAGGAGCAAAACGCTGCTTGCCCAAGACATCCTGGTGTTTCGGGACTGGCGTTTGACATTTCCACAGGGGATGTGGCCCAATTTATGCACGCATCTCAAAAACACAAAGATTGGGAGGAGGGGGGATGTGCAAGGACCCCCCCCCCTTTGAGATCAAAGGGGGCATGGTGCCAAAATGGATCTCGAGCCCCCCCACCCTGAATTTGGGCAAAATTTTTGTTCAGTTTGTCCCCGAAGAATTCTGCAAATGGAGGTGGGTGGTTTTGCAAGAAATGCCATTCAAAACGAGCCAGCAAAGTAAATTGGAAAAGTCTCACGATTCTAAGAGGTTTGGTTTTGCCCGCGAATTTTGGCACAGCCACACCTCTTGGGTCAACATGTTCTCGGTGCAGAAAACAGGGGGGCAAGCATGGATTCTGTTGTGCTCGTCTTCCAGGGACACCCAGTTTGTACCATCCTGGCAACCAAGAGAAAGAGCTTTTCGCGACGCCCCCGGCAGGTAACACAGACGATGTGCGTAGACTGTCAACACAACAAAGGGGGCTGTGGGGTGGCATTTCTGAAAGGGACAGGAAGGGCCAGTGCAGGGGAACACCTGGCTGGAGGGAAATGCTTTGAAAATCCGCTCATCCATATAAACTAAACAAAGTTAAAGTATGATTTAGTTCCCTCTATCTACCAATCGACACTCTACAGCAATGCCGGCTTCTATCCAAATACAATTTGATGTAGATCTTTTAGGCAATATAAATTGATTCTATGCTTTCTATATAAATACAGGGTTAACAGGGGGAAATGGACTCTGCTTTTTGATGATGGTATTTGTGGAAGGTTGGTTTGAGGGATCGCCCTGAATTGCAGCTTTCCCAGCCAGGCGCCAGGGTCCCTCTCGGTCCTGTGGATGGTTATTTGGGGAGATCTCCTAAAATCTCTACCAGCATGTTTCCCCAAGGTGGTTTGTGAGGTTCAGTCCCTGGCAGGACTCCTATCCGCATGTGGAACATCCACCTGACAAGGGAGCATTTAATCCCGAATAGGAAAGGAGGGAGGGGGAGAGGGCAGGTAGATTTTGGAGGGTGTCCCTTCTAACACGGATTTTGCCCTCTGCTTCTTCCTAGGCTTCCACATGGCTCCATGCGGCTGTTTTTTCGACCCCCGGATCTACCGCATCGAGTGGGCGACGGCCAACTTTCTCCAGCCTCCGGTGTACAAGTTGTCTGGTGGGCCAACTCCCCAAAACCCGTACCTCCTGGATGGCCAGAAATACCTCAAGAATCCCATCCAACCCGGGCCCTATCCGGCTTACCCAGGGATCGGCAGCAATCCCCCTTTTGTTCTGCCATTCTTCAAGGCAGAGGCCCCCACGGCTCCTGGCATGGATGGCTTCGTTGGGCCCCCAGACCCTGGACCCCGGTTTACGGATCTGGTCCGTTTCCCCCGCGAGGGCCTGGCATCCAGCAGAGAGCACAAGCTCCCCGGGGTGGCCCCTGAGTCCAATCGGAAGGAGCCGTCTATAGAGCCCACCGGTGCTTACGAGCCTCTTGAAGGCCGGCAAGAGTTTGGCAAGGATTTGGCCTTCCAAGCAGAAGAGGAAGGGCCGTCGAAAGAGTGCGAGGCGGTCCAGGATTTGATCCGGAATGTGGCGATGGCTGTGGTACGGTCCAAAGACCCATCCCCTCTCGGTGAGCCTGGAGCAGACGTAACGGCAGAAGGGGAAGGCTCTTTCAACTTAGAAAAAGCTGAGCCCGACGGAGAGCCAGGCGAGTCCTTCACGCTCCCCGACGAAGTTCTCCTGGAGGTCGCCATGAAACTCTTTGATTGCTCTCCGGCCAACTCGGACACGGAGGTATCACTGGACAGCCTGACCGATGGCGGCCGGAGCCGTTCCTCTGGGGAAGACAGCCCGAAGGACGGGGGCTTCTCGGGGGAAGATTCGCCCAGCGACATCCGCTCCCTCAACCTCCCCAACGAGCTCTTGTCTTTCGACTACAGCGTGCCCGAAATCCTCAGCACTGTCACTAGCTTGGATTACCTCTACGACGTGAGTGCCTTTCGGGAGGAAACCCAGTGGGACTCCGGGCCAGTCTCCCTGCCTTTTGCCCCCAAATCTTTGGAGCCCAGCACGGGATCCGAGGAGAAACTCAAGAAAAACAAGCCGGCGGCTGGCAAACCAAAACCGGCACTCGCACAGGGGGACATCGGAGAGCACCAAGAGTAGAAGCCACTGCACTGGACGTCTGACCCCCCCCCCCAAATGGACTTAAAGCGGACCTGGTGTTCTAGCCCTTGATCACGTTTGGGGGGGCCCCTGCTAAATCTCGAAGTCCTTGCCATTTTATCTATTAAAAAGAAAGAGTGCTTTTTAGAAATCCAAACCACACACCTCTGTATGAAGTCAATGACCACAAGGCCCGTTTTAACGACGACTCGGAAGGGATGCGGTATGCACAACGCCACAGCCTATCTACTTTCCGGGTGTGAACAAGGGCGTAACAAAGCCAGTGCTTGGCAAAAAGCAACACAACATGTGGGACCAAAGTCACAATGTTGGAGGGATGGGGTGGGGTGGGGGACACGCCAATTTTACTAGCTATTTCCAGAATCTTAATACCGTTCTCTTACCATGCCCAAACTGTTGGCTGTTTCTAAAAGAAAAGGGGAAAAAATGACGAGCAATTCAATAGGTTTGTTTTTAACCTTCCAGTTATCCCGAAACACCATTAGAACAAGCTACGGAAACCAATTCCTAGAGGAATGGAACTTCTTTGACTCTTTTTGCCGAGAACGTCTTGCCATCGAGAACAGACGGCAGGGGGCGCTGCGGCTGCAGCTGGAGGGTTCAACGTGTTCACATCCAGGCCGAGGAAGGAATGAGAAAGAAGCGGATGGGGATTCCACCCCCCCCCCAGCTCAGTTCACTCTTCCGAGCTGAAATCCTGGGCCAACCAACAGCAGTGCTAGTAAATCGCTAAAATAGTGAATTTACTAGTAAATCATTACATTGGTGAATTCAGACAGGGCTTTCTCTAAACATGCTTCTCCTTCAGAAAGGGGGCTACAGATTGCAGATGGGATGTAGGGTTCCCCCCCTTTTAAAAAATCCTGCCCATCTCTTCCTGGAAAAGAAGAAGGGGGTCTAATAAATAAATAAATAAATAAATAAATAAATAAATAAATAAATAAATAAATAAATAAATAAAAGGAACGGGTTTCCTAAGTTTTCCCATAAAACAAGGGCATTCCTGGCAGCCGGGTGGTTCCTAAGCATCGACAAGTCACCATCCAAACTTGATGTACCCGGAGATGGGGTTTTATTCCCCTCTTCCAAAATTGCTACAGGCCATGGGTTGTGCATTCAGGGAAAAAAAGCCCTCCCTGGAAGAAACGGCTTTTCTAAGGTCCCGGAAAGACTTTGGGGCTGAATGGCCATCTTTTAAAACAAATGCAGGCGCCATGGCATTAAAAGTGCTGTGAGAGTGGCCACCCCATCCAGCGTGGTTCTACTTTCATTTCCAAGGCACCCTCTGTATCAGGCAAGGAAGTTACACTGGTCCACAGCGGGCCAAAGAAGGGCCCTTCCCGCTCCTAAACTAAAGGTTTTTAAGGGTCTTTTTCCAAATTATAAAGCCCAGGATTTCACGGGACGGACGCCTGGCCATTCAAGCAGGGACCAAGCTACTATTAAACAGCGTTAAAGGGGGTCGTTTGGGCAGGTCAGATCCATTCCACCAGAGAAACAGGGCAGGACAGATCACCATGTCCAAGAATGATGGGACCCGGAGTCACGAAACATGGGGTGAAGTGGAGGTTCTTCACCCCGACTGAAAACCAAACCTCTCTTTAGCGTGGCTAGAGATCATTTTGTTGGTTTCATGTGTCTCTGTGTGTGCTGAACAACCGACAGCTTTACTCAGATTTACGTTCAGGGAAACTGCCGCAAACCCCCAAACAAAAGACATCACCCCCCATGAAACCCTCTGCCTGCCAGGAAATGTCAAGAAAGCATTCACCCACCTTTTAAATTTTTTTTGCCACAGTGTAGATTTATTTGGCACGTCTGGGGTTTCGAAGGTGCTCCCACCCTTTTTCTGCCCAAACCCCTACAGAGGCAAAAATCAGGGTGGGGGGGGAGGACCGGGCTTACGGGAGCCGAGAGGATCCATGTCACAGTGGAAAGAAAGAGAGGGAATTTGGGGGAAGCTGCTCTCAAAGGCTCCCCAACCTCGCCCCCTTTGTAAAAACAGTTCTACAATCGATCCAGAGTCCATTAAGGCTATGAGAGAGAGAGAATCGGAGGCAGACAGAACTTTGGCGGCTGCGCAGAAAAGCGTCGGGCATCCCCTCCGAAGAGGAGAGTTTACTCGTGCACAGGGGCAGCGTTGGATTCGGCTTGCGCCCGTCAGCCGGCGAGCTACCCACCGCAGTCCCTCCGGCCGCAATCCAGTTCTGGTCTTTCTGTGAAGACTCGTCAAAGCAGGGAGAAAAAAATAATAATAATTAGAGGCACTCATTTTCATGGCGAAATTGGAAACCCCAGCCATCGGGATTCTGAGAAAGCTTTGGAGGCTGGGCGTTTGGCTTCCTTTCACTGTCAGCAGAACAGATTCAGATCTCTTGCAATGAGGGCCCCGGGTCGCCGCGTTCGCGCTTCACGGGGGGCTCGCCGGCACACCGGGAATCAATGTCCACTTCGCTTCCTAAGTCGCTCATGTCATCTGCAGGGATGGAGAGCAAAGAAAAAAAATTAAAATAAAAAAATAGGGGGGACACATAGTTTGAACCTCTGCCTCCTAAATGGAATCATAAAACCCAAATCCAGAGCTTAGAAAGCTCCTTTTAAAAATACTACGAATCCCAGAATCCCCCAACCCACATTCTGTATCTCCCGGGTACAGATGCTGACTAAAGAGTATGGAATGCTACAGATTGCATGGTCTCTATCTCCCTCCAGTGTCCAGTTCCAATAAATACACTCTGGAAATACAAATAACATGTATTTCTGGGTGTGTGTGGGAATTATTTCGTGTTTTCAAGCAGTGGATACGTGAATTAGTGGATACTCATCCCACAGACAGAACGTGGTCCTACTGTTTAGGTATCTTCAGTTAATGACAAAAGCTGAACTGGGGGGGACAGGAAAAGTGTATTAAAATTAATGAAACAATTTATTAATTAAAAAATTAACAAAGCCTTTTAAAATGGGAAGGTTTCGAGGGAAGGCATTGGTTTCAGCCATAAGTTTGGGAGAAATATTATGGCACTTACTTTGACTCAGAGAGCGGGCCATTTTAAGACTCTGATCACGAACGTAAAACCTGCCATTAAGACCCCATTTATTGCTACAACCAGTTTAAATCGCTCAAGCCAGCAAGAAAGCAAATAGGCGAGAGGGTTGCAAGTGCGAAGCTCGGGACATAAATACCTTTTTCCAGGAGGACAGGAGACATGGATGCTAGATCACTTAGCTGGAAAAGAGAGAAAGACAGAGGTTAGGTGGCCCACGGTTTTGGGAAAGGATTCTGTTTCCCTTCCAAGCCTGCCCCTGTTTAGCGCTATATCACCCATCCTTTTTGCTTTCAGACAGGCCCGACACCAAAGGCATTCTCTCCTTAAAAACGTGAATCCTCGGGGTCGAAAGAGCTTCCCACCCTCGCACCCAAACAGCAAACCAGCCGGGCCACTAGCTTCAAAGGAAGCAACTTATTTGGGTGCTGCGTTGCTTGGGGCCACGTCTCGAGAAAGGTCAGGAGAGCCAACCAGAAAAATTTCCCGGGCAATTTCTCGCCACACGCTTACCTCTCCCATCACGGCAATGGGCGTCTCCCCGGTCGCGTGGGCAACGCGGTGCTCCACCAGGTAGAACATGTACTCGTCGTAGAGAAGGCGGATCAGGTGGAAGGAGCCGAAGCTGGCGGCACTGCGGAGTGTCAGGTCTCGGATCACCATGGAGCTGTCCGGGGCGGAGTTGAGCCGGGAGGGAGAGAACGTGAGATATTTCGCACGACATGTGGCAGAACTCACAGACTGTTCTTAGAAGCATGGAGAAACCATCCTGAAAGTCATTTAGCCCACACTCTGCTAAGGCCGGACATCCCACCTCTGTTGTGAATCTACCAACAATGGAAATTCCCCCCCCCAACCTCTCAAGGGGCTCTCCCCTTTCCGATTCTGAGCTGAACTTTTCCATGCAGTTCCAACTACCATGGCTCCATCTTCCACCTGAACATTTGGCTCTCCCATCCTCTCTTCCCTGGCCTCAACAGCCCTCCATCATTCCTTGCTAGGATCGGTCTGGAGGGTTTTAGAAGGAGATTGGACCAATTCATTGTCTGGACGATCTCCCCGCCGAGAGAAAAGTAGGATCTCATGGAGAAAGCCTGAGCGCCACTTCTTTTCCTTGACCTGCTAGCTTTCTCATCAGCGGAGGGAAAGGTTCACACAGAGGGGTGCGTGGATGATCACCACCCATCCGATGCAAACCCAGTTATAGAGAAAAGGCACCGGCTTCAATGGAGTTTTCACTGGGGCGCCGGTGCAGGACTTACCTGTAGAAGGACCACTTGAGCAGGAACTGCCGCGCTGCCTTTGGGAAGCTGGGGCCTCCCTCGTGTGGCTTCAGGACCTGGGTGACAACGTTGTCCAGCCAACCGGCCCACTGGTCGAGGGAGCTTTGCTGCTGGAGGGTCAACTTGAAATCCTGCTCCAGTTTCTGCACCAGCCCCTCTTCACACTGGCAGACCCACGAGGCTTGCTCCTGTCGGAGACGGGAGGGAAGCCCAGAAACCAAATGTTTACCTCCCAACATTCAGGCTTTTTTTTCCACCAGAGGAGGCGGTGAGCCGGACTCCGGACCCTCTTTGTTCCGGATTGACCCCCACCTAAAACTGATCTCTCTGAATGCATGCTCAAACTGGCCAGAGAGCCAAATTTGCTCGGGCAAGGCACAGCCACTTTAAAAAAAATTTAAAAATGTTTCCAAATCCAGCACGAGGAATGAGTTCGGCTGGGACGGAAGTTCCTCGTGTATAAAGCCAGCCGAAAAGCCGGGTTTCCAGCATGCCAGCGTAAAATAAATAAACACACACACACATACATCAAATTAAAGCACCAAGATAAAGGCTGGAAGGGTGTAACAGCACGAGAAGATTTTTTTAAAAAATCCCTGGGAGAGTCAAAAGACCTTTAACATGGGAAAGATTATAAGACAAGCCCTGCACAAGACTCAAAAATAATGGTTTTGTTGCCAATGCGCTGTTGTGTGTTATTAGAAAAATGATCCGGCTTTTTCCCCTTTGATATAGATGAGAGGAAGAGTAATATAATAGCCTGTTATTGTGGTGCTTATTATGATTGTGGTCTGGCTTTGTTGCAAACTAGGTGGAATGCCCTTGTGCAGTGGAAAACCGGCACAAGGCCTGTCTGTTCGGGCCTCCCTTAGGACTACAATGCCCAGCGTCTCCTCTTCCTGGCTCTGCGGAGCCGGCGGATGAGCCCTCACCTGGACGTTGGCGAAGTCCACCCGGTTGAGGTCGCTGAGCATCTGGTTGATCTGGGAGGTGTTCTGGAGCACGGCGCGGGCCGCCTGGGCCAGGTGGTTGAGCGAGGTGTAGCGCCGGAGCGTCTGGGCGAAGGCACTCACCACGGTCACCTGCGGGAGGAGAAGAGAAGTGGCCCCGGGAAGCAAGGGTGGGGGGAAGCACTCTCCAACCCGGATGGCTTTCAAAGGCCCGTTCGGGGACTCGCGGCCCGGAGGCCCATTGAGCCACCTCTACTTTTTAAGAGGGGGAAGGAGTTTGTGTCTGGGCTTGTGGGTTTTCTGGAGGCACCTGCTTGTCCACTGGGGAGGAGGTGGGCTCACGAACAGGAGGGTGGGGTAAAGGACCCCGGGGCGTCTCTTGCCAAAAACATCAGCAGCAGAGAAGCCAAACTGAAAATGCTTTATTCTTGACATGGGGGGTGGGGATCAACGTGGGATTACAGGATCAGCAGTTCCTCTCCCAGGGCAGCCCATGATTTACCTTGGCCTGGATGACCGGCTGGGGGAACTCGCTCATGGCGTTGGTCAGCCAGCCTTCCAAACCCTTGGCAAAATTGCGGATGGCCTGCGTCAGCGTGCCTGTGAGGAGTGGGGAAGAAGTGTTAGAGCGACCCTGGGAAGCCAGTTAAAACGAGCAGGCGAGCCACTGAAAGTCAAAAAGGTTGAAAGGGGGTCTGCAAAACACAGAGGACTGGGAACTCAAGCGAGACTGAGAGGGTAAGACCAAGCAGCTTGTCCTCACCGGGAACCGGCCGGAGAACGTCCGGGATGAGGATCTCCACCAGCGTCTGGTACAGGATGTGGTCGCAGCTTCGCATCCAGGTCAAGACGGCGTCGTATTTGCACAAGGCGACCAGCGTGTGTCTCGGGAGGGCGTCGTCACACGATTCCTCACTGCTGCGAGAACGGCAAGGGTCAAGTGAGGTGGTTCCTCCTCGGGACCAAGCAAAGGTCAAGCGTTCCCAGAGATTTTAACCCAAAGATTCATCTGAACCCTTCAGCCAGCATCAGACTCGTGTCAGCCACGGGGAGGCAGGCGTTTCCAGAAAGCCAGCGCTGCCACTCGCCTCGGGCTGAGCTTATTTCTTTCTTTACTTGTTTATTTATCATTTCAACTTGTTCCACACAAACACACTTCGGGCGGTTCTCCGCGCATCAAACCCCTTCCGACCAACAATGGACAATTGCAATACACAATAAAAGACCATCCAGTGAAATAAAACTCTTTTCTTGTTGTTCTGGCAGTGCTGAAAGACTTTGTCTGGCTAGATAGGCTGCCTCCTGTGGGCAGAAATTACCCTGGGGGACCACCTTGTTGCAGCAAAAATTAAGAATCAATAAAAACATCACCTCTCTGGTGTTGGTAAGTATCACCAGTGGCCATTCAAAGACCCATCATTTTTTAATTCAGGATAAGCTTCTCTTCTGATGCATCAAGCCAATCTTGCACGTCAAATAAAAACAGATCCCACTGGACTAATGCTGGGCCCACACTCGCTCAAGACGAGGTTTCTTAAGGCATTGATTCAGACTCGAGGCAGGATGGTTCACGGGGGGGGGGGGGGGAAATCAGCAGCAAATTTAAGTTCCCAGAGGTGGGTGGGAAGACCGGCTCGTCCAGGGGACGTGTTTTACCTGGAAGCGACGGCGGAAGGCATCTCCCGAGAGCCAGGCTCAGCGTTCCAAAATGACCGCCAGAGCTTCTCAATATAAGGAAACTGAAGGTTCATGACCACGTCCACGTTGGCCTGAAAGTGGGAGACAGGTGGCCACGAATGATCATTTAATCGCCTTACCGTCTCCTCGTAAACGCTGGGGATCAGGGTTCCCTGGCGAAAAGCCAAACTGAGCCACCGGCAGATCGCAGGGGGAGGACCCAGCAATCCGGTCCCTCGGACTCCCCCCGGATCCGATCCCCAACTCACTTTGCAGTGGCGCCAGTAGAGGAGCTGAAAGGTTTTGACATGGTCGGCCTCGATTCCGTCCCGAGGCAGGACGTGACCCAGGTCCAGGGCCGGGAATTCGGGCAGGATCCGGGTGACATCTGTGAGGTCAAGAAAAATGTGGGCAGGGGGGAAGAGGAGGAGGAAACGGGGTGGTGAAAACCAAGTAAGACTTTGGGTAACTTTCAAGAGAGCCGGTGAAGAGTAGTGGGTATATTTGGGTCCCCTCGGCCCCATTTCTGTCTCTGCTGCTTATCCCATTCGTATGGAGGCCGGGTGCGGTGGGGGGACTACAGCGTGGGACTGGGATGGGGAAGATCCAAGTTCAAATCCCCACCAGGCCATCAACCTCACCGGTCGACCTTTAGCCAGCTGGGGTCTCTCTCTCTGCGCCTGGCCTACCTTGCAAGGTGGTTGTGTGAATCAAAGAGTAGGGGGACAGGAGAGAGTCACACCCACCCTCACAGAGCAAAGTGTGTGTGTGCGTTTTTGCAAAGGCAAGCTGGTCATAAATAAGGAATACATAGGATAATAATTGCCTGCACCCAACCTCTGCTTTCGAGACAAGAAGACTCCTTGAATCTAGGCATCCCCATCAACCAGTAGGGAAGTGCTTTTCTTGGTGATTCACGGGCACTGCACAACTCATGAGTAGTAACTGCCTTGAGCCCGACGGGTTGCTTTTCACCCGGTCGGCGCTCATGCTCACCAATGAACTGCTGGTGATGTTGGCTCTGGGCAGCCACCGACTGCTCCGGGGTGGTGTGGAGGCTGCTGCTGCTTCCCGCTCCGGTCTCAGAGGCCCCCTCCGATTTCTGAGAAGGTCGGTACCTGCCAAAGAAAGGGGGAAAGACCCACGGCTCCCGAATGAGACAGAAGCTCCTTCAGCTTCAGGGAAACCTCACCAGCACAAGGAGACCCAACACACCTGCCAGGGGATTTGGCAACATGGCTCCAAGGCGGTGCAGAAGGGCGCATAGAAATTTTTTAAAACTTAAATTGATTTTAGGGATTCCGGGAAGCTCCGGTTCCCCGTGGCCCAAGGCTTCCTTACCTCTGTTTCTGGTAGACTGGCTGCTGCCGCATGGCCATGTATTGAGGATCTTCCTGCAGGCGGTTGAGGGGTGAATCCGGCTTGAGACGGATGCCGTAATAATGGTACTTCGAGTTCCCCCTGGAAGTTTTAAAAGGGAAGAAAAGATAAGGCCGGGAGGAAACTCAGCTCCCGGGTCCCGGCGAGAGTCTCCCGGCACGCATCCCCTCTCCTCCTCCTGCTCCTCCTCCCTGGATTTGGGGGGGGGGGCAAACCTGGTGCCCAGACGGCGGGTCCTCAGCCCCATGAAGACCGAGCGGATGAGCTTCCCAAAGGAGGCAGCATTGACGGGGTCCAGCTTGTGCTCCTGGCAGTGGCGGAGGTAGTGGTTGTAAAGAGAGCTGCGTGGCAGGCTCACCCCTTCGGCTGTCTCATAGTTGTCCAGCAGCCACTGGAGCTGCGGAGGAAAGGATGAGGTGGAGGGAAGAGGAAAACATCAGAGGCGGCTGGGGCCAGCTCTTCGACCCAGGTCGCCCTTGGTCCTTAAAAACTGGACAGAAACTGTAACAACACCCAGCATCCCCCCAAGTCCGCAGGGGTCATCTCTGCCGGAAGGGGAGGGGGGGAAAGGACCGTTTCGGAACGCCAAATAAATCAGAAAAAAACTCATCGACCATGGAACACAAACCCAGGGCCGGAGAGGAAAGCAAGAAGGAAAGTGCACAGAAGCGGACGGGTTATGACGAGATTAAAAGATGGGGAAGGTGAGGATGGGATACGGAGCCGGGAGAAGAAGCTGCCACTACCAAGCCAGCAATGAAACGCGCATGAATGGACATGACGTGCAATTTTAGCCTGTAGAGCAAAAGTGAGAAGAATCATCACAGCCAGCACGGCCAGGGTTTTCTGCTTGGGCCAAAGGGGATTGGTCTAGATGACCCTTAGGAACCCCTTCCAACTCTTATCATTCCGGGCTTTCGGGCCCAAAAAAACCCCCAACCCTCCAGAGTGGGAAAACTTACATGGCTGTTCAATAAGCTGGTTTTCTGCGAAGTTATGCCTTCATTTTTTTGGAGGTTTTCAATAGCCATTTCCAGCTGAGAAGGGCAGAAGCCGAGACACAGGAGAGAGAGAGAGAGAACAGAAATCAGATCCTTTGCGAAAGCCCAAGGAGACTTGGCAGGGGGTGTTAATTCGTGTCCCAGTGAACGGCGGAAGCCCCTTCCCGCAAACGAGCCAGGCGAAAACCTCAGCCGGAAAGAGAGAGAGAAGCCAGAAAGCAGGAACGTTGACTCCGAGGGGGGATGGATGGCAGAAGAAGGTGTTCAAAGCCCAGCCATGCAAGGTAGGCTCGAAGGAAGAGGAGGGGGGATGCAAAGCAGGGGGAGATGAGAGAGAAACAACCCTCCGAATTTCTATCCCTCCTGGACTTTGCATTTAAGGATCAAGTTTCTGTCCCTCAAGAAACCAGGAAAGCCGAGCCTGCCCACGGGTTCAGGACACCGGGAACCAGCAGATGTGTCCCATAGACAGAAATTCTCATGGGTTTGTCATTTCACAACTGTCTTTTTCTTTTTTCCCCCAAGCTCCACCGGACCGCTCTCAAATTTCTCCCTTTATTCTAATGGCTTTAAGTTCTGTGTGCGAAATAGTGTAAGGCCCCCTTCGCACCAATCCTGACTGAGCGTCCTCTCTCCAGCTCCAACTTGGGGGGGGAGGGGAACCGTTTCTGGTGCCCTCTGGTCTAATTTGGCTGCGGTTTCTGTCCTAACTTATCGCTGGTTGTAATTTTTATATATAGGTTTTAAGAGGTCTGCAAACCACCCGGCATAGTGTGTCGGCAGTATATAAATCCAAGGAACCAAATAAATAAATCTTAGTCATCAATAAAACTTGTTTAGTCGATTCGGAAGCTTAGAAACCCTCTTGGCGGGTGGCTGTCTGCCAAGGTTGGGGTTCCCACGGCCCCTCTTGAGGTTTCCTAGCTCTCCCCGCGGGGGACGCACCGTGGCTGGAGAGGACCGCGAAGTCTGCAGGACGGCGTGCCGGGCGTTCTCCATCCCGCCATGGACCAAGTAGGCCCCCGAGCCGGAGACGATCTGGCTCCCGCCGAGGTCCATGGCCAGACCCACCATCCCGTGGGACGGGACAGCCGTCGGCGAAGAGGCCCCCGAGCTGCTGACCTGCGCACTGGCCCCCTGGGGCTCGAAGTAGGAGGCGCTGGCGGCGCTGCTGGGGGCGTAGATCTGGGCTTCGGAGTTGTAGGAGTAGGTGGTCCGGCTGCCGAAAGATTGCAGGAGGGGGTGGAGAAAATCAAGAGGGGAGGGGGCGAGAGTTATCATCCGGGCTCGGTCTTTGGAAATAAGGCAGGAGGGGCTGAGAGCAGACAGAGAGAAGAAATCTGCCGGATACACTGCCAAAGGTGGAACTCTCAGCCACCAGCTGGTTGTGAGAGGCTGCCAACCTGCTCGGCTTCAAAATAAGGCCATTTCATAGACTGGGGGGCTGATCTGTGGCTTCTAATCCCAGGGGCTCAGCATTTATTCTCCCCCCTCTCAGGTGAGCTGGAAGAATGCATTGTGGCTACGATGCTTACCTGGTGGGCTTCCCAGGAGCATCGTAGGCCAGAGAGAGAGAGAGAGAGAAACCCAAACTTACATGGCCCCATTGGTGTAGATGGCTTCCCCACCTTCCACATACTGGACTTGAGCCGGGTAAACGTGCTGGATTGTTTGTACCTGGAAGAAAGATCAGGTACCGGGATTCAACTCAAACCAAAGGGATCTGGAGGAGATCCGGTCCCCTGCAGCTTTTCCTGCCAACATACACAGCTATCCTCCGGAGAGAACAGGGGAAAGAGGCAGAAGGCGGCAGCAGGAGAGGAGGAAGAATGCAGATGAGATGGAACAACCCCAGAAGGGAAACCACAGGAGCCGGGCGTGGCCGAAACTAAATAGGAATTAAAAACCTGAAGGAAAAGAGTGGCACCCCTCAAATATGAAATTCCAGGGGTTTTGTGCGTTAAAACCTGCCCCCCTCAGATCCGTGGAGTGGAATATCACACCATGACCCCACGCCGACAATAGATGCTCCTATCTAGACCAGTGGCCCCCTCTTTTGCTCCGCGGGCCTAAGGAAGGTGGATCGGAACTCACAAACACGCCCACAGAAATGAATCACTTCGTCTTTAAAAGGTGCCACTGAATTCACGTTTTGAATTTTTTGCTTTCCCCTCCTCTATGCTGAAAGATGCATTTCTTTGCAAATTTAAGAGGCACTAAGGAGGGCCAGCGGCCACCCAGGTGGCCTGCCAATGCCTAGAAATAACAGCTGTTTTCAAATCTGTCTTACGGCTCAAACCCAGGGCATTTTAAAGGCAGCCCCACTGAGTTTCAGCAGGAACTTTAAATAGGTTGAAGTTCGGATACCCAAAATACGAATGATTGTGTGAACGATCCGTCGCCTTATGTTTTGCTGGCTCAGACGCTGAGAGCCGGGTTTGAATGAAGCCAAGGACAGCCACAAAATTGTTTCTGGGAAGCAGCAAAACACAGGCTAGAAAATTAAAGACAGGGTGCCTGGACTTCCTCCCCCCCCCCCCAAAGCAAGCATCATAAAGACCCTGTTTTTTAAAAAGCCACCCCTGGAAGTGCTCCCGATTGTTTCCCACATTACCTGCTGGACACGAGGGATGCTGAGCGACTGCATCTGTGCGCCTTTCGGAGCTGAGCCTGTAGTTTGCACCAAAACCCTCTAGAAGCCGGGAAAGGAAGAGAGAATCGTTGCTTTGTAATGCCCCCAAACTGCCTGTTCCCCCGCCCAGACCCGTGGGATTTTTATTTTGCTTTTCGGGACCCACAGGGGTATCAAAATCGGTGGGCCTTTCCTCTGTCAGCCGGAGGAACTGTACCTGTTGGGATGCGGGGACCGGCTGAACCACGGGCGCCTGGACTGCAGCTGCCGTCCGCAGGGCCACGGGGGTGACGGGCTCGGAGCCGCTCTCGGAAGCCTGCATGCTTCTCTCTGGAAGGAAGAAAGATAGAGAAAACCAGAATGTGTGAGAGGGAGGGAAAAACAGGTCTTAATTAAGAGGTTAATTCCATCATCCGTCGCAGGAAGGAAGCCAGGGAGCGGCCAACCTGACCAGGGAAGGGGTCTGCCCTCGCCAGCAAGACAAACGGACAAAATCAAAGGCCCCCAGACGGAGGGTAGGCTGGGTTTCAGAGGCAAGAAACGGGATGCTTCAGATCCTGATCAGAACCTCCAAAAGGACACGGGGACATGTTGTACCCGAAAGGTGACCACGTTTCATTTGGCACGTGGTTTCGTGGCTCCCGCCTCCCCCTGCTCCGACAGGTGCGTCGGAAGAAATGACAACGGGTGCTACTTAAACGTTATTTTTTTTGCAGTTAAAAACCTACAGCCCAAAAGCCACCTTGCCCAGGGGAATTTTAAGGTGGGGGAAAAAAATCAGGAAATCAGCATCCCAAAAATATTTGATGGCAAAAACTTTTCAGAAGCTGGAGATGCGAAAGATTGCCTTACTCATGTGCCTTGTCTGATCTGCAAAAGTCCAGACACCTGGGACTGCAAACCTCAACCCTCCCCAGGGGGCAGAGATGTTGACCCTCCTGGCTGGAGAGCATGGGCTTTATAGTCCTCAGCCTCCATCTCTTGCTACTTTGTTCCCGCATTCAAATTTGCAAAGACAAGACAAACTGGGTTTTTTAACCCCCAGAGGCCTCGGGGTTGTGGCAGCAAGAGTGGGTGACCAGCCTGAGGAGGATGATACTTGTAGGCCAAAACTTCCGCAGGATGGGGGCAGCTACGGACTTGCAATAACCCACCCGTGGCTCGTGGCTGCCTCAAAACCATGGTGTCTTAGAAGGAATAATGTCCCCGTTAGCAAACTTGCACCATTCGGCGGGGAATGAAGGGGCGATCCCCAAGCCAGCCATCATCCTCTCGGCCTGCAGCAGCTGGAGGCAGGGGGAGGGAAACAGAGTCGCAAATAGACCCCCTTTTTGTGTCTGTGTG
This sequence comes from Pogona vitticeps, assembly GCF_051106095.1. Lineage (NCBI taxonomy): Eukaryota > Metazoa > Chordata > Lepidosauria > Squamata > Agamidae > Pogona > Pogona vitticeps. Next base: position 14,766,908 of record NC_135789.1, on the reverse strand, counting down.
TGTGTGTGTCAGGCCATGGAGCAAACTCATGCCTGGTGAGCCAGCAAGGCAGACATTAAAGACAGATGGAGTCCTTAGAAACCGCCTCTGTTTACCCCGAGCGGACTCGGTATCTATGCAGAGAGCATGCGAGAGGAAAAAGGAACCATTAAAAAAAAAACCAAAACAAACCACAGAAATAGAAGGAGAAGAAAAATGTGGGAGGGGAGGTTTGAGTAGGAAAAAAAGCAGGCCAGTCCTTTTTCTGGCCTTGCTGATTTTTGAAAAGGAACTGTGCAGCATTTGAAATAAACTTTCAAATAAACTTCGGCACTGCTGCTAAAATTCAGGCTTAACCCCAGTTCTGGTTTTCTCCTCCTCCTGTCCTTTCCCTCCTCACTCCTTCTCCAAGGCACCCCCCTTTGTGCTGTCCGGTCGGGCAGCCTCCGGCTAACAAACCAAGATTCTAGTCCTCATGACTTGGAATCAAAGCCCTGTGGGAATAAAGAGTGAGGGGGCTATTTTGTGCTGAGTCAAACCTTCCGGGTTTGCCAGCGTTCTTTTAGAGTGCCATCTGGTCTCTTTCCCAGCACCCCCAGGGGGATGTCAGGAATCGAACTCAAGACTTTGTGCAGCTGAAAGCACAACAGGAGTGCCAAGGCGCCAGTCCTTAAGTTGGCTTGCCAGGGAACCAGCCCCAATGAACGCTGCAGGATTTGGGCAAAAGAACACTCCAGAACTGCCTGGCAAATATTTTTCTGGTATTATCCTTATTTCCGTGTTATTGTTCCTGCTTCCAGGATCACTCAACGCAACTCGGGTGTGAACCGACTCTTCCCGGCTGAGCCGAAAAAGGACGGACGGATTTTGCTAAGTGCACAAAAAACATTCCCAAAGGGGGGGGGGGAAGCAGAGAAGGGGGAAAGCAAAACTCTACAAATATCTCCTTTGGTGCAGAATAAACCGCATATTTTTTTAAAGTGCATGTGCGAGAAACATACATTTATTTTTAATTTTTTCAGAGCGGGGAACCGCAATCGCTTTTCCTGCCTGCCACAATTTTTGCAATCCTGGCCTTGCAAAAGGCCGGCTTCTTTGGGACGTCTTTTGGATTATTTTTCGAGCTGCTTGCAAGGGGAGAAAAGTCCAGAGAAGTGGAGAGGGCTGGGGGTTTTTTTTGGGGGGGGGGAGAAAGAGAATGAGAGACAGAGAGAGATGCCATTGTTTAGTTTATGAAGCTTTCCCTCCGTTGCTGAGCAACCGGCCCCTGGAAACGGGGAGTGGACCGCCGTCGCCCGGGGCAACCGTTGTGACTCCGTAAACAATGCCCAGGACCAGAGCAAACACAAGCCAAAGCGCCCGGTTATTAATTGAACATCTGCAAGCAGCTTTTCTCCTTTTTAGATTTCTCTCCCACTGCCACGTCAAAAGCCCGGCGGGCAAGAGATAGACTCATTTAAAGCTGGATTTTTTAGGATGACGACGACGATTTTTGTTATTATTCTTCAGGGTGCGATTATCTTGCCGCCCAAACGGCTGGATCTGAATGATAATATTGTCAGATCCCAGAATAAATCAAAGTTGCATTTGTTTGGGTTTTATTTTTTCTTTTTAAGCACTTGATAATCCCGGGAAACGCGGGGTGTGTGTGTGCATGCGTGTGTGTAATGGGGGGAACCCTCCCACCCACATATCAGGGATCTAATAACCCCTGACAATGAATAATAATATGAACAATTATTTTAACTGCTGGACAACTCAGTGGTTTAGGTCTCTGGGCTGAGGAGCCCGAGGTTGGGAGTTCGAATCCCCCCACCGGGCCTCCTTGACAAGGGCTGGGCTGGATGATCCTTAGAGGTCCCTTCCAGCTCCAAGCTAACAACAACAATAGCCAGAATAATACTTTAAAATGAACGTTTCGAGGTCACCATCCAATCTGGGAATTTAGATTACGATTTTCAAATGCAAGGCACTGTCCGAGTTGAAAGCACTTTGTGGGGTGCCGTATTTAAAGCCCTCCCCGATGTTTCTGGGGGGCGGTGACCCCCCTTTTAAACTGGTCTATCAGCTCCCCCAAGTTATGGATTTTAATTGGAACCCAAATGCAGCTACAGAACTGCAGAGTTGGTGCCTCTGAGCATGTGCCAGAACCAAAGTGCGGCTGACTGTACCAGGGACCGTCTGAACATCGGGTTCGAAGAGCGACATTCCCTCCCCACAAGTCTCAGACCCACTGAGATGCAGCCCTCGTTGCAACCCAGAGGAACCCAAAGTGAAACGGACCCGCCGGGGAAACAGCTCCTACTGGCTCAATTTGCGAGCCCCCCTTTTTATGAAAAAGGGGGGTGAGTGGTTTTATGCAAAGGAGGCTTGGCTAGGGGCCTGCCAACCTTCTCCTAACAGCTCACGACCACGACCGGCCCGGCTTGGCCGCAAAACACAAACCATCTAGAAACCTTCCAGCTGATGACCCGTTTCCATCCAGTGGGATCTATTTTATTCTCACTCTATTTTATTGTAACTGTATCAAATGATTATGTAATGTTCTTGTGTTTTATTGTTTTATCCTATACTGAAAGCCGCCTAGAGTGGTTGAGTAGACCAGATAGGCGGGGTATAAATCAAATCAAATCAAATCAAATCAAATCAAATCAAATCAATCAATCAGTCAGTCAGTCAGTCAGTCAATCAATCAATCAATCAAGCAGGTCTAGTTGCAAAACCTTAGATCTGAGCTATGCAGCATATCTCCTTGCAAAACCTTAGCTGTTGAAGCAGGTCATTGCAAGACCTCAGCTGCTCCGGAGGCCAAGTGACCAGGGTTAGCTTGGTGCCTGCTGTGCTTCTCCTCTGGGCCATAAAGAAACTTAGGCTGTAGAACAGGGGTGGGTGGGGAATGCATGGCCTTCCTGGTTGTCCAGGATTACAAACCCCATCATCCCTCCCACCACTGGAAAGGTAGCCTGCCAACATTCAGAAAGCTACACCCTCCCCGCCCAAACTTTGCTGGGGTTATCAGGGAAAGAAGGTGGCTTATAAATAAATAAGATAAATATGATGCACCGAGCATCCTGCTCTGTGTTTCGCACGGAACCATCCCAGAATCATTTAGAGTGAATGGAAGCAAGGCTCTGAAAAATTATTTGTTTTTGGATTACTGCTCCCTGCGGCCACCTCCCCAAGGGGATAATGGGACTTGTGATCCAAGATCTTTTTTTTTTTAACCAAGCTCTGCTCTGAAATTAAGGTGGGAAGAAATGTATCTGGGCTGTTAAAAAGCAGGACCCCCCCCCAAGCAAACCAGCAGGGCAGAATGAGGGTTTCGAAAGTGGGTGGGCAGGGGGGGTAAAAGAAGCCCTGGCTTCAGGGATTTGAAATAATATTTTCAAATCCAGTTCAAAAGCTGAAAGGAAATTTTGGCGGGGCAGCAAGTCCTGGCATGCCAGACAGACAGAAGCGTTGGAGAATGCGAGGAGGGCTTGAACCAGGCCGGCATTTGGCTCTGGTTTCTCTGAGAGGGGAGGGAATGCTTTAATTATATCTCAGCAAGTCTCGGGGAAAATAAAAATTGCACCACGAACTTTGGCTGAAGAAGGAGAGAGACCCCCCTCCTCGGATCTGGGCCTCCAAACTCCCTCCACCCCGCCCCCCAGCCAGCTGCTTGCCAAAAGGGCCCATTATTGTATTTGGAGGATATTTTTTAAAAATATTTCATTTATTTAAAAATATTTAAAATGTTACTGAGGATATTTTAAAAAGTTTTTTACCCAGGAGAAAATGCCACGTTGGTGGTGGTGGGGGAGTTTGTAGGCAATGCACCCACTGAAAGAGGCATCCAGCACTTTGAAGAATTGCAATAAAATTTTAAAAAGAGTGGGATTTTAGAGGTTAGGGGACTCCTGCAAACTTGGCAATTAGACTCCACACTCAAGTCGTGCCAAAAAAGGAGCTTTTCGGCTTGGCTCCAGCTGTCCAGTTTCAGACTCCTTAGCAGGGCCGAATGTTTGATTTGGACCAGTCCTTGGGTTTTTGGTGGTAAATAAGACCAGATTCAAGCTGTTCTACTATGTCAGGTTGGACTCGGGCTCCCATCAACCACAGGTTGGCGTGCCCCCCAAGACAGAAACGATGGGAGCTGTAGTCCACGAAGTTGTCAGAAAGGCCAAAAGCCGCTCGGTTGCTTTTGGACACAGGACCTTTGACTGCGGATTTATTAATTGATTTATTACCCATCCATTGCAGACATCAGATAACGATCGTTGGGTATTTAATGCAATCGGGGTAACTGGAATCGCCATGGAAATAACCTAGGCTGCAAAAAGGTTTTTAAAAAAGGGACGCTAACCAGGAATTTATCTCTGTCTCTTCTCTCTTCCTGGCATGAAATGGGTCGCCGGGTTTGGAAAAAACAGGAATCTAACTTGCCAATTTTTTTTTCAAAACAAGTAAACAGTGCAAGCTGGAGCGGAGGATGAGCGGGGAGGCGATTAACTGGTTCCACTGGACGTGGTTAGCTGCTCCCCCTTCCTTTTACTTTTAATGAGCTATTTTAAATAGGTAAATAAAAGGCCACAGATCAGATTGGCCACTAATTAGTCAGCCCCCCTCCCCCCAAAAAATCTACACTTCCGCCCAGGTTTGGTTTAAAATTTAGCCCAAGATGGGGAAAAGCGGGATGAAGTGAGATGAAATCGCTCGAGGTAAGTGAGCCAAGTTGCGTGGAACTGGGATATCACGTTTTGCTTATTACATTTCCAACATCACACAGACAAAAATCAAGAGAACATCCTGTGCATGCTCAACTCTGCATTTTGACAAAACGGGAGAGGTTTTTGTGCAAAAAATTATTAAAAGACTCGGAGTAAAAAACACAGGTCTTTCAGTTCTGATGCAGAAGGGGGGGGAATCTCATAGTAATTGGGGACTTTTTTCCTATCGTGAACAGGTTGAGGTACGCGTTTTTAAAAAGGTGAGTACGTTTGCAGATCTGTGTTAACCCCCTCCCAAGATAGAAGTGCCCTCTTTTTTTCTGGAATTACTTGAGAGAGAGAAAAATGTGTCAGGAGAAGTTTTAGGCCTGGAAGCTTACAAATCTAGTATTTATTTTGTTTTTGTTTTAAATACATACCTGCAGGGATTGAACCGTTTGAAGGATACTTACAAATAAACCAGCAGAACATTTGCAAAGGGGAAAAAATGAGGCTACAGTTTACTTAAAATAAAGTTATTATGTTACACATTGGGGTTTTCAAAATGGGTTCATGGCCTGCCTACTGAGCTATTTTAGGATGCTTAAAAAATAAATAAATACAGGGCTTACTCCAGAGTATATATGGAGATACAGACGCACATGCTCCTTTTGCTCAACAGTCGCCTGGGGCCACAAAAAGAGGAGTTATAAAGGACCAAAAATGGGTGGGGAGATATACAATACCGTATGTGAAATATATAATCCAACTTGCGCTGCAAAATTGCAAACCTGCAAGTTTGATTCTGAGGGATGCCAAGAACCAGCTGCCTGCGTCTCCAGGCTCCACTTCTCCAGCAAAAACTCCAGGGTCTAGGTCTCAATCCGGATTATTACTGCAATTTCATGCACGGGGGTGAGCGTGCCTGTCTACCAGGTAAAACTTCTCACTCACTCCGGCCTAGCAAAAAAATAGTATTTTAACTGAGAGCAAAGTTTGAACTCCCAGAAAGAGAGAGAGAGACAGAGCTCTCTCCCCTTCCCCCAATCTGGAGCCTGGGGGGGGGGGCTGAATGGGAGTCACTCCGATTTAAGCACCCCAGCTTTAAAGGGGGAGTCACTTCCAAGTTTCTTGCAAGCTTTCCCCAAAATCAACACACACACACACACAGAGAGAGAGAGAGAGAGAGAGAGAAACACTACATCCCAGGATCCCATCCATCTGGATCTGGAGTGACTCCAGTTTCATCAGCAAACTCTCTCTCAGTTCTCAGCTGGTTCCCTTTCCAAGTGTGACACCGATTTTCCATCCTCTGGAAACCACTCCGGTTTCTCTTCCTCCTCCCCCCCAAAAAACACATCCACGACCCCCTTCCCTTTCTTCCCGATTCTCATCTCAGGTCATCATCATCCTCAGGCTCCCACCTCCTACCCCCTACTACCACCACCCGCAGTCGCTCCCAAGCCGGCGCTGGGAGGTGTCACTCCGGATCGCCGCTCCCCTCCCCTCCCGCCTCTTCTTCCTGCTTCCCTAAATCCTGCAAACAAAAAGCAAAGCGCCCTATATGTTACTAGTCTAAAGGATTCCTCCAACTCCAGCCGCTCCCCCAAACCCGAATAGCAATACCCCCCTCGCTCCTTTTGAACTTCCTCTCTGCAGCATCAGAGCGCCTTCCGGGTCCGGATCCCCTAATGCGGAGCCACTCCGGATTACAACCACGACCCCACTTCTCTTCCAAACGCCCTTTCTAACCCCCCCTCTCTTACTTCGCTTTCCAACCAGTTGTCCCTCACTCCGGTTTAGGCAAGCGGGGAAGACAGAGAGACCCTCCTCCTCCTCCGCTAATCCGGAGTGACTCCGGTTCCGGAAGCGGAGTGACTCCGGGGTAGCTCCGCTTCCTCCTCCAGCTCCGGCGGGCTTACCTGCCGCCCTCTCCGGGCTGCCCTCCTCCGAGGGGCTCCGCTGGGCTCGGGCGGCGTTGGGGGGCGGCGGCGGCGGCTCCCGTTGGCAAGTAACCGTCTCCAGGGCTACCGTCACTATGGCGCCTCCTCGCGCGGGGGTTTCGAGGCAACTGTTGCTATAGCTCTCCCCCGTGGTGACGTCACGCGCCCCGGCCACGCCCTCTCCTCCTCCTCCTTCCTCTCGGGGCCCGGAGAAGAACCCGCCTCGCCGCGGATTGGCCAGCCCGTCCGCGGCTGGAGTTGGTTGTTCCTGCCCCTCCCAGAAGCGGGGGGGGGGGGGAAGGAGGCTGAGACTCGAGAAAGGAGGAGGGGCTCTGGGAGGTCGGCGGCCAATCGTGTTTCTCCAAGGGCGTGGCCGGACTGGGTTAACTCTCCGCCCCCGTAGGGAGGGGAAGGGGGCCGCAGCACCTCCGTTTTTCTGATTGAAGGCGGTGCTCCTGAGCATGTGCAGAGGGCGGCGGGCTGTAGGAAGGGAACGGGCTTTTTCTGAGCATTTCTATGGGAACCTTCATTGGGAGGGTCAGAATAGAAATGAAAACAAAACCCTCACGATTGTTTAAATACTATTTTAATTTAGTGTATTAATTTTTTTAAGAGGTAAAAGCAAATATTTACCTTTTGCCCGTTGGAACTTCAAAGCACGGGGTGACCGCGTTGCAAAAGCAGGTAAGAAATCTATTTCTTCGCTGGCAGGGGCCAGAATTCCCCCTTGCCACCGGGCATCCATGATGAGGATTCATTCATTCTAATCAAACTATGTAACTGGGAGAATTATTTTTCTAATTTTTAAAAAATAAGAAATAAATGCATTATTTTTGATATCCAGCCACCCAAACACGTCCAGTGGCTCTTGGAGGGGAAAAGCACTCTTCACATATTCATGAGCCTCAGTAATTTTATTTATTTATTTATTTAGAGAGGGAAGCCATAGGCACCAATCCTGTATCCTTTTCCTCCAGGCCCGGAAGCGCGAAGAACGTTCCCCCTCTGCTGTCAGAGAGAGGGAAAAACAGCCTGAGAGGATTCAGACTTTTCCAGGCATTAAATCATTTTCCTCACACCTCTCTCTCTTGTCACAACTAAGGAGCTGGGTTTCTGAGCTCCCTGCCCAGTGTCTCTCGCTCAGACCCTTATTTTCTCTCGGAAAGCTATTCTGTAATTTTTAAGTTGTCTTCCCACCTCCGCAGGTCCCCAAAACAAGCTCATGGCTTCTTTCCACCTCATTTTATCACCGACACCCCTGTGAGGTCGGCCAGGCTGATTGCGTTTAACTGACCTGGTAAAAAACCCCTCAGTTTCTGGGCTGGACATGGATTTGAACCCAGGTCTCTTAACGTCCACCTGCCTCCATCTGCTAAGCGAGAGGGGCTCACTCAAGCTTACAAGCCGCTTCAAGGCATTTTTGGACTACACCTCCCATCACTGCTTTTCTTGTTAAGGGGCTGATGGGGCTTGTAGTTAGTGAGACTCACAAATAAATAGACAATACAAGTAGTATGTTTTGTGGACGGGGGGAGAAGGTGGAAGAGACACGAGGCAGAGTTGAGGAGGAGGAAGAGCAAGGAGGAGGAAAAACGGAGAGCAAGTGGCTGTCAGCGATTCAGATATTTATTTAAGACTCTTTCCAGCAAAAAAGCAGAATTGAGGCATAGAAAACACATTCCAGATCAAACAGGTGCTGCAAGTTATTTTTTCTATTGGTACAACAGATTCACAAGGATTTTTAAGATTCTTGAGCCCAGTTTCCTACCTGAAAAATCACCCTGCCCTGATTTCGCCGGACCCACAACCCCACCACCCGATTGCCTAGAAAGGTGACAGTCTTTTTTTATTCCCCCCCACTATGTGCTTTCTCCACCAACACCTTATGGGGTCTCCCCCCCCTTCGATGGACCCATGATTTCTGGCTATTTCCATCCACGCGATCCCAAATCTCTGGCTCTCCCCATCAAAACCACTGCTCACCTTTTCAATTGTGCAAAAGTGCCCATGTCTGCACGCCTCCATGGGTTCGGCTGTCGTGGACACAGAAAGGGGTGAGGTGGGATTAAAACCGGGGGGACCCAACCAAGCGTCTCCCAGAAAGACTCCCCAGAGGTGGGACTTCATTATGAGCGTAAGATCATCATCAATGCAGGTAAAGCTCAGACAGCGACCGAAGCTGCGCAGGTCTCCGTCTACGGGTGTGCAACGTTGGACTCCATGTGCTGTTTCTTGTGTAAACGGGGCTGTGCTCCCCAGAAGTGCAAGGGGGGAAAATGTACCACGGATCCGGTCTGTCCCGTCCCTTTTTCCAGGCCTGCTCTCGGGACTCCCCCTTTCCCGGCATCAATTTTGGGACAAAATGAGAGGCCACCAGCAGTCGGAACCAACTTTGGAAAACAGCCACGCATGCCCACACCCCAAAAATTGGACACTCGTGGTGGAGAAACACACAGACAATGAATCCCCCAAAGATGGCCGAGTGAGGCAGATTCTCAGGGTCCCGCCGTTCTGGCACACGTCCAGTGTTGACCGAGAGATGTCTACCTGTGGCTTTACGGGGTGCAGAGAGAGAAAGAGGTCACATCCACACAATGGAGGAAACAATAAAATATCGGCTGACATGCAGAGGATGAGTCAAACTGGCTCACAAAGCCGTCCGAGCCCAGAAACACAAAACTTGGTGGCCACATGTGTGGTTCCCCCCCCCCTCGCTTTGGGTATGTCACAACCACACCTTGTGCCGTGCAAGGGTGTTGAGTTTGTGTGCATCTCTGTTCACCCACGAAGGAACAATATTCTCCACCGGTCAATTTCCGAAGAAGCCAGGGGTGTGTGAAAAAAAGTACACAAGTTTTTGCTGAACATCGCAAGTTCTTTCCAGCTTCCAGAGAGGCAGAAATTGGCCCAAGGTGCAAAAGAAACTACAACCCACAAGCGAGCGGATCCCGACCAGATGCCCAAAGGAGCCCAGGAGAGATCAAGAAAAATACAGAGACAGGAAGGTGATCGAGGATCTAAAAAGAGCTGGAAACGAGGAAAGGAAACATAAAGAGAGATAAATATCTCTCTGGCTAGGTTCGTGGAGGTGCCCTTTATTGAAACCTCGTTTATCAAAGGGGTGAAAAAGACGCTTCTCTCTGGAACAGGAAGATCCGTAGACAGACGGGGTTCCCGTCAGCCCTGGGCAGCCACGGGGTGCCAAGTCTGGATGTTCGAGATAAGAGCCAGCCCGGAGGGTCGCCGGTTCCGTCGCTTGTAGGAGTTTGTGGGGGCCCGGTGGTGGAGGTCCGTGGGGGTGGGGGGGAACGCTTCATGTTTCTGAGTACATCTGAGCAATCTGGTGCTGATACATCTCGAGGACCACCGGCCGCTTCAGCTTCATCGTGGGGCCTGCGGAGAAAAACCAACCACGGTGTAAAGAAAGCTTTGGGATCTCAGCCGAAAGGGGGGCAGCTCCAGATTTAAGGGGCACCCGCTCACCTAGCTCTCCGCTGGTGATGGAGAAATCTTTGTCCAGAAGGACCCATTTCTGAATCTTCTGGGCGTTGGAGGTGGCCCGCTCGTTGACCGCGTTGATCCCCTTCTGGATGGCAGCATAGACGGCCGTGTCGCGGGTGCGGATAATGTCGGAAACTTTGTTGGCTTGGCTGCCCACCTTGCGACAAAATTCGATGACGTCCGGGGCGAGATCATCCTCAGGCTCGCCCGAGTCCGGGTTCACCTTGCACTGCAGGGGGAAGAGGGCTCAGTGTATTCCACACCCCTGTAATCTGATTTACGATGACCATTTTTTGAAAAAAGACAAGGGCGCGGTGAAAGATCCGGCCATGTGAATAGCCCCACAACATGGGAATAAACATTTTTTTTCAATTGTCTGCCTCTTCCCAAAAGTGGATGTAAGGCTATCGAATCCACCCCAGAAAGGGATTTTTGAAAACAGTGCTGGCCCTTTTAGAAGCTCCACTTCTTATTTCGTCCTCCGAGCTGGAAAGTAAACTCACGAGGAACTAAACACCAATTCCTGTTTTTCCCCAGCAATGAACTTCAAGGGCCTGGTTCTGGTTTCAACTGGAGGAGTTTTACGGAACGAAAGAGATTTCTAACCCAGCTGACTGACTGGTTTAGCAAGCTAGGAAATAATTCGGTTTGTGGGGGATGTCGCAGTTTCCTATTTCAGCGGCTCAAAGGCCCAGGACGGTTATTTCCACTTTTTTCTTTCCTTAAGTTAAAGATAAGTGTCCGATCATCTTGGAGAATTTCAAACCATTGATAGAGGGAAGAAATCAAACTTCTCGAGAACAAAATGTCTTGACTTGTTAAAATCCAGAAACAGAACGGTTGAATGTTCGGCACAGGGTGACTGTCGTTGGCCGAATCTGCCCCCCCGACCCTAATCTTTAGATCTATTGCATTTCGGGGTGTCTGGAGGGAAGGGGGGGCCACCCGTGGCCCACAATGCCACAACACCCACTGAGAAAAACAGTGTGGAGCAGACACTCTCCCTGGGTTTGGCGAAGGATGGGGCCCACCCTGGTGGTTCAAAGTCCATCGGTAGGGGGGCCAACGAATTTGGGGGCGGAAGGCTTACCTTTAGGGTCATGAGCATGCTCAAAAACTTGGCTCTGTCCCCCACCAGCATGACGTTGCTGAGGATGGGGACCACTTCCTTCACTGCGTCCTCAATCGGGACCGGGGGAATGTTCTCTCCGCCAGCGGTGATGATCAGCTCTGGAACAAGGAGGCACAAATCAAAACCAACAACAAAACACCCACTTCTGGTTTAGGAAACACGAGGCCGGGACGCAGGAGCAAGAAAGGGGGTCTGTGATTTCTAGTGATCCCCGAGACGCGTGAATGAACCGTGCCTGGAAAAAGAAAGGGCAAGGGGACCAAGGGGGAAGCCCCCCCGCCCCCGGGTACCTTTGATTCTCCCTGTGATGTAAAGGAATCCATCGGCATCGTGCTTGCCCAGATCCCCCGAATGCAGCCAGCCTTCGTCATCAATGGCCTCTTTGGTTTTGTCTTCCATGTTTAGGTAGCCCATGAAAACGTGCCGCCCGAAGAAGCAAACCTCGCCGACACCATCAGGGTCCGGACGGTAGAGCATGGTTTTGCAGCCGGTGATTTCCTTCCCGCAACTGGGAGGATAAAAAGGAACAGAGGTTTTTCAGACAGACACACACACACACACGGAAGGGTTATCGAGTTTTTATTGGGCGTCAGCTTCCGGGGGCAGCTCTTTGGAGACATGGGACTCAACCTTTTTAAGGGGTCACCCATCCCCAACAAAGGCACGCTTTGCAAAATGGCGGAGAAAACAAGTTTGCAAGCCTGGCCCTGGCGCTTCCTTAAGCCACCGGCAGAATACAACTCCCATCATCAGGCAACAGCACCAGCAGAATGGGAGGAGGGGTCCGTGCGACCTTTGGAACAGGACATCAGCCTCCCCTGCGTCGTGAGGACTAGAAACCTCACAAAATTGACAACTTTTCTGGACACGGAATCCAAGACACGGCTGGAGGGGGGCTCCTCCCGGGGGCTTGGGGGTCCTGTCCCCCCCTCCCAACCACCCACCCACCTGGTCAACCGATGGGCCTTCGGGTGCGAAACCGTGTGGGGCCCCGAGCTCTCGCTCATGCCGTAGAGTTCGTAAATGGGAATGTCCAGGCTCAGAAAGTACTCCAGAGTGTCTCTGGTGATGGGGGCAGCCCCCGTGTAACATTTGCTGCAGCGGTCCAGCCCCAGCGCCTTCTGGACTTTTTTATACACCAGCGAGCGGGCCAGTCGGTAGTTGAACGGGAGGTCAGTGGACCTGTGGAGAAGACGGGTGGGCACGTTAGGTGGAAGAATTCCCCGGAGAGGGAACACCCCCCCACACACACTTAAGAGGTTATGGCTGGGGATGCCCCCAAGTAGCAAGTCGGGTCCCTTCTTTCTTCGTGGGCAGAAACATGTCTTTAAAGCCAGCGCGCCCCAGGCTCACCCTTTCAGGCGCTTCATGTTGGTCTCCAGCCCCACCACCTTGGCCCAGGTGCCAATCCGGCGCTTCAGGGCCGAGGATTTGGCCCCCACCGCCTTCATCCGCTCCTGCATCTTCTCCCAGACCCGGGGGACCCCCATGAAGGCTGTCGGCCTCACCTCCCTCATGGTCTCCACCAGAGAACCCTAGCAGGAGAGAGAGGGAGAGGGGGAAAAATCCCAATTAAACCCAGAGGAGCCCCATTAAAACCCGGAGGAAGAAGAGAGTTTGGGGAAGCAGGAGAAGCCGAGTTCGGTTCCCAACCGATCCAGGAAAAAAACAAACACTCAAGGGTGGAACCCAAAGGAGAGAGAGAGAGAGACACACACACAATATCAACCAGGATCAAACCCTGAGGACTAGACTCTTTATAGTACAAGTGACATACGGGTGCTAAATACCAATGTTTTAGTTCTGAGCTTCTTCTAGTCCGGTTGGAGAGACGCCCCCATCAAAATCTGAAATCAGGGTGAGCCATCGCTGCCAGAACCTAGCTGGCCAGAGGGGGCCACGACGGTTCTGGCAACTTTGAAAATAACGTCCGAGCCCACACAGCTCAGGTCTTGCATAGCAGCTTCGGGGAAAATTCCATTTTACTCAATGAAAAAGGAATAAAAATATTAACAACAACTTCCGAGCTCACTCTTTAAACTTGGAAAAGGTCCCCGGGGATTTAGAGATGGGGCGGAGGAGGTCCCCCCCCCATACTGAGCCACGAAGCCATGAGCAAAAATCCGTATGAATGCACTAGTTTTATTCCCGCCATGGCCAGCAGGTAGATCGACAGCCGAAAGGTCCCTCAATATTACCTTGAGGGCGTCGGGCTGCGCGAAGCAGGTCTGGACCCCAAAAGTGATGGGCAGCCAAATGTCAATCATCTGGGCGGCCACGTGGCTGAGGGGCAGGTAGCTGACCACCACTTCCTGCCGCTCTGTGGCCTTCGAGAGACCGACAAACTCCCCCCCGGCCCGAGCCGTCCACGTGATCTGAAAGGCCGAAAGCGAGAAATCGGGGGAGAAAGTATTATTTGGGGAAGAAAGAACCGGGCCAGCATCCAGGGTTGGGTTTTCTTGGTTTTGTTGTTGTTGTTGTTTTGAGGGTGGCTGAAAAAAAGTGGCGGCTTACGTTGTCGTGGCTCAGCATAACCCCTTTGGGTTTCCCGGTGGTCCCGGAGGTGTAGATGAGCGTACAGCACTGATTCGGTTTCTGGGACTGAATGATCTGATCCAGGTGATCATCCGGGACTTGGCTTCCCAACGCCATGAATTCATTCCACTGGGAAAGATTAGAAAAAGAGGAAGGGGGTGATGGAGATGCCCGGCGCTGAACCGCTGCTTCCCCGCCTGGCCCGACCTCGCAGGGTCGTTAGGAGGATGAAAAAAAGGAGGTTAGCAAAACACACATTTTGGAGTTTTGCTGGGGAGAAAGTGGGAATAAAAAGAGAGAGGGAGGTGGCGCCAAATTGTGGCATCTTTTCAGGTTTCTAGACCTCATGGGTCGCCAAGAAAAGGTGCCACAGGAGAGCAAGAGGGTTCAAACTGTTTATGAATGGACAGGAAGGTAACCCCTTCCCTCGGACCCCGAAATACCTCAATATATTGGGAAAGTCCCTAAGAGAGCTAAGCTGAAAAAGGAATAAAAATTTTTAAAGGGTGCTCACCGAGTAGAGCTTGGGCCTTTTCTCTTTGACTTCTTCTCCATATAAGATGATGGCTTTCAGGAGCGGAAGCTTGCTTTCGATCTGGAGCAGAAAGCAGGGAGAGAGAGAGAAAAAAGAAGGGGAATAAGAAGTTTTTGCAAAAAAACTTAACCATCTATCTACCTCCTCGCTCCATTCGGTGGAAGATGTTTAGAAAAAGTTCAACCACGTGGCTGGCCCAGTGGATCCAAAACCAGCAGCCTGGAGCATCTCTGGTGCTAGACTCAAAAAACAAACAAACAAAAAACCTGTTCCATCTGAATCCTTCCCCCCAAAGCCGTGAGAAAGGACACCCTCTTGTCCAAGCCTGTCCCGATGGGCAGAATTATTCCAGCCGCCCTCAGGGTTTTGGCCAAGGACGGACTCCGTGCCAGAGGCATTCCCTTCCGTTCCTCACCTCCAAGATTTTCTGGAGCTGTTTATCATTTTCCACCACAATGACGTTGGCGCTGCAGTTCTCTGCCACATACTGGCATGCCTCCGGGGAGTTGGTGGTGTAGATGCCGACGGCGAAACCCCTGAAGTCACAAGAAGGGGGGAAAATGGGGTCACACCGTGGGAAAACCTCTTCCCCCCCCTTCGGCCACTTCCTGTCTACCTATTTATTTAAGAACACCTTGGTGTCTGATTTTAAAAAGACGTGGGCAAAGAGAGCTAAGCCGATGGATTTGCACAGGGGACCTTGGAATCCGGCACCCTCGGATGGATTTCACCTGACTCACAACAAAAGGGAGAAAAAGACGTGATCTGTGTGTTTAAGGTCTGTGTCGTTCTGCAGATTCCGGACACTTAAAACCGAAGGGTTCCCGTGGCCCCTTGAGCGAGGGAGCCTCAGATTTTTCCTTTTCTGTCCGCCGACCGGCAAAAAACAAGCCGGTTCGGCCCTGTTTGGGGAGTATTGGGGAGGATTTTTCCTTCTTTCTCAACCCTCCCCCCCTTGAGTCTGGGATCTCCCCGGAAAAGACCCACGTACCCAGCCAGGATGGCCCCGATGTCCGAGATGAACCACTCCGCCGAGTTGAAGCCCAAAATGCACACGCCGTGAAAACGCTCCAGACCCAGCTGCGGAAAAGAAGGGCCAGAAGAAATGAAACCCCCCTAGTCGTCTCCAGACTCAGCCCTCCATTGCTCTGTGGCCAAATTGGTGCCCTCGGGGATTGTTTGGTTGGGTAACCCTTCTTTTGGGGACCTCCGGTTCCCCTCGCCCGCCACGGACCTTTAAGAAGCTCTTGGCTGCCACCCGGCACTCCTCGTAGTATTGCTTGAAGGTCAGCCGTGTCCAGCGGCCGCGCTTCTTGGACGCCAGGGCAGAGTAGTCTCCGTACTGTTCCACCGCCTTCAGGAAGAGTTCATGCACCGTGATGGGGGGCTCGCACCCGACCCCGCTCTGGTCCAGGCGCAGCTTGACCTCGCCGTCTCGCTTGGTGGTCCAGAGTCCCGAAGACGGGGCGGCCACCGCTGGACGCCCACGAAAGGGGAAGAGGAGGAAGGAAAAAAACCCACACACATTTCGGTCATGTCTTTTAAAGTCACACCGGTCACTACCTTCATCGATGCACCTAGAAATATGTTTGGGGTGTCGCCGCTCAGGTCTTGCAAAGCTTCTATCTGTCTCTCTCTCTCTCTCTGGGGTGATGCACTGAGATCTTGCAAAGTCAAAAACCATGGCTTCTTTTATTGCATTGATCTATCTCACATGCACTTATAAATACACCTGCTGGCCTATCTGTAAGTATTTGGGGTGATCCAGCTCAGGTCTTGTAAAGCTTCTCTTTTTCTATGCATATACATATGAGTGTGAGAGAGATAAGTGTGTATTATCAGTCAATCTATCAAAGGCAGGTGTATTAGCTTCAGTCTCTGGAAAGCCCTAGCTCGTTAGGGAGAATTAGGTGAGACACCTTTAAGATTTGGGGGAGAATGTCTAGCCTTTCCAGATGTGGGTCCACGATCACTCATCATCCCCCACCATTAGAGAGGCTGGGTCAAAACAAACGTCCCCAGCGTGGCCTACCTAACAAGGCTGTTAGGAAGATGGGGAGGGGGAATGTTCATTTAAATTCGTTCATTTAAAGCCCCCACCCCGAGAAGCCACCTACCGAGCCGAGTCCTACCTCTGGATCGGAACATCTCTGGACCGGAGTTCTTGGTTTTCCCCGGGGTCTCCGCCTGGTGGTTTTCGACGCTGCAGAAAGAAGTGAGAGAGACAGAGAGAGATGGCAGCTTTTGTGTTGACTCAGAAAAGATGAAACACGTGTCTTCTTGACCCATCGGCCATTCGGGGTGGGGAGGTGCTTCTCACCTTTCCCTCCCGCCTGACTAAAAAAGATTTCCAGATGCAGGATTGATGGCACCGCTAGCCGCGGATTAAAGGCCACCCTTCGCAAACGAAGGATTAGATTTTTCTCGTTGAGCTCTCTAATACGGGGGTGGTGGAGAGAGGGAGCTGACGTTTCTCCCTCCACCCCTTGCGGGAAGCAACGCACAACGAAGGATACTCATCCTGGCAGAGTAGAGAAGCTAATGCCCCTCTGGGTTTTGTGTGTGTGGTGGGTTTTTTTTGGGGGGAGGGGGATGATGCCGCCCAAGTCTTGCAAAGCTGCTATGCAAGACCTGAGTTGCCATTTCCCAAGTACTGCATTTTGCATGGCTAAAAACTCAGGGAAAGGCAAAGGAGGAGCTAACCCTGCCCTCCCCGTGTTTCAATCCCTGAAACTTGGCTTGGCAGCTACCGTCACTTTGCGCGGGGCAAATCCCAGAGATTGTTTCATGCGTCAAAAGGTCTTCTTTCTCCCTTGACAAACGGGCATGGCGGTTCAGCGCTGGGAAGGGAGTGCCGTGGGGCGAGATGTTTCTTCCCAGCTCGTCCCCCCTGTCCGTGGGCAGGCCCTGGTTTTTAAAAAGCCATGCCCCCTCCTTCTTCCCCGGGCCCACGGCACCCCAAACAGGAGGGTGGTGACTCCGCAGGGGTGGCCCTCCCACTGATGGGGTGGCCCAAGAGGAGGGCTGTGTTCTAGAACCCGAGGCTGGCTTGTGACCTCGCCCGGGTTCCACCTTCCCCGGCCCCCGCCTCAAAGGAGGAAGCTGAAACCGGGGCCCAGAATCCATCAAAGGGGAAAAAAGAAAAGAAAAAACATAATGAAAATCCAGTTTATTGGGTCACGTTGCAGGAATACCCAGTGGGTAAGGGAAAAGACAGAGGCGCGGAAGGGAACCCACCTGGCAAGAGCAGTCACCGATATCTTATCCAGCGAGATCTCGCACAGTTCCTGCAGGGGAGCTGGCACGAGGGGCTCGGGGACGGGAGAACTCACCAGCACAGCCGGGCTAGCCATCGGATTCTGCCGGTCGCTGGAAAAAACAAGAGCCGTCCTTTCTGAGAAAGAGCTAGTTTGAGATGGGAGGAGGGCTTACGGGGAGAGGAGGGTTACGGGGACAGCCTGATAGCACTCTTCAAAAGGTCCCTGTAGAACGGGGCCAGACTGGTTGATCTAGAGGGCCGGACTAGGTAGGAATGGCGGATTTAAAAATCTTCCCGGCAGCGAGAGCCTGTGGAGCAGAATCACCTCGAAGGCAACAGGTTCTCTCCCTTGCGAGGGGATAAAATCAAGCTGGAAAAACCTGCTTGGGGGTGCTGTAGGTGACTCTGGGAAGGGGGTTGGTCTAGATGACCTCGAGGTTCCCATCCAACTCCTCTGACTATGGAGATGGGTCATTTTTGCCTATCCATATTATTGCCCCAGGGATTTATCTCTTATAGGATCAGGCAACTACTCATACAGTTCACAACCCTAGAATGGCAGGGGGAGAGGAGCAGACCCATGAAATTCTGGGCCAGAACATTAAGTGGGACCCACAAATACACAAACATACAGTCAAGAGTTGCACAACACTGCCACTGTACTTAATTTTGGTATGAGACACCAAAATTAAGTACAGAAAAAAACCACGGAAGCACTTTTCCCTCTGCATCCCAGGCAGGAAAATATAAAACAACTTGCAATTTACTTTTCCTCTTACCACTCTGAGAACTGGCTTCATCTCACCTTGGGGCCCTCCAAAAGGGCTGGCGGACTACAGCTCCCAGGACTTCCGCCCCCTCAGCCTAGTGGGCTGGGGCTGATGGGATCTGGAGTCCAGGAGCCTCAAAGGTAGGGACCCACTCCCCACATGCATGCACATCCACACGCGCAGTGAGTGTTCCTCTAAAGGGCTTTGAAACAGACGCAGAGGAAGGCTCTCCCTTCTGGGCCACTCCTGTCCCATAAAGCAGGCATGTGCTGACCCACTTCCGACCGTTTTAATCTGCCGCTTGCAAAAGCAGGACCGCCCTGCGCCTCTCCTCCGCCTCGGAGAAACATGATCACCCCACACGTCTCTCGGCCTGTCCCGTGCGCGCACGAGGCTCCTTCTTCTTCCTTCCAACCCCTTCCTCTCCATCTGCCTCAATGCTTCCCATGATCTCACTGGGCACGCATGGGTTTGGCTGCATGAACGACAGCTGCAGGAAATGCCGGCCGCTTCCCCCGTGCGTGTGCTCTCCCCCCCCCCCCCGTCTCATTTCCTCTGCAAAGACCGGCCGCAAAAGATATCAAGAGCGGGGGGGGGGGGGGTAAAAGCAGATACAGAGAGAGAGAAAATCCCCAGGCATCAAGATTTTGCATGAAAGACACTAAGCCCCTTAACCCTTGCAAAAGGGCCGTTAGGACTCCAGATCCCATCAGTCCCAGACAGCATGGGTTAGGGATGGTGGGAGTTGTAGTCACATCTAATACTTAGGGGGACTTGCGCTTCCTCTTCCCTCTGCTCTCTCCTTCCTCGGGAATAAGCCCTGCTGAACCAAAAGGATTTCCTTCCGATAAGGAAAGTCTCTTGCCCGTAAATTAGGTCATTGAGAATCTCCCCGCTCATGAGGCGGAAGGTTCCCCTAACTCTTCATATATATGACTTTCCATCCTTGTTTGATGGCTGGATTCTCCCTCCTGCCTATTCAAGCCAGTAATTCGCTGCCTCCATTTTCCTTTTTTCTCTCTCTCTCTCTCCAGCTACTGTCCAGATACACTGCCCCTGCCTGGGGAGGTTCTATGAAACAGCCCTGGGAAAGGAGCCCTCTCCAGAGGGCAAGGCCTCCCAAATCTGCCCGGCCCATTGAACCAACCGGCAGCAGAAGGGGACTGGGGGGGACGCGACAATTCTGGGAGGTGTAGCAGGAACATGGGAGCTGGAGTCACCCAAGGGACATCCCCGAGGCTGGAGCCGGTTGTACGAGACACGATGAGGGCGAGGTGAAAGGTTAACCCCAAGGCGCGGAGCTTAAGGCAATCGTGAGCAAACAGCTTATCTTTGCAGCCCCCAATTTGGGGGAAGAATGCACTACGGTGACTTTGCTCTGGGTTCGGATTCCCCTGACCCCTTGGCCGGGGAGGAGGTGGTGTCAACACCCTGAGGCAACACCCTTCCCCTTCGCTTGGCCAACATCCAGAGGCCAATATTTTGATTGACTTTTTTTTTGAAGGGCAAGATTTCGGACCAGCTCCGGGACGGACTTGCCCTCTTGCCCGGGACTCGCACCCAGCACGGCCAGCCAGCAGGTTCGTGGACGTCTCCGTTCGGACCCTCCTTTCCTCGTGGCCAGTCCTGATCTTAAGACCCGAGCCTTTGGGGATCTTTTTTTTTTTACCCTCCCTTCCAAATATTTATATATATTGGCCAAATATTTATACATATTTATATATTCCCCTGCCTATCTATACATTTTTCCCCCTGGCAGGGGCTGCTACTCTCCTCCTCCTCCTGGAGGAAGGTTACAAGGTGGAGCATCATCATACTAGCTTGCTCAAGAGGAGGAGGGACGGATCTGGCTGCACCTGCTCCCAGGCACCGCCCCAGAATCACCCAAGCCAGTCTCCGCCAATGGGCGAGCCACCAAGCGTCGTCCTGGCATCCCTCGCATGCAGGGCCGGTCCCCAGATGACGCGCCCACCCGCGGGGCTGGCCATGGGGTTACTGGAGGGCATGGAGCGCCTCGGGCCCTCCCCTTCGGTCAGCCACCAACACACAAACAAAGAGGAGGGAAGGGAAAAAGCACCCACGTGGAGCCACAGAAGGAATACGTGGCCACCCGGGATCACCAGGGGTTCAAAGCCTGCCTCCGGATCCCCGAATCCCCCCCATATCTCTCTCTCTCTCGCTCTGCACCAAAATAAATAAATCAGCGTGGCTGCAAACGTTCGACACCCTCTCTCCAGTTTGCAAAAAGTCACCTTTCTTTGTTCCCAGACTACCCTTCACCAAAATAAAAATGATTTTTAATTGTCAAATTCCTTATCTCAACCACACACATATATATATATATATATATATATATATATATATATATATATATATATATATATATATATATATACACACACACACACACACACACACACACTCTCTCTCTCTCTCTCTCTCTCTCTCTCTCTCTCTCGGTTCATCATCCACCCTCCATGCTCTTTGTATACAATCTTTGACCGGCAGCTCACGGCTCTCCAAACCACAGCCCGCCGGGGGCTTTCCTCGGTCAGTGACCGTTCCCCCCCCCCCGGCACGTGGTTATTTGCACAAGGAAGCGCCCAGACAGGAAGCAGATCCAACGTCCCGTCTGTGTTTGTCTTAGAAAAGCCCCAAACAAGCAGCTGTGGTTAAAAATAAAATCAATACAGTATTGCATTTCTTCCCCTGCTCAAGGACCAGCCGTTTCTTCTCCCCAGAGGTGCTTTTGAGGGAGTTTTAAAATTTGCCCCCCCATATCATCTGTTCAATGGGACGGAGCAAAAAAATTAAATAAAAATCAGAGTTGTGACCTCATGGGATCAAGGTGATAATCATCGGAGATAAAGAGCCATTCATCTCACGGTAGGGAAGGCTATATAGATAAAACTGCGTCCCGGAGAGGCTGAAAAGAGCAGCGAAGGGGAAGGTGGTGGGAGAGGAAAGGGCACGAGTTTGAGTTCCCACAGTACCCTTAAGGCCTTGGCGCCCTCTCTCTCTCCCTGGCCTACCTCACAGGGCTGTTGGGTAAGGATATATATCCAGGTGGGGCAGAGCCACAAAGGATTGCCTCACACTCCTTAAAGGTAAGAGATAAGCATAAAATATAACAAATAAATGCCAGACACACCAATCTCTACATCTGTCTAAGCTAAAACTGGAGTGTATGCTGGACTACAACTCCCACCATCCACCCACCCACCTGCCCCTTGGAGGGGGAACGATGGGAATGGTTGCCCAGCCCCTTTGTGTCAGATTGCAGGCCGTTGGCTTGAGCGAGGGGCTTCTACAGGTAGATGTTCTTGGACAACACATCCCATGTGTCTTGACATTGGCTGTGTCGGCTAGGGCTTCTGGGAGTTGTGGTCCCACTGCAGGCGGGGGTAGAGTTACACACCAACACAAAGTTCCACTCTACCGACGTTCAGCTCAACCCCCCCCCCCCCACGAAGGGCAGTGTGGTGCAGTGGGTAAAGTATTCTGGAACCTGGGTTCAAATCTCGCAACAGACCCATACTCTCTTTTAGCCCCAAACCTCCCTCGCAGGGGTGTTGGTGGGAGAGAAAGAACAGCAGGATTTATTTTCACTTTTACAAGTTTCTCGGGAGAAAAGAAAACAGAAACAGAAAACCAAGCTGTCTTGAGGCGAGCAAAGGGGGACCAAACCACAAGCCTCAGTTTCCCCATCTTTTTCTGGAGGCTTAACCCCAAGTTTTACACAGCTATACCATCTCCTTCCCTTCAATGCCTCTAATAGGCTTAAGCTCTTAAAAAAAATTAAAACATCACATTTTGAAAGCCACCCACCTGCCCCAAACCAGGCACCCTTCAAACGCCACCCTAAAAAGCTTACCTATTGCAGATTTTAATCAATTAATTGATTAGGCTTCTATAACTACCCCCCATCGGCCTTTTGTTTAGGAGAAAGGAGAGTTTTTAAATATTTTAAAGAATAAGTAAAGAGAGTAAATCAGCACATCAATAAATAAATAATAAATCCCACCCACTCAAGAAAAAAAAGCCGATTTCTTCGGGGTATTTCTGCCCTCCCAAAAGATGCCTTTTCATTCGTCTTCTCATTAATAAAAATTAATAAAATTTCAGGCATTTCCGCACTTTTCCTTCCTCCCCCATCCTCCTCTCCCCATCTCATTTTCAATTGGGGGGGAGAAAAATCCCAGGTTCCAAAAATGCCAGCGTTTCTCGCCCCAAGTCCTTTTCTGTTGCAAAATAAGTCACCCCGGAAAAAAAAGGAGAAATAACAACGAAAACCTGTCGCCGCTCCGTTACCTGTCTCCGCGGCAGGAGAACGTCAGCAAATGAAACCAGCGGGCGCCGCGTGGAGCAGCCTTGCCCTTTTAAGAGCAGGGAGGGGCCCGGCGGGAGAGGGGAGCGAGGGGCGTGGCCGGCCCCACCTTGCTCCGCGGATTGGCCGGAGGAGTTGGGGAAGGCGTGTCCCGCGGCGGATTCCCAGCGTGGACGTTCGGAGCAGAGGCGAAAGGCACGCCCTCCTCCATTCATCAGCTGAGACGAGGCCACACCCCTCCCCGGAAACCTCCGGTCATTGATCCCGCGGCGAGCCCCCATTCACAGGGGGGAAAAAAATAGAAGGCGGGAACCGGGTCGAGGTTGGGATGGTTTAATGAGGTTTCCCGAATCAATTAATTAGCATTTACCGGTCCCAGTGCCTCGGTGAAGTGTTCAGTATGAAAACTGCAATGGGAAGGGCTCGTGGGTGGGGACCGAAAGGGGTGCAAAGCAAGGGAAGGAAAAACAGGAGGTGCCAGAGAGGCCGCATAAGGCAGGCCTGCGGAACTCCTCGCCACAGGATGCAAAGTTGGGGATGGGCAGGCAGATTTTTGGAAAAGGTTGGACTTACGGGGTTTTCATGAGCCGTAGAAGACCAAGGCCCCATGCAGAGCAGGATGGGAAGAAAAGCTGGAAGAACAAGGAGCATCCTCTCCAAAAAGGACTTCATGCTGCAACATTTAGCTGCAGAGCCCTGTTAAGAAGGTTACATGGAAAAGGAGGCTGTGTGCTAGAACCGGCATGAGAGGGTTGACAAGATATGGGGCAGTATGTGAGGTTTTTTTTTTTTGGCAAGGGGAGTAGGTTGGCAAGATCCCTCTGTCCCCTCCCTAGGCAGCCTTGCCAGGATGATGGGCATTGGAGTCACAAGACACAGCCGACCCTCAAAAGAGGGCAGATCAGGCAACCCAATTTTTTTGGGGGGGACACCACCCCATCCTTACCTGAAATTGAACTGGACAGGGTTCCCCCTTGATCTGATGCAGTCCAAAGCTGAGCCGAGGTGGGTGTGTGGGTGAGGGAAGCGGGGCTGAAAACAGGGCAGGATCGGGGGGGGGGGGGGAGATCAAAGGAAGAAAAACACCACATTGCAACGCACACATGGTTGTGACTCGCGGCTTTATTTCACGTTTTCTTTTTTTCCTTTTTTCCTATAAAACTCCTCCATAAATCTCACAAGTTCAACCAAAACAAACAAAAAAGGAGCATAAAATTCAGGACAGAAAAAACGATCCCATAACTTATTACAAACATGTAAACCCCCCTTTCCTCCCCCAGTCCCCCCCTTTTTTTCCTTAGGCTTCCTCTTTTTTTTTTAAACCACAGGCCTGGGGAGGGGCAAGGAGGGGGGCAGCTTTCGCAAACCCCCTCCCCTCGAAATGGCGTCGAACATCTTTCTAATACACTGGCCAGGTATTTAATACCTTTGCTTCCAGCGGAACGGAGCCGGTGACGAAAGGATGAACCCATCCTACCCCACCCCACCCCGCACGAGAGAAGATTTTAAAGTATTCGGTCACCACCTCCTAAGAGTGCAAACTTTTTTTCTTCAAGGCCTTAAAGGTCCTGGAGCTCCAGGACTGCCGACCGACTGCCCCTCCTTCCAATCAACACCTACTGAAACTTAACGAGTTAAGAGACTCGTTACGAGACTCACATCATGCATACTTTTTTTTGCAAGAAAAAGGGGCGTTTCGCAAAATACTGCAACCTGTACATGCCATAATACACACATTAAAAAACATGGGTGAAACTGTGGAGCGGCTCACAACGGCCCGTTTTGTGAGGACTTGGACGAACCTCTTTGGGTTTAATGTCTCGCCAGGGAATCCCCACCCACCAGCAACGTTAAGGACTAGCAACCTGGCTGAGTTTTAAAAGAAGGAGGGGGGAAGTCTCAAGACACTCAGAAAGACAGGGAAGTTTATTCCTCCCCATTTGTGGATGGATGAAATGCTGGACCCAAAGAATGGAAGCAAAGAGGAACCTGCTGGTTTTTGTTTTAACCGCGCATGAGATTTTTATGGCAGGTCTGGCCAAAACCCATTCAAATCCTATTATAAATCGGCCACCTTAGGCATCTCTTCTCCCGCTGGGTCGCGCACGGAGTCGGGTTGAAAGACACAGAACTGGAAACGGACTGGAAAAGAACTTTTGAGGCCGGAGGTCCGGGAAAGAAGCGGGGCTTGGTTTAAAGTCTAGGAGAAAACCAATGGGTTTTCCCCAGCCAGTTCCCCCAATGCGGCCAAGCCCCGATGGCTTAAGATGGGGCAGAGGAGCTTGGAGGGTGCTGCTCCATTTGGCTCGGGCCCCTGTCGATGCCCTTCCTGGAATCCATGGCCGGGAAGGCAGCTTCCCACCAGAGGCCAAAAAGACAGATGGTGTGGCCAGGGAAATTCCAGCAAAATGAAGGTAAAGCCGGGAGAAAGGGAACTCATGGGTGGGTGGGTGGAGGAATATGGGAGAAGTTAAAACAAAAATCCCCCTACACAGTACCGACTTTCGGGTAATATTTTCCTCTCGGCAACAAAAATGATGTTCGCTGGGCACAGTGGACGATCCCTCTGGGTGCTTCCCCAAGAGGCAGCCTGATTCCTTCCAGGTCTTAGTTTTTAACTCTGTCCTGTCTATTCTGATGGCGTTGTGGGTTTGGGGTTTTATTTTACTGGTCCTGGATGAGAGCTGGGAAAAAGGGTTACAGAGAGGGTGCCCCTCAGCAAACGAAGCCCTGCCGTTGCCAGGCCTGGTTTGGCCTGGCTTTGGTTGCCTGAGGCCAAGAGGAGTGGGAAAGTCCTGTCCGGATCCCAGCGGCAAAAGGGGAGGGGGTGTTTTGGCCACCGTACTTTAGGGGGCTATTTGCCCCATAAGGGAGGAAATCACCTCCCTTCCAAGTGGCGCTTGCCAAACGAAAAGAGAGGCTCACCCCTGTAAGCGGCTAGTCCACGGTTCTTTTTAACCTGCCCCCCCATCTGTATACTGCTTTGTTAAATCTTTAGCGTCACACAGACAGCTGGGAAATCACTAGGGATTGTAACGGACGGGCTCAGGCGGGAGCCCCTGCTCGCCTCTGTGCGCGAGTAAAACGGAAAGAACGCAGGGGGGATGCCAAACGGCATTCCACTTTCTATGCCAACTTCTTCCACTTTCTTAAAACAACATTATTGCTTTTTTTAAAAATCCCCCCCCTCACGTCCCGCAATTTCCCCTTTCTAAAAACACCACCAGCATCCAAAAACCCCGAGGCGGGAGGAGACATGGCAGGGGTTTCCAAAATGTCACAACTACTCGAGAGGCATCGGTTTACTCCCGGACTCACACTCCTTCTTCCTCTTGGGCCCGAATCCTCTCCCCCCCCCAAAACCCCTTGGTAGAACTAAAATCACAGCTACTGAACAGCATGGAGTCAAGATATACAAGGAAGGGGAGATAATGCAAGAGAAAAAAAGAGGACGGCCGTCGTTTCTGCCGAGTTCTAAACCCCAACGGGCATGTGTGGAGGAGAATAAAATACACCACGGCTCGAGGCGGAAGATAAACCTGGACTGGCCCAACCGATTCCTGCAAAACAGAACTGCACCTCTCTTCGGAGATCGTGGGGGGGGGGCAACAACAAGGAGGATTCACAAGCACAGCATCGAACCCAGGAAAGGCTCTACAGCCAGAAGAAAAAAGACAAGACCGCGAGGAAGGCGGAGGGATTTTTTTTGGGGGGGGAGCGTGATCAAAGGTGGCGTTTGGGGTCCCAGCCCCACCAGGAAGCTTCTAACGCCTCTTAAGTTGAACACATAACAGAAAAGTGGGCGGGGAACCAGAAGCTGAGAGTTTGGTGGCCAGGAAGGGAATTTGTGTATGTTGCCACATTGGCTTTCAAAATCCGCAAGGGTACACCCTTCTTGACCCCTTGCGTTTGGTCCCCCACCCCCAAAAAAGAAAAGGGTGGGGTACAGAAGGGGACAGGAGCGGGACGTAGCCGCTTCCAAGGTTGTCTTTAGAGAGCACGCCCTCGAGATCCGAACTCGGCACAGAGGAAAAGCAGCCCCAGGCCAGCCAGACCAAACTAGTGCCAGGAAAAGGCCGCCCAGCAGCTTCAAGGACACTCTGCCCCATGCTTTCCCCCCACTGGGGTGGCGTGCTCTCCCCTTGAAGGTTTCACTGCCCCGAAGCATCGGGGCCAAGCGATAAGAGATCCCGGTGTCACAAGACGTGGGCCCGGGAAATTGGCACTGCGGGCGGAGAGAGAGACCCAAGGTAAACAACCTCTGGACAGGTGGGGAGGGGGGTTGGAGCCGGGGGGGCGAGCAGGCAAGAGGGGGAAGAGGGCTCAGGAGGGAATTCTGAGATCAACCTGACCCCAATCTGGACAAGCCAATGGCCATACAGGTCTCTCTTTCGTCATAACACGGGCAGGATCAAATCAGAGGGGAGGGATCCAGAACTCCGTGCTTCCTATTACTAAAATAAAATCTCCCAAACAAGACCCCGGAGAAGCCAGAGAGCTCTGAGCCCCTGGCTTTGGGGGATCCCGAGAAAATGCCATCAAAACCCCAAACCATGCCACCACCCCTAAAACACACAAACACGACCCAGCAATCCGGGAATATTTCACAAGGGTTTCTCCAAACAACCCTGCTGAACACTGGTATTTTTTTTCTTTAGCTTTTTTTTTAAACAAATGTGAAAGGACTGGATTAAAAACACCACAAAAAATACTAAAACCGGGGAACGGGAAGGTGGGAAGACTTTCTACTTGTATTAAATTAAACTTTCAGGCCTTCCCTTCCCCATAATCATCTGCTCAAACGCACCCAAGACATCAAGCAAGACAAGCACGGAATATTGACAAATATTCCAATAAGTGTCGCAGAGAAACAACCAGCTTGGGAGTTCGTGTTTCTCTTAGTGGGTTTTTTTTCCTTTTGTTCCTTTCTCCTTTATAAACAAAAAGACGACGAAAAAGCCACGATACAAAATAAGTCTCCGTGATTTAGCCGGTCTGTTCCTCGCTAAGCTGCTAGGACTAGAGCAAAGCAAAGCGATTTTTTTGGGGGGGGTTAGGGAGGTTCTCAGCAAGAACATCAAGACGGTCTTGCGATTTGGCAAAAAGGCGGATCTGAACACTGACGATGGAAGAGATTTTTGTAAAAAAAAGACAGCCACTACAGACCAGTCCATTATCGGAGGATACTGACCCAGCTTTCAAGAGCTAAAAAACTGTCCCAAGAATATTTTGAACAACAACAAAAGAGAAACAAGTCAAAACCTTCTAACCCTTTCCATTCAGCCACTTTTGCTATTTCTCCCCACCCCCCCTTTAAAATACTAACACCCCATTCCCACCTCCCCAAAACACAAGACACCCCTCTGAGACTTCGAGACCCAATGAGGCCCTTCTTACACCATACATATATATAATATATATAGATAGATATAAAATAGACAGCGTAGAACCATGTAGTCCTTACAGTTAAGAGTAGATTTTTTTAAAAAAATGAGAAAAAGGAAGCCATGGCTTGGGGGGGAACAGATCCAAGGGTGCAAGTGCCAGAAAGCCAGGGAGGCTCCTTTTGAGGAGAGCGCAAATGTTCCCGGAAAACCTCTCCAGCCCCCGAAGGAGCAGGTTCGAGTCTCGCATGGCGCCACTGGCTGAAATGTAGAAGGTTCAGGGTCTGGAAAGGTTCAGAAGCTACACAACCAACCCCCGTGGCAAAGGGGCACTCGGAGGCGTGTCTGAACCACGGCGCCACTCAAATCGGGGCTGATGTCTCTGGGTCAGTTCCGGGATTCGGTTGCCCTGATCTGGAGCAAGGGAGGGGGAAACGTCTCTTCCCGTAGCCGTCGGGGATGCGAAAGGGAAGGAGCCGGGAGAAACACTGAGGGTCCAAGCAGTCGGGTCGCAACGGCAAGTCCGGCGGGGAAAAGGATGGTCGGATTCAGCCTATGCTGAAATGTCTCAAAACACCCACAGGTTCTGAAAGTCTGTTTCTGAAAATTTTAGCTGATGTAAAAAAAAGACGAAGACGAGACCCACGAAGGCCATTGCCGGGGGGGGGGGGGAACGAGGATCCGAGCCCCCGCGGCGGCTCTACCAGTTCTGAGCGAGCTTGAGGACGCGAGGACAGGAGCCAGAGAGGACCGGGGCTCAGCCGGGGACCGAGGAAAGAAGTGCAGCCGGCAGGCGTGTGGTCCGGGATCCCTAGAACGTAGCCGTAACCCCTAAGGCAGTGTTTCAGGCAAGTCAGGGCAGGGCGGGGGTAAGGCAGAGGCCGAGGTCCGTTTTCCTGGTACCAAACAGAGTGGGATCCTGGGAATTTTTATTTACTTTCCTCCTCTTTTTTTTTCCTTCTTCCTAAAACCAAAAAAAGAAAAAGAGAGAGAGAGAAAGAGAGAGAGAGAGAGAAAGAGAGGGAGAAAGAGAGAGAGAGAAGGAAGGGTTCTCCATCCCGCGGGCCCGAGGTCACGTGGCCACAGCTTCCAGATAACTCTGCAGCTTACGGACGGTAGTCTCGTCCAAAGAGAAGAGGTCAAAGTCAAAGGTGGTGTTGGTGACGTTGAAATGGCCGGTTTCCTCGATGAGGTTGACGATCTAGGCCGGGGGAGATGGGAAAGACCCGCCTGAGACAGGAGTCCCTCTGTGTGGACTGCCAGACCATCCCACAGCAGCAGGCTGACAGGGTTGGTTCCTTCCTTCCTTAATTAATTAATTCCTTCTACTCATCAGCAGATCCTTCCTTCCATCATTAATTCCTTCCTTCCTTCCACCCATCAGCAGATCCTTCCTTCCTTCCATCATTAATTCCTTCCTTCCTTCTATCCCTCATCAGCTCCTTCCTTCCTTCCATTGATCATTAATTCCTCCCATTCTTCCTTCTACCCATCATCAGCTCCTTCCTTCCTTCTACCCATCAGCACATCGTTCCTTGCTTGTTTCCATCATCAGATTCTTCCTTTCATCAACAGCTCTTTCCTTCCTTCCTAAATTTCGGCTTCCAGTTCCCTGGGGCAAAATCTTGTACTCTTTCTGAGGAACCTTCTCCCCAAGTTAGACCCTTGGCCAATTTCTGCCTGCCAGCCCCTGGCCCTCCAGGATTTTGGCCAAGGCTAATCCCTAGCTCGGCCTGGAGATGCTGAGCACGGAAACAGCAGCTTCCTCTGTGGGGCCTCAGACCTTCCACAGATCCGACACAAGCCAATGGGGTCCCCCCCCACAGAAGTCCTACGAAGATCTGAATAAGGCCTGAGGCTTTTGTAAACATCCTACTCGCCACTCAGAAGCAGCGCGTTACCAGTAACGCTGTAATTCCCAACAAAGGAAGGTGTTTGCTTGGTATCACAGCCCACGTTTCCAAGCTACCAAGGCTCTAACAACAGTAACACAACTCTACTGAAAGGGAACAAACTGCTCTATAAAAATAGCCTTGTTTTATAAACAATCCGGTAAATGCATAAACAGACTTCCCTTATTTCTGCCCTGGGTGAAGAATGCAGAAGTGCATCTTTGGGGCAAGGCGAAGCTTCCCTTAGATTTCCACCTTACACACACACACACACACAAAAAGATACCAAGCGACCCCTTGTTTTACCTGCTGAAGCACGTTGCGTTCCCTTAAAGCCATCAGCCTCCGGTGGAGTTCCACTAGCTCGTCCGTGTAGGCCTTGGGGAAAAACAGGAAGAAACTGGTGAAGAGCCAACCTCTCTGCCTTGAGGTTTATGAAACCGGGAACAGCAAACAACGGAGGGGGCTCTGCGGGGAGAGGGGACTTCTGGGGAGCCTACGGCAGAGGCTGACAAACAGGCCAGCAGGGCGAGGAGGGCCCGAAAGACGGCTTGAGGAAGGGGGTGGAGGCCAGGGTTTGCCCTCCAGCCACCTCCTTGGCTCACGGGTGCAAGAGAGAACAGGCAAGCCCCAAAGGGAGGGCGTGGATTTCTGGCCCAGGGAGCAAAACGTCACAGCCAAAAATTAAAAATCAAAGTGGAAATGCAGTCTTTAAGAAAATGAAGCAGGGTCTGGGCCTCGTGCTGGCCCCAGATTCTGGCCTCGAGGAAGGGCAAGACCAGGGAGCCAGTCCCGGTCGGAAGAGGCCCTCCCGGAGGCGAGGCGCTCCTCCAGGCAGTTTTTCCCTCGGCTCCCCGAAAGGCCATTCCTTTCTGTCTGTCTGTCCCTGCCTCCCTCGCGATGCCTAAACAGCTCGTCCACCACGGAGGTACCTTATCGTAGGTTCCTTTCTTCAGAATCTTTTCCGGCTTGGTGCACGGCTCCGGGCTTTTCCGCCCTGGGACCTGGAAGCAGGGGGAAAGGGTCTCTTGATACACAGACACACCCCCCAAACTGGTTCAAAGGGAGGGAGGGAACGAAAAACCCTCCAGTCCAAGCTGGAAGGGGGTGAATGGCCACCCCAGAGAGTCGGCCAGGAGGAAGCAAAAGAAACACCTCATTGAGAGCCTCTCCTGGGCCTGAAATTACGGTTTTTGGAAACCCCCTTTCATGGGGTCCCTCAACTCAAGAAGGTTTGACCACAAGAGCCCTTTCTTTTTCAACAGGACTCTTGAACCGTTTGTCCTGGTTTGTCTGAGAGGTTTCTAGCCTGTGGAAGGAGCCTGCCCCATCCAGAGTACCGGGAAACCCACACAACCATTTACCTTGTTATTAGGAAGGGACAGTTTCTGGCTGGGAGGAGTCTCACGACTCGGAAGGCAGGAGTCGGTGCTGTTATCGCTGTCGCTGTCGCTGTGGCTGAGCCTGGTGGGGCAGAGAATCAGGAGGGTAAAATGAGGAAAGGGATCTTAAGACCCAGGTTCCCCAAAGCATTAAGCCCTGGGCCAGGAGGAAAGAATCTCTGTCTAACGGAGAAGAGGGGAAAAGGATGTCTAAGGGAAAGAATCTCTAAGGGAGAGAAGCAAGGCTGCCCCCACCTGGCGTCTCGGCTGACGGGGGTGGCCTTGATGGCCGTTTCCTCCCCGGAGGAGCTGTCGTCATCATCCGACTCTTCCGACTGCAGATCCTCCACCATGGAACGCAGGGGCCCTGAAAAGTCAAGACCCGGAGAAAGGCAGATTTTACAAACGGGTTGGTGACCGAGACAATTTAGGTATGGCCGCAAGCAGGGGAGAGTCAGGACAGTCCCCTGCCCAGTTTCTCTCCGGCCCCCGAACAGTTGGTGCCTGAGGGTCGCTGTTCTGTCCTGAACCTGAGCTCCCTTGGAACATTTAGATCAAGAAAGAGAATTCTCACAGAGTCCGGTGAGACCGTATTACCCTCTCGGTTACCCCAGAAGGCTTTCTAGACTTGGAAACAGCAACAGTGAGGGTGCCGCCACCCGCCCGCCAATCCCCACTGGCGACAGACTAAACCCGAGAGGGTTGTGGGCCGAAGGGACGCCAAGACTCACGTGGGGGTCTCCAAACAGCAACGCACCTTGGCTGTGGTTCTGGGACGGCTCGAAATCAGAGTCGGAGCTGGAGTCGGAGCTGGAGCTTGAGTTAGAGGGGCTGGACGGGGCGGACTTCAGGCCCCACAAAAAATGGGAGAGGGAGAAAGAAAGGAAGAGAAAGACAACATTCATTGCCATGGTATGTATGTCAGAGAGAGAGAGAGAGAGAGAGAGACTTTTTGTTCCTGCTCTTCTGAATCAGCACAAGCAAGAAAAGCCCCTCACCTCTGATTTCAGAGAGGCTTCTTCTTCCGAATTGGACTCCTCCGCCACAGACACCTCCAGAGGCTTCTTGATGGCCTTGGCCTCGGGTTCTGGCTTCACCTTTTCGGCTTTGGGGCCGAGTTTCTCCTTGGCCAGCTTCTTCTCGGCGTACGAGGCAGTCCGGGGGGAGGTGGCCGGGAGGCCCCCGCTTGCCTTGGCCGCCTTGGAGCTGCTCTTCTTGGGCTTCTTGGCGCTGAGCTTGGGCGACTCCACCGCCGGGGGCCTCTTGCCGGCCGGCTTCCCTTCTGGCCCTGGGGGGCCACCACCGCCTTTCGGGGACATGTTCTCTACTTTGGGCTCCTTGACGGCCAGCTTTGGCTCTTTGAAGGCGGCCTTCGGGAGCGGCTTCTCCTCTTTGGGTGGCTTGTTCTCTGCTGGTTTCCTGGAGGAGTCCTTGATGGCCTTACCTGGCTCTCGCTCGAGGTCTCGGGAAGAAGCTTTGCTCTCAGAGTCCTTCCTGGGCCGCTCGCGATGCTCCCGAGTGACCTTGTGTGGCTTGGAGGCCTTGCTTCCATCCTTGCCAGCCTCCTACATGAAAACAAAATAGGGGGAACGTGAGCAACAGCCATCTTGCGTTATTGTTATTTTACGTCCGTCCGACTCTCTGTAACCGTTTGATCTTGCTGCAGCCTCTGGCTTGTGCAACAAACAAAACAGATATAGGCTTTAAACGAACTTTTTATTCCTTTGTTTCTTTTTTTCAAACGTGAAGACACAAGGTGAGACAGAACACCACTGAAAACGGCCTGCTAAAAACAGCACCAACGGTAGTATTTAAACCACAATGAACCAAATGGCTCCTTCTCAATTGCGAATTTTAGAAACCCATTACAACCACCAATCAAAGGAAAACAGCACACACACAATGCCATGCTCCACGCTTAAAAGCTTCTTCCTTGTTGCCAGTCGTTTAAACGAATTAGTTAAATACATCAAGTCCTGTAGAGAGGTCAAACCACTAGTACAGCAACATCCAAGGAAAGCTGGCAGACCTCAATGGGAAACGGCAGCTTCTGCAGCCCCCCCCCCACACTCACACACCATATCCAGGGGACTTACCTTTGACCCATGTGATGGTTTGGTCTTCTTGGGATCCGAAAAGGCGGAGAGCGGGATTGTGGGTAGCATGGGGTAGTCGGGACTGGGCCTAGAAACGGTCTCTGCGCCTTCTGGCATCACCATCACCTAAGAAGGAGTGTGGTGTTAGCAGTGGAAATTCAGGAGATTGGGTGATTGCAGTGATCGGCAAAAAAAATCAGGTGAACAGAAAACAAAAAACACGCTGATCACCACAATCGCCCAATCTCCTGAAAAGGACAAAAGCTGATCCCACAGCTATACATACTCAACTATCCAAACAAACTGCACCAGAGTGCAGACAGAGTTCTGACTCCCATCCTCTGAAGAGGCCGGCCACAGAGACTGGCGAAACATTAGGAAGGACCGCCTTCAGAACACTGCCAAAAAGCCCAAAAAACCTACAACCACCATCAGAACCCGGCCGTGAGACCCTTCGAGAATACGAAGGAAAGAGTTCTTTTAAAAAATCTTAATTTTAGCACAGCAGAGCTGGAAGAGACCCTCTGAATTATGGAGCCCTGCCCCTCAAACAGGCCCAGAGGGGAATCAAGCTGCCAGCCTTTGGCTCCACAGCCAGAGAGACTTCCGCCCCTGAGCTATCCCTCGCCTTTTCCTGTTTTTGATTCACTCTCCATCTAGTGTCTTATACATGGTGGCGCTGCGGGCTAAACCGCAGAAGCCTGTGCTGCAGGGTCAGAAGACCAGCAGTCGTAAGATCGAATCCACGCGACGGAGTGAGCTCCCGTCACTTGTTCCAGCTCCCGCCAACCTAGTGGTTCGAAAGCATGCAAATGCAAGTAGATAAATAGGGACCACCTCGGTGGGAAGGTAACAGCGTTCCGTGTCTAAGTCGCACTGGCCATGTGACCATGGAAGATTGTCTTCGGACAAAACGCTGGCTCTATGGCTTGGAAACGGGGATGAGCACCGCCCCCTAAAGTCGAACACGACTGGACAAAAATTGTCAAGGGGAACCTTTACCTTTACCTTACTCCTCTTAAGCTTTAACAAATCCAGGAAATTGAAGTATCTCTTGATCAGGGTGTGTGTGTGTGTGTGTGTGTCTTACTCTAAGTAAGAGCAAGAACCGAATGTCCTTGCAGAATTTCTGAGCACGGCCACCCCATTTTCCATGAAAGGCGCGGGGAGCCATGCGTCTTGGCCACTTACCCCTCCCGCCTTGATGAGTTTCCGCCGGAAATCCTTGGTGGGATTGTTAAAGGTCAGCTTCTCGCAGCGCAGGTGGTTGACGGGCGGGTTACCCTCCAGGTTTAGGAAGAGGTCGTAAGTAAAGCAGACTCTCTTGGGCTCCTCCTGAAGAGCAAAGAACGAGCCAAGTGGCAAAGACGCTTTGGCAGGACATCCTCATTGGGATGGAATTGGGGGGGGGGAATGAACCATACCTTGTTTTTGAAGTGGACTTCGATGGGCATAATGAAGCCAGCGTACCCAGACTCCTCCACTTTATAGGGAGGCTCCTTGCAGACTTCGGGGGGTGGGGTGGGGGTGGAAATGGAAAGAAAAGCAGAAAACAGAAACAGCCTTAAATTCTAAGCACTTTCAGACCACGTAAGAAACAGGCATACAAGCGAGGGAGAACAAAGAAAGAGACTGGATAGTCCCTTGCTCCTTCTATCTGGCTCTGAAGTTTTTTTTAACAGCACTGTGGGGAAAAGAGGGGGCTTGATCCAGCACCAGGCTTCTCCTCATGTTTTCACGGTGAGGAGCCACCTATCTGCCCACAGAGGAGCTCAGGGGCTATCCTTTTCTGCGCCCGGCGCAACCAGGTGGGCTCACCTCGCTTCGGTTTTGGGAAACTCTGGTGCAGCCGAAAGACCACCCTCTCCACGAAGTGCTGGATCTCAAACTGCTCGGGGCCTCGCACAAACACCATCCAGTCGTGGGTGAAGCCCTCGGTGGTGGGCTTCTTGCGCAGCTGGGCCCGGTGCCCCAGTTCCAGCTTCACCTGGACGATGCACTAAGGGGTGGGGTGGGGGGAGAAAGGAGGCAAGGGAGCAAGGAGAGCCAAGGGAAGAAAATGAGCCTTAAAAAGCACTCATCGGGAGGATGAGACCACCGCCCTCCTGGTGCAGTATACCCGGTCGGGTCCACTCGGCTTAAGTATTTCGCTTGATCCCCTCGGTCTACCGCCAGATGGGGGTGAGAAAGCCACGGGCTCCCATGGGGCGCTCCAGAGGTCACTGGTTTGGGTCTCTCTCTCCCTTCTTGACTCCTAGGGCCAGCGCGGTTAGAGGTCCAGAAGGGTGAGAGAGACCCAAAGAGCCACTGGTGACTCCCACCTGTGGCTTTTCAGCTGAGGCTCAGGAGGACCCTTTACGGCGCCAACATAGAACTGCCCCAAAAGAAGCATGCAGCCAAGAACAATAAACAGAAAAATCCATGGATGTGTTTTGTGCGCTTCTCTCAGAGAGATAGAGAGAGAGAGAGAGAGACATGGCCTGAAGCCTCCTTGTGCTATGATGCAGCGGGATGGCAAATTACTGCATGTTATTCTCCAGATATAAAAGATGCAGGCAGATGGGCATTGTAATCACAAGTGGGTGTGGTTCATGATCCAGGCAGATGGGCATTGCAGTTGTGAGTAGGTGTGGTTCATGATCCAGGCAGATGGGCATTGTAGTCGCAAGCCTCTGGAAGGCATCAAGTCACCTCCTCCTCTCAGAATGGCCCACCCACTGCCTGGAAGCTCCTCCCCTCTGCAAGACACACCCCTGGCAAAAGGGACCCGCCCCCTTTCTCCCTCAATGGAAGGGGAGAAAGCAACTCCTCACCCCCACCTTCCAGGGCTGGGAAGAAGACCCCTCCCCACAGAAAGGGGGCATGGAGAGCAGAAAGAGTCACATGCTACCCTAACCCAAATATGCCCGCCCACTATTTAAATCAGGGGGAGGGAGCAGAGGCACAAGGGACAGCAGAGAAGTTAGGAAAGGAAAATCCAGGCCCCACCCTCCTGCAGGAAGCCCCGCCCCCACCACGGGTGGGCGTGGCCCTTCCTAGAGCCCCACCCCCTCGCCGCGAAAGAGGGGCGTGGCCCTTCCATCCTTCTCCAAGAGGATTCGTAGCCCCGCCCGGACACTCAGGCCACGCCCCCTCTGATAGGCGGGTGGGCGTGGCTCGGCGCGCGTTCCAAGAGAGCCAAGTCCCGCCCCCCTCGGCGGGAAGCCCCGCCCCGCCCTCCTCCTCCTCCTCCTCCCCTCACCTGGTTGTCCATGGTTGGGCCCGCCCGCCTCGTTTTTTCCCCGCTCTCGCTCTGGCGGGCCCTGCTCGCCCTAAGGCCGCGGAGGAGTTTCGGGCCTGCTCGGGCTCCCCCTCAGGGCCGCCCAGGGGGCCGCTGGTGCTGCTTCTCCTGCGGCCGCCGCCCCCGCCCCCTCATGGCTCGGGGCCCGCCTGGCTCCTCCGCGGAGGCGACCCGGCCCCCCTCCGAGTCTCCCTTTCGCTTCGCCGCCTCACCGGAAGCGGAAGTGGGGCCCCTCCTTCCACTCCTCTCGGTCGCCCTCTCGTCGTCCGAACGGGAGGGAGGCAGGGAGGCCGGCGATCGGACGGACGGGCGGGCGGAGCGTCCAATAGGGGCGCCCCAGGCGGCGGCGGCTCCGCCAATGGCCGCGGCAGGTGGGCGGGACGACTGCTGCGGCTGGCGAAGGGAGACGAAGGGCCAATGAGGGAGAAAAGGCTGGACGGGGCCGCGTTGCCAGGGTGACGGGAGTGCGCGCGCGAGGGAGCCGGCGCGCCTGCGCGGGCCGCCCGTTCACAGTCGCTCAAAGGGAACGTAGGGGGGAATGGGCGCGCTAGTCCTCAGTGAGGCGCGAATTGCCTTTCTGGACTAGAACTCCCAGAATGCACCCCCGAACATGTCTAGTAATACATCCTGTTTAGCTATTTAATACAATTTGTTGGCCCCTTTTCTTACCTCAAAAACAAAAATCTATCGAGATATGCTCAGAGGCACTGTTGTATTATATTACAGTAACTGATAATGGCAGAGTTTCATTCCATGTCACCCATTGCAAATGCAGGACATCATGCAGGGAAAAGGTTCTAGAATAAAAGTTCCCAGAGACCTCTGTGTGTATGTGTGTGGTAAACCACAATCCCCATTCTCCACATCTTTCCCAAACTCACATTGACACCAGGGGCTGGAAAGTGCAAGGCTTATTGGACACCCTCATTATTTTCATAAAAATCAGAGTGCACCCAAGCCCGTGAGTTTTTTCCACACACCGTGTCTTTCCTGTTCCACTCCGATAACCATCATGCACAGAAACCCACACCCTGAGTCTCTGCAGCCGATGCAGCTCCCCCAAAAGTGCATTTTAAACCCATGAGGCCTCATGCCAAATAGGCTTCTAAGCCTGAAAATGTAACATACAAGCCTCCACGATGCTAATAACATTTGTTTCCTATTATCATTATTCTTATTAGTATTCACATTATTGGCATGGAGGAAGACTTAAGCAAGCCTCCAAGGCATATCGAGTCTGAATGCAGCACAAATGTTGCAGAAGAAGGAATTCTAATCCCGGTGGGGGGAATAGAGTTACTCGAGATGCTTAATTTCTAAATACAAGGAGCTCCTCCGGTTTGGCTTGGCTTTCTTAAAGACCAAGGCCAGAACTGGCAAACATGACCCCAACCCTCTCAAACTACAAAATAAACTTTATTTCCTTAGTTCAGTGACAAAATCCCCTTTAAATACCAAAAAGCCATCTTCTGGGGCACATGGGCCAAAGCCCAGTAAGAACTCAAAGGCAGAAAGGAGGGGGTGAAATTATGTTTTGGACTTTGCTTGAGGGATTTTTGGTTCCCAGTGGCACAAAAAGAAATAATCTGGACTTCTGTTCCCTTGCGGCCGTGCGTAGAGAGCTGCCTTCTCTCTCTTGTTCTGTAAGACACATATTTTCCAAAAGTTCCTTTCTGGGGGACTAAAAGTTTCTTGAATCTGGCAAATGAGAACAGTAAAGCAACTGGAAGATCACTTTCAATGAGAAACTTCATGAGGCTGGGAATTTCTTGGCTGGAGAGGCTGGCTGAGAAAGAAATGCTAAAGCAAATGAATAAAAACCAAGAAACCACACAGCTGATGGAATGCAGGAAGCATCAAAATAACTTCCGGCGTATAGACGGCAGCAGCTGAATATTAGGGGGCAGAATTAATAAGGAAGGAAAGGCATGAAAATAGACAGAACTTTTTGCCAGGAGAGAAGATCAGCCTCACAGATCAAGCGGATGCTGTCCTGGTTTTGGGCATGACAGACGGAAGCAGAGAAGAGGAAACTTCAAAAACCTCTCAGCTGTGGAGATACCAGAACATTTCAGATTTGGTGGAGAGAATGGGACTTTGCAGGCGGCGATCCACGAAGGAGGAGGAAGCCGGCCAGCCTTCTGGAAATGTTTAAGAAAAATGGGATCCATTACAGAGCCAGCCAACTTAAAAATAGATTTTTTTTATTATTGTTATGTTGTTAGAAAGCCAAAGAGCAAAGGATGTGTCCATGAACCTCCCAAGCGGACCCCAGCGCTTCCTCACAGCCTGTTGTCCATGACGGGTGGGCGGAGGGGTCCTACTTGTACGAATTTGCTTTGTGTTTTGGCAAGAAGGTAAAGTTGGCCGGGACCGGACCCAGAAGCATCTCGCTGGAGGGTGGAAGGGAAAGAGAGAGAAAAACCATTTTCAGTGAAAAAAAGAGAGCCAAGATGGAGATTTGATTCTTTTTTTTAGTACCTGAGAACTCGGCCAGAGAGAAACCACAGATTTCTCCTTTACAGGCTGAGGAACCCACATGGAAAAAAACCCCACAAGGTTCGTTATAAACAAGAAAGGATCTTACGACACTGTGAAGATCCAAAGAGCACTCTTTTATTAATTACTGCTAATACGGGTTTGGGGGAGATGAAAATCTTTTAAAATGCAAAGATATGTCCTTAAGTGTTTTGGGGACACGGTTAGTTCTGTCCCGGGCTCTGCAGGACAAGGCTGAAGGAAATGGGCCGGACTACAACACCCATCAGCCATGGATAAACCTTGCCAACGGCTGCACCCTCTCCAGTGTGAGATGTAAAGGACTTCCCGTTTCCAAAAGTCTCCCAGTGAGCTGAGCCCCTTTTTTTACCTGATCTTGATCCAGTCTCCCACATTCTGGCTGGCCATCAGAGTCTCCAGGTAGTCTCGGCCCAGGTAGTAAGGGGGTCGCTCATTGATCCTCTGGGGCAGGTGCTCCAGTAAGCCGGTTGGGATGTACCTAGAGATCAAGGGGGGAAAAGAGCAGGACTGGTTCCTTTCGGGGCTGTCATTTTTAAAAAATTATTTATGAACATTGATAAAGGGCTGAGGTTGAGACGCATCAAAGTGCAAAGGTATCCAATATAACGTACTCCCTACACAACTATCTACGTGGCCCAAGAAAAAAAGCTGGAATATACAGGGGAAACTGTGATTCTTCAAAGGGATGCTTAAGCACGGATGTAAAGCCTTGAAGTAGAATGGAGCAATCCAGCCGCCTGTGTGTTTACAAAACCCATCGGCCTTTGCCATGGACAGGATAATGGGGGTCATTTATGCACCCTTGAAAGCATCTGGAAGTTCAAAGCATCTACTTGAACACGCCCCAGACGGCCAGACGCTTTCAGGATGTGTGATCAAAAGCACATGTAATATTCCTGGGCAGGGAGTTCCACCGTCCAGCTGGGACTCTGTGCAGAGGAGCAAAGAGGAGCCCCCGGGGAGAGGCTTACCTGCACATGAACGAGAGCCACTCTAGCAGGAACCTCCTGGTCCTCTCTACGCCCATCGTGTCCGAACCCCAGTGCTCCAGACCATACCGGGTATAATCTTTAAGGATTTCCAGCCTCTCGGCCGAGGAGATGTCCCAATGACGCTGCTCTTTGATTTCGGTGAAGATCCAAGGTTTGATCAGGGCCCCCCTGTGGCCAGAGGGGGAGAGCAGAATGACCACTAGGACGGGGGGGGGGGAGGGAGGGAAACAAAGAACCGCCAATATTGTGGGGGTATGTGTGTCAAAGCTAAGAACATCTGGAGGTGGACCCCTGCCCTCCCCACATCACACCAGGAGGAAAAGCCACTTGCCTGGCGATCATAATGCCCGAAACGCCGGTCTCTGTAGCACGACGGGCGTCTTCGAAAGAGAATATGTCCCCGTTTCCTAGGTAGGAATCAAGACACCTGTGTGTCATACTCTCAGCTGAATGGTCATAAAAGGGAACGCAAGACGGAGACGGATCCATGGATCCCTTGGGGTTCTTCTCATGCCTCTTGCAAGCAAACTGGTTTAAGAAGCCCCCCGGGGGAGAAAAAGGGCCAGGGAAGCACCCCAGCTGCCAAGGAGTGGGGACATTACGGCCAATGCCAGTGACAGTCTTTCTTGAACCTGTCCTGCGCCCAAGCCCACAGAGGAAGTCGAAAGGGGGGGGGCTCGCGTGCCAACAGAAGGTGCAGTCTTGGGGGGCCTCATTCAGTGCAAAGGGAAGCGAGGGGACGGAGGGAAACCTGCACCCACGAGCCAGGACACGGGTGGATCCCGAAACACCCACCGAAAAGAGGCATCGGGTTGGCGATTTTGGCACACTCGGCGATGTAGTCCCAGTCCGCCACCTTGGTGTACCTCTGCTCTCTCGACCGGCCGTGTAGCTGCAAAGAGAGAGAGAGAGAGACGCTTTCAGGCTCCCCGAGGATCGCAAAATGGGACCGTATTCTGGGGAGGTTTTAACCTGGGGGAAGCGGGCAGCCCAGCCGTGGGCGCTGGGAAATTTCCGGAGTGGTACGGTCAGTCAAATTAGTTTCTAACCTCTGCCCATCATCTCTGGTGATGGGGGGAGGGGTGCCGTGGCTAGACCAGGACTCGGGAGACCCACGTTCAAATCCCCACTTGGCCATGAAGCTCGTTGAAGGACGTTGGGAGGGTCACTCTCTCCCAGCCCAGCAGACCCCCCTGAAGACGGAAGAAGGCCTAAATAACCGTCCTTCCGCCATGTTCTAAGTGGAAGCAGCGCAGGAAAATATAAAAACAACAATAATCCAGGCTACACAACCGAGAGCA
This sequence comes from Pogona vitticeps, assembly GCF_051106095.1. Lineage (NCBI taxonomy): Eukaryota > Metazoa > Chordata > Lepidosauria > Squamata > Agamidae > Pogona > Pogona vitticeps. Next base: position 14,725,392 of record NC_135789.1, on the reverse strand, counting down.
TACCGTGACTAAAGACACTCCCCAGTCCCGGAGGCTTGGGATGATTTTATGAGCCAGGTTGGTCTTCTCGTGCACCCCGGTCCGGATTTTGACAGTCAACGGAGCATCTAATACCTGGAGAAAGGATTGAGTTTTAGTCATTTCTAGAAGGGATCCATTCCCCTACCATGCGAGGTTGCAGGATCCGTTCCCAGGGACGGCTGGGGAGGGACCCTTCCCAAAGACCCGGGCAGCCATGGGCAGCCATGGGCAACCTGGAACCATGAGGACTAGGGCCCTTAAAGAGTTTGCGAGGAAGGGCCGATATCGTAGCGGGAGGACTCTTGTTCCTACGTTCCCTACAGAACTGACTGAACCCTCTTTGGGGGTAAAGGCAGCTGCACACACCCAGAGAAACCCGCGTCCCACCCCCACCCACCTACGGTCAAACTTACGTAGTTCATGCCTCGGACGATAGCTTCTAATTTATTCACCCGGTTCATTAAGGCACAGCCTCCGCCCTGAGAAAAAACAAGGAGGGAAGAAATTAACCATCCCCTTCTGCAAAAACAGAACCCAAGGGGTTATTTCCAGAAAGATCCTGAAACGCCTGGAGCCCGACCGAGACTTAGATATTCCTGTTCTGGGTGTCTCTTTCCAGGCCCCAAGACCACAGAGTTTGGGATGGGTGGGTGGGTTTTTCTTTTTCTACAGGGACGATGGCACTCGGGAGGCTCTGAGTTGTTGGCTACCTTGTTGTAGACGAGGTCAATGGGGCAGCCCACGTTGACATCTACAAAATCCACCTCGATCGTCTTGTTCAGAAGCTCCGCGCATCTGGTCATCGTATCCGGAAAGGCTCCTTCCAGCTGCAAAAAAACGGGGGGGGGGGAGGACAGGATGGTTGGGGGGGTATCGAGAGAGGCACTGGGCTCAAAACTCACCAAGTGCATGGCTCAATAAAAAGCCATGGCTTTTCGTCCACTGCGTCTGAGCCTCCCGACGCCGCCCCGGGGGCCCGTTACCTGAACACCGAAGAGGTCCTCCGTGTGGTGGCGCTTCAGCAGGGCCCACTCCGACGACTGGCCCTGAAGGAGGTTGGTGCACATGGCCATCTCCCCGCAGGTGACGTCCGCCCCGTAGCGCTTGCAGATCCTCCGGAAAGGGAGGTTGCCACACTGATAGGCCAGAAGAAGAGAGACGGAGAGGGAAGCAGGACAGAAACCCCAAAGCGCCGCCACCGCCTCCCTTCCTGGCGTGAATCTTTTCAGCATGCAAGATCAGATTCCATAGCAGCAAAAAAACCTAAATCAGCCTGCTCCTGGCTAGGCTGACTGAGAGATTCTGGCAATTAAAACCCAGAAGGTAACTCGTCTGAGCTCTGATCTGGGCGAGTATTTTGACCGTCTGATTTTGTTCAATGCAGAGAAGTGCAAGTATTCTTTGTTCAATCAAGCCTGGATTACCTGATGGCTTGTACTCTGCTCTTTTCTTTCAGGCGGGGGGCAAAGTGGTGGTGGGGGAAGGGAACAGCTACCTGATTTTTGCAAACCATGGAGGTTCCAGAATAAAAGACAACAAAGAAGAGCTGAGTGTCCCTCCCGGACTTTGCCACCTCCCATTTCTTTGGCTTCCCTCAAGATCCACCCAACAACCAGACTGCTATTCGGCATTTCTCTCCAGCTTAGGGAAAAAAATGCGCACACGGGTGACGTGCAGGGCAAAGAACTTACGGTGGTTAACGGCGCCAAGTAAAGCTTGCCATTGAGGTCCAACTGGAAGAGAGAAGCAGAAAGAGGAGAAAGAGAAAAGATGAGGAACGGATCAATTTCGGGTGCCGTAAAAGACCGTCTGCTTTTCCTCTCAAGCGACTGGGAGCAGGAAAGGCCCGGCCTGACCGAGGAGGCCGCAGTGGGCTGGAGACCAAACCATCAGACTCGCCGTCCAGCTGCTTCAGTTCCGTCCTGAGCCTCTGAAATCTAGAAATGGTTTTAGGAAGGATTCTCTTGCCCATTTCCAACACAACCCTTCCCTCCACCTCACCTTCCGCTTCTCACACGGTCTCAGCCTCACGAGGTCTTCATCCGTCACAGCGCCGACTCGCTTGGGAATCGGCTCAGACGGTGCCGCCACCGAGCCTGGGTTCTCAGCGGCTCCCAACGCAGGATCTCCATCCTGGGATAAGCGGGCGACATCCAGGACCTCCTCGGTGGCACCGTCGAGACCCACCCTTCCTGCCAAGTCCGCGGTCTCCGCCTTTTCCCCTCCTTTGGTCCCAGCCCCCTTGATGTGGTTGCGCTTGGCAAGGCGGTTAAGATACTCCCGCGAGGCCTCAAAAGAGAATTTCTTTTTCCGCAGCTCCCGCTGGAGGTCTTTGCTCAGGTGATTCTTCACCAACGTTTTACCTTCCCACTGTTTCAAAAGATCAGGGTTAACCAGGTTCTCGAAGTCCTCTCCCAAGTGGGCACCCGCAAAGCGGCAGGTGGCCCCGTAGTTGCAGCGGCCGAACGTCTCGTAAAGCACACACCGCTCGCCGAGGTCCGGCGGCTTGGTAGCCAGGTATTCCTTGACGTCGTGGAGGAAGCGGCACCGGGGACCGACGAAACATTTCTCCCCACGTTCCTTCAAGGGAGGATTAAGATAAGGAGGGATGACCTGGTTGATTTGGCAGCTCGTCCCCTCCGAGAACCCACAAGGTGGCCCCGGGAAGCATCCCCCCAGATTCTCGAGCAGGTTTACACAAAGGAGAGGAACTCCCAGACGAACATCAGAAGGGCAGTGTCATGGGCACACCCTCAACCTGTCGAAATCTGGATTCACACCCACCCATCCTTTTACCTGGACAATGGAGAGACACAAGCGGTGCTTCTCGTAATCCGTTGGTTTCACGCGTGGCCGGCTCTTGTTCTGCCCACGGGCCCTCTTCCCTTTCGGCCCGGTCGCTTCTTTGCCAGGCCCTTCGGGAGGCGCTTTGTCCTGGTCCTCTTCCAGCTTCTGGAGTTTGGCAGGAGGTTCAGATGGGTCTCCGGCTGCATCCCTCTCAACATCCTCATCACCGTCTTCGTCAGGCAGTGGCTCTCCTTCCCGGTCGAGGTAGGCGTGGAATTCTTCTTTGGTCGAAAGATACCTGGAAGGAAGACAGGTTGTTGTTTTTTTAAACTTGCGGAAAAGAGCTGTCAAGGATCTGGGTGGGTGTCACCGTCACAGACAACCAGATTTTTCTTTTCCCAGGGCACCACTGCACTTAAGGGAATCAGTTGCAAGCCTTTTCAGGGGTTGTTTGATGCACAGAGTCATATAACGGAGAAAATTCCAAGAGGGAAAACACCCCTGATAGGCGGGCGGAACAGATAGCCGATCTGAACAACTACACAGCTTTTTTTATTTTTGCATTTATATCTGGCTTTTCTGAAATCGGCTATCTATTCCACCCAAAACAGGGGCGCCTCAGGGTTGCTGCACCACTCGGAGCATCACAACAAGCAGATACTGCCTCCCTGTTCCTTTCCTCTTGGCGCTCAATGGGTCTGATTTGAGCTGTCATTTCGGACCAGCTTCCCACTGATTTAAACCATTGCCTTCCCCTTGATGGCTCTTTACCCGCTCAGTCTCTGGAGGTTGTAGAATCTCTTGCTATAAGAAATCTGAGGCACTTCCTGCCCATGGTGGTCATTTCGCTAGCCCTATGTAATTTGACTTACTTAATTTATAATTTATAATCTATTTAATTTATAACTTAAATCTCTACATTATAATTTAATTTATCTCATTTCCCATTGAATTTATTATTTATTTAAATTATCCATATAATTTATAAGGACACTATGGGGGAAGGGGCTCCTTCTTGGAGGGGGGAGAATAAGAGAGGGTTCCTCTGAGTGGGCATGTGGGTGAGGAGGGGGCTTGACAGGCATGGGGGTCCATGGTGGGGGGGTTGGCCTTTAGGGGGGGCAGACTTTTATTTGGGGAGGGGGCTCCTCGTTGGAGGAGGGGGACTTCAAAGGACTGCTGGGGGGTCTGCAACAAAAGGGGTGGGCAGGGGGGGTCTAAAACGGGAAGATAGGAGGGGTGGGGGAGGGGCTCTGGAGGATGAGGAAGAGCCCCCTCCATACTCACTGGGCTCGGATCGGGGCCACCCCCGCAGCCTCCATTGCAAGCCTTGGTTGAACAAGCCGCTGGAAACCATAGACACCCAGCGGCCAGAGCAGCCCAACGTGTCCTCTGGGGCAGCACGCGTCCAGGCTCCCTCTTCCGGAGAAATCCCTCACTTCCGCTCGCTACCGGAAGTGTGGCGCCCGAGCTATATTCCTCGCCTGTCGTTCCTCCCAAAGGGTGGCCATGGAGAGTGGGAGGGCTAGAGCGTCCCCCCAATTCTCTACGAGCCGTTCTGGGGCAGAGAAAGAGAGGCAAGCGAGAAGTTGCTTTAGGAGGGACTACAACTCCCCTCATCCCCCACCACACACTGTGGATTATGGGAGTTATAGTTCCCAAACAACCTTTTTCCCCTCATTTCAACGGGGGGGGGGGCGTTGTTGTGTTTGGGAGCCCAAGACAAACATTTCATTAATATTTTGAATAATTTACCATATTTAGCTTTGAATCTGGTGGGGTTTTAAATTATGTAAGCTGGTTTCTTTTTGTTTGTTTGTTTTTGTTTTGTTTAGGACAAAGCCAGGATAAACATGCATACATACATACATACATACATACATACATACATACATACATACAAAATAAAATAATTGAGCTAACATTTATAAATAAATAAATAAATAAACAAACAAACAAACAAACAAACAAACAAATAAATAAATAAATAAGGGGTGACGAGTCCATTGTTGTGACCCTTGAGGGTCAAATTTGAGGCAGAGTGTTGGGGGGGCACGAAATCCTCCCCCCCTTTTCTTTTCCGGCACACCATGCTGCCTCTACTGAAATCGGTCTCCTAATTCATCAAGGTACCCACCCACCGAGGGTGGCTTTGGGAGGATTTCTTGCAAACCAGCATGGCCTGCCTTGCTGTCGCTGAATGATGCTGCTGAGAGGGCCAGAGGCCCAGATGTGCCCACACGCCCTCCTGGTGCAAGGAGAGCCTTTCTTTCTGTTGTTGCACCGGCGGTTGTGCATCCAGAGCCCGAAGGCTCTGGTCTTGGATGTCATGGAAGGACTTCAGCAGAAGAGGGCACCAGATGATTTTCCAGCCACAGGCTTTGGGTTTTGAGGCAGCCTATGGGAGGGATGGTGAACACCAAAGGATTGCACTCGTTAGAGCTAATTTTTATATGTCACGATAGGCACACACCCACACTGCTCTACGGTGCAAATTTGCTTTCCCTTCGAAAGGGGCAGAAACCCTTCAAACGCTTTTAATTGAGCCATAAACCTCAGTTCCTCCGGTTCATTTCCAGCAGACACGGCTTCAGCTCTTGGTCACACACACCCCCAAAATCTGACTTAACGAGCCGATTAAAAACAAGAAGATAAGAAGCTACCGTGCTTGGGCCGGTCTCGCTCAAAACCTGGTCTACACCGCGTCTTCCCTGGACTGACGCTCGCCAGACGGGTGGGACTACCACCTCCATCGCCTCCAGCCAAGCTGGCGAACGTCCAGTAGCCCCTCTGTCCGGGCAAATAACCCCCAAATGGCGTTGTACCCCCAAAAAAGCTGGGGTGGGCACCAGAAGGACAGGGCATTCCTCATTCCTGGGCAAAAACTGTGCCAGTGGAGTCGGTTGGCAAACACTTGCTCTTCCTTGGCTTTTGTATTCTGCAGAAAGGAGGGCAGGCAAGTGGGATTTAAAAAACCAGGCTGTTATCTACGCCAGCCCACCGAAGTGGTGGCTGGCACGTTGCCGGGGTTGGAAAGTCCTTTAAAAAGCCGGTGCGTGTCCGGCTGCAAGTGCTCCCCATCACTCACACTGTTTTCGTCTTTTCCGGCATGGCAACACCAGCCGATAAGGGCTTTGTGCCCGGCCGACCCCCTCCTGCCTCTTCCCTTTCACTCCTCACATCATCCCCGCCTCTGGCTCCTGAGTCTATCGCTCCGTCACCTTGTAAATGTCATCAACTGGCCCGGGCTGGCGTTCAAGGATGCTTTTCTTGTTCCCTTCTATCTCTCCATGCAGGCTCTTGCATCCCAAAATAGGTCTGTGAGCCGTGGAGAAAGAAAGAGGGAGATGTGCCCAGGAGCCATCTATCTTTGAAGGCCAATGAGAAGACTTTTGGTGGGTGGCCAAATGCAAAAATAATAATAATAAAAACCAAAACAAACCACAAAAATCTCACATGCACTGAGCCAAGGGCATCCTTTCAGCTTGGAGAGGTGAAGGACAGCGGGTCCCATCATCCTCCGCAGGCCACATGCGTTTGGAGTTGCTTTCTAACATATTTCAAAGGGACCAGTCGGAGTCTGGGACGTAATTAGACTAAAACAGAGCGGGTCATCGATTATAATCTTGTTCTATTCCCCACTTGGTCTCCCAGACTCCTCTGCACTTAAAATAGTTTTAAAATGGTGATGATGATGATTCTTCATGGACTACTGAATACAAGCTCAGCGGTTTAGGCAGTTCAAATCCCCCACTCGCCTCCTTAACAAGGGCTGGACTGGATGATCCATGGGGTCCCTTCTGGTTCTAAGACATTATGATGATGATGATGATTCAACCAGGTTTATCTCCCCCAGTTACATTTCTTATCCCCAGAGAACTGGCACTGTGGGTTAAAATGGACAAATTGTCAAGGGTGGGAACCTTTACTGTTTACTCTTCCTTAAGAAAACCTTAGTGCCCTCTTTGATTGTCGTGACAAATCTAGGTACACTACTGTACAGGTACATTACTCAGGTCACTGGAGACACGGTTATTTTTATGGGGTGGATGGGAAATCCTACAGCAGCATGGCAACTCCGAAACAGGCCATCGGGATTTCGTAAGGAAAGGTGGTAGACAGAAGGGGGGGAACCTCTTTATTATCTCCAAAGGCTTCAAAACATGGAGAGATTGGGGTATTTCATTGAGCATGCAACACTAGAGAGGCATTTTGCCTGAGAATCTGGAGAGAATTTTGTCAGCTGCCGCAGAGCTTGAAAAAGTTATATTTTGGGGGGTCCGAGCCCTGTAATCTCAGGCCGAAGGAACCGGGGTTAATCCCACTGGGAAAAAAAATTAACTTTAGAAGCTCAAAGGACAGAGAAGTCTGAGCTAAAGGAAGCAGGAGTCTAACTTGGGAGGATGATTCTGCCAGTCAGAGCTGGGAATACCAGCCTAGGTTGATGATGGTTCTAATTCAGTATAAGATACAAAGGCCCATCATTTATCCTCGAAACGGCCTCTGAGAAAGTCCTTTCCATTGGCCAGCTGGATGAACCCTGGCCTTTGTCCGCTAATGGGGTTCATGATTGTATATATATATATTTTCAGCCCACAAACGGCCTGCATCCGTTTTGACTTGGGGGTCAACGCCACTGGCCAAAGACCGCGGGAAAGACCGATCAATCTTGCCGGGGTTTTGAATGGTCAAGAGGAACCCAAAGTGGCTGGGTCTCTTAAGAATCAAAGACACCCCTTCCCATGGGGTTATTTCTGTGGGATTAGAGGAGAAAAGATATATGGACTCAGCCAAAGGATGGGTAAACAGATCGGTGGGTCAAAGATTTCCATTAAGGTGCTCCAGGACAGTTTTATCTCCAGCTTCTTCCCGTCTCTCTCTCTCTCTCTCTCTCTTGACGGGGAACAGATGGTAAGCGGGAAATCTGCCTCTTGTAGAGCTTGGACCCCCCCCCCCAAGGGACCTCTAAGCCTTACGGGGCTCAAGGTGCTGACTAAAATTGAGATTTGGGGGCTTTGGAAATGAAGGGGGGGGGAATAAAGTCCGGAAAAAGATGGCCAGCCTCCGTGTTGTCCTTCCCCCCCCCAACACAACCGCTTGGTCCAAAGTGGCGGTGTGGGTGGCCTCCTCGCCAGCACAACAGTACCCATGTTTGACAAGGGGACTAATTGCAGGTCATGTCAACATAAGAAGAAAGCGGATCTCCCCTGAACGAGAAGCAGAAAGGCAGAGCGGAAAGGGGAGGTGGGGAAAAATCAGGATCAAAGGAGCTGGTTTAAGGAACAACAAGCCACCACGGAGAAGTTTTGGGGGATCCCTAATCTGTAGAAGCAGCTGCCTTGCTTCCATTTATGGAGAGAACTGGCTCATTTCGCCGGGTTGTAAGAACAGAGTTTCAAGATGGTTCCTTTGCCTGCTCCACCTCGCAAGCTTGTTGTGGTGAGGGCAAGAGGGAGGAGGATGAGAGACAAGTGTAAGGCACCAAGCCAAAGTGTGTGTGGGGGGGAGCGATGTTGTAAAAAATGCAGCCGGGGTTTTCTTACACGCTTTTGGTCGCTTGCGGGGGGGGGGAGGAACAAACACAACCTGGTGAAGCAGGTGACTTGACCATGTCCGAATCTGAACATCGGTGGCACAGACAGTTCTAGGGAGTCTTAAACTGGGGAAATGTGGATTTTGCAGAAAGCGTTTTGTGGAAAAAGCACTAAGTGGCCCTCCTTCGGGAAGCAGGCAATGGTTACGGATTGAATTTTTCGATTCCTTGGACTACAAACCCCATCATTCTCTATTCTGGGAGTTCTACCTAGCAGAGAGGCACGTCTTACAGACACTTTAATGGGGCTTATTGGGTTTCTTAACTGAAGTTTGGAAGTAATGGGGCACAAATAAATGTTATTACCTGGAAGAGGTTACCTCTCTGTTTACTGTGATAAATCCACATTTAAGAAGTAATACAAGGAGCAGGAACCAAATTAGTTCAGTGAGGCGGTATTTTCTAGGGCGTTTTTTTTTTTTCTTCTTTCAAAAAGTTACTTTTAAAGGAGGCATTTTGATGGAGATTTTTTGGTGGTTTCGTCCGCACACCAAACCCTTAGTGCTCTTTTAAGTTACAAAAAAGTCGCAAGCAAACTTGCGAGTTCCTTTTGTAATATATAAGAGGAATGAGTTGCTTCACAAACAGGAGAACCTCAGAGTTCCATCCTAGGAGAGGGTGCAAGAATCCTTGTGGCACAGGGGTGACGTAGTGGGGCGGTGCCAGTGGATCCCACCACCTCAGCTCATGCAACTCTTTCCCAGAAGCCCTGGCCACACACGCTCCGTCGGGGTTGAATCCGTATCCAGTCCCAGAGGGTTTGTTCACCCCGTCGTGCATCCCGCAGATTTCATGCAAACCCCGTCTACATTTCCAAAGGGCAAGTTGACGGTGCCCACAATGTTGCCTCCATGTTCGACCTGCAGATCCAAATGACAGAGCCGCACGGTAGCGCAAACGAAAGACCTCACCGACAGGTTTTGGGGGCAAGGTCCCCGTTTCCCTCTGAAGCCTCTTTTCTCCCGTCTGGTTTCTTTCTCTCCGGCTGCAGTCCACCCCGATTAGGGGAAAAATAAACACACGATTAGAGCTATTCCACGCTCACTGGCCCACAGCTGGCTTTCGTCTGCGTGCAATCTAAACAGTGGCTCGGGGATCAACCCATGAATGCGCTAGGGCGTCTTCTGAGGAATCGTGTTCCTCGTCAGGCCTACCCCACCGGAGTCCCAATTAAGGCGCCGACGTATATACGACGCAAAAGAAGCAAAACGCTAGCCCTCCTGAGACTAGACCCATGGCAGGAAAACCTTCCGGGAACCCCAAGGATCCATGGCGCGGCCAATTCTGTCCCTGCCACGTTCCCTGAAAGGCAGGGCAACAGGGTTAATTCGGACCGCTTTCCCTGTGGATCGGGGTCGGCAAGGGAGAGCCTCCCACAGATTTCGTATCAAAACACAGAGCGGATGGCTAGTGATGAGCGAAGCGACAGAGGTGCAGGAGAGTGGGGTGGTGAAAGGAGAGAAACCCAACGCAAACAGGATTAAAGTGGGCAGGAAGAAAACCGACCATTGTTTAATTGCCAAGTAATTTTAAAAATGTTTCCTGAACACTTTTTCTTTTGGCTTATAGTGAAAAGCTGCCGAGGCGTCACGAAACCTGTCGGAGGTGGGGGCTGATGTCACCGTTTTAGCATGCACCTGAAAAGCCACGACAAGTCCAGATCCCACACACAATGCTGACCCAAGACATCCTGCTGCCTGAGGCAACGATGCTTTTTTTATTAGGTATGTCATTTCCCAGATCCTGGCAGTAAAACTGCAAAAAAGAGCACACCCCATGACTACCCATCGCCTCTTCAGCTCCGAATCCGCATCCCGAACCAACTGCTTTGATCCCGTTCGGAGCAAGGCGTTTGGCTCCTGTTTTCTGCAGAAGCTTGGCCTCGGGCAGCATTTTTTCTTGTGGCGATCCGGGCCGCAGCTGCTCCCCGAAACCGCAGAGCCCCGCTCAAGGGGTGGGGTGTGTTTCCCCTCCGCTCACCGCAAATCTCAACTGTTTATTTGTATAGTGGTAATAAGATATAATTATGTAAAGAAACACACGCCACTCGGCTCCTGGGCTCACTCAAACGCACGAGCGCCCTTGCCAAGGGCAATTCAGAGAATGAGAGCTTTATTTATTTTTTGAGGGGGTGCAGACATGAAGTGGGGGGGGGGGAGTGAAACCGCCCAGCAAAAAAAGGAGTTCGTCTCGGCCAGCAAGAGGAATCGCTCTCAGATCAAAGTCTGCTGAGAAACAGTATTTGGTATTTCTCTTTCTCTGAGGGTCACCTTGGGAGGGGGTGGACAACAAAGCTGATGATTCTCAGCTAACCAGTCTGGGTGGAGATCTTTGAAACTGGGTTTCTAAATAGGAACACGCACACGCATGCACAAACACACACGCGCCACAAATCACGGAGCCCCTTATTGTATGCCCTTCCGCCTGTCAATGACACATGCTCCGTTAAAAGATTACAAGGCTCATAATCCCCCAACAATTCCCCACCTGTGAGGAAACCTCGGGGTGAGGTCCGGGTGCCCCATCATCACACCTCGGCGGAGGGGAGGGAGGGAGCCAGATCGCGAGGAAGGAAAACTTCCCTGAAATTCCACCGCTGGCACTAATGTGTATTCATGCCAAGTGACACTATGATTGGATCCAGGGTTTAAAAAAAAACTCAGATCAGCTCATGCACCAGAAGAATGCATTTTCATAGTCCCAAACCTCCTACGGAACAATCCCTGTATCCACGGGGAATCTATTCCAAGCGCCTCCATGGATACCAAAAAAGCAGATGATAGCAAACGCTATCTTAATAGTGAAAGTGACACAGTATGGTCCGTAGTGTGGTCTCTGGTTCCCTCATATGTCCAGTTCTGGTAACATCATCTTTAAAAAAAATCTACTTCCAGGATTTTTCTTTTAATATTTTTAACATTAATATTTTAATATTTTTAATTGACCAGATAGGCGGGATATAAATAAAATAAATAAACAAACATTTTCAGACAGTAGATAAGTGAATCAGCAGATAGTGATCCTGTGGATAAAGGGGTCCTGCTGTATACGTATAGAAACATACATGCAAATTTTCATTTATTTTATTTACAGGGGTGCAGCGTCCGGGTATAACAACCTAGGCCACGCCATTTGCTGAATTAGCCTTGGAGAGAGAGAGAAAACCGCTTGCCTCCATGAACCACAAACCTGGCCAACGAATCCTCGAGGGACTTTCGCTCTGCAGGCGAAAAGTCGCTAAGTGTGCCCGGTTCCCCTTCCAAACCCCGGCCTGCTCGGCCCGCCTGATCCTTCCCGACTCTCTCTAGGATTATTTTATGCGCCTTGCGGATGGGTCCCTTCTTCCAAGAATTTTTATTGCTCCCCAATGTGTATATAAATGAGATTGTCCCAGAACGGGTGAAAGATTAATCGCGCGAGGCCCCGTTTGTTAGCTTTTCAGGGGATTTTTCTGCTGCTTTCGCTTTGATTCATCCTCCGTGTCAGGCCGTGGAGTCTGCGGGCCGCCGGGCTCTTGTGGGAGGCTTCATGGCTTCGTCCTATATTTATGGTCGCTAGTCTGCTGACGGCTCCAAGCCAGAAACACTGTGTCCTGAGGTTTCCTTCGTTCCCAGAAGAAATTAGGGTCGCTCACCAACCATGCAAACCCCCCAGTAGAGTTGCAAGATCCTTTCTTGGACTAGAAAGCCCATCATCCCCCTGGGCTGCAAGACCAAAGACAAGGTGCTCGCAGAAGCCCCGGCCGACCATGAGCCCAAAGCTCACTTTGGGCTGCTGAAAATCCCTTCTTGGCCAAGCTTTTCCCACTAACCCGTCCAGTGTCTGGTTCCCATCCTCCCCTTCTCTCAGCGGAAGATCACGGGGTCAAGGAGAAGCCAAAAGTAAAGGAAGAAAGACTTCAGATTTCTCACGGGATCTAAAATTTGGATTTTTCTGCCCGTTCTCCCTTTTTTTTTTTGCCCAGAATTCTGGGATTCTGCCTAAACGGCTTCTAGCATTATCCCTATTTTTAGGGGAGTCTAATTTCACCAAATTTGAAATGTCAAGGTCGCCTGGCCTCCAAGAAGCTGGATTATAGTGCTGGGTTGTTCAGAATGAACGCAATAATCATTTATTGGTTCCTTTGCTGCTGAGCCTCGGCTGAATAGACAGACAGCCCATTGTTAGAAGTTGAAATACTGAGTCTGAAAAGCTTTATTCCGGGGGATCATCAGGGGAGAAGAATCAGACTGGGAAGGAAAGCCTGAGATCATCTCCCAAAAGATCAATTGCAAACCAAAGTTGTTTGTTTGTGTTTTGCAAGCTAACCTACGTGTGTTAGTTTGTGACAAATCAGATGTCGTCAGCATTTAAGGAATTCCTCCTTCTAATGAAGGCTCATCTATAATGTGTAATTTTTTCCTGTATCTTGTTCTGTTCTTTTATTCCATTTCCCCCCTAGCTTGTAGAAAGTAAATAGACATTTCGGGCAGAGAGGGACAGAACAGCAGAGAGAAGGATTTGGGCTGGGGGTGGCTCGGCCGTCACACTCATGAATGAGAAAACATGTTCTCAAGTATGGCACTTTCTATATTTAACATGATCTCCTCATCCCTATGTTGAGAAGGGACCAGGAGAACGTGACTTCTTTCCCAGTGTTTAAACAAAACAAAACAAAACAAACCCCAAAAACTAATAAAGCTTCTCCAAGGCTAAACCTAGGAAAGGAGAAAGTAAGGTTCAAGAATCGGTTGAGCGGAAAGCTTGCCCGAGCAGCCGCCCCCGAGGGGAAAATGGGGGGGGGGAATGAGCGGCGTGAGATAAGTTGAAGGGTCAGGATTGCAAGCAATGATGCCTTAATGCTCTGGGAGGGGGGTTGGGGGAGGAAAGGGTTACCTTTTTGAACAAATAGTCCCCCAACCAATAATCGCTGTCTGTATTTTTGTGGCCGCTGGATTGAACAAAAAGCTCCGTCCGATTCACATCTCCTCTCTTCCAACCCTAAGGCATCGGGGAAATCGCTCTGCCCGCTGACAGGCACGATGGGAGGCTATGGGGTTGATGCGGTTCGTGTTTCCTGGCTGCGCGACCTGTGGTAATATAAAAAATAGGTGCGGACAGAAATCCGCTGTTAACCTCTGGCTTGCGCGGCTGCGCTAATACAGAGCTGATATTCCGGGGCAGATGATAATATTTTGATGTATCACAGCTTCCTGTTGAAATCAGCCTTCTGCCAAGAATCATGATGACTAGAACCTCGGCTGATCATGAAATAGAACACATTCTCCTTGCAAACGGCTGGAGATTCAGTCCATCAACCTTACAGAGGCTTTGGACGTCCATTCCCATTCGCCCCAGCCAGACTGGCCCAGGGGGCGAGGAATTGCGGGCCTGCAAAGTCCGTGGAAGATCGGAGTCTGCCTTGAGATAACATAGGTGTGTTGTTCCTATTCCGAACCACCCTTTTAATCAAAATGCTGAGGACTAGAATTTTAAGACATTGGGAGGTTTAGCACAATAAGGCGCAGCCCATAGCAGGAGGTCCCAGAAAATTCCAGATAAACATCGGAGGGCCCCTGGCACTAAATCCTGCCTCGGTAGACAACAGTGCCCAGAATCCTCTCAGCCACTGGTCATGCTGCATGGGGGGGGGATGATGGGTTTCTATGTCACATCTCTACAAAAGACATTCCCTCTCCCTTGAGAACTGGGGAGAGAGAGAGAGAGTCCCTTCTGGTGCTGCCAAAACTTCAGTTAATTTGTGCTCATGTTCCATTTAACAAGACAGCCTAAATATTTAAAATAGATTTGCGAGGGTGGGGGCTGGGAGATGTAAGCCTATGCCTCCTACACCAGCTCCCCCGGACGATCGCGTTACAGCGAGCCACAGATGGAACTTATTAGGGCTCCTGGAGAAAAAAAATCAGGCCAAGAGAGAGAAAAAAGAAGGGGGGGAAACACATTGTGTTCGCCCCCCCCCTTTTAATGCGCTGGTGTGACAACACCACCAACAACAAGAGCATCAAACCGTGGCAGCTGTCTTAATCCCGATAATTCAATTCCGCCTCACAAAGAAACATTAATGGGAAACAGGTGGGCCGGCCGGAGGCTCGGATCTCCATTAGCAAACGACAGGCGTTGGATAAACAGCGCTCGGATCATCGTCCGATCTCGGGGCCGCCCTCGGATCGTGCTTTTCTCAGAAATTAGATGCGTTTGTCCACAAAGGAAGAGGCAGAGGCGGCCATGGGGTCCCTTCGAAGCCGAGGAAATTTCTGTGCAAAAATTTCTGCCCTGAACCCTCCCTTTATGATGCTCCGTTGATCTCACTGCTGTGTTACGGAGCCGTTATCCTTTCTGGGCCCATAGCCAAGGGCAGCCCCAAGTGGAGTACATGGCAGTAGCCAAGCCTGGCGCTGGGGAACTTGGCGATGCCTCCACCTACAATTCCCTAACCAGCCTGGCCAGGGCTCATACGGGCTGGGTGACCTTAAGGGGCCCCGGGGGAGATAACTTTTCCATGATGTCGGGGCAGATTGAAGGGTCGTTCCGGTAAAACGGGGTTCGTGTGGAGTGGAGTCAAAAGCAACACAGAGGGAAATCTAAGATGCTGCAAAATTTTGCTTTGCTGTACCGTCCGTCCTGTTTCGTCCGTCACACCGCTGGCTCTGGCATGACTGGTTTGGGACAGTTTGGCCGCGTGGGTTTGCCGGTGGGGATACCACAGAGGGCTGGCAGCATGCCTTTGTCTGGGGGTACACCCCACCTATCCTCAGGTACACCAAATAAACTCATCTGATTCTAAGAGGAGATAGACCTTTCTCCCTGGTGGCCCAAAGATTCGGGGCTTCGCACATCGGCACATGGCGCCCTCATCCATCATCTCCAGCCCAACCCACCCTCACCGGAGTTCAGCCTGTCTTTCTCCTTCCTTCTTCCAAAATCCTGGGTTTCCCCCTTCTCTACCCCCCCTCCGTCTCCACTTCCATCCCATCCTAGTAATTTTAAAGGAAATGCCAAGCCGGCTTTCAAGTCGCTGTTGCTAGGGGCGACCGTGTTTATGGGCCTCGCCACATGTTGGACACATGTGTGAGAAGGCATGACGCGGCTCGGCAAGGGGCCTGCGCGCTCGAGCGGGATCGGAACACCAGGGAGGGGACCCCTTGAGGTCATCTCCTCTCTTCCAACCCCGGGGCTGTTTCTGCATCCCAAGTTTCCGAGTGAGGGCTCTCCGGATTCCCCGCCGCTGGCGAGGGCAGCTCTCGAAATTAAGATGTTTCTTCTAAACCTGGTGCTGTGCAATGCGAGTCGCTCCCTTTTGATCCTTTTGATCCCTTAAGGCTAGCCTGGCTAATTTATAATTATATCCTTAGCACAGAAGGGGATTCTCCCTTTTAATCATCTCTGCATCATTGTTATATGCTCAGAAGTTCCCTAACTTGAAGGAGCAGAGTTTTTCTCCTGCTCTGATCCTTGATGATGATTTATTTATTTATTTATTTATTTATTTATTTATTTATTTATTTATACCCCGCCTATCTAGTCGTTTTGACCACTCTATTATTATTATTATTATTATTATTATTATTATTATTATTATTATTATTATTATTATTATTATTATTATTATTATTATTATTATTATTATTATTAGGTTCACTCTATTGGGGGGTAGTGTTCAGTAATCATCATTATCATCATCTTAGAACTACATAGCTGGGAAGGACCCTCTAGAATGATCATCATCCCCTGCCAAGGAAGCCCTGTGGGGGATTCAAACTCCCACCTCTGGCTCCACAACCAAAGACCTCCACCCCTGAGGTATCCAATCATTAATCTCCCCAGCTGACGATGGCAGTGCCCCAAATCACAAGCCACTTCTGCCTGTCCATTAGAATAAGAGAACACTCATAATAATAGGGGGAAACATATTAATTAAGGCATCGAGGGCTTTACAACGCTTTCAGCGACAGAAAACGGCATTCAGCTTGAGTTGACGTTTATGCTTTTTTGTTACATTTTCACACAGGTTTGCTTTGTTTTTTTAAACTCTTTTGTTTGTCTGTTTGCAGTTTTCCTTCACTTATTTTTTTATGTAATTTAAACTCAATAAAAATGAATACTTAAAAAGGGGGGGGGATGAAAAAGGATATGCCTCCCTTTATTTCTACTGTGTAACCGCGCAAGGTGGCGAGATTGCTTTTGTTCCCTCGGCTCTAAAGCTCCTAGAACTGTATAATTGTGATTTGGTTTGGTGACGGGTCTCCGGATCACTTTCCTTTGGAAGGCCGGCAGGTCTCCAGATGCAAAACGCTGCCTGAATGATGTTTTTCCAACACTAACGAGAGCCTTCATCTTCTCCAAGGTCTGGAAGAGAGAAAGAAAGAGAATAAATCCCATTTTTTGGTCCGTGGCCAGTGTTATTCCTGGTCTCGGCTGGGCTGCGGCCGACGGGAGATTTTAAGCCCCCGCCAGGATAGATAGAAAACTTTGGCCCATGTTTTTCTGAACTTCAGAGAAACTTTTCTCCCTATTATTATTATTAATTTTTTTTCTACCCCCAGACAGAATCAAAGGTTGTCAAGCTAAGCTGTTCAGCCTTGTTCTGGAATCAATTCAGTCCTGGCACGGGTGGGAAAAGACGGTCCCCATCTTGTGATGATTTTGCAGACTCACAAAGTGGGCTGAAAGAAGTTAAGCAGGCTGACATAGCCTTGGATTCCCGCCCCGTTTTGTGTTTTTTTTTTTTTTTTAAACCAAAGTTGTTGGTCCATTTTGGAAGCTGTGGGCTGTGGGTCTGTCAACTCCCCCCAAATCCTAACCCTTGTAACAAAACCGAAACGCCGAAACTCTGAAGTGGCCAAGGCCTTCCATTTAAGAGAGACTGGGAGGGCACAAACTGTGCCATGTTTAGAGTTTGACAGAGCTCCCCATCAGGGGGGAAGGTGGAGACGGAAGGAGGGAGGGAGATAAATATTTCGCTAGGGTCTCGAAGCCTGGAGATCTGCAACGTGGAGGCAATGCCACCTCCAAGGAACAAGTGGTGAGCGCCGAAAGGGGTTCCTTTGTGCCAGATGTGCACTCAGTTGCTGGATTTCTGCTTGCGGGGAATGCCTTTGGTGGAGAAAGTTGCTAGATTTCTGCTTGCAGGGTACGCCTTGGGGTCCTTTGGAGCAGAAAGGCCGGATAAAATATATATATTTCATTAAAAAATAAATAACAAAGGCCTCTTTCGTTATCAATTTTTGCCTGTGTGTTTTGGGAGCTGCAGTTGTGGTTGTTCTAACCCTCCTGCTTTGAATTTTCTTTTGGGAGGAACACTCATCTGCTGCCTCGTACCTTTGAGAGGGTCAGACCACCACTTTCCCTCCCACCTTTCCCGCATCTGGAAGCCGTCCTTTCCTGGAACGGGGGCAGCTGGAACCCCTTAGTGGGCAACATCTGGATCCACATTTTAATGGGAAGGGGTATGTATGTGAAAAAGTTCCAGTTTTGGGGCTCCTGACCCCAAAGCAATCACAGGCTTTTCTCTGCTCCATCACCCAAAGCACAGGGCAATGCCTGGTTTGGGGGGTGGGGTTAAAACATGAGTGCCCCCTGCTGGTGATGAAAATCACAGCGCTTGCATTCAAGAAACGATAAATCATCGCGCGATGCATGCCACCGCACTTCGCTGGTGCCCAATGACCTCCAATGCAGTGAAGCGTCAGAGGCAGCGAGGAGGAGGAGGAGGAAGATCAAAAACGGAGACGACACAGAGTCAGAGAGATGAATCGCCGTTTCGTGGCGATGCAAGGCCTGATGCCGTCTTGTAGATGGATAGGTGACAATTAACTCTCTTTGGAAAGCTTCTGTCTCCCACCCAACCCACCTTGGCGAAACTCCATGTGTGGGAAAATGAGAGGGCGAAATTCTCCCTGCCGCTTGGCTTTCCAAAAAACCCCAGAAGGCGCTTTAAATGGGCAAAACCATCTCCGCCTGGGATAACGCGCCCTTATTAATCATAATAACTCTAAATCCAGGTCAGCTTTATATAGTTGAATGTCAAGGAATTTAAATTCCACGGAAAATATACACGCAATCAATGGGTCAGCTTCGAGTAGCCAAAATAAAGCACCAGGATTTTTTTTATTTTTTTTTTGGTGGATGGGTGGGAATGGCTCCTTGCCCCGAAGATCCCCAGGGAAGTCGAGTGGCAGGTGAACTATTTTGGGGGCCCTGAAATCCCAGACACGCTTAACCCTTTTCTTGCCATCCCTTGGAGCAGGTATTTTTTTTTGCCGGGAAACATAACTGGGGGGGGGGAGGAACCCAGACCAAAAAAAGGGGGTGCAGGCTCCCTTCCATGCAAACAGCAAATAAAGTGGCCAGGTCTCAGGAAGGCGGGGGAAAGCAGAGGTTGACAGATCATCTGTTGCACATACACACACAAACTTTATATTTCCCTTCTGGTGTCTTCAGAGTGCTTTCTCCTCTTATTAAGGAAAGACAGACGTAACCTTGAGGATTTTGAAGGGGTGTGTGTCAAAATTTGACTCCCTCGGTCTCGAAGGGGGAGGGACTTTGGGGAGCCCCACCCTCTCGTGTCTCTTCAGTTGTGTGGGGTTTTGTCTCTTCTCTCCACACCCCCAAATCCTTGCATCTCACCTCCCCCCCCCCAAAAAAAGCTGGAAGACAAGAACGGATCTATCAAATATACGTGTACACACAAAAACACACACCTGCTGTTTAATTCCAACCTCCCCCCCCTTTGAAAGTTCCAGACTCAAAGGGTGAAAACAGGCTGTGAAACTTGCATAGAAAAAGACAATTGTAGAGGGGGGGGGGAATATTAGAATTTGCTGGCGATCCTCTTGCAAAGGGACAGATCCCAGAACATCGCTGCTTTCCCCAGCACCAGAAATAATATTTGGGTTTTTTCCCCCCTGTTGCTTTTCTGCATTGCTTCACTTTGCTCCCTCCCCTTCCAGCCTCTCCGAAGGATTGCAGAGTTGAGAAGCTGGCAGCTGGCGAAGAAGAAGCGCCGGGAGAAGGCAGTCAAGCGTCTGCGGAAGAGGCTCCGGGCCGAGGCGGCAAAGGCTCCGGACGGCTTTTGCAGAATTTTCTGGGGTGGCAATAACGCTCGGTGAATTCCCTGGGGCCAGAGAATCTTTCAGAAGGGAAAGAAAGAAAGAAAGAAAGAAAGAAAGAAAGAAAGAAAGAAAGAAAGAAAGAAAGAAAGAAAGAAAGAAAGAAAGAAAGAAAGAAAGAAAGACCAGTTATTTTGGATTTGTCTAAAGTGGCAAAGATCAGCACGTGGCTAAGGAAGAGAGAAAGTGACACTCTCCGTGGGCCGGCGTGGCTCAAGATCCACCACTGAATCCACCTCAAGGAAGGAACTCACCTGCGTGTCCCAGAAAGGTGCCAGGGCCTTCAGGCTGGAGGAGAGAAGACAGGAGACCAAAAAAGAGAGAAACTTTGACCCCCCCCCCCGAATCCCTGCAAGGATCACATAATTTCGGAGCCTGTGTCTGGGTACCGCTCGTGTCCAGTTTTGGGTTTTGTTAAAACAGGGGAATAAAAAAAACGACGACCATGTTGCGATTTAGCGCTATGCCACTGAGGGCTGGCCTTGGCTGGGATGTTTCGTCGTCGTAGTGGGCCTGGCAGGTTTGGGTCGGTCCAGGTGGAGAGGAGACACTGGAATCTGTTCTCCTCGGCGCGGGCATCCGAAGGAGGATTAAACCGGACTGGGGTGGGTGGGCGTTTGGAGTTCCCGTGGCCGGCGGGATGTCTTGCATTTTGGAGTTTTTCTGACTTTCTAGGAAGGATATGGATGGTCCTTCGAGGTGGTTTTTTTCTTCTTCTTCTCTCCTTGGCAAGCTGCTTTGATTTCTGATTAGTTTGGGTTTGGATTGCCCCGGGGACTCGCCTGGGGAATTTCTCATGGCTCCGGACTTGGGAAAGGAGGGCTTTCTCCCCGGGAGTGCTTTTTGACGGATGACTTTGGAGAGAGAGAGAGAGAGAAGGGCTGAAAGGTAAGAAAGGACTTTCAGGGAAGGAAATGAGGGGGTCGAAGGGGAGGCGTGCAAAGTGGGGGGGAAAGGCGGAGGGGGGAGAGACACCTGTGTTTATACACTTTCCCATGCTAATTTAAGGACAAGTAGTTTAGATTTAACTTTTTGTTTTTGTTTTAAAGCAGCATTTAAGAGCCAGGAAGGATGAAGAGAAGCTAACGAGAGAAAAAAAAAAGGGGGGGGGAAGACAACCTGCCCTTTTCCTTGTCATTGCAAACCGTTAAAGGATGAGAGGGTGAAATGATGAACTGGAGGAATGGATTGTGTCATTTAGGGTGCCTCTAGGGTGTGTATGTGGGGGGAGAGTTGTGTCACAGTCTTGAATGCTCTGCCCTTTAAAACCAAAAACAGACACAGAACTCTCCGAAAGCAGAAATCTACCTGGGCAGGTGGAAATTGCAGGGTGCTGCTCTTTTTTTTCCTTGAGGTGCTTACTTTTCCTCTGGCAGGGAGTTTGTTTTGCATTATGCATGGCTAGGGGATGGTAGAGGGTGAGACCAACATGCCCATATCTATCCATGCTATGGAATAAGGTCACCAAGTCCTGAACTGTTTATATCCCTTCCAGCGGCAACCCCCCCTTTTTTTCTTTCTTTCTTTATTTTTCTTTTCTTTTCTTTTTTCTTTTCTTTTTTTTTTTTTTTGCATTTTTGGGTGCTCAAAACCGAAGCCTTGCAAGGAGAAATCTAGCAGAAAGTTTTCCTTGGGATGCTGGCTTGTCTTCCAGCAGGGACTTTGCGCCTCTCCTTTTCTTAAAGCTTTAGAAATTGTGGTTTCTCTCTTTTTTTTGGAACCCGGCAATTCCGATTTGACCCCCGGTTGGAAAGGTGCGAGGTCCCTCTTCGTTTCGCTCCCATCCTTCCAGCTTTGAGTCATGAGCCAGAGCATACTTCTGTCGGTTAAAGGTTAGCAACGGAAGCGCCTCCTCTCCCGGTGCCAAAACTGTCCTATTCATGGAGTGTTTTGACAAAGGATTCGGAGGAAAGAGAGAGAGATCGGGACGGGTGGCAATCCAGTTTCCCCAAGCCAGTTCCTTCTAAAAGGGCTTGGACTCCGAATCCCATCACTCTTAGCCATCAGGAGATAGGAGAGAAGGCAGGTCTTTCATTTACAAAACCCTGGTGAATTTGGTTTCCCCAGCACAGCCGTAGCGAGTTTCAATCAAGGCCAAAACAAATAACGACCAAAAAGTTCATAGAAGTTATTGTCGTCCTGTGCGGCGGAGTCACATCCCTCCGAATCCATGACCTTTCAAAAGCCCTGCTATCAAAAGCCCTATTTACAGGTCTCACAAACTCAAGGGCATGGCTTCGTTTACTGAGTGGATCCGTCTCCTCTTTGGGTCTTCCTCATTCCCTACTTTTCCCAAGCATTCTGTTTCGGGGAGTCCTTTCTGCGTCTGTAACGTGTCCGCTGGCAATTCCTTCACTCCCTCACGAGCACAGCTTTTCCCACTGAATTCTCACAAGCGCCAGCCCTCCGAGGTAGGATGGGAGCCGAGAAAGACGGCGCGTTCCAGGGCTCCGTGTAGACCCGAACCCGGGACCTCTTGATCCTCTGAAGGCCAGAGGAACTCCCTGCCTTCTCCAAAGTGACGTCTCTGCATTTCTGGAGAAAGGAGAAGGCAGGCTCGGATGTAAATATTTCTGCAGCCGCTGGCTCCTCAAATAAAGAGCCAGGGGCTGCTGGAGTGTATCTGTCATATAAAATTTTACTGTATTGTAATTTTCAAGTGCTTTCCGGGGAAGGCAACAGAACACTGCCAAGCAAACCCTGTTTGGGGAAGCACGTTCGTTCATTTCTCAGCGTCCAGGGTCCCCCCCCTTTCACACCCCCAAATTGATGACCTCATTTGTGAGAAACAAAGAACCAAAATAATCCCCCCCCCCGGAGGAAGAGAAGGCCTGCCGGTACCCCTGGATGATTTACTGTTCTGGCCTCCTTCCTTTCTGATGAGTTTCCGGTCTGCATCAGGATTATTCTGTTTCTCTCTGTGCCGGATGAAGTTCAAGCCTCAGAGAAGGGTGGATTTAGAAGGGTCCCTTAAGGGTCATCTAGTCCACCCCCCAAACCCCCGTTTGATTCAGGAAAGTCATCTGGCAGGTCTTTTTTCATGGCTTAAAAAAAAAGAGGCCGTCTTGTTTTCTCTGTGTAGGGGCTGATGCTGGATCTTATTCAAATTAATTTAAGATCCCCCCCCTTTACTGCCAGTTTTACTACGCTGCTTTTAAGGGCCCCAAAGCAAAAGCAAAAAAAGAGAGAAAAAACCCTGAAAATGTTAAATAAACCGTTCAGAATCTGCTCCTTGAAGACTGTGAAGCTAAAACACAACAGATCCACCCTCACAATTAAAAATGATTGAAAACAGAAGCGGTGGCAGAGTAAAAGGGGAAAGATCACGCAGGATTTTTTAAAAGAAAAAACATTTCGGACTCATCTGTATGTCCCCTCCAGAGGGAAATTCCAGACATATATGGGATTTCTTTGGGGCCAGCACAGAAAAGGCGCCTGGTACGAGTAACCAGACCTCTGGATCAATCGACCTCCTTAGAGTCAGAATAGAATAAAAATGAGAAAATAAATGCAGGGGGAATCATTAGAAGAGGAATCATACATCACCCAATTGCAAGACGGAGGCAAATCAGCGAGAAAACTTTGGAAAGAGGCAGCTGTAAACCAAAAAAAAAAAAAATCAGAGGTGGGAAAGGTCATCATTAGGATTAACACTGTGGAAAGGGTGCAAGCTTTTGAGATATACAGGATTCTTCACTAAGGTAAATCAGGCAGGAGACCAGAGATGGGCCCCTTCTCCAGATAGGCTGTCAGGTGGCCATTCTCCCCCAGACCCTCGCTAGTCTTGTTGGTGCTTAAGGATAATGGGGGTTGTAGTCTGGTAACAACTAGAGGATTAAAAGCGGGCCAGCTGGAGTTATTGTATGTACAGAAAACAGGAGACCGGAGGCAAGGGTTGTAAAAATATCCGCAAATCTGGCCGGATGCTGTCTGAAGGTAGACACACTCTTGAGAGATGAGGAAATCCAGCAGAGAAGGGAGCTGTAAAGAGATCCGTTTACACCTAAGGGTTTTGTGGGGTTTTTTGCTGGGATGTGAAGCGAACAAGACTCTCCCGTTATCTCCCAAGACAAAAACTGAAGAGAGGATTTAAGAACCGCTTTGCCGGATTAGACGTGAGGGCCTGGTCATTGCCTCCTGAAGTTGTTTACTGGCAACAGATGGTGAGAAGCTTCCGGAAAGTTAGCAAAAAACACGAGACGCGAATGTGAGTTTGCTTCTTCCCCTTTGCAGCAATCCCGTCCCCACCAGGCTGTCAGAGATAAAGTGCTGATGGCTATGGAGGCTCCACAGAAGGGAAAGAGGTCAGTGTTTGGGTTCTGGTTTCAAATGCACCAAGGCCCTTCCCTCTGAAGGAGCCCACCCCGTAAGAATTATGGGATGGCTTGTCAGCTCAGGTTGCAAAGCACGGTAGCCTAGAATCCGGGGAGCGATAGAAATCCTTCACTCACTGGAACCGAAGTGGTACAGAGACACCCCAAATGGCACACAGCCCTAATCTATGAATGGAGAAAATGGGAGGGGGCGAATGCTGTCTGGGGGTAATGGGATTTGTAGTCCCCAGCAGGATCCCCACCCACCCACCCCAAGCATTGATGTTAACCAAACCAGCAGAATATCCAGATCTCTGGCTGAGAATCCGACTGTAAAAACCCAGCCTCTTTCCTACTTCTCCGTCCAGAAAGGTGGAAATCTGGAGGCTGGTGGTAGAAGTGGCAAGAGGTTGGATTTAACATGTCTTCCCCACCCCTTTTTCCCCCCTTTCTGTTGCTAAAATAAAACTGTTTCCTCTGGACTCTCTCCCGTCCTTCCCTTTTATCACCCACCGAGCGCTCGTAAAGACTTCACCATGCTTTATCTTTTTACAAGTTGGAGGAGAAATTTTCGGAGAGGAAATCGGGGTGTCATCCTTTCCCAAGGTGCATTAACTCTCCACTACCCCTCCCCGATCTGTTTGGATCGAGCACAGGTGAGAATATCGTGTGCCAATCTGTGCAGTAGTAGGTCTGCAGACCCTCAAGTAAATCGCATGGGGATAAGGATCAGTCTGTGAGCTTCTCTCTCCATCTATGCAAAGGTGGAATCCAGCATAATTTGGGGGCATGACTTCCTTCTCTCTCCCACTACCTCTCAATGTCCTCCCAAAATTTGCACCCACATATCGGAATTTACTCCAGAGACCATGAAGTGTGGAATTTCCCTTTACATCCACATAAAGTTCCTTTTTAATCCCCTTCCAGTGCCTTTTCTTCCAAGAGGTTCCCAAACAATTTCCACCCTTTTGAAAACCTTGGTTTATTTCTTGTAACGTTTTGTTCCGTGATTGTCTTTAGAGCTATAGCACTTTCCCATTCGGCCACGGTTAGGTCACCCCCGTTAAAAGCTTTTGATTCCCCATTAGGACTCTTTCGATTCTCAATTACTTTTTAATGCATGAACTTTACCGAGGCTCGCATGGGACGGACGGCAGCCCCTGAGGCGGGCAGACACCTGCAGAGGAAAGCTTAGAGGTGAGCGCTATACCACCTCCAAAACAACAGCTTAGTTAGGACAACCACACTAGAAGCAAAACAAAAGGATGCACCCATTAAAAAGAGTTTTGCAAAAAATAACAAAACTGTGTCACATCCCCTATTAAAACTTCCAAGGTTTGTTGACATGTTTGTGGCTGTATTATTTACAGCTGGGAGGCCTCCCTTGATCTGAAAGGAGAATCCGGTCTGACCCGATGGTTGTGCTCTTCTTGCTTCAGCACTGGAGATTGTCCAGAGCCCTAGAATCTTTCCGGGGATGGAGAAAACTATTCCAAGCATGTCCTCGCTCTCTTTCGACTATCTCCAGCTGGGGCGGCCGGCTGGATGGAAGCGGCCTATTTCCTTTCTCTACGAAAAGCCACTCACACGTCTGTGTGTGTGTGTGCTTGTCGAGCGACTCAGCTCTTCTTCACTCTCTGTTTGGAAATCTCTCCTCTCCTCCCCGGAAGCTAGATCTCATCCTCATCATCTTAGAACTCCACAGTTGGAAAGGACTCTATGGATCATCCGAGTCCAGCCCCTTCTCCAGGAGGCCCCGTGGGGGATTCGAACTCCCAACCTCTAGCTCCACAGCCCAGAGAGACCTCCACCTTTCAGCTCTCTGGCAGTTCTCATCTCCTGGCTATGCTTTCAAAATGAGGAAACAAAGCCTGGGTCATGGATCAAGGCTTCCCACGCCAGGTCTGTGCTTGTCAGCCTCACCTGGTTCACCTTCCGATTTTTCTTGCTCTTTTTGGCCTGTTTCGTGAGTGCAGAAAGCTTGCCAGGAGGTTAATGGATCAGCCTTAAGTAAGAGGAAGCCGACGTCTTTTTCAAAGTCTTCATCAACATCCCCCCCCCCGGAAGGGTTGGGGGAGAGATCCTCAACACAGGACAACCTCTGTCGAAATCACCCTCTCAGGAGTCGGTTGAAAGATGATACTGGAGGCCTCCGGGATTTGGAGAAGGTGAAACCACGCTGGTTTTGTAGGAAAAGCAGTGGGGCAGATTTGGAGAAATCCGGATAAACCTTCTGATCACTTTTGCCCGTCTCTCGGAGGAAGCCTCTAAAGGCTGAACGGTTTGTGGATGTTTCTCAGATGTTTGGGGATGCAAGTTATTGAAAGGGGGGGTGACCCCTAAACCTTGCCCCAAACCAAGTGGGGCAGGAAAGAGACTCTGGTGGATCCACCAGAGGAAGGATCCAGCTTTTCTCCACTGAGCACAAGGCCTGTACCTCTGTAGACGGTGATCCCACGTCACTCCTTAGTGCTGTGAACAACGGACACCATTCTAGCATCTCGGTGGTGGTGGTGACACACACAGAGGGAACCAGGCCTGGCGTAATTGACAACACATGCACCGACTCGCAGCCGCATCGGCCCTGCCTTACCCTCGTTAGCGGGTTCTCCTCAATGGGGTTTCCACTTGGTATGGACAGCCATCTTTTTACATAGCTGTGGTTCTCCACACATCAAGCACATTGGGAAGTTCTCGTTGCTCTTCGGAGGAAGGATCACAACACAACTGTTCTGATTTTTAAAGCTGGTTTCCCGGGAGGCCATTGAAACGAGCCAAGCCCACATCCGGGACCCATAGCATGCCTTTCGGGCGCTCGTAGCTTGCACTTATTTTCCCCAATAGCTTCTTTTTTAAAAACAAATCTCATCACTAGTCTGAGAGTCCCCACCCCACCCCCGTAGAGGATAAAATGCTCAGAGTGTATGTTACTTAATCCGTGCACCTGAATTGGGGGGGGTCGAGGGGGGGAATCGAGTCCGGAGGAGAGGGGACCACGGGAAGGGATTAGGTGGCACTGTTAGCATACTCTCCGAGGCAATGCTTCGTACCAGGATTTTTCCTGGTAAAACAGAACCATCTGGCGGCGAAGGGAACAGCTCTGGTTTGTGTTATGGCCTGGATGGAGGTGCCTGAGAGAGAGAAACAGAGGGACCTGTTCCTAATCATCCTGTTAATTAGATTCATCATTCTGTGGGGATTACGCACAAAGACGCTTTAAAATGTCTCTTAGTCCGTTTTTCAACCGGAAGTGAGAAAAACTTGAGTGGCGTCACGGTCAGGATCCGCCCTGTATTGAGTCACGACGTAACTTCAGGCCTGTTTTTTTCCCTCTCTCTCTCTCTCTGATCCTACCTCACTAGGTTGTTGTGAGGCTACAATGGCCATGTATGTTGATGCCCAAACTCAGCAGTACTGTTAGCACATCGTTAGAAGCAGAGATCCCTTAAAAGGTGAAAACCATTTGTTTATCCTTGCCTCACTGAGCATGATGCAAATGAGCTTCCTTTTGTTTTGCGATTGGTCACTGGTGGGTCAACATGGGATTCATTTGCCGGTCTGCTTGCTTGGGCATGGAGCTTTGATGGAAGTGCGTGTCCAGAGGGAAAATGTAGCAACAACAGGTTTCCTAAGTGTGTCATTTGGACATGAACTACAGTGCCTGGTCCCCATCAAAGCAAAACTACCTGAAGGGGTTTGAGTGAGAAACGGGGAAATTAAGGTTATTTAATTACCATCAAGAAAACTTCTCCTGCTACTGGGCAACTGACTGAGGATCAATCTCCATTTTCCGGTGGTTTTAATCCCTTCTGATTTTGCCAAGACAAACATGGAGTTCTGGATTTCTCTCCCTTTGCACACAACATCTCTGAACCGGGCCAAGCTTGTCTCTTTCAGGTTTGGGGCTGAAGTCCAAACTTGTAGATCGGGGAGAAGCTGAGCCAAAAATTATCCTGCAACTGAAACAACTGGATCCTTTCTTCTCTTCTCTCTGGTGCAGTGCGTAAACAGAAGGCGAGTTCGAGACACGTCGGGCGCCTGGCATTGAAAAAGTTCACGTTGCGTGGCCGGATCTCATCAAGGACAAGGCGTCTCACAACCCATGTCAAGACTAAGGATGTGAAGACAACCCTGCTAAATTCTGTGGCTTTGTTGATTTGGGCTGCCTTCACCCCCACAAGGCACCTTTGCGGGGGATCGGAAAGCCCTGCAAGATTCCCCTCCTGCAGAGGAATTTTCTCTCTACTAAAGTTTACATTTCTACTCCGGAGATGCAGAGCGGCTGCTTTTCTCCCATCCTGGAATACGACAAGGTCCTTTTCTGCTCTTTTTCCCCACCCTGAGCAATCTTCTCTTTCTCTCCGTGTTTATTTAAAAATATATTTTTTAAAAAATGGAAGGCCTGTTTTGATTTTATATTAGAAATATTCTCTCTCTCTCTCTCTCGCTTGCTCTCTCTCTCTCCCCAAAACTTTCCTTAAGCTCTTTTAATCCGGCCCTTTCCGAAACATCTTGACAATGTCTCTTAACAGACAGACTGGGAACGCCGCCGCACGACTTTATAATGCCGAGGGGGTAAATTGGAAAAACAGATCGTCCCGATGCTCCCGCGCCGCCGCCCCCCCTTCCTCTGCTGCCAGAGCCAAGCTGGCTGCTGTTTGGCCGAAACGCCCCCTCCTCTTGAGTTTTATAGGTTTTTAATAAAAAGGTGTGTGTGTGTCCCCTCGTGGATTGCTGTTTTTGGTGGTGAAGAGGGTCGAACGAACGAGGCCTGTGGTGCTTCTGAAGGCCACCTTTCCACATCGTGGGGGGGGGGCGTGCTTTCTTTGCTTTGCACAAAAACCCCCACCCCCCCACGATCCGCACTCGGGGTTGCCTCTCGCCGGCTGTGCAAGAAAGCAAGGAATTCTCCTTCGGGGTTTTTTTCCCCACATCTGGGAAACACGTGGACTTCTGGAAGGTGAAGATCTGGTAGCAAGGTGGACACCGTGGCTGCATGGAGAACTTGCTTCTCAGGACCATGGCTGGGGTGGATTCGCAATCTGTGTCCCGAAAAAATGCACTTGCCACAGATTCGTACTGAACGGCTTTGCCCCCCCCCCCCCCGTGCTTCTATTTCTCTCCCATGTTGGTGGCCACAAATCGTCGTTTAAATTATCCTTTAGAATCCGCTGGGCCCCCTTGCAAGCGGGACACCAGGCCTTTCTTCCGCAAGCATTCGGCCGTGCCCAAATTGGGTAGCGGAGACCAGCCTCCACTTCTCCTTGGGAAAAGGCCCCAAATCTAGGGGAAAAAAGACCATATTTGGCTTTTCACGCTGTCCCCAACTGCAAATTAAATCTCTGGGGGCTTTTAAAACAAATAACCAACTTGTTTCGGACACACGTGGGGCCCGATTTCGCTGCCAGGCAGGCGGGAGACTCACACGAGGGTGGAAAAACTGTGAGAGGAGGGGAAAAAAATCCGTTCCCTCCCCTCAAATCTTCTCTCCCCCCCCCCAAAGGCTGTGCTTCCCATAAACTGTGTATTTCTCACCGAGAGGGAGTTGTAGCAAAGGTTCGCCTCTGGATAAGTCAGGAATGGTCGTTTATTTAATGTTCAGCCAAACTCCAAGCGGACGAATTTTCAGAGAAGGCAAAAGGCTGCTCCGAATGTTTGGATTGCTCAAAAACACAAGTGGTACAGATATATATTTTTTCTTTTTTTCTTTTTAAGGATGCAAAAAGTCACCAAGGCACAGATGGGTTCCTCTTCGCACGAGATTAGACAATTGTGTATTTACTTTTAGGAGGGGGGGAACCTTTTCATCAAGAAGCTTTTGTGCTTAAACCCCCCCCCCCACACACACACAATAGCAGCCTTCTTTTTTGGCAGCCTTGAGGACTAGAATCTTGGCCAAGAGAGGGTTATTTTGTCTGCTTCTGGCCACACAGAAACCGGGGCATGAAGTGATGTCATTTCAGACGCCGTGCGGATAGAGCAGTGATTCGTCCAACGAACCTTCGTGCTCTCGTTATTTTGTGTCCAGGGTTTGCAGAGGACGAAAACTTGAAATATCCTGGCGCAGCCTTTTCATTAATCGTGTTACCTGTATGCAAAGGTTGGAAGTAACAGCGGTAACCATCATGGCCTGCTTTATCCCACAACGCAACTGACGTTATACAATTTTTTTAAAAAGTCCGGAACTTTTACCCACCTCTGCAAAGTGGTCACAAAGCTGGACGGATTCTGCTGAGCCAGCCTGATCCGGATCGTACCCTGTGGAGATGCGGCCAATGTTTCGTTTGCTCTATGGGTGGACATGGGAGAAAATGGCCCCCTTTTTTGGTTGTTTTGTTGTTAGGGAAGCCGTCCTTTGAAATAAAGTGATCGGGAAAATCCCAAAATGGAAGCGAACAGACTTATTTTATTCGCAAGGCGAACGGATTTATTTCTACTTGAGCTTTGTTGGGTCATAAACCACTTCCTCGAATGCCCTGGTGGAACTATTTTAATGTGGTCCTTAGCATGTCATGTTACTTCTGTTCCCTCCTGCCTCTGGTTTATTGTTATTTATTCTTTTCTTTTGCCAAACGCTGGGACTGGAAGTGGCTTCACACCACACGCTTTGGAAACGCAGGGCGTGGTAACATCCGAATTATACGGCTATTGTAAACAGCTTAAAAATATAATCATAGCCTGCCGAGTCGGTTCTGACTGGTGGCGACCTTCCCTAATCGTGAAACAGGTTTTCACTGTCGAATACCCATCCATTTCAAAATAAATTAAAAGCAAATTAAAACGAATGAACAGGGCTGTTCAGGTTTGCCTCTGGTCCTGGGTATCTCTTTTCGTGCAAAATCTAAACTCGGACTAAATCTGGGGGGGGGGGTTAATCCATCTCCCCACTGCTGTGTACCCCAAAACCTATTCCAGAAGGCTCCTAGAATTGTTTGTTGAGGGGCAGAGTCAGGTGCCCTTTGCAAGACCTGAGCTGCCAGGCCCATCATAAGAGCGCTTTGCAAGACCTGAGTGTAGTTTTTTCTTCTCCCCTCCCTCTGGAGGTGGTGCCGTTTAAAGTCTGCCTCGCTCTATCCCTTCTCCGCTTTTGTTTTCCAGATTTTCAATGTCCTGAGTCCGTCTAAGATGAAGGTATGGAAACTGGCAGCTATCGTCTCCATGGTCTTTAGCTCCATGCTGTCCGCCTTGGTGTGCAGAGACCTTCTCCGTGGGAGCCCCCTAAACGCCTTCTCCTCTGCCTCCTCTCCGCTCTTCCCCAGAACATCATCCTCATCATCCTCCCTAGCCGGAGGCCCAAGGCGACACCCCCGGGATCTGAGGCGCCGGCCTTCTCTCCTCGCCCAGTGTAAGCAGATGTTTGCCATCTCTCTTAAGTTTCTCCTCTTCATGGTTTGGAAAAAAAAGGTTACTTTCCCCTGTTTTGGATGACAGCTCTGAGGATTAGAGGCCATGTTGATGAGAGGTTTATTTTTTTTTAAGTTACATCCAGTCTCTTAAAAAAGCCCCAAGAACCTCCAGTTGGAAACAGAGCTTGGGCAGTTACTTTTTAAAAAAGCAAAAAAAGCAGTTATTGTTACTGTTGCCACTTCAGGACTCCAAAAGTAGTTGGTTACACAGATGGTAACAGTTTAATCGAAGCAACCCCGTGCTTCTCCTATGATACTCAAGTAGTTACTTTTAGTTACTTATTTTAGACTGTGACAAGGCATTGGGTTGAGGTCGAAAACACATCTAAGTAACTAAAAGTTACCACTACAGGTTTGACATGGTTACATTGCAACTGCAAAGTTAGCCTTTCATCACCACAGAAACGAATGAACGAGAAGTAACCCACTGCAAGAAACTAACCCCTGGTTCCAAAAAGTAATGAATAAAAAGTAACTTGTAACAAGTAACTTGTAACCTTCCAGGCCCAGTAATAGGAAGGTTCTAATGGTTTTGTGGAAGTTGAAGGAATTAGGAGAAAGAGTTGTATGCAGAGCATTAAGGAGAAAAGTCCAGAAAAGTTACTTTTTTTGACCAGGACTGCCACAATTCCCCAGTTGACATGTCTATTTTTAATAGCAAGGTTTCAAAGGCATATCTTTCAGAATGTGCTTGCTTACAAATTAGAATATGTGCGCGCACACACACATGCAAGACCGTGTAATTAAATACCACAACCATCCCAATCAACTCTTATTTAGTAGAAAGATAATCCCGTTTATAACGAGGCAATGAAATCAAGATGTGAGCTTCCCACGTCAGCGTGGGGGGGGGGGGAGCCTGGGCCAAGCCAGGACTCCTCTGAAGGGTATCGAGATGGGATTACAGGGTTTCCCCCCCCCCTCCGGCCCACCTCCCCACCCCGCTGGCCTGCCAGCCTTGACTTGGTTTTAATTTGGGGTTTATATATGCCTTAAGAAACGGATTTAATAAGCAGTTGATTGGGGTTGGATTTCTGGATGGCATGACCTCCCAACCTGAAAAAAATGTGGAGGGAAAGAATCTTTTTTTTTGGGGGGGGGACTACATTTCCCATGTTCCACTTGAATACTGAAGAAGAACCAACTTTCCCAAACTGGGTCTAATCCAGCAAGCAGTATTTTAAATTCTGTATTTTTTTTTTATGATGATGATATAAGCTGGCTTGGGTCCTTTTAAAAGAGAAAAGCGGGGTAAAAATATTCTAAATAGATATAAATCAAATAAGTGCTTTCCATTAGAGTTATACGGGACCTCAGTGTGTGGCGAAAAGCCACAGGAGTGTTTCATTCCCTTTGTTTATATCTTCATTTCTGTGTTTATGACACTAATTTAATCTGTCTTTCACCTTTAACAAAGAGAAAAAATTTAAAGCATTTAAGGTAGGTAAGCAGCAGGGCTAAGATGAAGCCAACACAATAAAACTACCTTTTATGGTGTGCATCTGGGGAACTCCCAGCCACAAGATGTGTCTAGAACATGCATGCTGAAGGGACGATGGGTCAGGATCGAACCAGTGGCCAGCCTCACCCAAAGCAGGAGCTACCAATTCAGGTCAATTCTTGATTTCCCCTGATCTTCGGGCCCTTTTACTCGGCTTCTCAAGAAATTCTGTGATTTCTGTTTCGGGTCAGAAGGGGTGCGTTTCGTGACCCTGGAAAAAGGTTCACCAAATTCGAGCTTCCAGCAAACAAACACAGAGGAGCAGGAGGACGCGAGGGAACAAACAAGGGGATCAGAAGAAAAAACCACTGTATTTACTTGCTGAAAACTGCAGGCGAACAAGGGAGTGACATTTCCAGGGGTGGGGGTGGGGAAGGAAAATCTGAACCAAACCAGAGAGAGAAAATAGAGAGAGAGGGAATATATAATGTGGCAGGGGGGAAGCGCATTGGCCTGCGGGCAGAGAGATCTACGCCTGGGTCCCTTACAGAGCTGTGAAGCCTCAGGACAGCCCCAGGTTCGATCCTTACCCCCTTCCATTTGGGTTGGGACTGCTATAATCCCATCTTGTGGCAGGGGGTTCCCTGGACTCACAAAATAAAGAGGAGGGGGACTTTCGACCTCTCTCTGCCTCTCTCTCTCTGATCTACCTCTATATTTCTCTCTCTCTCTTTTTGAACACCCGTTCATGCTAAGTTAAGTTCCTCATTCTCCATCTTTGGCTCTGTGTTTTCATTCCTTTCTCTCCTTGCTAATTCTCGTCTTCTTTTCTTTCCTTTGAAAATAAAAACGTTGGATCCCCCCCCTACAGATAGCACACTCTTCGAGAGCTACACGGAGGGAGAAATCCGCCAGCTGATTTCCACCCTGATCGAGCGCTACAGCCAGTCCATGAACTCCGGTGGCCACGAGCTCCCCCTTTTCGCCCGGGCTGGCAACCGGATGAAGCGGGCCAAAGCCCGCCACAAGCCCTGCTCCCTCAAGGAGCTGGAGGTGACGGTTAGCGAACTGGGTCTGGGTTACGAATCCGACGAGACGGTGCTCTTCCGCTACTGCAGCGGAACCTGCGACTTGGCTGTGCGCAACTATGACCTCTCGCTGAAGAACGTCCGAAGCATGCGGAAGATCAAGAAGGAGAAAGTGCGGGCCCGGCCATGTTGCCGACCCCTGGCGTACGACGATGACGTCTCTTTCCTGGACACGGGGAACAAGTACTACACGGTCAACGAGGTGTCGGCCAAGGAATGTGGCTGCGTGTGACGGAGGAGGAGGAGGGAAAGAGGGCGTAACACAGAGGGGAGCGAAATTCTCCGTCGCACGGTTCATTAGAAGCTGCCGAGGGAAGACCAGTTGTCCAAAGACAAGCGAGAAAGAGAGCGGGGAATGAAAATATAAAAATATGAGAGAGGGCGGTGGAGACACTCGCACTCGGAACAGCAAAGAGAGGACTGGTTTTGATATACACCTCTGTGCTAGCGATGGACGCACGGCCTGCGTATCCGTTGGAATAGCCGAAGCCATATCTTTCTCGCAAGGGGATGCCCAGTGGCACAACACCGGAAGGATGGCCATCGGGGCCCAAAACCGTCGTTACGGCAAGTCCATTATCGGAACCGGAGCTCCTGTAAGAGGTGGAATCCTTTCGTCTCTTCTCAACTGACGTTCATGAGGTCTGTCCGGTTGCAGTTCAGCTTTTCCTTTTCACTTGGCTGCAGGGCATGAAGAGAGGAGAACAGGCATCGTTTGCAAATTGCTTGGGCCAGTACAGAAGTTTTGGAGGAAAAGCGTCTTTGGAGGGAAACTGTTTTCTCAGCTCCTATTTGTGAAGTCAGTGTCTGGTTTATTTCCGTCTTCGGTTCCTCACAACAGAGAATGAGGTGTTTTTCCCAGGGCAGACGGGACACCATAATCCACTGCCTTGTTGCCGCATTCATGCCGTGTTTTTTCAACTCCGTAACCGGAAAATGAGAAGAAGCCATTTTCCTGTGAGATCTCTCTGCTTTGGTAAAGCGGACGCAAAATCTTTATTTCGGGCAATTTTGAAGCCAGGCGGTTCATTTGATTCCACACATGCCAAACTTTTCAAAAACGTGTGGAGGAAAAGATCAGCAATCCAGAGAATTATCTCTCGGACCGTAAGATCATTATCCTATCTTTATTTTAATGTACATTTACAACAGTCTGGTGTAATGTGTATTTGTGTCTGTGTGTCTCTGTGTGTGCATATATATGTGTATGTGTGAGAGAGAAAGAGAGTGTATCTCTCTATATATTTGGTATGTATTTCTCAATATTTCAAATATACTGTATATGAGTAATGTAGATACCGGTTTGAGATATTGAGAGATACATACTTGGTTCTTCCATTCTGTATGAGATATTGCATCAGCTTCTCCAAAAGACAAGGCTTAAGGCCGAGTTCCTTAATTTTTGGAGAGCAGAAAAAGACACGTTTTCTTGATTTAATATCAGAGGAATGACCAGGTTGGGGGATGGGGTGAGGTCCAAACTGAATGAGAAAGAAGGCATAGAGGCAGAAGGTCCCAAGTTTGAATCTCTGTACCTCCAAGATAGGGCTGGGAAAGGAAAAGACATCTAGGGAGTGCCTGTGAATGAGGGAGAGACGGGCGTGAAAATCCATGAGGACTACCGGCTTAGTGAGGGAGTGAAGCACCCCTTGGATCACCACAAACGAGCCTTTGTTTTTTGTACGGGACGTGTCTTGCCCTTGGCCTTGGACGGTGGGGCCCGCTGTTGGGATCAAGTCAATTCCCCGGGGAGCTTTCCCGCAATAGACGAACGGGTTTTTACGCCTCTCCCTCGTTGATTTTGCTTTTTTTCCCTTCAACCCGGGAAGGCAGCCAAAAAGGGCCAGGCCGGGAGTGGGGATAGAAGAGGATGGAAAAGGCAAGTGTTTCTCATCCAGGAGACAAAGAGATCTCGTGCGGGCAAGGCAGAAGCTCGGGGATCCATTTATCTGGGGGGTGGGTGGGTGCAGGAGTAAACAAGGGCGACCCGGCTGTGAGAGACACAGCATGTGCTGACGGTCGGGGTTACATCCCGCATTCATGGCGAGCCATCCTGGCCGCACGTCTTAGGGGTCTGGGGGGGGAGAGCAGAGGACTTGTTTGAAGTGGGTGGGGGGAAAAGAAGCGTCTGGATAAAATCAACCCCACAGCGGGGTCCTCACAGGGGTTTACACCACGGCTTAGACTCTTGGTGAAGCTTCCTAGCAACCCCAAGGGGCCAGATTCTGTTCCGCAGAGGTTGTTCATGGCCTCGGGCGAGCAGAGCATCGGGAGCAATCATATCCCCGGGCAGACCGTCGGTCCACCTCATTTTAATGCTGCCCAGACCGGAGACGCCGTGGATTGAACCACGCCAAGGCAACAGGGCTGTGCCGCAGCCTTTCTCTTAAAGAGAAATCAAGTTTCTAGTCCTCGTGGATCGGCACAAAGGCCTGGCTTAAACAGAAGCCAAGGAAGGCGCCTCCTTCGGAGTCCGAGCTTTGGCCGCTCGGGGTCGGCCCCTAGGGCAGGCAAAGGGCAGCCCTCTGTCTCTTGTTGGGCAGCAGCCCCCATCAGCCTGAGCCGAGGATGTTGGGTGCTGCAATCCAACCACCTCTGGCCCTTCCCGGATCCATGTCGATCCATGTGATCTTGCATTTCAAGGCAGGAATCGGTGGATCCAGGAACTCAAGACCAAAGCGGGGAAGGCCTCTAACTCTGATTCTTCCTTCGCCGGCTCACTTTTTCTCTCTGGGGAGGGTTTGTTTTTTTTAACTTCCTCTGTGCATCTCTCTCTCTCTTTTTCTCTCTCTCTCTCTCTTTGTTTCTCCTTCTCCAAACTTGTTCAGTCTGCCCGGATGCGTCTCCAACAACGGGGGCCTGTTTTAAAGATGCTTTTTCTCCCTTGCAATGTTTTCCTGAAAAACCCTGGTCAACCTGGCCTCCTTTTTCTAACCCTCTCCCTTTGTAGTACAATTTTGCCACACATTTTCTAAAGATCAGAGAGAGAGAGAGAGAGAGAGAGAGAGATGTGGGAGCCAACACCCCCCCCATGTTCCCGGTTCTTTGCCCTCGGCCCGTGGTGGCTGCACGGATGGCTCCAAACGGCCCGCACTCACTCCCAAAGACGGGCTCAGCTTCTCGTGGCCCATGAGTTTGATCCAGCTTTCTTTCTTTCTCTCACTTTTTTTTACAAGACCGCAACCGTGTCATGGAAGCCTTTTTCCCACATTCTGTTCTTTTCTTTGGCGCAGCTTTCCCGGCCGGGATCCAGATGGCCTAAACCCCACCGAGCACTCCCATGGCCAGTAAATTGGGTTAACCCCGGAACAAGAGGCCGCGAAACCGCATGCAAGATGGCATATCGGCGTTTGAGGGGCCTTGAAACAGTGACCCACAGCCATACGTGACCTCTGGGAGGGCCGGGTTGGGGCAACCTAAGCCAAGAGAGGGAGCAGAGGTGCCCATGGGCCCGAGATGTGGGAGCCCACCCTCTTCTGATCACGATTCACCTACAGGAGGCCAGGTCTTCCCTTTTTTCCCTCTGTCGCCAACTTCTTCCCTGCCACCCGACTTCTGCACATGGCAGGGAGGGGGAATTCTAAGCCCGATGGCTCTGGCGTGGACATTTGAAGGAATGACGTCTCCGGAGGGAAAACCGTGTTGTCCCTTCCACACGACATGTTCACTATAGCATATGGGTCTGACCCTAGCTATTGATTTAGATCGACCTTCTCCCCACAGTATCTATTTTTCCCACCCCCCACCCCAAAATACCAGGTCTTTCCACCCCCTAGTTTTTTCACTGCCTGGGTGCTGGTCCCGTTGTCCCATGGATCTGATGCAATCTCTTTCTATATTATCGTTATAGATAAACTATTTATTCAAAGTAACTTATGATATTTATTTAGGTATCACCCAGTGCATTCTGCCTTCATGCGTTGAAGGGGTGGGATGGGGAAAAACCCATCCGTTTTGCTTCTTTCTTCCCTGACCCCTCTTGCTTTCCTAATTTATTGCGCACAGAGACACACCCAAAAACTGTGCCAATGTTCACACATTGGGCTGCGTTTTTTACCATTGTTATTTCCGAACAAAGAAGGAGTTTGGGGGGGGGGGGGAGCAATGCAAATTAAGAGAATAAAAAAGTCAACGCCTTTCTTGTTTTCAAATGCGTTCTATTGATGTTTTCCAAGATGCAAACAATTATTTTTAAGATGCAAGGGGGGAAAGACTTGATGTTCGTTGTTACGTTGGTTTTCCGTCAGGAGGGAAATAAAACCGTGCGGCTTTCCGCCATCTGAGGGTCGTTAAAACCAGAAGCAAATGAGAGAAGGCTAGGTTTTTTAGTTTTGTTTTTTTTAAAACCTCATGATTGAGGAAGAGCTTCCTGAGAATAAGGGGTGTTCAACTGCACAACAGAGTCCCCCGACAGCAATGGGTTCTCCTTTGCTGGTGGTTTTTGAGGTGGAATGGCTGCCTGTCTGGGCTGGTTCGGGTTCCTACTCCTTACCTCGTTTGGGGTCAGTCTAGATGACCTTGAGGACCATTGCAATTCTGATTTTTTTCAGACCCCAAAGACTGCCCTGGGTAAGTAATTCCTCTTGGATGTTGATGTGATTTTAGATTTAATAACAATCACACACACACCCTCCTTAAAACGAGGTGCACCGCCTCATTTTAATTGAGGCATACCTTTCTTCTCGGCCCCACAAGAACCAGGAGGCCCTGATTCTCCCTGGAGTCCTCCAGACTTGAGGACTAGAAACTTGGGTTTCACGTCAAAACCTGGAGAAATCAGGGACACACAGACACTGTCCTGAAGCAAGATCAGAAAAACGTACTCTCACATTTATTTATTTTTTAAACTTTGAAGAAACTGAACCATTAGGAATGGCAGTGTTGGAAAGCCCCAAAGATTTATATCGGGGTTTTTTTTGGGGGGGGGGTGTTGGCGGGATGGAAAAAATGCTCCGTTTACATTTCTGCTTGTGCCACCCAGATTTTCGACAGGCAAGGAAGAATCGGCAGGCGGGCGGGCGATGGAGGAGCCCGGCTCTCACATCCTAAGCTACATGCTTTGTAAATATTTTATTAAACATCCTTGGGAGGGTAATAAATCTCCTTTCCTTGAAAAACGGGGAAGGCGTGCCAAACAGGCCCCAAAGAGGAGCAAAAGAGAAGAAAAAGAAAGTTTTTTTGTGGGGGGGGGGGGAAGGCTGAAGTCAAGAAAGGGAGAGACGGCAAAGCCAGAAAGGTAACTTTTTTTTCTCTTCAGAATCCCTTAAACCAGCATGGCTGGTCAGTTTCTGCCTTTCTGGCTGTGGCCTTCTGGAATTCATATCCCACTTTTTAGCCCATCCTCCTTCATCCTTGCTTGCACAGGTTGGGGACGATGGGGATTGTAATCCAAGAAGATCTTAGGAAGAGAGCAAATGTTGACCTTTACACTTTTATCCTGCTCCCAATTTTTCTAGCTTTGTACACTGTTCCTACTCTTTCTCCGTTGTTGGTGGGTTTTCCCCCCTTTTCCTTCTGCATCTGTTATTCTGCATTTTACGAGATATATATATATATATTTCCAAAGCTAGTTTGGGAGCTTTCTTGGCTTATTAGCGATAGGTCTTAAAAAAAAACACACACACACATACATACATAAATATAAACACTTAGCTGGTTGGAGAGCTCAGTGGGTGAGGTGCCAGGCTATGGAGCCAGAGGTTGGGAGTTCGAATCCCCCACTGGGCCTGCTGGGGGATTGCCCACTTGGGCAAAAGTTACACCGTCGCCCCAGGGCTGCTCCCAGAAGAACGGCATGGCGAAACCACTTCTAAGTTCTCACTACATAGAAAACCCCAAAAGGGTTGCCATAAATCAAAACTGACTTGATGGCAGCAATTATTATTATTATACACACTTAAATATACACCCCCACCACCCACATACGCAGGGTTTTCCTCTCTAGCCCAGGGATTTGAAAAAGAAAACACAAGCTGGTTTTGCTCCAGAGCAAATAAGCCTCCCACTAAACGGAGGGAAATGACATGAGTTGTCGGGAAAGTAAACTAGAAAAAAAAACCCTGTGAGGACTTCTTGCAGGCAGACGAAAGCGCTCGGTACCCAAGGAGCAAGCTGATCTGTCAACACCCTTCCGAACTGCAAGGATTCAAGAAACCCAGGAAAACGGAGGTGGTGGGGTAAATTTTGTGCGCCAGGTTTCCTCCCAAGCCAGGCCCGGGTGTTTCCCCGAAAATGTCCAGACGGCTCCAGAGCCCACCCGGAAGAATGTGTTTCGATGATCAGCAGCCTCCGTTTTTCCATAAGGTCACCACCGGCTGCCACATGTCAGACATATTTCCCCTACCCAGCAGAACGTCTCCCGCTATGAAAGAGGCCAGCAGGACTAGTTTGGAATATTTCAGGATCG
This sequence comes from Pogona vitticeps, assembly GCF_051106095.1. NCBI lineage: Eukaryota > Metazoa > Chordata > Lepidosauria > Squamata > Agamidae > Pogona > Pogona vitticeps. The sequence goes on along the minus strand of NC_135789.1, from coordinate 14,685,229 downwards.
GGGCATGTAAAAATCTGGCAAAATTGCCACCTCGAAATTACTCCTCCCGCCCAAATTCTAGTGGACAATTTAAAGCTCCCATCAAATCCGAAACGTGCAGGCTTGGTGAAGTCATTTAAGGCTGGGCACTCCCAATGTTTTGGAGAACAATTCCCATCATCCACCGGAACAGGGGTGGGGAGAAGGGGATTTGTACTCTGAAGCACGGGCCTGCCTACCACTCCCATAATTTCCGAGGCTGGAGGCTCGGGGGCCAGATCTACACCACGGATGCCTTGCTGCCACAGCCTCATGTTTTATTTTTGGGGTTGCCACCCTAAGACGTTGTTTCCCCCCCCACGCCGCCGCGGCAAACCGTTCCAGGCGCCGCTGCGTGTCGGATTCCTTCACGACCAGACTCATCCCGAAGTTTGTAGCATTAGGTTTCAACCTAACAGGGAGAAGGTTTGACATTTTCCCTTCATTGGTGTCGAAGTAGAGACTGGTCACCGTTTTGTCGGATGTTATTAATCCATCAAGGGCTGGACTAGATGACCTCCGAGACCCCACCTCGCTCTTATGGTCAGTGATTTGAGAACAATGGCCATTTCCCTCTAAGTTTTGCGAACCTCACAAGGCCAGACACGGCTCAGGGGGTTCTCCGGTCAAACTCGCCCTTTGCTCCATGTTTGAAATGTTTAATAAACGAGAAGGGGGGGCAGGAGGTGAAACCCCATCGAGACTGTCCCCGAAGGACCGAGCTGGCCGAGTCCAGAAAGAAAGAAAAACGGAAGGAAGCCTGCCTGTCGGGACGGTTTCGGAGCAGCGGAGTCTCATCGATCAGCCAAAGAAAACAACAGACGGAAAGTATTGCGATAAGTTTAAGACACACACAAAAATGATTTGGGGCGAGCTTTTGCAGGTGACAATCCATTTCTTGAAACACAAAGACAGTTGTTCAACTAGGAACCGAAAACCTTGGGTGGGGGGACACCCAGACACACATTCCCCTGTCTGGTCTTATCTACCTCCAATTTCTCTTTTAAATTCCACAAGCTGGTTTATCATATTTGCTTAGCCTGGACAGTGTTCCAGCCACTGTCTGTGACCTTGGATTTCCTGCTGTGATCGTAGCTGGGAGCCGACATCTGTTCACGGGACGGCAGGCTCGGAACGCAACAGGTGGAGGTGGCTTTTATTTTTTTTCCCCCCAGAAGCTTCAAATCACCCATCAAAACGAGAGGCGCCATCCACGTTTTGCGAACTGGGCACTCCAACCGGCCGGCCACCGAATTATCTGCCACGTTGGCAAGCGCCACGCCACTAACCTGGCGGTCAGTGAGGGATTTATTCCCCGTTTTATCCCGTTCATGAGGGGTTTGGATTTTCGAACCCTTTGCTCCTTGAAAATCAAAGGTTGGGCATCTCTCCCTCAGCCTAACCCATCCGGACAACATTTGGCAGCTAAGGACTTCAGGAAGTTTTGCACCTCTGAAGCTGGTCCAAAAAACACATTCGATTTTGGCAGAGGGCTCAAAAAATGGAGGTTTTAGGGAAGGTGATCAAGGATGGGCGGCCTTCCTTTTTGTTCAGTCCCCTCTGGGCATGAATGTCCTGCCCCCAGATTGCAAAAAGATGACACACCAGCCAGGATGAAAATTCTCAGCCCTGGCATGCTAAGCTGGCAACCGGACCGAGGGGGCAACGGTGGAAGTTTACTGCGAGTACCCGAAAATGCAAAATGTAATCTTCCAAAGACGCTCATCCAGAATTTGAACCCTCTGGTCGTCACCCTGGATTTTGAGGCCTCCCGGGTTGGAAATGAAGAAAGGGGACCCGGGGGGCCCTTCTGGCACTGAGCTGAGGGGCACACACACACACACACACCCGTGCCACAGGATTTTCAGCTCCAAGGTAGCACTGCTTCGTGAGACAGCATGAAAAAGCAAAACCGATTCTGTTTGGTTTTTAAACATCTGCCCAAATTATCATGTTCGTTCTACTGAGGGTCCAACACCCCCCCCCCCGAGAATACAGCTTCTTGGCCTGTTTCGAAAACTGCCCAGGACCTAGTGGACCAAATTAAAGGAAGAGAAAGAAAGAAAGAAAAAAGCAGTGAAAATATTCTTTTTTTTTCTTTTGCAAACATCTGATGCGAATGAAATCCAGATGAGGAAGAAGAAAAAAAACAGGGAACTGGGCTTTTATCTCCATTGGCTTCTATAAGAAAACAATTCATTTCCCCAAGCTAACTAGTATGATTCTGTCTAATGAGCAGGGGATTTTCCCCATGGCGGTCCACCCGAAAGGCAGTGTCGTCGGGCCGCTGGGCCGTGGTTCTCCTCGAGAGGTTTCGCGAAAGGTTTTTCTGCATCTCTCCAGAAAATAAAGGACTGTCTCGTAAAAGCACTCATCAGGAGGGTAAATCAAGGAAAAAAGACACTGCAAAAGGCCGTGTCTCTGATAACCACTGGTTTAGAAGGAGCCTCTCTTTTCAGGGGCAGTCTACCACGGACTTGTTGTGGCATGCCGTCAGGTCGGAACTGACTTATAACGACCCGAGCAGGGCTTTCAAGGCAAATGAGATATTTAAGGAGCGGCTTGACCAATTCCCTCCATCCCCCCGTGAATGTCCACGGCCGAGACGGCATTCGAACACAGATCTTCAGAGTCTTCTTCTTTCTCCAAACCTTTATTGGCATAAATACAGCTGGGATTACTAACAATAAACACAACGGGTTATAATTTGAAGATCTTCAGAGTCCTAGTCTGTTACTCTCTCCACGACACCACATTGGGTCTCTTTCTAAGGGTGGCTAAGACCATCTGTTGCTCTCTTCGCTTCTTGAAAGAGTTTGCTGGGATCCTTGGGACGGAAAAAACAGGACAGCATTCTGGGAGTTGTAGTTACTCCCCCCTCCAAAAAATATTAAATTCTTTGGCTTTCCTCCAACCTGATTCTTACCCCCAAGAGCTTTTTCCTCTTCCTGTTTCCTCCCACGAGCCTGGACGTTCCTTCCGACTCATCTGATGGAAATTAATAAATGCACATCAAATGTGTTCATGGCTGGGGGGAGGACCCTCTTTCTTTCCTCTGCACTGTTGACATTTTTATTTCAGTTTTGTTTTGTTTTGTTTTGGCAAGCTTTCCCGGCTGCGGCGCATTTGGTGAGATCCGGAGCAAGCGCCGTAACCCAGAAACACGAACAGCATCCCCGCGCCCGAGCGCTACCGTGTGCCGCAAGGAAACAGACCCACTGCATATGTCGTTGGCTAGGGCTGCTTTCTGCTTGGTGCTGTAATTCTTTATTTGAATGAACCCCCACACACATACACACTGAGCTATGTTCTTATTCAGGAGCCTGAAAATAGTTGGGTTTCACTCTTAAAAAACAGACAAGTTTCTAGGCCTCATGACTCCCGAGAGGAGCTTTACACATGAACCGTGGACGTTTTCTCACCTGCAAGTCGCGAAGCAAGCGGATGTGGTATAAGGGGCCCGCTTTCTGCGTCCTCCTTTGAATCACCCTTTCATTCAAAAGCCATGAGGGCTAGCATCTTCATTTTATCAGGGATAAAGACCAGAGCTGCTAGCTTCCGAGGCCGGGAAGACCAGCACCGGGACCACGTCCTGGCGATGTTGATTGTTCGCCACAACGGTGGAAATGCCCTGGATTCGGGTCTTGCCGCTTGCCGGCAGCTGGAAAAACCCATCCCAAAGGGGGGAATGCCATCCTTTTGCTTTTTTTGTGTGTGATCCCACCAAATCTGTCTGTCTGTCTGTCTGTCTGTCTGTCTGTCTGTCTGTCTGTCTGTCTGTCTGTCTATCTATCTATCTATCTATCTATCTATCTATCTATCTATCTATCTATCTATCTATCTATCTATCTATCTATCTATCTATCTATCTATCTATCTATCTATCTATCTATCTATCTAATTCCCTCTGAGGGCCAGGGGAAGAATCTGGACAAGCGAAGGAACCAAGGAGACTCAACCCATCGGAAAAGTGTCCGATATTTGACTCCAGGCTCACCCAGACGACTCCGTGCTACTTGGCCCCTGCGTTTTGGGAAGCTCAATCTGGTGCGGAGAGGCTGGGTTTTAAGAACATTAAAGCTTTTTTTAATGAGGTTTGGACTCGATCTTCGCTTGGCACATAATTCACATGGAGCCTGTTCTAAGCAGGCGATGCTAGACCACCCCACTCCCTGAAATCTGGACCATTAGCAACGGCGCTCAAACCCACCACCGCGCTCGCCCTGCCAAATTTCCGTCCCGTAAAAACACAGTCCTCGATACGATAATCTTTTCTTACATCCGCTCTTGGTCGCCTTGCCCCTCCGCAAACAGAAAAATAATTCCTGTTTACGGGCCGTTTTGTACAATACAGGCCCGGACGGGCCCCCCTGCAGAAGACGGAGGAGTGCCTCATTTCTCGGCTCCCTCACCATGGTAAAACACGGCAGCATTTCTTGTCCTGACTTCTGGAGTTTAAAAAAAATGTGGAAATGGTTTTGTTCGTCTCTAATGAGCTGGAGCTGGAGCTAAATTGCTGGTTGGGCTTCAACCGACTGAGATCAATGAGGACTAGAACCTTAATTTTATTTTTAGGAGCCCACAACTTAGTGGTAGATTATGTGCCTCACATTTCCCGGTAGGGCTGCTGGGAAAGAGTGATGGATGAACCCCCAGAGAGGAGCTGCCCATCTGTATAAGACCATGAGGAACAGAACCTTGGTTTCTTCTTACTAGACAGGCCCTTGAGCCAGGAGATAGCTTCAGGTGCGAATCCCTCATCTTTATGGCCGAGTAGGGCTTGGAGAGAAACCCACTTAAAAACCTAAGAGAAAAGACTAACAATCCATACAGACAACTCACGGTGATGAACGGCTTGACAGTCTGATTCGTTAGGTGTCCATTTCCCTATGTTCCTGTACTATTTCATATATCCTCCACCACCCATCTTGCTGTTTGAGGAAGCTGGGAACGATAATCCGAAGTAGGAAACTATTTATCCAATGTCTGCTTTTGGTTCAAAACAAAAGCGGGCAACTCTAAGTGTGTTTGAAGAAGAGGGGGAAGAAAAGCCTCAAAAACCAAGGGCCTTAAATTTGATTTGATTTTTTAAAAAGGGTTTTGGCCACAGGGAGTTCGAGCCACGTGGTCAGGGGAGGCCAACGATCCCCCCGTCCACCTTTCCGCCATTGGATCGAACCTTTGACATTTAGATAAGGAGTGAAATTGCACTGGCCATTCTTTTGTTAAAAAATAGATGCAACCTTTTTTTCTGTTGTAAGCTTGGTCGGTTTGCGGTGGCTGGGTGGGTGGGTTGGCAAACTTTCACTCCAAACCTCCACCGGAAACAGGTTCGATTCCTGCTCTTCGGTATACATGAAGGCGTTGGGAAAGCTGTCGAAGGAGAGGATTTTTAAAAGGCTCAGCAAAGTCTGGATGCTGTTACCCCATCACGGCCCGCCTAAGACCTCCCTGAACGGTCCTCTGACACCATGACCGGGTGCTCCCCGTGAGGTGCATGCTGTGAGCAACTGGGGGAATGGATGAAGAATGAGTCGTAAAGTGAGAAGGTGATACATCTCCCCAGATCCCATCTTTCAAGACCTGTAGCATCTGTGGGACTTGTCGCGAAGACTGCCGCAGATGTTTGAAAGCTCCCCGGCGGTCGCTATTAATAATATTGTCAAGCGGATTTCATGCCAGCTTAAAGGAAGAAGTGCCTATATGTGTGTACAGGAGGGGGATAATTTTTTCTCCCACCACCATCACGGCTCTGTCTACCCCCTGCCACAAAAAGACCCGATCGGAGAACTGAGCCAACCTGGCCAGCAGCTGCAAACTCCAGGCAGCCCACCCACGGAGCCTTGGGCCATCACTCTTGTTGAAACTTCAAAAAACAAAACTTTGAGAGAAAGAAAGGGAGAAGGAACGAGGGTTTTTCTTTCCACTTGCCCTTTAACTCCGCCAGCCACGATGAGGCCAGTGAAGTTTCTGCAAAATTTAATTTGGATTGGCATCGGGGGCCTTGGGAAAAAAAAGGGCTCCATCCATCACAAGGCTTGGTGGAGATGGAGGCAATGGGGTTGTGAAAAAGCCACCGCATATTGGCCGGCGTCTTTACAGGTTTCCTCTAACAAGACAGGAGAAGTCGGGCCTGCTATGTTTTTTCCAGGGGAGAGAGAAAGAGAGAGTTTGGAAGTCCAAACTGATTTTGTTTCCTTTTTTTTTTTTTTTGGAAAAAAAAACAGAGGAAATAAATTTGTAGTGACTTTCCAAGGCAGAGGTGGGAAAGCCAAAAATAGTCTGAAGCAGGAGGGGAGGGTCAACATACAACATACAACATACAATGTGATCCGAGCAAAAAATTTGAGAAGAGTTTGCCCCCTAACAAAACCCTACGTAGGACGTCATTAGGAGCAACACACCCTTAACGGGTAAAAGACATCTGTTTATCCTGCCACAGAATTTGCTCAGCTCTGCCGGCGAGCCCCCTTGCCTGACTCAAGATTTTGCCACGGGCCACTAAGAGGTAAACACAGGCTCCCTGGCAAGCCCGGACGCTTTTTGCACAGAGGTTTGAAAGCATGCCACGCTTGTAGAGGAAGAAAAAAACAGTCACTTTTCTAAATACTAGAATTGACGTCTTATATAGAGTTTGAAAGTTTAACGGCATGAGAAGTTGGTGTCCGATGGAAGTGTATTTTTTCAGAGCTTTCGAGGAACGGTGGTCATTATTTTATTTTGTTTTATTTTAGGGCGACGATTCACAGAATCTCCCATCCCACTCAGTCACTTGCTTTACAGGCGGAGGGAGGGGATTCCTGTCAGTCATTTAAAATAAACCCAAAAAGGAGCATTCCAAAATTCTGGCATTTCCCTTGCGGACAACACTCTGTCCTCGTCAGTTCCACGGGATAACACCGGGGGGGGGGGGAAGTACTGTAAAATAGATCTCCAGATTTAGGATCAGTAACGAGATCCAGATTTGGAGATATGGGGTGGATGGGGGTGTGTGGAACGGTCAGCTGGTTTGCATTATCGAGAGGTTCCCCCGGGGTGGAGGGTGAGAAAGGATGCATCAATTTGGGGTGGGCGCAGAAAAGCGGCTGATCCAGTGGGACGCACGGTCGCATTCCCAGTGGCCATTCCCGTTCTCATTCCGAAATCTCCTCCAATCCCCTTTGCCCTCCCCGGGAGGATATTGGGTTTCCAGGTTTGAAGTTTTAAGGAAGAAATTAATGAAGGGCTTTCTTTTGGCCTGACAGCAGGATAACTGTAGATTTATGAGCCACAGATTTGACATGAGCGAGGAAAGTTGTGGGTGTTTGTAGGGGAGAGATTTTGTTTATGGGTGTTTATGAAAAAAACACTAAAAAAAAACCCAGAGGAATCGGACAGGTGGTGTATAAATTCACAGAAGAGTTTAACATTCAACACGCCAAAATCATTTGCTTCCACCCTTGCAAACGCTTTGACTGGTGGTAGGCAGGAAATGTTCCAAAAGAGGGATGCCTGAAGGATGATGGAACTTGTAGTTTTAACAAAGGATCTTTGCTGTGCTCTGAATCAAAGGTATTAGAAGAAGGGAGAATTCAAATGGGGGGGGGGATTCTCTCCTAATTCTGGTTTTTCCTAACTCTCTACTGCAGGATTTTCAAGCTGGAAGGGACTGTCGTGGACGCCGGAGTATCCTTTGCATGCTTGATAGCTCTGGCATGGAGCTTTGAAGGATGGTTGTATCTGGAGGGAAAACATTTTTGGATCAGGAAAGACAGTCATAGAATCCTATTATTTCTCTTCTTGTATAGACCAGGCTTCAGAGGAGTGGTCTTAGACTTGTGGTTTTAAGCATTTGGGCTTGTAGCCCCATTTTTATCTCAGTTGTTCCACACTCCGGACTCTCAAAAGGAAGAGTGGAAGGGAAATCATATTATTATTAATAATAACCGCCACTGCAAAACATCCATCCCTCAGCAGGGGTAACTCAAGCCAACATTGAGCGTTCAATGCAGGAACCAAGCACAGCCTTTGGGAGAGGGAAGAAGACACCTCGGTTTGTTGCTGTCTCGCGGATTATAGGGTTCAACAGTGGATATATGGGAAGGGCCTTTGGGGCTCGGGCGATAAGCTGCCGAGGATCGCTCACTTTGTCTTCATTTTAACCAAGTGCAGACATCATCTCCCCACGAGGGTCAGGCTGGCACCCGACCAAGACGAACCTCATGATTCTCAAATACCGAGCGAGGTGCAGGAGGGAGAAAAACAGATGCTGAAATGGAAACGGGAAATGAAGGGGAACGAGGTGGTCTCCATCATCCCCTGCTCTTTTTTTTTTTAAACGGCGATTTTTAAAAAAATCATTTTTTTTCCTCCCTAGAAAGAATTCACTCATCCTGAGATCTCGTTTCCCACAGATGCTTTGCTGTTTGGTGTTGAAGCCGTGATAAATACGAGGCTTCCTCTCTTCCTCGATCCCTTGTGTTAAAATCACACCGTCTGCACTGCAGATCTTTCCGGAAGCTCTTCACACATACCCCCCCACAATAATAAGGCCAGATGTGCATGTGTGGGTTGTGTGGTGTCCGAGTTTGTCTCCTGTTAAGGCTGCCCGTGACCCTGCATTGCATGAGTGTTTAACTCCATGCACAAAGCTTTGGGTGCGAATCCTAAATCCGAGTCTTTGGTCCTAAAACCCAAGTCCCAAACCTGAGCCATTTATTTATTTATTTATTTATTTATTTATTTATTTATTTATTTATTTATTTATTTATTTATTTATTTATTTATCCTGAAAAATCCTACTAGGGCTTATTTTCAGGTGAGGTCTTATTTTTGGGGAAACAGGGCTCCTTTGTGACAGCGGGACGGAAGGAACCACACTCGTAAAATGAGTTTCTTAATTGTAGCTGTGATATACAGTGGTGCCCCGCATAGCGACGATAATCCGTGCAGCCAAAATCGTCGCTATGCGGATTCGTCGCTATGCGAAATAAAAAAGCCATTTGATGCATTCCTATGGGCAAAAAACTCACCTCTAAGCGAAAATCCTCCATATGGCCGCCATTTTTGCTGCCCGGTAAGCGAGGAATCGGCGCGAAAACACAGCGGACGGCCATTTTTTTAACCCGGCGGCCATTTTGGAACTGCCGATCAGCTGTTGGAAAAACATCGTTATGCAAAAATCGGTAAGCGAAACAGCAAAAACTTAATTGCTATGCGGATTCGTCATTAAACAGGGCACCCATTAAGCGAGGCACCACTGTATTTAAAGAGGTTTGCCCACAATGAACTTTCACATATGGGCGTTAAGGGCTTTTCATACATCTTCAGACAGGAGGAGGTGGAATCGAGAGCGAGAACATTGATTTTCTGTTCTCTAATTTGAATTCGCTTCTTTGCCTATTTGGGACAGGCCGTCAGAATCGGACCCACGGCTGGTTGGTCTGTTCCTGTACCTCTCCCTCTTTGTCAGACACGGTAAGCAAAACCCATGAGGATGCAATCACATCTTTAAGCACCGAAACACACTCCATTTTCCTCTGATTTCGAAGGAGGAAATCTTCTGGGGGGGGGAGGTTGAGGAAGCAAACTGAGGCCTGGAGGTGGAAGAGAATGTGGTTGTGTTATGGGATACTGGCACATCTTTGGATGGTCCTGAGTCCCAAGCCATAAATCTGAATCCTTATTTAAAAAAATAAGGAGTTTCCCCACCTAGAAAAACAGGGAGCGGTGAGTGGGTTCTGAGTCACGATTCGAGTTCGAATCATTGGGGGGAAAAATAAAACCCCAGCTGCGTCCCCAGTATCCAATTTAAGTCCAACTTGACAGCAATTCCCGCGATTCAAATCCCCACCCCTGGTAGTTAGCTGGCTAACTTTTATTTTAAAAGTGCCAGAGTATTCCTCTGAAAGAATAATGTAATCTCTCAAGGGGTGAGAGTATCCAAACTGGGATTTTATATGTCTACTCAGAGTAAGTCCTAGTGAGTGAAATGAGGGGTTACTCACATCGAACCGAATGTCCGCGTCAGCCTTAATCCCTTTCACACTGCTAAATCACACCATGGATTGGAAATAACATAAGTAAAGTCATGGTGGGAATAAAACTGCCCCTTCTTAAGAAAGCTCGTGCTGTGGCAATCAGATGTTTTCAGCTCTTCCGGAAATTTCCTCTGCCAAGGATGGGTTATCTGTAATGTGGAATTTGGTGCTTTAGCTAGGACAACCGGGGGGTGGGGGAGAAACTCTGAGTTTAGCTAGATCAGGGGTCAGGGAACTTTTTTACCTTTTACCCCCCCAAAAATTTATATATGCCGACATTACCCCCTTGATTCGAAAGGAAGGAAATCATACATTATTTGAATTAAAAATATTATCGAATCTACACAGGCTGTGTACCGAACTAGCAGGATGCACAAAATTTGATAAAGATGTGCACTATTTTTGCTGGAACACATTGCACTCCAGCCATGGTGTGGTATAGGGAGTAGTACGGTGTCCAACGTGCCTAGCAAGTTGCATTAAATTTTTGCTAGCTTGCAGAGGATTTAATCATCATCAATGGCTCCCAGAGTGGTCCTAGCAATGACATGCTTGCTAGAGACAGCCAGCGCAGAATTGGGGGGTGGGCTTTCCCTACCACTTTAATCATTCTATGTGTGGTGTGCAAAAAGGAACAAACCAGGCTAAAGGTCATGTCATACACCCTGGTGCCACAGCCCAATATCAAAGGATCAGTGTGCTTTTTTTATCATCATCAATGGAAAACTCAGCAGTGGCCAGATGATTGGAAAAGATCAGTCTACATCCCAATCCCAAAGAAGGGAAGTGCCAAAGAATGCTCCAACTACCATACAATTGCACTCATTTCACATGCTAGTAAGGTTATGCTCAAAATCCTACAAGGCAGGCTTCAGCAGTATGTGGACCGAGAACTCCCAGAAATACAAGCTGGATTTCAAAGGGGCAGAGGAACTAGGGACCAAATTGCTAACATGCACTGGATTATAGAGAAAGCCAGAGAGTTCCAGAAAAACATCTACTTCTACTTCATTGACTACGCCAAAGCATGGCAGAAAGTGAGGAGCACTTAAAGAACCTCTTAATGAGGGGGAAAGAGAATGTTCATTACCCCAGGATTTTCACTTTTACCCCATTTGGGGTAATTTACCCCTGTTCCCCGACCTATGAGCTAGATATTTCACCTCCAGAGGAAGAAAGTTCTGGAGGATTTCGAAACTCACATGTTTTATTGATGTTTTGCTCGGGGTGAATAAGAACATTATCATTCAAGTCTAATTTGTACGGCGAAGTTGTCCTCCGTTTCTGGCTGTAAACAGAGTGAAACAAACCCCCGGAATGATTTTTTACTGGTTAAAAGAGACCCATATATGAAGGACAAAAGGCATACATAAGACACTTCCCAGAAAACAGGATACAGGATAACGAACTGTGGCTAGTTTAAAAAGAACAGCCAGAACTGTCCATGCCAAGTCATTATAAATCCCGCCGACGGCACCTTCCCAGGGGCTGCTCATTGGGGACCCCCAACTGTCCCCTCTTTGCACAAATTCGCATCCCCTAATACTCTACACGAAAAGCCCAAACCGGGACTAATCTCAACGACCCAGCGTCCCGCCTTTTTAAATTTTCCGAACGGAGACATCGCTGATAATCTGTATAACTGGGCTATCTTTATGGTATTTTTCCATAACGCTATATACATTCTTATTTTTTTATTTTTGTTAAGGAAAAGACTAAAGGCACACAGAGAGACAGAAGCACAGATCTGAACGGTTTTGCACACTTCATGACATGGAACGGTATCCAGTTGGAAAGACACAAATTCTGCCCCTGCTAATTCAACCGGCGCTGGCTTTACCATAAAATAGGGACACAGCACCCTTCCGTAAAAGCCACTGTTCCATATGGAAAGGTTTAAGGAGGAACAACGGTTAACTCTTTTGCGAGGTCACCCCGCAGATGCACACCGAGCCGTCTCAGATCCCGCCCCTTTTTGCAATGAATATTGGGGTTGTGGGGAGGGGGCTTAAAAACATCTTATTGTTTAAGAAAGCTGCAAGTATCTGTCACTAGAAACGGGAATCTGTTAAGTGTTAGAGAGACGTGCTTCGGGCAGATCTTCATGATCGAGACCTCGGACTTGCACACAAAGCCTCCGTTCACCTGATAGCCGATTGCAAAAACACTGCTGCAACCCTCCTTTTATGGGGTGGGTGCATGAAAAGCTCATACTGTCACAATCAGACTCTGTCAGCCTTTGCGGAAATTCCCTCCGCTAATGACGGGCTGTCTGTAATGTGCAAGTTTGGTCCAACGTGCTTTGCCCGGGACAAGGGGAGGCAAAACGGTGTTAATTAGACTTTTAGTTCCCAGAGGAGAAAAATTTCTGGAGAAACCAAAAACTCACACAACTTACTGATGTCTCGGTTCATCGTAATAAGGATGTAATCATCCAACTCTAATTTATACGAGGTCACGCTGGCCAAGTGTTTACTGGGTCAAACGTAAAGGTAAAAGTTCCCCTTGACATTTTTAGTCCAGTCGTGTTCGACTCTAGGGGGCGGTGATCATCCCATTTTCGAGCCGTAGAGCCAGCGCTTGTACATAAACAATTTCCCTAGTCAGGTGGCCACCTATTCCACCAAGGTGGCACCTATTTATCTACTCGCATGGCTAGGTTGGCAGGAGCTGGGACAAGCAACAGGGAGCTCACTCCGTCGCGGGGATTCGATCTTACGACTGCTGGTCTTCTGATCCTGCAGCACAGGCTTCTGCAGTTTAGCCCGCAGCGCAACCCACGTGGGTGGTTCAAAGAAACCCATAAATGAAGGACATGCTTTACTACCAGGTATACATAAAACACCCCCCAGCAAACAGGACACAGGGTAACGAACTGTGGCTAGTTTAAAAAAAAAACAGAACTGTCCATGCCAAGTCATTATAAATTTTCTCTCCCCTCTGCAGATCATAGCGAATGAAACGAGGATTGCTCACGTGTAACCAAGTGCAGAATTCTGCCTTAATTCCTTTCGTGCCGCTAAATCACACCAGGGCTTGGAAAGGACCCATTACAAGTCATTACAGGAATCAGATTATCCCTCTTTAAAAAGAAAAAAACAATTTGGTGGACGGTTTAAGAAGATGGAAAGGTACATTTCAAAGGTAATGCAACCGATGGGAAGCAAACGCATCTTCTGTGTCAGGAATGAACACGGGGGGGGGGGGAGGGAGTCACTTCTCACCCATGAGAAAAGCCACGTTAAAGCACATTCATAAGTAAAGAAGTTCCCCAAATAAATCTGTATAACGAGAAGGGAACGATGGGTGCAAGCAGATCTCTTTATTCGATAGCAAATTTCAAATGCAATACGTTGATTTCACAATCGGAGAGAAGCGTTACAGAGAAGATCCGAGGTCGGAGAAAACCAGCAGGAAAATTTCGAATAGAATTTTAGGATTCAAAGACTTTGGCCGGAAATCTCCTCAGAAGTTATTTGCAAAGAAAAGATAAAAAAAACCCCACCCACCCCTGCATTTTGACCACAGTTGGTGTCTGGGATGGCTGCAGTGGGGACACGTTATTGATCTGCTCGTGGCGCTCGGCGGCTTCCCTTCTGAGCGATGTCATTTAGGGTGCCAGACCCTGGTGGCCCTCGTGCCCGGCTGAATGGTGCCTGGCCCCATGGAGCACGTGTCTCTTCCGGCGGAAGTCCCCGAAAGCCTGGCTCAGTGCACCAACGTCACGCTTCCGGCCGCTAACCTTCGGTGGCGGCTCTATGAATTGGCTTGTGCTGTTGAGAAAGAGGATAGAAGGGCGCCAGAAAGCAAACCCTAGAGTATGACAGATTAAACTCCACTGGGATTACTTTCGAGCAGACATCTATCTGATTGCACTGTTACTTTTGGGGCGTGGAGGTGTAATAGACGTCTTCATGTAATTAAAACAGTAGGACTCCCATGTCCATAGGGGATGGTTTCCAAGTCCCTCTGCAGATACTGAAAACCATGGATAAGAGCAAACCCTACACATGGCTTAGTTTCTGGTGCATTCTAGTGGCCAGTTCTGGTAAGTACATCATGGGAACATGTATTATTATTATTATTATTATTATTATTATTATTATTATTATTATTATTATTATTATTATTATTATTATTATTATTATTATTATTAGCAGCATCAGCATCAGCATCAGCATCAGCATCGTATTTTTCCATGTATAAGACTATACTTTTGTGTAAAATGTTTAGACTAAAAATTGAAGGTCGGCTTATACATGGAAGTAAGCTGAGATCAAAAACAAGTAGAGGAGAAAGCAGGGATCAAAGCAATTCTGCAGTGCTTTTATCCCTTTCCCCCTACATTTGCTAAGCCCCACTTAGATTTCTTAATTTTGGATTAGAAAAGCGTGTGTGGGGTCTTATACATGGTGGCGTCTTCTACACGGAAAAATATGGTATTTCTAATATTTTCAGACCACAGATAAGTGAAACTATGGATACAGGGGTTCCTCGTGTAGTCCTTATTTTTTAAGGAATGCAAAAGTGGGGAAAATCGGGTCTGTGGCCCCCCTCAAACGTGGAGTGCCACACCCCATGACTTTGGATGGCTATAGCTAAGGGATGAGGGGAGCTGTAGTCCATCTGGAGCATTGGCGCCATAGGATTCTTTCGTCTCTTTATTACTCTCTGTTGGCCTTCTGGCAATGCAGCCCATCGCTGGCCGCTGGCCTCCCGCTTACCAAAACTTATCCGGCAGAATGGCACAGAGAATCCACAGACAAACCAGCAGGCCAAAGACTTGTTTCCGGAGGAGGGACATCTCGGCCAGCCCGGGCTGGAGGGTGGATTTGAAAAACACAAAGAAACACAAACAAAGAAAAACACAAAGAAAGAAAGAAAAACCTTACAATTTTGCTTCTTTTGGTATAAAAGATGGCAAAAGAACAGATTCGTTTTTTAAATACTGAGGAGTGATGGGATCTGTAGTCAAAAAGAGGACCGCCTCTCGTCACTTTGGAGAAGGGAAACGAGCGACGACCCCACCCGGGGTTTTCTGGACTCTGCGGCTCACCTCCGGGCCCCTGCCAAGGAGAACTCAGGAGTCCAGGAGTAGCAATGCGGGGAGGGGGAGCGAGAAAGAGAGACAGGGAGGGAGAGGTACCTGGTCTCAGGTGTGATGGGGACTTCAAAGGTTTTCTCCCTGGGGTTTTCTCCTGCGGGTGAGAGAGATGCCTCTTCCCTTCAGTGGCTTGAGATCTCCTGGGAGCACCCCATTTATCACCCTTCTGCCCAAGGGGTGGGGCCAGGGAGGATGATGTGGTGACCAATCCACCTTCGACAGAAAGTCTCTCTCTCTCTGTGTGAGCACTCCCCTTTAGAAGAGACTTTTGACCTGTATCAGACATCCGGATGCTTCACCCATGGAAATTAGGGGTAAATTCCCTTTTTTTTTCAGGAGCCTTCCCCAATCCCGGGGGTGGTGGTGGTGGGTGGGAATCCCACCGCCAGCACCTTCCCCAGCGACTGCTCATTGGGGACCCCCAACTGCCCCTTCTTTGCACACATTCGCATCCCCTAATACTCTCCATGAAAAGCACAAACCGGGGCTAATCTCTACGACCCAGCCTCCTGCCTTTTTTAATTTTCCGAGCAGAGACATCACTGAAAATCCATATATTGGGCTATGTTTATGGTATTTTTCTATAATGCTATATACATTCTTTTTTGTTTGTTTGTTTGTTAAGGAAAAGGCACACAGAGAGATTGAAGCACAGATCTGAATGGTTTTGCATACTCTGTGACGCGGAACGGTATCCGGTTGGAAAGACACGCGTCCGTACATAAATTCTGCCCCTGCTAATTCAACCGGCGCTGGCTTTGCCATAAAATAGGGACACAGCATCCTTCCATAAAAGCCACTGTTCCATATGGAAAGGTTTAAGGAGGAACAACGGTTAACTCTTTTGCGAGGTCACCCCGCAGACGCACACCAAGCCGTCTCAGATCCCGCCCCTTTTTGCAATGAATATTGGGGTTGGGGGGGGCTTAAAAACATCTTATTAACTAGAAAAGCTGCAAGTATCTGTCACGAGAAACGGGAATCTGTTAAGTGTTAGAGAGACGTGCTTTGGGCAGACCTTCGTGACCGAGACCTCGGACTTGCACACAAATCCTCCATTCACCTGATAGCAGATTGCAAAAACACTGCTGCAACCCTCCTTTTGCAAAGTACAGGGTGGGTGCATGAAAAGCTCATACTGTCGCAATCAGACTCTGTCAGCCTTTGCGGAAATTCCCTCCGCTAATGACGGGCTGTCTGTAATGTGCAAGTTTGGTCCAGCGTGCTTTGCCCGGGACAAGGGGAGCCAAAACGGTGTTGATTAGACTTTTAGTTCCCAAAGGAGAAAAATTTCTGGAGAAACCAAAAACTCACACAATTTACTGATGTTTTGGTTCGTCGTAAAAAGGATGTAATCATTCAAGTCTAATTTATATGAGGTCACGCTGGCCAAGTTTTTACTGGTTCAAAGAGACCCATAAATGAAGGACATGCTTTACTAACAGGTACACATAAGACACGTCCCAGCAAACAGGACACAGGATAATGAACTGTGGCTAATTTAAAATGCACAGCCAGAACTGTACATGCCAAACAATTATACATTTTCTCTCCCCTCTCCCTGTCCAGATACCATAAAACCAAAACCACAGCCTTGTATTTCCCTCTCCAGATGCGAACAGTTTGTAATCTTGATTTTAATAAATTTTTTGTGTGTGGCATCCATTTTATTGTCAGTACACACCACAAATATTTTCAGACGAGGCTGAAAACAAGGGAGTTCTGACAAATAACATGTTTGCACATCAGAAAAAGGAAGAAAGAGACCAAGCGGTACAGACTCTTTGCTTTTTCCTCCTGGGACTACTTCAGAAAGCAGTTTGGAGGCTACCTGCATATTTCGGGATGCTCCGTCGTGTAAGGAAGAAACGTGATTCTCCTTGCAAGGAGTAAACTAGCACATAAGGGCCGAAAAAAGAGAGGCTGGGTTGTTTTTCCTTGCCATGCTAGCTTTCTAGCGAAGGGGATCCCTGATGGGAATTCCTTCGGGGGCCTGTGACTCCCTAAGTTTCCCCCCTTCCCAGGCAGTCTCCTGGTTTGGGCAATTACGGAAACTGTTGTCCCCGAAGTAGGATTTTCCAAAATGCTTTTCTTGAAAACAGACTTTTCCCGCTCGGAATGGACACCAAACAGTAGCAAGCGTTAGTGAAGTTCTCTCCGTGGCATGGATGATATTCATGAGTCACCTGGCACCCTATATTAGCAACCCGGACAGGGTGGATCACGAAGACTGGACTGAAACGCACCAAGGTGGGCCGCTGGTGGCTGGACTACAAGGCCTATCATCCCCTGCCCCCTGGCTGTCCTGGTTGGGGCATCTGGGAGTTGGAGTCCACCACAGTCCACCCACCTTCAAGCCTCTGGATTTGGAGAAAAGCCTTTAAGGAGGAAGGTTTCAGAAAAAAAAGAGGACACGGTTCTCTGTCTTTGTAACCTGTCAACCACCTTGGAGAATAAATAAGGATTGAAACTCCTCAAAAAAAGGGGGGAAGTATTTAAAATCTGGGGAGCAAAGGTGCCCTGATCAACAAAGTGAGCCACCCTGTTTACCTGCTCAATGGTTTCTTTCGGGTCATAGAAAAAGAATGATCAAGTTCCTCCTTTTGCGGAAGTCAGGCATAAAATCAGATTTATGATCAGTTTGAAATTCAGTCTAAATTTTCCAGCATGGGGCGCCTAGCATGCGTTTCTTTATGGACGCACAAACGCACACGCCTGAGGACATGAACAATGTCCACCGGACACAGCTAAAAACAGAACAGAGCGGATGGTACTGAGCTATCCAAGAAAATTCAGTGCCTTCTGAACTCAAGCGGTCCTGAATAAAGAATATTTTGCAACATGGTATATTTTAAAATGAAATAATTAACACCAGTAGGGATGGACACAGGGGATATAACTTTAGTCAAAGTGTGTACCTCTTCAGTGATTCCATGTTATACCAGAAAAATAATATATATATTTTAAAAGTCTGTATTATGGAAGTCACAAACATATCAGACTTCAGGAGCAACTAATAACTCTACATTTTTCTATGTTTTCTATAAATCATATATATATATATATGTATATAACATTATATATGTCTATACATAAACTTATGTATAAACATATACATTAACATGTACATAAACTTTAAGACATAAGTACAAAAATAAAGTTTCTCAAACCCAAACCTACAAACTGGCAGACGTTTCTCATTCATTCCCTCTGAAATCAAAGGCATGTTCATTTTCCTGGTTAATTAATCTCTAACTCAAGTCACATCTGTAGGACTTAAAGAACCAACATTTGTCAACCTTTCCCCTAGGATTGAGCACATTTTTAACAACAACAGCAAAATCCTCACATTTAAACATTTGATGCAATAACACCTGATGTGACGGATGAAAAAACAAACATCGGAAACTAACAATAAAGATTTCTGGGCATCAGGACTGAGTGGTTTTCTTGTTAGGAGAACCAAGACCTAGAAGGTATTTTTTGGGGAAAAAATTAGAGCTTTCGATTTATTACTTGTCCACCGGGACTAAAATTAAATTCAATATTTCTGTCCTTTTTTCTTTCTTTCTTCCTTTCTACCAAAGAATCAGCAACACAACGTCTTCCTGGCAGAGTTTCCCTGGAAAAGATGATGGCAAGATTTGAGACTTTAATGCCGGTCCAATCCTCCATGCTTCCAGCCAAGCGAAATAATAACAACAACGCCGGGTGCTTAAACTAGCAAAAATTGGATTTATTTTTCTGTGGGTGATGCTGCCGCAGCAGATCAAGGCAGTGGCTTCTTTGGGAACAGCACATCAACGACACTGTAAGGGGCCCAATCCCACAAACTCCGAGCAGAAGCTAAACACATGAAGCTTCTCCCTTGCTTAATTTCTTTCACGAAAGCCAAGGAGAATCCATGCACTGGATGTTAGTCGTGAGTGGAGAAAACCCATCAAATCACAAATAGGTCTTGTTTATTCGGGCTCATTCCGCAATGATGTCCCTTAACCCCAAATTTGACCCCATCATCATTTTCAGCTAGCAGACCTCAGGATCACTAAAACCTAGGAGTTTTTACAGAGAGGTGGTTGGTACTGTTTTTTTTTTTCTGGCTTTATTTAATTCCTCTCCCAATGGTTCTGCTGACCTCTAGCGGCAGAAAATGGCAGAGAGGGGCATCCTTTTGGCATCAAGCTGGTGGCAGGGGAGGGCACCATTTAAGTGGGTTTCACCAATCACGGATAAACCAACCAACCAACAGCATTTTGAATCGGCCTTATATGAACTCAAAAATCAGAGTCTGAAGACCACTTTTTGGGGGGTGGGTGGGTGGGTGAGGTTCTTCCTCTCACCTGATTCGTTTGGCTATTCCTGGTGTCCAGAGGGATCCGTTTCCGGGTCTCCCTCCCCTTTGCCCTGATCGGGCACTTCTGGCAGATCAGGAACTTCGGGCTGACCCACGATCTGTGGCCGATCAGACACATCCGTTTCGTTGGGAGCCTCTGGCTGGGCTGGTGTTCCCAGAGGATCCACCACGTCCAGCAGGTCGGATGGTTCTGGTGGAAGAGGCGCGTCCGGCTGGACCATGGCTTCCGGTTCTCCAGGGGAAACGGCCACCACTTCCTCGGCCGCCGGCTCCTGTCCACCCTCCTCTTCCTCGGGAGGCTGCACAACTTCCACTTGGTAGGGGTACAGAAGCACCCCTTGCTGGAAAGATTCCAGCCGCATTTCTGTCACCTGGCGAATTAGGCCTGAGAAGGGGAAGAGGACACTGTGTTAAAGCTCACCCCGCAAAGGGTGTGAAGAGACTCTGTAAGTCCCACTCACCCCAGAAGAGCAAAAAAGGGGCACCCCCTTCCTTGTCTACCCATTTTAAAAAAGCCAAGCGGAAGTCTCCCTTTAACGTCTCGGAAAGCATCTTAAAGGCATCGGGACAGCTCAGGAAAGAGCCACACAGATCCACCCACCGACGGATTCGGAGCAGACAAGAAGCCACAACAGATCATTTTGAAAAGAAAAGCAAAATGGGGCTTAAAATATATATGATTTAGCTCACTGTCGGCTATTGTTCTCCCGAGCACGCGCTTCTCCATGGTTTCTTCAACCTTGTCCATCATCCACGGAACGAAACCTGACTCAATGTCTGCACAAGACAAGAATGGGTATTGTTACCGGTATTATTCATGGCCAGAGTATTGTGACGGGTATTATTCGTGGCTGGAGGGTTGTGTTATAGCTGGGGACCCCTTGTTTTGAGTCCTCCACCCCACCCCACTGAATCTTGAACCTCAGGGTCCGTGCGAGGATACAGGAAGGAAGGAAGATGAGCCTCAAGCTCATTGTGGGATAAACACAGAACCAAAAAAATAACTGAAATGGAGGAGGTGAAAACAAATGTCCATTCTGAGATGTTGCAAGGGAAGAGCAAATCCTGTACACAGGAAAACCCGCACCTCTTTCCACGGGGTCGTAGAAATACCCGCTGTCTCGGAGGCTCCCGAAGACAGAGGGGAGCAGATCGGAGAGGTAGCGCTGAGCGAAGGCCCGGGCGGCTATTTTCTCCGACGTTTCCTTCTCCTTCTGCAGGGCCTGCAGTTGCTGCTTCTTACGACGTTCCTGCCCAAGAAAGCTGGCCTTTTAAAAACTTCTCTGGATTTAATTCAGTGCACTGCCACACCCCTGCCAAAGGAGCCCTGGATTCTTTCCAACAATCACAAGAAATTCAAAACTTGAGATAGGGGCTTATAAGGTGGTCTTTTCCCCTTTCGCCCCCCCACAGCCTTCTAGCCCTAAAGCGCCTCATACTTTCTCCTCTCTGTGCCGCCTCTCCTGCTCCTCAAGGCGCTGGACCTCAGCAAGTTCGGCCAGGCGCAGCTCGTGGTAGGCGTACTGGTGGGCTCGCAGATCGGCCAGCTCCTCTTCCTCCATCACCTCCAGCAGGGCTTGCTCGATAGTCTTCCCCACCAGAACCTCCAGCATCGGACGGACTTCGAGGTCAAAATCGAAAAGCTGGGGGAGGGATTTGAAGGGGAAGAGAAACCGGGCCAGAAATCAGAATTCGGAAAGCTACTTTGATTTGGAAAAAAAAAGCAATGAATTTCTGCTACGCGTCTGAGCGCTCTAGAAGTCATCAATCCATCTATTAATTCAGTCAATCAATCTATCAACCTATCCATTGATCTGTCTGTACCTCTCCTTCCCATATCTGAGTAGCCACATCCTTTCCAGTCTTTGCAGGGACGAAGAGCGGAGTGGCTGGCCGGTCCAGAAAGGCGTCCGTTTGGCACTCCACGTCCACCTCAATGATGCGGTCCGCAAGCTCTTCCAGGTACAGCTCTGAAACGACACCCAAGGGGGAAACCCCCCCCCGTTTTTATTCTCTGGGGGGTCCTCAGTACAGAAATCTGATTATTATCAATGAGGAACCTTCAGGGCCTGACAGATGGGAGAACCTTTCAGGACCTTCAAAGCCTTCTACGTAGAACTTGAAATCTGACCCTCTTTTTTTTACTACAAACCCCAGAATCTCTACTCAGCATGGCCCCATAGTGTATTTCCCCCACCCCCAAAAATGATATTTTTTGCAAGTGCTGTTGGGTTCTCTCTATAGGTTCCCCCCCTCCTCTGTCCTGCTCGTACAAAGGCCAGGAACTCTCTCAGTTTCGTTCTCTGTCGCCTAAATTGGCAATCCGAACAAGAACCGAGCCACTGTGTCAAGGAGAGGGATGTAAACCTTGACATCCCCGTTTGGCCCTTCAGGCCAGTGGGGCCACTCAGAATGGGAGGACCGCCTGGATTTAGAGCTTCAGAAGGTCCCTTCTGGATCCAGCGCAGATGGGCCTGCTTGCCTGCGATCCCTTCGGTGGTTGCCGAAGCTCTCCCCCGGCGCGCTCACCTGTTTGTACGTCCACATGCCGCCGGCCCTCCAAGGGGTCGGGGGTCCTGGTCCGGAGCTGCTCGTTAGCCCGCTTCCGGGCGAGGGCTTTGCGTTGCGCTTCCCTCTGTCTTTGCAACTCGAGGGGGTCCGGTTCGCTACTCTGGAAAAACGGAGGAAAAAAGAAGCCCCTCAAAATATTTCCTGGCTTGGCAGTTCTGGAGGCTGCCCACTGACGTCCAAGTGGCTACAAACCACCCTCCTAACCTGGTTAAGAAAAGGAAGCGTTTTGGAAATACAAGTTTTCAAAATAATCTAGGGGGTAAGCTAGGGGTAAACTCCCGGGGAGGAAGGAGGCTTGTCTTATGTAGGGATTCCACGTGATCCACTAAAAGATGGGGGTCATGGTATGTCAGGAGCCACATGGTGCAAATCTGAGGCTCCCCAGAAACTCCCCATCCGTTCCAGGGGACCACGTGAGACAGAGTACCCTGGGCATGTGGATGTTTAATTCTTTCCTGTTTTCTAGGAAGTCCCAGCTTTTCTTTTTTCCACTTCCCCACCCTCCTGGGCCCCACTGGTGAATTTTGCCCAAGTGTCCGCTAACGTCCTTTCGGATTGAGTCCCACGAAGGCTGGGCCCGTCTCCTCCACGGAGAGATCCGTGGGGTTCGTTCCTCAGAGAGCCCTCACACCTACCCACGGTAAAACGTGGAGGGCGTAGGTGTTCCCACGGACCACACGTCTCTCGTACATGAGGTTTGCATAGCGCACGGGCTCCTCCTCCCTGGAAATTGAGGATGGGTAGAGAGAGGAGGGAGGGAAAGAAATCAGGATTAAAAATTAGCATTTGCTCCTCTGCCCAAGACTGATTAGCCTTCCATCACAGAGTGACCGCCAGGTCCCACTAAAGTGGATCAGTAAAACTTGCATTTTATCCTGAAAGAGACACAGGGATGTATAAATAACCCCGTGGGAATCCCCCCCCCGGCGGCCCAGATCCGGGTACCATTGTGTCTCGAGGAGTCGAGCCACAGATGCTCGGTCCTTTCCTATCCATGCTGTAACAACACTGGGGTGCAGTGGTTATTTTTTTTTTTATTATCACAGCCGCCGAAACAGACTGATCCAACAAGCGAGGTCCCGTTCCTAGTCTTTCAGCCTGGCATCCCACCCCTGCTGCACCTCCATGGCTGGGATTTGTAGTTCCCTCCTCCAAAAAAAAATTGGGGCGTGTGTGTGTGTGTTTAAAAAAGTCTTCCTTTCTCAAAAAAGAGGCAGTTTCTCATAGGAGGAGGAGGATCCCTGCAGGATGGGACCAGAAGGGCTACTCACAGGTCATTGGGCTCCAATGAGGTGCGGTACCGCCGCCGGGCCGGGACCGCCCGAGGCCGGCTGCAGTAAGAGTAAGTGGCCGAAGGCCCGGCGGCCTCTTCTTGGGCCACCAGCACCGAGGCAGAGGCCATGCTGAGGAGCCCCGAGCCTTCCCAGGAGGAAAGAAGGGGAAAAATGGCCTTGCGGGAGAACAATCTCCCCTCGGCAACCGTTGCCAGGCAACCTGAAGGGCGACGGTTGCCAGGGTAAGCCAATGCCCAGGCCTGTCCTTCCAGCTGAACCTGGGAAACAAGAATGACTGGAATGGCTTCTCCTGCTCCCTAAGTAAAGGGAAGGGTGCTGGGGCACAAGGATTACTTGGGGAGTTGGCCCAAAAAAGGGTGTTTTTTTGGGGGGGGGCTTTTAAATTTAAATGCATAGGAGGAAAAAAACCACCAGCCCTGGGAACTGTTTTGCATCAAGACGCTCCCTGTGGCACCCCTGCCAGGTTGCAAAAATAAAAAATAAACACCTGCCCTCCATCCTCCATTTCAGAGCAACGTAGGTTTCTAGTCCTCATGGAGGGACTGGAAAAAAAGGGGAGGCCGCTTTGAATAAATAAATGTATTTATTTATTTGTTTGTTGTTGTTATTCTGTTTGATGTTTAGCTTCAGACCATTTTTAGCACTCTCTTCTTCCACCCTCATTAAGAGGTTCTTTAATTCCTCACTTTCTGCCATCAGAGTGCTATCATCTGCATATCGGAGGCTGTTGTATTTCGGGGTAGCGACCATCATTGTGCCAACCCCCCTCCCCACACTATCCCATCAAAGGAGAGTCCCCTAAATGCACCAGGGTGAGGTTTTGGCCCAACAAACCTGCATCAGGCATTATCCTCTCCGTGAAGGATCAGATCTTTTGCAAAGCTAACGGCTCTCGATTGCCTTCTCATGACCAAATCACCTTAAAATGCTTTGCCTCTTGGTTCCATCACCCCAGCTGACACCCCAGTCAATTATCTCCACTGGAACTGGGAATGTACGTTTTCCCCGACTTCTTTCCTGTTTTAATGGACAAGATGACTGTTTTTAGCTCCTTGCACCATCAAAGACGGTGAATTGGTGGCAATTTTCTGTGTCTCCACTTCCAACCTTCTTTTCCTTTCCTTTTACAGTAGGACCCCTGTATGCACAGGAAATCCGTTCAAAGACTCCCACCAGATGCTGAAAATTGTGGATAATAGCAAACACAATTTTGATAGTGAATGCTACACACAGCATGGCCAGTTCTGGTAACTTCATTGTTAGAAATATATATTTATGGGATGTTTCTTTTAACATTTTAAATATCTTGTGCTTGCTTCGGCAGCACATATACTAAAATTGGAACGATACAGAGAAGATTAGCATGGCCCCTGCGCAAGGATGACACGCAAATTCGTGAAGCGTTCCATATTTTTACAACAAATCTACTGTAAAATACCGGTATGGGTGTCACCTATAGAGGCCTTTACACAATCTAATCTTATGACAAAAGCAAAACTTTTAAGATACCAAGATTTATTTTAAAAAGATGGTGAATTAAGGTCTAAAGAAGAGCTAGAGTCACAGAATATCTATATAGACTGGTGGTCCAGAGCACAGTTGGAATCTAGATATACAAAAGACAAAAAGGAAGGTTTCTACTCAGAACAAACGATGTCTGATAAGCTTTTATTAGGTTCAATACATAAAATAGTTAAGAAAATGTATAACTATCTGTTAGAAATTAAAATGCAAGATGAAATGGTTAAAGAATGTATGATCAAGTGGGCACAAAACATAGGGCATAATATTGATATTGATCAATGGTTGAAAATATGGCAAAATAATATAAAGCTTACAAGATCGGTTAATTTTAAAGAGAATATATACAAGATGTTTTACAGGTGGCATATGACCCCAGAGAAATTGTCGAAGATGTATACAGATGTATCGAATCTGTGTTGGAAATGTGAAGCACAGGTGGGAAGCTATTACCATATGTGGTGGTCATGCAGAGTAGCGAAACAGTATTGGAAAAGAGTACATGCTGTGTTGCAACAAATATTGCTTTGTAAGGTGCCACTAAACCCAGAATTGTTCTTATTCAGTATGATACCTGATAACATAGATAAGTCAAAGGAACATATAGTTATATACAGTATATTGTTACTGCAGCAAGAATTCTCTATGCCAAAAATTGGAAAAGTCTGACGATACCGAAACAAGATCTTATTGAGAAGATACGGGAAATAGCGGAAATGGACATTTTATCAGAAGTAATGAAGGACTGTCCTTTACAAAAGGCAACAGAAAGATGGGACTTATTTTATAAGTGGACTAAATCAACAGGCAACGTATGAATAGCATATATTGAAATGTGAACGTAAACCTAGAAGGCAGAAAAGAGTAAATAGAGTAACGTGGAATTTTGATATGGCAATAGGTATAGAATGGATGTTAGTATGTGATTGTTTCTCTTTTTCCCCTTTAACCTCAACTCCTCTTTTCCTTTTTGTCACCCCTCTTGTTAAAAAATTAAAAATTAAAAAAAAAACATTTTAAATATCTTCAGACTGTGGATAAGTGAATCAGCAGATATTGATCCTGCGGATAAGGGGTTTCCACTGTGCAATAAGCGTGAGGGTTCACATTGAAGTGTGCATTTAAATAAGCATTTTAAAGCATGTGCAAGTGGAACACTTGTATTCTCTGCCTCTCAGCCTGACCTACCTTTACAGGGTCATTTTGAGCATGCAGAAAGGACAAGCAGAGCTGCCTATACCTCGCGAGGAATAGGTTCCTCTCCAGGCAATAACCACAAACCTACATTTAACGCCTTTGCAAACAGATGGATTTATTTTGTTTTGCTACCTTTCCCCCCTTGTGGATGGCTCGGTGAGAAGCCACCCCCCTCCAAGTTCAGTAGCACTTCCGGTGGACAATATATGGCCCGTGTTCTTGATATTGCTCTTTCCGGACCCAGCAGGGTTGAAAGTTATTCAGAGATGCGAGGATGGATCCCCCAGTCCAGACGGAGTATTTCCGGAGCGGCACGGCTGTGACGTTCACTTTCGTGTTGGAGGGCACGCCGGCCAAGAGGTCGTGGGTGAACCTCTTCTCGAACCCTTCAAACCCAGAAGAGCCTCCACACAGAAGGATGTTTTCATACATCTCTTTCTGGCAGGTTTCTGGCACTCTCCGCAAGCTTTTTAAGGCCATGCCGGGGACTCCGAGGACAGAAAGCCCTGGCATCTGTGGAGGATGGAATAACATTTCTGGGCACTGGAATCTCTCCTTTCCCAACCGAATAGTCTGGCCGTCCGGCAGCTGGTAGTCCATCATGTATTCTTTCTTAGGACGGTTCCACTCTGCCTTGAAATCAAGGGCCACGTAGCAGCATTTCTTCTTGATGTCATCCACAACGTCAAGCATTCGCTCGTCAAAGCCGTGGCCCATGTCCCTCAGGAGGTCCATCAAGAAGGACGTCATGTTGGCCCCAGCAATGTCCATCCTCTCTGCGGCGTGGGGCAAATTGTACCCTTCGTTGACCGGGACGGTGTGTGTCGTAGCGTAGCCGGTGTCAACCACCAGCCCGCTGATTTTGCCATGGGCGTAGACAGAGAGGACGGATTGATAAGCCACGTACATCGCCGGAGAGTTGAGGGACTCAAAGACTACCTCCACCAGCTTCTCCCGGTTGGTCGTTGGGCAGAGAGGAGGGTCAGACAGGAGCAGGGCGTGTTCTTCCGGGGCGGCCTTGAGATCGTGGTAGAAGAGATGCCTCCACAAAACCTCCACGGCTTCCCAGTCAATGATGATGCCATTTCTGAGAGGCAAAATGATGTCTACGTCGGTCTCCAACCGGGCGCGCTTCCCAACAAAGGTATCTGGTCGATCTCTTCTGGTTCTCATGGATTTCTCTGTGGGGTACCCAACCACCGTCTCAAGGACCACCTGAGGGGTCTGTTGCCCTGCAAACCCGGCTTTACAGGTCCCGGTCCCAGTATCTATTACCACGGCTCCTGTTTTGATGACCTTTTGGGCTCTTTCTGGAGTTCTAGACCTCGCTGTGGTACCACCTCGTTCTCTGGAAGATGTCTGAGATCCAGGTCTTGCTGTTCTTGGCCCCGGGCTCCTGGATTTTGAGGATCCAGGACTCCTTTTCCGGGAAGGTCTCGGGCTTTTTGACCTGGAACTTCTGGAGGACATGATCAATCCTTCCCTCCAGTCCTCCGTCTGCAAATTCAACCCCTGAGTGACAAAGCTAGAATTTTAAAGCAGTGGTCCCCCACCTTGGGCCTCCAGATGTTCTTGGACCACAACTCCCAGAAGCCCACACCACCCCCTCTTCTGGCCAGGATTTCTGGGAGTTGAAGTCCAAGAACATCTGGAGGCCCAAGATCGAGGACCACTGTTTTAAAGGATTTTCTCTCTGTTTTCACAAAGCAGAATTATGATGCCATGCAAGCATGTCAGGTGACCTCACCTTTGGCTGGTTAGGAGCCCTTCGCACTGTGTCATCATTTGGAGATGAAGGTGGGCCAGCAAGTCCCAACTTTTGTCTCTTCTGGTGGAAAGCTGAGACGAGACAAGAGACGAGACAAGTGGTTGGCTAAAATCCAGGAATCTTATGGGCGGATGGAATTCCTTGAATCTTCTCTAGACTGACTCACATGATTCCAGAACTTAAGGCCTTCAGCAACTGACTGTGCAATGCAGTAGCGAAATAAAGAGGAATGCCCATGGACTGGAAGGTGGCGTCAGGCCTGGAGTCCACATCAAGGTATCTAAGCGTACTACTTTGTTTTGATGTGATCAGAACTCACCTGGTGTTCTGTGTCCCCTTTTGGACACCCTTGATCAAGTGTTCTTGGACTACAGTTCCCAGAATCCTTCACTACTTGCAGCGTCAGACAGGATTTCTGGGAGCTGCAGTCCAAGAACATCTAGGGACCCAAGGTTGGGAACCACTGTCTTAGATGTAGACGAGAAAACCAAGCCTGGGGTCCTTTTGAGGAGAAAGGAAAGGTGAAAATATTTTAAATAAATAAGCACATGAAAGAGGGTGGAGAGGGAGCTGAGTAGGGCATTGAGAAGAGATAAGAAGGACTCCAGAGGTGGTCTAACCAATGCCAAACAGAGGGAAACTAGTACCTTGCGGGATTTGGAGACTAGATTTCTGTCAATGCACCCTAAAACAGCATGGGTCTTTTTTCCAGCCACCTATTCAAAAGTCCTAGCCTTAAGTCAGATGCTGGCTCCTACAGGAGTAGACCCCCTGAAACCCATGGGTCTTACATTGGCAAAGTGGCACCCAAACCCTATTTATTCCAACAGGGTCCACATTCATTGGAATCGGAAGCCCTTCTCCTTGATGCCTGGCAGGCAAAAATGCAATGGTAGACACTGCCTTCTGGATATTCGAGGGACCCATCGCGATGGAAAAATGTGTGCCGGTTCGAGTGCGCGCCTGCACAGGGTGATAAGGAAGAAAAGCAGGACCGAACGTTCCAAAGGGATGGGGTGTTTTTTGTAAAAGGATGCTATCGGCCTGGGCCGGATGCCTTCGGTGGCTGCGCTTGCACACCTCTCTGACTCTCTCATTAAAAATAAAAATAAAAATTAAAAAAAATGAACAGCTCTGGATAGCTCCCACCCACACATCCCCTCACTCCTCCGTCCGCCCGCCCGCCCTGGCACACAAAAGCCAAGCAAATAAACGGTCTTAAGTGGGTTTAAGCTTTAGACCCCTTGCAGCCAGCAGCAGCAGCAGCAAAATAAGAAAAAATAAAATAGAAAGCATCAAGAGCAGAGCCACTGTGCATGGAAGCCATGCGAGACTAGAGGGATGGAAACTTAACGAATCATCCTTTTATTCCAAGGGAGGGGGAAAAGAAAGGGGGGGGATACAAGGTGTGTGTTGAGTGACGGGGGCGGGGGGAAGAGAAGAAGAAAGCAGCATTTTCTGATGAAGGCACATGCAGCAGCCGGAGCCCAGCGCTGACAGATCGGCGGAAGAGCCAAGAAGAGCCAAAAACGAGGGATGCATCTCTCTCAGACTGCAACAGAAACCTCTGAGTAAAGGCAGTAACCGTGGGGGGAAAAGGCACACGGATGCAGTAGGTATGGGGACAGACAGGGATCATGGTGCGGCTGGGGGTGGGAGTGCTGGGGGCCCTGCGTTATGCCGGCATGGCTGGAAGGGAAGGCGGCAGGATTAGCCGCGGCTGAAGGGTGGGCCCAGGATTTTGGGATACCTGGGTGGGGAATGGGGAAGGATTCCAGCAGGCACGGATGGTGGGGGAAAGGGTCAGGGATTCCCACAGCAAAACCCACAGAAGCCGGAGGCTTGGGGGGAACATGAGCACCGAGAGGGAAGAAGACCTCACGGCTGTCTTCTCGCCGGAGGGAGCGCTAAGGCTTCACAGCTCTCGGTGCAATCGGAAGCCGGCATCTTGGTTTTCATGTGGCAAGACAGAGAAGGAAGGCGCACGCCTGGTGCCTCCGGCATGGGGTGGTTTTTAAAGAAATCTTGGTGTGCCGCAAGGCTGTGCTTCTGCAGCTAGGAGGTGGCACTCATGGTCGAGCATTCAGGTAGCATCTTCCTGCCACCAATGAGCCACACGCCCCACGGCCATCGAGCCCACTGCTTCACCTAGGAGGGCAGAGAGACCGTGGGTCACCCTTGGGGTGCTCAGCAGGCATTTGCTCCTGTCTGTGGTGGAGATGCGAGGGGGTTGATCCTACGGCTGTGGAGCTCAGGCCCTTCCCTTTCAAAAGACAAAAGCAGGGTTCCAGTCCTCAAGGTTCAGAATCAGGGGCTGCTTTGAGGCACGCCAGAAGGTGCTTTTCCATCCAATCAAGTCCTTTGGCAGTTGAGGGCCCAGGATTGTCCACAATTTAGGGCAGCCGCCAGGTTGGAAAAACCCCATTTCTCTTAAGATTGTTGGGGGCCAAACCCTGAGATCCTTCCGATGTCAAATAAGCAGAAAACCTTTCTGACGTGGGAGCTTTTTTTTTTAGCCATAAAGGCAAAATATTAGGTAGGGGAAGAAATCAACTGCTCAACTCTACAAGGCGTCGGAAGGCCAGCGTGAATGCCCATTGGCAGCGTCAAGTTTCAACCTTTTAATGTATGTGGGGTTTTCTTCTCACATCGATGGCTCCCTTTTTCTCCTACAGACCGACCCCAACAGTGACATAAGCTTCCTGCCAGTCCTTTCCATACAACGCTATGGGTACCAGGGGAAGCCACCCTGCGGAGGGAGGGTTTCCTCTCCCCCATGCCCCGGTCTCCTTCACGAGCTGGTGGAGCGCTAGACCAAAATGCACCGCCAGCTCAAACATCGCCATGTCGTGCGGTTTCACCGGCATTTTGCTGATGAGAAAACCTACTTGGTCCTGGAGTATTGCAGCCGGAAGGTAGGAGGGTCAGGAAGGAGGGACGGTGTCGGGGGCCGAGACCCGCGGGCTTGGCCCAGAGGTGGGCAAATCCCGATCTGTGCCGAATGGTTTCCTTTTGCTTGAAGTACGAGGCAAACATCGGGAGGCCCCGGTGTCCTCCCCTCCCCAGGAACTCTTCTGGCCCTTGAGGAGAGGGGCTGGCTTCGGGTGTTTCCCCCCCTGTGGGGAAAATGCAGACTGTTCAACAGGTGTGGTTTCTCCTGCCAAAGCAGGATGCAGGCAGACATTCAGCTACCGTGGTCTCCTTTGTTCTCTTATGTTCTGGACTCCCTGGGTTGACGCTGGGGTGGGGGACGTCCTTTCTGGGGGGGGGGGCAGGCAACAGCTAAGCCTCCCTGCCATCTTCCTCTTTGCTTTGCTCTTTCCCCCCCCCCCCGTCCCAGTCCTTGGCCCATATCTTGAAAGCCCGGAAGAGGCTGGCGGAACCCGAGGTCCGGTTCTACCTGAAGCAGGTCCTTGTTGGCTTTCAGTCCCTTCACCGCCAGGGCATCATCCACCGGGACCTCAAGCTGAGTAAGTGGCTGAGAACCCTGGGGAAGAGGGGGCGGGGGGGTCAGGATTCGGGAGGAGAGCTGGCAGATGTGGGGACGTGGAGGGGGGCAGTGCCCAGGGGGGTGAGGGGGAATGCAGGGGCATCTCTTCCAGCCGGGCAGTCGGCTGTGGCAACCCACCAGCCGGCACCGGGTTGACCTTGCTGCCGGAAACAGAAAGGAGGGAGAAAGCCCCTTCTGCCCGAGGGGGTTTGGGGCAGCCAGGGAGCACCCCTGTGAACATCTGCCTGAACGAAGGACCACGCATGTGCGGGGGGAGCAGCCCTGAAGGCCAGGTGGGCTCCCGTGGCCATCTGGGCCACTTGGCTCCCCCGAGCCTCTGGCCTCCTCCGCAGGCAAGTGGGTGATGGGGAGGAGGACAGGCTGGCCGGCTGCAGCTACCCACTGCTCACCCCCCCTCAAGGCTCGGCCTCGGCCCTGGGACCTGCAAGGGCCAAGGCAGCCTTGGGGTGGTGGTGGTTAAAAATACACACCTGACGCCTGTCTTGGGGCAAAGTAAATGCCTGCAGGGTGACCTCACGCCTCTATTCTGGGGCCTCCATCCAGTGGCTTGGGTTGTCGTGGCTTGGTGTGACGGCGTAGCCGGTCCTCTTCTCAGCTGGACGGAAACAGGAGTCCCAGGGCTCTGGTGGCGGAAGACGTGGCAGCGGCCTGAGGGTCTGCTGGGGTTCCAGAAGGATGAAGGGCTGCTTAGGGTGTGGGAGGGGGCCACGGTCCACCCACCTGCCCCCCTAAATATACCCCCAACACTTCCCTAACCATGGCTTTTCTCTCTCTCTCTGACCTTCCCCCCCCCTGTTCCAGGCAACTTCTTTGTCACCAAGAACATGCAGGTGAAGATCGGGGACCTGGGTCTGGCCATGTGGGCCGAGCAGGCCGGCCGGAAGCGAGGGTGAGCCTTTTGGGGAGCGCGGTGGGGGAATGGAAAGCCGCTTTTGCCCTCCCAGAGTGGAAAGACACACTCTTGCCAAGCTTTTCTCCTTGGAGGGGTGCGGGCTGGTGTGACGGCGCTGGTTCTCCCTTCTCCCCAAAGTGGTCTGTGGGACCCCCCAACTACCTGACCCCCAAGGTCATCACCAAGAAGGGCCACTCCTTCCAGCTGGACATCTGGGTTCTGGGGTGCACCACGTGAGCGAGAAGAGGAGCCGGACGCTCCCTCCGGATCGGGAAGAAGGCACAGCCTCAGGGCAGGGGGGTAGTGGGGGTTTTTTTGGGGGGGGGGAACTGAGCTTCACCTTCCTCTTCCTCCTCCCCACCACCAGGTACACGGCCCTGCCCGGGACCTGGGGTCATTCCACGGGTGTCTCGTCTACCCCCCAACCCAACCTCCAGGCGTGTTGCTTACTGTGTACTCCCCCCCCGTCTCCAGTCCTTCAGGTTTGTAGCAGAAGGACCTCTGTGCCCATTTGCCCCTCGCCAGCCAAGGGTCAGGCTGTGAACCCTGGGCCTGCCTTCTTGGGCTTTGGCAACCCTGGCGGTGATCTTTGCTGGCCCTTTTTGAGCCTCTCCAAATGTCTTCAGAGTCACTGCTGTTGGTTTCTAATGTCTTTAGTGGTGGAGTTGCCGCAGCCGTCGAAGCCATCGGTGCCTTTGGGGGGGGGGGTAGGCAGAGCCTGAAGCGGCCCGGCCCTGGCTTGGGGGCTTCAGCTCTCTCTTCGTTTTTCCCTGCAGGTGACGGGCATCAAGGCCCTGTACGAGTCTGAGCTGGCGGATGCCCGGCGGGTCCTGGACGAGACCGCCCGGGAGCGGGCAAAGCTCCAGATTGAAATCGGGAAGCTGCAGGCCGAGCTGAGCAAGAGGTAGGAGGAAGGGCGCCTTCCCAGACGATCGAGAGGGGTCTGAGGGATGTCGCAGCCATGTTTCTTGGGTCGGGGTCCCCTAGGTGAAAGTGGGCCAGGAAGGCTGACTGGGAAGGACCCGTGGGGGCGAGAACCTCCTGCCCCTTGTGTGGGCTGCAGGGGGTGGGTGGTGGTGGGACTCCGATCCTGGGAGCTGGCCGGGTAGCCTAGCACCTCACCCGGTTACCTTTCCTCCCTGGATGGTGGGGACACTTCCTTAAAAGTGCAGAAAGGGGTTGAATCGAGCTGCAAGGCGAATGGACGCATGCCTATCCTGAGGAGAGCCTCTAGATCAGTTTGGGGGTTGCAGGATCTCCTGGGAGAGGGATCGGGTCCCTTCCCTGAGGAGCCGCCCTTGCGGCCTCTTCCTCTCTCGGCTGAGCTGTCCACCGAGCTGGACAAAGTTAAGAGTTGCTGGTGCTGCTGGGAGGAGCTTCTCTCTTACGCAGTGGCCTGGGGGACGGCTGGCTCCAGCGGAAGAGCCTTTGGGGCAGCTGCTCTCCACTCCCGCTGCTGCCTTCCCTCTGCCCTGTTGGAGAATTTGTACTGAAACTCATGTGAATTCCAGTAAAACGCATAGCAAGAAGTGCCAGTCTGGTCAGGCAGAATTAGCTAGAGAAGTTCCCCTTTGATTAATCAACCAACCTGCCCCCTCGCCAAAGGCTAGCACTTAAAAGGAAAAAAACACTCAGGAGGCCTTTTTGTATAAAAGAAAGAATTCTATATTCTACTCCCGTAGATAAGCATTCAGGTTTCAGGTAGATACAGAGAGAAAAATAGCAAAAACGATGTTCTTCTCCTTCGCCCACGTGGCTTGAAGGATCTCTAGGCTCAGAGAGCCAGCGTGGAAGTGTTACATTTTCAAAAGCGTGTGCAAGAAGAGTGGGCAACAATGGAGGTCAATCACCTCATGGCCAGGAGGGCCAGAAACAGAGGTGGAGCTACCCTAGCCCTGCAACAACAAACTCCCTCTAACTGCTCCATCTGTATCCCCTTCTTCTGGTGTACTGCTCTCATTCCTCATCTCGTCCTCATCCTACTCTTCCTCTGGTTCGGTTTGTGAGGGCATTGGGATAGGTATGTCTAGGAGAAGTTGACTGTATTGATTCTGTTCATCAGAGTTGTCTAGCACAGTTCCTCTCGTCAGCCTTCCTATGTTCATCAAAGTAAACCACATGTCTTGCGTTAACTTCACCAGTTCTCAGGTTCATAACTCTGTACCCCTTGACACTGGAAGCATACCCAATAAGAATTGTTTGTTCAGTTCTAGAGTCCAGTTTGTGTCTCTTCTCCTTGGGAACGTATGCAATGCTTCCAAAGACTCTAATGTGTGAAATGTTTGGGACTCTACCATGCCAAAGTTCAAAGGGTGTTTCCGTGATGCTTTTTGTGGGTAATCTGTTTTGAAGGTACGTAGCAGTCATTATCGTGGCACCTCACATCCGGCTGGGTAGCTCTGCATCTGAAAGCATGCACATAGTCATCTCTAGAAGAGACCTCAGTTTTCTCTCAGCCACTCCATTTTGTTCTGGAGTATATGGAACTGTCCTTCTGTGTAAAATGCCTTCCTCTTCAAAGAATGTCTGTGTGCGGTTCGAGATGTACTCACCACCATTGTCTGACTGGAACGCCTGAGGTTTTCTTCCAAATTTGTTGCTTACCATAGCCACATATTTTCTTAGATGTTCATGGGTCTCACTCTTGTCCTTCAGTAGGTAGGTGACACAGTACCTTGAAAAGTCATCCAGAAATATTAGAATGTATCTGTTGTTTCCCATTGATGGCACATTAATAGGCCCACATATGTCAGTGTGGATTAATTATAACACTTTTGTGCTTCTTTGTTCAGTACTTGAGTGAAATGAGAGTCTGACCCTTTTTTCTGTAAGACAATTCACGCACCTGGTTGTCCTGTTAGTGTCACATGGCTTTATCTCAATTCCTTTGGCGAAGTTCTTGTTGTGCAGTTCCAGGATTGCATTCGTGTCTCTGTGTGCAAATCTGCGGTGCTATAGGTCCAGGCTGTCCACCTCTTCTTGCATCATCTGGGCTGCGTTGATTTGCACCTGTTCATCTAAAAGACGTACTTTAAAAATACCATTAGATTCATAAGCTTCCAAATATATTTCATTGTCCTTTTCAACAGTGCATTTTTCACCATCAAAAAGTACTTGAAAGCCTTGTTTTGTCAGAGCAGAAACACTTTTTTTACAATCTAGATTTGGAACAAACATTACTTCGTTCACAGTGCTTGCATAGATCTCATCCTGTACTGGACACACTAGAACACCAGACCCCTTACCTTGGATTTCTACACAGTTCCCATCAGCCATCTTAATTTGTCCATTGGCTGATGAATCAAAAATTTTAAAAAATGTTTTATCATTGGAAGCATGTTGTGAGCAACCACTGTCAATAATCCATGAGCCTTTATCTTTCTGGTAGCTTGGCGTAGCCTGGTAGGCGACGAATGCTCTCTGTTTGATCTCTCTATTCTGTTTCCCTGTGGCTCTGTCTCCCTTGTGACTAGAGACATTCTTTCCCTTGTTAGCTCTTTGTTCAACCTGGTGAGAGCTCCTATTGGCTGAAGCCTCTCTGTGGGCGGTCACAGTCCTTTGATTTATGTCCTGGCCTCCCACAGGACCAGCAACTGTTACGTGATTGGTCGTGGGGCGGAGCCTTTCTGTGGCTCCTGTTCTGAAACAGGTAATTTGATCCAGAAGCATCTTGAGAAGTTGAACTGTGATCAATGCATTCATCCTTCAGAGCATTAACAGATTCCTCAAAATTCAGCCTTCGCAGGGTTACAGCTAAGCAAAAAGGTTCAAAAGGCTCCCCTAGGGATGCTAATAAAAATCCTTTCTTGGTTGCATCAGACATTTGAAAACCAGTTGCATGTAATTTGTCAGTTAAATTAAGAAATTCAGATATGTGTTTATAGCCATCTTTCTTGTTAGTTAGCCGCATCCTTGTTAAATCTTTAATCAGGGCTATTTGCGATCGATGGGATGTAATTCCAAAGAAGTCCTCTAACTTCTCAATCATTTGTTTTGCTGTTTCGCAATTTTGTACATGGGTTAGCTGTTCATCGCTTAAATTGTGGTAAATTACAGATTTTGCCATCTCATCCTTGTCTTCCCACTTTTCAAGAGCTTTGGCTTCTGTGGGCTTCTCTGAAGTTAAACATTCCTTAAGTCTCATGGCTGATAAATCTGTTAGCAATCTCTGTTTCCATCTTTCAAAGTTAACTGTGGTGAGGGCTGGCAATTTCCCTAAATTTTCACTCCTGTCTGCCATTCTGAGTTCCTGCCTCCTTCTTAGCAACGCAACAACAAGCAAGCAACTGCAGAAAAAAAAAAAAAAAAGATCTCTTCAGCTAGCTTGGTTTACTGAGAGGGGGGGGGAAGGATGCATACACTTTTAAAATAAGCCCAAAACATACTTCTCAGCTAATCTGTTCCTTTTTAGCTGGCTCTACTTTCTCTGGGCCACATAACCTGTTGGAGAATTTGTACTGAAACTCGTGTCAATTCCAGTAAAATGCACAGCAAGAAGTACCAGTCTGGTCAGGCAGAATTAGCTAGAGAAGTTCCTCTTTGATTAATCAACCAACCTGCCCCTCGCCAAAGGCTAGCACTTAACAGGAAAATAACACTCAGGAGGCCTTTTTGTATAAAAGAAAGAATTCTATATTCTACTCACGTAGATAAGCATTCAGAAGGTTTCAGGTAGATACAGAAAGAGAAAAATAGCAAAAACTATGTTCTTCTCCTTCGCCCACGTAGCTTGAAGGATCTCTAGGCTCAGAGAGCCAGCGTGGAGGTGTTACATCTTGAAAAGCGTGTGCAAGAAGAGTGGGCAACAATGGAGGTCAATCACCTCATGGCCAGGAGGGCCGGAAACAGAGGTGGAGCTACCCTAGCCCCACAACAACAAACTCCCTCTAATTGGTCAGTATGTAAACAACCACTTTAGCAAGTTAGTTTGTGTGCTGAAGGCCCTTCCCCTTAGAAATTTACATCTAGATTGCTTGACCATCCAACATGACCCTTGACCCTCCTTCCCCCCCTCCCAGTCAGAAGAGGCCCATGCGGTGGTCAAGAAGCAGTTGGAGAAGGAGACCCTCCTGCAGGTGGACCTTGAGAATCGCTGCCAGAGCCAGCAGGAGGAGCTGGGTTACTCTCACTCTCTATACGGTATATATACAGAAAGAGAATGGAGATAATCCATTCTCTATGATCTTCCTGCCACCCCATAGCGTTGCTATTGGGGTGCCTAGTTTGACCACCAGCAAACCTCAACTCTCCTTCCTTTATCTTGGGTTCCCTCCTTCCCAAAAATGTCTCGGCAAACCGGCTCTCTGCCAAAACAAGCAGAGGTCAAGGAAACAAGGGCTTGCACGGGTATAATTTATTTTGTTTGGAAGGGTGATAGAACAGTATTACAGGAGGTGGGGGGGGAGCATATGACATCCACATTTTCTGGCCACGCCAGTTACCACGGAACCAGCTCCCCTCTCTCTGCAGTTACACACACATACACACGAATCTCACAGCCACCAACTTACTTGCGGTTCTGCTCTTTGACTGCCATCCGCATCATACTTTGGATGCACTGGGCCCGATAGTTCTCGTAATGCGTCTCCCGCATCACGTATTTCAGGTCCTGCATGTGGGTCCACACCAGCATGGTGCGCAGCTTGACAAAGTCACTGTGAGCCGGGACGAGGAGCAGCCACATAAGCCCACCAAGAAGGATAAACAGATGGAATCGATGGCGGAGGGGGAGATAACGGCTGTTTTGAAAGAAGGCTTAACAGAACCTGCAATGTTCAGGGGCAGTATACCTCTGAATCAAGTATTAATGTGGAAAGGTTTCCCCCAACATTTGGCCTGCCTAATTTGTTTATTCCATTTTCTCTCCTACATTCCACTTTTTTCGTTTTTTGCATCCCACAGTTAAACAAATCTGTGAATGTGATGGTGTTTTTAATTTTTTTTTAAAGGGGGGTCGAATCCTGAATCCTCCACCCATGCCAGCCAGATTGGCATAGCTATTTGCAGCACAGAGAAATATGGGTGCAAGAGGGAACAGAAAAATAATCTGTATTCAAACATCCCACTTGACCACGGACCTCCTTACTGGGCCAGTTGCACTCTCTCAGCTTCACCACCCTCAGAGGGCTGTTGTGCAGACAGAGGTGGTGAGCACATTGCCTTTGAGGCGCATGGAGGAAGGGAAAACAAAATGATACACACACACATCTGGGTCTCTGAGTGATAGGTAGGGCATGGCCCAGAGACACACAAGTCACGGTGGAAATTCCCAGAGTTACCTTCCACGACGGCCCACTGGTAGAGCCTGCCACGAATTCACCTGCTTTTCACCTCCCACCACTTTGTTGCTCCCAATCACGGCAAATGGGATGCTGTCCTGAAAGAAAAAACGTGGGGGGGCACCCAGAGGTCAGGCAGAAGTGACAAGAGGTGCCCCAGCTCTATTTAGTGACTTTTGCAAGGGTGGCTAAGGGAGGGGGGGGTCACAGGTCGGGGAACCCAGCCCTACCAGGAACGGCTGGAGATAGAAATTGATTATAAATTTAATGAATAAATCAACGGTTGGTGATCATAAGAAAAGATTGAAAGGCGCCCTGAGAGCCACTGCCCGGTGTCTGAAGGGCTGCTCCCGGGAAGACAGAGCTTCTCTGTGGGGGTACCATTCCCAAGGTTGCTAAGCCACATGGGTGTTCTAGTGAGGGAAAACTCTCCTAGCACCCTGTGGCTGATTCTGAGGGGAGGAACTGCCACCATTCCTCCTCTTTCTCATTATCATAGAGAGCTTGCTATAGAGGCCTTCCCTTAGGCCAATCAGAGGGCTTGTTTAATTGCCTTTCTCCAGGCCAACCCTAATAACATGATGTAACCATTGTCCTATCTGAACCCTGTCTACTATCTGTAATGCTGTCACTACCTGTGACCTTGTAATGTTATAAAAGAGCAGCCTCCTGGGGGCAGGGCAGAAGAGACGGACAGGAGAGACCAAGGGCAGAACGTCACAGACGGAGAAGACTTCTCATTCTGCTTCCTTGCTGAGTCGCCCACCAGGAGTACTGCTGGCAGACATCCATCTGTGTGTGTGTGTGGCTGACTTCTTTAATCTATTGCTAAGAGACTCTTTGCTATCCATTATCTGGTGATCACCACAAAGCCCATCAGCCGGCTCATTGCCTGAACCCAACACTTCTCACCTCGTCCCTCCGCAAACCAATGGGTTCAAAGCACAAGGAAGGAGATGGTGACTAAACCTTAGAAAGAACTTTCTGATGGCCAAAGCTGTTTCACAGTGGAGCACTCTCCCTCGGAAGGTGGTGGGCTCTCCTCCGTTGGAGGTTTTTAAACCAAAGATGGGGGGGCAGCTGTTGAGGACGTTTGAGTGGTGGATGCCAACTTTGGCAGCGGGTCAGACTGGCTGACCTCTCAGGTTCCCTCCCGAGTCTACCTTTCTATGAGGAACTCAAACAAGGCCCTGGGTAACACACGGTATGGTAGAGAATACAGGTTGTTCCTGGTCTAAGTAAGGGGATGCTTTACCCCAAAATTCAGTTTTTAGAGGTACCTTCCCTTGCCCAGACCCCTGTAACATCCAAGGGGGTGGTGAGGAATTCTGCAGAATGTAAGTCCTCCACCGTGACCGGATTGGTCAGAGGGATAGAGAGGGAAATTATGCGTCGGGTATAAAAGTTGTTGTTTGTGCGTTGTAACGGCAGAGACCATACTTGCCGAGGTGTGCTCTCTCTCCATGGCTGCAAACATGAAAATAAAACCATTTATTTTTGTACCGGAGCTTTCTGAATGTATAAACATAGGATTTGTACAGCCTTGATAAAGACATTTTTCTTTTCGACACCTCTGCCAAGATAGGATTTTTTGGGTAAGAAAATTAGCAAGATGTGAAACAAGAAAATCAGGATACAGTGGGGTCTTGACTTGAGAACTTAATCCGTATTGGAAGGCAGTTCTCAAGTCAAAACGTTCTCAGGTCAAATCTGCATTTCCCATAGGAATGCATTGAAAACCATTTGATCTGTATCTGCTCTTTTCCGTCCATAGAAACTAATGGGAAGCTGCGATTCTGCCTTCGACCACTAGAGGGGGATATTTTGTTTCTTTTTTTTCTTAGGTCAAGAAAGGTTCAGGGAAGGCAGGGAAAATACAGTCCAGGCAGTACAGTACCAGGCAGTCCGAAGACTGTCTCCCAATCCACCCTCTAAACGCTGGGAGGAGTGAGGAAGCAGACAGGCACCCTTTTCACTGGCCAACAGTTAACTGAAAGTTCAAATTTTGCACTTTCCCTGCCTCCCACGTGGTTTTTTTTAGTTCTTAACTCAAATCTAAGTATGTAAGTCAAGTCAATATTTTCCTATGAGAGTGGTTCTTAAGTCAAAATGTTCTTAACTCAAGCCGTTCTTAAGTCAAGACCCCACTGTAGCTAGAAATGTTCATTGGGGTTCCTAAATAACATTGCTCACTGTCATTCTACACCCCCCCCCACGCGCATCCCCCCATCTTACCCTGAAATTCAGAGAAAATAGTCACGAAATAGTAACAAGGACAGGGGGGGAAAGGGGGCACCTTCTTGACCTCTGTGGGAAGGCAGGAGAGTGACGCATCCCAGAATATTCAGTGAATCTTGGCACATTCCACCGACATGGCTGCTTTCTCCACCCAGGCATAGCTCCATGGCCGTGCTGAGATTCTAGCTCTATTCCCCCTGCACCACTAAAACACTGTATCAGGATACCAGGCGGTCTCATCCAGATGCCCCCCCCCCAAGGCACCAGGACTGTAGTCAACTGGTTTTTGTTTCCTTGTTTTGCTTTGGGTTTTCCTTTTTTTAATTTTCGGTGCAAAGATAAAATCCTGACTGTAAGGAATGATAGCTCGCACCCCCAAGCTTACTGAGAAGGAGCAGGATGCGGCAACGGAGGAAGAGGCCACCTGGGTCTTGGGTGCGAGAGGAGGCCTCTTCATGCCTGGGGCTACTTGCTACGTGTTCTCCTCTGGCGCTGGCGCTCTCATGGCCTCTTAGGGACAGAAGATGAGTCTGATGGTGCCAGGACCAGCAAATTTGTTCTGAGCTCAGCCCCGAGACAACCTGATGCCTGAACATAGAATAGAAGGGGAATCACATATGGCACCAAATCATGTGCCTGTTCTCACGCTGGTTATAAGAGCAAGCACACCACCGGCCAAGCGACAGGGGCTCTGCCAGGGTGGGAGGGATCCTTCCGTGTGATTCCACTTCTGCTCTGCATTGACCAACAGGATACGGCCCATTTTTGGGTGATGACCTAAGACATTTGAGATCTTGTTCCTCAGCCATGGGCAAAGGTGGGAGCCAGACAAAAGCTTGTCTCTTGCTGCGCCTGGCTGCGGCAAATGAAACCCAAAGGTGGCAAGGGTGTGAAGCTGCAGCAAAAAAGGCTGACACAATGACAACCTGTACTAAATCTGCCAGTCCGCTCAGGGCTTATCTGAGCAG
The DNA here is from genome assembly GCF_051106095.1 of Pogona vitticeps. Lineage (NCBI taxonomy): Eukaryota > Metazoa > Chordata > Lepidosauria > Squamata > Agamidae > Pogona > Pogona vitticeps. The sequence goes on along the minus strand of NC_135789.1, from coordinate 14,643,495 downwards.
CCGAGACCGCATTTCATGTTCGTGGCCAATTCCGCAGCATCCCAAATTAATCTGACCTGCACCGCGTGGGGTGGGTGGGGTTACTCTATTTTGCCATGATTACTCCTTTCCATTCCTTATTCTGCCAAAATGCGGTGTGGGCTACCTAACCCGTTCCCTTCCCCTTGCCTGATTAGAAATCGTAATCAGCCACTTGGTGCCGCTCCTAAGATCAAATCACAATCACCCGCACCCTTTTCAGAATCTCTTGGCAACAACCATAAGGACTAGAAACTTGGGTTTTTAAAAAAGGAAAGGAAAGGGGGAGAAAGAAAGCAAAGACTCAAGGTGAATTCCATATTCAGGGCAGCATCCTGTAAATATTCTGTGTTCATGGTTAGGACAAGTGCAATGACTCTACTGAAAACATAATAATAATAGTAGCAATAGTAGCAGTACAAAGGAGACTAAAAATGGATACTGAGACATTTTATCTGCATCTTTGGGCGAAGAATCATTCAGGAATGCAACAGAGGCAGTAAAATAATAATAATAATTCACAATCAACAGCAATAAATAATTAGAAATAACGAATATGTAGGACCCCCATATCCACGGGATCAGTACATGTGGTGCCTGTGATCTGTTGCACAAAAATATAAAAATTTAAAAAAACAGAAATACATGTTTCCAAGGTGTATTAACAAAACTGGCCACTAGGGGGAACTAGAGATTATGCAAAATATAGGTTTGGGGGCATCCAGGGTACAGAGGGGTAGCTTCAAACTGATCCCTTGTGGATACTCTCTTCCAAAGGAGAAAGAATTATTATTATTATTATTATTATTATTATTATTATTATTATTATTATTATTATTATTATTATTATTATTATTATTATTATTATTATTATTATTATTATTATTATTATTATTATTATTATTATTATTATTCATCCTAGAATGTAAGAATAAAAAAAGACCTGTACACCACCATGAAGGCTCTGCATACATTGGTCACTCGTCCCCCCCCCCACACACATATTAGCTGTTGGACATTCACAGCCATATCATCTGCAGAAACAGGAGGCAGTAGGAATTTTTCTCTACATGCTATGAAAAGCATCCTTTGCTGGTTTGTGAAAATCAAAGTGCTGCTAAAAGCAGAGAAGCAAGACAGGGAGGCGCTTTTTCAGATCAGCCGGCAACTCTACCTTATGCATTTGGTGGTTTGATACTGCGGGAGGGGAAGTAGGGGGTTAGAAATGGGTTAAAATTTTGGGGATTCATGGTTTCTAAGAGATATGAAAATATTCACTCCAAGATTACAGCAAGCAGATTTATTTTCATGTCTGCAGCCATGGAGAGAGCACACCTCGGCAAGTATGGTCTCTGCTGTTACAACACACAAACAACAACTTATATACCCCACACATATTTTCCCTCTCTGTCCCTCTGACCAATCCGGTCACGGCGGAGGGCTCACATTCGGCCTATCACACGACGCCAACACAACATAGGCCCTTATTAGTCTAAACTGCCCAAACTCCATTTTGTAAAATCCTCCATTTTGTAAAAATCATCTTTATTACTACAGTATATTGTGAACTTAGAACTTCATAAACTAGTTTTATATCATAAGCACACCCGAACGCCTTCTCAGAAACCGGGGGGGGGGGGGGAAGAGAGCTAATGTGGGGTGGCAATTCCCAGAATCACCTTGAAGGAGGGATCCCTGAGGGAGGGGTCAGCTTGAGCCCGGTTGGGAAGGAGTCTCGCCTCTCTTCTGTCTGGGCGGGAAAAGAGGCCCGCTGAGGCCATTCTCCTCCCCTGAGAGAGGGAGCCCTTCCGGGCGGCTACTGCTGCTTCCACCTGTTGATGAAGGAGGCAGCGGTACTCCGATTCGGTTTCCGGATGGGCAGCAGCTGGCCTGTCGTCAGTCCAGTGTGGTTCGGAGGGAGCTCCTTCTCTGCTCTGCCTCCGGAGGGAGGGCACTCCAGAGAGGCAGCCCGGGACCCCGCGGAGACGGGCCGCTTGCTTGCTTGCTGCCTCCCTCCCTTGATGGAAAAGTGCACAGATATTCCGATTCGTTCTCTGGGTGCAAAACAGGCCTACAGCTCCCTTTCCACTCGAGCTGAAGAACCGAGCCGAGGCCTGCTGGCGAGAGAACAGATCGGGCCCGAGTCTCCGGAGCCACCCTCCACACCTCGACCTTTGAAGATGGGCTCGGGTGAAAGAAGGGAGCCAGTTCCATTTGAGTCCATGTGTCCTTGAGGCTGGGCACTTGTCTGTGGATGAGCTTCCTCAGGGGCTGAGACGGGTCACACTGTCCGGCACCAGTCGCTTGCTGAGAAGGACAATTTCCAGGTGCTTGGAGGGAATCCCTCCTTAGAGGAGACCCCTGTGCCCATTCCTCCTCGAGGCCAGAGCCAAATATTTCATCACCGGCTTTAACGAATCGTTCAGGGTCAGGCTGCTGGGGATGTACTGGCCTTCCATGAAGAAGCTCCTGGGGTTCGCGTCCCTCTCCGACCCAGGCCAGGCCCGCTGGCCCAGCTCCTTGCATCGCCAGGGGCATCCGGCCGGCGGACATGCTCAACTGCCCCAATTCGAGGCAACATCTCCCACACCGGTAGTCCACTAAGGTTTGTGGTGACATGCTCTGGGCCACCGGCCTCCCTCGCTGTAGTGCCAAGCTGCTTTCTCCTTGAGGGGAGCGGTCTTGCCCGTGTTGCCCCCCCCCCCGACCTCGAACAAAGGCTCTGGGAGAGCTGGCTTTCTCGGCTTTCCAGGAGCCGGTGGTTCTCACAACACTTGCAAAAATTGCCAGCTGGTCTCCCAAGCTTGCCTTGAGGATCACAAAGCCCTGATGTCAACCTCAGGGACTGCGAGGTCACCTCAGCCACCGCCACCCACCCCAGGGAGCCACGGGCCACCTGCCCAGCAGGCAAAGATCCCAGCCACCTTTCCTTGGTGCAGAAGCGCTTTGAACCCACAAGGGCCCGCAGGTGAGAATTCCCCGGCAGACAGGTCCTGTCCTATGGCTTCAAAATGCTGCAGAAACAAAAAGGAAGGAAGGAAGGAAGGAAGGAAGGAAGGAAGGAAGGAAGGAAGGCCAAGCAATCCGCCCTTAGAAACAAAGTTCATGGTTGTAGCCATGAGGAGCAATTTTGGAGCCCAAGTCTCTCTTGATCTGTGGCTTAAAGGTTCGGGGCTTCTCACAGCAAATGCTAAGGGGCAGGTCTGCACCCTTCTAACAGCAAATGTTGGCACCCTCCAAATTTCGCCACCCTGGGGCAACGCCCCGGCTACGAAATCTAATGACACATTTCCTTGAAGGCTACCACTGTGGTGTGAAGGGTTAGAAAGTAGAAGTGAGCAGTCCGCAGAAATAAAAATAAAAGACAATACTGTAACAACGGAAAGAAACAACAGGCTAACAATGAAAGTGGCGAAGAAGAGAAAAAAGAGTTAACAGAAGGAGAGGGGGAGAGGAAGATAGAGGTGTGTTTGGCCGAGGGGGAGTGGGAGGAGTCAGAAGTGACAGTTGGGGAGGAATATAAGGATGAGGAAGGGGTCGTGTGGTTCAGTTCGGTGGTAAAGGCCTATGAGGAGAGAAAAAGAGAGGAAAGATGGAGAGCATTCGAGAAAGTCCAATTTCAAGGATTGGTGAAGGACTTTCCGAATCTAAAGGTGGGCAGTTTATTGCCTAACCCTCCTGATCCTCAAGGGATACCCCAAAGAATAACTGTTCGGGAGTGGGACGTGATTGTGGCCCCAAGGGAGGTCGAACTAATACGGGCTAGGGAAAGTGCAGCAGCATCTCTACCTGAGGGTCCAGATGATAGAGGATGGATCCGTCATCGATGTTGTGGAACAATCTGTGCTGTGAGGAGAGTCCCAAGCCCTTGGATGGCGCCCAAGGAACCCCGTGGGGGGCCACACCACTGACTCAATGGGACATTAATCAAAGTTTGAATGTTGTTAATGACGGCCAGTTGCCGGTGTTGGAACCATTGTTATTGTTTGAAGAAGTGCAGGTGGATGTTGGAGAAAGTAAAAGTTCTGATGTTAAATTTAAAAAGACGCGTCCGTTGTCATTTCACGCCGCCATGGAGGGGTCGCCTGAGGGAGATAACAAACCTTTTCACATGTGGTGTATTTACTTATTTTGTAAAAAAATCTTGCATGCCACCCGATTTGACTGGTCTGGAAGACAGGATCCACACGATGCTGTTGATCATGTGTGTGGGGAACGAGGGCCTAACCAGATTGGTGGGGGTGGACTAGATGCCTCTGTCGTTCTATTCCAGCTCAACATACCTACCATTTGTTTGCTACAGAGACCCTGGCAGGGGGCTGAACTAAGGATAATTTCACCTCTCCAATGCTAGGGAACGCTAAAGAGAAAACTAGACCTTACAGGTAACCCATAATTAGAAGAGAGTTCTCCTGAGAAGGAAAAGACTGCCTCTTTTTTTTCTGACTGCCATGTGTTCCCATTCTCCAAATCAGCTTGATCTTGCTTGGTAATTGGTTGTGAGGAGATGCACTAGTAAGATTTACTATTTGTGGACAGGTTCGTTTTCTGCAGGAGGCGAACCCTGAGTTTGCGCAGGAAGAATAGACGGAGGCGGCTCTGAATGTTCAACATGAGTCTTTTTATTATCCAACAAACTTAATTCGACAGCTTCAAATGGATCTAATAACTCTGGTAAGATCCGGTAACTACGGACGTTTACATCAGGAGTCATCAAATCACTTCTTATAGAGGGGCCGGTCCAAACCGTTCCCGATCGGTCATAGGCCACAGGGTGTGTGTGCTCCTCACGGCACAGACTGTCCCACAGCATGGGTGTCACGCCCAGTCCCCCTCGCGTTGTGGACAGAATAAAGAGAGAGTGGGACGGATCACCCTCCGTCCCCCCACGTTGATTGCGAGGATACTCCCAGATAATTAAGTCCAACTCCTCCCCCCCTTCGTCAGCTAGACACACCTCCAGTGACTCTTTGCATTCCACCTCCTCCTGTCCTATCTCCACCAGTATCCCTTCCACGCATCTGCGGTTTTCCTCAGGGATATGATCGGTAGAGGATGGCACACTAGCCTTCACTCCTTCACACTATTAATGAAGGCCATATATTCAGGGCCTCTCTGCAGGGGGAAAGATGGGTTAAAAATTTAAAAAAAGAAACCCATGCTCCAGGTTTGCCGTAAGTGCCAGAGTTTAGAAAAATGGATACTTCTATTTTTTGAAATAAATAAACACCTGAACTTTGGAGAAAAAAGGTCAGAAGCCTGTTGGTGATTAATTAATTATGCAAAATTAACTTACAGCAACTAGGTTTTCAAAGGAAGTATACGTTTTTAAAGAGTGATTTTACCATTTCCACTCCTAGTGAATTTTAAGCTTCTGTTGTTGTTACATGCTATCAACGTCGCCCCTGGTTTAGGGTGACCTGATCTCTGAAATGCGCTGTGCTCAACAGCCCTGCACAGCTGCTGCAAACTCAACCCCGTGGGTTCTCTGATGGTGTCAATCCATCTCACATTTGGTTTTCCTCTTTTCCTGTTGCCTCCGACTTTTCTACAGAACCTGGAATGGGGAGGGATTAATGATTGTGGCACTGTTCAGAGATCAATTCACATCCCAGGGTGGCAGCCCTCTCTTGCTTGTGCTACAGAAAAAGCTTTATTACTATTACTGTTGCTTGATGGTAAAAACTTTTTTTTTGGAAGGGGTCAGAGAATCTGAGAGTTATTCTCAAGTTCATCTTCGCTTTACATGTGCGTTATGTGCCATTCAAGCTGACTCTAATGGGCCTTTCAAGGCAGTCATATCTAAGGAGTGGTTTTACCGGTTCCACACCCTCAGTGAGTTTCCACGCCTGAATGGGAATTGGAACGCAGGACTCTGGAGTCCCAGTCTGTCCCTCTCTTAATCACACTACACAGGGTATCACTGAATATCTCTAAAACCTATAGGCTTTAGAGAAAGGTGCAAAAGCCTATAGGTGGAAAAGTGCAGAAGAGAGCGACTCAAACGATGACTGAGCTGGGGCACCTCCCTGAGGAGGAAAGGCTACAGTGTGTGGGGCTCTTGAGTCTAGAGGAAAGGCGCCTGAGGGGGGACGTGATGGAGAGGTATCAAATTCTGCAGCGGATGGATAAAGCGGATAGAGGGAAGCTCTTTTCCCTCTCAGGCAAAACCAGGGGACCTCCACTCCAATGGAGTGTTGGGAGAGTGAGGACAGACAAAAGAAAATGTTTATTGACTCAGTGTGTGGTTAGTCTGCGGAACTCCTTGCCACCAGATGGGGTGATGGCATCTAGCCTAGATGCCTTGAAAAGGGGGTTGGACAGATTCATGGAGGAAAAGTCTATCACAGGTGACAAGCCATAATGATGAGGATGTACAATCTCCAGGCTTAAAAGGAAGGTCCCTCCAAATTCCAGATGCAGGAGAGGGGGATCAGGAGACAGGTGTCTAGTTGTCTCTTTGCTCCCAGAGGCATCTGGTGGGGCCACTGAGAGATCCAGGATGCTGGACTGAGATGGGCCCTTGGCCTAATCCAGCAGGGCTCCTCTTAGCTTCTTGTGCGGTTTTACTATTTCCCCGCGTGTGCAGAGAGAGGGAGAAAAATGTGTCTAATTTTCTATATTTTAGACACAGACTGGGTTTTAGCAAATTAAAGTTTTGTGTAGCACAACAGCAGTTTAAGGAAACTCTTATGAGGAGCATAATTCTCTTGAATAATTGAAATATAACATCTATGTACAGCAGGGGTGAGCAACATCTGTTGCCCCTGGGCTCAATTTTTGCTGCACGAGGCTATCTATAAGTTGCAAAGTCCACCTCCTTCTTCCCAAAGTGGCTAGAATTCTAATTCTGGTTTTCAAAAAGAGTTATTTTGGGTGTGCGCGTGTGTGCATGATTGTATGTGTGTTTGCCTATGCGCATGTTCAGTAATGCCAAAGGACCCTGTAGATATTTTGTAAGGTAAATCCCTACACCTGGAAGAGCAGTTGTTCACATTCTTTTCACCAGGAATCTTGTAAAGTTTTAAATTTCTGGTCAAATTCCTTTGTGTGATGCAGTAGAAGTACAGAGATCCACAGAGCAGATGCGACAGGGTTCGTCACTAGGGTATGACAGTTCCTTGATTTTTGACCCGGGGGGGGGAATGGAGGAGTTGAGTTCTTTGGAATAGAAATTGATTAACAGCATTAACGGGTTTGTCAACAACAACTTCTGCAGGGCCAACATGGCCAACGACAAACTGTCACAGGAATCTTCCTCAGCAGGGAGATGGTCCAAACCTCTCTTCTCACACAATTACCTTCCTTGTTTCCCCAGACCAGAGAATAGAGATTAATCCTGCACTGCATGGGGTTACACTCTCCCTGAAAACTAAGGCTTGTATTTTAGGACTCTTCCCTGAGGACTTGTGTGGGGCTGAAGGAGAGGACAAAGGAGGACAAAGGAGATGAAAATGGAAGGTAGAAATTTGGGGAAGACAGTGGAGGGGGGCCCTCACCCTCGAGGGGGCCCTCCAGTTTGAGCAGCGGGGTGGGGGTTTCCCAGAAGGAAGGGCCCCCACGGTCTTTCCTCCAGCCCGTCTTTCCTTGGGACAGGTGGCCCCGAGGGCCCTTTGGCTGCCTCAACGCCTTTCTCGGCCCCCGCTTAGCGCTTTCTCTCTCTCTAGGCGAGCACCGCAGAGGAGCGGATCCAGGAGCTGGAAATGCTGATGGCCGGTGAGCGTGAGAAGTTCCGGAGGATGCTGGATGTCAAAGAGCGGAAGATGACTGAGATGCGGACCAGATGCAGCAGCAGATGATGGAGTACCAGGAGCTGCTGGATGTCAATCAAGCTGCTCCTCCACATGGAGATCGAGGCCTACTGGAAACTGCTGGAAGGGGAGGAGGAGAGGTTGGTGCGCCCTGGGGGCAGCCAGACGAAGCAGGCCTTGCTCACGGCATGGGCCTGGGACACACACACACACCCCTGGCCCTCCTGGGGTGGCCACGGCTCTCGTGGCCCCGGGCGGGGCGGCCCATCTTCACTTCCCAGCTTTTCCACCCCTCCTGGAGGCTGAAGCTTTCCCGAGCCCCCCCCCCCGGCCGTGCATCACAGTCTTGCGGGCCACCTCCTCCTCCAGCAGCACTTCGGTCGCAGGCTTGTCCCGGGGGAAGCGGAAGCGGGTGGAAGCTGAAGAGCTCTCGGGCAGCTTCTCCAGCAGGATCAGGATCGGGATCGGGACCGGGAGTAGCAGGGCCGGCAGCAGCACCGGCGCCGGCAGCACACTCCACTTTTGGGGTTTTTGCAACAGGTGGGGGAGCCTCAGCTCCCTTGCATTTTCCAGTCCCGTCCTCTGCAGGAGCATTTGGAAGCGAAGGAAACCTTGGCTCCCCCGGGCAGGTGACCTGCTGGAAACATCTGGAAGGATGTCTGCGATCCCACTCTCGTCTATGATTCAGAATCTCATCCGCCATTCCTTTTTCTGGACTTGATTGCCAAAGCGTATCACAGGGGCTGCAAATCCCCGCCCGCCCGCCTGAAGCCCTCCTTGTGACCATGAGGTCCAGCTCCCGGATGAAGTCCAACCCCCGTCACCCTTGCGGAAGGCGTTTGTGGTCTTAACCTTTCTCCCCGGCGCCTCCCCTCCAGCACGCAACGTTTTAAGCTGGGCGAAGAGGTCCATCGGCGAAACCTCTCTAATAGTTTGTGCGGGGGGGGGGAGACTTCTGCAAAAGCTGAGCCAGCCCCTCCTGAGGAAAGGGAAGGGAGGGGGCCATGGGACAGGGGGTGAGCTTTTGCCCTTCCGGGCCACCTCCTCCTCCGAAAATGTAACTTTCTCTCTTCCTCTCCCCCCCCCTCCAAAGTCTTTATTTTTAAAACAAGTAGCTGAAGGTTGTACAGTATTTGGAGAGAAAGAACACCAGGAAGGTCTGTAGCCACACACACATGCTCTCTCCTTCTCTCTCTCTCTCTCTCTCTCGGGACCCTCTGCTTTCCTTCGGCTTTGCCACGCAGGGATCCTGACCAAGGAAAGGAGTGGCAGGTGTCCTCCTGCTCTGGGGGGAAGGCTGGTTTTTTTGAGGGGGGAGTAGGTTTTGGTCTTCCCTCCTTTCCCTTTCCCCCCCACCTCCAGAGGCCCATGGGCTGTCGAGCAGCAGACACTGGGACCCACTGGATTTTAACTGGGAGATCTGGTTGGGCTCACCCCCCCCGACCCAGAACTACTACATATTACTTTGGAAACACGCATAGCTTTATACTTAATGAAATGACCTTGTGGTTTTATCATCTTAAGCCCATTTGCTTAACGACGATTAAAACAGGGAAGTCCAGCCAGCAGGCGGTTGGGCAGAGGTCCCCCGGTCACCCCCTCGTGGACGGCTGTCCAAAGTTGGTAGGCCCTCAAAGCGGCTTGAGGAGGTTTGCTTTCCTACAAGCCCCTCTCCTTACTAGAACTCTATTTTTGTAGCAGGTGGTTGTACCTTTGTTCCTTTTGGGCACGTGTCATTTTTTCCCCAAGCAAGACACGAGCTGCTGGTCCAACAAGAAAGGGTGACGGGTCCTGTCCAGGCTCCCCCCAACCCCTCCCAAAAGGGGGCCCGTGATGGGGCATCTCCCTGATCCCAACTTTCCCGTTTCGAAGCTGCCTTTGTTTTAAAAAGGTAAAGGTTCCCCTTGACAATTTTTGTCCAGTCGTGTTTGACTCTAGGGGGCGGTGCTCATCCCCGTTTCCAAGCCATAGAGCCAGCGTTTGTCTGAAGACAATCTTCCGTGGTCACATGGCCACTGCGACTTAGACACGGAACGCTGTTACCTTCCCACCGAGGTGGTCCCTATTTATCTACTCGCATTTGCATGCTTTCGAACTGCTAGGTTGGCGGGAGCTGGGACAAGTGATGGGAGCTCACTCCGTCGCGTGGATTCGATCTTACGACTGCTTGGTCTTTTGACCCTGCAGCACAGGCTTCTGCAGTTTAGCCTGCAGTGCCACCACGTCCCTTTTGTGCCACCACGTCCCTTTTGTTTTATTACTGTGGAAATGCATGCCAAACGTCTTGCGTCTTTTTTCAATGATTTATAACATATCCATTTTTTGGGACTGGAAACTTTTGTACAACCTTCGAGTAAAATGTTTTGCATTTTTATCCAGGCTGGTGTGTTGTTCATCTGGCAGCCCTGCCCCCACCCCCACCCACTGGTGAGCACAGTCAGGTTTCTGTCCCTCATGATCCCATTGGCATTCTTGGTCTGGAGCAGAACGGGTTCAGTGGAGCCTACGTGAGGGAGAGAGTCTGTGATAGGTCCGTCAGTCAGTCGATCGGTCGGAAGAAGGAAGGAAGGCTAATGATGGGAGGGAGGAAGGGATGAAGAAGCTAAGGAAGGAAGGAAGGGTTTGAAAAGGGAGATGCCTTCATCCAGGAGCCAGAAAATGCACCCACCGGGAAGCGATGGGGCTCGCCATGCAGAAGTGCTTGTGTTCCGCTGAGCATTTGAGCACAAGGGGTTTTGGGGCTGGGAAACGGCCCTTGTGGGGCAGTTGGGGGGGGTCAGCTTGTAGAGAGAGAGAGAGAACGGGGGGAGGGGTCCAGGCCCCTCTGGCTCCTGGATCCTTCTTAGGAGAGCATCAGGTTGTCCTCCCGGCTCAGCGAAGCTAAGCCCAGACGCCTGCAGTCTGGGAAAGGAGCAAAAGGGAGGCGGGCAGTTCTAGGCAACCGGGAACCTCGGACGGTGTTGCACGGCAGCTCCCATCATCCCCAGTCGGCCTCCCCACCGACAGGGATGGCTCAGAGCTACAGCCGGATGGGGGGGGGAATCTGGTGGCCAAAGCAGCCTCCTCCGTGCAACCAGGCCCCCTCGGCCCCTGCCCACCAGGAGAGACACCTGTACATGCACAGCCCCGGGGGGGGTCCCAGAAAATGCCTCACAGCCCCCCCTTTGCTGGCGAGCGACGATGGGAGCTGTAGTCCAGCCAAATGATGGGAGAGCCAGGCGATGGGGCCAACAGGCAGGCCGCTGGTTTCCTGCCCATGTGCACATAGTGGCTATGTGGGTCCCAGTCATTTGGGGAGGGGGCTTGCTTCTTGGCCCCCTCCGCGCCGTCCCAGCAAGCGGAGTCAGTCCGAAGCCCTCAAGCGAAACTCTAAAAAGGTCCCCTCCTGTTATGGACAGCTCTCGCTCGCTCCCCTCCCAGCCTCCAGGGGCGCATATAGCAAAACCAGGCGGGAGTCTCGCTTGGGGGGGCAGCACCCCACAGGAGCTGGGATGCCTTTGCCATGGCTGGCGGGGAGAACCAGGGCCCCAAAATACGGTGGCATGCCTGGAAAGAAGGGCGGGAGTGGAGAGACCATGGAGGCTCAAGGCGTTGGCGTGGAAAGCACAACAAGGACCCAAAGCATACCCACGGGGTGTGTGGGTGTGGGAGTTGCCCAGGAATCTGGTCCCCCCCGTGCGACCAATTTAGCCCCTGCCCCAGTGCCCATACATTTCTTGAATCTTCTCTAAACTGACTCAGATGATTCCAGAACGTAAGGCCTTCAACAACTGACTGTGCAATGCAGTAGCGACATAAAGAGGAACGCCCATGGACTGGAAGGTGGTGTCAAGCTTGGTGTCCACATCAAGGGATCTGAGGGAACTACTTTGTTTTGACGTGGTGAGAACTCACCTGGTGTTCTGTGTCCCCTTTTGGACACCCTTGATCAATGGATCCCAACCTTGGGTCCTCAGGTGTTCTTGGACTACAAGTCCCAGAATCCTTCACTGCTTGCGGCATTGGTCAGGATTTTCGGGAGCTGCAGCCCAAGAACATCTGGGGACCCAAGGCTGGGAACCACTGTCTTAGATTCAGCTGGATGTAGACCAGAAAACCAAGCCTGGGGTCCTTTTGAGGAGAAAGGCAGGGTAAAAATATTTTAAATAAGCACATGAAAGAGGGTGCAGAGGGAGCTGAGTAGGGGATTGAGAAAAGATAGGAAGTACCCCAGAGGTGGCCTAACCAGTGCCGAACAGAGGGAAGCTAGTACCTCGTGGGATTTTGGGGGATTTCTTATGTGTGTGCAGGTGGGTCTGGTCTCTGGGTGTCTGTGTGAATTTCGCTGTATGGGTATACTATGTATATACTTACAATGAAAATAAATTTATTTGATTTGATTTGATTTGCAGACTAGACATCTATCAATGCACTCTAAAACAACATAGGTCTTTTTTGCAGCCACCTATTCAAAAGTCCTAGCCTTAAGTCAGATCCTGGCTCCTACAGCAGTAGAGCCCCCTGAAACCCATGGGTCTTACATTGGCAGAGTGGAGGGCCAAATCCTATTTATTCCAACAGGGCCCACATTCATTGGAATCGGAAGCCCTTCTCCTTGATGCCTGGCAGGCGAAAATGCAATGGTAGCCACTGCCCTCTGTATATTCGAGGGACCCATCGCGATGGAAAAATGTGTGCCGGTTCGAGTGCGCGCCTGCACAGGGTGACACGGAAGAAAAGCAGGACGGATCATTCCAAACGGATGGGGTGTTTTTTGTAAAAGGATGCTATCGACGCATACAATCGTATATCCTTCCTCCAGACGCTTCCTGGGCCGGATGCTTTCGGTGACTGCGCTTGCACATCTCTCTGTCTCTCTCATTAAAAAAAAAAAAAATTAACAGCTCTGGATAGCTCCCACCCACACATCCCCTCACTCCTCCGCCTGCCCGCCCTGGTACACAAAAGCCAAGCAATTAAACGGTCTTAAGTGGGTTTAAGCTTTAGACCGCTTGCAGCCAGCAGCAGCAGCAGCAGCAGCAGCAAAAAAAATAAAATAGAAAGCATCAAGAGCAGAGCCACTGTGCATGGAAGCCATGCGAGACTAGAGGGATAGAGACTTAGCGAAGCATCCTTTTATTCCAAGGGAGGGGGAAGAGAAAGGGGGGGAGAACAAGGTGTGTGTTGAGTGACGGGGGGGGGGGGAGAGAAGAAGAAAGCAGCGTTTTCTGATGAAGGCACATGCAGCAGCCGGAGCCCAGTGCTGACAGATCCGCGGAAGAGCCAAGAACAAGGGATGCATCTCTCTCAGACTGCAACAGAAACCTCTGATTAAAGGCAGTAACCGTGGGGGGAAAAGGCACACGGATGCAGTAGGTATGGGTACAGACAGGGATCATGGTGCGGCTGGGGGTGGCGGTGGTGGTGGGGCCCTTATGTTATGCCGGCACGGCTGGGAGGGAAAGCGGCAGGATTAGACGCGGCCGAGGTGTGGGCCCAGGATTTCGGGATACCTGGGTGGGGAATGGGGAAGGATTCCAGCAGGCACGGATGGTGGGGGAAAGGGTCAGGGATTCCCAGCAAAACCCACAGAAGCCGGAGGCTTGGGGGGAACATGAGCACCGAGAGGGAAGAAGACCTCACAGCTGTCTTCTCGCCGGAGGGAGCGCTAAGGCTTCACAGCTCTCGGTGCAATCGGAAGCCGGCATCTTGGTTTTCATGCGGCAAGACAGAGAAAGAATGTGCACGCCTGGTGCCTCCGGCATGGGGGTGGTTTTTAAAGAAATCTTGGTGTGCTGTGAGGCTGTGCTTCTGCAGCTAGGAGGTGGCACTCATGGTCGAGCATTCGGGTAGCATCTTCCTACCACCGATGAGCCACACGCCCCACGGCCATCGAGCCCACCGCTTCACCTAGGAGGGCAGAGAGACCGTGGGTCACCCTTGGGGTGCCCAGGAGGCGTTTGTTGCTGCCTCCGGTGGAGATGCAAGGGGGTCGATCCTGTGGCTGTGGAGCTCAGGCCCTTCCCTTTCAAAAGACAAAAGCAGGGTTCCAGTCCTCAAGGTTCAGAATCAGGGGCTGCTTTGAGGCGCGCCAGAAGGTGCTTTTCCATCCAATCAAGTCCTTTGGCAGTTGAGGGCCCAGGATTGTCTACAATTTAGGGCAGCCGCCAGGTTGGAAAAACCCCATTTCTCTTAAGATTGTTGGGGGCCAAACCCTGAGATCCTTCCAATGTCAAATAAGCAGAAAACCTTTCTGACGTGGGAGCTTTTTTTTTTAGCCATAAAGGCAAAATAGTAGGTAGGGGAAGAAATCAACTGCTCAACTCTACAAGGTGTCGGAAGGCCGGCGTGAATGCCCATTGGCAGCGTCAAGTTTCAACCCTTTAACGTCTGTGGGTTTTTCTTCCGACATCGATGGCTCCCTTTTTCTCCTACAGACCGACCCCAACGGCGACATAAGCTTCCTGCCGGTCCCTTCCACGCAACGCTATGGGTACCACGGAAGCCACCCTGCGGATGGAGAATGTGGACGTGAAGGAGGAATGGCAGGATGAAGACTTCCCCAGGTGGGTCCCGATCTCCAGGGGGGATGGGAGAAGCACATGAGGAGGATTCTGGGGGTTGTAGTCCACCTAAGCTTTCCCCCATACCGCAAATCCTATAATGTAAAAGTACTACCCTAATGAAGATCTTGTGGGGGGCGGGAAAGAAAGCATATTGCATCTCATTCCATCTTAATGGCTGGGTAAGGTGGCTTTTGAGCTGGGTCCCCTGACATGGGAAGGAGGGACTCGACCCCACTGTGTGTGTGTGTGTTTAGCATGTTCTTAAAAATACTGCAAGTCCCTGGTCCTCATGGTTGTGCATGCAGGGTTGATTCGAAACAGGGCCATGGGAAGTCCCCTAGACTCTTGGCTGGGCTTCTGGACCCTCTTGCTCCACCAGGCCTAACCGAAATGAAGTTCCTATCTACCTGGAGAGGATGCTTTGGAGGAAACAGGGGTCCCATTCAGCCTGGAACCGAGGAGTGGTGGGGGAGTGAAAGACAAGAGCTGAGTCTTCTCTGCAGATGTGGCTTTCATAGACTCCTCGGCTCACGATCCGGCAGAGAGGAAGACGTGCCAGGCTTTTTCCTCGGACGCGTCCGTCTGCTCTGGCGCCCCTTCGCTCCAGCAGCTGGGCTGAGACAGGGACTCCCATTGTCTTAGGGACACAGAAGCAGCCTTGTGGGACCTCTCTGTCGGGAAGTCTCCTGCGGGGGCTGAGAATGGAGTCCTTCGTACCGGCCGGGCCCACGTTTGGGCACGAGCTGGCAACAGCCTCTGACGCAGCTCCCGAACCCCCCCCCCAAAAAAGCACCTGCCAGGTTTCCATTCTGCTCTCTGAAAATATCTATGCTGCTTTTCCATCCTGAAAACTCATGATCAACAAATGCCTCCTTCTTCGAAACCGCAGGCAATGGCAGAGAAAAATAACCAGCCCTGGAAAACATGAATGAAAGCAGGAAAAAAAACCAACCGAAAAAAAACCCCATGTTTATCCCAGTAATAGAGAGCATCTGCTTTATTTTCTCAGCCGCTTTTGGAAAAGATTTGTCCTCGGGCACTATGAGTCCCTCGAGCCATGGTTTCTCTGTGCCTCAGTGTTCCCAAGCTGTAAAATGGGTCTCACGGTTTGATTTCTTTTTCCTTCGCACTTATGCGGGGGTCGCCTCTCTGCGTTGCCCCCACGGAGGTACTCCATCTTCGTGCAGCTAATGGTTGCTTTTTCACATTTAGCCTTTTTTTCTGTCGCCTCCGGGTGGGAGGCGAGAGGCTTCCACACCTAAGCTGGCTAGCTTTCTACCTGCAATGCCATTTCATGGGATTCCCCTCTCTGCAATCAGACCTGGAAAAATTAAAGTCTCCTCTGCAATTAGTAGGTCGGATCCAGAACGGAGAAGCGGGTCGTGTTTATAGTCAATTACGAGCCCCGGTTTTCAGGCACGGCATCTCAAGAAGCATTGTGTACAACCGTTTGCAGGCGCCCCTTCCTGAAGAAGACCAGCGGACCTCCAAAATCTGAACCGCGAACCTGGCTCCCTGGGGCCTGTTGCTTCAGGATCAAGACCGAACCCATCTGCTTGAAATTATGATTCCTTTGAGGAAATAAACTGTGATTAAATTGGCAGACTGCCTCTGGGGTTGAGATGTTATGTAAGCGCACAGAAGGGCTCTCTCTGTCTCTCTCTCTCTCTCTTTTTAAAGCGCACCATTCCTTTTAAAATGAAGCAAAAAAACCAAATGTGTTGTGCAAATTTCTCCAAAATAGAGAGTACAGCATATATTAATCTCTCCAAATTTCTGGCACAGAGGGGGAGAGAGCGAGAGAGCAGGGTATTATTTCTTTATTTATTGTCCTTCTGCAAAACAAAGAAAGAGATTAAATCCCCCCCTCCAAAACCCAGGAAATATTGCATTTCTGCCCTTCGCCCAGCTGCAGAGAGAGGCGAGGGAAGCTGTTAAAAGCTAAGAATATATAAGAATATATATATATACGGGGAGAAAGGTTAAGTCTCTGGCTCACTAGGGACCCATCGCAGCCGCTTCTGATGCTCGTCCCCAGAGCCAGGCAGAGATGCTCATAGGCTGGGATGCAGGGAGCATGCTCAGTTGCACTCTCCCTCTTCTGCAAGAGGAACCAAGCGGATAGGGTAGAGCTGAAAGCCATCATATGATCGGGAGATTATAGTCTCCAAAATGGTGCCACATGATCTGCTGGATTGATTCAGAAAAAAAACAAAACTCCAGGGGGGAAAAGGGGGGAGGAAATTTAAAAAAAAAGGAACTGAAGAAGGAGAAGAGGAATGTGCTGTGATTTTTTTCTGTGCCTGTAAATGAAACTTCCCAGGAAGGAACTAATGAAGGTTTGAACCCAGAAAAGGATTATTAGAGGGGTCGATGCTTGAAACCTTCCTCTCTCTTTATTAAATTTCTAGAAGGTAAGGAAAAGGACCCTTTTTTTCTCCGAGTTATTCTCCCTTTTTAAAATATCCACTTTGCACTGTAAAATGCTGACCGTTGCGGCTAAATCCACACCTAATTAGGATGCATTTCTTCATCATCCCATCCTAGGTGGGATTTGGCTGCTAAAAATTTAGAGGTCACGCCACCCGCTATCCCCAAAACATCTTTGAATGAACCAAGTGTGTTTCATAATAGACAACCACAGAAGGGGAGAAGAGTATTATCCTCTAATCCAGGGAATTATTTTACGGCAGCTGCTTTTTTATTTCTGCGATGCCCAGACAGGAAGAGATGCTGGACGTCAGCCGCCGTAACCTATAGATTTTTATGCAGGCTGGGGGGTTTGACCCCTTTGGAGTTTGGTTTGATGACTGTACTTGGCTTCAGCAAATGTTTTTGAAGAAATTGCTCCAGAGGAGAAAGACTAGACACGTTTCGACTGGGCTTTTCTTGAATGCAATGATAAATAAAGTTTATCAGCATTGGTGGGGGGAGGGAAGGAACGCTATAGGGCTCATACAACCTGATAACATATGAATTCTGTTTTTAAAAGAAAGGACTGGGAAGGATTTATTGGAAAGGATGTGTAAATTTCTCTCTCTCTCTCTCCAATCTCTAGGCCTCTCCCAGAAGAAGCTGGAATGGATGCTTTAGGAAGCCGAAATGACGCCATGGGTGAGTAATATACAAAGGCATGCATTTTTTAAAGCGATACATGGTGCTTTACTCCTGCATGTGTCTTATTTATTTATATATATTTATACCGGGGAGGGTGCAGCTGCTTGCCAAAATTTGTACATAAAACAGTGCTTCTCCCGTTCAGCATCTGGAGCAGTGAGTGGCACAACTCAGGAGCCATCCACCAGAAATGTATTTATTTATTCCATTTTTATACTGCCCGATTAGTGCAAAGCAGGGGCAGTTAACAAACAAACTAACTAAATAAGATTTGTATTGCAAATATGAAGAAAGACTGAAAGAAGACGGAGGGGAGATAGGGTAAAACTTTTCAAAGACCTGGAAGGTCATCCTACAGAAGGGGACAGGATCTATTCTCCCAACGTGCAGGACACGTCAGAATAGGATCAAGTGACAGGACGCCAGATTTTGACTGAATATCAGGAAAAACTTCTTAATGGTTAGAGCAGTATGATAACAGGACCCATGACCTCAGGAGGCGATGAGTACTCCAATGATGGAGGCATTAAAGGGACCACTCTCTCTTCAATATGCTTGTATTTGGATTCCGGCCTTGAGCCAGGGTTGGACTTGATGGCCTTAGAGGCCCCCTTTCCAATTCATTTATTCCCCGATTCTGTGATAAAAGGAAAAAAACAGGCAAAAAGATAAAAGACCAAACGAGTCCACGCCACCGCATAAAACCGACAATAAATGCTCTGTGAAAGTTTCCCATGCGAACCTTTTCTGAAATGACTTGGGTTCCCCCCCCCCGCTTTCTCTCCTTCTCTCCCACAACCCAAAAAACCCACAGCTCCTCCAAACACGTTAAATTTCAGCAACGGGGCCCATCACAAGCGGAAGACGCTGGTAGCCCCCGAAATCAACATCTCCTTGGATCAGAGCGAGGGTTCGCTCCTCTCCGATGATTTCCTGGACACTCCGGACGATCTGGACATCAATGTGGACGACATAGAGACGCCGGATGAAACGGATTCCCTTGAGTTTCTGGGCAACGGCAACGATCTGGAGTGGGAAGGTAACTAAAGGAAGGGAGAATAACCCTCCCCGGGGGACCTCTTTTGACCTAAGGACCAAATTCTGTTTCGGAGACGTTCCCAGGCCCTTCTTGCTAGTATCTCAGACTACTTTGGTGATGCCAGACATTCATGTTCTCCTAATTCTTAGACGACACCCCTGTGGCCAC
This sequence comes from Pogona vitticeps, assembly GCF_051106095.1. Taxonomy (NCBI): domain Eukaryota; kingdom Metazoa; phylum Chordata; class Lepidosauria; order Squamata; family Agamidae; genus Pogona; species Pogona vitticeps. The sequence continues at coordinate 14,624,857 of NC_135789.1, read as the reverse complement.
CGCCAAAAACATGCCCGGAGACAGTGCTGACTTATTCGGAGATGGAGCCACGGAAGACGGGAGCGCCACCAACGGCCGCCTGTGGAGGACAGTCATCATCGGGGAACAGGAGCACCGGATCGACCTCCAGATGATCAAGCCGTACATGAAAGTGGTGACGCACGGAGGTTGGAGAACAAGGGGGGGGGAGATTAGGTTATCCTTAGCCACCAAGCAGGAGTTGTGTATGTTGATGCTGAGCGGGGGCTGCCTCTTATTTTAGGGCAAAGCAAGAAGGATAGCAAGGACTCGAAAGCAGGAAGGAAGAAGAGCTAGGAATAGCAATCTACATCTCAATAAGCAGATAGCTAGAAATGCCGGAAGGAAAGCAAGCAAATAAACCAACAAAAATATCTCGGCATCTCCATAATGTTCAGTGGCTAATTCTACCTTCCAGCTGACACCGTGTCTCTTTTTTCTCTCTCAGGTTATTACGGGGAAGGGCTCAATGCCATCATTGTGTTTGCTGCTTGCTATCTACCTGACAGCAGCTTGCCCGACTACCACTACATCATGGAGAACCTCTTCCTGTGAGTAACATTTCCCATCCTCCATGGAGAAAGCTCTGTTTGCCTCATCCGGTCAGAGAGTCCACCTCATGCCGTCTGCAGAATCCATGCCAAGAAGGGACCATTTCTTATTGTCGTTGGGCTTTCCAAAAGCATCTCCTTGTCCTCAGGATTGTAAGAACCCAGATTTAGAGGGTGTGAGAGGATGTAAAGGATGTGGGCAAATCAGAATTTGTCTCCTCCCCAGGCAGAAGCAAACCAATTAGAGATGTGGACAAATGTGTTAATTGTGCTTCATTTGCACAGTTATACCAGTTCACAGGGTTTTTGCTCGTTTTTGTTAGGTGCTGAATATACACAGCTTGGGTTGCATGAGGTGTTAAAACAAAGTTAATGTGGGTTCTTTCCTTATGATCTAGCATTATTTGGTGGTAAGAAGGATCCAGCATAAAGAATAATTAATTTTCAGATGACCCACCCAGTATCCACCAAGGCGCAGAGAGGCTAGAGCAGTTTTCTTTAACATGGCATCATTGGGGATGATCTTATACATTTGAATAGCCGTGCAATTGAAACCATGTAATTAAAATGTATGTTATGCTTGGACAGCGGTGGGGCTGCTTCAGAAGCAGCATCTACACTGTTGATACAAAAAGAATATATTTGGCTCTTGAAAGTCAAAAGCCAAAAAAAGATGATTCTGTAACTGCCAGCTTTCCGAACAGCACCAGCTGGCTAGCGTACGTGATATCATCGTCACCATTCTGAACCTGAGATTGGTTTTCCAACCTTTTACGTACAGTATTCCTCTTTTTTTTTTTTTTGCTCGGTCTCTCTGTTCCTGCTAACTGAAGTCATCAATTAGGCCTGCCACCCTCCAAAAAATAAGTCCTTTTAATGCCATTCTATTTTTAGCATTTCTTCTTAGCCACAAGGTCAGCAAGTGAGTCAGCAAGTGGCGTAAAAATTGTGTATTAAAAAAGCTATATAACACATTTTGATTATCCACGCGGATGTTTTCCTCACCTCTTAGACTTATTTTACTTACTTTACTTTATTTAGACTTATACCCAGCCCCTCTAGACAAAGACTACTTACATTTTTTTTCTCCAAATAGGTATGTAATTAGTAGCTTGGAGCTGCTTGTGGCCGAGGACTACATGATTGTGTACCTGAACGGGGCCACCCCACGTCGGAGAATGCCCGGCATTGGCTGGCTGAAAAAATGCTATCAAATGATTGACAGAAGGTGATACACCCATTCAATTCTTATGAGCAATCACGTTTTGGCAGCCTGCAAAGTCATTGCACAAATAAACAAGCCCCAGTTTTATGATTATTTTAAAGCTGACAAAAATGAAAAGAGTAAACAGTCATTTTAAAATAGATTGTAAACCGTTTAACATTTTATAACCGTTGTTTTTGTTGGTTTTTGCTTATGTTATACTGTCATGAACATGGCAGGAATCGGCAGTTGTAAAAAGCAAGATAAATTTCCTGTTTTAAATCTTATTGAAAGGACCAGTGTGTGTGTGTGTTTTAAATATTGCTTCTGCCACAAACAGCCTTAGTCTGCTCTTGCGGTCTCACTCCCTCGGCTTTTCCTACAGATTACGGAAAAACCTGAAAGCCCTGATTATTGTTCACCCTTCCTGGTTCATCCGGACCGTGCTGGCCATCTCGCGGCCATTCATCAGGTAACTCCTGTTGCGATTTTATTCATGGATGTATATCTCCTCACCTCATAAAGGTTAAGGGTCACCTAATCAACCTGATTCCTGTTTTCCTATAGTTTAATGGTGTGTAAAATTAGTGCTTATCTAAGTACGCTTATATATGCCCCACTGCTCTTCACTACAGTGGTGCCTCGCTTAATGATTGCCTCGTTAAAGGACGAAACTGCTATACGATGACTGTTTTGCAATCGCTTTTGCGATCGTAAAACAATGTTTTAATAGGCAAAATCTGCTTTGCGACGATTGGTTCCCTGCTTCGGGAACTGATTCTTCACATTACGATGTTTTTAAAATAGCTGATCGGCGGCTTCAAAATGGCTGCCCACTGTGTAAAATGTCTCCCCGCTGTGTTTTTGGACGCATTCCTCGCTTTATAGGCACCGAAAATGGCCGCCCCTATGGAGGATCTTTGCTGGACTGTGAGTTTTTCAGCCCATTGGAACGCACTGAACGGGTTTTCAATGCATTTCAATGGGATTTTTTATTTCGCTTAACGAGGATTTTGCTCTACAGTGATTTCGCTGGAACGGATTATCCTCGTTAAGCGAGGCACCACTGTATTTCTAAAATAAAAGGTTATAGGATTAATTGTAATCTCTTGAAAGTCAGGCTAATGACCCAGAAGTCGTTTTGAACAAGTCAAAAATATGTCAGTAACAGGTGAACTTTCTTTCTCTCTTAGTGTGAAATTTATCAGCAAGATCCAGTATGTCCACACCTTGGAAGAATTAGCACATAATATCCCCATGGAGCATGTGCAGATCCCCGACTGTATCCTACAGTTAGTATTGTATATTTGGCCTCTCACAACGCCTGAGGTCACTTCTGTTTCCTGCCATTGTTTCTGCCTTCCCAATCATAATCTTCCTCCCCAACAACCTTGATACCCTCCTTGCTGCAAAGAAGATAAATGCTGCATCTGTTGAAACTATAGAATCTGACTAGGTGATACACATAGACTGTATCTAGAAGTGGTGCTCCCTAAAATGGTGGGGAAAGGTCTGTTTGTCTCAGCAGGGGCTTTTCTCACTTCAGTGTCTGCTTTGATTTGTAGTTATTAAAAAAACAATACACGGGTTTCTGTGAGCAAATGGTTCCTGCTGCCATGTGTTTTTTGCTGATTACTGCTTTATTTTGTTTTAGATATGAAGAGGAGAGGATCAGAGCAAGAAAAGAAAGGTAAGATTGCTTTCCTGGGCATGGTAGAAAGGAAGGATGCAAGAATATTTCCACAGCTTGAATGCTAGGGGGGATTCTGGGAGTTTAGTCCAAAAGAAGAAAAATTTTTACAAGTTGACTTCTTATTGTCATGGAAGCACTGTTCTTTCCTGTTGCTGCTTCAGAAGATTGAGTGTTTCAAAGTTAAATTTTTCCTTACAGGGCAGAAGAGAAACAGGCTGTGGCTGAAAGAGAAAGGTAAACCTTCCACTGTTTTATTATGATGGGGCTCGTATCAAAAAGGCACATATTTTAAAGGGGGGAAAACATTAGTTTGATGGCATGCAATAACTATTAATGAACTTTGGGAATTTTCTAACCCAGCTTTTTAAATAACTGGCTGGTTTTGGGGACTTCAGCTAGGGGACTATACGTTGCTCAACCTCGGGCACCCTCATATTTGATTCAAGCCTGATTTTAATCCACAAATATTTTGCCTAAACTTGTTTACGATTTAATCTAATTTTCCAAAACAGGCCTCCTGCACCGCCACCTGAGGAGCAGGAAACAAGGTCTGGATTTTCTTAAATTTCTTTAAAAATCACATTCGGAATCGTAACGCTGGAGTACAGAGATGGAAGGCCGGGGTGGTGGTGGTGGTTTGCTGTGCCTTAAGAGCAAACGCAGTTGTAGGTTTTGAACCTGGAAACATCTTGGTCCATGAAAACATTAAGTGGCCTTAAGAAAATTATCCCATACGGTAGGAGAGAAGGGCTACTGGGCAAAGATAATTAGGCTTGCCCCTTGCCATCAGAGACATGACAGCCCTCTTTCCACTCCTAAAATACTAGTGTTTGTCAGTTGAATCTGCAGTCTTCAGATATCAACTGAAGCCTTCTTTCTTTCTCCCTTCCTCCTAGCATGTCATGAACCATGAGACGCATGGATCGAACAGGGGACTCCGTCCAATACATTGCCACCCACTACTGTAAATGACCTTCCTGGTGTTCAGACCTTCTGTGACCATCTCATCCTCAGCCCCACCAGAACGACACAGATATCGCCTCTCCATCTCCAGGCGAGATCCTGAACGCTGGCTTTGATGTCTATAGCCATTTCCAGGAAAAGGCACCGAGCCCCTCAATGATCTCTGAGAGAGAAAGAGAGAGAGAGAGAGATGGCTTGGTGCAAAGAGACAGACGATACAAAGGATATTACAGCCTCCAGCCTGAATAAGAATGAAGACCTGGTTTTTGTACGCTCTTCCTTGAGTTGCTGCAGGACAGCGTAAACCACCTTTGGAAGCATGTCTCCATTCTTTCTTAATTTCTGTCACTTTGTTAATTTGCGGAGAGACGAAAAACCTGCAAAAACCAAACTCCGGATAAGGTTTCCGGGCATCCCTTCCAACAGATATGGAGTGTCTACCGACTTTTCACCTCGTCGTTCCCATAAGGACATCCTTGGTGATCCATTTATACGTGGAGCTCAAAGCAAAATAAAGAGTGTACAAGATTTTGCTACATCTTTCCCTTCTGGTGGGTTTTCTCTTCAGATCACAAATACCCAGAAATATCCTGGCTTTTCATGCACAAGTAAGCATGTGGTACTAGTATACTAAAGGAAGGGAGGACACTCACGTGGCTTAGGTGTGTAGGTTTTTTATTTTGGTGGCATTGAACAATCACTCCCGATTTGCACCTCCAAACATAAGATACAAGCTGCTAATGTATTCAGACTGCCCATATCTCTCCTTCAGCAATCAAAAAAGAAGAGGGAGAAAAATTAGAAGAGGACTTTATGCCAACTCAAGAATGCTGCTGGAAAAGATACCTATTTACAATCCGCGTTTTCTTCTAGTGTAATATGAAGACTACATCCTATTGGAAATTTGTCCTATTAGAAAGAAACTAATTTCACAATCATGACACCCCTCTAAGAAGGAGCTGCACAATTAAATTTTCATCCACCTAGATCTGAGAGGCCTGGAAATCCAACAACCCAGTGACTTCTGACTTTATATTTTGCAAATAAATGCATAATAAATTCCACAAGAGGGCACTACAAGCAATATTGTATTTGCATCTGAGGGGTTCTGTGCATCTCCCAAGATGTCAGCAGCATAAAAAGAAGCGGCTTCTCTTTCTTTCCATCATTTTGTGTTTAGGTTCTTTCAAATGTTAAACCAGTTCCGAAAGAAGAAAGCGAACACATGCACGGTGCAAATTTGATGGCTTCCTGGACCATGCACGTGGAGAGAACAGTTGTAACAATGTATTCTCGAAGGCTTTCACGATGGTTGTTGTTTGGGTTTTTCAGGCTCTTTGATCGTGTTCTGAAGATTGTTCTTCCCAACGTTTCGATAGTCTCTGTGGCTGGCATCTTCAGAGGACAAGTGCCTCGGGAAGGGGTGCCTCACATCCTTTGAAGATGCTGGCCACAGCGACTGGCGAAACGTTAGGAAGAACAACCTTCAGAACACGGCCAAAGAGCCCGAAAAACCCACAACAACCAACAGTTGTAACCTTATTAAGCTGCAAAGCAAAATGTTTTTAAAAATTGAAGATTTCAAAAATGCTTTCGGGGGACAGTCGCCTTCAGATGGCTAAAGTGGAGCAACATCTATGGGGACATTTTCGTCTAATCATTGTGTGCCAACATGCCAGCACAGGAAGCAGACTCTGGAAGCTGGGATTGATCATTTTTCAGGCTTTATTGGATATACAGCGGTGCCTCGCTTAGCGATGTTAATTCATTCCGAAAAAATTGCTGCTAAGCAATTTCATCGCTAAGTGAAAGGCGGTTTCCCATTGAAATGCATTGAAAACCGGATAATCCGTTCCAATAGGAATGAATTGTCGTCCTTAAGTGAAAATCGCCATAGGAAACATCGCTATGCGAAACGCGGTTCCCCAATTGAAATGCCATGAAACCTATTCAATGCATCTCAATGGGGAACAAATTTAAACAAATTTAAAAAGAGTCAGAACAAAGTCAAATTTGGTTAACAAAGGGTTTATTAAGTGCACTTTATGATTTCAAACATTTTAAACAGTAAACTTTAACTTTATAAATAACAGGAAAACATTTAAAAAACATCAAACATGAGGCTGTTTAAACCATCGTTAAGCGAAACAGGGGCCCCAAAATTTAATTACTATGCGAAGCATGGTCCCAACCATCGCTAAGCGAAAATCGCCCATAGGGACCATCACTAAACAAAGCGTGAAAACGCTCCGAAAAAGTCATTGCTAAGCGATTTCGTCGCTAAACAGAGCACCCCGTTAAGTGAGGCACCACTGTATTTCGTTATCTGCTAGAACTGTGTGATCCTCTAACTGGAGCCAGGTACAAAACTGTGGCAGAAGAAGGTGGATATAATTTTTTTTACCCAAAAACCCATCTGGCAGAGAATTTGTGATGGTTTCTGTTATTCAGACCATCTGGGAGCTGCTGAACCATGCTGGCCTTCTATAAATGACCCAGAAATTTAACAGGAGATCCCTGTCAGCCCTCTCTGCCCTGAGGTGATGGGATTATATATAAACTGGATACATATATAGGATAGAAATAGTTGCAGAGAAAACCAGCAGTTTGGACATGAAAGAGTAACTGCATGATTTTTAAAAAGCATTTAAAGGAACGTCTCAAGGCATTTACTGCGGGGTTAGAGTGCTGCTCCACCGAATCCAGTACTGGACTATTCCTCGCAAGAATCAGTTCTCTGGAGCATCACGGGGCAGAGATGAGGCTGAGGGTCCTTTTCAGCTCTGCCCTCCAGGATCTGCGGAACAGGAGATGTTGGGATTATTGACCAGAACTGAAGTATAAAACTTGTGCTTTGCTGCACAGCTGCATCCAACTCATTTGGACTCCCGTGTTTGTAAAAACCAACACCAGTGGCTGGTCCGAAGGAGCAGAGAGATGCACATTTTTCTCCTTGGAACCACCAGGTTACAATATTGTCATTTGGTGTTACTGTTATTATTGTTGTTGGGTTTTCATTTCTTTGTAAGTTTCTGATGCCTGTTTCTACATGGACATCCACGCAATTTTGTTCTTAGAAGATTGGAATCATCTCGCAATTCAGTTAATGGGCTATGGGTGGAGAATCTGCAGCCAAACAAGATGATGTTGGACTACAACTCCCATTAATCCAGACCACTGGGCATGCTGGTTGGGGTTTCTGGGTTGAAGATAGGCCTTCCTGTCACTGCCGTGAAGTGGGAGGGGACTGGAAACATGAGCATCATCCTGTTTATGGTCTCAGCTAGAGCAGATCCATAGAACTAAATGGAACATACCTTACTCAATACATTCCTTTCCATTGGCCTACTCTAGCTGGGATCAAAAATTGATTTAGCTCATGGTCTGTCTCTGCTTTTTGGCATTAAATATCTTTGAATCCCCCTCCCTAAAGTTGCTAATCTGTTACTCCATTTCCATCCACTGCGTCACAGCTTTTTCCTCTCCTGTGCGTCATTATGGCATTTCCTCCTGGTTCTGATTTTAAAAAATACGTTTTCTGTAACAAAAAACTGATCAGTTGGTGACGCTCGTCGAAGGGTGGAAGGAGGACTTCATTTCCACAGCAGATCCTTTATCATCAAACAATCCCTTCAGAGCATATCATTCTGTCCTGTTGCAGGGCTTCCTCCTGTGGCCTCAGAGTCTTTCCCCCCCTCTTTTGCTTCCACATGTCCTGTATATAAATCCATACGTATGTCTAAGAAAAAGGGGAGAAAACTCCACCAGTGTACATAACACATGCTATTTTGTATATTCCCTGCAATGGACAATATGGCATGCCGCTCTCTCTGCGTGAAGTCTCCTGTGGTCAAGGCACAACAAAACCCTCCTGAAACTCACACCCAGTTCCTCTGTAGAGCCTTTCTGCTCCCCCCAGTTGTGGTCGTGGTGGCGGGGAAATATCATTCCACCCACAACCTTCCTAACATGTTTGTATTTAGATGGTTTAACTCTTTAAGAAGTCTGGATGGCTGTTCACAGTGTACGATGGCCATCATTTTTCTTGCTCTGTTTGAAGCCGGAGGGAATCTGTGAATATTTAATTAAAACATTTGAGGCTTCGAACAAGGAATGCGAGTCTTCTGTTTATTGGGTCTGAAACAGATGCATTTTGGCAGCCATAAAATATATAAAATATTAACAAGGACACGTGAGCACGGAAGGACCAAAGAGGCAACAATTTGGTGGGGGAAATACTACATTTGAGGCTGACAAGGTGTGTGGAAGGTTTCCCCCTCCCCCGTAAGTCTTTACTAAAACAATTATTCTGGATTGTTTTGCAGCCAGCTGCCAGCTTTCCTTATTTGGGTAACTTCTTGCCCGATGTGTTTAGGTCCCCCCACGAAAAGGGCCTGCGTCATTGTTCTTGGCAGTGTCCGGCTGCTCACACACGCCGTTCGGCTGTGAAGAACGTGACCCCATGAGTGTACCGGGGGTGCATTTTTTTACACAGTGATGACTGTGACTTGCAAGTCTGTGCAGCTGAAATGGGATTAACTGCTTCTTTAGAAGAAATTCAAAATGTGCCACCAGACAGCAGCAACAGAAATGCCCCCTTGTGAAATTTGTGGACTCTTCTCACTAGCTGCTGTGTTTTTCCATTGGAAACATTGATACTAGGCAGTGGAAGACAGGAGGGCCTGGAGTGCTCTGGTCCATGGGGTCACAAAGAGTCGGACACAACTAAACAACAACATTGATACGTGTCCCTATGCTTTGTTCCAGAGTAGACCCTGATAGCCCACCTTCCACGAATTCTGACTTTTCTCCTTTTAAAGCCATCCACATTGGCTGTCATCATCACTACATTCAGTGGCATGGAGTTCCACCGCTTAACTACCCCTTTATTGAAGAAGCATCTCCTCTTCTCTCTCCTACAAATCCCACTACCAAGCTTCAATGGATGGTTAATTTGAGCTCCAAAGACTGATTGATGGAAATACAAAAGAAAAAGTTGTAGGAGATAATTAAATGAGTTGATTTGCTCATTTCCGTTTGAACACACACACACACACACACACACACACACACACACACACACACACACACACACACACACACACACACACAAAATTAGAAAACACTTTAGAAGTGTGTCATATATAAATATTTTCCAAAGGCCATTTGAAGAAAAGCAAAAGTCGCCTTCCTGGAAGGCACACTTGTAGGACAGAGAAAAGAAGAAATAATGTCTCAGCCTTTGGGCTCTGGGAGCCCAAAAAGTGTGCGGGGGTCTGCATGCATGACATTTCTGTGTCCCCATGACTAAGTTTGGCAAAAGGACGCCAGCCAGAGAGCTATTTATAATGAAACAACCCTGGCGGAGTGCGAAGAAGAACAAGTGAGGATGTGTGAAAAGCACTCAACAGGTGCAGCCCCAGCACACATGACACTCCCCCACCCCCACCCCCCAATGGTGATCAGGAGGCCAGGCTCAAAGGTGCCCCTTACGCTCGGGGTGGCGCTTAAGTGCTTTTTTCCATCCCCATGGACGGCCTGCCCCAGAGCAGGGAGGAGAAAAGAGGAGGGGAAGGGGGAGAGGCTTGCACCCCAGTGGTGTATAAATGCCAGGCACCCGGGCCTTTTTCCTGAATGAAATAGCTGAGCATTCGCTGGCTGAAAAGAGGGGAGATTCTTTTCCCTTGCATTTTATTTGTAAACTCTTCCAGGCTTGCATTCCCGCCTCAGCAAAGGAAACAAAAGCCGAAGAAGCTGGGAAGATGAAATGCATCATAGGAATAGGCGGGTAAGCTGGCTGCACCCAGATCTTTGGCTTTATCTTTTGTTTGTGCTTGCATGTGGTCAGATCTGTGAATGCATATTTATGGTTTTTTTCATGGAAGCAGGAGGAAGGCAGCTGGAGATGTAAAAATTAGGATCAAAAGGTCCATGAGCCTTTCTCAGACTTTGCAAGCTGTTCTCACTACATTGGCAGGAAGTGCTATTTTAAATGAGGTCCTCTGCTCACTAACTCAGGGGTCTGTTATAGTTCTCACTGAATGAAGACATTAAGTGGAAATTTGTAGATTAATTAATGATCCATGCCATTTGATGCCCCCCTTTTTTATAGAGGTTGTTTAACTCAATTGCACAGTTCATATGGAAACGGGATGCATTTTATTAGTAGTGTAAGAGCCACATGCTTTCTTCACCTAGACTGCATGAATTTTGTAGTGGTCTATAAAGATATCACTGACTTGCATTTATATCACACGTCATTCTGGCAATGAATGGATCCCTTTTGAACAATAACTGTTATGACTTAACTTCTGTAACACCTTGGCTTTCCTTCTTGGAAGAAAGGTGGGATATAAATACTGTACTGTAAAGGAAATAAATATTATGTTGGCACTGTGATAGAAATGCCATGCTAAATTAAACAAAGGTTTGGTTGTTTGGGGGGGGGGGGTTTAAAAAAGGAAATCTGGAAAAGGTTTTACACGCAGGAACTGTAAAAAAAAAATGAATTTGTAAGTTATCATTCCCTTTTCCTGCCTGTTTTGGTACATTTACTGCAGTTTTGTCTTCTTAAACATCTGGTATTACATAGTTTGGTCATGGGCCTTGCCCTTGAGAAGTATTGATTGCTGTTTTTGCTAAATGTCCTGTCCAGTAAACAGTCATGGAGACACAAGTTCAAATCCCCACCTGCGAGCTGACCCTTGGGTTACTAGCCCACCCGGTCTAGCTCTGACCCTGCTTTGTGGGGAGGAAGCCTCAAAAGGAGGGGAAAATGAGAATCTGAGCCATTTCTTAAGCACTAGAAAGTAAATGTTTGGCCCTCAGAACCGGTTTTCATGTTAAAGTCCTTGTTAAACAAGACTGTTTAATGCCCTGTGGTTTATTGCTTTTATTTCCCTGGTGGCTTTCTTAGCCCGGGTTAAGGTGCGAAAAAAGGAAAGTAAGAATCTCTCAACTTCCTCCCTTCAAAAAGCTTACAGACCAAAAGAAAAATTAAAAGCATCTTGTTCTTTGGAAACCTGAAGAAAACAGACACCCCTTTTTAAAATCTATTTCAGGGCAAATCCTTCTAAATATCCCAGAACATTTAAAACAAAAACAAAAAATTCCCAATTTGTTATTTTTGTTTTCATCTGGGTTGATATTTCAAAATGATTAGGTGCGAGTTAAAAATGCAGGCGTAAGCGATACCTACTCTTATTAAACAGGTCTGCAAAAAAAAAAATAGGTACAACTTTTTAAAAACAAACTGGCTTTTCTCCTCATGATATCCAAGCTTTGTGTATGGGGAGGAGGGAAACGCTTTTCCCTTCACACACGCCTCAAATACAGTAATTAAAAAAAAATAGTCGCCCCAAGGTGTAGAAAAATAACATCTCCCATCTTATAAAATGTACAGTATTACTTCTTCTGAGGTTATTACGAGATTTATTCCCTAGTTTCCCACTCCCGCTTCTCCCGCGCGCGCCAAAAAACAAAAATCCCCGAAACGAGGAAGGCAACGGGCCGTCAACGTATTTATATCCCGCCGGCGCGAGACGCTGGGCAGGAGCTCTGGGAAGCCAATCAGCGCCCGGCTTTGAGGAAAAGGCGGGCGATTTTGAAATCTTGTTAGTCTGGAGCTTTGCTCTTCTCCGCCTTTTTAACCTTATATGGCAAAAAAGAGGAGGATCTGGGAGGAATTCAGCTCAAAGGGGGGGAGGGAAGAACCCCTTCTTTTCCCGCTTTTTACTCAGAAATGAAAGACGCAGGTCTTGCTTTGGGTGTGAAGGGGGGTTGACACACGAACGGACGTGTCGCCATGCTGCAGTGCGCCTCCTTTTAGGCAACGTTTACTCTAATTAACCCCCCACTTAATTAAATTAAGTGGCCTTTGCTCCTGAATAAATACGCCCAGCAGGCTCAGATCTTTATCCCATCACCTTTAAACTGAACTTGATATACTGTATACTGTACCTTAGTCAGGGAAATGCATAGAAACGTGAAGGAAAGCTATGCCAATTTGCTCCCAAACATTTATTTCTTTAAAGTCAGGGAAATGCATAAAAACGTGAGGGGAAGCAATGTCAATTTGCTCCCAAACATACAGTTATTAATTCATTCATGAGATGTTATGAACGTCTTAGATTTCAAAATAAAATAATGAGGGCATTACATTAAAAAAACCCAAAACTGCAAAAAAAGTGTTAGAATAAAGCACAGGGGGAAGACACGAAAAATGGAGGGAAAGGACATTTTAAGCCCCTGAACAAGAAAAAAAAAGGAGATGTAGAAATGAAGCAAATAAATAAATAACATGTAAAAGAAAAAATCTTACTTCTCTCCTTTCTTTTCTTTTTTTAAGGCAGTGATAACAATTTAGGCACAAAATTTAATTTAAATCCCATGCTACTAGCCCTTATTGAGGTATTCCTTCCCATGTGGCTTTCAGTTTTACAGTATTTGTGAATAAGACTATGCAGGGATTGTAACTTGGCATAAATAATCCCCAAAAATGGCTCTTTGGGTTCCAAATTCATTAAATAATTTACAAAAAGGTTTAAAAGTGCTAATCCCATTTCTGGGCACTATATGAATAGAGATAAACTAAAGGCAAAGGGTCGTTCTCCCCCCCCCCCCCCGCCAAAAAAAGATAGGAATATTATTTATTCTCAGTGAATGTCTAAATGTTGGCTTTTCCCAAAATAATTTCTCCAATTTTGCTCCAAATATGTTTTTTCTTCTTCCATTTAGTGTGACGAATGGGGGCAAAACCACTTTGACCAATAGACTTATAAAAGCCCTTCCAAACTGTTGTGTTGTCCATCAAGATGACTTTTTTAAGGTAAATATATCTGTATTTTTATATATATATATATATATATGCAGACACACACATATTAAAATTCAGTTTGATATTTACGGTTGGATGCATTGCAGAGAAAGCTGGTGAGCATCAATTTTTATCTTAACCACCAAATATACATTTGGGTTGCATTCTTAGGCATTTGTTTTGTACAGTATAAAAAGTGTATAAGCAATCGTTCTCAAGTGCACACATCGTGACAAGTATCTGCCAAGTCAAATTTCTCCACAATCTTCATTTTTTGTACTCATGAACAACTATTTAGGAGCAGTGTGATTCAAAAATGCCAACATAACCCTACAGGCATGTCCTTTCAAAAGGGTTAGGATGATATACAGCAGAATCATTGAGTAAGTCACCATTCCAGCATTTTAATCTGAAATTCTAAAAATGGATTTATCTACCTGCCTACCATTTTACTCCAGATTTGCCATCCTGGACAAATAAAATACATATCTCTGCAAATAAATCAGTCAAAACATTAAATATCCCCATTTCCTTGCAGCGTTGTTGTTTTTTTAAAAACTGCTGTCAAATCACCTGAATCTTAAAAAAAAAAGACAAGTGGCATAAAACTAATTGTGTTGCATTAAAAAGGGGGTGGGTATAAAGTTCAGCCTCTCGGGCTTCCATTGGACTACAACTCCCATCTGCCTCGGCCAACTGAGCTAATGTCAAGGGGTGATTCGGGCTGCAATCTAAACTCTGCTTTAAATATTAATAAGATTTATACAACAACAATAATAATGAGATATAAAGTTTTCTACTGTTCTTTAAGCTGTTGGAGGTGTTAAGATGTTAATGGGGATCACAATAAACCATGATGTCTGTTGACCATGGTTTGCTGTATTAGCCATGATTTGTGTGACCAACAATTTAAAAAAAAAAAGCCCTGTTTTAATCTATAAATATTAAATACACGGGGCAGCCCAAAGCAAGTACAGATCTGTTACGCGAGGGTCACACCCTCCCCAGATCCTGCCAAAATGCCCTTTTCCACACCAACAACATAACACATGACACCACTCCTGCAAAGTGGGGAGCACATTTGGATTTTGACCTCAAGGTCTCGTGCAAGTCAGGCGCAGAACATCACTTAAGCTTGTGCATGCGTGTAATGGGACCCAAGGGAAGACATGTGCATGACTGTCCGCTTGTGGGACTACAGGTTTTTAATGACCAGAAAAAGGGGGCCTTGTGTGGGAATATTCTGGAAAATGACACTGCAACCTTGACAGCACTGAAATTTATACTCAGAACAAAAATTAGCATCCGGACATTTTCAAAAGCTGGACCAAACTGGCCACTCCCATCTTTTGCATTTTAAAACACCCCTTGTGCGCCGTTTATTTTGTGGCAAAAAGGATGCCCGGTACTCTTTCCCTTTTCTTATGGGGGACTAGGAGTGGGGAAATTCCTTTTTCTGCGCCCCTGTGAAAGGCGCAGGAGCCCTGTCCATTTTCCATTTGGCCACCCACTGGTTTCTTCTGACCTTCTATTAGGATCTCCAGTGTATTGCAATACAGTACTGTACTCTATTCCCGAACGAGACACTCCCTGGGTTTTTTTTCAGTCTTCCAAGCAGTTCTGTGCCCCCGGGTTGGACCCGTTGTGATTTAGCCCCACTCTCATCAAGAGAACAACTTGGTCCGGAGTCGCTTCAGCCCTGCCAATTCCAGGAGGGCTAAAAGTCCGGGCCCGCTTTGCTAAATTGGCTTGTGCAAATCGCACAGATGAATTGCTTCAGTGGATTGCTTTGCCGTTGTGCGACTTCTTTGGCTGAGCCTCGGCACACACGTGAAAAGTGCCACGGAGCCGAGCCATAAGACATCTCCTGGCCTCCATGATTCCCCTAAACGTTGGTTTTAAGCCAGTCTGTCTGCAGATTCTAGCAAAAGGAGGCATCTAGTCTCTAGTGAGTAAATAGCAACCGTTCCTTCCATAGTTCTGCACTAAATCTTTATTTCATGCCGCGTGATCCTGTGCCACTATTTAAGGCGCCACAGCCGCCAAGCTGCCCCACTTGGCAAAATCGGAAACCACGTGAGCATGAAAATTCGGTTTTGTTTTGGAAGGAGGACAAAAAAAAACCCCAGCTTGATCAGCAGACAACTTTTATTTATTTCTAGATACAAATTGCTAAAATGCTTCCTTACACCTATGGCTCCCGGGTGATCTCAGGCCTGAGAAATCTGGGGCTGCTTTCCCTCCGTAGCAGGTGCCTTCTGTGAATTGTTAGCTCATATCACCCGTCGTCTATCATCTAATGAGTTTGGAAGCTTTTGGAATACATGCTGGGCATGCTAAAAAAAAGAAGACATTTAGGGAAGCCCTGTTTCTAATCTTGCAGCTGTTACTTTAGATTTGGATTATATCAGCAAGGTCTTAAAATTGCAGCCAGGTTTAAGAGATGAGTTCCTCCTGTCTCATGCAGGGCAATTTGCTAGTCCAGCCAGACCTTGTGAGAACCTAACAGCCAGTGTTTTGGAGGGTGTGGACCATTATGGTGTGGGGCAGGGTTACACGTTTGTGTCGTTCTGCACCAAGGCTAAGGTTGTTTCTGGTTTTTTGGGGAGTGTTTATTTTTTATATTTTTGCTAAGAGAGCCACTTGCCTCTGTTTGTGGGAGCGTGTATGTGTGTGTACATGTGTCTTTTTGCAGTAGTGTCCAGGCTGTGATCCGAATCGTAGGTAAACTGATCACCCCCCCTGCGTCTTGCAGCAATGTTTTATTGATCACTATATTTCAGCCACAAGATCAAATACAAGTCGGGGAAGACGGCTTTAAACAGTGGGATGGTAAGAACGGTGTTCGCTATAGGATGCAGTAATGTATATTTCCCTAAGTATATTTTTTATCATTATCATATAATTCAATTTTAAACATACCTTAAAATTTGCATAATTCTATCCATACACATTTATACTTTATACACTGAATTTTTCATCTTTCTCTCTACTGACTTTTTTATTATTATTATCCCCCCCTTGTGTGGGCATATATTTCCCTTTCTTCTAACCAGTGCTGGATTCCCTGGATATGGAGGCCATGGTGAGCACCGTCAAAGCCTGGATGGAGAATCCGGTGAAATTCGCCCGATCCCATGGGGTGAACGTCTCGCGTGACTCCCAATCACCCAGTTCCTCTCGGGATATCCATGTCCTGGTGATCGAAGGCTTCCTTCTTTACAACTATAGGTAGATATATATATATACAGTATTTTAAAACTTCTCATGTTCACTTTCAAGAATTGCAAGCCACGCACACCGAGAGATGAACCAAGAACCCTGTCTTAGAGGCATGAGCCTCCCGGAAGTCTTTGGTTGGCTCCGGAAGGTTTCCAATGCAGATCTGCATCACAAACATTTAACGTGAATTAAGTA
The DNA here is from genome assembly GCF_051106095.1 of Pogona vitticeps. Taxonomy (NCBI): domain Eukaryota; kingdom Metazoa; phylum Chordata; class Lepidosauria; order Squamata; family Agamidae; genus Pogona; species Pogona vitticeps. The sequence goes on along the minus strand of NC_135789.1, from coordinate 14,608,196 downwards.
GCGTAGATACAGGAGGGAGAGTCATGGCTCAGTGGTGGTGCTCTGCAGCAGGACTCCCATCAAAATGAAATCTTGGCTCCCCACTATTTCATCTAATTTCTGAGGGTCCCCACCCACAGAAGGTAACAGAATGGGTTTTTCCTAGATAGTGGGTCTCTCTTAAGTTTCACAACATTTTGAACTGCTCCCATCAGGTTCATCCACATCTCTTCTGCGCCAACCATCCCCTCTTTTCATACTGGCAAGAATCAAAAATTCCTGTCACACGATCCTAATGACACAAGACGGTACTTTCAGATCTGACCTGTAAAGAAATCTCATCCGAGAAGGCCTTTTGCCGAAGGTTGATTTCTTCTTTTTTTAAAATGTCAAAACGTTCCAGCTGGGTTGCTTTCTGGATGTTTGACGATGCTTAGCCCACAACAAACGTGGCCAATCACGAGGGATGAAGGGAGCCAATATCCAAAACCTCCAGAGAGGCGGTGAACGAAGTCTGCATGGGGTTTCCACCAGGATAGAAGGCACACCTTAAACTGGAGGGGCTAGGGAACCGTGTGGGGCAGGTTCTTCTCTCAAGCACTTCATGGATAAAGAATTCGTTATTCCAATCTTATTTTTCTCCAGGCCGTTGGTGGACCTGTTTAACAAACGGTACTACTTAGCAGTCCCGTATGATGAATGCAAGCGAAGGAGGAGGTAAGGGCTTAAAGGGTTAAGTCTGGAAGGATCTAAAGCTTGTGAAACACTGAGCTATCACATCCCAGTCCCAAACTCATCTTTGCAAGGAGCTTAATCTTCCCCAGTTGCAGGAACACAGCGGCCAGTAAGGGCGGAAATTCAGGGTGCAGATTAGTGCGGTTGTCTTCATATGCATTGAATAAAAGGTTCCCCCCTTATTTATTTATTTATTTATTTATTTATTTATTTATTTATTTATTTATTTATTTATGGTATCTGCATGGCTTCAGCTGAAAGCTATTCCATGCAGGAGCCCCCCGGTGCAATGTTTTAAGCCCAAGTCTCTTTGTATCGTGAACCAGCCTTTGGTTCCTGGCAGGATGTGAAAGCATTAAGCCCATGTGAGATAGAAGCTTGGCTTCATATGCCAGCCCTGTCGTGAAGCTATGACCTTAAAAACAGATTGTTCTGCAGTGTTGATTAACTGCATATGTTTATTTTATTTTTTTCCCCCCAGTACCCGCCGGTACACTGTACCGGACCCTCCTGGTCTCTTTGACGGTCATGTCTGGCCCATGTACCTCAAGCACCGGAAAGAGATGGAGGCCAAGGAAGTCGACGTTGGTAAGGACCGCCTAACGATCTATCTGGCCATAATTAGAAGGCCGGCTCTCCAGATTCATGTTTGATTGAAATATGGATGCAAACTCTACCCCCCACCCCTGCCGGAACAGCAGCTTGTACCATGCATTCACGCCCCGTTCTTATTTTCAGTTTACTTGGATGGGCGAGAGTCCAGAGACGCCTTATTCAAGCAAGTCTTTGAAGATATTCAGAACCAGTTTTTAAATTGTTCATAGGTAAAGGACCATATCCACGAGTTGTCTTTCCCAGGATGGGAATGAAAGTTTCCTGTCCCCCCCCCCTTTCTGGCCATAAAACGGCAAGCTTTTTCTCCATACCTTGGGTACTCATTTCTTATTTCTCCATGTTGTTTTTTTAGGATCTGTGGAAAACCAGAAGGTCCATGTACAGATTTGATGTAAATATTAATTTCGATCTTTGCATTAGCGGTTAAGAAGCCCCACCTGGCGCTCTCCCTGTCCTTCGGAAAACAGCTTTATGTATATAGTTGAAAGTGAACGTAATTTATTTACGGTGTACCCATGGACAGGTGTGAGTGTGTGTTTTTTTTTAATTTTATTTTATATTCCATTGGTTTCAACATGTATCAATTTTTTTTTATAATGGAACACTGAATTTGCAAAATAGGCCTTTTGTCTCTGTATCTCTGTCGCCACAGGAAACCTGTTTAGTTCTGTTCCCGAAGCTTGTATAACACCGCCTTGTACACATAATAAAGAAATGGTTGAAATATTCGGCCTCGTTGTTTTCAGACAGTCATAAGAGAGGGAGGCGGTCTTTTGCCCCCTTTCTTCCCACGGAGTGGATCCATGTTCTTAGGGTCTTAGCAGCCAAACTAACACATTTATCTGTATTATGAATGGGCTTAGTTCTTTCCAACATTATAAACAGGAAGGTTTCTGCCTTAAGGAGCTTAACAGCGCTGTCAAAATGGGATACAGCGTTGGAAGGGGAAGAAGCAAAGAAGCCAGGCAGTGCAATAGATCACAAAGTACCTTTTACTCCAAAATTTACCCCTAAATTCAGTCCAATGGGGGTTATGTCCAGAGTAAGGTGTTCAGAGGATGACGATCTCATGCCCAACATTTTCAGCAACAACAACAAAAAAAACTGGTTTTGAGGAGGAGAGAAATGACATAATGCAAGTGACCTGGAAAAAAATAGTTAAAAAAAAAAACACCGGGGTGCTTTACATTCTTCATGCATTGTTCACACCTATGGGTCACCCACCCTCTTGCCCGCAGAGAGAAGTTAACAGCTCCCTTTGTTTATTCTGTCACACCCCTTCCTCTGGCGCTGCATGCCTGATGACAGGTCTCCCCAAAACTGGGACTTGCAATGTTCTTTGAATCTGGAGTTACATGCCGAGGCATGCTGTCGCCTGCGGACCTGCTGACGGGGCCTTTAAATCCGGGTGAGTCACTGGACTCCGATCCTGGATTTAATCCATGCTTGACTGTAGCCTCACATGCGGTTTTGGTAACTCTCTCTTGCCATCCCAAGTCTTCGACAGAGAAGTGATCCTCTTGTCTGGCCCTCTTTGAGTGCAGGAAATCTGCTGGATCCATAGGATTGACATAAAACATCAACTCCCCATTAATTTGGAAGGTCTGCTCTGGTCAGGAGTAGCCATTCGACTGAGGGTTCGTTTATCCTGAAATACAGAGCCCTCTCATCAGTCTAAGAGATGTTCAAGAACCGGGCAGCGGGAGGTTAAACGAATTAATGCAACCTCATAAAAAGGCCGAGGTCGATTGGGTCATTAGGAATCACACTGGAAAGCTCCTCCCCAGGGCCAGAAGTACTGGTAGTTCCCTTCGCCGGGATAATATTCGATCTTAAATATCATCCTCGATTGCCACTTGCAAACCGGAGGAGCTGACACAGCTTTTTGCAGCTTCCTCACTGGACCTCTCAAGCAGGGGGTGCGGATCGGAAAATGTCAACCTAGGGAAAAAAAGCAGTTGTGATCTTTAATATGACACAGTAAAAAACTAGCCTCGCCAGCTGCACAAGTAGGATAACCTGCATGCATGTTCACATGTTCTTTACGCCATGTGTTAGGGACATAAATGCATCTGTTCTGCCCTTGCAGGGTTTTTTTGGACTGACCTAAAGAGACCAAGGTTGGCCCAAAAAGGAGGTGCTTCCTCTGTTTCAAAATGTGCATCGTTTCCTCAAAAGTTTGGACATCTGTTCTCTGAACTGGCACCTTTAAAACCTATTTTGATACAGTTTTGTTGTCGTTTGGTGAGCTGGGTCAAAACATCTGTCAAGTGGCAAATAACCACTGGATAAATAAGTCCCCACTCCATGCATTTTTCTCCAGGAGGTCTACCACCGATCCCTCCCTCCCGAAATTGGCAGGTTAGATTCCTTAAGTATTACTAATTAAAAAGTTTGGAAAGTCTGTTTCAGGAACATAATTCAGTCGCTTGCTCTCGAGATCTGTGGTGGTGATCAACAGAAATCTGCCGCACGGAAGCATTTGCTACGTCCACATGTGAGAAAACCTCGAACATGTGGAGGATTAAAGATTTCATCACTGTAACCTGCATTGCTTTTAATCTCTTGTGAGCCCTCCAGACGTGGGTCACCGGCCAGAGAAACTCAGGATCTCAATTCCGGAGGCCAATAATAAATAATAATTGCCCAAAGAGACCCAACTTTGATTGGAAACGGAAGGATTATCAAGCAGGAGGTTGTCTCTCAAGAAGGGGCACCGGGTTTGAATTCCGCTTGGGGGGGGGATAAATCTTAAGAACCAGCCAGTGAATAGAGAGCTTTGGAGAAACGGAGAGGGAACGCCGAGGTAGTCTAAAATTAGCCCCCTCCGTGAAATTGAATCCGGCTCTGGACGACACACTCCGGTGAAGAGGGGAATGTGTGACTGGAGAGGCGGCTGGGTGCATTCTTCCTCATCTGTTTTTTTAGCAGATTTATGTGGCCTCTTGTGCATCGTGACCCTCTTTCCGTCCCTGCATGCATGTGCTTCTTTTCCAACCCAGAAAACCACCTTTTACTGGCCCAACCATCTCCGTCCTGCCCTCCACAGCTGGAATTCCCAGTTCCAACTGGGATTTTAAAAGAAAGGGGGGCGGGCGGAAAAATGACACCTCTGCTGGAGGTGGCACAGATTGAATTGAGGGGGGTGCTCGGGGGGTGCTTTTATAACTATCTCCTGTCCCTTCAAAATGAAGAGGCCGAACTTCTAAATAAAGAGTGGGTTTAAGGAGGAATGTAAAGAGGGAGTCAGATCCTTGACCCGTCCACTTCTGGATTATCTCCCAACGGCTAGGAAGCCAGAAACTCCTAAGATACTGAGGTGACGGAAGTAGGAAGAGATCCATGTTCCTTCCTTATGGACAGTGTTGGGTAGATGGGGATTCTGGGATTTGTAGTCCAAAAAAGTAAAAATTTTCCCTTGTTCTGGCTTTGGGGCTCAGTTCTCAGCTTCCTCTATCAGGGAGTTGGTCAAACTGGGCTCAGATATGACCTAAATATTTGTATTTTGTCTGCCATCGAATTGATTCCGACTTATAGGCAATCCTACGAATCAGCGACCTCCGAAAAATTCCGATCACGCATCGGCCTTACAAACCCCAGCCCCATGGCTTTATTTATTTATTTGTTTGTTTGTTTGATTGATTGATTGATTTGATTTATCCCCGCCCATCTGGCCTGTCACTCTAGGCGGCTTCCAATATAGTGTAAACAATAAAATAATACAGTACATAAATTATATTATGACAAATAGAATACAAAGATAGAATAGAAAATAAATGAAAGGAGAATAAACAGAAAATCAGGTATTAGCTGGAGGGAAGGCCTGAATGTATAGCCATGTTTTAAACTGAGTTTTAAAAGTACCCGGAGTGGGGGCCGCGCGAATCTCAGGAGGGAGATTGTTCCAGAGGCGAGGAGCCACCGCCGAGAAGGCCCGGTTTCGTGTCTTTTCCTTCCAGGCCTCTCTCGCCGTCAGACTCCTCAGCCTCACCTCCTGGCTCGCACGGGTGATCCGGGTAGATCTTGGTGGGAGGAGGCGTTCTGCCAAATATCGAAGTCCTAAACCGTTTAGGGCCTTATTAGTGAGCATTAAAACGTTAAAGTCGATACAGAAACGAATGGGCAGCCAGTGCAGCCTGGCCAGCGTAGGAGAAATATGCTGGTATTTTCTCACTCCACTGAGGAGTCTGGCCACCATATTCTGCACCACTTGAAGTTTCCGCATCAGCCTCAAAGGCAGCCCCACGTAGAGCGCATTACAGTGGTCTAATCTTGAGATTATGAGCGCATGCACCAAGGTAGTGAGGGCCCCGTGTCGAGATAGGGCCGCAGCCGGGTGAGCCGCCATAGGTGGAAAAAGGCGGTGCGGACTACCGACGCCACCTGTGTTTCCATGGTGAGTGTCGGTTCCAGATGTACCCCCAGGCTGCGGACCCCGCTCTTCACAGCCAGGGTCAACCCCCCAAATGTGAGCGAGTCACCCACGTCACCAATCACGGGGCCGCCCACCCTCAGAACTTCCGTCTTGTCCGGATTCAGTCTCAGCCCATTTTCCTGCATCCAGCAGCGGAGGGACAGGACGGCATCACCTGCAGTTGGTGAAAAGGAGATGTAGAGCTGCGTGTCATCAGCATATTGATGACCCCTCCTAGCGGCCTCATATAGATGTTAAACAGCATTGGGGAGATAATCGACCCCTGTGGGACCCCACAACTGAGACTCCACGGGGCCGAAAAACTCTCCCCAAGCTGTACTCTCTGGGGTCAGTCCTCCAGGAAGGAATGGAGCCAGGCTAACGCCAAGCCACCAATTCCCAACTCGGAGAGCCTCCCCAGGAGGATACCGTGGTCGATGGTATCAAAGGCCTCCAAGATGTCGAGGAGGACCAACAGAGTCGTTTTGCCCCTGTCAGCCTCCCTCAACAGGTCATCGTACAGGGCGACCAATGCCGTCTCTGTACCGTGGCGCGGCCTGAAGCCCGACTGAAACGGATCCAGGGCAACTGTTTCATCCAAGTGGGCCTGAAGCTGGTCAGCCACCACCCTCTCGACCACTTTGCTAATGAAAGAAACATTGGCGACGGGCCTGTAATTGCCAATTTCATCCGCCGCCATATTAGGTTTTTTTCTTATGGGCCTAATGAGTGTCTCGTTGAGGGCAGATGGAAACCTGCCCTCAAGGAAAGACCCATTTATTATTGCAGTGGCCCATTCTGTTGTTATCGGCCTGGCTGAACGAATCCGTCTCAGGGGTTGGCTCTCCTCTTTCCCTCCTTCTTTACTTAAGATCACGGTCTCTTTTAGTGTCTTCTAGATCCTGAGCGGAATAACTTTGCCATTTTAGCTCGGACTTCAAACAAGTAAGAGGAAAAAAATAATAATATGTGTCTCTTTTTTTCAAGCAGGTGAGAGGAAAGAATCGAAACGGGTTGTCTCAACCTTTACGAACCCGTGCCTGGTTATTTTCTCCTGGCTGAGTGGCTTTCCTATCGGCTCTGTGAAGAGGGTGCAAACAGAGGAGGAGGAGATGCTATTATTAGCCGTCCATCTCCTTCCCAACTTTGGTTAGAAAAACCCAGGCAGGCTGGCAAGAGGTTGGAGCGGTCTGGTCCCAGCTGGCTCTGGGTTGGGCTTGGCCGGACAGCCGACGGAGAGCCTGCGAAAGGGGAGGGTAAAACACAACTCCCTGGCCACGTTCATCGAGGAAATATTTGCAGGACCTGGAAAGTCCTCGGATAACCTGGCCGCCGAAGAGAAGGCCAAACCCTTTGGGACAAGAGTGAGAGAGGCCGACAGCCTCCCTATGAACCGAATGACCGTGGCTTGCGCGTTTAATCCCCAACATCCCGTTGCATGCCATCCTGGGGCTGGAGAGCCCTGGGAAAAACAATCCCGAGGCATTTTTCGATCTTCGAGAGGGCCCCTGGCTACATCTCACGGTTCAACGATCGGTTCTAGACCACCCGTCGTTAGAAGAAGGAATTCCGTAAATGCTGACAGCATCTGGTTGCAGCAGCTAGGATTGTGCCAGGGTCTTTCCTGCCTTATAGTTTGCAGATTAGGTTGCTTCACTTTGGGATTGGCCGTCGGGAGGCGAGTGCAAGCTTCGGTTGCAAGTCTCGGTCACAAAGTTCTGCCTCAATCACATCTCTAGAATGAGAAGACATTTCAGCTTCTAACTGCAGGTGGCTTGTAAGGTATACTTTGAGCCTCATCCTGGCCTTTTATGGGTCACAGAGGAGCAGAACCACACCACTTACCACCCTGGCAACTGGTGCGTAAATTTGCTTTCTTCCAGACTCCCTTCTTCCTTTTTCTTTTTATACCCAGTTCTTCATAGCTTGTGAACATGCGAACAGTGACCACCTTGTTATTAACTCCTCTTCCTGCCCTCGGAGTCTTCTTCAGCTGAAAAACCCATTAAATACACAATGCATAAACGCATATAAACATGGCTTTTGAAAAAAAAATGCAAAGGTTGAATCTTTTTGAATGCAGAGCTGGACCTGATTACAGTATAATCTTTTGCTGCCATCTAGTGGCCAAATTAATCTTGTTCCCTTCTTTGGAATGGGGTTTCTGGTGGGCTACTCTTGACCAGGTATGGGGCAACCCTAAGCAAGAACATGATGTCTTAGTCTTTATCCATAATGTTGTTGTGATGTGCCATCAGGTTGCCTCTGACTCATGGTAACACCATGAATGAGCGGCCCTCCTAAAGGTCCCTTGCTTTTCTCCACTCTGAGAGTCTCATCTTCCAGCACTATCCCTTGTTTCATTTCACACTGTCCCAGCCACCTAGTCACCTCTGAATCATGGCAGGCGTGATCTCCAAAATCTCCTGTCTTCAACAGTTCTTGTAAACTCAAAAGTTGTGGCTTCCTTGGGGGAGTCGATCCATCTCGTATTTGGTCTTCCTCTTTTCCTGCTTCGATCCACCTTTCCCAACCTGATGGTCTTTTCCAGAGAACGCTGCCTTTTTGCGAGGTGCCCAAAGCAGGACAACCTCAGTTTCATCATTTTTTTGCCTCCAGAGAGAGTTCAGGCTTGATTTAATCTAGGACCCACTTGTTTGCCTTTCTGGCAGTCCGGGGTATACACAATGCTCTCATTTATTAATACTATTTTTTTATTAGCCACCCTGTCAATCCCAAAAAATTCTTAACATCCTGCGATCAATGTGCATTTCAAATCTTCCTTCCTTCCTTCCATCACCAGTTCCTTCTACCTATCACAAGCTCCTTCCTTTCTTCCACCCATCATCAGCTCCTTCCTTCCTTTCTTCCCTTCCTTCCATCCATCCATCACCAGTTCCTTCTACCTATCACTAGTTCCTTCCTTCCCCCATCATCAGCTCCTCCCTCCCTCCCTCCCTCCCTCCCTCCCTTCCTTCCATCCATCCATCCATCCATCCATCCATCCATCCATCCATCCATCCATCACCAGTTCCTTCTATCACTAGCTCCTTCCTTCCTCCCCCATCATCAGCTCCTTCCTTCCTTCCTTCCTTCCTTCCTTCCTTCCTTCCTTCCTTCCTTCCTTCCTTCCTTCCTTCCTTCCTTCCTTCCTTCCTTCCTTCCTTCCTTCCTTCCATCCATCCATCCATCCATCCATCCATCCATCCATCCATCCATCCATCCATCCATCCATCACCAGTTCCTTCTACCTATCCCTAGCTTCTTCCTTCCTTCCCCCCATCACCAGCTCCTCCCTTGCTTCCACCCATGACTAGCTCCTGCCTTCCTTCCTATTTTTAAATAATTGCTTGCGTTAAAGCCCACGATCCCATGCAATTATGGGCTGTTCCTGCTAGAAAAAGCAGCATGAAGTGGATGAAGATCAGAGTGGGGAGGGTGGGTGGGAATCCACCCTCTCAAAACTGCAATTTTATTGCTCTTGGTGGGCATCTTTTTCAGGAAACCCATTTCGTTCTGGCGGATCCAGCCTTTGGGAAAACAGTTCTTGTGAAACATCGCAAAGAGAGGGAGCGAAACCCATAACCGGGGTCAGAAAGGGCAAGGGTGACCTCTCTCCCCCCCCCCAGCAATGCCTTCACAGGAAAGGACTGAATAGCCGGATTGTGACTCTTTCAATCGGTTGGAAAAAAGGGACCCTTTTAAAGAATTACAAAATAAAGTTTCCAACCGTTCGGGGTTCCCGGGGCGAGGTTTTCTCGCCAATGAAAAGAAAAGGCTCTTTTGCGGGAAAGTACTTGGCGATGTTTTCCCCTTTCCTCTGTCTGAAATGTCAAAGGGACAATCCTAGGGGAAGGATGACGGAATCATCCTCCCAGCTATCAAGAAGGGTGGACAATTCCGCCTGAGCCAGAGGGAGAGAAAAAGCTTGAGAGATAGATCCCCTTCCACTGGCTGGCTCTGGGCCTTTCTTTCTCCCACTGGTCAACTCTGCAGGGTTGTTTTGATGAGAAGAAGAAGAACCGTGTGTAAAATATATATATAATGCCTATTGAAAAGCAAAAAAGCAAAAAAATGATCCCAGTTTAGAAGAACTGAAGTTTGAAGCTGGCAGTTGAAATGCATGAGAGTCTTGTTCTCCAGTCTCCGGGCCACCTTCTGTTGGCCCGGCCTACCTCACAAGGCTGTTGGGAAAATCATAAAGGTTGTGGGACGGAGAAAAGAGATGCACGCCTTGAACTCAGGGCGGGAACGGTAGGATCGAAAAATCAATTTTCACAGAGGGTTAATCTGTTGCCACCAGGGGAGACAAAACAGAAAAGCGTGGGAGCACCTTGAAAGCAACAGAGTGATCCTGTAAATCTAGATTATTTTTTTTTTTTAAAGAAAAGCAGAAATACTGTATATAAAGCCTAGGTCTTGGAAGTACCCTGCGCAGGATTCGAACCATGGCCCGGCGGTGTCTGAATGCCATCTCGTGGGCTGTCCCTTCTTTCTGGGGGAGCCTTGGAGGCAAAAATAAGATCCTAATGGGGAAATCCATGGGATCGGTTATAAAGAGAAGTCAAAAGACCCTGTGTTATCCTCCCCCCCCCCAAAAAAAACAGCCTGTTTGGAGAAAAGCGGCAGGGACGACAAGTCCCATGCTCCCTCGCCGGCGTGGCTACTGGGCGCTGTATTCCAAGGGGAAAATGAAAAATAAAAAAAAACTTTCTCCAAAGTTGTGATTCCCCCCCCCCAAAAAAAAAACTGTTTTAGGTCCGCGGCTGGATCCGAAGCAGCCCGCGGGCGCAAGGAGGATCGCTCCGGCGCCCGGATCCCGACCCGGTCCCGGGGGTGGAGGAGGAGGAGTCGGCGGGTGGGTGGGAATCCTCCCCCGGCCTTTCTCCATTGGCCGGCCGGCCCTGCCCCGCGCCTCCGGTGCGCCTCTTCGGAAGGAGCGCTCGCTTTCTTGAGTCCGGAGTCAATCCGGAGCGGCGCTGGGGGAAAGAGGCGCCGGAGATGCGCTGCTCCTGGCGAGAGACAGGTAAGGGGAGCCCGGGAAGAAGAGGAAGATGATTAAAAGGGGGAGGGGAGTGAGTAGAAAAGGAGAGCCAAGGGAGGGTCTCGATCCCCTCCGGTGCAAATCCGGATTCGGAGGCGCGCCCGTTTCCTCTGCGAGGGGTTGCGGAAAATGGGAGGGAGCTAAAGCAAGGAAGGGAGCGGGCTTTTGGCCAGCCAGCAACGGGTCTTCTCGGTTGCAAGTCCCCTGGGGGGGGGGTTACTCCCGAGGAAGAGCATTTGCAACCAAATCCTCACCCCCCAAAAAAAGTCGTTGCCTGATCCCGTTGCAAATATAATTCTTTGCAGCCGGGGATGGTGGGACTTGTAATCCTTTCTTCCCCCCCCCCCCGCCCCCGCCAAAAAACAACCCAGGAAAGGTATAATGCTGCCCAGGTTGCACCCCCCTTTCAGGCTTCTTTAAGTCCGATTTCCAAATGGGTGGGGAAAAAAGCTCCTTTCTTGAACCCAGCCAAGAGTCTACAGTACAGTACTAGATTTTATTTATGGCATAAGCCTCCTATGTGGATCGTGGCCCACGGATGCAAGCAGCCTCCTACCCTCCACAGAGACCAGTGCCCAGTAAAACGGGCTAGCTTTCAAGGTGACACAAAGCTCTTGGTCAAGGCTGCTGCAGCAAATCCCCAAGGGTGTGTGGAAAATTCCCACTACACCTCCCATGGGGCTGGCCTCTTCTTATTGATGGTTCCCAGCAAGCGTGACCATTTAAACCGAAGGAATGTGGGCAAGATGATGATTTTAGGTTCCCCGACTCTGCAGTTCTAGGATTCAGGGCTGTCATGAGGCGGGCGGTTCCCCCGTTCCATAGCCCGTCCGGAATGCCCAGAGACGTGATTAGAACTCAGATCTCCACTCCCCCAGCCAAGTAACATTTGGCGCTTCTCCCATAGCTTTATTTCAGATTTTAAGGCTGCCTGTCCTTCCTCGACCCTCCCCGATGAGCTTCCCAGGCGTTTTTTTTAACCTAACGACACCCCTGCAGGGTGGATCAGTGGGGAGGAGGGAGCTGAGAAACCCAAGCAAAAAAAGGTCTTGACAGTTCCAATCCTGGCTCCTCTCTCTCATTCTCTGTGGGGCGGCCGCATTGGATCCTCGACTTCTTTTAGGCAGGAAGGCTGTCTTTCCACCGAGCCTTGTAATTTAGGGAAATCATCATTAATCCATCTTGGGCAGGAACCGTCGGAATGACGGCTCTGCCATCGCCAAGTTCACTGGGAAGTGACCAAACCCTGGAATGTTTTTCCCTGGCCGTGCCAAGTGGGGAGACGCTCGCCAAGCGCTGGCCGTTTTTCCGGACTTGTCGGGACTCGCTTGGCGCTTTTCCCTCCCCAATAAGTTTGAGCAAGCTAAGAGTAGAGATTTAGAGAATCTTTATAGTGGGCACACCAGGCTATAAAGGTGGCCTGCTTTAATTGTGTTGTTGTTGTTGTTGCCTGCTTTAATTGTGTTGTTGTTGTTGTTGTTGTTGTTGTTGTTGTTGTTGTTATACGGTTTGCCTCCAGGTATTCATTGTGAAGCAAAGCAGACTTTATCAAGGCTGTGTACCATCTTGTGCGGTACATTTTTGAAACTGCCTTTCCCGGCGCCGTCCACCCCAAAATCCAGTTTCTGGGCATTGATTTTGACTCACATCCTGCTTTTTTTTCTTCCTGCAAACCTGGGACGCCAGGGCCGATCCCAACAGGTGGCTGAAAACCCAAGGATAATTTTTTTTTAAAAAAGCAATGACAGTAGGAGAACACAGCTGCAACTTCAAAATCACATTTCCCCTCTCTTAAACGAAGCATGCAGGCATATGGTTAAAAACTGCTTCCTCAGCGCACAGTCATTGGCAAAGAGTTTTTTTTTCTTGATGGGGAAATAGAAGCAAAAGTCTTTTTTTAAAAAAAAATGAGCTGGGGGGAAGCAGAGAGAGAGAGAGGAAAAGATTATTGACATCCAGATGTTTCACGGGGGGGGACGACATCCTTCCATCGCAGCTCTGAAAAAGCCTGATGCAACTGACTTTAAAACAAGGATGTGTTTTAGAATATGACTCGGGTGCTTCAGCCGTGGCCCCTCTTACAAGGAAGCAAAGGTAGGGGACTAATGTGCTGGCCGCCTGCCCCCACAGGAAGCCCAACCACAGCTTCTTGGCCCCGAGTGCGGAGGAAGACAATGATGGACCGTCCTTGTGCTGGGAGCGGACAGCTTCCCTGCAATTTCCCATCCCCAAAGGAAGCGGGCGGACAGCTTCCAGCCAGATGGTTTTTCCCTGCTTCTGTCCTGCTTTCTTTGGCCGGATGGTGGCAAGATTCCCCCCCCAAAAAAAGCCAGCAAATAAAGGACCACGGAACCCTTTGAGGTCATCTAGTCCCCCCCCAGGTGCATGGACTCAGGCAGCACAAAGGGGCGGGCAGAAAGGTGCCAAGGAGTAGCCACCGGTGTGCAACTGGAAATTATACAGTAAATCTAAATATCCAGCCTGCAACTCCCATCGTCCCCAGTCGGGGAGTGTGTGTCGTGTGCTTCTAAAAACCTAGAGGTCACCAGAGGTCAGCCACCCCGGCCTTTGAAGGCAAAGCTGCGGGGTTTGGTTTTTATTTTTAATTTCCGTTTTCAAAGCGATTTGTTTTGGCTCTGGCGGATTTGCTGTCGCAAATATGAACAATAGCTTTTCCTCTCTTGTCAACGAGGGGTGGCTTTTGTATATTCACATTTGTAAATTTCCGCTTCTCTTTGGCTTCCCGCCTCCCCCCCCCCCCAAGGATGATCTTCCCACTCTTTCAGGGTTGGGTGGTTCTCAAGCATCTCTTTGCTGGTCTTAATATCGGGGACAACTTTTGCCTTTTGGGGTGTCATCCTTCGCTCCCTCCGCCCCATCCTTTCTTGGGATTTCCGTCCCGGCCGGATCCAGAAAAAAAACCCGTTGTGTTTCCACCCCCCCCTCCCGGCTTTGGGGCAGAGGTTCGGTTTTCCGTGGCCGCTCTCCATTCAGGGGGTCGGATCAGACGGGAACGTTGGGCAGCTGGTTTTTCTCACCGCTCCCTCCCCGCCAGCTGCCAGATCCCTTTTCCCAAAGAAAAAAAAATTCCACTTGTTTTCCTTGGATAAGCAGAGAGAGCCGCTTTTCCCACCGTGGGGCGGAAATGTGTCAGAGAGGCCAAAGGTCTCCCAGATGCACCACGAGGGTCGGCCTGCAAACAATGGGGCTGTGTTGGGCTTTGTGACTTTCTCGGTCCATGAAATCATTTCCTGGCAAGACTCCCACCCGGGCTGGCCAGATCGTCCCAAATTTCCTTTGGCCGAAAGGAAATTCGTTTCCTGGACGTGGCTTCAGTGGGGGGTCAGCATGGGGGGGGTTGTTTTTTTAAAGCTTCCTTGATAACAAGACCGAATCCCATGGAATAAACTCATATGGAATCCGTAGGATTTGACTCTGGCTCAGTGGTGGGCCCTATGGGACAGCAGGAATTTCTGCAAACCATATCGTGCCTCCCCACTGCAGGAATTCAAAGGGATTTATTGAAGGTCCCTGCCCTGAGGATCATCCAGGATGGAGAGTCAGGGCCCTTGAGAGGGTCTCCACCTTCTTCTATCCAGACTCTTCCCGGGGTCTCCTTCCCTTGGGTTCAAGAGCCGCTTGGAGGAGGCCGCCCCTCCGCCCCACCATCGGCACAAGCGAGGCTAATTTTAGGACAGGCACGATGGACGGGTCTTGGCTCGTGTTTAGTGGGAGAGCCAGCGCGAAAGGGCAGGAAACGTTTCCAGAATTTGGAGAGGGAGAGAGAGAGAGACAAACACACATCATTGTCTCTGGGGTTTGTGTTGCTTGGTCCTGGTGTCCCAAACACATCCTGATTCGTGCAGGGAGCATGTTCGGGGTTAAAGGAGAAAGAAAAGGAGGGGAAAAAAAGGAAACCCACAACGGTCAAGGTTTAAAAAAAAACTTGCCTTGTTATTTTCTGCACCAGAACACGGAAGAAAAAAAAATTCAACCCTTTCCGCCCTTGGACTGCACTGGCACCGTTCATGTTCTGAGTTGTTTGGAGGCGCCACGTTTTATTTTTAAAAGGGAAAAAAGGGTGCACTTCCAGCCGTCCTGGAGAGTCGGGCATATAAAAAAGGAGTTGAAACCGGGGTGCGTGGAGCAATCTCCGTGTGGCCCCAGGAACAGTCTGGAAGGAAGCAGGACGGAAGGACGGTTCGAATGGGCCCAGGGAACAAGTGGTCACAGGGCTTTGAAAACTGTAAATACTCTTATTATTATTACTATTATTAGTATTCAGAAACCCCAGGCACAATCAATCAAAGTTATAAAAACATGGACTGGTATTATAAACAGATATAAGTTTTAATCCAAAACCTAAGTCTCTGTTCAATATCAGCGCAGGATGTGAGCTGTTCCTAATATTGCCGTTTTTTTGAAGCTCTGAAGGTGTGATTTCTGAGATCTGCAGTATGATGATGATGAAGAGACAGCGGCTCACAAGAGCGCCAAGGACCTGGGAGTTATAAGCCCTGGTGCGAATCGTTTGTCTTTGCGGGATGATGAGGGTATCCCAAAGTTATATTTCAAAAAGATCAGATCAAGAGGAACAAAATTACTTGGGCAGCCACGCCGTGACTGCCGTTCTCCAGTTCCACTTTTTAAAAGTTTACAGTGGGGTCTTGACTTGAGAACTTAATCCGTATTGGAAGGCGGTTCTCAAGTCAAAAAGTCTGTAAGTCAAGTCTCCATTGACCTACAGTGCATTGAAAACCGATGAATCCCGTAACAGGCCGTTTTTGTTCCATTTTGGTTTTTTTCTGGTCTGTAAGTCAATTCTCAGGCTGCAAGTCAAACCTAAATTTTGCGGCCAGAGAAGTCTGTAACTCAAAAAGTCTGTAAGTCAAGCCGTCTGTAAGTCAAGGGTCCACTGTACTTTGGCAGGCCATTCTGTTTAGAGGCATTTTTACAGCCCCTCCGTGTCCCGGGGGGAAAAAACGGTCAAATATCCTAAATTGGCTTTGTGTCTCTTTCTCGCCTCCAGAGTCATCCCCTCTTGAGTGGCACCTCTAGAAGGACGTGGTAGGACGCCATGGCCCAGCCGGCATCTCTCGACCGAAGCCTCCCAGGTAACGAGAAAATCAGCGGCTGGACTCTGGCAGGGAAGAAGGCCCTCCCTGAGGATGTCGGTAGGCAGCGAGGTCTGGGGGACTGTGACCACTGCCACCCTCATCGTTTGGGTGTCTTTCAAGCAAAGATTTGTCACTTATAGCAGGACCCCCCTGATCCACTGGATCAGGATCCACTGAGATGTATATTTTTAACAATCCTGGCAGTTCACACCCTGTGGTGGTCGTCACGTGCCATCTAGCGGCACCCGATTCCTAGTGACCCTAATCGTGTCTTCTTCCTGCTTTGTAGATCTGGGTGGCCCCTTTTTATACCGAGACCAGGATCAGGATGGGGAGAACTCCTCTTACTCCCTGGAAACCCCTTATGGCTTCCTGCTGGATCTGGACTTCCTCAAATACGTGGAGGAGATTGAGCGAGGCCAAACCCTCCGGAAGGTCCCGCTGAGCCGCAGAGCCAAGGGTCCCCGTGGGCAGGCAGGGGGCTGGACCTCCACCGAGTCCCTTTCGTCCGTGACCAGCGAGGATGGGAAGCCGGCCTTCTCTCCCCGGGAGCGGACGGGGACTAGTTCTGGGGAGATCAAGGAGGCCGCCAGCAAGCAGCCCTTCCTGCCCTCGTCTCCGAGCCCCGTCCTCCTCCAGCTCCTCCCGCCTCCCTCTTCCAAAGCGCTGATGAGGAACACGAGGGTGGAGAAGACCTTGAAAGAAACCAGCAAGAGGCTGGAACAGCAGGAGGAGCGGAAGGTGGCCACCAGCCCTCCGCCAGCTTCCATTCCTCTCCTCGGGGAGGAGCCGGGGAACACCGATGGGCCGGTCAAGAGGAGCCCATCCCATTCAGGGAACAGCACCCCAGCGACGGCACTCAGCCCTGCACACCTCCAGCACGTCCGCGAGCAGATGGCGGCCGCCCTCCAGCGGTTGAAGGGGCTGGAAGAGCAGGTGAAAGTGATCCCGGTTCTGGAGCAGACGATCTGCCGGTTGAGGAGGGAAAAGGAGGAGCTGACGGCGGGGCGGCGGGAGAAACTGGACCCCTCAGAGGAGGAGGAGGAGGACGCCACCGGTGTCTTCTGTTTCCCGCCGAGGTCTCCCCGCGCAGGCGCCCTTGTCAAGACCGAAGAAGGATCCCAGGACAGATGTGACGGCACACCTGCGGAGGAAGGTGAGGCCGAAGGCCCTCCAAAGACAAGGTCTAGCAAAATCGCCGGTTTGAAGAAGCTGACAGAGAAATTGTCCGGCTCGGAGAAAGTGGGAAAGGCGGGCCGAGGAGCCTCCGGGCCACCGAAGGCCAGAGAGCCCGCTCGCCGGTCCGTCGGCGTCGGGGAGGAGGTGGACATGAACGAGGCCGTCTTCTACTACCGCTTCCAAAAACCGTGCAGGGAGGTGGCCGTCGGGCGAGAGGCGGAGACTCGGGACGCAGAGGTGTGGGTGATGGAATCCCTGCTGGGGGTTTCGTCGGAAGCCGAGGAGGAGCGGGAGCTGCTTCAGCAGACCGTCCAGCACCAGAAGGAGGTCATCTCCCTGCTGGAGGGCCACCTGAGAGAAGCCACGGAGGAGATGGAAGAGCTGCGGCAGGAGGTTTGCGCCCGGAGGCCGAAGGATCTCATCTGCCGAGAAGCCGAAGCCCGGCCAGAGATGAGGGATGCGTCCACGGAAGCCACACTGTGCCAGGCTGTGAACAGCCACGTGGAGACATCCGACGTGGCCGTCCACTGCGCTCCGCAGGTAGCATGCGTTGGCGTCGGCTGCCACCGGTGGCGAGAAGGATGTGGGGAGAAAGCCACCCAGACCGATCTGGAGAACGAAAGCCCGGCTTCAGGGGGGGAAGCCAAGGCAGAACCTGGTCAAGAGGTGTCCTCGGGGGTCTCATCCGGCCCGGGAGAGGCAGTAGCCGGCCCGGGGTCCCGTCCTGAGGAAGGCCAGGGTACCCAACGGGCTGAACGGATGGAGGTTTCGCAGTCAGAGCTGAACATCCCGCAACAGAAGCCCGAAACGGGGCCCACGCAGACCCCAGGCACGGGTGAGCTGCTTCCCACAGCGATGACCCCAAAGGTTGCCCAGGAGGGGGAATGACTAGTCCCAAAGCCCAACAGCTCCCTTTCCACCCTTTTAAAATATACCTTAAATCTGGGTTCAAGATGCCCCCCCCCAGAACCTGCTTGCCGTGCGTTTTGTGCCTAGGCACCGCGGGTGGCTTTCCTTTTGGAGAAACAACAATCTGAGTTAGATACAAGGGTTTTTTGGGGGGGGGGGGATCCACATTTCAGGAGGCTGCCAGGAACAACCCTCCCTCCCCACACTCACACCCCTGAACCTGTCCTATTTAGACCCATTTGGACGTGAATCTTAGGCCAGCCTCCGGGTTCCCTGCTATGTTCTGTTTTCCTGCCCAGGGGCCCTGAAGTCCATCATGAAGAAGCAAGACAGCTCGGCCAAGGGGGAGGCCGGCTCCGGGCGGAAGATGTTGCAGTTTGTGGGGGTACTGAATGGCGAGTACGAAGCCTTTCTCTTTTTTGCGAGGGGCAGGCCGGGCGGGCGCTGCAGCTGGGTGCTGTGCCTCCAAATCCCGGAAGGATGCATGCCACCGTAGGCTTGCAAACCCGCTCCGCCCCCCGGGCAAATCTATGCAGACCAGGCCGGCAGCGTGGCAAATCTCCCTGGTCTGCCCTGGACTTGAAGGGCCCTCCGGCCCCATCCAGAGGGTCCCTGACCACCCACCACCACCACCACCCCTACTCTCTCTCACGGCAGGTACGAGAGCACCTCGAGCGAGGAAGAGGAGGAGGCGGTGTCTCCAGAGAAGATGTCCCCGCTCAGCTCCGACTCAGACAGCGGCTCCAACACTTCGGAAGAGGAGGATGATGATGACCTGGCTGCCAAGCCAGAGCCCAGTGACCTGGAGGCTTCCATCCTGAGGGGGGTGCAGGAAGGGGAAGTGCTCGGCTGCGATCCGGAGGAAGACAGAGAAGGGAGAGATGATCCTGGAGTAGTTGCTTCGGAAGTGAAAGAGAGGTGATTCGGGGCTGGGGGCAGACCCTGCAGCTCCCCATGTGGCTGGTGCAAAGGGTTACTTATGGCTGGGGTCAGGGGTGTTGTCCTTGTGGCAAGCAGTCAGTCTGGGGAGACGTTGCCCCCTTTCCAAAGGAGTGCGCACACATATATAGAGCCAGCCAGGCAGCGCCAAGACCCGTCAAGATTACAGCTTTATGAAACGAAAGGGTGTTATTTGCCTCTGACCTCAATGGAATGGACGAAGGATCAAATCAGCAGCCTGTATTGTGTGTGTGTGTGGTCTCTCCCACCAGATTCGAACTCAGTCCCCAGATGAGAGAGGCTTGTCTTGTCTTGAGGAGCCACCTAGGCCGCGGCGGGGCTGCTCTGAAGAGCAAAGAGGTGGTGAGTCTGTGGGACCGGATTGGTGGGAGGGCAGGTTGATCCCAAAAGGTTTTAGTCAGCGGGTCTTTATTTATTATTTATTTATTTATTTATTGGACTTATATACCGCCCCATAGCGCTACAAGCACTCTCCGGGCGGTTTACAATTTTTTTTTTAATTATACAGGCTACACAGGTATAATAATTATACAGGTCTTTGGATTCCAGATATCCTCAACCCAGGCCTGGTTTCATAGGGAAAGAAAGCCAGGCTACGGTTGCAGGGGAAGAAGCAGAGTAACTCCTGTTATCCCACAGCCGCTTTGTTTGCCAAAGAGCCTTTTAGAAAGGGGCTTTGTCTAAAAATCAAGCCTGACGAACCTTCGCCTTACCCTGGAATCCAGAGAAGTGGAACGCGCCCTGCTGTCGAAATGGCCCCAACTCACAGCTTCGGTTCTCTCTCTCTCTCCTGGTGTCTAGCTCTCCAGCACCAGCTTCGTCCTGCAGCACTGGTTCTGCATCTCCAGCCAGAAGAGATCGCTGGCCAGCGAGGTGGCTGACCACCTCCAGGCCTTTGCTGAAATCTCCCCGGCCCTGCTGTCCCACGTGGTCAACCTCTCCGATGGCAACGGGAACACGGCCCTCCACTACAGCGTCTCCCATTCCAACTTCGACATTGTCCGGCTTCTGCTCGAAACAGGTAAGGGGGGGAAGGACTGGCCGGAGGGGGGGGGACACAGGCTCCTGGAAACGAGCAGAGGGGGCTTGCTTGTCCTTGACGCCTTTCTCTCCTCGGTCTCCTCGTGCAGGTGTCTGTAACGTCAACCACCAGAACAAAGCGGGCTACACGGGCCTCATGCTGGCCGCGCTGGCCGCTGTGGAACAGGAGGAAGACATGGCTGTCATCCGGAAGCTCTTCGGCATGGGGAACGTCAACGCCAAGGCGAGCCAAGTAAGCATCCTGTGAGAAGGAGGGCAAACGGGAACCCTCTGTGCATGCCCAGGGGTCCTGTTGCTTGCTTCTTCACCTGAAACCCAGACCCGCGTTCATTCCACACTTTTCTCCTCTGGATTTTAGGCCGGCCAGACAGCGTTGATGCTGGCTGTCAGCCACGGGCGTCAAGAGATGGTGGAAGCCCTGCTGGTCAGTGGGGCTGACGTCAACCTTCAAGACGAGGAGGGCTCCACCGCCCTTATGTGCGCATGCGAGCACGGGCGGGCAGGCACGGTGCGGCTGCTCCTCTCCCAACAGAACTGTGACGTCTCCACTGTCGATAATGTAAGTGGTGGATCTGGGACGGGCGCCGCCTGGTCTCTAACAGCAAGGTGGGCTTTAGTTTCTTAATTCAAGCTTCTAGTCCTCACTGCTTCCATTTCCCTCTCATAAAAGAATAAACTCTGCCTTTTTTTTTCTTTTATGGCACGCTGTGCCAAGTTACATTTCAAAGAGAATCTTAAAAAGCCTTTATGAACACGTCTGGATTCTTTACCCCACCGATTATGCCAATGAGGCAAGGGAGTAGAAACTAGGGATGTTCATCACGGAGAAACTTTCATCCACACCAATCAGCAGGACGGAGGCCTTTTTTTAAAAAGCAGTACCATTATTTGAGCTCTCCTGTTTTAATTTGGAGGGACCTCTTTGCTTCCTTCCCGTGGCTAATTAACGACATCTCGTCCTCTTTGCTTGGTTTGTCCCTAGGACGGGAATGACGCGGTGTCCATTGCACTAGAGGCTGGTCATCCAGACATCGCGGCCTTGATATCCACCCACCTCACACCGCCCGTGACCGGGCCACCCGTGAGTTAACCCTAGTCCTTTCTCATTTCTGGGATGGCGAATAAACCTCTGCCAATTTCTCTGCAGAATGTTCTCAGCCTACGAGCCTCAAGTTATAAAGATGCGAAGCAACTCATTTCCCCCGGGTGGGAGACCCCCCCCCGAGAGGTCTCCTCTAACAAAAGCACCTGTCTTGAAACACAGCAGTATTGGGGTTCTGTAACACTTCCACCGTTTACCCCACAGGAGGACAGCAAGAAGCTTCCCTGCAAGAAGAGGCGTCTGTAAAGCTCTGAGCCAGTCAATCTGATGGGTCCAAGAAGCCGTTCTACTCTAGAGCAGACATTTTCATTCCATTGAGACTTAAAGGGGGGGTTATTTTTTATGCTTCCCTGGAATTTTCCAGTATTGGCTTAATTCTTTTTATTATTATTTTACTAACTCTTCACTACTGCTTCCATGTGGAGGATCATGGAGAAACCAAACCCTAGAGACATGTCTCTCCCCCACCCCGCCTGTTTTCAAGCCCTGGTAAAACCAACTAAGAGTGGATTCCTTCTTCCACCAGGGCTCTAGTCCTCAGTGAAGTCAACCTGTAAATGTCACCACTCGGGTGAGATCAACCAGATTCCTACTGCAAAGAGAAAGAGGACGGGGCTGTGAATTCCTTCATGCCTGCTAGGTTTTTTTTTTTTTTTTTTTTTTTTTTTTTTTTTTTTTGCATTGGGGAGAGCAAAATTCACTCCCCATCCAGAGCCTTGCCTTTTGCTTGTTAAATGAAAATGTCCTTTACCAAAGGACATTTGGAGAGGCCCACATTTTATTTATGTCTGCCAACGAAGCCTGAGGTCCTCTTGATTCCTTTTAAGGGTGTAGATATTTGAGAAATCAGGGTGAGGGATATTCGCCAGGCTGGGTTAAGAAAATACCCTGCTAAAATGAGTTCTTAGAAAAAGAGTACTGCAGAAAACTGTGAAAGACGCGACCATCAACTCTCCAGAGTTGGGAAAAGGAGAACCCCAGACTCTGGGGGATCACCATAGTGAGGGTTATGATGTATGTTTTGATATGTCTCCTTATGTCCTGCCGCAGGACCATTTTCGGTCGCTAAGAAGGCAGGCCACTTGAATTTATTAATTCCGTCTTCCTTATTACTCCCATCCGTCCTTGCCCTGAAGTAAAGAAGCTGTCATCTCTGCAAAGGACAGAGCTGTATCATCTTTCACTAAAAGGGAGCCACACCAAGTGACCCTAGTAAAGTGTTCATCCACAACATTTTTGTGTGTGTTTTGTATATTCACATACTACTATCTCACCCAAATATATATATAAAAATGTTGATGCTGGACTTGTCTCTTGCAAAATGTTAATGTATGAAAAGTCAGAAAATGGAGACTTGGAAAAAAGCAGCAGGGTTTAAATAAAAGAGTAAGAACACCTAAACTGTTAGGTTTTATAAATTTCTTTTTTTAAATACAGAGACCCACATTTATGGACTGCTGAATGATTTTGCAGTGTGTGTCTCCAAAGGCTTTTAATCACCCTGAGAAAGGGAGAAAAAGCAAGCATGGAGTGAAAAAGATTTTTCATTTGGGGATGTCCTCTCGTTCTAGACTGTTATTCCAAAAACCAACCATTGTGGTAGCAAGCATCACACGCACAAGTTTAAAAGGGGAAAAAACACATGGACATTTTATTGGATTTGCATCTGGTTTCTCGACTCTCCTCAACCGGGAAGCACACAATCTAAGAAAAAAGAAAAATTGAAATAGATTTCAGTAATAAGCTCAGTTTCCCCCATTCCCGATGGGGGCAATGTGTCCTTGTTGGTCCTCCTCGACATCTCAGCTGCCTTTGATACCGTCGACCACGGCATCCTCCTGGGGAGGCTCTCTGAGCTGGGAGTCGGCGGCCTTGCACTTGCTTGGCTCCGCTCCTTCCTGGAGGACCGCCCCCAGAGAGTACAGATTGGGGAGAATGTCTCGGCCCCGTGGAGTCTCAATTGTGGGGTCCCACAGGGGTCGATCATCTCCCCAATGCTGTTTAACATCTACAGTATATGAGGCCGCGGGGTGGGGTAATCGGGGGGTGTGGGGCAACCAGTACGCTGATGACACACAGCTCTACATCTCTTTTACTCCAACTTCAGTGGATGCCGTCCAGTCCCTCCAGCGCTGCCTGGCGACCATACTGGAATGGATGCAGTCAAATGGATTGAGGCTGAACCCGGACAAGACGGAGGTCTTGAGGGTGGGTGGCCCTCCCGTTAGCGGCATAGGTGACTCCCTTTCTTTTGGAGGGACGACCCTTGCCGCAAAGAGTGAGGTCCGCAGCTTGGGGATACATCTGGACCCGGCGCTAACCATGGAAACCCAGGTGGCGTCCGTGGTCCGTTCCGCCTATTTTCATCTATGGCGGATTGCCCAGCTGCGGCTATATCTTGATCGGGGGGCCCTCACTACTCTAGTCCATGCGCTCGTAATCTCGAGATTAGACCATTGTAACGCACTCTACATGGGGCTGCCTTTGAGGCTCATGCGGAAACTTCAGATGGTCCAGAATGCAGCAGCCAGGCTTATTAGTGGGGTGAGAAAATATCAGCACATCTCCCCCACTCTGGCTGCGCTGCACTGGTTACCTATTCATTTCCGCATTGACTTCAAAGTATTAATGATTATATATAAAGCCCTAAACGGTTTGGGACCTCAATATTTGGCAGATCGCCTCCTCCCACCCAGATCTACCCGAGTCACCTGACATAGCCAGCAGGGACGGCTGAGGGGACTGACGCCGAGGGAGGCCCGGAAGGAGAAAACAAGAAACCAGGCCTTCTCGGCGGTCGCCCCTCGGCTGTGGAACACACTTCCCACTGAAATTCGGCTGGCACCTTCGCTGGGTGTGTTCAAAAACCAACTAAAAACTTGGTTATTCAGACAGGCCTTCCCCCCAGTCACCTAAGTTCTTTCCTTTCCTTTTTTCTGGTTCTTAATTTTGCCATCTTGGATAGTATTAATTATAATAATTGCACTATGCTAGTTATTTTTTTTACATTGTTTAATGTGTTTTAATTTTTGTAAGCAGCCCCGAGTAGACGTTGTCTAGAGGGGTGGGGTAAAAATTGAATAAATAAATAAATAGAACATAATCGAAGGTTTAATTGATGAATTTATATAAAAACTAGAGAAGATGGTGTCAGCTGTGAACAAGCGTATGCTTTCCAGAAATCATCATCTTATAACTGCACAGCTATCCTGGACTACACTTGCTATTTTATTGGTTTTCATAGATACATTATTCATACACACACGCGTATTTACGCTCATGTGCAAATATATGTATTTTTGTGGGTATTAAAAATACAAGGAGCTTTTAGAGTGAATCAAAAATCCCAAGCTAAAAGGGCAAGTTTCTGGGGATGATGGGAACTGCGCTACCCATGGCAACCAGGAGGTGCCTGACTGGGAGAGGGAGAATGCTGAACCATACTCACTGTGGGCGCCGCAGGTGTGAGGAGGGCTCAGCGCAGCCGGCGGGCTTCCCGTTCTGACTCCAGAAGCGTCAAGACGTCCCCTTCCCGGACAGGGCCTTTCACGTTGCGGATAATGGAGCGGCTGGTGTCATCCATGAACTCCACCCGGACCTGCATGGAAAAAAGGAAGAAAAGGTTAAGATGGGTGGGATTCCAGACCATCTGGCAATTTATGTGTGTGTAAATTCCCAACAGCGTTTTGCCTAGTAAGGTTCTAGTCCTCATTGTGGATGCTACTGTCACCTTGCTACTCAGGAAGGTTCACAAGTGTGTCCAACTGTGGCAAAAGTACTTGCTTTCTCCACTGGTTCTCCCCTTGGAAACCACAAAACATCTCCATCCACAGGAGAGGGGACCTCTGAGCATTCACAGAGTGTGTGGCCCTGACGGGTGGGCCAAGACCACCCAGGCCTGAATCCCAAGGACCCCTGATTCCTACCTGCCACTATTCAGCCACAGGGTCTAAAAATGTACAGAGGGCAAGCTTGTAAATGGGGAAATGACAGATATTTTAGCCCCACAACTTCATTCGCTCTGAGGGCAGCCACAGTCAAGCTGGATGGAGGAGCCTCTGAGCACATCCAGAGAGCTATCATCAAAAAGAGGAAGGGGGCAAACGCCTCAGGGCTAACAGTAGCTTTTCATCCAGGAAGGAGCCAAGGAGAAGCCGCAAGGCAGAGGGAGAGCCCTCTGAGCATGCACAGAGGGCTATAGCACTAAAGGAAGGGTGGCCCCTGTTCTTGTTTCCTGGGAGAGATATTCAGATTAATAGGAATAAGTTTCGGAGCATGAACAGAGTTGAAAATTCACAAAACAGGGAGGGAGGCCGTGGCCTTAAGATGCCAGCCAGAAGCTTCAAAGGAAAGAGGGGGAGCCTCTGAGCATGCACAGAGCGCCATGCCTCCCCTCTCCAAGGCGGCAGAGTGGTGGACCTTATGCCACGAACACGAGTTCCTGAGCATGCACAGAGTCCAGGTCGGAAGATCCCAGCCCCTCCTCTCGGCCTGTTTCCTGAAGGGCGGGGCCAAAGGCCGTCCAGGCGGGCTCCTGAGCATGCACAGAGCGCCGGCGAGTCCCCGGAACCTCTCGCTTCCGCGGCCTACCTGGGTGCACTGTCCCTGGGAGCCGGTCCGGCCCAGCACTTTAGTCACCCGGGCCAGCTTGATGGGCTGCACGCGGCTCGTGTCCATGGCGGCCAGGCAGGAGGACGAGACGGAAGAAGAGGGTCACGTGGACCCGCCCGGGGCTTTATATACCGTGGCGGGGGCAGGAAACCACGCCCTCCACAACATCGCGCGAGACCTCCGCTCCTAGTGGCTCTTCCCGCTCGGAATCACGCGAGACTTTGGGATTCCCCTTTCCACTCGAACCCAGACTCCCAATCCCGGCATGCCCCGCGGCGGAGACCTGGTTCTACCCGGCCTGCTCAGCGCGGCCGCCTCCTCCACAGGACCCGCCTCCCGGCATCCCTTGCATCCTCCTCCTCTTCCACTCCCCCTCCCGTCAGGGGCGATGGCTCCTCCCCCTTCCCGACGCCCTTGACGACTAGAAGGGGGGAAAGCCAAGATGGCGCAGCCCACCACCATCATCAAGATGCTCCGCAACTTAATGATTGGGGTGAGCCGGGGATCAGGGGAAGCCAGCACCGGCAACCGCAACAACAGCCACAAAGCCAAGCCCCTACCCCAGAAATTCCCGAGACACAGAGCCCCAGGAAGGGGGGGACTACAACTCCCATCGTCCCCTCCAACAGCGGGGAGGTGGGGTGGGGATGATGGGAGCTGCATGCACCCCACTCCATTTAAAAAGCCACAACACTCCACCTCTGGGTCTCTATTTCTGGAATTTCTATACAGTATTTAGGTTTTGCTGCGGATAGTGGTTCCTGGGTGATGATGATTTCCGTGGTTTAATTGTGTTTGCTTTGAGGTCTCTTTTTCCTCCCTTCCCCGTTGATTCATGTTTTTACAGGGCGCTTGTGAAGCTGCCTCAATGGGAGGCAGGAGAAAAAATCAATAATCAAAGAATCGTTGAAGAAAACAGCAACAAAAGGACAGGGTGAAAGCGTCTCAAATAAATAATAAGTAAATAATAAAATAATAAAGGGAAGGGAACAGGAAAGTGTACCCGTTGCTTTTATCCCCCCCCCCAGAAAATAAATAACCTTCAGTTGCTGCCAACTACAATTCCCATAATCCCCCAACCAAGAGATCAGGGAGTCTGTAGCGCTAGATCAAGGCTGGGGCTCTGGCTTTAGAAACTGGGCGCTCAGAGAGAGTGAAGAAGGGAAAGGGAGAGACGTGTCCTATCATTTGAATGCCAAAATTTTTGAAAAGGGCATAAAATGGCAAAAACTAAGAGGAGACACAGAGAGGCCGGGGGGGGGGGGAGAGAAGAGAGGGATTGCATGACATGGTTTTTCCCCCCAAATCCGAAGGTGAGCTCGTGAGCTGACCTCTCCTTGTCCTGTTAATGGATGCAATGCCCCGCAGAGCTTCCAAAGTGTGACTTGCTGTCGTTTCAAATGATTGAAAACAGAGTGAATGAAAAAAAAAAAAACCTGTTTTAAGAGCACCATCCAAGCCTTCTGTGTTTCTCTTTCTTCCCAAACAGCGAGACCTCCAAACGAAGATGCATGTGCGCTACACAGAGATTTCCAAGAGGTAACCCTGTCACTCCCTGAAAACATAACTGCAATCGTCCTGTGGGGGTTGGGGATTTGCCTCTTGGTATTTTTTTGAGGGGGGATAATGTCTGGGGATCTTGGGCCACTAGTCTGTGATCTCCCTCACAGGGTTGTTGGGTAGATCGCCTGCAGAGAGGATGAGAATCAGAAGGAAATAATTGAGAATCAAGTGGGAATCAACATGCAAGGAGGAAATAATGTGTAAATAAAATAAAACCTATCTGACTGAAAATGGGGGACAATACAATACTCAGAGATACAAATAAGAACCCAGTATCCTCCAGGGAATTGATTCCAACACCCCTGTGGATTCCAAAACCTGGAAATAATACCGTTTTGCTGAAAATAAGCCCTAACCTGAAAATAAGCTCTAGTATGATTTTTCAGGATACTTGTCATATAAGACCTACCCCAAAAATAAGTCCGAGTGAAGAGAAACCCCGCCGTCCACCCTTGTGCAGCAACCAGATGACGTGACTGTATTTGAATAAAGGTAGATAGATGTACATAAAAAATTAAAACATCCCCTGAAAATAAGTCCTAATGCATTTTTGGAGCGAAAATTAATATAAGACCCTGTCTTATTTTTGGGGAAACAAGGTAGATAATCCTATACAGTAGGATCCCTTTATCTGTGGGACCAATAATTGCTGATTCATTTATCCACAATCTGAAACTATCAAAAGTAAAATTCTAGGGGGGAAAGAATATATTTTTATACAGGTGAATGCCTATGTGTGTGCAGGGTGGGTTGGATTTCAATATACAGTGGTGACCCACTGGACGATTACCCGCTTGATGATGAATCCGCTTCACGTTGAAGTTTTTGCGATTGTAAAACGATATTTAGATGGTGGAATTTCGCTTAACATTGATTGGTTCCCTGCTTCGGGAACCGATTTTTCGCTTTACGACAATCAGCAAACAGCTGATCATCGGGTTTCAAAATGGCCGCCAGCTGTAGAAAATGGCTCCCCTCTGTGTTAGGCACAGATTCCTCGCATTACAGGAACCAGAAAATGGCCGCCGTATGGAGGATCTTCGCTGGATGAGCAGGTATTTTGCCCATTGGAACGCATTGTATGGTTTTCAATGCGTTTCAATAATTTTTTTAATTTCGCTTGACGACAATTTCGCTGGAACGAATTAACGTCGTCAAGCAAGACACCACTGTATATATAATTAAAGAGGAAATGACCACAACTGGCCACTAGAGGGAGCGAGAGACCATGCAATATATATATACAGTACTGTATATAGAGAGAGTCTTCGCTATTATAATAATGTTTGCTTGAATCTGTGTTTTTCAGTATTTGTATCCCCTGTGGCTATGGCCGTACATAAGGCTGTCTCTGGCTCCCTCCAGTGGTCAGTTCTGGTGATTACATCATGGAAATACTTTGTGTTTTTTCTTTTAGTATTTTTAATATTTTCAGACTGTGGATAAGCGAAACGGTGGATACTGATCCCATGGATATGGGAAAGTCCTACTTTGAGGTTTCTCCGAGCAGTGCCTGAAATTGATTTTTTGGGACACTTTTCTGCTGTGGCGATTTCTCTGAATGTGCTCTCCGACCAACCCTGGTTCCTTGTTTTTTAGAACTCAGCCGCCTCCGTGCCTCCCACTCGGCCCGAGTCACAAGCTGGCTGGCAATTACTACTGCACACGGGATGCTCGCCGCGAGGCTTTGCCTCCCACCATCATTGTGTCCTCACAGAAAACTTTGGCTGCTGGATCGAAAGCCGACAGGTAGGGGGTCAATGCCTACGTGTGTGCAGGGTGGGTTGGATTTCAATCTAAATCCTTTTTGAAAATATATATATCATTGAATTTTCTCCATTGATATCAATTTGTCTACACAAAGTCAAGCCTGGTTAGGGTTTGATTTCCCTTGGAAGGATCTGGTTGGTGGGCGGGCCGGCTCCTTGCATTCACAGACGCTGCTGACAGATTCTCTTTAAATTCATTATTATTTTTTAAAACACTCCAAGCTGTCAGCAAGCTAGCAGAGCAGGCTAGCAGTTGTTGTTTTTAATTGCAGCATCTTAAAGTTGTCTTTCTACTGCCTTGACATGGGGAATGGCCAGCTGGAGCCCTTCGGATTTTTTAATCTACTCTTTTTCCCCCAAGTGAAGCGAAACCCCACCCTTCACCCTTGTGCAGCAATCAGAAGATGACATGACTGTGTTTGAATAAATGTAGATGGTTGTACATGAAAAAAATAAAACATCCCCTGAAAATAAGCCCTAAAATGTTTTTTTGGAACAAGAGTCTAGATGGGTGGGGTATAAATCTAATAAATAAATAAAAATTAATATAAGACCCTGTCTTATTTTCGGGGGAACAGGGTATTGCTCCCGCCAGAGGAGGATAAAAGAAACTGTAATCCAGAAGACCTATGGAAGGGTCGCCAGTTGCCTTCTCCAGCCGCAAAAGTTGCCCATCTGTCTTGGCTCAGAGTCGTTTTCCTTCTTCCCCACTGAAGCCATTGGTGCTTTTTGGGTTATATGTGTGTGTTGTGTCTGTCTTGGGACAATGCTTGTCGTGTCATTCATTCTTTGTCGGCGCAATGGTCTCCCTTCCTAATTTTTCCAGCTCCGGATCTCCCCCAGTGGAGAAGCTATCCGTCACGCCTGGCCCTCAGCTTCCGAAATGGGAACTCTCGAAGGACCAGCCCTATCTGTGAATCGGCAGCCCGGGGAGAAGTGGGCAGGATGCTGCCTGGGGGAAGAGCAACTCTGGCCTCGAAGACACTTCCTGCTGCAGATGTAACGGGTTCAATAAATGGGACTGCTCCCTCAGTGTGGATGCTTGATAAACTCTTGCGTGTTGAATCTGTTGCCTTCACATTTTTTGGCGCTGGGGGGATTCGATCTCGCAGACTTGGGAGGGGCCTCCTCGGAAGCTCAGTGCGGCTTCTCTGCGCATGCGCCTGAGGCTGGCCCTGAAGCGAAGTCACCTGATAGAACCTCGCGGAGGTCACGATGTGTGTTTTATTTGGGGTGTTTTGGGTTTTTTAAAAAGGGCCGCGCATGCGTCGCTCTGGAGAGGGTGTGGCTGCCTCTTCCAATGGTATCTCGGGCCGCCGTCTGCGCGTGCGCAGAGGGGGACCCTGGGGCGCATGCGCGCTCTTCACGCGAGTCCCTCCATGTGGCGGAGGTGGCGGCGGCTGAGGTCAGTAGTACACGCGTCAGCGGCGGAGTCGGGATGGAGTGTCTTCCTGTCCTACTGCTGCTGTCAGTCGCCGGGCGGCTCCGCGCCAGGCATGCCGGTGAGCTCCGGGGACGAGGCCGGGTGGGAGCGCGAGACATGACCTAACGGGGTTGCTTGGCCACGCCGCTTGGCGCCGCTGATTCGTCCAGCCCCTTTCCGAGGCTCCGCCCTCCGTCGGCGTTCATTGGTTAGTCGCGCCATGAGGCCCTGTCGCTCTTCCCCTTTTTTACCCCCGGCTCCTTATAGGCTGCACGTGCCGGCTCTGCCCCCTTTCCGAGACCCCCTTGCTCTTCAACGGCGTGGGCGTGGCCTCGCTCTGGTTGCCATAGAGACGAGGCCTTGCTTTCAGGGTTGCTTGTTTGCTTTAATTATAGACCGCCTTTCTCCCAATTAACGGGACTCAAGGCGGCTCACAGTGAGGTTGAAAAAAATACATTATACCTTCAGAACTGTTAACCTATGACAGTAATTAAAATACATTGGATGATTAATTTTGGCTCAGAACGACCTAAGTTTATAACAGTTTTTTAAAAAAGTAGAATGTAAGTTTTTAAGATACCTTTTAATGAGCAAGGATAAAGCTTTCAGCATAATTTCTAACAATTAAAATTTTATGCTAAGTATGATAAAATATGTTTTTTCAGGCAGCTTTTAATGAACAAATGCTACTTTAGAGTAACTTTTAATGAGCAATTAAAAGCAGTGCTAAAATACAGTACTAATAACCCAGACACGTTGGAATGGGGTTCCTCATGGCACAGCCATCCCAGAGCCCCGTCGCTCCAGACTTTTCTCAGCTATTTAATGTTCATGAGAATCTTCTTTTTTCTTTCTTTCTTTCTTTCTTTCTTTCTTTCTTTCTTTCTTTCTGTGTGTGTGTGTGTGTGCATGCGTGCGTGCCAAGAAGTCATTTGCATCTGGACCATGAACCCTGTTCTTACATGGTTTTTTTTTTTATTTCCCTTGGCCTTGGAAGAGTGGAGGCCTTTGTGAAAATCAGGATCCAAGGCAGACAGAAATGACCTTAAAATCCACCCAAGCCTGGCTTTGTTCTTAATCCCTTTGGAAAATTTCCCCACTTGCATGTGGCTTTTGGTTTGTTCAGGTTTATTTCATTTTTTTGCTACAGCAAACAAACTCCACCTTCCTGCCGCTGAGATTTTGGGTGGGTCCCACTTAAACCAGGTTGGTTTTAAGTGGGCTGTGGCTATTCCTTCTTCATAGTGGCTTTTTAACTACTCATTCCTATGCACGTTTTCCACAAAACTTTGAGAGACAGGATGTGGCTTTCTCAAACATCTTGTCCTGGGTCCGTGAGCCTGGGGTTTGGTCCCGTTCCATTGCGTTTAGGGGTGCCTAGTCCCCAAGTCAAGGTGCAAAGGGGCTGCAGTCCTTGATAAAAAGCGGGTGATGAGGAGGACCTGTGTAAGGGATCCACACTTTTTTGGAATCCTCCCTGGGCTGAATACTGAGAGCTGGAACCAGGGAATGTTGTTCTTGTCAATAACAGGGTGAGAATGACTGCACATCCTAGCATTCTTCCCCACCAGCTGTGCTGGCCACAGGCTGATGGGGATTGTAGTCTTAGCCATTTTAGAATCCACAGTGGAGATCTCCAAAGCTGTGGCTGTGTGGAAGCCTGGTCTCGGCCCTCCCTTCCTATGCTCACGCTCGCGTCTTTCCTGTTTCTCTCTCGGCTCAGACTCCTTCCTGTGCACCCTCGGGGATTTTTCCTGCGACAACGGAGACCTGGTGCCACTCTGCTTGAGGTGTGACAGGACACCGGACTGCCGAGACGGGAGCGACGAGAGGGGCTGCAGCACTGGAAATGTCTCCTGCGGACCTCACGGGCGGCAGTGTGGCAACCGGGGGCCTTGCTTGCCCTTCGAACGGTTCTGCGACGGTCACGCAAATTGTCCAGATGCTTTTGACGAATCAGTCCAGGTCTGTGGGTCCCCAGCCGCAGCGCCGCAGCCGCCCAGATGCCGAAAAGACGCGTTCCGGTGTGCTCCAGGTGCAGAGTGCTTCCCTGTCACGTGGGTGTGTGACGGACACCCCGACTGCCCGGACGAGCGAGATGAACTGGGATGCACCCTGGATTTCCCAAGTACTACAGAGACCTCGCCAACGACGTCCGGAACAGGTGGGACAGGCGTGTGTTTCATTAGCACCAGCGTTTAAAAGATGAATAACAGGGTTCTGAAGTTGTCCCTCTAGCAGATGCAAAAAAAAACAAACCACCCCACTCTTGATTTAATTCGTTCTGGTTGCCCGTTGCTTGTCACCTTTGACATGAAGAGCCGAGGATTACAGAGCGGGGCACGGCTGGCTGGAAACCCTGAACTCCACGGCACCGTATTTTATTGAAATTTCCGTTTGTCCTGGTCGTTAACTTTGCTGAATTGTTTTTATAAAACATGTCTGGCCAGGTACATTTTGATGCGCCCGGAAGGCTTTACTGCTCTTATTGCTGCTCTCTCACAAGCCCGGATGGTTAATCATCCGTTGTGTTATGGCCCCCTAGTTTCAGTTCTCTGCCTGCCGTTCCCTGGAAATCAAACAAGACGTTTCTGTGTTTAATGTCTCTTTTGTTTGAGAGTAGTACTCGAGGCAGCGCAGCAGGGGTTACACGGGAAGATTAGCCCCTTCCAGGATGGACGTGTCTACTGGATGCTGGAATTCTCCTCCTGTCCAGTAGGTTCCCCATTTAGCAGGCAAAGGAAAGCCCAAATTGAAAAGCGGCTGTTACTCTTCACACCCCTTTTCCCATCCACTGCCATGTTTTGATCCAGCACTTCCCTTTTCCTCTCCCTTGATCCTGTTTCTCACATGTATTGATTTAGCCTGTGAACGTACTGGCAGGGTTCTGTAACGGAGAGTGTTTTTTGCACAGCCTTTTTCCCAATAGTGTCACATTTTTCAAACACAACAATCAATTTTTCGCCCTGTCCTGTATAGCCAGCCAGACCCTCAGTGGTCTTACATAGGTTTGCATTTGTGTGCGTGTTTAAAACGCACCCTGTTTTAGTTCTCTTCTGACTTTTTCAGAGAGCGCGGAGAGCCCGGAAAGTGTGAAAATGGACCATTGGACGATCATAGCCATTGTGGGTGAGTAGGAATAGCAGCCTTCCAGGATCAGAGCCTGAAAATGGCATGGGAGGGTGTGGGTTTTTTCCCCATGGTGGCTGGAGGATAGCACTTTCTCTTCAAGCAAACCTTGATGTAACCCACCTTTGTATACTCAACATTTTCAGCTTTAAATATTATCTTTCCATAATGTACGCTGCCTCGGGTCCTTTTCATGGATAAAGGCGGGTAAAAAAATATTTTAAATAAATAAAGGGAACCTATTTTAAATAAATAAAGGGGACCAGAACAGCTGCTAACTCTCATCCTCTCCTTCTTTCTCCTCTCCACCCTTGCTCATCTTTGCTCCTTTAGCACTTCTGATTCTTGTCATGGCCGGAGTTGCCGTTTCTGCGTGGGTTTGTCCCAGAGCCAAACCTGTCTACGTGAGCTTCCGCATCGATAAAGCTTCTGAGCAGCTGATGACGAAAGAGCTGCCATGAGGTTTCCCTTCCTGCAAGGTAAGGCCTGAGGCTGGGGGCTTCCTCCACATGATTCTCTCTTTTATTGCATTTCAGTTCCTATCTCGCTTTTCCATCCGCAGGGTGGGAGACATGACCTGCCTGACAATGGCGTTGCTTTATGTCGCTCCTTTTCTTCCTCTCTGTTGCAGGAAGCGGCCATGTTTTCTCACACAGTCCTGCGGCCGAAGCGCAGCCCAGAACATTGCACGGGGCCGCTGTGGCCCCCGACTGGGTGGCAGCCATGCTGGGGGAGCCTTGAAGGCTTGGATGTCTCTCCACCTTTGGGGTAGCAGAAATGGTTCTGTTTTCTGGATTGGATTCTGAAAAAGAAAAGGTCCCCAAAGGCTGGGATGGGGAACCCCCTCCTCCAGATCTTGTTGAAATGGAACTCCCATCTTCCTTCACCACCAGAACGGATGGGAATTGTAGTCCAGCAGCATCACTCCAAGCCGCCAGGCAAGTTCTCTCTTGAACAGCCATATCCTGGCCATTCGTGCCCCTTCTCCAAGAGACAGCCTGAATCGAGAACTCATGGTATGCTATTCCAAGCTGTGGGAAGGATCTCTGGGGTAGATTTTCCGCTTTCTTAGTAGCCACAGCTGCTGTAGCATCCGTCTGTGGGTGCTTGGTAACAAACCGGGCTCTTCTTCCCAACACGCCACGTAATGAATGATTTCCATTCTGCCCCCTCCTCATTTCCAACATTTGGTAGCCACTGTGAGTGATCAACTTTGGCGCAAGGCTTTATAGATCTGACTCCTGGAAAGACTAAGGAAAGGAGGCGACAGAGCTTAAAATAGTCATTGGGGGGGAAAAACATACAGGGGTTGAAGAAAATAGCCTTTTGGCCACTCTGTGCGTGCAAGAACCTGGTCTCCTCCAGCTGTCCTAGTGCACTATGGGGGTGCAGGCCATTGACTCCGGATCCCATGGAACTCCCAATGCCTGTCAACCACTTTTTTGGGGGGGCACTTGGTGTGATGCTCTCTTCTCTCCTCTTGTAGCCAAAAATGCAACAGGAGATTAAAAAATGTTTTAAACCACAACTCTTGGTCTGCTGGCATTCCTCCAGTCTTCTCTCTGTTTGCTTTGTGGATGTTGGCCCAGTTTTATGCCGCTAGGAGCCACCTTGCAAACTTCTTGATGCAATACTCGCATAATGCGCTGTAAGAATATTTATGCACTGACTTAATCGCGGCCTTCTTCTAAGAAGGATGTCTCTGCCTGGCATTCATGATCTCTACACAACACAACAAAACACGCAACACACACTCCTGAACAACCTGACACGTGTCACAGGCATTGTCCACTGCTTTTAGGTGTGCTTTTTGGTGTGTTTCCTCTCAGTGGCAAAGAGCCCCTTTCTGCTTTGTCTGTAGCATTTGGCACCTGGGTGTAGACTGCCTCAGAGGCTGGAGGTTCTGTTCTTAATGAATCTTTTTTATAGAGGGGCAGGGAGGCTTTGGAACTCCAGAAATCCCATCCCCTCCAACTGGAATTCAGCAAACAATGGGCGTGGACGTTCCAAGCAGGTACGGCATGTTACCTAGAACCTTTCCAAAGTTATTTCAAACACCTTAAAAACCAGTTCAAGAGGTAACAGAGTGTGCTAAAAGGGACACTTAGCTTGCTGATCCAAATCCACTTTGTTGTACGTGTATGTCGGCTTTCAAACCTCACAGAGCTCTGCGCCAGGCAGAGAAGTTTGTGAGACCCTGAAGCTTTCATACACCTATCCTTGCTGGAATTAAACCCCCTGGAAGCACCTGATTATCAGACTGACAGGTACAGAAAGAGCCCCATGCAAAGCCGTATCATAACTTAAAGGCTAACCATGCAGTTAGTTTCTTTTGAGTGTTTGTGGGCTTCAAATGTTCTTTGCCATAGAATTCAGGCCCCGCCAGGCCACCATTTGGCCCCTCGCCATCCTTCTTCTACAGTTCCTTCTCCTGAGCTTTCTGGAGACGATGGAGCTGGAGCCCGGAGGTGAACAAACAGGTGGGCCGGTGTCAGGAAGATCAAGCAAAGGAAGACCTCGGTTTCCAGAAATAGCTCTTTTACTTGAAAGGTTAACCTCGTAATCTTATTATCACTTTAAGAAGCTTGAGCCTAGTGCGGCTTCCAGATAACATTCAATGCCACCGGTTGGGAGAAGCCGCTGCCGGCGTTTGGAAGAGGCTGAACAGGTTGGCGGCGCACGAATCCAGGCCGCCACCGATCAGGAAGTGTTCAGACTCAACCCGGCAGCCGCGCACCTCCAAAGGCAGCCTTCGAGGGGTGCCTGGGGTGGCGGCAGCCATGAGGCGGCCCGCAAGGAGGCGAGCAAGCCTCTCGGCCAACCTGAAAATCGGGGACTGCCCGAAATGCTGCCTCACCCATGAAGAGGATGATGCGTTCATCCCCTTTGCCCAGGAGAAACTGGTCAAGCCATGGGGTTCGATGCACAACGTAGCCGAGGGAAGCGAAGAGCGCCCTGGCAGCCGGTCCCGGCGCAGCCAGTACGTCCTCAACCTCAACGTGGGCGGGAAGTGTTTCCAGATCGCCTGCAAAGTGGCCGCCCGGTACCCCGTCACTCGGATCGGCCAGCTGGCCCTCTCCACCGACCCGACGAAGAAGCTCTCCCTCTGCGACGACTACTCAGTGCCCAAGAACGAGTACTTCTTCGACCGGGACCCCCTGGTCTTCCTCTACGTCTTCCACTTTTACCGTAGCGGCGTGATGTGGGTGATGGAGGAGCTGTGCCCGGCCAACTTCGTGGAGGAGATCGAGTACTGGGGGGTCCACATGAAGTATGCCCAGCGCTGCTGCCGGATCCTCTTTGAGGAGAAGCAGGACGAGCTGAACGAGCACCTGAAGGTCCAGCGGGAGCTGGAGGCGGAGATCGCCCCGCTGGAGCGAGAGGAGACCTTTGAAGGCCAGTTCCTGGGTGGGCTGCGCAGGGTCATCTGGAACCTGATCGAGAAGCCCTATTCCTCCATCCCGGCCAAGGTCATCGCCATCATGTCCAGCTTCTTCGTCCTGCTCTCCATCGTGGGGATGACCCTCAGCACCGTGGAGGAGATGCAGCACAAGACCAGCAAGAAGATGATGGAGATGATGGAGACGATCTGCGCCGTCTTCTTCACCCTGGAGTACCTCATGCGCCTGGTCTCGGCCGCCTCCTTCCGGCAGTTCCTGCGGGCCGCCTTCAGCGCCATCGACCTGGTGGCCATCCTCCCCTTCTACATCCAGCTGCTCTTCGAGAACCTGGGCGAGGCCGAGGGCGACTACCACGAGGAGCTGCACAAGATGCGCAGCGTGGGCAAGCTGGGGAAGGTGCTCAAGCTGATCAAGCTGATGCGCATCTTCCGGCTGCTCAAGCTGGCCCGCCACTCCACCGGCCTGCGGGCCTTCGGCTTCACCATCCGGCAGTGCTACCAGCAGGTCTGCTGCCTCCTCCTCTTCATCGCCATGGGGGTCTTCACCTTCTCGGCCCTGATGCACTCCGTGGAGCATGACGTGCCCGGCACCAACTTCACCAGCATCCCGGACGCCTGGTGGTGGGCGGCCGTAAGTCGGACCCTCTCCTTGGCTTTTCCCAGGAAAAAGGGCTCCAGGGCGGGGAAGTGACCCCTGGCAAGCGACCAGTGCTTTCCTGGATCCGTTCCCCGTCCCTTGATTGGCATAACAAGGGGCACCTTCTCTTTAACGTATCCCATGCCTCGACCTGTCGATTTTTGGGTAGCTGCAGCTGTCATTGTGCATGGAGGGCCTGGGAGGGGGGAAGTTTCACACTCAAGCCCTGAAACTCACTGGGTGACCTCGGAGGAGTCACAGTCAGCCCGGCCCACCTCGTAGGGGTGTCGTGAGGATAGAGTTGAGCAGGAAAGCCACCTTCGGTTCCCCTGAGGCTGGCAACTCCGGCTGTCCTAGAG
Organism: Pogona vitticeps; assembly: GCF_051106095.1. Classification (NCBI taxonomy): domain Eukaryota; kingdom Metazoa; phylum Chordata; class Lepidosauria; order Squamata; family Agamidae; genus Pogona; species Pogona vitticeps. The sequence continues at coordinate 14,570,210 of NC_135789.1, read as the reverse complement.
GGGGTTGAGTCCCGTCTTCAAAATACCTTCGTTGTCTTTATGAAACTGTAGTTACTACAGGAATACAAATGAATAAGATGTAAAGCGTGCTGCTATTATCCTGCCTCATAGTGCTTAATGCACTCTCTGGCTGGTTTACAATGTAATTACACAGGCTAATTACATTGCGACCTGACCAGAATCCCGGACACCTGGTGGTGGGCAGCCGTAAGTCGAGCCCTCTCGTTGGCTTTTCCCAGAAAAAAAGGGCTCCAGGTTGGGGAAGTGAGCCCTGGCAAGCGACCCGATACCCCCACCCACCCCACCAGCTAGGGAGTCCTTGTACTGACCTTGGAAAGTTGGAAGACTGAGGCGACCTCCAGCCAGCTGTCAGAACCAAACGCTGACCATAAGCAGAATTTTGACTGTAACACTGCAGTTTAACCTCTGTGCCACGAGGCACTTTATTTGGAATATACTAACCAACAAGTGTGTGAAGGATATTAATTGTAACGGGCGCGAACAGAGGGCCAAAAGGGTTTTTTTTTTTCCTGGCTCCGTCCCCCTCATTCTCTCTCTCTCTCTTTCTTTTTTCTCCCCCGGGTTCTTTTCTCTCTCTCTCTCTCTCTCTCTTTTTTTTTTTCTCTCTCTCTGCCAGGTGAGCCTCTCCACCGTGGGGTATGGGGACACGGTGCCGGACACGCTGCTGGGCCGGATGGTGGCCTTTGGCTGCATCTCCTTCGGCATCATCCTCAACGGCATGCCTATCTCCATACTGTACAACAAGTTCTCCGATTACTATGCCAAGCTCAAGTCCCACGAGATGGAGTACACCAGCTCCTTGAAAACCTCCCGCAAGCTCAACCTCAAGGGGAGAGCCGTGCGGAAATTCCGGGACTGCTTCTGCACCGAGTACGTCGGCCCCCCGCCGCCCGCCGGCTCGCAGGGCTACCAGCCCCTCCACCAAGGGCACCCCGTGGCTCACCAGCCGCCCCACTCCGTCCCCCATTCGCCCCGGGTTCCCGGCCCCGGGGTGGACCTCTCCCACTTGTACCCGGCGGCCCACCTGACGCCCCTCTCTGGCCACCGCACCCAACCTGACCCGTACGTCTTCCACGGGAGACACTCCGTCTCCAATTCCTAGAAGCCGCCCGGCGGCTGGACTCTCCGGCGCCTCCTCCAGGCCCGGCGAGAGAGATGACATGCACCCAAGCGCCTCGTTTCTGGACTGGTGTTGTTGCTTTGGGGAGAAGCGCAGCCGGACAACCCCATGAAAACCCAAACCAGGGAAAAGGAGAAAAAAAAGAGATGGATTTAAAAAAAAACAGTTGGAAAAGGCTTTTGGGAAGAATCTGGAGTCAGCCTCCTGCTGGAGATCTGACCAGGTGGGATCCAGAAAGATATTCCTGGGGGTGGCCACCAAGAAGGTCCTGCATCGTCGGCTCACCGAGGGAGGGCGAGGCACGGAGTGGGACCTCCAAAGAGGACCCAGAAAACCTCATCCCACTGGAGGAAAAGGATCACCAGGGAAAGTTCCCAAGAATCCAGTTCCCATCTGCCCCAGCCATTGCAGGCCGACGGTAGGAGATGATAGGCGCCGGAGTCCAGCCACATCCCGAGGAGGGCTGCATCCCCTCCCCCCGACCTCCTGCTCGTGACCTGGAGCTTATGGGTGGTTCATTTTTATCTTCCCACACCATCAGCCAGGAGAGGAACTCTGCCGAAGCAGACAGACCGGGTGGGCCTTCTCTTGTCTGAAACCCCTGTGTTTATGTGTGTCTTTTTTCTCTCTGGAACTTGCTTTTCGGGTGGTGCTGAAATCTGCAGGTCTCCCCAAATGCCACTTGTTTTCACGCACAATGGGGGGATTGTTGGGGGGGAAGGAAGATGATCTCGCGGGGGGGGGGGAATCCAAAGTTCGCCAAATGAGACCCAGGATGCTTCGAAGGGGGAGCCAAGAAGGGAGAGCTTAAAGGGTGTAAGGGGGTGAACGCCTGGAATAATTCGGCAAACGACTGGGCATGTCCTGAGGGGGCCTTTGAGGGGTTAAAAACCACGGAGATCCACCTCCCCCCCCCTCCGCGCCCAAGGCCACGTCCCTCTCTTGCAAGCAACCTGCATTTTCCCCCACCACCCAGGCGAACGGATCAGGTTGGCCCCCTTGTCAGGCTAATCTTGGATTAAAATGTCTGGATCTCATGAGGTTTTTTTCCGAGACCTTACGCTGCTTAGGGCTCTTGATTTCCCATTTCCAGCCTAGCTTGGGAGTAAACAAGAGAGATTGAAAGAGAGAGAGAGAGAGAGAGAGAGAGAGAGAAAAGGGGGAACGGAGCCCACCTCTCCTGAGCCCGGCGCAATGCATTGCCCCAGGGTGAGGGTCCAGTTCTTCCAGGCTTTCCTTTTTTTGAACTTTAAGAAAAATCAGTTTTCTAGTTTTTATTCCCCCTCCCCACCTCCTTTTCCTTTTGACTCCAGGTCCCATCATCCCCCTACCCAACATTAAAAAAAACACTCCATAATAAAAGTGGGTCTTGTAGTGCCTAAAAGAAGAAAGAGTCTGACGGCCAAAGAAGCCTTCGAAGTGCTTCTATCACAGCCTGGAAAAGTATGTTTTAGGACTACAAAACCTATCATTGTTCTCCCCCCCCCCAATCCAACAGGGCCTGTCTTCTCCTGGGCTCTGAAAACTCCAAGAATAAGTTTTTATTATTATATCTTAAATTATTTCCCCATCATTTCTCCAAAGAGCTCAAGCTTCTCCTCGGTTTCATCAGTCAAACCAGCCCTGTGAAGTAGGCCGCCTTATATCCGACTCTGGATGATGTTCGGGACCCAAGTTTTGTCTATTTTATTTTATTTATTTATTGCAGCAACTTTGGATAGTTTGGGGTGTTGTTTTTTTTTTACTATACGCTTTTTATTCTTGATGGCAAACTTTTCTATGTTGTTGCTCCAAAGCAGCAATGAAGGGGCCCTTCCGAATCAGGTTAGACAACAGTTCCCATCGTCCCCGGCCACAACGGCTTAAATAGTGAGGAATGCTGTCCAGCCACACCAATTTAAACAACTTCAGCCTGAGAACTGTCTTGACCTTTAATATTAATGCACTGTGTGTTTTCCTAGGCGATTTATACAAGCAATATAACAATTATAACAATCCCAGCAGAATAAAATAAAATAAAATAATTTGGCACTTTTAAGCCAACATTGTGAAGCCGCGTCCTCTGTTCCAACCTCTTAAAATATTTTAAAATGCAACAAAAGCGTTCAGTTAAAAAAAACCTCAATGATGGGAGATGCAGAATATAAAACACTGACGTTAAAATTAAGAATTTACAGGTATTTACAAGTTGTGTTGTACAAAGGGGCTGCTGGTGTATGCATTTAATGTACACGCACATATACACACACAAACACAAACAGATACACACACACACACACACACACACACACACACACACACACACACATTAACCCTTTGGATATGTACAGTTATGATACATTTGGTAGCAAAATGCCAAACGTTTGCATCCGATCCAGTCTTATTCCCTCCCCAAAAATAATTCCATGCACAAAGAATCTGGTCGCAGCACTCCAAAAGTCACAAAAAGGGTGTGTGTTGGATGTTCAGGGGTAGACTTCTACTGAAGAGGGAGGCTCTGTGACATCGGACTACATAGGACTTCTCTGTAGCCGATGGCTGCCATTCATGTCTATGCGCTCCTCAAATGTCTGTCATTGCCTGTTAAAAGTGGTCGGCGCCAGCGTGGCTCTTTTTCCCCTTCCACCTTGTGACAGGGAGTTCCATTGGTTAATGAGGCACGGAGAAAGCTTCCTCCCTCCCCCTTTTCCTCTGGTTTTTTTAATCAGTTGCTCTCCCTGTATGTCATAAGACGCTTGAGGAAGTTCCTTTTGGGGCGGTGGGGGGCGGAGGAGCAACCTGTCCCAAATCCACCCCAACCCATGTGGCCCTGCTGGCCAGGGGATGCTGGGATTTGTAGTTAAAAGGAGATTTGTAGTTAAAAGGAGATGCCTTTCTCCCTTCCCAAAGCCGTCTCTTGGTGGGACCGGGTGGGTCAGAAGGTCCTTCTGGCCCCAACGTGGCGGTGGTGGCAGGGGGGACCCCGTGGCCCTCAGTGGCACCCGCAGCTGCCAGCCACCATATCGTCATACTGTTTGAGGACCACATTCTCCTCGTCGTCGAAATAGAGGAGGTTGATGGAGAAGAGCTTGTCTGGGACGCAGCAGGGCCCGCGGACCTCCTGGCTGAGCTTGAGGGCATGGATGATGGACTGGACAGTGGCATGGTTGGTGGGCCGCATGTTCTCCCCCAGCGGGAAGGGGCAGGCCCCCCGGCAGTGGTAGGCGTTGTAGCTGCGGGGGGAGATGATCCACCCGGACCAGCCGATCTCCTCGAAGTCCACTGAGAGCGGGTATCGCTGGCAGGGCCAGGCTGGGCCGTCGGCCGAGCGGGACATCCGGGTCCGGTTGGGTTTCGGGCCAGCGAAGGGCGGCGGGAGGAGGGGCGCCTTGCCCCGAGGCTGGTCTGGGGTGGGAGAAAAAAAGAGAATAAAGGGTTCAAGAGGGTGAAATAGCGCTCTGTACATGCTCAAAGGCCAGGTGGTGCAAAATAATGCCAAATGTTTTTGTAAAAAACCTGGAGGCTGACATTTCTGGCCCTCCTTTTATCCACACTGTTCCCGAGACTGATCTCCCTCCCTCCCTCCCTTCCCACCCACTGCTGGCTCTCCCCCCATCCTCTTCCTCACCTAAGAAGGGGTTGTTGGGCAGCACAGCTCCCCGCCGGCCATCATCCGTGAACAGGACCAACATAGGTTTCTTACTCTCGTGGTGGTCTCGGCCGGAAGCAAACTGGATGGCGTTCTCGTCCAGGGGGGTCCCGCCGAGGGCCTGCACGGTCACGAGCAAGCCGTGGTTGCTCCTCTCCTCCTCGGTCCAGTCGCGGACCTGAAACCACCCACCACACAGGCAGAGGCTGGTTAATATTTGCATACATTGCAGCAAAAGAGGTGGCTCAGGTCAGCGAGCCCAGCTGCAATTTGCAGAACGAAAGCACACATCCAAACGTGAAGTACGTGAGCTGCAGGGGTATTATGGATGGCTTAGATCCCTGAGTCGGATTCTGAAACCACCACCCCCAATGATTTTATTGGGTGTATAAAAATTCCGTTTTCATGCTTGCAACTCCCATCATCCCCAGCCCTCAACCCAGCAGAGAAAGCAAAACAAACTCACGGCTTGGGTGATGGCAAAGACCTCCCAGCCGGATCCATGGAGGGCCAGCAATCTGGCAGAGAGCAGCTTTCTCCCATCCGTGGAACCTGGACGGTCCTGATCCAGGACTTGATAAACACTCACCTGGAAGGGGGAGAAAACAGGAGGAAAATGAACAAACCGGGCCTAAAACTGGACTGAGAAGTCAAATATTGTATTCGTGTGCATGGGGCTTATATTGCATAATTATAATCACACACCTTTTGCTTCTCACCGGATTTATTTCATACCCATGCGGTGGTCCTGATGCACATTCCAGGTGGCTTCCCACCACCCGATCCGAACCCTGCACACGAATGCCTCTGAGCCTCTGTTTCCCCCCTCTACCTTGTGACAGAGAGTTCCACTGGTGAATGAGACTGAGCCTCTGTTTTCTCCTCTACCTTGTGGCAGGGAGTTCCATCAGTCAGTCGCTCCCCAGCTCGCTCACCTGGCAAAAGTGTTGCCTCCGGACGGGCGGACTGCCTTGGCCCGCTCTGGCCCGCAGCTTGAAAAGGTGCAACTCGGCCGTCAGCACCTTCTCGTTCTTGGCCACGCTGGACAGGAGGAAGAAGAAATGCTTCTCGCTGTGGGCTGAAGCGCAAGGGAAGGAAAGGGTTATTGGCCTCCTCCTGGGTCCGCCACCTTTGAGACCCAACCAGGCGGCTTCACGACAGCCCAGTGAGGGAGGCCCCGTGGGGACTGAGTTCAGATCCCCCGCCGGTCCCCAACAGAACTGGGAAAATAGCCTCTTTTTGTTCCTAGGCTGCCTTGGGGATGATGGGTCTGATCATCCAGAACCTTTCCAAAGATCCTCTTCCCCTTCCTCTCCAGGACACTTACTTTTATCGAAGAAGCTGCGCACAGTGTTCCCTTCCAGAACATCAGGATCTTTGGTGACCCCGTCGTCTCCGGCCACGGCGTTGTACAGATCCACCATATACTGAGGGGGCTGCTTGATGTGTTGGGGTGACTGAGGAGGGCCCCCCTCCATGCCAAAAACCTCCAGCAGCTTCTTCAAGGCCTGGGCCCGGGTTTCCTCTGAATCGCCCTCTTCCTTCTCTCCTCCCTGGAAGGCCAAAGGTGGCCTACCTCGTCCGGCTGGCGTGCAGGCGAAGAGGACGGCGAAGAGAAAGGCTGCTGGGAACATGGCTGGGGCTTCTTGGACGGCAGATATGACTAGCAGCTGCTTCCTGGAGATGTGGGCCAGGAGCCGGCTTTATAAGCCCCCCTGCCCCAAAAGGGTTTGGGTTTGGGGGTCCAGAGTTGCTAACGAGCTGTCAGGAAGGGAGGAGGGGGGGTGCCAGGGAGCTAATTGTGGTGCTAACAAGGTGCAAAGGCTGGGGCATTAAGAGCCAGTACACAAAACCTGGAGGGAAGATGTCTGTGTGGATTCTCCTCCGCAGGGAGGGTCCCCCAAAGTTTACCCAGGAGCTCATGGGGGTGAGGAGGTGGAAGGCGGGCGCTCTGCAGGGAGCTAACGGGTTCCTAATGGGGTAAACGGAAAGCCATTAGCACCCAAGGATTAGTGAAAGCAGTTTTTTGTTTTATTTTCCTAAAAGGATGAGATGGGGAAGGGGGGGGGAACAGCTGGCCTGGTGCAGAAGAGGAAGGAGGGGATTTTTTTTAAAAGCCATTAATGTCTATTAAAATGTCTATTCCCCTGTTTGGGTAAGGGGGGGATCTCCAAGAGAGGAGAAATCAGGGGGTGCCGGGCAGTGCTTGCCAAGCTTCAGTCTCCAGATGATCTTGGACTACAAAGCCTTGGGGCCTTCTCCACGAGCTGCACTGGGCAGGGTTTCTGGGCGTTGAAGTCCAAGAACATCTGGGGGACCCCAGGTTGGGAACCGCCGAAATGGGGGGGGTAGGGGGCTTAATCCAGACTGGGGAGGTTTGGGGTTTTCTCTGGGTGGGCGGAAAGGTAGAGAGAAGGGTATCTCTGTAGGTGTGTTTCAGCTTAAGCCTTTTGCCAGAGGTTTCCCACAAAGTAATTTTTCCTAAGCTCTGCCAAAGCAAGAATTGGGTTTTAAGGACAGAAATTGACCAGATAAAGGCATCCAGGCTTTGACCGTGTTTGAAATTCACAAAAGCTGTTCTTTCATTTTTTTTTCTTTCAAAATCAATTTTTATTTATAGATTTGCATCCTCTACATGTCGTACACTCTGCTCGGGAGGGGGGGAACGGCCACTGTATTTTTTTAACTTCAGTCTGTGCACGATAGGCTTTGGAGTGCCCACTGGAGGCCGTTTCAGATCCCACATCCGCAGGTCTGGACAGACAAGACGGTGCGAAGCTGCCCACCCTGGCTCCGGAAAGTGTGGGTCTCGTACCGGCGTGGGGTGCAGTGGCCAGAGACCCCCTCTTCTGCCTGGAATAAATCATTGTCCGGCTTCGGCAGGTCCCTGCGCAGAACAAAAGCAGTAGCGGTTAAGCACAGAAAAGCCCCATGGTGTAGTGATTACAGCAAACATTGGCAAGCCTTGGGGGAGCCCTCTTTCCTGGCTGGCCTTTAGAGGCTCAGGCTGGGTTTTGGGAGAGCCTTCTGCAGTCACGAAAGTAGAGCACCCCGCGCCGAATCTAAATTGCAGTATTTTTAAATCCATGTTTTATTTCGAACTCCAAAAAAGGGGGATGATGCAGTCAAAGAGCAAGTGGGAAAGGTCCCTCTGGAGAGTAGAGTTTGCAAACTTTGTCGAGTTTGCACGTTTATTATTTGACAGAAGGTTTCATGGCCCAGGATCCGAGAAGACTTATTTATGCCCCCCCCTCCCGGGAATCCTTCTGTGGGTCCTTTTAAGCTGGAAAAAAAAAAGACAAACCCTTGTAAAAAGGAGGGTCTGGAAGGGAAAACAGGAGCTCAGCTTGTGTTTTGGGATTGGGCATGGGGTCAAAAATAATTCTTTTATTTCCTAGTTCTATCTGCAAGTTGCCTTTCTCCCAAGAAGGAAGCCCATGACTTGCAAAATACCTAACAACCTGTGATTGTAAAGCTCATCCTTTGTCTCTACACACGGGAACAATTTTGTCTCATTTATTGTGATTTTTTTTTGCCCCATAGAAACACTGCTAAGGCTAGCTAAAGTGAAATCGAAAGATGCTTTCCCCCCTCATCCGCCCTTCCCCCAAACGGTACTCCAAGGTGAAGAGAGAACGTCTCCCTGGACACCTCTGGAGAGGAGGAACAGAAACCATCATCCTGTAGATGTGAGCCTGCCTGTCTGGTTTGTGGGTTCCTTCCCCATCCACATGGGAGCACATCCCCAGAACCAGATGTCAGTCTGAGTGGATCGGGTCCTTTTATTTGGGGCTGAAAGCCCCCCACCCCAGATTTGAGGAAAGGCCACAATCTCCCAGTCCATTCAGCAAAAGGTGGCTTTTCCAAGTTGGAGGGGTGGAAAGAGAAACGTCCACCGCTCGATACCTCGGTCTGGACCCCATGGCGCACGTTCGTGCATGCGTGTACGTGCAGAGCCCAGGCTCTGGAAACATCTGGGCTCACCTCTGCCGGCAGGTATTGTCCAGGAGGAGGCCGGGGCATCTCCCTAAGCACCGTCCAACATCGATTTCCTGCAGGGGATTTGCAAAACAAAAGCAACGGGAAATGACTCCGGCTGGCTCCCAGGTGGACAAAGCCTTCACACCTGCCTGGCCAGGACACCTGGCTTGGCAACCTGGACCACATCACCCCTTCCCCCCACACACACACACACCTTGCGACAGACACCTAGCCAGCCGGGATTATTAGTACCATTTGTTTTGTTTAGTTATTTTGTGGTGTAAACTCTATCTGGGCAACAGGAAGAATGGGGGGGGGGAGGGAGACCTGCTTGGCCACCCCCAGGAGGTGGGGGACCCACGCTCAGAGAAACGGTCTGGGTTTTGGGGTGGCTGGCCAGCCTTTCTCATTTACGACCTCCTCCGGAAGGTCAGAGCCATTATTTGGGTCCTCTTTCCAATGTCACTTTCTATTAAGCCAGGACAAAAATGGGTGTGTTTTTTTGGGGGGGGATGATTGTTTGTTGTTTAGTCGTGTCTGACTCTTCGTGACCACATGGATCAGAGCCCGCCAGGCCTTTCTTCCACTGCCTCCTGGAGCTGGATCAAATTCACGTTGGTGGCTTTGGTGACCCTGTCCAACCATACTGTCCTCTGTTGTCCCCTTCTCCGTCCCCTTCTCCTCTTGCTGTCGCACTTTCCCAAAATCAGGGTCTGACTGGGGATGATATCTGCCTCCCCCCCCCCCCGCCCACAAAAAAAGAGAAACTTTTGAAAACCCTGAGCCAGGAAGAGCAGGAAAAAAAGAGGAAAGGGATAATGAGAAAGAAAAAAATAAGGCATTCAAGATGAGGAGGTGGTGGGATGTTCGGGGGGGGGGAGGGAAGGGTGGCTTCCTCCAGAAACCTTGTTCAGTTCTTAGGTCTGTAGCATAGCTCGGAAAAGCGGTGTCTGTGGACTACAAACCCCATCAGCCCCCTCCAAAACCAGCTTGGTGGGCTATGGGAGTTGTGCTCTTAACACCGCAATGTGATTTTTTTTTCCTTCCCCCAGGTTCTGCTCCGCTTTGTGGAAATGGAGGGCCACGTAACCCCCCTGGGCATCGAGAGGGACCGGTGTGTGTGTGAGCGAGACCTGTCCTTTCCCCACCTTGATCCGTTTGTGCAATTTCTCTGCGGTGCCGTCGGCCACGACTTCGAGGTAGGACCGGATGTGAGGGACCCGGTAGCAGGCTGCTCTCTGCCCACAGCGCTCCAGCGTCTGGACGGCCTGGTGGCCGTTCGGACCCTTGAGCAGAACCATGTCGAAATGGGTGGGGACGCAGAGGAGCCCGTCTGAAAAGAGAGAGAGGCCGAAGAGGGTGCGAATGAATACCCTTAATATTCTTTTGAGGCAGGAGATATACCCCCCCCAAAAAAACCCACCCTCTCCCACCCACCCCAGCATCACTGACTCTCTGCCACATTGTGAAACCTTTTATTGGTCTTTTAATTGCCCAGAACAATTGAGATGGCCAAGGGGAGGTGGACAGCTGTGGCTGGATTACATCTCCTATAGTCCCCCACCCTTGTCTAGGCTGACTTGGGCAGATGGGAAATGGAGTCCACCGACCTCTTCAGCCATCCTTCCCTCCCCTCTTTGAGGGAGATCCATCTGGCCACCGAAGGGATCCTGTTATGACCTAAATACGGCCTGTTTTCGGAGCCCTAAGGACTAGTGACTTGGCTTGATTTTGCTTCAGAGGAGTCACAGAATGACAGAGTAGGGAGGGGTCCCTCGGGGGGGTCATCCAGCCTAACCCCGGCCACAAGGAGGACAGAAATCGATGGCTCAAGCAGAAAGCCTTCCTGCCTCTGTTTGAAAGCTCTTTGCTCTGTTTGCTTCCAGCGGCTGCAAAAGAAACTTTTGTGCGCGCAGGGAAAGGAACATTAATGAGCTCGGCGGAGAGTCCACCCACCCACTTATTTTGCTCACCTCTGGTGCCCATTGGCCCGGAGCACCTGCCAACATCCACTGTCCGTTCCTGGGGGGAGTCGGGGAAGAAGGTTTTGGGGGCCGGAGCCCGGATGCACTTGTGGGGTTGGGGGGCGCAGTGGCAGCCCTCGGTCACCTCCACCTGACGGACCCCTTCCAGCAGCGAGATCTCCTCCACCCGGAGCCGGCTGGCCTCGCAGCGGGAGCCCGCCGGGCAGGACCCGTCCGGGAAGGCGTCCCAATCCGTCCCTTCTGGCCGTCGCAAGAACCCCTCCTGCACATGAGTAGGAAGGACAGAACAGGCAAAGGTGACTCGCGTTCTCTGGCACCACCTCAGCGGTGCCAGAAAGGTTCCACGTGCCTCTTGCACAACGCCCCGGCGAGGTGGGTCGGCCCCCTCTGTCTGCAGCTCCTTACCTTCTTCGCTCTCAGGAAGTCCAGCATGGAAGATGGTTTGGAGAGTCCCCGGAAGTCGGAAAGGTGGAGGTTCCTGCGGCGGGGTCCCCTGCAGTGGGCCCGGCAGAGACCCACATCAATGCTTAGGGGGCTGCCGGAGAGATCTGGAGGAGGAAAAGTAAAACAACCTAAGGAAACAGTCATGGCCTCCTTGTCGAAGGTTGATCTGCCCACCACAAGAGTGGGGGGTATCGTTTTGTTGAGGACTACAGCCTCCATAATCCCCTGGGTGGCATAGCTGGTGTTTGTTCTCCATCCTGTTCTCTGCAAGACACGTGTTTGCTTTTGGGGGGGGGGGTGTCACAGTCTTCCTCCAGGCACCTTCTTGCTCCCCATTTTATTTAAGGTGGACAATCTACCGTCCAAACCACTTATTCATCCATACCCATTTATGGCTATTGACTCCATTAAGGTTTTTTTTTTAAAAACTGGACAGTATTTTTTCTTAAAAATACTGTAAGTGGTTCCTCAATCGAATCTAGTCTGCACTCTTTTTTAGAGGCCAAAATGATGAAACGGAGGCTGTCATACTTTGGGCATATCGTGAGAAGGTAACGGTCACCGGGAAAGACAATAGTGCAAGGGGGGAAAAAATCAATGGCAGTAGGAGAAGAAGAAGGCCAACAATCAAGATGGGTTGACTCAGTGCAAGAAACCACGACTTTTGAGTTTGCAAGAGCTGAGCAGGGCTGTTAAAAGTTGGGGACATTTTGGAAGCCCTTCCAACATGGGAGAAAGGAAGGCCAGAAAGAGCCACCAGGTGCATGCTGGTTTGGGGATTATGGGAGAGGTAGTCCAGGGGAAGGATGCTTTGTCAAGCTCTGGTCAAAGGTCAAGCAGGATGTGCCCCCCCTTCCAGCTTGCAGAAAACTTAGCACCTCTTGAAAAGGAGAACAGGTTTCACTGCTGTTGTTTTGCTGAATTCCAGACAATGGAGGGAAATTCACACCTGATTCTTAAGCGTTTTTTTTCTCTTTTTTTTGCATACTGTATTTCCTGGGAATGCAGGAAATGTTGCCAGAGGAAAAAACCCTGCCTATTTTTGTTTGTCAGTTTGTTTCCTGCCTTGCTTTTTTTTTTTTTTTTTTGCATCATCAGGGAGGTTATACAATTTAATGAATTTCCCCCACCCGGCTTCAGGCAGAGCAGGAATTAATTCCACTTCTGAAGCAACTTATCGAAAATAAATAATAAATAAAAGAAAGAGGCTCACTGGATAAGTTGGGTGTGTGTGTGTTTTGTTTTTTTCTTTTTTAAAGGAAAAACCAAACTTTAGTAAGATGTTTCAAAGAAGGTGCAAAAGTGTATTTGAAAATTAAATAATACTGTATTCGTAAACGGAATATTACGTCACTTTAAGGCCATTCCTTTAAAAAACCCACTCCAAACTGAAAACTGTTTGCAATACATAGAATATTAGCTGTTCTGCTAACTGAGCATCATTGGGTTTTTTTCTCCCCCATTGTGTTTTTCTTTATGTATTTTTTAAAAGTATTGAAACTAGTCATTTATTTAAGGGGGGTAGTTATTAATTAAGTCATTCATTCATTAAAAATATTTTTATGGTCCCAAGGCGGCTTAACAGCATTGAAAGGCCATCTTTAAAGATGAATGTTGAAAACAATGAGTCTACAAACAGTGGTTAACCTCGTTAAGAGACACTATTTAAAATGATGAGCAAGGAATAAGGAGGCCTATTCCATCATGAATGCTAGAAGAAGAGAGGGAAAAAAAGGTTGAAAAGGAGACTGTCCTACTTTGAGTGCATCATGAGAAGGCAAGATGATCTCTGGAAAATACCATCCTGCCGGGAAAGGTGGAAGGAAGCAGGAAAAGAGGAAGGCAAAAAACGAGATGGACAGACTCCCTATAGGAACCACGACATTTGAGTTTGCAAGAGCTGAGCAGGACCGTTTGGAGATATCTCCTTTCTAGGCAACTTGACCACACATCACAAGAACAACGTCTGGATGTTTTTAAATGTTTTAAAAATTGTGATTTTATTCGAGCTCTTCCCCCCCTTTTTTGCGGGGGGGGGGGGGTAAACAGATAGGTTTGCACTGGGGCCGGTCCAAGAAAATCTGGCTTTGTTTTTTAAACTCACCGTGGCCGACATAGACGTAATGCGCCTCCCGCTTGCAGCATCCACGTTCCACTGAAAGGTTTCGCCATTCTGGTGGGAGACCGGCGGCTCTCGCACCTGGGACCACCGGCCGCAAAGTTAGCTCACTTATCATCCTCACCGCCCTGCCTGTATATATCCCCCTTTTCTTGCAAAGAGCCAACATTGATCTTCCATTCCCCATTAAAAAATAAAAAAATACTTTAAAAATCCCCCCTAGCAACCCTGCGAGGTAGGCCTTGTTAATAAAGCCTCTTTTGAACCTGCTCCTCTAGAGTTAAGAGACACCCTCCAGAGGCAATGAGCCCATCGTCCCCGGGGCAGGGCCTAGGAAGGAAAAGAAAGGTGGATATTCTAGGATGGGGTGGGGACAGCTGTTTCATTTGCTTCTCTTGGACGCAAATGTTTTGGGGGGTCTGCTGTGGAAGATGGGCATTGTAGTGTGAGCTGGACTCAGGCCTGGCACTGCTGCAGGGGGTCTATGGAGGAGAGAAAAAAGCCTCTGTGGACCAGAGGACGACCCGCTGTGGCCTGCCTCAAAGGGTTGGTGTTATTTAATCCTCTTTCTTTGGAATTCCCTGTTTTCTTTCTTTTTTCAGGGTGGGTGCCATTAGTGGGGCCAGGCTGTGAGCTAGGGTGGCGGGTGCAAATGGTGACACCCTCCTCCCGCACCACCCCAACAACTTCAAGGCAGTTTCCCACCCTGCCGGGCCTCGGGCAGCAATCTGGTGTGATTGTTAATTTTTTGTTTTTAATTTCTTTTCTTTTTTTTCCAAACAGACCCGAGTTCAAGATCACCCCGGGCGAGCGGGGGGGGGGGAGGAGCTCTTTAACACGTTCTGGTGTGTTTCCAGTTTTAAACCACCTTCCCCAACAACAGGTCGTGAGACCTTTCCTGGCAACGATCCTCTGGGCGTTTAGTCAGAAGTTAAGCCAACCTGCCTGCGAAGGAATTGAAGCCTGTACCGGGACAGGGAAAGGTGAAGACTACAAATCCCAGAATCCCCTCATCCAGGGTGGCCTCCTCCTCCTCTAAACCAGAGTTGGCCAACTGACCTTTTTGTACGTTCCTTAATTTGTGCCCCCTTCCAGACCTGCCGCTACCACCCGCTTTGCACCCCCCACCCATGGCTGATGGGACCCGGAGTCCCACCCCACCTGGAAAAACCGCAGGTTCCTGACTTCCCCTTCAAACCCCTGGAATCCCCCCCCAGGAAGGGAGCCACCTGGTGAGATCAGGCGAGGCACCCCCCCTCCCACCCCAGCCTCCGTTTGTCCCCCGGGACTTAAACCCGCTTCCTGAAGATGCAAAGCGGGACTTACAGGCAGGGGCGGCCAGCCACACGAGCCAGGAGAACATCCGCATCCTTTCCCCTGGGAAGTGGATTTTCCAGGCTTTTTGGGGGGGGATCTTTGGGATATTTATAAGGCCAGAGGGGACCTTGAGGGCAAAATGATGCCCAAAATCCAGGTGGGCCTTTTTCCCTCCTTCCCACCCCTTGTTTTGAAGAGCCATCCAGGTTGTCTCAGCCCAGACGGAGCCGGGTGGGATGGGGCATCATCATCATCATCAGTCCAGAAGGGTGGTGGGGATGCCCACTTCAAAGGGGGCTCAGAATCCCCTGGAGCCTGGTTGCCCCCCCCCCCAGGAGGGCTTTGTGAGTTTCGGCTGGAGCCTCCATCAAGTCCCCTTTGAAGCCCACAGGTCCCCTTTGAAAGGGATGAAACGATGGCCGGCTTCTTCAAAAACAAAGCCCAGGCTCCCCTGGCTTAAATCCCCCCAGGCAGCCCTAACTTCCTTTTCTCTTCCTTCATTTCAAAGGTTGATCAGAGGGGGACCCTTTCTGCCCTCGCCACCCCCAGGGCCCACCCGCGTCATACAAAACCTTTTATTTTAGAAAGAAAAAAATTGGGAACACTGTTCCAGCGTCCAGTTAAAAACCAAGGAAAGCAAGCACAAAAATAAAAACCACTAGAAAAATAAATAAATGTCTTTTTAAATGTATCCAGAACCCCCCCCAAAAAAGGGGGGGATTGACAGAATACCAAACAAACAAACCAGCCAACAACTTGCGTCACTTTAAGGGCTGTTTAAAGTGTGCTTTTGTAGACAGTGCAAATCCATTTTTTGATGGATTGCATGCTATGCATTCTTGATTTATCTGGATTTTTAGTACTACTTGCATTTCCCATTTTTACTTTTTTTATTTTACAGCGTCTTTTCATTCCAATATTTGTTTACTTTTCTTTCTTTCCTTTAATATTGCCTTAAAGGGCGCAAGCTGCCTCTGGATGCTCATTGTGCTTAGCTTTAAACCCTTTTTTACAATGTCAACCATGGGGCACTCATGGTTTCCAACTTTTAACTGTTGTGAACTGCCATGGGTCCTTTTCAAAGAGAAAGGCGAGGTCAACTTAATTTTGAATGGATGAATGAATTGTACTGGTTTTTATCTGCAGAACGCTTTTCCTTCTGCAGAGTCTGGGGTGGCTACTGACGGGTGGAACAGAGCGGCGCTGTTTTGGTTATTTATTTATTTAAATTATTCGTATGCCACTTTTCTAGGAGCCAAGGCAGCTTACAGGATTCAAAGAAAGAAAGTTAAAAGCGAGGAGTTTTCTCTTTGATCTTTGGAAGAAACAAGGATGAGCGTTTAAGAAAATGCCCTTCCAAAATTCTTGCCATTCTTTCTTGAGGCTGAAGGCCATCAGGGCCCCTTCGGTTGTTGGCAAGCCAAACCTCTTTTCCCTTGGCCGAAAGTCACGCATCCTTCTTCCCCTGAATGTGACATTTGAATGATCAGCTGTAACAATCTGCCACATTTTGCTCCTTTGCCTGTCCTATTTTAAACGTCCTTATTCTTGATACACGCGCTTCAGTGTTTTCTTTCCGTTTGGAACTTCTTACACCCTCAAAGAAAGTTTTTGAAACCTCTCTGCGTCTGCAGGATCTTGCCTGCCTCAATTTCCCCCTAACTACACGCAGGCAAGGATCCATCCTTTTTTTTCTCACCCCTCCTGCTTTGTACATCTTGTATACCTCTTGAAATCTTGCAGGGTGTCTGCGTTTAAATTGGTTTCATACACCTTTTTGTGCTGTTTTTTGTTGGCCTGCTAGAAGGATCCCCTTAATAGGGATCTTATCAACACTCACTCCCCCCCCACCAAAAAAAAATCAGAGGGATTTCTGTCTCTCACCCAGACTGGGAAAGCAAACTTTGAAGCCAAGAAGGCTTTAAAAAAAACATTCCATAGGATTTTGCATAATAATAAACAGACCTGCTTTGTCTTTTTCCTTCTTCTTGGCATATTTAAGGAGCCTCCTGT
This sequence comes from Pogona vitticeps, assembly GCF_051106095.1. Taxonomy (NCBI): domain Eukaryota; kingdom Metazoa; phylum Chordata; class Lepidosauria; order Squamata; family Agamidae; genus Pogona; species Pogona vitticeps. The sequence goes on along the minus strand of NC_135789.1, from coordinate 14,553,582 downwards.
TGTGTTTCTCTAGATTTTAAGGCAGGCACAGACAGATGTCAAAGTGCATGAGAACACAGATAAAAAGAAATATATTGGTGTATGTATTTATAGAGTCAAGAACTACCAGCTTGCAAATTGTATTTAAAAAACACATTGTGGTGAATGGTATATACAGAATAATTCCGGGCCTGCACTCCACATTTCAGTCCTGTTTGAAATATGAGCAGCTCCGGGAAGTCCATCATCTCCCCTACAGAGACGTCAACTTGTGCCCCTGTTTCTTCGGAGGCTTTTCTTGGCCTGTTCCTTCCTTCCTTCCTTCCAGGTATCTTCTTGTCCCTTGTTTCAATCGAGAGTACCTAAACCCCACCAGAAAAAAAGAGAAATATTTAGACAGTCAGAAGAGAGAAATATGAACAATTTTTGAACCAAATATTGGCTGTTAATTTAATGGTTTATTTTATGCCTAGATCCCCATACGATTCCGAATGAAATGGACAGGAGTTTCCCCAAAAGGACTGTATCGCTTTCCGCTATTATTCCAGAGTGTTTCTGCATTTTAAAAAAATGTTCCCTGCCCCATTTAAATCAAGCCTATCAGGCAGAAAGATTATAAAGGGAGCTAGTTCTACTGTCTGTTATTAAAATATGTAGATTCTTACTTACATTTAGAGATCTGAGACAAGAAAACAACCTAAAATCATTGTTAAAGAATTTGGAGAGATTCAGCAGGGTAAAATCAGACTGAGACCCACAATCACATCTTATTGGAGCCAAGCCACCGTTACTTAATATTTATTTTCCCGCGCTATAGCCAAGAGCCAGACCACGAAAATTCCACCAAAAAAAAAAAAAAAAAAAAAGCAAAAATGTTCATGGAAAAAGGTGTGCCATTTTCTGCACCACTTCTACTTCGCTGGAGTCTCCCAAAGAACACAGAGCTTCATTGTTAACAACAAAGCCTCGGTTTTACTAACCAGGAGAAATGGTTTGTTGTTTCCAACAAGATGGGGGAAATGAGACAAACGCAGAGAGAGAGAGAGAGAGAGAGAGAGAAAAGAACCCAAGCTCACCTTCGAGGAATGCAAACTCATCCGTGGCTTCAATGGCATTGTCTGCCGCAGGAACAGCAGGCCCCCCGAGAAGGAAAAACAAAAATAATTACATGTATTATACCATTTATTTGGATGAAGGGGGCTCACAAAAACCCGTAATCTGTTTCCAGGACTGTCAGAGTAGCATCTTTTTTTTTTTTAAGCATCTTATTGGAAGCCGCCCAGAGTGGTCGACCAGACCAGATGGCCGGGATATAAATCAAATAAATAAATAAAATAAGTCTGTCATCTTTTGGGGCTGGAGGAAGCAGAGCTTGGGAGCATGATGGGTTTTGGACCCCAAGTCCCTGAATTTGGCTAGGGGCCGCTGGGAGTTGTAGTCGGCAAAAGCCCATTTTTCCGAGGAGCTCCAAAGCAGCCCCCCTCCCTCTGAGCGAGGCGCCCTCCTCCATGCCAGCCCCCCCCCCGGCCCGTACCCAGGTCCTTCCTCTGGAGGGTCTTCCTTTTCCCCCGCTGGGCGTAGATGAAGGCATCCTTGGCAATGGTCTCCACAAACAGCTCCTGCAGAGAGAGAGAGAGAGTCAGCAACTATGGTGCAGGTGGGGAGAAAACGGCTTACCAACAACCCCCATTGTCCAGGTTTTTTGTTGTGCTGTTGCATCGCATTAACCGCTTCCAGGAGGTCCTTTGGTTAACAGACCTGCTCCGCTCTTACATGGCTTCCTGACCAAGCTGAACCATCTCACATTAGGCGTTCCTCTTTTCCTAGTGTTTGTAACTTTTTATCCCATTTCTGTGCTGACTTTTTTTTAACACTCACCTTTGCAATATTTAGCCCCAGGGCAGCGTCCTGGGCTTTCCTCATCACGAACCAACAACCCTGTGAGGGGGGGGGCAGGCGGGGGCCAAGCTTCGATTTCCAAACCCCCCACCCCGTTTAATACTCCAACCACTGCACTGGTAAGGCCCTCTCTTTCTGCCGAGGAGTTCTGTATAAGCCCCAAAGCTTGACCAACACTTGTGCCTTCCCATTGGATTCCATGTTAACTATAACTAATTAATTTTATAAATGCCCCTAAATGTAGATTTTTGTATTTCTTTTAGGGCTGACCTCACTCTCTCTGTGCATTGGACCGCTAGCCAGAAGTAGGGAAAGTAACTTTTAAAAAAAGGGGGGGACCACAAGTCCCATGATCCCCCCAGCCCCAGGCCTCCTTACTGGATAAAACTGTTAAACAGTGTTTGTAAGAGTTATTGTTACCATGGTTATTTTACGATATAAGGAATAAATTTGTAGTCCTGGGGATAAAAAAGTAACTTTTCCAAGCGAGTGGGGTGTTGGGACTTTCCCTCATAAGGGAACGAGCGCCCTCTAGAGGCAGAAAGGGGGAAATCTCCTGTGGCCGCGCCCCCTTCTAGCCCCCCCCCGGAGAGAGACCCAGGCTGCCTTTTGATTGGCTCGGCCGCGCCCTCCCGCCAATCTCCGCTTATTTTCTAAAAAGAAAAAACCCAAACAAACAAACCCCCGCGAACCGGCGAAAGCAAACGAGCTCCCTGATTGGCCAAAGGCGGGCTTCCCTCCCACTCTCTCTCTTTTCCCTTCTATCAGCTCCTTCCTGCTATTGGCCAAGTCAGCCTCGCGCCTCGGCCCTCGCGCAGGCGCAAGCGCTTCCTCCCCGCCCCTCACCGCGGCGCGCGCCAAGACGAAGACGGCCTCCTGGCTGGCCAGCGTGACGTCCGGGTCGGCCTTGACCAGCGCCTTCACCCGCGCCAAGGGCAGCTTCGCCGGCCGGGCCAAGGAGGAGGACGGGGCCGCCGCCGCCACTGCTTCCGCCGGCGTGGTGGAGGCCGCCGTCGTCGTGACCGGAGCCTCGGCTTCCTCCACGGCCGAAGCCTCGCTCGCCTCAGCCGCCGCCATCTTGGCCGCGGAACCGCGATGCGCCTGCGCCGCGCCCTAAGTGCCAGTCCGCAGCGCCCGGCCACGCCCCCTCGCCGGAAGCCACGCCCCCTCGCCGGAAGCCACATGCGCTTGTGCTGCACCGGTGGGACTTCCTATTTTCCCTTTGATGTTCCTTTTCCATTGTGTTCTCCCCCCCCCGCGCTCCAGGGTTTCATTGACCTGGGCGCATTTTAGATTTTTGCCTTTAAAAACTTTTTTTTTTTACATCTCTTTTATATTTTTATAAAAATATAATACACACACACACATATAGAGAGAGAGACTCCTAAAAGCTGAAGAATAAAAAATAAAATACATTTTTGTTATTGTTCATCTATACTACTGAAATCATATTTTTCAAATGCGATTACATATCAATTTCAGTATAAACTGCTTGGTGATTTTATTATGATTTATTAGACGCTATAACAAGAGCCTAAAGCAGCTAACATTTGGAGTGGTATACTGTAGAAATGATTTCATAGAGATCTTTATAGTCCCTTCTAAATGTATGCAAACAGGTTACTGATTCTATAAGATTATTTTTTTTTCCTTATATGCCACCCACACTGGAAAAGAAAGCAACAGACCTTTCTTCCCTCCCCCCCAAAGCATAACTCTTCAAAGCCACTTTTTTCATCTCTCCCTAGAACCTAATCATGTGAAAATCACAACGGCCTCCACCGCGTTCACCCCTTTTTGTTTCAGAAGTCGGTACCGATCCTTTCCACCCGCCTGGAATTCAGGAGGAGGTTGCCTGAATTAAAAGCCGTCTTGCCCAAGACGGAGAGGCGCTTTTTCCAAGCCTGCAGTCGAGGCTGCGTCTTCTCCTTCAAATGTCTTCTTTTTAGAGCCAGCCCCAGGGAATCTGAAGCCTTTCCAGAGGCTGCCTCTGAGCATGCACAGAGGCCATATCTACCCTTCTATCTATCAAGCTGCTGCGGTGGGCCAGCCGTCCCTTGACAGCCTCGCCCGGCCAACTGGTGAAGTTTAAGCCTCACGTTTTCACAGGCCGCTCCCCTCCTCTTTGCCTTTTTCCGCCCGTGAGGCTGGGATTACGGCTTCTTCGCCCATCATGTCACTTTCCATTAAGCCAGAAGAGGCTCAGGCAGCCGCCCTGCCCTGACGTGATCCTCCCCGGGTGGATTACCAACCAGAACCAGCAAGGGAAGCCTCGCTGGCTTTCTCCTTCCCTTTTTTCGAATTCCCCTTTTGATTCAAGCCACCGGGATGATTGCTATCGGATAGAAGGAGACTTGAGGATGCCGTGTGGGCCCATGGAGCGTGGCCTGGCCGCCTCCGCCGCCCTCTCCGGCTCAGGACGGATCCTGGTGAGGAAACCCTAAAGTGTGGGGGACCACCATGTGGGAACGGTTGAAGAAAGTCCTCCTCGCCCCTTTCTCCATCACCGTCGCCGGCATCCAGAAGGCCATCCGAGGCTTCTGGACCAAAAATGGTCTCCTGACCCTCTCCTTACTCTCTGTGGTGACAGGGTGCCTCGTGGGCTTTCTCCTCCGGAGACTTGCGCTGTCGGACCTGGTAAGTGACCCCCGTGGCACCTGATGCGGTAAGGTCCTTTCTGGGGGCCAAAGCTGGCAGCTGGTCCTCAGTTTCTAAAGCTTTTTTTGGGGGGGGGGATATTTTGTTGGCTTAGATTTTACCCCATTGTAGTTAAAATTAGGATAAATTTTATTTGCTAGTGCTTTCGGTTTGTGGGGTTTACTCCTTGCCTACAAGAGGAAAGGCACCGGTAGAGACTCAGGAATGGCTGAAATGTAGCCAGAGGGGACCCTGTGGGCCTTCATGCCGCTTCCAGCCACTGGCTGCATCCCCACCCTGCCCCACAGAAACCCCCAAAGAGTGGGGCAGTCATTAGAAAGACCTCTACCTTCCCCACTATGGGCTAAGAACAATAAACCCAAAAGCCAGTGGGAAATGAAAAGCAGGAGGTGCAAGAAAAAATGACACCCTGCAGGGTGAGCCGTTTGTGGACACCACTGCCCCCCCCCCAAGTTAGCAAGGAGGGCCTGCTCCCTTCGGCTCTTAGCCAGAGTGACCAGCCACGAGGGGTCCTGGAAGCTATAGCTATAGGGCCACAAACAACCCACCCCACTTGGTTCATGCTATAGCTGCTGCAACCCCTGCGGTGGCTGACAGGCCGACCTTCCAGCAACTATGCATCATTCTGAATTCTTTTTTTAAAAAGCCTCTCAGCCGTAGTAAGTTTACTGGGAAGGGAGTCCTCTTTTGAGCCAGTGGAGAGTCTGTGTGTGTATGTGAGGGGGGCTTCTTTCCAAGGCATGGGTCTTGGGATCCGGGTGGATATGGTTATTTCCCTCTGGGCCACCTCCCGAGACCGGTGGAGGGATTTGTCGCCCCTCGGAACAAACCCGTGGGACCTTCGGGCAGGACTCGTGGGGCTTAATTCAGAGGCTGGGCCCGTCTGAGAAATGAGGCCAGGTTGCTACGAGACAGGCTCTTTTCCTGGGGCCACGTCAGCTGCTCTTTCGTCCCCGTGTCATCTCTGTCAGGGTTTAGAGAAGGTGCTTCGGCCGTGGCAGGCGGGCAGCGATTGAGGGGGGGGGGGACGCTTGGCAGCCTCACAGCCGGGAGTTCAGCACTTAAGCAGGTTACTTAACTGCAGGGAGGTGGTGGCCTTCTAAGAAAATGGGCTCCGATCCCTTGCCTTCCTGGCAATCCAGTCTCTTTCTCTTCCTTGACTTCCAGGGCCTCCATCCACCCCTAACATAGTTGCCAGAGGGGTGGAGGAGAGAAGCATGGTTTTCTCCACTGCAGCCTGATCAGAGGTAGAGGGGGGGTTTCTGCTCTTGTGTGTGTGTTAAATTTTTTGCTAGCCCACCTAATGCTTCCTTTTTTGAAGGGGACGAAAGAGAATTGACGAGGCTGATCTGATTTTCTCCCTGTCAACTTCACCCTTGACCCTCCGGGATTATTCCTGTTGGTTTCACAGGAGATGCTGAGCAAAACTGGCCAGACCTCCCCTCCCCCCGTTCCTTAATACAACCTACAAAGAACTTCACAGAAGTTATCAAAATGGTTTATTTAAAAAAGGGGGTTTCTCCTCTCTCCATGAGATGAAAGGAGCAATAAGTAAATGAACACATTAGATTAGAATGGAGATAGTCAATGGTTGGAGGTCTCGGGCAACTGTCAAAGGTGTTTTCGTAGCGGGTGGCAATTTTATTTCAATATCAGGCCTGATTTCCTTAGAACAGAACTTGAGAAAAATCATGCGTTTATAACTCTTAAAATTCTAAGGGTTTCTGGGAGCTCCTTAGAATTTTAAGGATTTCTGGGAGCTGTAATGCGAAACCAGAACTCCTAGATGGACGTTCCAAAGCCCTCAAATCTGGCTCAGTTTTTACCTGTTCCCCAGATTTACCTGTTCCGTTCCAGCATAGGCCTCAAAAGTGCCCTTTGAAATGCAACATTCATTTAATTTCAATTTCCCCTCGAATGGCGTTAGCATTGTTTTCTGTTATTATCACTGTCGTAAACTGCTTGCCGTGATTCTCCGTCCAGTGGACAGTATAGAAATGGAACCCATAAATAACATACATTTCAGTGTTCCCATTTTGGGACTAACTGGGTGGCTTTTATTTTCACCCTATAGGAGAAGCAGTATTTCTCTTTCCCTGGAGAGCTTCTGATGCGGATGTTGAAGATGCTGATCCTGCCCCTTATCACCTCCAGGTAAGAGAGGAGGGAAGCTGGGAGGACTGGGCAAATGTTTGGCAGTGGGGCTGAGCTCTTCAATGGACATGGAAAAGTGGGCTCTCTTGGGGAGGCCCCCGTTCAGCTCTTCTCCCTCCGCTCTCATGTGGGTCGGCGCAGTTGCTCTCCTCAACAGGCCAGTTTAAAGATCTTTATTTATCTTGGAGCTGTGAGCTTACGTCTCAGTTCAGTGGATTACACGGCACCCATACACAATATGAAACCAGCACAATACAATATGCAGGATAAAAGAAATTGAATTAAACCTCTAATCAAACTTGCATGTATTGAAATTTAAGGTACACATATGGATCTAAACAGAAACGTAAATCCAGTCAGTTTGTGGACTTTAAATGTAAAATAAGGAGTCACGGACAATAAGAAGTATGACAGCCACCGAGGACCCTGACGGGCAATAATTTAGCTGCTGACTCGGGGAGTGGTTGAGGTGTAGACATTGTTTTGAGAAAGATAGAAAGGTGGGTTTAGGGTAAAAAGCCGCCCTGAATGCCACGGAGGGAGACTTGTGGGTCTCAGCTGGGCCTCTGTAGTGCTTTCGTTCTTCCCTTTCTAAAAATATAAGAGTAAACATGCTTATGTAAGGAGAAGTTATAATTTAAGTTATAATTACAAATCTTATTTACACATCTTGAGTTTATGTCATCAGTTTGACTTGACGGCCTTGTAGGCCCCCTCTGGCTTCACTTTTCTATGATTATGGGTCTTTATTTTAACTTGATGGTGTTTGTTTGGGTTTTGCTGCAAACTGCCTAGCATGGTGTGTGCCCTACTGGAGTGGCATGTCAATTTAAGAAAGAAAGGGAGGGAGGAAGGAAGGAAGGAAGGAGCTGAACCTGAACCTTTCAGGCCTCCGTCTTCAAGCTCAGAACAGTGCGCGGGAAAGTCCTATCTGTCTGTCTGTCTGTCTCCTTCTCTGTCTGTCTCTGTTTTATTGGCACTCTCAGAATCTGGAGGTGTGACCAAAGTTGCCCCAACTGGGAATCGGGGCACCTCGAGTGCAGGAAAAGTCAGTTTTCCAAGATCCGAGGAGTGCTTTTCCACTCTCCTTTTAAGCAAGGTCTGACCCAGGCGACTGAACCTGGCCATCAAATTTGGTTTCACTCCCAGGGGTATTGCTCGCTTGGTCAGCTGCGAGGAACGTGTCCCCACGCGAGTCCTCTCTCTCTCTCTCTCTCTCTCTCTCTCTCTCTCTCTCTCTCTCTCTCTCTCTGCTTGTTGACCACTCTGCTCGTTTTCTCCTTAATGAGATCAATCACATGGCGCCGAGCATTCCATGGGAGCTTAGGCCTCACAAGAGGCAACAGCAGATTACCCGTCTTGCAAAGGATCATCCACGTCATGGATCTTGAGCTTCCAAAGCTGACTCCCGCCCTGTTTAGCCCTGCCAGTGTCTTGAGGGTGTGCTCCGGGGATCATAATGTCAGGAGGAAGAAGAAGAAGAAGCGGTTTAAAAGGAGGAAGGCCTGACAGGCGAGGAAGAGAAGAGAGAGACCCTTTTCAACGCTTTGGCCAATTCCTTTCTTAATTTTTTTCCCATGTTATCTGCTTTGCTCCACTGGAAGTTTTGAGGTGGAATTACACGTGTGGAGGATAGCTCACAATTTAAAAACTGTTAATCCTGAGAAGGTATTCTCAATGACAGAATTAGAATTAAAGAACTGTCCAGATTTTTAAAAAACCCAAAAAACCAACTACTTGAAAATGAACAGGTTAAATACAAGTAAAAGCAAAGATGTTTCAAGACTGACTTTGGGTAAAGTGGTGGACTCAATCCTCCCAAAATATTTTTTCCCAACTCTGGAACTGAAAACCTGAATCCCTTTATTTTCTTTCCTGGATAAATCTTGGTGGATTAAGTGAGAGATTGAACAGAGGGCTGATTTCATAGCAAAGGAACCATTTATTTGTTTTTTTTTAAAGGGCAACAGTCCATATGGACAAAGCTTTCTTTGGCTGACAACCTTGGCAGGCCCATCCCATCGCTCGGATCCAGGGCTCAGCCAGTCATGGTCTCTGTGCCAGAGGGTTCGTCCTCTCATATCAGACAGTAATAACATTGGAAGGGGGGCCCCTCTAAGGCCATTGAGTCCAACCCCCTGCTCAAGGCAGGGATCCCACGTCCAAGCAGATCTTCCAGGTGGTTGTCTAGCTTTCTCTCAAAGGCCTCCAGTGTCGGAGCGCTCCCTCCCTCCCGAGCTCATGGGTCCCGTTGTTGTGCCACTCTAAAAGTTAGGATGTTTTTCTATGATATTCAGCTGAAATCTGGCTTCCTGTCCCTTGAGCCCATGATGACGGGGAGCATGGAGGACAGATCCTGCCCCTCTCCTCTGTAGGACCGCCTTTCAAGTCTTTGAAAAGTGCTCTCCTCTCTCCCCTCTGTCTTCTTTTCTCAAGGCTAAACAAGCTCAGTTCTTTCTGTCTTTCCTCCTTATAGGGCTTGGTTTCCAACCCCTTGAGCATCCTCGTTGCCCTCCTCTGAACTTGTTCCAGTTTGTTGGCATTATTCTTAAAGTGTGGTGTCCAGAACTGGAACACAGGACTCGAGACAAGGCCTGACCAGTGCTGAGTAGAGGGGGACTAGTCCCTCATGGGATTTGGAGACTCGACTTCTGTTCATGCAGCCTAAAAATCTCACGGGCCTTTTTTTGCAGCTACATCACCCTGTGGGTTCCTATTCATCCTCCCGCTCTCTGTCCTTCCAGCCTAATGTCCGGTTTGGCCACCATGGACTCCCGCGTCTGTGGAAAGATGGGCCTCATCACCATCACCTACTACCTCTGGACCACTTTCCTGGCGGTGACCACTGGCATCATCCTCGTGCTCACCATCCACCCTGGGGTGGCTGCCCAGAAAGAGGAGTACACCGTCAGCAAAGTGGTGCTTAGTTCTGCGGACGCTCTGCTTGATCTCATCAGGTAACGGATCGGCCCCACTTCCTCCTCAGTCCGAACAGTTTCTTTACCCATTTCTCCTCTGTGCCCTCGTTTCCTTTCTTGAAGGCCTCTCAAGTTTCCTTTTTCCCTCCCACAGAAATATGTTCCCATCCAACCTCATAGAGGCCTCGTTCCAGCAGGTGAGCACCCCAAATATAGGAATACACACACACACCTCGGTGGGGTGGTGGCTCCCAGTTCTGCCATCTCATGATCTGGGCGAGACGGCAGCTGGTCCTGCAACCTGTTTTTTCTTGGTTATATTTTTAAGGCTCCAGTGCCCAGAATCCCCATGGCCATGCTGGTTGTGGATTTTGGGAGCTGTGGTCTGCAGAGGCTGCATTTCTCCCTCTGCATTGTGTACAGCTGTGGGGAGGGGGTTTAGGGTGGTGGGTCCACCAGCCTCCTTTGACAGCCACCCCCTCCACTTCTGCCCTGCTTCTAGTACCGCACTGTCCTCGTTCCTGTTGTGAAGACCTCGGGCCTCTCGGCCCTGCCCAGGAAGTCCCTGAACCTGATCTACTTTGTGCCGGATGCTGAGAACCCCGAGGTCCAGCGGCCGGTGCTGCTGGAGATCACGCCGTCACCGGATATGACTTACCGCACCCTCCCTGGCAGCAACAACGAGATGAATGTCTTGGGGATTGTGATCTTCTCCGCCACGATCGGTAGGTGAGAAACCTCCTGCGGAGGACGTGTCCTTGCTTTGCCCAGGGAGCGGGGCCTTTAGGGTGTGGTCTCCCCCCAGATAGGTTAGCCTTCGCTCAGATCCGAGGGGCTGGCCAGCAGCTCTGCTGGCATCGTGTCCATGAATTCCGCAAAGCGTTCGCAGGCAAGCACGAGGGGGAGTGTCCCTCCGTGGCCACTAACCAGTCCATGTTTCGGACGGCAGGTTTCCTTTTGGGAAAGATGGGTGAACGCGGAGCCCCGCTGGTCAATGTCTGCCAGTGCCTGAACGAGGCTGTGATGAAAATTGTCTCCATGGCCGTCTGGTGAGTCTCGCGCCCCCCGCCCCGGAGCAACGCCCCGGCTGAACTCTCGGGCCGACCATACCGGGAAGCCAGTTCCTGCCACCTCGGGGCGAAACCCTCGGGAGTGTCACAGTAAAGCCCGATGGCTCAGAAGGCCACTTTGGCTCCCCCGGACTGATGCCTCCTGTTTCCCTGCTGGAAAGCGGGCCCGGCCCTTTCTGTTCTCCCCGCCGTTGGTTCCACAAACGACCTCTGCCTCTCGCGCCGTGCTGGGTCGCCTGCTCTGCTGGTTGCTCACTCTCCTCCGGCGCTCGGCAGGTACTTCCCCTTCGGCATCATCTTCTTGATCGCCGGCAAGATCTTGGAGATGGAGGACCCCGAAGTGATTGGGAAGAAGCTGGGCCTCTACGCCTTGACCGTCGTCATCGGCCTGGCCATCCACAGCCTTTGCTTCCTTCCCCTCTTCTTTGGGCTCATTACCAAGAAGAATCCCTTCTCCTTCATCCGGGGCATCCTCCAGGCCTTGCTCATTGCCCTGGCAACGTCGTCCAGGTAGGCCGGCCGAGAGGGTAGTTGGGCCTTGGGGTCGTGCTGCCGTTCCTGCCCTGTTGAAAGAACCCCTTTGGCTGGCCAGGCCTCCTCCTGGCCTGCAGCTCCTCAGCTGCCCCGAGGCCCTCTCTTTCTGTTAACGAGCGTGGCTTTTCTCTCTCTCATTTCGCAGCTCAGCCACGCTGCCCATCACCCTCAAGTGTCTTCTGGAGAACAATGGGATCGACCGACGGATCGCCCGCTTTGTCCTCCCTGTGGGGGCCACCATCAACATGGACGGGACGGCCCTCTATGAGGCGGTGGCCGCCATCTTCATCGCCCAAGTCAACGAGTATGACCTTGATGTCGGGCAGATCATCACCATTAGGTAAGGTGCACTCGCCTCGCCTGCCCTCGGGCCAAAGGGAGCCACCGTCCGTCCTCGGAAATGCAGAAAGAGGCCAAGGTGGCGCCTCACATGCTGAGGGCTGGGAGAGGGAGAGATCTGAGTGGTAGGGACTCTGGACCCTCGCGCTCACCTCTAACCAGCTGAGGTTCTCAAAATGGGGCTGTACAGGATCACTAGGAGAATGGGGTGTCATTACGGGAGGATTCTTCTTAGGGAGAAAAAGCGGGCTTGGTGTTTCTGTCGTGGCAGAACCGAAGTTCTGTGACTTGAGTGGTGGGTGGGAGATAACGTGTGAACGCTTGAGAAAATCACCAAATTAGTGAAACAATGGTTTCGGAGGGAGATCTGTAAATTGGGAAGAAGGGTAGCCACTGGTTGGGTTGCTACGATGAGCTGCCTGCTTTAAAAAAATAGAAATGACGAGGGGGTGCTGAAATGTTGGGTTTGAGGCTGGGCGCTGGCTTTCACCCCTGTGGCCGCTGTGATCTTGGGGGAAGGTGCCCGTCCCCTCCAGCAACGGCGCTCCGGTCTCTCCCCTTCCCCACCAGCATTACAGCCACTGCAGCCAGCATCGGGGCGGCCGGGATCCCCCAGTCCGGCCTCGTCACGATGGTGATCGTGTTAACCTCCGTCGGCCTCCCCACAGAGGACATCACGCTGATCATCGCCATCGACTGGGCCCTGTGAGTGCTGTGCCCTTCCCTTTCCCACCTGGCTCGCGGCCAAGCCTCGGGGGTGGGTGGGTCAAGGGGGCCAAGAAGATGTCGGGGGTTCCTGGGTTTCCCCTCTTAACTCATCCAGAGGCATTAGGGGCTTCACTGGTTGGGAGCTTTTCGTCAGAGGTGACCAATGGTCTGAGAACGTGGCCCAAAGCTATACAAGCCTCGCTTGCCGATCTTGCCTGCAGCCCTTGGATCAGCACCAGTTCCTGACTCATGCACCTGTGGGTCCTCCCCCTCCACACTGATGGGCTCCCCCAACAGCAGCCTTGGCCAGGCGATGGGGTTTCGAGTTGCAGAATGAAAACAGGACATGCCTTAGGGTCTCCCCAGCATTCGGGGCCACTTGGAGCCCCTGCTGATGGGTTCCCCTTCCTTCTCATCTTCTCTAGGGATCGTCTGCGCACAATGACCAACGTTCTGGGGGATGCGCTGGCGGCCGGGATCATCGCACACATCTGCCGGAAGGATTTTGCTCCCAAACCACCCAAGGTAGGGACAGAGGCCTGGCGCGGCGCAACAGTGCCTGTGTCCCCCCCCCCCCATGGTGGCCTCAGCCTGGTCCCGTCTCCTGCTGTCCTGGCGCGTTGGTTGTTTGGGGAGGAGCTCAGAATTCCCCGCTCCTGGGCCTCAGGGGAAAGAGGAGGAGGGGGGCTCTCAAGACAGAGAGAGTTCAAGAGAGTTAAGAGTCACTTCCCAGGCTGGTCTCCCCCCAAAGCTCGCTCTCATGGCTCTCTCACACCGTGGCTTCTCCTTCCTTCCTTTTCCCCACAGGAACCCAAGAACCACTCGGGGAAGCCGGCCTCCTGCTCCAAGAACCACGTGGTGGAAGTAATCGGAGAGGTTTTGCCCGATGGGGCCAGCTTCAACATCTGCCAGGTCTGAGGCCCCCGGGGCTTGGGCTCCTCGTCGCACACAAGCCTCAATGCGCACAACACCCCCCCCGCCAGCGGGCGGGAAGATCCGCTCTGCCCAGAAGAAGGCAGGAAGGGTGCAGAGCGCTGTGGAGGACCTCCTCGGGACGGGACGGGAAAGGAAGGCGGCTGCCCCACCAGGAGAAAAGCCAGCCGCTCAGTGGTTCGAGGCAGAAACCTCTGGAAGTCACATTTCCCACAAACACCATTTTCAGTGGCTCAAAAGTAGAAATGGACAGAGGTCATATTGACCTTTAAAAAAAAACTATAGAGAAGAAAACAAATTGAAGGTTTTTCCAAGGAGCTGCATTGTGCCCTTTCCTCTTTTTTGGTGGTGGGCGGGCAGAGACTTTTTTTAAAAAAAAGCAGCACTTTTTTTAATAGTATGTTTTTTGTTAAAAAAATTTCTTTCTTTTTTTTTTTTTTTTTGAGATCTCTTTCTTTCTAAAGCGTTATCACCAACAACCTCTCTCCTTGTGCTTCCCAGAGTCATAGCTGCAGTTTCCACGAATTTAAGACCGAAGATATGTTAGACGTTCACTTGCAGATACCGGTCAGGATTTCTTTTTTGGCCAAGGGGGCAATGAATGCACACTTCATGTGGTGCTTCCCCAGGAGATCTGCCTGTGGAGGGCTCAGTGGAGTTGAGTGGGTTGTGGGTTAGTACCAATTTCCAGGCCCATACCAAGTGGAAGGCGCGGTAAGTGGAGGAAACTGACTCCACAAATTTTGGGTGAGGGTTGTCCCGTCACATCTTTAGTCATCCCAAAACAACTGCAGGCAGCTTAAGAAGGGAGGAGGGACAACAGTGGATGTACAGTGCTTTGAGATGGTGCTTTAATTTTTTTTAAAAAAAGCAATAAACCAAATGTTTTCCAAATGTGGTGGCTGTATTCATTTTTTCTAGCATGAAATAAGTCAGTTTTGTTGGTACATCGCAATAGCAGGGAGTGACCACAAGAGGGAGACCCTAACCAGGTTCATGAATAAAAGGCTACAATGGCAGCCTTTGGCCACTGGAGGGAGACTGATATTTAGGAACTGGCTGTCTCCCTCCGGTGGCCAAACCCGGCCATTGCAGCCTGGTGTTTATGAACCCGCTCTTTATCTCCCTCTGGTGGTCACCATTTGTACTGCAGCCTCTTTTTAAAAAGCCTACTCAGTGTCTCCCCTCTGTTGGCCAACTTGTCATTGGGTACTTACACTTCTGAAGTGACTCCATCCAGTAGCCACACCTCTGTATTGCAGCCTGCAGTGTACTGGCTTTAATGGCCTAAGTTCAGATCATGTGTTTTGTTGGCGAGTCAATTTTGGGTGTCTGGGGGCTCCTTAATGTGAGTCTGACATGCTCTGTGCAGAAAAACATGCTACCTTAGCAGCTCTAAGGATCGCCTCCAACACGTACAAATGTCGAAGAAAGCAAGGGTTGTCTAACCACTAACCTCTGTCAACCCGAGAGCCATATTTCAGAATTCAGAAGGGATGCTGCATGTCTTTTCTGGTGTCTGAGGAAAAGGGAAATGGCAAGGGAGAAACACTTGCATATTTTTTGACCTACAGCAATTAAGACTTAGAGAGGGACATTATGAACGCCTTCCAGAACACCGAGCACCCCTGGAACAGATATTAGGGTAAGGAACACATATTTCAATAGAAACGGGTGTGTCATTTATTTAAAGCTGCAACAGCAAAGATTAGCTCACAAAATGAATTTTTTCCAGAAACTCCAGAGATTGCTCCAAAAGATGCCAAGAGGACTTCACGTCCTGCCCTGTATCTTGGCATCTTCTAGCTTCAAACATCATCACTCCTGGGCCATCAGATGCCAAAGTGAAGGGAAGCCACTAGTTTCCTGTACAAAGAAAGCAGCAAATGCAACCAAGCCATGCTACCAGTTAACACCGCCGTGGGTCCATCTGCCACCCCCTGGTTCTTACGGCTGCCGCCACTTCCTCCCTTCCAGATACCAGATCAAAGGCAATAACGCTCTTCGTAAGTAGCCTTCTCCTTCGTGTTCCCTCCCATGATTCCTTGAAGTCCTGCGACATCACCTCTGCGCTTCAAGAGTTATCCCTGCCGCTCTTCCTCACACTTCCCATCAGCAGAGCTAAAAGACAGCACAGGGGTTTGGGGTGCGAGCATCGAAGCGGCTGAGAAAGGAATCTAGGATGGCGTTGAATCCGCCCCTCTTTCTCAGGCCTCTCCGGAGGCGTACGGCCTTCTCTGGCTTGTGGCCGTCTCTGCTCTGGCTGAGGAGGACTTTAGAGCAAACAAAAGAACCATCCACAAACACTTCCATTTTTCTGACCGAAATGCCGTGTCTGCAGCTGTCTTTTAAACCTAACGAGTGGTTTCCTCTGTTGTTTTTTTTTAAGCCCTCTGTTTACACAGAAAGGGTGGACCTGTCAATGGGACTGATAAACGGCACGCGGTGCCCATCCTTGGTCTCTTGGCATCCCTTCTTCACTGGGGGCTGCCAGAAGGGTGGAGGGAGCCCGACTTTCCTAGGAAACGCTCTTCCCGCCTGCTCCCTCCCACGATTTCCTGAACCCGCTGCCCCCCTGGTGTCGTCAGGTCTTGTGGCTGAAGGGTGGCGTCACTGGCAACCCAAGGCTTTGGCCGAACTTATCTATAAAAAGGGCAGAGTCCCGAGTTGAGTCTGGAGAATCGCAGCGACCAGCGAAGAAGAGGAAGAAGACGGCACCGGGAACTGCCCTGCAGAGACTTGGATGTCTCTCCCCACACACAACATGAAGATCTATGGGGTGGCCCTCCTCCTCTTCCTCCTGATGGCTCCCTTTGCTCTCGCCCAGGACAACAACGCTGGTGAGTCAAGGCCACTCTTTCCTCCCCTGCGTACAATTCTTAGGAGGAGCAGGGAAGATCGGGGTAGGGGCCTCCTCCCCACACCCACACCCCGCAAGGCATACAAGGCTGGCCGCACAGTCCCCCCTGAAATGGGCTTGCAAAGGGCGCTCCCGATTTCCCCATGGCGACGAGCCGAGCCTTTTGCCTGCTTTGGGGGCCCAAATCTGGCCCTGCCTTGGGTCGCTTGCTCCGGGGTGCTTCTCTCATCAAGGTTCCCAGATCCATGGTGGGGAGGGGGGACCTCCCCGCTGCCCTTCCCCCTCATTCCCTTCTGCCCCCCCTTCTGTTCCAGGAAGGACAATGCTGTGCTGCGCTTTCTACACCTCGAAAGCAATTCCCTGCAGGATCCTGAAATCCTACCATGCCGCAGATGGGCAGTGCCCTCTTCCAGCCACCATGTAAGCCTTACCTAGGAGCTCTGAAGGAGTCCTTTTTAGGGGGTGGCTCAGTGGGTGCCCCCGAGTCCCGGCTGCCCGACCCGGGACACATTCTGACTCTGGACGAGACCCGCATTCAGGACAGGTCTCAAGGGCCTCTCCAGTAGGGCTGCTCGCCATCTCAGGGTCTCCAATTCCCGGGCGAAGGGAGCCGGGGAAGGAGAAAGTAGGGTGTGCTTTTGACCCCGGGAGGGTGTGAAGTGCCAGGGCATTCGAGACCCCCCCCCATCCCCAGCCCTGGGGGACGTGGCTTTCCCTTTCCGCAGCACACCGGCCGCCATTTCCCAAACATGCCAAGGTGGCAGGAGGCCCAAACCAAGCTGGGCGCCCCTGCTTTTCCTCTATTTGGGTCGAAGAGGGGGCTCCGGAGCTGAGCCATAGGGGAGGGGGGAATAGCAGGAAGCCGAGAAAGCTTGGTCACAAAAATGCACAAATGGTTTTGGTGGTTTGCTTTCTAGATTTGTCACCCAAAGAAATGCAAAGATCTGCGCCAACCCGGAAGACCAATGGGTCCAGGAGTGCCAGCGTAGAATTGCCGCCCAGCCTCAACGTTGACACCCCTCCTTCCGAAGAAGAGGCAAGAAAGCGGCTTTGCCTGCCCACGATCAACTCCACTAAAATCAAGCAAAAGTATTAAAAGGAAGCACCTGAGCATGTGTCGAGTGTTTTTCCTTCATTCTTGCAGATCTCCACCCACACAGAGAGAGGGAGAACATTTCCCAAGCTCTGGAAAGGCAGAGAGGAAAACATGTCCCTAGAGAGGAGAGAAAGAGGAGGGACAGTTTGGGAATTAAGGAGGGTGACCGGTTGAGACGGTTGGAGGGAGGCCATGGTGGGAGATGATGCTGATGATGATGGGGGGGAGGCTTAAGGCGGAGAGGTCTGGGCAAAGTCACCACAAGGAAGTGGCCAAGCCTTGGGTGGGTCAGAAATCCTCACTTCCTTCCCCTACATCTCCGCACCCACACCGAGTAAGTGTGAGACAAAAATCGGCATCAAGAGGCCGCTCTTCCTTCCCTTTCTCCGCCCGGCCTTCCTTAGAAGCCAAGAAAAGAGGGCTCTGGGGCATGAACAAAGGGGCTGCTCCAAGGGCATAAAAAGCAAAGCTGACAAGATTGGGCTGATGGCTCCCCGAGCGAGAAAATGCCCAGGTTTCAAACCTTGGAGCTGTGTGGGCCGGGGATTCTGGGGGTTGTAGTCCAAGACCACCTGGACGATCCAAGCCGGGATCCTATGGGGTGGAGTGATGAGCCCCAGAGCCCTGGGTTCAAATTCCTGTTGAGTCACGGGCACTCCTCGGTGAAACCATGGCTCGAGGTATTTCACCAGCCTTGAACACCATTATCCGCGTTGCTGTAACTCAGACACATCGTTGGACGGCCCTTCCCAACAGAAAACCTCTTCCCACTGCGAATACATTCAGAATCTGGGCTTTTGCCATATTCTTATAATTAGGCCCTGGGCTCCAGGCCCTGTGGCTCAGGTAGCCGGGGCTTCCTCTGGGTGGGGTTAAAAACGGGCCCTTCTTTTCAAAAAGCACGTTATCTCTTAGTGCCCTTTTTATAGCCACTCTGTGTTTTTGCTTCTATAAAGAACCACGTCCTCCCAGAGTGAGATCCTATTTCTCTCTCTCTCACCAAGGCGGCTCTTCTATAATATATCAAACGTTTCATTCTGCATTCCTTCTTCCCCTTGGCATTTTTATAGACACTATAAATTTGGCACATGTTTTATAGTTAAATAAAAATAAAATAAAGACCTTCTACAAACACCCTTCCATTCTTCTGAGCGAAACCCCTTTGTTTGCAGCCGCCTTCCAGAACCGACAGGTGGTTTCCTCTCTTCCCCCCCCCCCCCGAGTTCTCTATTTACCCAGAAAAGGCTGGGCTTGTCAATCAGTGGGCCTGTATCTTTCCACCCCTTCAGAAAGCCACCGAAACAGGTCACCGATAAAGCACGGTATCTTAGCCTCGCTTCCTTATTCAGAGATAACAGATGGGTGGAGATAACACCCCCCACCTCAGCCCCTTTGCATGAAATACTCTTACCTCCTGCTTCCTGGAGTCCGGGTGGGGGGGACCTGGGCTTGTCCTCTCTTCCAGCTGAACAGTCTCCCCGTGTGGGGTGGTTGGCCATCAGAGCTCCCCAAGGCTCCGGTGGAAGCTGCCTATAAAAAGGGAAGACTCCAGGGTCCAGTCGGGAGAACCAAAGCGACGGCCAAGGAAGGCACCGGGAGCTGCCCTTCATCCGTCGGCGCTTCTCACCCAACATGAAGATCTCAGGGACGGCCCTCCCTCTCTTCCTCCTCCTCCTCCTCCTCCTCGTGGCTTCCTTTGCTCTCGTCTCCAGCGCAGCAGGTGAGTAAATCCTCCTCTTCCCCTGCCTCAGAGGGCCAAGGTGAGCGGGACCGAGCGGGGTTGCGTCATCTCGCTGGTTTGGACCCAAGGAGCGAGACTCCCGGGATGCAGCTGGTCGGGAGCGGGGGAAGGCTCCTCGGCCCCAGGAAAAATCGACCCACATCTTTCCTGGGGGGGCGGGGGAGAGAAAAGAAAACAAAACCACCCGACACTGCTGGCCTGAGATCCCGAAATGTTGCGACCAAGACAAACCCAGCCGGTGCTGGTCTTTCCCCCTCTCTTTCTCTCTTTCAGATGAAGACACCAAAATTCAAGCTGAGGCCGGTAAGCCCTCTCCTTCTGGATGTCACACCTTGACTGGCAGCCGGGGGGGGGGGGACACAGGACACTGAAAGGGGGCTTGTAACTCTCTTCTCCCTGCCCTGCAGCCATGCTGAAACACATGAAACTGGGTTTTGAAAAGGGGCTCCCCATTTCATTTCCCTGTGGAAACGAGCCCCTTTGGGGTCCCAAATCCAGCCCTGCTTTTGGCTGCTCCCAGTCGGGACGTTTCTCGGCAGCCGAGCCCGGAGACACAAAAGGCCCAGCGAGGGGTCTGGGGGCAACCTTCATAGCGTGGGCCGGGTCTCCCAGGAGTCCCAGATCATGCCGACGCGAGATGGACTGGGGAGGGGGCAAACCCGGGGCCCTTGGTCAGGAGGGGAGGGACCCCCTCCTCGTTCCAATCTCCTCTTTTTTCCCCCCCAGTTCCAGGTGGGCGAGAAAAATGCTGCTTAAGCTACACATCCAAACCAGTCCCCTGCCATCGTCTGAAATCCTACTTCTACGTAGACGGACGATGCTCTCTTTCAGCCATCATGTAAGCATTTGGAAGGAATCTTTTAGGCGCTGGTCTGGCCGGCGCCCGAAGGCCTGCCCAACCGACCTGCCAGCCCACCCCTGGGCCGGCTCATTCCCCCGTTCAGGGCAGCCAGGTCTCCAGGCGTTGGCCAAAGGCTCAGACCGAGCTGCCCTCCCTTCTTGAGGTCTCTACCAATTCCACGGTGAGGGGTGGTGGGGAAGGAGGCAGCAGGATCCTTCAACCCCACCTGTCCTCAGCCCCATAAGGAGAGGCTGCTAGCAGCCCTGTGGGGTGGGAGCCGTTTCACGGCACACAAGATGGCAAAAATTGCCAAAGCCCACGAAGGCGGCCCTTTGCCCAAACCGAGACAGTCCCTCAGCTTTTCCCATTTAGCCAGAAGAGAGGGCTCCAGGGTTGAGCGGGGGGGGGGGGGGGAGGGATCCACAGGAAGCTGAGAAAAGAAAGCCTTCTGGGTTACAAAAGGGCCCTCTGATTGTGACTGTTTGCTTTGTAGATTTGTCACACGTAAAGACATAAAGATCTGCGCCAATCCTTGGGAGCCCTGGGTTCAGGAGTGCCAAAGAAAGCTCCCGCCGCCGGACTCCTGACGCTTCCCCCTCCTTCCAAGCACGAGATGAGAAACCTGTTGGGCTGTTCCATGGTCCACTCTTTTGACAGTGTGCACCAAAACATTAAAAGGGAGCCTCTGAGCATGTGTCAAAGGTTTTTTCCTTCCTTCCTGCAAACCTACACACACACGCACACACACAGAAAACATTTCTCAAGCCGTGAAAAGCAGACAGACCAAACTTTCCCCAAAGAGGCGAGAAAGAGGAAGAGCGGTTTGCATTCCAAGGCAGGCAACGGGGTGGTGGTGGTGGTGGTAAAGGTCAGAGGGAGGCCATTGCGGGAAATGATGATGATGATGGTGGTGGGGGAGATCTTAAGACAGATGTCTCGGCAAGGTCACCACAAGGAAGCTTGAAAGCCTAGGGTGGGTCGGAAATCCTTGCTAACTCCCCACCATCTATCTACAGAGAGAGAGAGAGAGACAAACACACACACACAATGGAGAAGGCTGGGAGGGCCAACGCTGGGATAATTAAACCCTCTTCTCCTTCCCCTTCTCTGCCTGGCCCATCCTTCCCTCCTCAAAGGCCCAAACCAAGAGTTTAAGGGTTTACTGCCTGTGCCTGTCCTTAACCAAAGAACATACTCTCTCTCTCTGTGTCTCGGTGTGAGACCCTCTCTGTGCAGAACAGTGGCTTCCTCCCCCCCCAGGTGAGGAAATGGGGGGTCTCCTCCTCCCTCCTCCCAGCCTTCAGGAAACCAGCGCTGAGCTTCAGGATGGATCCTTGCTCAGTTCTCTCTGGGGGGGGGAAACAAAGTGACCCTTCCGAGACCCCGGGAGGCATCTTTCCCTGGCTCCCCCCCTTCCCAAGGGACACCCACGACTGAGCGGGTGGGTGGAACCCCTGGATCGGGAACACGAGTTCATGGCACAAACCAAAGGGGTGCCCCGAGGGCCCAAAAAGCAAACCGGAAAAGGCCGGGCACATGGCTCTCCTAGGAGAGAAGTGGCCTGAGTGTTGACAAATTGGTCTTTGGAGCGACCGCCTGGACGAAGGCTCTCCGGAGGGGACGGGGAGCGCCTCGACCTCCCTTATCCCCGTATTCGGCCAGGAGAGGGAGGGAGGGAGAGTCCTTTCCTCACCACCACCACCTTCCTTGGGGGGTGCTATGGGGTGGAGACCACCACCAGCCTCCGGCAATCTCCCCCTTCCTGGGCTAGACGGAGCTGTAAAACCCGGTCACCGGTTTTGCCACAGACACAAGTATGGAAGGGGCAAAGATGCCCCCCCCCCTCCCTGGCAGGTGTGTCTGGGAGCCCCCACCCAGTCGACTGGGAACACCAGCTATTCCCAGCCTCAGGTCCCCCAAGGGCTCTTGGGTCTCCCAGAAGCCTTCGCCGCCAACTGTGCAGGCTGGGGATTCTGGGGGTTGTAGTCCAAAAACATCCAAGTGATCCAAGCTGGGAACCCATGGGATGGAAGACTGAACCTCAGAGCCCCGGGTTCAAATCCCTGTTCAGTCATGGGCATACTCCTTGGCGTGTGCATGTCAGGGGCAATGCGGACGAAACCACGGCTCAAGGTATCTCAGATGCCCCGAGCGCCTTATTCACATGGCCATCGTTCAGCCATGCCCGTGGACGGCCCTGGCCCACATGAACAATGAGGGGCTATCATTAACCCTCAGCTCGCTGCCTTTTTGTGCTGGGATACGTTCCCAATTTTTTAGTATTTTTATAGACACGTTATATATTTTGCACATTTTTTTTAAAAAAGGAACTTTCTACGAACACTTCCATTCTTCTGACTGAAACGCAGGTCTGCAGCAGTCTTTGAAAAAATGGACAGGGTGTTTCCCCTCTTTTTTTCTTCCTGAGTTCCCTGTTTACCGAGAAAGGGCCGGACCCATGAGTGGGACTTTCTTGTTCCGACCCTTGATAAAGCCACCAAAAGATGCCATCGATAAAGCACGCACCATGCCCACCCTCGGTATCTGAGCCTCCCTTCCTTGCTCAGAGATAAGAGATGGGTAGAGATTTTTTAAAAAACCCTTTCACACAAAATGCTCTTACCTCCTGCTTCCTGGAGTCGGCGGGGGGGATCTGGGCTTGTCATCTTTTCCGGCTGAAGGCCCCCCCCCGGTGTGGTGTCACTGGCCATGATCTCTATCTAAAGCTCCAAATCTGCCTATAAAAAGGGCAGGCTGCAGGGTCCGGTCCGGACAACCGAAGTGACATCTGAGGAAGGCACCAGGAGCCACCCTTCATCCGTCGGCGCTTCTCACCCAACATGAAGATCTCAAGGACAGCCCTCCCTCTCTTCGTCTTCCTCCTCGTGGCTTCCTTCGCTCTCGTCTCCAACGCAGCAGGTGAGTAAATCCTCCTCTTTCCCTGCCTCAGAGGGCCAACGTGAGTGAGACAGAGCGGGGTCCCTTCATCTCGCTGGTGCGAGACTCCCGGGATGCAGCTGGTCGGGGGTGGGGGAAGGCTCCTTGGCCCCAGGAAAAATCGATCCTCATTTTGCCTGGGGAAAAAAGAAAAAAAAAACACCACCTGACACTGCTGGCCTGAGATCCTGAAATGTTGGGACCAAGACAAACCCAGCCGGTGCTGGTCTTTCCCCCTCTCTTTCTCTCTTTCAGATGAAGACACCAAAGTTCAAGCTGAGGCCGGTAAGCCCTCTTCTCTTGCTTCACGGCGTCACACCTTGACCGGCTCTGCCGGCACCAGGAGCCAGGTGCAGGCAGAATACTTTGGGGGGTGGGTGGGTGGGTATGGGGGTGGTCTTCCAACCTCCCCCTCTCCCCAGCCTGCAACCGAGCCACAGAGTCCCCTGAAATGGGATTCCCCTGTGGAAACCGGCAAGCTTTTTCGTTTCCCTTTGGGGATCCAAAATCGAGCCTGCCTTGGGCGGCTTCCTCTCAGGTGCTTCTCTCAGGATGACCAGACCTCGCCTAGGAGATGGGCAGGCCAGGGGGCCACCCGGGGTCCTGGTGGGGAGGGGAGACACACACACACACGCACACACAGACCCTTCCTCCTCCTTCCAGCTCACTCCCTTCTCCCTGATTTGGGAGACCTGATTGGGCCGGATAAGTGCTGCGAAAACTACACATCCAAAGCAGTCCCCTGCCATCTTCTGAAATCCTACTTCTACGCAGATGGACGATGCTTTCTTCACGCCATCATGTAAGTCTTCAGAAGGAATCCTTTAGGCAGTGGGCCAGCGGGTGCCGGAGCACCTGGCCGCCTGACCTGGCATGCAACCCTTGGCCTGCTCACGCTGGGCGGCCACGTGGCCCGAGGGGGGCCTGGCGCTCCTTCCCCAGGTCTCCAAGTGGTCCCCTTTCAAGCCGAGGGGCGCTGGGGAAGAAGAAGGCAGGATGCTCTTTCATGTGGGGTGGGGTTAAAGCCCGGGCCTTCAACCCCACCTGTCCTCAGCCCCATAGGGAGAGGCTGCTAGCCCTGCTAGCCCTATGGGGTGGGATCTGTTTCACGGCACACAAGACAGCAAAAATTGCCACAACCCACGAAGACAGCCACCTGCCCAAGCCAAGATGGTCCCTCTGCTTTTCCCATCTGGCCAGAAGAGAGGGCTCCAGAGTTGAGCGGGGGGGGGGGGGGAAGAAGGAGCCACAGGAAGCTGAGAAAAAAGAAAGCCTTCTGGGTCACAAAAGGGTGCTCTATTTGCGATTGTTTGCTTTGTAGATTTGTCTCCCGAAACAACAAAAAGATCTGCGCCAACCCAGAGGACAAATGGGTCCAGAAGTGCCAAAGGGAGCTCCCACCGCCCGAATACTGACGCTTCTCCCTCCGAGCAGGAGGCCAGAAGGCCGCTTGGCCATGTCCGCAATCCGCTCTGCTGAAACTACGCAAAAATATTAAAAGGGAGCCTTGCAGACTGTGTCAGGTGTTTGTCTTTCATGGGTGCAACGAGGGAACAGGAGGTCCTCAGCCTGGTGAGGCAGCTGTTCTCCCCCCCCCTCCTCAAAAGGGTTTGCGGATTGAAGGAGCTCCTCAGGGTGCATCGTGGGGAGGGGGCAAAATCAGGCCCCTGTGAGCAGAAAGCTGCCCTTTTAATCACCAAACGGAAACTTGCACACACCCCCTGAGACCCTCCTGTCTCCCAGAGAGATGCTGTTCAACAGTCAACGATTTAAGGGTTTCCCCAGTTCTGTCACCAAATTTAAAAGCTTTAGGTATAGAGGAGAGAAATGCGATGGCTTAATTTTTTTAAAAAAAGCAAACATAAAAACTAGTTGAGGCAGGGACGGGCAGATTGAGGAAACCGGAAAGTTATGACCAGATTCCTGCCCTCTGTCCACATACCGGGCTAATATCGAGGAGGAGGAGGAGGAGGGCCTGTAAGGTGAAGAGGAAGAAAATTCCTTCTGTTCCATGAAACGAAACCCAGACTCTCTCAGGAGGTAAAAATGGGTTTTAAAATCAACATACTTTGTCCTGAGAACGTATGACCTCTGGACAGTTGTGTAAGGTTGGTGTAAAAACATCAGTGAGACATTTATAGAACTGGATGAATTAAGAGATGCTGGGCTAGAAGGTTTTTTCATCTATTTTTCCTCTTCCCCATCTCATTTTTTTTTTAATTCATTGGACTTAGAGGGATTTCTTCTGAGGCACCGTCCCCCCCATGGCCATCACGGCCACAAGGGTTCCATCATCTCCTGGCCACAGGCATGGGGAAGATGGGCCCTGCAATCCGCCCGTCAGAGCCTGGCACCCCTTCCTCCTCCTCTTCCAGCAAGGAGAGATTACCAGCCTGGGTTTTCTTTTCGCTTTGAACGCCAGGCAAGGAAACCTCTCTTGTGTCGTCCTCTGCCTCTCTTTCTCTCTCCTCCTCCTCCAGCCGTGAGCATCTCTCCGGCTGCAGAAGAAGCGAAAGGAGGCCTCGGGTGGGCTGGGAACCCCCTCACGGCCTCCCCCTTCAACCCCACACGCTCATGCAAAGCAAGGGGGAGAAAGGTGGCAGTGAGAAGGGGAAGGCAGCCCCCACCCATCCCTCGCGAAGGACGCCCGGGGAATAAAACCTGCCCACCGTTTCCAAGGACAGAGGCGGCTTCTCTGCGCTGGCTGGGGAGGGAGGCGAGGCTCCCTTTCGCCTTTCCCTCTTCCGAGAGTCTTTGGCCATCCCGGCGAGGAAGAGCCGGCTGGAGCCCTGGTGGGAGACATAAATGAGGTGAGGTCTTGGACGTGCCCTCTGGGGGGGAGGAAGACGGGTGGGTGGGCAGGGGGTGTACGCACGGCTGGACCCCGCAGGGGCGCCTGGATGCATGCCCCCCACACACAGGCACATCAAACATGGGGAGGGAATGAAGGTCTAAAGAGGGCCAGGATCTGTCAGTTGCTGTGGCGGCCGAGAAGGGGAGATCAGCCCGGATTTAGCAAAGAGGATTTGGAAGAAAGCAAGCCAGCAGAGGTGTGTGTGTGTGTGAGAAAACAGGGGGGGGGGAGCACATCCAGCGCTGCAAAGGCCGTCTCCTTATGCGTGGTGAGGTTGCACCCCTGCTCTGCAGGTGAACTGCCCTGACATTGACATGGGGGGGGGGATGTCAGTGGTGTTGTAGGGGGGGGGGGAGAAAGCCTGCTTTGTGTGTTGCATGGGCGTGCATGCCGCACTGCTTCAGGAGGTGGGTTTGGGGTTGTTTTTTTTTAATCATGGTGGTTAAAATGGTGCCATCCACTCCCAGGGAGCCTGCATGCCAGAGGCCAGCCAAAGCCATGGGGGGCAAGGCAGGGAGACCCCCTCCCCCGCTGAACCGGAAAAAGGGATCCACAGTATAGGGTCGGGGTGGGGTGGGAAAGGTGGGGTGTCACTGAATAGGTTCCCCGAACCCCCCCTTTCAAAAAGCATGGGTTTAGGAGGTGGCCAATTTCAAGCAAGGTCACACGCTTCCCCGTGGTTGGGTGTCTTTTCCTCCCATCCCTCTTTCTCTGGCTGGCTTTTCCAAGGTTGAATTCACACCCACCGTTCCTAGCAGGGGTTCAGCGCATACGGACCTGCGAGAGGGAAGGAGATATGGCCCTCCTCCCACACCCAGCAGCTCCCAGTTCAGAGGAGGGCCGATTCACCCTTGCCTCCTTGATTGATCTCCCCATTTTTATCCGGGTCCGGCAGAGACTGATCTGGCCTGCCCTTTCCTCCCCACCCCAAAGCGTGGGCCATTTTGAGACTCCCCTCTTTATGCCCAGCTGCCGACATCAGCATATGAAGCTGGTTTGGAAATATTAAAAAGAACTGAGACCGGCTCTGGGGAAGCCACTCAAGCCAAGGCGGCCATCCTGGGTTTTTCCCCCCTCTCTAAGCCAAGGGCCTGCCATTCCCATAGCCGCCTCCATGTCTGACCGCTGCATCTAAAAGGTTGCAGTGCATTATATTCCTCTGTGGGGAGGCCCGCCAGCCAAAGCTGGCCCTCGCTCAGGGAGAGGAGGGTGCCAACGCCCACACCCCAGGCTGGCGTCTCTCCCCCACCTCCTATGGATACTCTCAGCTCACCTATGGGGATCCACCCCCATCTTTTCCCTTATTTTAGTCCTTCTGCAAAGTTTGGGGGCCTCCCAGAGTCTGCTCACCCACCTTTCTTGTGCACTCGTGTCTGGGCTACAAGAAAAGATGTCACCAACGGAGACCCAAAATAGAGGGGAATGACACTAACCTGCATGGATATTATGGCTACACTTGCAATTACAGTATTTTCAATTATCAGGCACCCCGGCTGGTTTATGTCACTGGGGGGGGGGCTTTTCTCACTGGTGCACAAATCGTTCAATTGTGCATTTCTTCAGAATTCTGGGGCGAGTCCCTGAACCAGAAAACAAACATCCTCCTCTGCTTGGGATTCCTGCCCACATTTTGTAATAACAGACCGAGTTTTTTCTCTTCCCCCCCCCATGTCCTTTTAAGCAAAGATTGCTGGAGTTCCCCTTTTTTTAAAAAAAAACCTTCAAACAAGTTTCTAGGCCTTGAGATGGGATGACATCCCAGAAACTACCAAGGGAAGCCCAGGCATATTCTAACCAAAGAAGAGCAGGGGTAATCATTTTTATTTTGGGTTATTTTCGAATGGGAGGCCGTTCTCTTTCCAGAGAGCAAGCTGGATGGACCCGATTGACAGCCTTGTGAACGGCGCCGTTCTCCTTGTCGCTGAGTCTGATCCAGCCCGTGGGTGCTGGTGGACGGCTCATGGATGTCCCTTCCTGCTGCCAGAGAAGGCGCGAGGGCTCTGGCCCATCCAGAGCCTTAAAATCAGGAGATGTCTGCTTGTCCATCTTTTTCCCTAAAAGACGGGAAAAGTTCCCTAACCCCAAAAAAGCCCCCAAAGGGGGATCAGGCCCTATAAGGTAGGCCTCCGTCACCAAGCCTCTTGCTCCCAAAGTGGGCAGCTAGTTCTGCCCGTCTGTTGGAAGACCACCAGCAGGAGGATGACCATGCGTCGCCCTCCCGGGAGCTGTTCCCCTACAGACCTGCTTTCGATGCCACCTCTCCTGATTCGTAGCCTCTGCCTCCGCGGGATTGTTCAGCCCCAGGGTGAAAACTTAAAAAGAATCAGCCAATTCTGTAAAAATAATAATAAATAAACCCAAGCCAGCCTCTGGCTCCAGGATCCGCAAGTTTCAGACATGAATTTCCGACGCTCGCCCTCAGAAACAGGACGGCTTGAGGTCCGATCCGGCAAACTCCCAGGTTTGCACGGATTCAGTACAGGTCTCGGTGAAGGTTCGGTAGGGGTGATCGGAGGTAGGAATAACCTTCTGGCCCTGGCAGACTGAAACACCCCCCCCAAACACCCTGCAGTGGTTTCTCCTTCTTAGAAAAGCAGGAATGGGAGTTTGTATTCTTCTCTGCTCCCTGATTTCCAGCTGAAGTTCAGTTACATAAAATCCAAGCATCTTTCTCTCTAATTTAGGTCAAACCTGACTGGATTCTTTTTCTTCCCCCTCCTTTTCCTCTCTCTTCTTCACCCCATCCCTTCCTGGCTGCATCTAGCTGGCATTGAAAAGATGCCCGAGGAAAGCAAGCCAGCATTGGGGGGGGGGGGGGGAGGTGTTGTGTATGTGTGTCAAAGAAGGGAAGGAGAGAGGTGTTCTTTGTGACGGGGTGTGTGTGTGTGACTGTGCCATGAATCTGAATCAGATTTTCTTTTTCCTGCACAGCTCAACGTGAGCTTTCCAAAGGGGAATCGACAAAGCAAACGATTCCACTCCCAGAGGAATTAATTTGGGAGGCTGAGGAGAAACTAGCACCACCACCCTGCTTAACAGCATAACTTTGCAAGCAGGGAACGTAGGGTTTACCATCTTGATTAATCATGACATTTTGCAGAAAAGAAAAAGAAAAAAGGGAGGCCACAGAGTTTGAAAGCAGGAAACGCATGGACAGTGATCATGATCAACCTCACAGCAGAGTTTCGCAAGCGGGAGATAATGATCATGATAAATCATACATTTTTGGAAGGGAGGGGGGAAAAGTCCCGGTTTTGCAAGCAACCCATGTAAGGTCATCTCTTCGCTATAAATCATGCACGGTTCTTTAAAAATAAATAATTAAATAAACAAACAAACTCTCTGGCTTGCGCTGTTCATATGGGTTCTGTAACAGCAAAGCCCTCCTCATTTATAGAAACCCTGCACACAAACGGAAATCTCAGCCATATTCTGGTTTCCTGATGCACCGAGTTGGCTTAAAGGCCCTTAGGTTTTGTTCTGATTTAGGAATTAAATGTCTGCTGATGGAAACACGACTGCCTTTCCCATCCACCCCTATCTAAGCGAAGAGTCCTCTATGGGGCCCTGTCCAGGGACTCTGGGTTTCCTGGCCCCCTCGAAAACACACGCATCATCTCCTACCCCCTCGGAAACACCAGCCAACTCTGTGCATCGGGAAACCAGAACGGCTGAGATTTCTCTTTACGCGGCCCTGCGTAAAGAAACGGGTGGACATCACTTTGAAAGTCATGGTATCCCTTGTAACTTTTTTCCCTTCCAAACGCTGCGTGAAGCTCGCCAAAAGACTGTCCAGAATTTAAAAAACAACAACCCAAGCAGGACATGAGGGTATAAAATCAGGTTTATCTCCTTCCCCCTCTGTTAATTCGGGGAAAACCTGGCCTGGTAAGAATCTCAAAACCTTGGCCCTTTCCTCGATGTCTTTTTTCATTTGCCTCTGTAAATACAGATTTCCGAATGCCTGGCTTTTGCGATCCCCACGAGTTGAGCATTTGCTGGAGGCTCGGTTTGGGCCGTGAATGGGTCAAGGGGGTTCCTCTCTCCTCCACCCCAACCCTCATTTCGCCTCCTGGAGAAGAGCAGGCAGATGTGGCAGGAGGCCTCCCTCGGTCCACCAGTTCAGCCCTGATTCTTAATTTTTTTGGGGGGGGGGATGTCTTGAGATCCAGGCTACCATTTAGCCATCTGTTTCCACCCACCCACTGACCCAGGTCATCGTTCATCCCGGCCGGCCCTTCCTACCTCGCAAGGAGGGAAGGTGGGCGTCAGGGGGCTTATGCAACCCAGTTCCTTTCTTGCTTGACAACCATGAGGGCCGTTACACAACCCGCACTCGGTGCTCCGAAGTGGTCCATCTGTGGTACCCAGCACTCTGGTTGCTATGGTTACCAGCATCTCTCCCTATCTCTCTCTCTCTTTCTCCTTCTTGGTTTGCCTTTTCACACTAAGGTCCCCCGCAGTTCGCAGGGTTTAATTGCATTTCCTGCTCTGTTGAGGAGAGATGCTCTTGACATGCATGGGGGGGGGTCAGTTGAAGAGGCCGCAACCAGAAGCAGGTTTTGCCTGCTTTCTCCAGCCCCTTTCCTGACCTCTGGCTTGCTAGCACAGACTCTTGAGGGGGCTCGGAGGCATAAAAACTAGGAGGTGGGGGGGGCAGCAGCTCACCCCTTATGCTCCTTTAAAAAGAAATTTGATAAATTCATTGCTGAGAAGGAGGGAGACCAGAAAGCAGCCCAGGGAAAGACTGAAGCTCCCTGCAAGGCTTCTCCCCTCTCCCCACCCCCCCATAGCATCCTCCCTCATGGCTGGGAAATCAGAAGAGCTGGGCCAGTAAAGCAGTTGAGTGGGCAACCTCTTTGAGCCCTTGGCTAGCACGCACTGTTCACATAAGGGCAATGTTTGTGGGGGGGGGGTGTTAGCTTCGTCTCCTCCTTCCCGGCTCCTCCTCCTAGTGCCGCACTCTTGCCTGATAACACGGACTCTAATCAGGATAAACTGCCCGTTAATTTAATAAGAGCCTCTCCATCAAGTCTGGCCAAGTCTCCCTTTTGACTGGGAGGGGAGAAGGCGGTGGCACAGCCTGGGCCTTCTATCACTGGGGAGAACTGGCCAGCATCTGGCACCACATTTCCCCGCTTAGGGGGTTTTCTTTTTTCCTCTGACCGCAGACACAGGGTGGATTTGGAGCAGGATGGGGAGGAGAAGAGTCAAACACTCTAAGCAGCCGTGCGGGGAAGACCTTCGGACCGACCGGACGAGGTCTCCAAACCCCACCCGCCCTAACCAGGTGGATCACACGCTTCTGCACGCTCAGAGGGTCACCCAGTGGCTGCCTTTTTAATGGACGCTTCCCCGCCTGAGCCGTTATTCCACCTGTGGGTTCAGTTTTGTTAAGACTTTGTAGGCCCCAATTTCTAAAAAAAAAAACCCCATCCTTCTCCCCCAACCACACCCCAAAAGGTGCCGTGACAGCTGGAAGTGAGCCACATGGCAGGGCCTACCTTGCAAGGACAGTCGTGTGACGGGTTCTCTCCCCAGGAAGGGAGGCCGATGGCTTCTGCTCCTAACGGACCCTCTCGTCTGCTTCTCTCCGGGCCGCAGGAACCGCCGCCATGTTGACCGCCATCGCCGAGGGCTTCCTCTGCTGCCTGCTGGGCAAGACGCCCAACGCAGTGGGCCCCCTGGAGAGCGTCGAGTCCAGCGACGGCTTTAGCTTCGTGGAGGTGAAGCCCGGGCGGGTCCTGCGGGTCAAGCACGTGGCCCCCGCCCGCCCGCCTGCCCCGGCGGAGGAGGAGCCCCGGAAGGCCGCCGGGGCCATCCGCTGCAAGCGCCGGATCACCGTCTACCGCAACGGCCAGATGGTGATCGAGAACCTGGGGGAGGCCGTGCACTCCGACCTCCTCCTCCCCCAGTGCCAGAACGGGGCAGAGCCCCCCGGCCCCGTGGAGGCGGAGGTGGCAGAGGCCCGGCCACCACCCTCAGGCCACCCTCCGGCCCCCGGGGGGCGACGCCGCAAGCGCCGCCCGAAGAAGCAGGTGGAGATCGACTGCGCCAAGGAGATCACCAGCTGCAAGGGGAGCCACAGGGACGTGGTCCTCTTCTTCCTCCATGGGGTCGGAGGGTCCCTGGACATCTGGAAGGAGCAGCTGGACTTCTTCGCCAAGCTGGGCTACGAGGTGGTGGCCCCGGACCTGGCCGGCCACGGGGCCAGCTCGGCTCCCCAGATCGCCGCCGCCTACACCTTCTACGCCCTGGCTGAGGACATGCGGGCCATCTTCAAGCGCTACGCTAAGAAGCGCAACATCCTGGTTGGACACTCGTACGGGTGAGGAAGGGGGAACCCTCCACAGGCTTCGGTTGCCAGGTCTAAAGCAGCACTTCCAGGAGAAATGGGTTTGGGGCTCTGGGAGCCGGAAGGCCGAGCAGGAAGGGTGCTTCCTTCCTTCCATCCTCAGGAAGTGAGGTGGGGAAAGGGCAGCCCAGAAGGGGCCACCAGCCAACCCCCGAGGCCTGGCTGGAAACCAGAGAGGGTCTCCTCTCTGCCCCCTCCAAGTCTCAAGGAGGAGTGGTGTTGCAATCAAACGGGGGGGGGGCAGAGTCACTCGACAAAAATATCCCCTTCTCAAACGGAAAGCTGACAGAAACAGAGCTAGGGCTACCCCATGCGGATCCCCCCCCCCAATGATTTTTGCTCATTTTCAAGGGCTGGGCGCGAGAGCGTCCAGAGGGGTCCTGGCTGGGAGCGGCTGTTTGGTCCTTTCCCCATCCCACCGTCCAGCCTGCCCCTTTTCGTCCTCCTCCCTTTTTTCTTTCTTAATTGGCCTGCTTCTTTCCCCTCCTTCTTCCGTGCAGGGTCTCCTTCTGCACTTTCCTGGCTCACGAGTATCCGGATCTCGTCCACAAGGTCATCATGATCAACGGGGGAGGCCCGACGGCCCTGGAGCCCAGCCTGTGCTCCATCTTCAACATGCCCACCTGCGTCCTGCGATGCCTCTCGCCCTGTCTGGCCTGGAGCTTCCTGAAGTAAGTGCCCGGCCACCCCACAAGGAAAGGTGGGGAGGACTCCCTGATTCTTAGGGGTGTCCCCGCCCCCCCTTTGGAGAGCAACAAGATGCCATTCTTTAGAGCGCAACTTCCAAGGGCACTAAAAAATATTCCGTGCACGTTAAGTACGGTGTTGATCCACTCCCACTATGTCAAACCATGAAAGGCTGAGAATAATGCTCTTCAAGGCATTTGAGGGTTGTTCAATTTGGGGGGGGGGGGAGCAGAGCTGTGGGGCTGCCAAAGGACTCTTTAAAAAAAAGATCTCCGCTCTCACGAGCCATGCCAGACCAGATGCCGGTCCCGATTCAGAATTCCAAAACTTCTCTTTCTGCTCCTGCCCATCCTCCCTCGCAGGGCCGGCTTCGCCCGGCAAGGCGCCAAGGAGAAGCAGCTGCTGAAGGAGGGAAATGCGTTCAATGTCTCGTCCTTCGTCCTGAGAGCCATGATGGGGGGCCAGTACTGGCCCGAAGGGGACGAGGTCTACCACGCCGAGCTGACGGTGCCCGTGCTACTGGTGCATGGGATGCATGACAAATTCGTCCCTGTGGAGGAGGACCAGCGGATGGCGGAGGTAGGGCTTAGGGAACGGGTGACCCTCAGAACCCAACAGGAGCGTTTCCTTTTTGGCTTTGGAGGGAGTGGTCCGAGAGATGATGTTAAAAAAAAAGTCGCTCCATCCACTAACGGTGGAAAAAAACCCAAACTATGCTCTTCAATGCACTTGAGCGCTGTTCAATTAACTCTCAGAACGAGATAAGGAGCATTACTGCCAGAAGCATCTGATCTTGAAACTGGGATTTTTGAAGGCCACGATCCAAAAAGGATGATATTTTGGGGAGGGAGGGAGCGTAGGGAAAGGAGAGGCTTTTGAACCCAGCACTCTGTTTCCCATCCCCAGATCCTGCTGATCGCGTTCCTGAAGGTGATCGACGAAGGCAGCCACATGGTGATGCTAGAGTGCCCGGAGACGGTGAACACACTCCTCCACGAGTTCCTGCTCTGGGAGCCTGAAGCCAACCTGGCCGGGGAGGTGCCCGAAGCGGAGAAGAAATAAAGCAAGAAAGTCCCAAACGAGCAAGTGAATGAACGAGAGGCCTGCTTGCATCGCGGCTTGCGCAGGAGGCCGGATGGCCGGGTTTGGTGCCTGTGGCCGACGGCAGAGGGCCCGCCCGCCTGGGGCAGGAGCCCACCTTGCTTGGGGGGGGGGGAGAAGGCTCCATTTCTCTCCAGATGGAAGCAGGAGGATGAGCAGGTCTGGCAGATGGCCATCCTGGGAGAGGAACCAAGCAAATGCTCAGACCCAATGAGAGGAGGAGGAAGAAGAAGAAGAAAGAGCAGCCCCCCCTTCCAAGGGTGAATTTTCCGCTGGCGCATCCTCCTTCATTTCTCACTTCTGGCCTCTGGCAGGCCGCCCAGAGATGCGTGAAGCCTGGCCTTTGGCTCGGCCCCTCCTTATAGGACTTGTGGCCATTTATGGAACAGCCACGGCAGGGTTTGAGACGTACCTGTTCCTTGAAGGGGGTGAGGCAGTGGCCTCATCTCTGTTTGGAGGGGGTGTCCCCGAGCCAGCCTCGGGCATTGCTTGGATGTAATTTCAAACTGACCCACCAAGCGGACGTGGGAGGGTGAGGGGAAGCCCCGGGGAAAGCGCTGGAGGGCCTGTTCCTCAAAAACACAGGTCACCTCCTTCAAGGACACAGGGAGCCACTCTCCGGAGGGGTCCGGCTGGGAAGGAGGCTGATGGATGGAGACGACACCTCAGAGACCACGGACGACCAAACTCGGGGGCCAGAAACCCGTCAGGTTGAATCCACCCCTCCGGTGCGGAACCCACTCTGCTGCTGTTCGGGGTGCCCCCCCCCCGTCTCGAGACCACTGGGTTTTCTGACCCCAGGGCTCCCTTCCAGGTTGCCGAACAGAGGGGTGGGCGGGGGGGTTTCCTCTGGCAGGATCCGCTCCTTCGTCTCCTCCACAGATATTCTGCTCCCAGAATGACTTCTCAGAAGTAATACATTCCCCAAATCTATCTTTCCTTCTTTCCTTCCTTCTATCCATCATAACGTCCTTCCTTCTATCCTTCTATCCATCATCAGGTCCTTCCTTTCATCCATCATCAGCTCCCTCTTTCCTTCTTTCCTTCTATCCCTCATCAATTCCTTCCTTCTATTCATCATCAGCTCCTTCCTTCATATCTCCCTCGGGGTGTGAGATTCTGGAGCGACTGCCTAAACTAAAGGGAGGAAAGCAACGCTCAAAGCTCTAAGGTCATTTCTTTTGCAGCTTGTAAATAAATTCTGAAAATAACGGCACCCCACCCAAGGGAGGGGAGCCGTGTAAATGTGCCACCACTTCTCATCTCTGGCCCTGGGACAGGGAGACAGCGCCCTGCACTGCAACCCCGCTGCTAGACTGTTAGCATCTCAGCCTCTCCTTCCTCTGCACCAGATCGCCAGACAACCTCCTCCTCCTGCCTTCCTGGCCGTGTGGCAAAATGAGCCACCTCTTGAGCAGAAAGGTGCAGTATAAATATTTTAAACAAATGACAAAAATTAAACAAGATTCAACTCAGCACCAAGGGGGAAGGGGAGATATTTCTACATCACAAACGTACTGTGTGTCTCTTGCTGTCTCAGACAGATATGGACCGGATGGAAGCTGCTTTCCTAAAAACACCCAGAGGGCACCAGATGATGGGGAGGTGGCACCAAAGGGTCTGATCCTGCACTAAATGCAGCACAGCCATTTGCGAACCTCAGAGTTTCTCACCTACACCAGAAACAGGAGTCATGGCCAGGACCTTACTGCTTAGAAATGGAGAGCAGGGGGAAAGGATTTAAATGCCATCTGAAGGAGAATTGTGAGAGTCCATGCTTTCTCCACCCACCTTAACGTTTGGTGGAAGAAAGGTCTCTCTAAAATTCAGACCGATAATAATAATAAAGCCCTATCCTATATATAAGGCACGGAACACTCAACGGAAGGGTAACAGTGTCGTCATTCTAGCTTAATCATGGTAAAAAACTTGGGCGTCTTTGGGTATCTTGTATAAAACCAGCCTCGATCTCACCTTACAAAACAGGCCAGCCGTCCTATTTTGCTGAAGTTTCAAAAAATAAAAAAATGCAGAAAACACACACAAAACCCTGGCTGGCTGAACTGTTTCAGAAGCGAAGCCTCACAGCTTCAATTTCAGAAGGGAAATCAAACCAAACAGATTTAAAGAGAAAAAAATATGCCTGCAACCGGGACATTTCTGATGTGCAAAGCCATTATTATTTTTAAAATCTATTGAGCGGTTGGCTGGATGGGAGAGGTTCATAATACGTACAGGGCTTCGTTGCCTATCCAGACCCAAGCTGTGTGGTTTTTTATATATATATAATAGATTGCTCAAATAAGACTTCTTTGTCTGGTGCAAAAGGGCCATGGCAGAACAGTAACGAGACCAGCAGAATCAGTGTTACTCCAAATAATAATAACACTAATTCCATTTCCTTCAAAGACACTCATGGTTTCCACCCTGAACACATGCGATCTCTCCCGCTTCAAAAACAAGGCTGAGCCTGATTAATGACGGGAATGGAATGACCCACAGCTCTAAATTCAAAATTAAAACCCGCATCCCCTGCCTTCCACCCTAATCCAGCTAAAGAATATTTCCAGCAAAGTGTACGGTAGCCATTCTCTAGTAGGGCCCTCCAGATGTGTTACTACCGACCTCCATCATGCCCGGACAGCATGATGGGTGCTGTAATTCAATGCCTCCTTTCTATCAAACAGGGAGAGAAAAGGCAGGCAGAATTCACAGCTGCAGGGTTCACGCCGAACCCTTAAGGGTGTCTTCATGAGACACACACTCTGCTCGTATTTTTCTGCCAAAAATGGGCACAGAACAGGTGAACAGCAGGTTCCGCTGCCAACAGAGAGCAATTTGCATTTTAAACTGTATTCTTAGAGTAACTGTTAACTATCTTAAAAATCATACCGCGTGCAGCGTTCTCTGGAGTTTGTCACAGCGAATTCTCAAAACCCTGCGCTGGCCGAGGAAACCGGACTGTTACGACTATCTTGTTCCACTGGAAATACTCAAATAATTAAAGGAAAAAAGATTATATTCTCATGTAATGTTATCAGTTTTCTTTACTATCCACCTCACAAAGGGATCCGTCCAGGCTGGCTTTCAGAGGGGGAGCCTCGGAGGAAAGAGGGGAAAATGACATTACCCCCCCCATGGTCAAAATAAAGCCTCCACGTGCAGATACAGTGTATCTCTTCAAGCACCAGCTGCTAAGAAGCAAAGGAGGACCTGGCTGGAACGGTGCCTCTGGGACCCCCATAAGAAAGAATTCAGCATCCCACTCCTCATTTAATAGCCCCCTTCTCAGTATATAGCCTTTTCAAAGGCTGAATTTACACCCCCAAGAGCTTTTACACTTAATCTGCACCACCACCAGCAGCTTGAGTGACCACTTTTTCAGCTAACAAGAATGAGGTGAGATGACAGAAGCGTACTGCTGCAGGAAGCCTCGGCCACTGTCGGATCTCCCCACCCCTGCTGAAGGCAAGGAAACCTTTCATACATTTATTTATTTGTTCAGCACATCCTTATAACCCAGTGTGCTAGGAACATTGCAGCACAGAACGGTACAGCTGCTTCCTAATAAAATTGGTCCGGACTGATAAAACCAAAGTGAAATTCTGGAGGGAGAAATCTCCTTTTTTTAGGGGGGGGGGAAGAGAGAGAGAGAGACAGACTGTTTTAGAAAGCCACCCCCGGAAGGCCACTGATGCTTTTGACACCCTAGCTTCCCCTCTTCCAAAACAGAGGAATTAAAAACCTGAGCGCTGTGGCTTTGACCAACAAGCCTCGGTTTTAAAAAAAAGGCAGAGTGAAGAGCCTCTGGTGGATCTGAACAGACTCATTTAATTTTGCCAATCCCTGATGAACCTGGAGAAGAACCGAACGGAAAAGTATAAAAACATTTTTTTTAAAAAATACAAACACATTCATTACACCATTAAAAACAAAAAACCCCACCCATTTCTGCTACCACATATAAAACTGTTCTCGAGAACGGCTCCTGCACGAGAAAGTGCGGAAGATTCCGTTTAAGGAGAAAGAGAGAGACACGATTTTGCAAGCTTCCGGTTGGAATTCTTTTCCCCCGAAAGTTCGACAGCTACTAAACAACCCTCGAAAACGCAGCAAAGGGTGTCTGGCATCTCTCGCCAGCTCAGCACAACACAAGAGGGACCCCCGGCTGTTCCTCTTTCAAAGAACTCTTATGCTGACACATACACTGTGGTCTTTCCCTCGAAGTTGTGATTCACTGTGTCTTTTGCAACACACATGATGAGGACATCCAACGTTGCGCCTTCCTGACTGCCCCCATTCCCCTCAGGGACCACAGCCAGGAATATTTTCTAAACACTGATTTTTTTTTTCTCCAGGCCTTGGCACCAGGAGTCCAGTGGCAGATTGTTCCACGTGCCAAACCAATACCCACCCTTGTTCAGACCATCCTTCTGATGGAAGGGGAGAAAATCCCACATCACAGAAAACACCAAAACTACACAACCAAGGCTTGTCTTGATGGACTCAACACAGTGTGCGTGTCAGGGTGGGTGGGGGGTGGGAGAGAATCTCATCGATTCACAGGATCTGATGCCAGTCACGCCAAGCCCCGAGTGGGATGGCAGCCTCGAAGGAGAGATCATCCACAGAGCCCCTCGATCACGGGCCCGTTCGGATGTCCGCCGGGCGCAGCTGCCGCTCCCCCTCGGCCAAAAAGATCTGCATCGCCCGGTGCAGCAGGTGGACACCGAGGCAACGTCGCCTCTTCATGGGCCAGCCAGCCACGACACCGTAGTAATTCCCTTTCTTCTGATTCGTCAGCATCCTCAGCCCTGGGGGGGGGGAGGGAAAGAGGGGAGAATTAAAAGCCTCTCTGTTCAAGGTGATGGGCTCAGGGGCCGGAGAGGAGCGAGCCACTGGCAGCCGACCTCAGACCAACCAGATGGCTGTCCTACCACCTCTTGGTCTTCTCTAACACACCCTATTTTCTCAGAGGTCGTGATTTCTACACCCTCTGCTCTATCGGATGGCTTCCTCCAGACCAGTGCCAGGTGGTCCGCAGCCTTCTTAAACTGGGGCTCCCGAAGCCAGACCCAGAGGCCCAGGGTCCTGTGACAGCTTGGGACCAGAGACACAGCCCCCAAGGGCTCATGTCGCTTGCGTTCATCCATGACTTTGTCCTTTGCCCTACGGACGGGCCTTGCTGAAATCTGGCTGGAACGCCCGGAAGTCTGTGGGCGGGAGGAAGAGAGACGGAGAAGCCTTCCCCCTTCAGGCTGGCCTTACCGATGGCGTCAACCATGCAGGCCTCCCTGGTGTAGGCTTCCACTGGGATGACGTTCTGGAAGCAGTGCATGGAGACCACCCCTTGCGCACTGGCCCAGATCTCCAGAATGTGCCGGACTTTGGAACACACCTGCGGGAGATGAGAGGGGAGTGAGTAAAAAGGGGCAACCTTGGAGAGAGAGAGAGAGAGAGAAATGGCTTCACAGCCTCCGTACTCGTTTCTCTTGGCTTTTCCCTTTGTAGTGATTCAAGGCTTCGTAGAGGTGGCTGTAAGGCCGGGAACGTTTTCCCTTCCCAACGTAGAAGATGGCGCTGACGAAGGTCCGAAAACATTCCGCCTGGCTGAGAAACTGGGAGCGGAAGGGCAGGTTCTGGGTCACCCTGTCCAAAAAGAAAGAAAGAAAAGAAAAATATTAATATATGGAAGGCCAAGGAGACAACCAGGCAAGGAAGGGGAAAAAGGAAGGGTCTGGGACAGTCAGAGGAGGAGGAATTCTGCAGAAGGGCTTTGCCCGCCTCAATGCGGGGTGTGTGTCTGCATCTCACACCAGCACCCTTCTCCGGCTCCTAAGAGATGCCCCATCTTTAGGCTTCCCTACCTGGGGTCCAGCAACAGGTAGTTGAAGCTGGATTTCAACAGCCCTTCCCTCCACTTCTTGCTTTTGTCCGGCTGGTCAAACTGTCCGGCCAGAGCCATCTCATCCCTTTTGCCGTCAGGGATCTGGTAGGTCTCTAGAGCGGACGAAAGCTCTGGGCTGTAGCCTAAGTGTGGGGAAAAGAAAGCAAGAACGAACATGCCAAGCTCCACCCTTGAGAAGACACTCAGAGGGGGACCACGCGGCTGAGAAAAAGGTCTGTGGACTGGGCGTGTGTCTGCATTTATATTAAAACAGGCCTGAGTTCCCCATTTTTGTAAATCTGAACTTTGTTACTCAGCTAACCTCTGTGTTTAGGGGTCCTGAGTGGTGGTGGGAGAGCGGTGTCCCTTCGCAAGCGGGCTGCCTAGTGAAATCAAAAAGCCGAAGTAAACCACAGCCTCGGAGGAGAGTCCTGTAGGCTGACCGAGCCGATGCCCTGCTCAATGCCGGAGTCCGAGAGTTCATCTACCTGCTACGGGGACCCGGATCCACTGCTGAGCTTTACTCTTACAAGTACACTGTTCCTCTCAAAGTTAATTTTTTGTAAACCATTTGTTTTCCTGTGATTTAAGCCTGGTTACAGTCCCCCCTCCCCTTCCAGGTCACCAACCCACCTGAAGTGGCTTTCCGGGCCTTCGTCTTTGGGTCGCTCATCAGCTTCTCCAGCAGCTGCACGTAAAGCTTTCTCGTGAGCCCGGTCACAGGCCCCGGGTTGACGCCGAGGTCCCGCAGCTTGCGGACCAGAGCCTCGTCCGAAAGGCGGCCGGCCTCAGAGGCGGCTCGTGGGGGACTCGACCCTTGGCGGGCTGGTCTCGCCGCCTGGCCTATGTAGGCCCGCCAGTCATAAATGATGGTGTCTTCTGAGCCAGCAGTGGTATCGGCCAGGGAATCGTCCATGCAAGGGACGTGTCGCTCAACGAGGGAGTGTCCTTGGTCGTCGTCTACGTACAAGTACTCCACCGGCTTGGCAGCACTCATGTGGATGGGCCGCCCGCCTGGGGACAGAGGGACTGCCTGAACGACAGGGCTCCGCCTGCTGGGCTGACCGGTGGACGCCGCTGGCAGGCAAGGCAACCCTCCAGCAGACAGCCTGCTGAAACTCACCCTCGAAGGTCTGGGCGGCCCCTTGGTTTTACCCCCTCGGACTGCCGGCCACTCAGGATCTGTCCAAGAAGGGGCGGCAGCTACCCTTTCCAGAGAGGTGCAACCCTCCTCTCTGCTCAGAGGCGACAGCTCCTTTTCCTCTGCAGGAGACTTCGGGTCCGAATCTGTCAGCAGAGCTGGGCTGGCAAGGAGGAGACCGGAGGGGCCCGATCCTGGCCGAGGGCTGCTGGGGCTGGCGAAGACGAATGGCGCATTTTTCCGCTCACCCATCTCTTTTCCTGGAGGGTCAGTTGCGTTTAGGACAGTGGCCCCACATGGCGCTTGGCCGGTGCTCAGAGCTTTCGCCTCGGGGCTCCTCACCCGCGGTGGACGCCTCGGCATCTCCAGGGTCTCCTCGAAGAGAGAGGAAGAGCCACTGCTGTCCAGTGTGGCCAATGTGGTTGTCTGGACCGTGACGTGGCAGGGACCGCTGTTCGACTGGACCAGGGGTGAGTGGCGGATTTTGGTTGCCAGCATCATCGCCCGCAACTTGGCCTCCAGGCTGGAGGGCTCTTCTCCCGCATCGCTTACTGGCTGATCTAAGACGGGTATGGTAGGTCCTGCGTCCTCACTCGGTCCGGGCAAGACGGTACTCCCGCAACTGGGGGAAGCGTTTGTGTCTCCAGACGGCCTCTGGATGAGCCCTGTGTCCTGAGCCCACAGAGTCTTCTCCAACACGATCTGGGTGCTCATGGAGACATCACCTGACTCGGCCTCTCCCTTCTCCTCCTCACCCAAGGCTGCCCACCCGTCGGGCACTGTCCTTCTCCCATCTTCCCCTCGTGGTTTCTCAGCAGCGACTCCCTCGCCTCTTGGCAAAGGAGGACCTTCTGGAAGGTCCTCGCTCTCAGCTTGCAGTGTTGTGCGATCCTGAAATGGCCTTGTGTTCAGGTCCCCATTTCCCTCCTTTTGTGAAGCAGACCGTGAGTGTGCCTTGTCTTGAGAGAGGGGGGAGGGACCCCCCTCGCTCACCCTTCCCTGGGACCGAGAATCTAGGGACTCCTTCTCAGGGTTTGGCCCAGAAGATGCTTCTCTATCACAGGTGCCTCTCTGCAAGGGCCCCACGTCTTCAGATTCATCGAGAGAGACCCAAAGAGGGGGCGACGCTGCTGCTTCACAACACAAACCACGGCACAATAGCCCTAGCAAAGGGGTGCCGGAACAGTCTGCCAAACGGGCAAAGCTGGCTTTCTGCTCCCCGGATTTGTGAGCCTGGTTGTAGCTGGAAGTATCTGTGCCGCTCATGTGACACTCGCTGTGGCAGGAAGCGTACAGACTGAGGCCACCTCCATCCGAGCCCCGGCTACATGGATCCCCTGCCTCAGAGCACCCACCCTGCTCTCTGCCAGGCTGAAACGCTGGAGCAACCAGAGTCTTCTCCAGGTCGGACACAGGTACGGGGTTGGCCCGGGAGAAGAGGTAGACGTGGTCAGGAGAGGTGACATCCAGCCCCTCCTGGTGACCGAGCTTGACCACAAGATCTGGGTCAAGGAAACTGCTGTACTGCGTCAGGTTGAGGGTGGCATCGGCGTCCCGCCTCTCAGAATCAGTTTTGCATTCAGGGTCCTCCGTGCAAGCCAGAGGGAGCTTGGGGATCTCCTGGGATCCGGGAGCGCTTGGGATTTCAGGGTTCGCTCCAGGTGGACAAGACTCAGAGCGGCTCAAGGTGGCTTGGAGAGGGACGCCACTGGGATCTGGGGATAAACCACCTTGTTCATCTATAGAGTTTTCTACAGAGCAAGAGCGTCTTGTCTCAACAGATGCCTCCTCCACTCTGCGCGCTGGTAGCTTGGTGCCCTGGACCGCGTTTCCCACAGAACCCTCCGAAGCTTGCTTCCCCACGGAGGAAACGGGAGGGTCTCTCGGAGGTGCCAAGTGAGGGGGGAGGCCCCCCGGCTCATGCCAGGTCATGTCTTGCCAGGAACACTCGGTCAGAAAAGACGAAAGGGGCCAGTCCTCCAAGGAAGCAGGTTTATCCAGGCCATTCTCTGAGGTGCCCCCCCTCTCAGATGTGGCAGCAATGGAGGGAAAGAAACAGCTCTGCGGTCCGAGGGGGTGAACCATCTCGCGCTCTGGGGTTCTGCCAAACGGGACAGGAGAAGGTCCGTAAAACTCCGAAGCCCCTCCAGCCTCCCACGTGTCTTCAGTCACCGTGGAGAGAAAGCTTTCTGCTCTTCGCTGGGCTGAACAAAAGACAAAACAGAAGGGCAGGGGAGAGGTAATTAAAACCAGTGGCAAAGGTAGGCAGAGGGTTTCACAGCTTTGGGGTCCTGTTTTTTTCCTGTGGGAGGGCACACCTCCTTCAGAACTCTTACACATCCAGCTGCTCGGTTCTTCCTCCATTTCTGCCAGGATGCCACACAGCGTCTGGACACACGCCTCGTTCCTGTGCTTCTGAGCCAGATCGAGAACCGTGTTCCCTTCCTGAGAGACAAAGACAGAAGAGAAAGGACCGGGAGTCCCACAACAATCCTCCTCCAAAACCTACTATCAGGGATGCGGTATCCGCCGATTCCATCACAAGGAATCTCAGCCTGTTGTACAAAAGTGCCACCTTGTGTTTTGAGATGGTAACTTTGAGAATCTGCCGGGGAGCCAAAAAACCCCCAAGAAAACAACAACAACAAGAAACCCCATACAAACCAGTACACCTCTGGCTGGCTTCCAGCGGGTACGAACTCGCTTTCCTCTTCTGCTCATAAACCCCAGAGCCGTAAGCCCAGCTGAGGAAAGAGATCCGGAGCCATCTCACAAAGGCTGCGATCTGTCCTTGGGAAGGGGATCTACTTCCAGAAGGACAAGAAGGAGCCTGGAGCTAACTCAGAGGCGCTCAGTCCACCTCGCAGGCTCACATCCCCAACTCCCCCGAACGCGCAAGAGAAAAAGCAGCCTATAAAACGAGGAGGAAGCTTTTGTGCCGGAGAGCAACTGAACTGATGGAACAGAAGCTCCTTCCTGGGGAAAAGCAGCAGCCAAGGAAAGAAGGGAATGGAGACTTTTCCCCACGGCCCCAGTGCCAATCTCCCAGCAACGCAAACGTTCGGACCCACCTGGTCTTCAAGCCAGGGGTTCCCTCCTTCCATCAACAAGAGCCTTAAGCGGGTGTCGTGACCCCAGGAGGCTGCGACATGCAAGGGGGTGAGACCGTCGACGGACCTGAGAGGCAAAAAGTCAGGGAGGGTGGGGGGAAAAAACACACACACCTTATTCTTCCTCATTCTCTACACGGTTTATGGGCATAAAATACAAACCCACACTTGAAACACAATGTTTCCTGTAACTTCCCAACAGGGAGAAGGTGGACAGTGCCTGATTTGGCTGATTTCCCCTGACCCTTTCAGAAATGCTGGGCCCTGTCTCTTGTCTCTCGGCAGAGCAG
The DNA here is from genome assembly GCF_051106095.1 of Pogona vitticeps. Classification (NCBI taxonomy): domain Eukaryota; kingdom Metazoa; phylum Chordata; class Lepidosauria; order Squamata; family Agamidae; genus Pogona; species Pogona vitticeps. Next base: position 14,509,490 of record NC_135789.1, on the reverse strand, counting down.
CCTGGGAATGATGGGAGTTGTAGTCCCACGCCTCTGAACCGGACTTTTATTTTATCTATTTCTCTATTTGATTATTATTTTATTTATTCAATTGATAAACCGTCCATCTGGCCAAAAGCTACTCTGGGTGGTTTATGGCATAAAACAATAATAGATGTTTTAATAAAGAGACTATTTTAAAAAAAACACTACAGAAATAATCAAATTAAAATACATTCTACAGTAGTTTAAATAACAACTAAAACATTTGAATTGGTGGTAATCTTATGGTATTTCTGCGGTAGAGGGATTTGAGACTGTTTTAGGACAAGAATTAGAAGAGATGCTGCTAAAATGGTAACGCAATATCTTCTGGCAGAAAGGCAGGGTGGAAATGTGTTAAATAAACAAGCAAACAAGTAAATATGGAAACGGAACAAAACAAAGTGTCACACTCTAACAGATAAACATGTTAAATAAATAGGCAAATGAAGCTAAGTAAGTTATTGTAATGTACAAAATTAGAAAATACCTTCTTGAAAGGCAGTGAAAGAGGCAAAGGTGCATCTGGATTAAAAAAGGTCCCTTCCTAGCGCAGTTTCACTTGGAAGGGAGTCTTGCAGCCTGGGAAAATATGCTCTCTCTCTCTCTGTCTATCTCTCTCTCACTCACACACACACACACTTTCAGAAAGAGAACCATCCATTGCCTTACTTGACGTTGGGGTCTCCACCGTACTGGAGGATGCGGGCGAGGCAACGGATCCCGCTCACTTGCTCCGTGCCGGCTGCCAGGTGGATGGCGGCGATCCCCCCGGACAGCACCCGGTTGGGGTCAGCACCCTGCCGGAGGAGGGTTTCCACCATCCTGAGAAAACCAGCAACATCCAAGAAAAAAAGGGGAGCAAAAAGAGAAACTGTTAAAAAAAAGGAAAACAAGCCCAACGAGGCAAGAAAAACAGGCTTCTCAAGACAAATCCTGTTATTTCTGCAGTAGGGACAGTGGAATACAGATCTGACAAGTGGGGATGATGGGAGCTGTGGTTTGTGTGTGTATTACACATGTCTTGCTGTTACTATTTCCCTGGTGCCTTTAAGTTAGCCTTGATACATTCTCGTCATTTCCTGGGCGATGATGACCAGAGATAGACACACACAAAAGACTTATTCGTGGTCCTACAGCTTTCATGTGGTGCATTTCGAGGCTCCAGTCTGTCTATGATCATGTTCAGGTTGGGAAGGGGTTTATCCGTCATCATTTACTGCAATTGTTCCTTCCTCTGTGTATCCGGTTTCTGGCTCTGAGGCTGGACAGACTCTGAGGTCCTTCTAAGGGTAACTGGATATTAGATGTGGCCCTTACCAGATCTGGAGGCAAAAACAACAACAAAAAACCCAAAAACCCAGACTTTTCACAGCAACCGTGTCTCCTGAAGGTTGACTTTCTGTCATGCTGGCTTCGGGGTTTATGCTCTGAAGCTTAGGGATGAGAAATAAAGAGAAATACGTGGGGTACATAACAGAAATGAAAAAGGGGTTCTATATATTTTTCTATCCGTGACGGGTTTTCTCACTCTTCAGATTCTTCCTTTGAAAGAGCGGACATTTTTTCTGCAAGGAGCATTTACAGCTTTAAGCTTCGCTTTCGGATGAGAATTTCTTTGGCAAAATAGAGATTACAAGGAAGTCTGCATTTGAAGTGAAGGAAGCACAAAGGAGGAACCTCAGAAACAGCTATCTTTCCTAGCTGGCACCCCTTTGGTTTGGAAGACTACATCTCCCATCATCCCACTTGCAAGGTATTTTTCAGGGGAGGGGACGGTAACTGCAGACATGTGGAAACTGCACAGCTGGGGAGGGGAGGGTGTGAGTTATGGACAAAACAAATTAACTGCAGAAAAAAACATCCATTCCTAATAATCACTATCAACCTCTTAGAACTGCAATTGCAACATTGCAATTTATTTTGCAAAAAAAATGAGAGAAAAATACTGCAATATAAAAAAGAGGAAGAAAAAATTGCTGCCAAGAGCTTCAGAACACGTGTCTGCAGGCTTTCACACGTGTCACTTACGCGTCTTCCCCGCCCTGCAGTGCCTCGCATAGCTTGGTTTCGAGCTGCAGGGCGCCCGACACCATTTTGCCACGAGAGGGCGCCCGCGGGGACGAAGGAGCACCCCTGCGCATGCTCAGGTGGACCAAGCATGCGCACATCCTTCAGAGCCTCGCGCAGGCGCACTTCCCTCTCCGCGCTCAGAGGCCTTCTCCTCCATCCCCGCGCGGCGAGGGAAGAGGCTCGTGGGGGCCTCAAGCCGCTCCCGCCACGTCGTTCCCCCGCCGCCGCAGCGCCTCGAGGCCGTCGCGGCGGTTCACAGGCGCCTCCGACAGAGAACCACCTCCTCCACTGCCGCCATCTTGTTTCCAACGTTTTAAATCTTCCCTCTCAGGTTCACCGAGACTTCTCATTGGCTGGGAGAGGCGTCAACGTCATTTGCCTGATTGGATGGCTGGACAGTCAGTTAAATAAAGCCCCACCACTTCGCATCGATAGGCTACAGCGGCACAGAGTATGCGCCTCCTACCCCACCCACGCTTTTCATTGGCACCAAAGCGCCCACCACGTGACCATTGATTGGCATTTCAGAGGGACCATCTCCCCTCCCGCAAGAAAAACCTTAGAGGACCGAGTGCTTTTGTCTGCAGTCCAGACTGCGGGGTTTTTTTGGTTGCTCTTCTCACTTGCTTTTTAATAATATTAATGTATCACAGTGATATCTTGATTTTTTTTTGCACCTAATGACTACGTTTTCACTGGCCTGAGACTAAAGATTTACTGAGTGCACTTGTAGCCCGCTTTTTGGACTACACTGATGGATTACAAATTTCCAGGAAATATACAATAAACACAAGGTGTCAAATGTTCACATCTATAGCCCTTCCGTATTTCTGGGGTGGGATGGGCGCAACAGGATTGAGACAGAGCAATCCCACAACGGCTAGATAAGCATGATCAGTTCTGCATATACAGCAGGATTCCCATATCTGCACGGGATATCTGTGGGTCAAGTAATAGCGAAGAGAGTAAGCACTACAACACTCATCAGCCACAGCCGGTATGGCCACGGATGAAGAATTACGGACCTTTCAGCCCCAAACTTTCAGAGACTGCCAGGCGGCCCAACCTTGATGGCAAGTGCAAAGAAGTGGTGATTTCCATCAATTTCAGATGTTTTAAAGGAAAAACGAAGGACTCCGTTAATCACTCAATTCTTTTAATGGGCTGCTACAGAAACGTCTATTATCAATCTTTTACTGTGTCTCCCTGTGACCGCCTGCTAACTCGGAGGTCGGCCACCTCCGGCCTTCCGGGGGGGTCGTGGGAGGACAAGCCCCATCATCCCCTTGCCTGTAACCGCCTGGGGACGATAGGAGCAGCAGCCCAACCATGCCCAGTGGGCCAGGTGTCACCAGAAAACCCTGTCGCCTCTCTCCACAAAAACCTGGTGCCCTTCAGGCAGGCTGAACTCCAACCCCCATCGTCCCCATCAGCAAGGAGGTGGGAGACAGAGCAGCGGCGACATAAGGCCGTGGAGTCAGGTCCCTTCATGGCGCTGCGTAGACGTTGCACAGATGAACGCGAAGAATAAAAATGGCATAGACACCCACTCCCTAAAAAAAAAAATTGACAACCCCAAAAGCATGCACATGACTCCAGGCACGCAGTAGCGACGCCTTCCCAGCTCCGGGGCTGCGCCTTGCTGGACGTGAAAAATAGAAAGCGCGAGAGAGGCCCCGATCCTCCTCCTCTTCCGCCCCGCGTCCTTCCGGCTCGAGCCGGTCAAACGACAGCTTCCATTTCCGGGGGCTCCTCGTCCTCCAGCATGCTGTAAGCGGCATGTGTCTGGAACGGGCGCTGGAGCGGGTGAGCCAGAAGCTTGGCCATGCAGTTGTGCAGCTCCACCGCCGGCCCCGTCAGGGAGACCTCGTATTTATAATTGGTGCCTTTGGTGTCCAGGTTGCTGAAGGCGGCAAAGGTCTCCTGGCAAGGGAAGGAAAGCAGGTCCTGATCTGAGAATGGCGGGGCTGGAGAAAGGGACCCACCAGAGATTGTCCAGGTCCGGCCAAGGAGGTTCAAACTCCCCACCTTGGGCTCTGCAGAGGCCTAAAAGCGCTGAGCAGTCCTGCATGATCCTCCACCACCATCACCACCACCCCCTCTTCAAAATCCCCATTCGCCGACCAGGAAGAAAATCGCCCCCTGGCAGAGCTAAGTCCTCTCTCAAAATAAGGGAACGCAAGGCAAACTTTGCTTGATGTACAAACATAAAAGACCTTTCTAGGGAGGTCCACAAGGAAAGAACGAGGAACAGGGCCTTCTGCGGCAGTGGCCCCTCGCCTTTGGAACAACTTGCCCGTGGAGATCTGCCTGGCTCCCTCTCTGGGTGTTTTCAGGAATAAACTTAAAACCTGGCTATTTGGGCAGGCTTTCCCTCCTGCCATATCTTAATTTCTTATACATTCGCCATCTAGGACCTCTAATATATGTTTTTATTGTTTTTAAATTTGTAAACTGCCCAGAGTAGACCTTGGGTCTAGATGGGCGGGAAAGAAATCCAATAAATAAATAAAATAAATTATTTTTAATCACTTGCGTTCCCACAAGGGGCTCCAGCTCGTGGCCAAACCACCTTCCCCCGCCGCCCAAACCCTATTTAAATCTGGCCCACCTTTTTACATCCCCAGCCATCCTCCTCACGTTTTCCAACAAGTGACTTTTACCTTCCAGCTGCTCTCCTCCTCTTTCTCTTCCATGCCATTGTGGACATAGAGGACGTCGAAGAAGTAATAAGGGCACTGGAGCATTTTCTGGGCGAGAGGAAAACGCTGAGCGTCATATGATGCAAATGCATTTCAATGCTTTCTGACGGCATTTGATTATATGCTTATTTTCTGTTCTGTCAAACTGGTCATTGAATTCTGCTGGGGCTGCCTGTGTCGTCCACTCCCTCTCAAGGGGTCCTCAGCCAGAGGGCTGACATAAACATGAAATTGACTTATTAAATAATGAAAATAATCCAGCAATGAACAGAGACGTTGGCTTGGGATATCCGTGCAATTAAGCGGAGGAGAGTTACGTGTCTTTTTAAAATGTCAGCTAGTTTGGGAAGCAAACCGGCTGCCGGCATTTCCACCCCCCCACCCCACTTCTCATCTTTAGCACCTACAGAACACAGAAGCGGAGAACTGAAGCAGGGGGCCAAATTATGAGCTAAATAAGTGCCCCACTATTGTTATATTATTTTCCTACAGCTGCCAACCCTTCCCACTGAATTCTCCTCCTGTCTAAAAAAAGGGGGGCTAATGGAAGCCTCTATAAACTGGAATATTCCATCTGAATCTCCAAACCTTTGGAAAGTTTGAAAAAAAGGATTAAATTTGCAACATCAAAGGCAGGTCTTGCATTGGCTTCTCGGGGCGGTTTTAGGTTTTTATTTTTGATTGTGTTTTGGAGGGGTGGATAAAGCCTCTGCGGGGGGGGGAAGCAGGAGGTGATAGGAACCGCTGCCTCCTTCCAGTAAAAATAAATGAATGAATAAATAAATAAAGAAGGGTCCACCTTCATCTGATCCGTCACAGCCACGGGGGGCTGGCATCCCGGACGGCTGTAGACCAAGATGGTTCTGACCACGTACGGTGGGGGAATCGTCTGGACGTTTTCTGTGACGGGAAGCTCCGTCCTCTGCTGTCTGTCAGAGAGAGAGAGAGATGAAGCATGTTTATGTCCGTATCCCATCATCAAGTCCGGATGGACCCCCTTTTCCAAAACCATTTGAATACATGGTCTCCTTCCCCACTCAGAGTCTGCACCAGAGCAGACGGAGGGGGGCGTACCCCCTTTTCTAACGAGACGCTTAAAAACACCCAACACAACCTGGTCATGAAAGGGAAAAGCCGGCTTACTTACATAAGATTGAAAAGGCCTTCGAGATCTGAGAGAGAGAGAGGTTAAGACTAACAACACCCGATGCAAATCCTCCCACAGGGTGAGGTGGGGGTTATGATGATGTTTTAATCCCACCCTCTTCCCTCCCAGGTTTCCCAAAACATGCCGGGCAGAAAAAGGAAGAATAACGAGAATCTTAAAAGGGGACAGATGCCGGACCCTCCCAAAGAAGGCGGATATCCTCGCTTCTTTTCAGTTTTCAATCCAGATGTTTAAGGATAAATGCAATTAAATCTGTTTCCCACCTCTGGAGGATTCTCACCAGATCTAAAGGACTGGGTGTCAATTCACGAGAAACGGCCGGAAGGCTTGTTCTCCTCTATAACAATCCCGCCAAAAAGTAAAACCCAAAAGGATACTAAAAGTCTTGCACACCACCGTTTCCAAATCGTACAAACAGCTGCACACTTCTCTCGGGTCGGAGGTGAAGCCTGAAAGCTACAGAAAAAGAAAGAACTGATCAGATTTTCTCGTTATCCTCCTCCCGTTCCATCAGCAGGCTCAGCCTGAACCAGAGCTAGGAAAAGTGACCTCTTTGACTACAATGCTCAGAATCCCCCCCCCCAAAGGCAGATTCTGGGTGACAGGATTCCATTCTCCAGGCCCTGCTGGAGACCGGAAGGCTTCTGAAATGGAGAAGCTGTGGGCCATTCCCTCCTTGAGTCTTTTTAAGGAGAGCCGGGGTGAAAATATTTGAAATAAAGAAATACCCAGGTCACGTCATTGTTCACCACCACCAGTGCAAACTCGTGGCTTTTATCGATTTTGTGTTTAGTCCGGACAAACATCTCAATCATCTTCTGGGAGACGTTTAAGGCGTTGGTTTTAGAGCTTCATGCCGGAAACCAAAATAGGAGAAAAGAAAAATAAGGAAAGGATCAGAGACAAAACACAAGGGTCAATGCAGGTAAATGCCCGGAGTTCGGGAAGCATTTTTCGGGTGCCTGGTGGGGGGGGGAGAAAAAGCTCCCCAGATCCCCCACCTCAAAGAGCCCTCACTGGCTGACACCCAAGACCACCCTCTGCCATCCCAGAAAGATGTTCCCCTCCGTCCCCAGGAAACAAGTAACCAGACGCACCCATTAAAGGACTCCAATTTAGGGTGAGACATTTCCTCCGAGAGATCAAGGCAGATGATCTGGGGACAGAGAAGGGGGGGGGGAGGAGGAAAGACTCAACCTGGACAGGTTTTGCCATTTGCCTCTTGAATAGCCTTCCTTTAAAATGTGTTGCGTCTCTTTTATTTTTCTTAAGATTTGTTTATGGGAAAGTGTTGTTAGCTGCTTTAAGCACTAGACAAACCAAAATATAAATATATCTACTGTCTCTCTCTCTCTATGTATATATGCACATATCTATCTATCTATCTATCTATCTATCTATCTATCTATCTATCTATCTATCTATCTATCTATCTATCTATCTATCTATCTATCTATCTATCTATCTATCTATCTATCTAATTTATTTTGCATTCTATCTATCCATCCATCCATCCATCCATCTATCCCTTCCTTCCATCCATCTATTACTCCCTCCCTCCCATCCATCCATCCATCTCTACACACACAGATCTAAGAATAAACATATTCAAGAATAAAATGCGGAGGAGCCGTCAAGTTAAAGGACAGATCTGACCTCCGGTGCAAACTTGGAAATGAAATGAAATCGTTATTATTGAATAGGATTTAAAGACAAACAAAAAACAAAAAGCTTTTATATGAGAGTGAATTCTCTCCTCCTTGGCCCATATGACCCGCTCCCCCCCCACAGCCTTGCCTTTTCCTAAACCCACACAACAGCCCTCGGAGGTAGGCAGGCCACACAGAGGGACGGTGAAGGGGTCCACCTACCACTTTCTCAGGGCAGTTGACGCGGGGCGTTTTGACCTGGTATTCGGCCGGCGGGGCCGGCCAGCTTTTGCCGTCGGGGCCGGCCGGGGCTGGGGTGCTCGGGGGGCTGTCCCCAGTGCTGGCCGCCTCGCCCTCCCCTTCGCTCCGGCTCCCCACGCTGGCCTGGGCGCTCAGGGCCCGATCCTCAGCGCCCTCCGGGTTGGAGCGGGTCCGCGGGCGCAACTCAGCCGCGCCCCTCTCCTCCTCTTCCTCTGCGGCACTGCTCGGCTCCGAGGTGTCCATCGGGAGGCCCCGATCCAGAGGGAACGCCAGGGCTGCGGAGTCACACGCCGGCTCCTCCTGAGGCGGAAGCACAAAAAAAATCCAAAGTTTTAAAAGGGGCCCGATTCACTTTCCCATTTGAAAAAAAAAACAACATTCTCAAGAGCAGAAAACTCAGAAGGCAGGCCTTTTCCCCAAGTGGAGAAACAACAACCCCCATCATCCCCAGCCAGCGAGGCCCTCCAGGCCGTCTTCAGAACGCTTTAAACCTATTTAAGTTGATGCCCCAACTTTTTCTGGATACAGGGGCGCGAGGCGGCTTACGTAACCTTAAAAAAAAAAACCTGCATTACAACATTGAAAAATGCTGCCACAGTGGATATTTTTAAAGAAATTTTGTAAATTTTATTTTACTAAAATGAATTTTTTAAAGAACATTTTTAAAAAAAAATTTTTTTTTTTTTACTAAAATAAATTACTCTATTACAGTGGATATAAAAAGTCAGAAAAGGCTTCTGTCTTGACCCTCTACCCCGTAGCCCAGACGCAGGAAAAATACAGGAGAGGGTTGCCCCAGGTACTACGAAGCCAGTACTTGCCGGATAGTCCTGCGGCTTCTTTAACGTGGCTGTCGGCCTCTCGGCAGCCTCCCTGACCCACATCCTTCTAGACTTTTCACCGATTTTCCGGGGCCGTCCGGTTCTCGGTAATGTCACGGTTGTGCCGTATTTCCTCCACTTTATGATGACCGTCTTCACGGTGTTCCACGGAATCTCTAATGCTTTGGAAATCCTTTTGTATCCTTCTCCTGACTGATACCTTTTCACTATGCGATCCCTCTGATCCTTTGGGAGCTCTCTGCGGACCATGGCTTCCGTGGTCGGACGTGGCTAAGAAAATGTCAGGAAAAGACCCACTAGCCCAGCTGATCTTTCTTTGGGATTCTTCCAAGGCCCTTTAAAAAGGATGATGGCCGGGGGTCTCCCGGACTCCTTATCATGAGTTTGGATGTGATTCTTTACTGCTGAGCACAGTGACATCCCCAGGGATAAGAGGGTGTGCACACAGATCCAACCATCTTATTTAATTTTTTTTTTAATTTCCCTCCCCCTAAAAGATTTCAACGGAGTTGCACAGTCCATAGGTCTCCTGAAAGGTGAGAAAAGTTCTGAAAAGAATTTGAGCTTTGCCTCATTTTTTAACGTCACAGACACTCGACATTTTAAAGACATTTTTAACTTTTTATATCCACTGTAACCACGGCCCCATCCTGCATTTTTTCCTCATTACAACACCCAGAATAGCTTTTGATGGTAAATCAAAGTGACTTTAAAACAAACTAGTAAGTCGCAGGATTTCACACCCAGTATCTCTGCCTCCTGGAATTTTTTAAAGGAATTATATTTTTTTAAAAATGTAAGGAAATTTGCTAAATTCTATGCTGTACAGTATTTATACATTTTCCTCCCTCTCCCCCCCACCCAAATGGGACGGGCTTTGCAAGAGCTGAGCTGGTCCCTCCAAGTTTACAATTGCAGAATAGCTTCTGTATTGTTTTGGTTGCAAAACATTTAAATCAACAACCCACACAAACACAGTGGGGGGGGGAGTTAAAGGGCCAATCTCGGGGGAGGATGCATGCTTTTAAAGGCAAAAGGAACAACCCAAATGAAATCTGCCCCCTTTCCAACCCTGGTTTCAGGGGGAAAAAAGCCAATTTCCTCCCAATTACTTTGCATGCAAACCCTTCGCCCCTCCAAAAATTTTGCTTTTCTTTTGCAAATTCCTTCCCCCCCCCCTTGATTTGAAAGCCACCTGCAAACGCCAACCTTTGCCTGCAGCGTCCAAATCCAAACGGAAATATGTCGGAGAGGAGGAAATATTCTTTGTTCCACCTCCCGCCCCCCCCACTCCCGGGCTTCTACGCAAAGGATTCTGGGCATTGTAGTTTGCCCGGGTCAGGCTGCAGTGCGGCCGCGCCGCCACTAGAGGGCACGCCAAGCTATCGGAAGACGCAACTCTTAAGGTTCAGTCGGAAAACGTGGGTAACGGGAAATCAGAAAGTAGTTCCGGAAAAGTAACTTTTCAGAGATTTGAAAACATCCCAGCTCTAACCGGCATGCCCAATGGTACAGGGGCTGGGCCAGCTGTAGCCTAGGCTAACTGGGAAGGGGCAGCACACCCCCCCCCCGGTTTTAAAACATTGCATGAGATAAATTCACTCTGCACATGCTCAGTGTCCTCCTTAAAAACTTATTTTAACAGGGAAAGCACTCTGCACATGGTCAAAACCCTGCAGGCTGGCATTAGGGGTTGTTGCTTTGTATTTTTTGAATTGGGAGGTGCTGGTGTTTTTAGTGCACCTGAAGTATTTTGCTTCATCCTTCCAGTGGCAAACGTAGAGTATATCTTTTATTTTTTCCCCCTGCAATTTTTGGGTGGAAGCTGCTCTGAGCTCCCCCCCTTTTTTTTTGGAGGAAGAGAAAACCTGGACAGAAGTCCAGTAAATAAACAAATATGCTCATCTTATTTACTAACTACCCGAAAGAACAAAAAAACCAGCAAGGGAAATAGTTTGGGGTTCCATTTTAAAAAGCCAACCAACCAAAAGAAAAGCCCAGCCTTGGCTCTCTTGCTTGTTATTTCGGAGTTCCCATTCATCGCAGGCCCCGCATTTATTCAAAATTAAAAGCCAGCCAGCCAGAATAAAATCAGCCCACCCGAGCGGCGCATCCCCTTTCCTCTGTCTCTGCCTCCCTTGCTGAGGACAGGAAACATGCGCAGTTCAGTGGGAACTCTGCAAACCAAACAGGAAAAGCTACATGGGCCTCATCCAGCGCTGAAAGGACCTCGGCCGGCACTCGCCTTGCCCGGCTGGGCTGTTTCGAGCCTCCCGGTGGGGCCGCTCTCGGGATAAAGGTCAGGATGGAGAAGGTAAGGTCCCACAAGCCATCCGGCATCGTGGCATCCCGTCCCGGTTTTCTGTCTGATCTTGACGGTGGTATTCCAGCATTTTGTTTCTCGCTCTCCCATTTCTGTTCCGGCTTTCTTTCTCTCACAAGGGCAAAGGGGGTCCTGTCTGGCTCTCTGGCTGCTCACTTTAGCCTCCCAACCACAACCCTGCGAGGTATGCAGGTGGAGAGAGAGAGAGAGAGAGAGACCCCTGCACCCCTTAGTTGCAGGACACGAGTGGGGACTTGATATCCCCTCTCATGCCCTGCTCTGTTGCTCGTTTCTGTTTAAGCATCCATGGAGGAGTGCTGTTTTTATAAGAGGCCTGTGTGGATTCCGGTGGGTTGGGACGGATGACCTCAGAGGTCCCCCTGCCAACTCGAAACAGCCAGATCCCTGGGGGGGGGGGTTGGTTTTTCTGTTCTTGCTGGCCTGACCTGGAAAAAGGACGATGGGTGTTGTAATGAAGCACGTCGGCAGGGTGTTTTGATCAGAGAAAGGTAACCCTTACCAAAAAAGAATCCCAGACTTCATCGGGGACCACCGGTCCCAGCAGGCAGTGCTGACCACTGGTTAGGAGAGGATAATAGGATCTGTGGTCTCCCCCCCCCCCAAAAAAAGGACCTTTACCGACCTCTGAGTTATCTTTATCCTGAGCCACGGAAACAGAGGCCATCAAGAGGAACAAACAAAGTATTGTTTTAATGTGGGGGAAAAACAGGAAGGCGTCCCTCTGGCTCCCACTTCCTTGAAATCCAGAGTGACGGCGGCCGGCACATTAAAGGAGAAAACCTATTGGAAACCGGAACACAATAAAAGACAGAGCTGCCCCCAAAGTTTAAGGAAAGAGCTATTTTTTGGGGGGGGGGAATACAACTCCCAGAATCCCCAAGCCAGCCATGTTGGCCCCAGGGGCGGAGGTTGCTTTAAGGACTACAAGGTCCAAACTCCCCCCCCCCACCGGAGCCTGATTCCTGTCCTTTGGGATTTTAGGAAGGGGCGGACCCCAGGGACAACGGGTCCCTGGAGAAGCCCCCGCCGCTGGAGGAGGGTGCGATCCTGCGCTACGAGGAACGGATCATGGACTTGCTGGTCACCATCGCCCGGCTCCATGGCCGGGCCGAGCACCTGCAGAAAGAAAAAGAGGCCAGGTAAGCACACACACACCCCTCTCGAAGGTACGGGGCCCTGCTTCTCCCCCCTTCGGGTCCTTCCCGCATCTAAGGTCCTGGATCTTTGGCCCTCACCAGCGTGGACTGTGCCAGAGTCTGCAGGTGGGGCGGCCGGAGAGGCTGGAGGGGCAAACCTCTCGAAAATGACCCCGGAGGGAAGAAAACCCGGCTCTCTTTCCTGGCAGGGAGGACGACGAAGTCTCCGATTTTCGCTCCGAATATACGGCCAGCCTTCCCCGGTACTGCTTTTTGCCTTTTCCTAGCCCGGCCGTGATCCTGGCCTCACCACCCCCTCCGGCTTCCCTTGGAGAAAGTAAGAAGGTTTGGTGGGGTGGGGGTCTACCTTTTGGGGCTTGGTCACCAGCAGCTGCCCTTTGTGGGACAAAACCTGGGCACCAAAGGGAGGGGGAAGAGAACTTCTGTTGCAGCATTTACACAGAAGTAGACCTACCACCCTGTTGTTTTAACCTACATCTCCTGACCTGGAGCAAAAAAGCTTTTGAAACGGAGGCAGATCCACCTTATTTGAGCTGCAAGCTTTAAGGGATGGCAATTCCCATAAAGCCGCTGGAGTATTCTGGAAGATGGTAGTGCCAAAAAGGAATAAATCCCCCCCCAAATCTGATTCTCTTCCTTCTCTTGCACTCTAGGGCCCCCAGACCTGTTTCTTGCTGTGCAGGAGGCGGTCACATCCCTCGAGAACACAGTCTTCTCCCATCGGAGCCGCATCCCCAGCATTGAAACTGAGCTAGAGGGATACATCCAGGCGACTGAGGTGGGTCTCAAGCACTGATCCCCCCCCCGACATCTTTAACCAAGAGGAGTGAAAGCCAGAAACGTGTAGATTGCTACTCTGAGGCTCACTTCCTTCCCATTTCCCCTCCCAAAAATTCAGCTGTTCTCCTTGCTCCCTTTTTGCTCAAAACCAGGTCCAGGGTTTTTTGTAACTAAGTTAAGGGTACTTCCTCCTGCTGTATCACTGTATCAGGTTTTTGGCTTTTAAACCTCTTTAAATCACTCTCAGGGCCTGGAAGAAAGTCTGAGGAAGTGCCAACAGGGTGACCATGCACTGTTGACGGGGGAGCTCAATCAGGAATCCAGGATGTCAGGATCTGGGCCGCCAGATTTCCTGGCAGAGGACACGAGCGTCTACGAGAGAGAAATGGCCCTGTATAAAGAGAGGAATGCGACCCTCTGGCTCGACCTGGCCGGCCGGAAGGAGGAGCTGAGGAAGTCGAAAGAGATGCTCCGTGCTTACCAAGAAGAAAGAGACAAGCTTCAGAGGAAGGTAACACCTGGAGGGAAGAGGGGGAAAAATGCCACTGTCATGATCATGATGATAAGGCCTCATGTATTTCTATTTGGGGGCCCCACCATCACCAGCGGGCTCTCAAAGGGATGCGCAGCAATAGCAGAAAGATTAATTAGCCTTACATAAAGCATCATTAAATTAATGGTTATTAAAGATCAGTTTTAATTCTTAAAAAAAAATAATTTTGGAACTGGATCCCAAAGCAATTTTTCTTAAAAAGCATATCGATTTTAACAAGCCCAATCTGCTTGCAAAGCTGGTTTAAATACAAGCCCAAGGGACGGTGAAAAGCCACTTTTAAAGAGATTGAAGGCTTTTGGGGGAAGAAAGAATCGCAGAGGTCCAGGATGCGATGCTTGCTGGAACCTGAGCGGGAGGGGAGTCAGCCTGGCTTTCTCACAGGAAACGAGCTCCAGATGCGAGGGGCTGCCACTGAGAAGGTCCCGCCTCGCGGGTCCACCGGGGAGGGTGGGGCGCCTCAGGGGGCCTCTACCTGGGAGTCTGAATCCGAGGTACAAGGGGGGGAAGGAGAGGGTGGCCTTTCCCCTGGCCCCCCTAGCCGTTTTGTCATCAGCCAGCCTAGGGTCGCTAGTCCTCAGCCTCTGGGCGAGTCCTGTCTCTCTCCCCGCAGATCAAGGAACTCCAAATATCTCTCTCCGAAGTGGAGACGCTCACGGATGGCGCTGGGGAACGAGACCCGGGGGCATTTCGCACCGGCACCCCTGTTCTCCCCCAAAAACCTTCACCGCTGGAGGAGACCCACGGGCCAGATCCTGAGACCCAAATGGAGCAACTCCGGGGGTGAGTCAAGCATGTACGTGCGTGGCTTCACTCCCCCCCCCCCCCGATCTGAATCCTGGCGGATGCTTGGATTGAAAGAAGGCGTCCCAGGGCGCTTCGAAGCCAAGGCAGAATTCAAACCCAAATCCCACTGTCAAATCCTGCAACAACGAGGTCATGCGGACTCTCAGAGTCCATGGGTCTCCTCTTTAATATTAGCATTTTATATTTACTGAATGTTTATCGACAATGAACCCACCCAATGCTATCCAACGCTTACCGAACATCATTTATAGTTTTTTATTCGTGTGGTTTGTTGGAACGGTTTTTGTGCGAGCCGATTCGAGACTGAAATCGGGAAGGAAATGAAAGCACAGGGATTCTTATTCGGATCGGATGGGGCCCCTAAGCTCTGCCCTCCCGGTCCCCAGGTCCATCGGGGCTCTGCAGAGCCTCAACCAGCTCCTCTCGGCGGCCTTGCAGGAGTCCAAGAGCGACACGGAGCAACTGAGCATGCTTCTGGGCCGCCAGGAGTCCGACCACACCGCCCTGCGCTTGGCCGCACACTACAGGTGAGGGCAGGCACGCGGGTGAGTCTGGATCACCGGGGGGGGGGGGAAATCAGGGCCCACCTTTAAGTTTCCAGGGTGCTGATAAGGTTCCCTTAAGCATTTCGTTCACTCTCTCTAAACGAGGCTTCTATTTCAGACTACAAATCCCCTCACGCAAGATGGGAGTTGTAGTTCCCTCCTTGCAAAAAATTCCCCAGGCACCTGCCGCTCCCGAGGCCGGGGTCTTGTGCCGGCGGAGAAGTCCGACTGTTTCCTTTTTCTCTCCCTTGCTCGCTCGCTCGCTGACGTCGCCCAGCGCCTGCTGCTTGGAAGCCTATGAGGAGCTCTGGGGGCTGACACTGGCAGAGCGGGGCCTTTCCACGCTGAGGGCAGGGGAGGAAGGAGAGCTGCTCCATGCAGGTGGGTCTGCGTCGGATCTCCAACGCTGCCACTCCCGGCCCGTGACCTCTCCAGCGGTGGTCCTGGAGGAAGCCAGGGTGGCGGGAGGCTGGCCTGACCTCTGATTCATGGCCGCCGTGGGGGTGGTGTGTCAGGCGCTGGAAATCAGCCCATGGCAGCCCCTTCCTTTCTTGGGAGACACAGTGCCAAGGCGGGCACCGGCGCCGTGCTTCGAAGTCCTGTTTGAGCGGATGATCTGTGTCTTTGCTTTAGGGGCATCTGGGCCCCCCTGCCAGGAGACGAAGTCAGCAGCGATGGACAGAGCCTGCCGGGCCTTGCCTGGTGGCCCCACCCATAAGGAGGAGCTGTTGGGTGCAGGAGGGGTCCGCGCCGAGGAGAGGTACGAAACGGAGAGCACTGGCTCCCGTCCGAATGTGACCACCACTCCCGCATTCCCTTCCAGATGTGCTCAAAAGCTTTAGGCAGGATCCTTAAAATTCAGGGCAAAACCCAGAGCTGAACCCTTATAGGGTTAAAAAGGACCCAAGGCTCTGACTCAGGACAAGAGAGCTTGTAATCCTCAAGAGATCTTGGTACAAGGACCTTGGCGACGACTGGCTCACCCACGCCGAGGCCTTGTGCGCCAACGCACACAAGATTCTGGCCAAACTAGTTGCCCATCCAGGATCAGAGAAATCATGCTCTTTTATTCCATCTTTTTGGCACACACACAATCACACACCCTTCTTATTTTAGGGGCCCGGGGACAGCAGAGAAGCAGGATACTCTGCGTGGCTACATCCAGCGACTCCGGACAGAGCAGGCCGCCCTGAAGCTGCCCGCCCCGCCCCGGCCTCCCGCCCCGGCCTCCGTGGCCGCCAGAATCCGCACGGCCATCGGGGCCAAGGTCGTGGCGGTCCAGAGGGCATCGAGAGGCACCCTTCCTGCCGCAGCCAGGACCCAGACAGGGCCTCAGCGGCTGCAGGAGCTGCAGGCCACCAGGGTGAGTCAGCGGGCGAGCTGGAGGGTGGCCAGACCCCATTCTGGGAGAGAGGACCGTCCTTCCACTGGGAGGACAATCAGTCTTTGGAAAGGGGTGTCCCTCTTTGGTCCAGCCTGGGTTAAAAAGGGTGGGCACCAGAAGGTGAAATCTCAGCCGGGTCTCTCTCAGGGCTGACCCTGGGGATGTCTGGGGGGGGCGAGAGGTTTGGGGTTTTTGCACCCCTTCTCTGCCCCACATTCTCCTCCCGAATCCTCTTGTTGCAGGAGGCTCTGGGCAACCTACATACCCGGCTACACCTGACCGAAAAGGAGAAGCAAAGCCTGGAGCTGCCGCTTTATACTTACCGGGCGCAAGAAGCCGCCTTCCGGCTGATGGTCCGGATCCTGGAAGAGGAGCGTGATGAGCTTCGGGGCCAAGGCTCGCCTGCCTCTGCATCATCCTCCTCTTCCTCCTCCAGCAGTGGAAACAGCGACTCAGAGGTAAATCTGAGGAACGGACCCTCTTTTTCCCGCCTCGGAAACCCGGCCCGTCCGCATTCAGAGCTATCAGGCCTTGTTCCCGTTCTGCTTAAAAAGTAATGCCGAGAGCTCTCCCGAGCATGTCCAAAGGGCCTCCTGACAGGCAGGTCAAGGTACACTCTTCACCTTCAGGAATACGGGCCCATCGGTGGGGTGAAAAGATGCGTTTCTGGCCCAGCCAACGATCCCGAAAGAACAGGACCGAATCGAGGGCCAGAGACACAGATTCTGGAACTGCTTAATGTTCTGGCCCGGTGAGTTAAACGCAGCTGGGATTTGCCAGTGTGTGTGTGTGGGTGTGTGTGTGGGGGGGGTGATGGGATTTATAGTTAAAAGGAAAAGACCCTTTCTTGTCTCTCCTTTTTCGATCGCAGGAACCAAGAGCTGAAGGCACAGATCCAGTCGCTCTTTGGGGAACTGGAGGAGAGAAGCCACGAGAGTCAGGCTCAGGGAGTTCAACAGGTGGAGCTGACCCGGGATTTTTTCAAAGCCCACAGGTAAAACAAAAACAAAAACCACAACAACACGAAACAAAGACAGGAGCTTTCTTCGCCCCTCTCTGTCTCCTGAACTTCCCAAAAGGTGAACCAAAAGACGGAAATAATTCCTCTTTATCGTGTTCACAGAAAGGTAAATAAAGGGTGCTTAGTTGATTTCTTTGAAGATTAAAAATAACCCCGCCCAAAGAAACACCCCTTAGGGTTTACTTTAAATATTGCCTAAAATGTGATAACCCTTCTCAAAAGGCTTTTTAAAGAATAGGGTCATTTTCAGGAGAAAGGCAGGGTTAAAAACATTTAAAATAAATAAAAAGTAGCTTTTAAAAATAAGTAACCAAATAACATGGTTTGTTACATCAAGGAAGTGATTGTGTTCCCCTTCAAATTTTTCCCAAGACAACTTTGTTACCTTCTTGTTATTTACAGCTACTTAAAAAATTATTAAAGTATTTTTATGTTTATATACCCACACATACAGAGGTATAAACAATCAACAAAAACCCCTTTTATAGAAAGGCGAAGCAAAACCTGTATGCACTGCATAGTGCAAAAAAAAAAAAAAAGATTAAACATGACAAGAGATTAAAAATCCTGTTCCTTCTGAAATCCCAACAGGATGGCGAACGTTTTAAGCCTGGCCCCGACCAACAATAATTAACTCCTTTTTGGGAGTGAAGTTACTTGCAACTAGTTACTTCCCAAAGGCAAACTGACTTATAACTAGTTACTTCTTCAGTTCTTCCTCTCTCCCTAGAGCCCTGGTCCTCACTTACCTGGACGCCCGGAAGAAACAGGAGACCCAGATCAGCCGACTGGAGACCCAGATGGGACTCATGGGTCAGCGCCAGGCCGGACAGGTGGAAAGCCTGAAGCAGATTCTCCGAGGGCTGGAGGGCGGAAAAGACGGGCGGGGGGACCCCCCAAATGGCCAGCCTTCCTAAGGGAAATCACCCCCCCCAAAAAAAAACCCTCCTAAGATCTCGGCAACTGGAGATCCCAGCATCACGATTGGCCCAGGCAAGAGGAAAGCAAGGCTTAAAAAATATATAATTTCAGATTTCTGGGGAAGCTAATCGGGCCATGCCCTCCACGGCTTGGTGAATCCAGGATCCGTCCATTCCCGAGTTCCAGCTTGCCGCGTTTTCCTGCATGCTTCCTTAGATACCTTTTCCCTCTATTTTATTTATTTTTTCATTTTTAGGGCGGGTGGGTTCCTCCAGGTCTGTCAGCCGGGATCAAAGGTGAAAGCCGGAGGTTTGATCAATATCCAGCAGACAACGGAGAGGGTGACCCCTCAGACTCATCCCAGAGTCCAGAAACAGGCATAGGGGGGCCAAACATAGAGACACCCCCCAAAACACACACACACACACACACACACCACTCCCTCCTCAGCCTGGCTTCCTTTCCTCTCCCACCCCCACCGCAGTTTGCCTCCCCCTTCAAGACTGATTTATTTTACGCTGATTATTAAACGGCCTGCCCCAAAGAGGGCTGCCAGCAAAGGTCAAGGGAGGGAGATCAGGATTGGAGGATCAGGCCAAGGGATGGGGGTGGGGGGTACGAGGGGGGGAGATGAATGGCTGAAGGAGAACCAAGGGGTCTCTGGTTTGGGGGGGAAGCAGCTTCTTTGAGGCGTCCAGGGTGAAAAGAGAGATGCTTCTCCCCCCCCGCCCCGCCCCATTTGGGTTTTTGCAACCTTTTGGGGGGTAAAGGGTTTAGCCTTGCTGGCATCTCCAGCTGTTCTCCCACAGACCACGGGTGGTGAGGGGGATAAGCTGGCAGCCGCCCTCCCTCCACTTAGGGCAGTCCTCTATACTTGCCAGCGTCCACAAATATATGTGTCTTTCAATATATATTTTTAAACCCCGTCTCTCTCTTGTCTGTTGTCTTCCTTGCGTTTTGGCCTTGGCTGAGAAAGAAGCCCGCTTTAGGATGCCAAAAGATGCCGCTAACCCGGCACCGGCCGAGAAAGTTACTTTTTAAAAAAGAAATTAGTTAATAGTCCAAATGCAATGAAACTCCCAGCCGGGAAACAAATCCAAACAAACACACACGGATCAGCCACTGGTCTCCGTACAGCAGGAGATGTGTTGGAGTACAAGTCCCATCATCCTCAGCCTCCAAGGATGGGTGCTGTAGTCCAGAGGCATCCCAGGAAAGGTCTCACCCCCCCTTCCAGAAGTTGGTATGCCAACCTTTCAACGCCCTTGGTTTTTTTTTTTTAATCTGTGGGAATGTCAGCTGGATAAAATTCCTCACGAATCATTAAGGAAACCTCTAATGATAGCTTGCTCTAATGAGAGCAATACCTGCCTAATTAGCATGGCTTTTAAGGAGCAGCCAGGGAGATCATCTGCTCAAGATTTGGAAATTTGAATCCCAAAGGCCATTAGGAACCAGAAAAAAGTAACTTCGCCTGGAGGCAGAGAGACAAGCCCCCCCCCCCAGTATTTGGATAGGGGTCCATCCAGCAGACGAGGGGTGATGGTACAGACACCCCTTTCCAAGCTGCCCCAGACATTCATTTGTGTGTCGTTTTTTTTGGGGGGGGGAGGCCATTGAGTACCCACCCCCACTGGAAAAAAGGGGGGTGCTATTAATTTTCTTTCCTCCAAACACACTCTGAAGCTTCCCATTGTGGGCTGAGTGGCTGAGTGTCAAAGGCCAACCGATCAGATCCGATGAGGGTTGGGGGGCTTGGCGGGGGCTTTTCAGATGGAAATGTGGGCAGGCGAGCGTGTGAACTGGGGGGGCGGAAGAAAAAGAAGCCAAGGGGGCGAGGAGGGCGGTGCTGGTGGTGGTGACGAGAAGTCCCATCATCCCCAGCCTGGGGCGGGTGAATGAGTGCTGTAATCCAACGGCGGCTTCGATAACATCCCCTCCTTTTTTGGGGGACTCCTTACACTCTTAAGCGGGACTCTGAATCAGACCTCCCTCCGAAGGGAACCCAACCATCCAGAACAGAGGAAGCCCCCCCCCCAAGATGACACATCCGATCCCCCCCTCAAGCTTCTCTCAGGGACCCCGCCAGGGAGGGGCGGCCCTGCTGACCCCTTGCTCTCACTTGGCTTTCCGGCTCAGACGCTCCTCCTTCAAAACAAGTCAAATGCAAATATAATTTTTTTTTTGGGGGGGAAGGCCTCCAGGATGGCCGTGACCCGCACTCAGAGCCTGTAAACACACACACATACACACACACACACGCACGCGATCCAACTGTCCTTTTAATCGACAGGGACTGCAAATCACAACCCCCCCCAGTCTCCCGGCTGTCCCCTCCTGCGGCTTCTCCACCCACCTTCCCTCGGCCTCACTTTCCTGCCAGACGCCCGCCCGCCCTGTATTGATCGGCCTGTCCCAGCTATTTGTCTGTCTGTCTGTCCACCCTCCTTCCTCCCCAAGGGATCTTCCCTGTCCTTGGGGGAGGATCCCCTCCCCCCACCCCACTTTTCCAACCCCCTACACCTATGCTGGCTTTCTCCATCCATCCATCCCACACTCAGCTCATTATTTCCCAACCTCTCCCCCCACCACCTCTTGCAGGCTTCCCAGGGGATGGGGGCGGGCGGCCCTGGCTGGCCCCCAGGTGGACGAGCTGACCCACAGGTTGAAGGTCAGTCTCTCTCCCGGAGACCCTCTTTCAGATTCAAATGAGGGCCAAAGGGCTTGGTGGGCTAAGGTCAAGCTTGACTGGAGAACAGGATGAAAAGCCAGGACTTGGGGAAGGGTGGGGTGTGGGCGGGTTTTGAGTAGACAACACATTTTCCCCCTCCTATTTCTATTTCTACATTCAGCCGTTCCTCTCTCTCTCTCTCTCTCTCTCTCTCTCTCTCTCTCTCTCTCTCTCTCTCACACTCACACACACACACACACACACACACACACACACACACACACACACACACACACACACACACACACGGCTGGGTTTGTTTTCCCTGCCTCGGGGAGGGGGGGCTGTACAGAGAAACAGCAAAGTCTGCTACCCCCCCTCAAAAGACCCCTACAAAGGACTGCCAAAGCTCCCAGGTCTTTGCAGGGGGCATTTTTCCTGCACCTTGGTCTCCCCCCCGCCACCAAAAAGGGAAAAAAATCAACAGCAAAAAAACGACGGAATGGTAGAACTGAAAAATCAAAAGGGACCCTGAAGGTCATCTAGGCAAACCCTCTCTTCTGCCCATGTAAGGAACCCACAGAATCCCCTTTGCCGGTCAGCCACCTAAATAATGCTCGTTTTAAAAAGATAATTAATACTGCTTTCCCCCCCTTACTTTCCTCCAACTTGGGACTAGGGGAGCAGCCCAAGGCGATTGGGGGGGGCGGCCCCATGCACCTCCCTTCTACAGCCCCGCCCTGCCCCTTTGGGCAAAGGTCGCATCCTGCTCGCCCAAAGCCCTCCGGAGCAAACCACAGACCTCAGCCCCGTGGATTTCCTGCTGCTCCTGCAGTGGGCGGCCCCTCCCTCCTTGGCAGCAGTGGGGAAATGACTGACTACAACTCCCAGAATCCCCTACCGTAGGGGAATCCTGGGAGGTGCCGCCTTCACAGAAAACCTACCCTACACCTCCGTTTGCCTTGCTGGGGACTGAGAGAGGGAGGGAGGGAGGCAGACCCACACAAAACTGAAGAGAGGTTGCTAGTCCCTGGCGTTTCCCCACTGCTTGCTTTGAGGACCCCTATCTGAACAGAGGCTTCTCCCGCTCTTTCTGGCCCAGAGGGGTGATTTGGGGGAGGGACGCTCCCTCCTTTCCTTGGGGAGGGGGCTCTCTTCTTCCTTCCTTCCTTCCTCCCCTCCCTCCCCTCCCCTCCCCAACATTCCTGGGCTCAACCAGGGAGGTCAAATGTCAAATTGACTTGAAAAGCTCAAAGAGCAGAGGTCTCCGTGTGTGAAGGGAACCGGAGGAGCACGTAACGTGGCTTGACATCTCCAGGAGCCACAAGCTTCCTTGACCCACAGCGACCTGGGCCCCACCTCCCCCGATCCCCCCCACCCCAAAGAAGCAGCCCCTTTCCTTCTCGAAAACGGCAGCTGCCTCGGGATGGGTGACCATCCGTGCAGCCTGGCCCCTTGGCAATAGGCGTCAGGGGTTTGGGGGGTATCCGTAGAGAGCAGGACATTCCCTTTTGAGTTCACGGCCGACCCGGAAACCTATTCCAACCCCTACCCGCCCCCCCCAAAAAAGGATTTAAAAAACAGTCCAACGGATCGGTAAATTCGATTCTACCTATTCAGGACTGAGCGAAGATCAGGGGTTCATCTCCTGGTGGAAAGGCGGCCTGATTTCTCCTTACTGCTTATAAAGTGTCCCCCTTAAAAAAAAAAAAACAAGAAAAGGCAACATATCAACACTGTTGACAAAAAGGAGGAATGAAATAAGCAGAATAAGAGGGAAGACCAACGGCAGACACAAGGAGAAACAGAGGGAGAAGGTATGGTAGTCACAGCCCAAAGGTCTAAATGTATTTTTCTTTCCAGTCCTGGTTTTCTTTCAACGGGCAGCTTAAATAGCTGTCATCCACTTTCCTGAGGTTTTTAGCGTCACAACCGACTGGTGGGGTAGACCAGTCTAGATGGGTGTCAGAAAGGGGGGGGGCCTTCCCCGCTCCTTCCCCAGGGCAGAAACAATAAAATCTTCCCAGCCTTCTTTAAGGTTTGCTTGGAAAAGGCCACCCAGCTGGTGAGGAGGAGAAGGAAGGGGTAGTTTGATCTGCTCCTAGAGAAGATTTTGGGGGCTCCCCCCTCCATCCTGGACCGCCTGGCCAATGCAAAAAGGGGGGACCAGGAAGGACATTTTGGCCCCTTCCCCCCCCCCCCCCGACATTCTCCTATCACCCTGACTCTACCCTGTTTGGCTGGGCTAAATCAAATTTATTCCCAAGACTGATTTGGGGGGGGGGGGGTTGGCTGCTCTTGTACCTATTGATTTCTTGGAAGGAGCCTTTTTTCTGATTGGTTTAAAAACAAATTTAACTCCCACTCAGCTGGGGAAGCCTCTTAAGAGCAGCTTAACAAATTTTTTTTTTAAAAAAGTAACCGCCGCTAAGAAAATTCCGAAATAGCCAGGCGGCAAACAGAAATCAGGGCAACAGAAAGCAAACGGGAAAGAGCCAAACTGGAGATGTCCGAATTTTGGGAAACAAAGAGCTTCAAAGGATATATGGAACAGCAAATTTTTTTTAAAAAAAATCTCAACCACCAGCTGGGCCATAAAAGCCAGGGCTGTGTTTTCGGCTGTGCTTGGCTTCCCAGTTGACCTGGGTGAGCTTTTTGCCTCTCCCTCCAAGAGATTCCACCGTTTCATTCCTTCATGCCTGGCTAAACACGATTTCACTGGCCTCCTCTTTTATTTTTTTTTCCCTCCCCCAAGGCGAAGCTGGAGTTGAGAAGATGCACAGCTGGAAAGTCAACTTTTTGGGCTTTGAAACCCCAGGAAGGCAGAGTCCGAGAGAAAA
The DNA here is from genome assembly GCF_051106095.1 of Pogona vitticeps. Taxonomy (NCBI): domain Eukaryota; kingdom Metazoa; phylum Chordata; class Lepidosauria; order Squamata; family Agamidae; genus Pogona; species Pogona vitticeps. The sequence continues at coordinate 14,485,751 of NC_135789.1, read as the reverse complement.
ATAGGAACACTTCTCTCTGGGTCCGATTCTGGTCTCAGGGCCCGCCGGTTACCCAGGCAGAGAACTCAGAATTGCTCTGGCCTGCTCCGGATCACTCTCCCAGCAAGGAAAAACAGAGATTCGGGTTTACTAGAAGCACAGCTTGTCAGATCTTAGATCTGTGCTCTGAGAAAAGGAGTTAAATCTAGAGGGGAAAAAAAAGAGTAGAATCGGCCAATCTGTGTTGTAAAAAAAAAAAAAAAGCAAAAAACCCAGCAAAACCAAAATTGATTTGAGAACAAAACTCAGCGATAAGAGTTTTGATCTGTGGTCCCTGATCTGTATGGTCCCTCTGGAAAAAAAGGCCACCCTCAAACCCCAGAGAGTGGTTTGGCTGGCCAGGACTGATGGCCCCAGGCCCTGATGGATGGTCAACCTAACCTGGTCAACCTAACCTGGCTAACACCCCCCATTCCTTTTTAAAGCAACCCTATCTGGGAAACCCTGAGGACTAGCACCCTGCTTGATTTTATTTTATTTATTTATTTATTTTTGAGCAGGACTGTAGCCCAGTCAAGGAGCCCCTGAGTCCCAGGGCTCCACAGAGTAGATAAAGTAGCCGACCACTTGGGATGGGCTTGGCTTGGCTGGAAGCCGGAGAGTTGAGAACCTGGATGCCAAACGCTCTCCCCTCCTTCGGAAGGGCCTGGGTGCACCCTGCTTCCCCCGCCCCCGTTCTTTGCTCTGCTGGGCAAAGGGCAGTTGTGCGGAAGGGGAGGAACCTGGCGCAACAGTGCAGAGCGGTCAAGCCGGGCCTGAACAGGTGAGGGGGAGAGACCTAGAGCCGGTGGATTGGCCCTCGAGCTTCCTAAATCCTCATTCGGCCTGAGACCTGACTTTATGTCCTTTGGCTCACCCCTCCAATCTCTCTCTCTCTCTCTCCTTGGCCTACCTCACAGGGTCGCTGGGAAGCTAAAGCTAAAGTTTCAGGAGAAAACCTCCTTTGCGCTCAGCACCGATCCGCGGGAAGGGCAGCTCCCCGTCTCCACTACAAGCTGTTGGCAGAATTATGGCACCCAACGTTCACGGGACTAGGGCTATTTTTTTTTCTGGGGCGGATCGGGCCCCCTCTGGGCTCTGCCTTCCAACCCTAAATCCCGGGGGGGGGGGCTCCTGACTTTGGCGAAAGCGTGGGACCGTTCCACCCCACTCCCAAGATGCGCCCCCGGCAGCGCAGGACGGAGAGGGCTCTCCGCGCCTTTGCGCGCTCCTTCCTCTCCTCCCCGGCGCGTCCCAGCCAGGGCAACGGGGGGTGAGTGGGAGGGTGCGCTCTCTGCACGCGCCCAGAGGCTCCCTTTTCTCTCTCCCTCTCCCCCGCCGGCCGAGGCCAGGGCGCCCTCGCCCGCCCTCCTTGCCTGCCCTCCGCAGCCCGTCCTTGGGCTAGCGCAGAAGGAAGCGCCGGCCGGGGCGGGCGAGGAGGGAGGCGGCCTCGGCTGGCTGGCTGGCTGGCGGAAGGGGAGGGCCGGCGAGGGAGGAGCGAGGGCCGGGCGGGCAGGCAGGCAGGCAGGCAGAGGCCGCGAGGCCGGCGGGGGCTGCAGCGCCGAGAGGCCCTCCCTCTTGCCCGCCTTCCCGCCCGCGTCGGGGCCTGAACTTTGCGCCCCCGCCGCGATGCGCTAAGGCGAGCGCGCCGGCTCGGTCCGTGCGCCCTGGCTCGTGCGCTCCTCCTGCGCCGCCGCCGCCGCCGCCGCTTGCCCGGGTGGGACCGGGGGCAGGATCGGGACCACCACCCCCCACGCCCGCCGAAGAGGAGATTTTTCCACCCCCCACTCTCGCCCGCCTGGCCGCCGGTGGAGCCCCCGCACCTCTCCGCGGCGGGGCGCGCCATGGCCCCCGGGCGCGCCGCCGCCGCCTTGGCCGGGCCCCCGGCCCGCTGAACTTGCCTCCCACGGGGGCCCCCTTGCTCCCCGGCCGGCCTGGTGTGGGGCTGGGCGGCCCCTCGGCCTGGCCCCCTTGCCCGCGGGCGTGAGAAAGAGCGAAGAAACCAAGGAGGAAGAGCCGAGCCTGGAGACTAAAACAACCCAAATCCTTTTCCCTACTTGAGGAGCGACCCTTCCTTCCTCCCCCCCTTTGGAGAGAGAGAGAGAGAAAGCAGGGGAACTTTGGGGTCGGAGGGAGGCCTTCTGGGTCCCTGCCGGGGGTGGGTTGGTGTAAGGCTCCCCCTCCCGTCTCTCCCCCTCCCCACAGCCCTTCCCTTCCCCCCCTTCCTTGTGCCTTCCTGGCCTCCTTTTAATGATTAGCCGCCTCGGATCCCAAAGTGCCCCGGCTTGAGCTTTAACTTTAACTCCTTGGATCGCTCGCTGCTCCCACCCCCGGCGGCCTCCTTGCCTGCCTCTCCCGCAACTCCCCCCCCGGAGCCCCTTGGGCCCCCCTCGAACCCCGCTTCGGTCAAGGGAAGCCCCCCCCGGGGTCGCTCCCGTGCGCCTCCGCCGCCGCTGCCTTTCCGCCCGGGGCGGGTCTCTCCAGTCGAGTCGCGCCGTGCTCAGGATCGGTCTGCGCGGGCCCGGCCCCTGCCCCTCCTCCGCCCGGGGGGCGCGGAGGGAGCCCCGTCGGTCGCCCGCCCGGGGCGCTATGGCCATGGTGACCGGGGGCGGCTGGGGGGACCCCAACGGCGGCGGCGGCGGCCCCGGCGAGGCCAATGGCGGCGGGGGCGGCCTGGAGAAGGGCTACCCGCGCACCTCGGAGGACGACTCGGCCTCCCCGCAGGGCGGCGCCAGCGACCCGGAGCCCGGCGACGAGGACAAGCCCGGCCTGCAGGTGGACTGCGTGGTTTGCGGGGACAAGTCGAGCGGGAAGCACTACGGCGTCTTCACCTGCGAAGGCTGCAAGAGCTTCTTCAAGCGCAGCATCCGCCGCAACCTCAGCTACACCTGCCGGTAAGGCCGGGAGGAGGAGGAAGGAGAAGAGAAGGGGGGGCTTGGGCGCCCCCTCCCCGGGAGGAGAAGCGAGGCGCCGCCTCGGGGGCGCATTTGGAGAGCCAGGGATGCGCTCTGCTGGGCGGCCGGGCGCCTCGGCGTCGCCAGGCTGGAGAGGGGTCCGCCTGGGCATCATCCCCGGCTTTGCCACCACCAAGCCGGGCCCCGCTCCAGGGCCATGGCGCCACTTTCCACGCAGACTCCCCCCTCTCGGGGTCTCCCACGGCACTCAGGGGCCTCCGTGCCCGCCCCTGGCCGGTGGCCACCCTCCTTCAGCCTGGAAGCCCGGCCGCCACCCGACTGGGCCTCATCCACCGGGAAGCAGACCCCTAAGCGGGTGCCTGCGCCTTGTATAGGGAGGGAGGCGTCCCCCAAAATCTAGGCTCTTTGGCTAGGAACAGGAGCAGGCAGCGCTCTGGTACCCAGCCAAACCACCTAGATTTGGCCAAAGACCCTCGTTGGGGGCCTGCAGCCTCCTTCTTGAATTCCCTTTTCCTATTTCAAGGTTGGTCCTTTTTACCTCCCCTACCTGCCCGCGTGCAATAATCTTTCTGCCGTCCCCTTTGAAGCATGCAGCTTGGCTCGCTTGCTAGAGATTGCTTGCTCCCCCACCCCCTTTAACATACCGGCCTTTTTTATTTTGGGGCCCTCTGTTCTTGAGGAGGGCTGAGGACAAGAAGGGGTGGGGTGCCCAAAAGCCAGAGCTTGTGTGAGCCAAGGTGTGTGTGCGTGTGTGCGCACACGCGCAGGTTTGAATTTTGAGGGCTACAATGCCCATACTTCTGGAAGAGCTGCCTGGGGGATTTGTAGTCCCACGTCTCTACAAACGGTAGTGCCCGACGCTGAACTTGATTTTGCTTCGGGTGGGCTGTGTGTGAGTGGCTGATGGGCTTTGTCACCCACTTCTCCTCTGGTGGTCATGGCAGTTCATGGGATCTACACGCCCTGAACCTCGGTGAGCCCGAGTCCTTTAATTCTTTTTATTTACTTATTCGCTGTGTTCCTCTCCGACCATTTTTCTCACTGAGCCCAAGGCTATGGTTTTCCTCCTTCCTCCAGCATTCTCACAACCACCCTGCGAGGTAGCCCAGGTGGAAACAGAGGAAGGGAAATTGACACTTGCCTGAGGGGTCCCCGTCTCCTGTTCCTGGGGGGGAGGGGAGAGGGGCTGATCTCGGTTGGCTGAGGCACTGGTCAGGCAGGGGAGTCCAGAATCCAGGTCGAGAGGCAAAATGAAGTCTTCTGGGAAATCGGAGGCAGGCGCGGGCCGTCCTGTGTCCAGCTGGTCAGTCTGTAGAGAGCAGGGATCAAAACTGGGAGAGGCCTAGAAAGGAGAGTAAAGAATGGAAGTCTGGAAGGGAGCAAAGGACTTCTCTCGAGGGAGGCCCCAATCCCAGACGCCGGTCTCTGCAAACTGAGCCTCTGGAACCCCCATCTAGAGGTCACCTGGAGGATTTTTGGCCAGTTTAAGGCATGCCAGCTGCAGGATTGGGCCCTGTAGCTTCCACAGGGAGGGAGAGCCTTCCTCTTGAGGAGACCTCCCGATCAGCCTTTTCCTGCAGCCAAAAACACTGCCCAAGGGCCCCTTGGCAGCCCCCCCCCCCCGATTTTCGGGGAGGGAGTCACCTCATCCCCACAGCTCTTCCCCCTGAAAGGTCCATCATCTATAGGAATCCGCCTGGCCCATGGCCACCCCAGTGACCTACATTGGTAGCTGGAGGTGGCCGGAGGGTTAAACCTATATTTCCAAGTGTTTCAGTCCAATGCAGTCTGTTCATGACGATGGTTGTGGGTTTTTTGGGCCATTTGGCCATGTTCAGAAAGTTTCGCCAATCTCTGTAGCCAGCGTCTGCAGAGGATGGGAGTCAGAACTCTGTCTGTGCTCTGGTGCAGTTTGTTTGGATAGCTGAGTATTTAGAGCTGCGGGATCTACATTTGTCCTTTTCAGGAGATTGGGTGATTGTGGTGATCCGGGGGGGGGGTTGTTGTGGTGTCTTGTTGTGATAAGGAGGAGAGATGATCTGTCACTGTGATTGATGGGTGTCATTAGCTGGTCTTTTGTGTGCAGTGATCGCTGGTCCTTGTGGCTGGGTAGAGTTCGTTGACCTTTTGCAGGCTGTATTTTTCAGTGCTGGGAGCCAGGCCTTGTTGAGTTTTAAAGTTCCTTCTTTTTTGTTAAAGCTCTGCTGGTGTTTTTGGGTTTCAATGGCGTCCCTGTGCAGCCTAACATAATGATCGCTGGTGTTGTCCAGTACTTCTGCATTTTGAAATATGTTCACTTGGTTTTCACAACACCCCTGTAGGATGGATAAGTCTAAGAGAAACTATCTGAGGTCAAACGAGGGAGTTTTTATGGCCGAGTGGAAAGCAGCGGAGCTGAATTTAGAGTAAAGTGATGTTTGCCACTCTGGTCCATTCAGGGGCCGTGGCCAAGGGGCGTTTGTGGCCCCCGCAATGAGGACTAGCATTGTGGCTAAGCGACCTTTGCTTTCCAGAGATCCTTCTTTGTGCCAAGACAGGGCAGGACTTTGGCTTTATGACAGCCCCATTGGGTCGACCAAGCTGTGGTGCCCACCGTCTGCACTGGGTGCAGCGTAATGGGGAGGTGGGACCCCGGGAACCTCACTTTCATTTAGCAGCGAAGAGTGGAAGGAATGAAAAACAACATGGGTTTCAAGTCCTCAAAACTGCAAGAACAGCCTCAGAAACCCAGTGGTGTGAGATTTCGAATACAGACCGGAGGTTTTTTTAGGGGCGGTCTGGCCGACGTCTTGGGTGCGGCTTAGCCTTCTGTCCTCCCTACGCCCCTGCGGTGTAGGACTTCAAAGCTCGTTCTTTCCAAACCTGCCCTGTTTTGGCTCGGCCCTGCGGGGTAGGCGTGAGAAGGGCGAAATCGGGCGGGACCACCTGGTGTGTTTCTCCCGGCAGGGTTTTGCTTTTGCCTCCAGTTTGCAATTAAACATCCTCATCCTCATAAGAATATTCATCAGGCCTAACTCGGAGGCCTATCTGCCTGCTAATATCATGTTTATGCACCTTCGTAGATGAGTTTTCTGGGGAATTCTGGCAAATGTAGGTGGGGTTTGGCTTTTTTTGTTTTGTTTTTTGGAAAGCAAACCCCCCTCCCCCGTGCCCCAGCCGGGCCAAAACTTTGCCCGAAATCCACGCCTCTCACTGGATCCGTAGCTCCCACCCCACCCCACGTGAAACAGAGAGGCCCCACATTCCCCCTGGCTTCTGAATTTAAGCAAATTCGCTGTTTGTTTTTCCTGCGCTCCTATTTATGTCTAAATGTTATTGGTTTTTTAGCCTCGGCAAAGGCCCATGAAACTCATTTGGGAACAATCAGGCGTGGCGTGAATGCTTCCCGGGGCCGGGGAATGTGTGTGCGAGCATTGGGGGGGGTCTCTCTTGTCTTCGGGGTGGGCCCGCCTTCCCCCTTTTGTGGTGGGAGTAATTGAACCCAGAATCCCCCCTCTCCGTGGCCCGCCAAAGCAAGAGGGGGGGTTTACTTTGTCCTCTCCACAAGGACTCCATTCACATTTTTCTCTCCCGCAGCTGGAAATCGGCCGCATTAGACCTCGGGGAGGCCAATGCTGGCCAGTGGCTGGCTATTGAGGAACAGATTCGGGGGGGGGACGCTGCGCATTTTGTGGCGTCCCTCGTAATGACATCATTAGGATGAGAACACTGCCCGAGGAGAAAGCCTCTCTCCCCCCACAAAACCACCCATTGAGAACTCTTTGGAGAGATGAGGTTGCCATGTTCCTCGGCGCCTGTGCTCCTCCGCTAACCCAAGAGCCATCCGATTGGACTAGAAGGCAACCGATGGTTAGCCAAAGACGGACTAGCCCTGTATCCATAAAGGGACTGATCCTTACACCCTGCGAGGGGGTGTAGACCTGATCTGTCTACCCCTGAAGCATGTGGTCTCCATCAGAGGATTTGAGTCACAACCTCTCCTTGTCTGGAGACAGAAAGAATTCTGGATTTTTGAGTTCCTCCACCTTGATTTTAGAACCACCCGGGTGGATGGGAGGGTTTTGGAGGATTCAAAAGTTCATTTTTCAAATTCTACAAAGATACAGAATTTCTGGACTTAGGAAAAGCTTCCTGGAGGGGAGGGAGCCCCTGATGAAAATGGAAGGAAGGCTTTTGCAAAATAAAATACATAAAAAGCAAATAAATAAATGCTAGCCAGCCAGCCGAGGCAGGGCCCCCCCGGTCTGTCTTGTTTCGGCACATTCAAGGCCGGAGGGGGAAACGAGACATGATACTTCCATTTTGCTCAATCTCTACATTTGTATTCTCCTAACACCCCTGCGAGGTAGGGGGAGAGAAAAAGAACTGGTTACAGAGTGCGGGTTGAACCCGGGTCTCTCCAACTCTCCCATCCCAGATGCTCCCACCGGCAGGGTTCGCTCACCTCTCCCAGTGGCACTTCTGTGTTGGTTTTCCTCAAGGCGGATGATTTCCCCCTTTTCATGACAACCCTTTCGAGGCAGGGCCCATCGTTCGGTGGAGGGCCCCCCGTTTCAGACACGGTCTCGGGTTCGATTCCAGCTCCCGGTAGAGCTGCTGGGAGAGACCCCTGCTTCAAAAGGCTGGCGGGTGGCTGCCGGACCAAAAACAGCCATGAGGACTAGGATCTTAACTTTATTTTTTTTTTCATTGAGGAGCGCTGCTCGGGGACAGAGGCCAGCCGGGGCTGCAAAGAGGCCGGGTTCAAATCAGGGCATCTGTGGGAATGGTTGAGGCACCCTTCTGTATTGGAGAGAAAAAGTGCTTTGAACATGAGCCTAATTCGCACTTGTTGCTTCACACACACAAACCCGGGGCCCGGGGCTTTATTTTGGGTTTTGCAGGTCTCCGAATTCGCCCGGCCAAGTTTTTCTGTCTTCCTCATGCCCCCCCCCCAATGTTTACAAAAAGTTTCCTTAATACTGCTTTGATGATTTGAGGGTCCTTTTTTCTCAATGGTTATACATCTTTAAATCTATGGATGGTCTGTTTGGAATTTACGCCCCCCCCCCCCGTAAGCGGCTTGGTGGCAAAATAAAAAAAGGCAGCCGCCCCACTGCGAAATCTAATTAAAGGCCCGTTTCCATCTGGGGAACGGCTTGTTGGGGTTAAAGGCAAATTCAGTTTTAAGAGAAATGTGTCATTAAACATGGTTTGCTTGTGACGATTGCATTAGCTACATAGTAAAAAAAAAAACTAAAGAAATACATTTTGGCAGATTAAAATGTTTGTTGGGATGTGCTGTTAAGTCAGAACTAACTTACAGTGTCCCCAATAGGGGTTTCAAGGCAGGTGAGATATTTAAGAAGTGTTTTTATCCGTTCCACCTCGTCTGGAGTGAGTTTCCGTGGCGGAGAAGGGATTCGAACCCAGCCCTCCTGGGTCTGAGTTTGTCACTCAACCCACTATGTTGGTGCAAGCGAGGGGTTTGCAAAATAACGCCCGCTTTTCAGCCTTTGATTCTCGCGCCTGCAGGTCAAACCGGGACTGCCAGATCGACCAGCATCACCGAAATCAATGCCAGTACTGCCGCCTGAAAAAGTGCTTCCGGGTTGGCATGAGGAAAGAAGGTAAGAGGGATTCAGGGAAGCTGGACGGAGTTGCCGGAAAGGGTGAGGGAGGGAGGTGGGGAAAGAAGAAATTTTTAAAAAGAGGATTTTGAGTTCCAGACATCAAGGAAAGGCAGGCACCCCTCCCGACATATAACTGGGCGAGGACGGGGAGGGCCAGCTTGAGGACTAGGAGCTTGAGAAATCTGGCTGGGCAGGCGAGGCCGACGGAGGGACCGGCTGGAGGGGGAAGCTGGCTCTCTGTCTCTCTGCAGCCACGTCGTCGCCTGCCTGCCTGCCGGCTGCTCAGGGAACCAGCAGGCAGGCGGGAGGAGGACCGGTAAAACCAGTGTTGTGGGTTTGGTGAGGGCCCGGGAGGGGGGGGAGAGCAGGCAAGCAGGCGGGTGGGGGTGTCACGTGGCACAGCGGCGGTAAAAATCACCGCTGGAAAAGGAGGCCGTGCCAAAGGAGGGGTCCTTGCGCTTGGTGCTTTGGCCAGGTTTTTCTGGCAAGCGTGCACCCCCCTCTTTCACCAGAATGATTTCTGAGCCCCCTCCCACCTCCAAAAAGCCCTAAACCCAGGCTCTTTCCGCCTTTGCTGGCTCAGGCTGGCCTGACCCCATCCCGTCTCTGATGACGATCTGCAAGCCCAAACGTGGACGGCTTTCAAAGGTTGGGCTTGCCCTCTGCTTTCCGCTGGATTGCTCTCCATGGCCCGGTTGGCCCCTCTTTAGTGGCCGTCACTAAGGACTGTCCTCGGCCCCTTTTGCCCCAACTCCTCTTGGTTTAGAAAAACATGAGACACCTCCGGGATCTGGCCCGAGGCCCTTCAAATCAAAGGAAGATGTGACCCTATTCACAAGCAGAGTCTGAAGACAGCAGCTTCTATTCACCCATATGCAGAGGTGGACTGCTCCTGAGCTTGGAGGTTCCCTCTTGGTTTCCGCTCCAGAAGGTCACCCACCCAGTTTCCCTGTCTCCCATCTTCCCCCCTCCTTCCTTTCCTTTTCTCCCTCCTCGTTTCCACCTTTCTTCTTTCCTTTCTTTCTCACTTCCTCTTCTCTCCCTCTTCTCCAGCTCTTTCACATCTTCAACTTTTCTTCTCCCTGCTCTTTACCCTCCTTCTGCTTTGTTCTCTGTTTCCGTTTTGATCTTTTCAACCAGCTTCCTCCTCCCTCTCCGTCTCCCCCTGACTGATTTCATTTTATGTGTTGGCGCCGCATTGATAGGCTACCTTTCTCCGCTCTTCCTCCCGGCAAGCCAAATCTGTGCTCCTCTGCCTGGCAGTTCTAGGGCCGTCTTAAACACATGGAGAGACAAACACACACCTTCCTGACCCACTGCCCTCTTTTTCCCCAGCTGTCCAGCGCGGCCGGATCCCGCCCAGCCATGCCAGCTCCAGCCCGAACCCCCTGCCTGGTGGGGGCGAGTACTACAACGGGCAGCCGGTCTCCGAACTCATCGCCCAGCTGCTGCGGGCCGAGCCTTACCCCACGGCCCGCTTCAGCTCCCAGTACGCCCAGCAGCAGGGCAGCGTGATGGGCATCGACAACATCTGTGAGCTGGCCGCCCGCCTCCTCTTCAGCACGGTGGAGTGGGCCCGCAACATCCCCTTTTTCCCCGACCTCCCCGTCTCTGACCAGGTGGCCCTCCTGCGACTCAGCTGGAGCGAGCTCTTCGTCCTCAACGCCGCCCAGTCAGCCCTCCCGCTCCACATGGCTCCCCTTTTGGCCGCCGCCGGTTTCCACGCCGCCCCCATGTCTGCCGACCGCGTGGTCTCCTTCATGGACCAGATCCGCATCTTCCAGGACCAGGTGGAGAAGCTGAACCGGCTGCAGGTGGACTCAGCCGAATATAGCTGCCTCAAGGCCATCGCTCTCTTCACGCCAGGTGGGTGCGCGGCGCAGCCTTGTCGCGCCCCCCTCCAATGCCACCCCTGGGTGCTTCCCGACACCCCCCTGGTCTGCATCCTCCCTTATGGGTCACCCTCCCGGCAAGGGCAGATCGGATGCTGGAGGGCCACCCCGGTATAACATCCATGGATTTGACTTCCGCTGCTCTCTGCTCTCTACCTTGCATTGAAAAAAAAAAACGAAGATGTAAAACAAAACCATTTGGAACCAAAATAGTGCTTATTGAGACCCCTTTCTTTCTCTCTCTCTAATTAGTGGCTAGAATTGGGGTGTAGGCTGATAACACCATCGGGTGGCTGAAAGAATAAGCATTTGCGTGCTTATATATATTATACCTTATTTCAAATTGTGGATTGATATTTGAGTTAATTTGTGCCACAGCCACCTTTCAAGACAGCCGCCATCCCAAAGCAGCTTTGGGATCATGACTAGGATCCCCATGTCTTTAAGCAAAATGGGGTTTAGGTCCTGGAGGGCCAGCTGCTGCCCACCAGCCCATAGGATCACAAGAACAGGGCCACGGGGACAGGCTTTGGGGCCACGGGTGCTCGCCATTTCACACCTCTCTCTCTTCCTCCCCAGACGCCTGCGGCCTCTCGGACCCTGCCCACGTGGAGAACCTGCAGGAGAAGGCACAGGTCGCGCTGACGGAGTACGTGCGCTCACAGTACCCCTCCCAGCCGCAACGCTTCGGCAGACTCTTGTTGCGCCTGCCGGCCCTGCGGGCCGTCCCGGCCTCCCTGATCTCTCAGCTCTTTTTTATGCGGCTGGTGGGCAAGACCCCCATCGAGACCCTCATCCGGGACATGCTGCTCTCGGGCAGCAGCTTCAACTGGCCTTATGGGACGGGGCAGTGAGGAGACACACACCCCCGGACATCCATCACCTGAACCCCACCGCCCTATCCCGGTCTCCCTCGGACCGAGGCCGGCAAGGCGGTGGTGTGCCTCCGGGAACACCACCCAGCCTCTATGGGGTTGGGGCAAAAATGAGCCAGAAAGGGGGTTCTTCCAGAAAGGGGGTCCCCCTCCCACAACCAAGTGGGGAAAACCCTGCCTTCCTGAAAGAGACAAGACGTGGGAAAAGATCTGGATGGAGTCCCGTTCTTCGTCTTCGGGGAGACGTGGGAAAAACAACACATGGATGGTTTTGTTTTCCTTCTAGTTTTAAAAACTCATTTCCCCTCTGTTGCATTTCAAAACCAGATCTCCCCATCCTCTTCCTGGTTTTTATATATATATTTTATATATATATATATTTGGGGAAGAGGGGGGGAAGCCATGCTTCCTTCTGGGAAGTTTGCACCCACACTTTGCATGATAGCGGGAGCGGCTTCCCACGGCCCCAGGAGAGGACGAGCATCACGGAATCCGTCTCCGCCACGAGAGTATCTTCCCTGGGACCACAACGCACATCATTCTTCCTGGTCGTGGCTGATGGGTGTCCGTCGGGGAAGATCTGGCAGAGAAGAAATGCGGGGGGGGGTGGCGTGTTCCCTGGGGTTTTCTGCCCCCCCTTCTGGATCTCCTGCTTCCTCTTCCACCTCCCTGCTCTCCGTCCGGACCAGCCTTCCCGTCTTCGCCAAAATTTTTTTTCCATCCGAGCGTTTCCCAATTGCAGGAGGGATGCGGTGCAGGGAAAGCCACGTTTTGAGGTTCCAAATCCACAGGTATTCCATGCTGTTTGGGAGGTGGGGGGGGGTGAGAAATCTCCCGGTTCGGAGAGGGGACTCCGAAGCCAATGGAGCCGGGAAGGTTTTTGAGTTCTCCCCTAACCCACGTGCACGTCCCGTCGGCAGGGAGATCCATTTCTCCTTGCCTCTTCTGGGGAAGACGCTCCTTTCCGAGCGCCTGGGCGCACAGATGCCCAGAAAAAAAGTCCAAATATCACCTCTGTGGCTGGAAAGGGCCTTCAGCAAAACAGCTGCTAATCAGGAACAGTGCCCCCATGTTTGGTACCCATGACAGCTAACTTGCCCGCAAGAGTGGGCTATGCTGGGCATCCCTAGAAGCCACCCCCAATGGTCCTTTAACACACTCGCCTTCCCACCCACCCTCGATTTGATTTTAAAAAGCTTCCCTAAGCCAAGCGAAGAGAGAAATTACATTCCTGCACTTAAGAGAAAAAAAATCTGGAATCAATTTTTTGGGGGGCCTGGCCGGAGGTTTCAACATTGGGTGCCACGGATGGGCTGACACATGGCACTTCCCCCCCCAAACTGCCATGAAAGCAGGTTCTGAGTACGATCTATAGTCTTTTGCATCCATGATGGAGTCATATCTGCTCCCTCCAGACAAGTCACCCCCTCCTGCTTCCCGTTTGCAAACAGGCTATGCAAAATGGTTTGAATGCATGCCGTCGAAATGTATTCGTTCATTCACAGCGGCCACTGTGGGCTTGTGTAGCAGTGGTTTGGACAAAAAAAAAACGGCGACTGTTTGCCATTTTGGGTCTCTTTTTTCCCCGCCCTCTGTGTTCCTGCGTTTGCTGACTGCGTTGCAAGTTTCCTTGTCTGCGTGCATCACGGTTCTTCCAAAAGAGCCAAGGAGAGATTTGCCCTTTCAGCCCATTTCACAGATGCGGGAAAACAAGTCCCAGATCCACTTTTGCCTAAAAAACTCTCTCCCCCTGCCCTCCAGTTGGGAGTCCAGGAGAGCAGCTGGACTCAAAACTCAGGTCTCCCAGGTCCAAAGTTTAAAAAAAAAAATTATCTATGCAAACCTCCCTTTTCTCTGCACCAAGAAACACTCAAAAAGAATGATCTGCTTTGGAAATAAAACTGCTCTTCCCGCCATCCCGTTTTTGGCTTCAAATGTGCTTTATTTCCATACGTTATGAGACAGAAGGGAAAGGAGCATGGGGGGGGGGCTGATCTCCTGGAACCCTTTTAGAAGGAGACGCACGCAGGGTCTAAAACAATGGAGGTTTTAGTGGGGAAATTGTGGATTTCTAAAAATATTTTAAATGCTCAGTGGAAGGACCACGGATCACCTAGGCTTGAGATCAAGGGGTTTACGGCCACTGGAAGCTCCCAATCGTTGTTTCAAGAGGCCGTCGTAAATCCAGGCCTCCCTTGATCCGAGACTGCGCCAGGCATTAAACTACAACTCCCATCAGCCTGAGGCAGGGTGGACGATGGGCACAGATTGCAAGGGTTGCCTTCCTGAGTTATCTGGGAAAACCAGACTTTTTTCCACTCTTCCGAAACCGCTGTGGGTGGTTCAGGGCCCCTTCTGTTGGGATTTGCACCCACGAAACCGCAGGCCGGAGTTAATACCCAAGGCAGGCAAAGCGTCCGGTGGTGGAACCTCCAGTTAACAGAGCAGTCTATCTATTGCTTAGCAGGAGCAGCCACGGCCGGCTGTGGGCAACTACCTTTTCCCTTCCTCTTGTCTGATGGACGCTTGACCCATGCATCAGTAAAATATTTCTTCCACTTTTCTTAGAAAACCAAGGAAAAGAAGTTGTAATTTGTCTTGATAGAGCAAGGGCAAGCTCTCTGTTTCTCTCAGGATGTCCGAATTGTGGTGGGAACTTTCAGGTTCTTGCAGTTCAGAGCCTGCTGCTCGGTGGATTTCCTGAGCCCACCGGGAGGGTGGGGGAATTCGAACCACGAACAGGAGGAGTTAATCTTTATTCTACATTACAATCCAGGAGAAATTCAACACATAAAGATGTTGATCCTTTTTCCAGCTTCTGACCCACTCTGAGGTTTGCCTTTCAAATAGCTTTCATTGGTTATTTATTTATTTAGGGCGGTGTTTTAGCCATGCACAGAAATCCAGAGCCGACCCAAGAGATTTCGCCACCCGAAGCAAAAAAAATGAATCTCAAAATGTCTCCCATCCCCCTTCATGTGCGAAAAACCTGCCTGCTGCAGGGCACACTGTACAAGATCAAGACTATTTTTTTAAAAAGAACTAAAGAAGAGTTTCTTAATTAAATGCTCTGACACATACACGCACCCCCGAACAGTGCGAAATTCCCAGCAAGGCATTTTCGATTGGATGCTAGCTGCCCTTTTGTGACACTCCCTTGCCTGGAGGGGGATGTGGAATTGAGCGAGAGAATGTGAAAAACTACCATCTATTTTTTGGAGGAAGAGAGAAATAACCAACAGGAATTACATTACAAGGAAACCCCCCCCCCCCAGACCTCCGCTGCTAAAAATTTGTACAAAAACATGACACAGAATCCAGGATTCGAAGAGCTCGCTATAGGCCGCCCGTCCCTGGACGTTCCCAAACGGCAATCTCTTCTCTCTTTTTTGGCACGGAAAACAGAAATAGAAATCCGTTCTTTTTCTAGAACAAAAAAGCTGAGTTCGTGATGGAACGCCGTTGGATCCGCAACCCGTCATTCCGGTGGTGTTTTTTTTTTTGGGGGGGGGGAATGGTTCATACACCAAAGCCTTTTTTTTAAAAAAAATTGTGGCCAAAAGGAAGGAGATAGAAAAAATAAAATTCCGCTTGAGGTCCTGCCGAACCAGGAGGGGGAAGGGTTTGCACCGACCCAAGGAAGACCGTGGGTTTTTGCCGTCTGGCGGTCTCGGGGGCCCCGTGTCCTTCCGGGCCGGCTGGGTAGAGATTGGAGAGCTTGGTATTCCCTTCTCCCCAGGTTGCAGAAACCTGGTGTGTGTATGTTGTGTTTTTCAGGGACGGGGGAAGATTAAAGGGTCCCGTCACCTTGCCAGCCCCCTCAGCCTCGGTGCTTGTCGTACTCGCTCACCATCCGCTTGATGTGGAAAAGCTTGTTCCGCAAGGTCCGACTCTCCGCTTTTTTGCTTTGATAATCCGGCGTCTGTCCAATTTTTTTTTTTTTAAAAAGAAAACACACCGTTATTCCCGGCCCTCTTCAGAGCCCTGAGAAATCCCACTTTTAAACCACCTCTCCCGCCAGCGTGTTTGTTACCACGTATTTTGTGAATGTCTGGAATCTGTGCATCCCAGGAACGGGGCCCGCTTGTGAACTTCCCAGGATTTGGACCACAATTCTGATTAGCCCCCAAATGCTGGAAAAGATAGCGGACGGGAACTGAATTCGCACCTGGAGCTTTGCTGGGCTCAAAGGGTACTCACCCGTTTCAAGTCCTTCAGGCGGTTGTATTCTTCTGCCACCCCCTGTGAAAGAAAATCATCAGAAGTTGGGGAAGTGACAGGATCATGAGCCTTGTAGGAGAACCTCCATGTTCCAACACAGTCTATCTCACAGCTAGGTTGGGTGTTGTCCCCTCCACCCAGCTCTCTAAGTAGCAGAGGTCCGACCTAAAACCCAGCCGTCTTGTTCCCCTTGTGCCTCTGGCTTTTTCTGCCCGTCCGAGAGCCCCTGACCTGGTACTGGAGGCTGTCCACCGCCAGGAGGTCTAGCTGCTTGCTGAGCTGGTTGATCTGGTCGTTGATGCTGTCCATTTCGGCACACAGCGCCTTGTAGCGCTTGAGGTCGGAGTCAAACTCCTGCTTGCATTTTTGGCGAGCCGTGTCCGACGTGATGGGTGGGTACAAGCTGCAGAGAAGGGCGGTGTGGGTGGAAATAAACCCGCATGGTGAGAAAACCATTTCAAAAATAAGAAAAAAGACCCCCATATCCACGGGGGGGGGGGGGGGAATAGCATGTTCTCTCACTCCCTCTAGTGGTCATTTCTACTAATGACATCTCTAGCGAATCCTATACACAGTGTAGTCTCTGGCGGCCAGTTCTGGTAAGTGCATCATTAAAAATCTATATTTTAGAGATTGTTCTATTAATAATTTAAATTATTTTCAGGCCACAGATCCATGATTCCACAGGTAAGGGGATCCTACTGTATATAAATAGGAAACAGAAAAAAATCTGCTCGGATTCTGGGGTGCATCCCCCCACTGTTTTGGGTCTGTTTCCTGCCCAAGATGGGAGCTCTTCCTCTCCTCACCGGCTCCACTCGTCCTTGTCGCGTTCGTCGCTGGATTCCACGGCCGTGGTGTAGTCCGTCTCGTACTGAGATTCCTCCAGTTCCGGGTTCTTCCGCCGCCTCCGGCCCCGGCGGGCAGAGGGCCGGCTGGGCATCTCTCGGACCTTCTCGGCCAAAGTGCTGGAGCTGAAGGCCTGGCCGGGCTTGCCATCCGTGGCTGTGGGGAAAGACGGGCTGGAAAGGACCAGAACAAGGGTGCTGGGGTCACGGCAGGGAGGAGGTCGGCTGGGCCACCCCCTCCTTGCCCTGCATGCCTCTTTTGGATTACAAGCCCCAGGATCCCCGTGCCACCACGTCGTCCAAGCTCTTGGGGTTATAGTCTTAGGAAAGGGAGGGAGAGAGGGAGGAAGGAAATGATGGATGGATGGAAGGAACTGATGATGGATAAGAGGAAGGAAGGAAGGAAAGAAGGAGCTGATGATGGATGAGAGGAAGGAAGGAAGGAAAGAAGGAGCTGATGATGGATGAGAGGAAGGAAGGAAGGAAAGAAGGAGCTGATGATGAATAAGAGGAAGGAAGAAATGAAAGAAGGAGCTGATGATGGATAAGAGGAAGGAAGGAAGGAAAGAAGGAGCTGATGATGGATAAGAGGAAGGAAGGAAGGAAAGAAGGAGCTGATGATGGATAAGAGGAAGGAAGAAATGAAAGAAGGAGCTGATGATGGATAAGAGGAAGGAAGGAAGGAAAGAAGGAGCTGATGATGGATAAGAGGAAGGAAGGAAGGAAGGAGCTGATGATGGATAAGAGGAAGGAAGGAAGGAAATGATGGAAGGAAAGGAAGGAAGCTGGTGATGGATAGAAGGAAGGAAGCCTTCAAGGCCCACCTGCTTGTGTTTTCCGTGGCATGGTAGCCGTTCTCAGAGGTTCTGTAGCTGTAGGGGGCGGCTGAAGCATTGACAGGACTCATGGGCTTCTCCGAATAGGCCAAGGTGGCTGTCTCATCGTGGCTGCTCACCCCATCGTTAACATTCTTCACCTAGGAAAAAGGAAACAACACCCGTTTAAAACCCTTTTCTTTTATAAAACCTTTGCCTTTTCAAGAAGATTCTGGGATACTGGAATAAGACTCGACCGGCAAGACATGGAGGGACTTCTTCTCTCTTAAGGATCATTCCATAGCAGTCAATGCTTTCCATAGTGAGAGACCGGGGAATAAAACAAAATCAGCCATAACTTGGAGAAAGCCACCTTTTGGAAACCAGTTCCCAGAATTTCCCAGCTGGTGGATTCTGGTAATCGTAGTGCAAAAATGGAACTCTTCTAAGCTCTGTGAATGTCGGTGACATCTTGGGAGCCCCCTGTCTCTCTATCCTGGTGCTCTAGCCCTTTGACCCATCCGGCTTCCTCTGGCGTGTATGTGGCCACCGGACAGCTCTCTTCTCCTCCAGGGCTCCCTGCTGACGTTTGCTTTCCAAGCAAGGCAGAGGGTGTCCCGAGGAGACTCTTTATCAGCTCTGCCTTCTGGAGCCATCCTTGAACCCCAGGCAAAATCCTGGAGAGAAGAAGGGTCCAAGTCAGCCGGGATCCAGGCTGATAAAAATGGATAAAAATGAGTAAAAACATTAAGGAAGAGGCAACCTCGTGGCTTTTATGTCAGCACTCCACACAAGGTCCCGACGCCTGCTCCCCAAAATGGAACGGAGGCCGCGGGAATAAATTCCAAATCTGTCCCATTCAGGGGCTCCATTATAAGCTCACAAAAAAGCAGGTAAAATGAAGAACCCTGTAAAACTCAAAAGCTTGCCCTTTGGGGGACCTTTAGAGAATCCCACTGCTGGGGGGGGGGCTTTTTCGGTGGAGAACCCAAGACACGCCATGCTGGAACAGATCAAGTTCTGGTCAAGTCAGGGTTTTAGGAAGCAAAGCTCAGCCACCAGGAATGGTGGAGAGAGAGAGAGAGAGAGAAAAAAAATAAGACCCATAATCCATGGGCCATTTCTTTCGCCTTCACCCCAGACGAAGAAGGGTTTGGGGCTTGCTTTCCTTTTTTTTTTCCCCTGGAGCCACGAAGAAAGCTTTCTTCTCCAACGTGACTTTACACACGCAGCCAGAAGTCATTGGGCAGGGTGGCTTTTTTTGGGGGGGGGGGGGAAGGGACTCGTTCCTGAGGTTAATCATTGACCTAACCGAAACTGTAGTGTTATCGTATGCAAACAAGCAAGAAACAAAACATTTCTGGATTACAGGCACACACACACACACACACACACACTTTCACATCTGACTCTGAGAAATCATAATTCCACATTATTTGTTTTTCCTCCTGCTGGGGTTGATAACCACGGCCTCAGCTCTGGGGCCCATTGAAAAAAAAACAGGATGGTGGAAGGGTCGGGCGCTGGATCCGTCCCTCCAGAAGCCGGCACCGGGTAGCTAGCTTGGCACAGGTATGCTTGTGCTTTGTTGGGAAGGCGAGACTGCCTCTGTTCACGTACAGAGGACAGAAGGCCCACTCCCTCCATCGGCTTAATGCTAAAGGCAGACCAGCGCTCCCAGGTCCGAGAAAT
Source organism: Pogona vitticeps (assembly GCF_051106095.1). Classification (NCBI taxonomy): domain Eukaryota; kingdom Metazoa; phylum Chordata; class Lepidosauria; order Squamata; family Agamidae; genus Pogona; species Pogona vitticeps. The sequence continues at coordinate 14,466,863 of NC_135789.1, read as the reverse complement.
GGCCGTCGTTTAAAGACAAGCAGGGCCAGAATGGGGCAAACAATTCAAAAAGGCAATCTAACATGAAAGGTAATTAATGACCACCAAGATCAGATCCCGGGAAGGCCAGAGATGGCCCCTGGGGCTTAAAACTTTTGCAAACGTGCTCTACACCCTCTACCAGACTACAACTCCCATGATCCTTGGCCCTCGGCCATTCTGAGTAAAACCGGCTCCCCCTCTTACATGCCAAAGACATCTACTGGGGAAGGAAGAGGACGAGAAAATCTTAAAAGCATGGGCCGCTCCTGTGTGTGCGGAAGGGTGGGATTCCAAGCCGTTCTAGCTCTACCTAGGGGCTGGGTTATTTCAGGAGGAAGCGGGTTTTTGCCTTTTTAAAAAAAAAGAAGAAGAAGAAAGAAAATGATCATCATTATTTCAATCCACCGCACGGACAGTCCTCGCTCAGCTCATCGTTTCAGCCGAGAACACAATGAGACCCTTATGTGTTTGTAGCCACTGCAACCTCAGCCTGCTAAAAAGTATCCAGACCAGCTTCAAGGATCTTGACCTCTGCCATCATCCTCCGCCTGGCCTGAAGCCACTTCATCTTGAGTTTGGAGGGCCAGAGAACAGAGCCAGGAGGGGAGACCTCTCTTCCCCTCCCGATTTGCAATTGCTTTTCCAAATCGGGAGGGGAAGAGAGGTCTCCCCTCCTGGCTCTGTTCTCTGGCCCTCCAAACTCAAGATGAAGGGGCTAGAAAAGGGAGCCCATTATGCACTCCCCAGAGAGGAGGGGGGAGGAGGAGCAGCCAAGACTTACCCACTCCTCCACGTTGGGACCCTCCTGGAAGGCGGGTGGCTGGTCCCAGTAGATGTTGGGCTTCCCATACCGCCAGATCTTCTGGCGCGTCTTTTGGGCGAAGACGCAGATGACGCAGAGAAGAATCACCAGGAGAAAACCGCAGACGATGGCAATGGCCTGGGGAAGACGGACAGCAAAGCAGAATTTTTTTTTTTGGGGGGGGGGGGAGAGAATTAATTTTATTCCAGTTATATCAGGAGTTCTATTTCTGGTTTTCCGCCCATGAGCAGAAGATGGTGCCTGTCTCTCTTTCGGCCCACAACAGCCTTGTAAGGTAGTCCAGGCTGGGAGGGAAGGACAGAGAAGACAGGTCCGAGGCCCCCGTTGTTGTTTCACAGCTGAGTTTCATGTGAAACCTCACTCACTGCGCCATAAAAAACTCTCTTCAGAGGCCTGTAAGCTTTAATGGTGGTTTTCCTGCTTCCGGGTCAGACTAGATGACCTTCGAGACCCCTTCCCTAGTTCTCGGGCTCCCTTATCTGCCTGACTGGGCAGTTTTTAGGTGTGCCATGACCGCCCTGCCTGCTGATAAACAGACTCTGATTATTTTCTGCCCTGCCCTGAAACTGGTCTCCCCCCCCCCCCCGCCGTTCCCATGATAAGTTTCTTCCACTGCCAAAGCATTTCCTTGGGGTGGTGGCTTTCGTTGCAACGTTGGGAGCGCAAGGATGGCGTGGGCGCAGAAGTCAACAGAGAGAAGCGACAGAAACTCGGGGGGGGGGGAAATAGGGGCGCCCGCCCAGTTCCACTCGGCACCCTCACCTAGAACATCCATTACATTTGGAGGAATTCATGAATATTTTTCTCTTCTGTTTGGTAGGTCACTCTCCCCTCCAAAGGAAAGCAAAACTCCCAGAATTTAAAGAGTTTCAAGAAACGGGGGGAATTCAAGTGGCCAGTCCTGTTGAGACCTAAGAGGCGGAGCTTGTTCGGGGAGGGGTGGACCCCAGAAGCAGGAGGGTGCCTGCCTCTTTTAAAAAGCCCTCTCTCTCTCCCCCACCTGCCCGAAACTACAGTGGTGCCTCGCACAGCGAGGTTAATCCGTTCCGGATTAACCCTCGCTGTGTGAAAACATCGCTGTACGGATCAAAAAAAGCCATTAGAACGCATTAAACTTAGTTTAATGCATTCCAATAGCAGCTTTACTCACTGTACAGCGATGTTTCTCCGATGGCCGGCAGCTATTTTCGCGCCCTCCCCTCGCTTAACGAGGGTGCCAAAACGCTGCGCGCTGCCATTTTGGGGCTTCCGGTGGCCATTTTGAAGCCGCCGAACAGCTGATCGGCGGGTCGCAAAGCGAAGGTCGGTAAGCAAACCGCTTACCGACCTTCGCTCTGCGATTTTGAGCCATAGGGGCCGTCGGCATGCGATCACATTTGCGATCGCTAGAACGGCCCCGTTGTGCAGATTCGTCGTTCTATGGTGCACTCGTGCGAGGCACCACTGTATCTAAAAAAACATCACCACCACCCCATTTCCCCACAAAACCGGATGTTAAGACTTGTCTTTCCCAAAATAGTTTTTTTTAAGGGAAAGTGAATAAGGTTGGGAGAAGTGGGAATTAATTTTCTCTCCTCCCCCCCAAAAAAACCTCACAAGTAAGCTCATCTCTAGCCTTTGGTGCCTTCTAAGGGGGTCGGTCATTGGGGGCCGAGCTCTGCGGAGCCCAGCCCCAAATAATCATCATCCCAAGGAGCACTGTGAGGATTGTAAGCCAGAGGCTCAGGAACGAGGGATTCACTAACAAGGAACACACACACACCCTGCGCTCCCTTATAATAAGGGTAACCTTTGAACAGCAGAGTTGGAAGGGATCCCTCAAGGTTGTCCGGTCCAGCCCCTCTCAAGGAGACGCTGTGGGGAATTCAAACTCCCAATCACTGGCTCCGCAGCCAGCCAGAGACCCAAACCCCGGAGCTCTCCCCCACTCCACCCCCTCGGACCCTCGGACGCCCTCACCTCCTGGGGGTCAACCATGCAGTAGTGGTAGAGGTACTGGTTGAAGTAGGCCCCGGTGGCGTAGATCTGGTTGCACATGGCCAGCATGGGGTTGGCGTTGTAGTAGTAGCTGCCGTACATCTGGGCCCGGGGGTTGACGCCCATGATGTAGACGATGGAGGCGATCAGCATGATGACGGCCAGGATGGCGCAAACCACCAGGACCACCAGGTAGAAGCGCCGGGAGCGGGACCCGGCCGACTTGGTGAGGCTGGTGATGGCTAGCGCCAGGAGGGCAACGAAGCACAGCACCGACATGGCGATCATGAAGCCAGTGGCCGCCCGGGGGTTGGTCATCCCCCCGTAGTAGCCGCCGCCGTAGTAGCTGCTGCCGCCTAAGCCACTGCCATAGTAGGTGCCCCCCATGCCGCCCCCGTAGCCCCCCATGCCGCCGCCGTAGCCGTAGAGCCCCCCATAGCCATAGCCGTACTCCCAGGCCAGGGTGGAAGCCACACAGGCGAAGATAGCCAGGCAAAGGAGCAGCCCGACGGCCTCCAGGATCCTCACCACCCCCGGCGGGGAGTTCCACTTGTAGAAAAGCTGTGGGACGTCCTCCACGTAGTAGGAGCCCGGAGGTGGCGAGTGGAGATCGTAGCCATAGTCGTCCTCGCCCGGAGGGCCGTACCCCATGGGGGAGCCCTCGTAGCGCTTCTTGCTGGTGGGGTACATGGTGCCTCGCGCCCGGCGGCCCTCAGCGGCGGGGGAGAGTCATGGGCCGCGGAGTCCCAGCGCCGAAGACCGCCAACGGCTGGAAAGACAAGCCAATCAAAACCGGTCAAGGACCTTTCGCCCGGGAGATCTGGTCCTTGGGGGCGGGAGGGGGGGAGGAGGAGGAGGAGGAGGAGGAACCCTGGGGGACCCAAAGTTGGAAAACCCTCTTTTAGGGCCGGGGGGGTAAGGGGTGGGTGGGTGAAACATGAATTTAAAGGAAAAAAGCGGAGGAAAGAAAGAGGAGGGAGAAAGGGAGGATTGAAAGACCTCAGAGCCAAGCTCCTCATCCTTTTGCTTGCTCAGGATCAATGCGGCACGACCCGGTTCTTCTCCCCACAACAAAAGAAAAATGCCTCCCCCCCTTTTACCCCAAGAGCGGCCAGTTGCCGACCAGGCTGTTCCCGCAGAGGTCACGCCCGCCGCCACCCCTTGGCACAGCCGCTCAGCCTGCCCGAGGTCCTTCTGGGTGCCTCTCCGCGGCAGCCGTCTGCTTGCTTGCCTGCCTGCCTCCTGGGTGTGTGTTGCTTTTGCAGTCCCTTGAAAGCACAACTCTCAAACGCACAAAAGCCCAGGCGAACCGAAAGCTCAGCTTTCATCTGATAAATAAGTAATCGGGTTGTGTTTTCCTCTTTTTTAACTCTCTCTCTCTTTCTTGGCAGCTGCCTTTGAGCACACAGAACTTCTTCCCCGGCCAAACACAGACCGCCTCCCCCACTGCCCCGGCCCCAAATCCTGGCACGGACACGCTCCACCTGCCTGCCTTTGTTTTCCCCCAACACACAGGGAGGCAAAAAAACAGTGCAAAACCTAAACACAGCCTTGTTCCCATGGTCCATTCAGGGCCATGCTTTAAAAAAAATGGAGAAAAAGGCAGCCTTTAGCCATGATCTGCTGCTCTAAAAGGAATATAGGCACGGCCAGGAATCTGGGAAAAATCCAGATTTGAGCCCCCGACAGAAACGGGAAACTCACTCGATGGCCTTGGTCCCGTCCTACCTTGCAGTGAAAAAGGGGGGACGGAGAGAGCCATAAATTTGATCTCCATGGAGTTAAAACCAAACCCCAGTGGAATTCATAGATACAGGTTCCCCTAGGAGCGTAGACAAGGGTCTCTCTGCTTTCAGCCTCGCTTTTTCCCGTAACCCGAACCCCCTCCTCAACCCAAAGAAACAGGATCCCTGCCGCGGTGCACTTTCCTCTGCCCTCCTCCACCCTATTTCCTTTCGTATCGTGTCCAGCAGGGAACTCTGTTCTCTTTCCAACATCTGTGCAAACGGGTGCTTTTTAATGCACCAAAGGTTGAGTTCTTCGGGCACTAAGAACTAACAATAATAATCATGAATAATAAAAGAGGAGGAGCTTGGGGAAGCCTCAAATTCCTAGCGGTTATTCTCCCTGTTCTGATTCATGCTCGGAGAAATCGTTTCATTGGGGACGGCAGTCAAAAATGCTTTAGTTCTGATAATTATATGGATAAAACTGTAAGAATAACAAGAAAAGAACAGCAGGCCTCCTTCGCTGCAATGCAGCTGGAAGCTGAGATAAGGTGGATTTTCTTTTTTAAGGGGCCAACTTGCAGCCTCTCCCCGTCGTCCCCCTCTGAGCTTGCAGGAAAGGGAACAAACACGGGTTTTTCAACAACGCCCTGGAGTGTGTGGGGGTGATATCTGGGGGATAATGAGTGCATTTCTCCCACACCCAGCCCCATGGCGGCTTCCTCCCTGAGCAGCCTCACTTCCGCCTTCCTGGCCTTGCCAGGTTTCCTTTGGATTTTGCTTTCTGCCTGCGAGGCTGGGATTTTCATTGACGTTTATTGTTTGGGGGATTTTTCCTCCCCTCCCTGCTCTCCTTTCCCCCAGAAGGTCAGCCAGGGCTTTGAAGGAATCCCCTGCGGCGTTTTGGCCCTCGTCTTCGCCCGAGGTTTGACGTGGATAGGAAAAAGGGGAGAGGACTTGGTGGAGGAGGGCAAGAGGGGGATGCGGGGGGGGGAGAGAGAGAGAGACCGGGAGCGCCAACGTTTGGATAAAAACCCTCAGAGGTGAGAGCAGGAGGGAGAAAAGACCCCACGGGGCGAGTCTAGATGGCCTTCGGATATCCCCAAAGGACACCCTTCCCGTTCCACAGCTCTGGCAACTGAGCCTCCCCTGGCAAGGCTGAGAGCAGCAGAGACGGGGGGGCGAAGCGCCTTTTGAGGGTGGAGGGAGGGATTACAGTTCCCACCATCCATGTGAAAAGGCTACTGGGACGGGAAAGCCCTAGTTCTCAAGGGTGCCCACACCCACTCCACACCACACCCAATGGGGGCAGGAGCGCTGAGAGGGCAAAGGACACGGGGTTGCCTCGAGTGCCGCTCCCTCCTTGAAACACCCATGCCGCCGCCTCCTGTTCTGGGCTGCCTGAGGCTGCCGCCTGGCTCTGCCCAAAAGGGAAGGCTGGTCCTGCTCAAGAGCAGGTGGAACTTAAACCTGCAAGACCAGGGAGGGAGGGCGCGCTCGGCGGGCAGAAAAAATATCTACCGACCGAAGGGCATCGGACGCCATGCAGTGTTATTTCGAGGGGGTGGGGAGAACGTGTCTGGCAAACCTTTCACTGTGATGGATGATGACCAAACTCCACCTTGTCCAGTCCCTTCAAGGGCTGTGAGAAGCCCCCCCCCCCCGTTTCCTTTCCTGTGAGGAGTCTCTCGCCATCTCTCTCCTGCAGCTTTCACCCCGTTAACACCCAAGATTAGGGGAGCAGGAAGCCAACTTCTTGGCTCTCCCTTCGCCTCTATTTTCACCCCCATTCCAAAATTTTTATGCACTTTTTTCCCCTCGTCTCCCTTTCCTTGCTGGGGGCGGGCAATCTCTCTTGCCCCATGATGTTTTCAGGGTTGCCCCCTCCTGCCTCCTTACTCCCCCCCCCAGCTTTGTTCTCTCCTGGGCACCAGAACGGGGCGATGTACCCCCAAGGGTGTCCACACCACTGATTTGTGAAACGTTCACACAGACACACACACAGACACACGGTCGTCCCCTATTTCAACAAATCTGGACATTTTTAGGGCATCAGGAAGGGCATTTCCTTCCAGAGCAGACAGATGTGGGCAGGAAAACACAGCCCACCTCTGGAAACACCATCCACCCTTTCGCCGTCCTTACCTGGGTCAGCCCAACAACCTCTCGGTGGTTCTCGGAGGGCAGGCCGCTACCCGCTGGCCGTGGGGGTGCTCATTATTTTCAAGGGGGCCCCAAGAAAGGGCAGGTTTTTCTCTTCCACTGCAGGGTCTCTGGAATCCGATTCGTGGGCGATCCAAGGGGAAGGTGTTGACTGAAACCGAAGGCGTCCCCCTCCTAGAGAAAAAGCGAGCGAGAGAGAAAAACACACCTTGGTGTTTAGATGATTCTTCTTTTCTCGGTCTTCCCCTTTACACCTTGCGCTCCTCCCTTTAAAGCCCAAGCGGAAGGTTTAATCATTACTTGGAGCGCACAATAGTTCTCTCTCTCTGGGCAGGAGGCCACGGCCGCGCACGTCGGTGCCAACTTTGGAGACCGCGGGCGGTTGGTACAAGGCTGAACATAGACGTACGCACATATCCAAGAGCCTGGCAAGGCAGGGAGGGGGGGGCAGAAAACCACGTCCTGAAAGCTTCAAAACCCTCCTTCCTCGCTTACCCCCTTCTGCTCCAGGGCTTGGCGGCCGCGTCTTTAGTCCAGCGTGCAAAATCGGAGCCGACACCTCCAGGCGGGGTGGACCTCCGTCTCGTCCTGCATCCGTCTGCACCGAGAGCGTCGGTGCCGGAAAGCGCCGGCCCGGCCTCTGCCAAGCGGCCACCCGGAGTGAGGAAGCAAAGAACACAACACAAACCAGCTGCTAAGCTTTTAATCCCTTGGAACGCCCGCTCCTTCCTGGCCGACGTGGCCGGGACAGACTCGGGGCCACTTGGGGGTGGGTGGGTGTTGCGTTTGCCACCTGAGCATAAAAGTCCCAGTATTTCCAAAACATAACTTGACTAGGCCTTAATTACACAAAACAATGAAAAGAGGAATTTTTTCCAGGTAACTTAACTACACAAAAGGGAAATACAAGAGTAACTTTGTCCAACTTAATTACCCCCCAAAAGGAAATAGATAAGAGTAACTTCTTTGGCCAACAGATTCTCCTCCTCCATTTTATCCTGAATGATCAGCTGTAACAATCTGCACTTTTTTGCTTCCCGTTCCATGGCTGGCATCTTCCCGGTTTTTGCCCTTAAGTTTCTTCCACTGTTTCTCAGTTTTACTCCATTCCCTTTAAAATGTCTTCCTGGCTCACCTTCTTGCTCCCAGAAGTTCAGAGCCTCCTGCAACAAACCCACATATCAAAAAATAGATGCCTTGGGTGGTTGTTTTGGTTTTTCCACCTACTAGCCACTGCTGGGAGTCCCTAATTCCCTAGGTGTGGAGGAGAATCGAGAAAGGTGAAATGACCCGGAGAGGCGAGGGCGCCACGCCTGACGTGTTCCTGTCAAGCCCAGGGTGCAAAACTGCTCTGGGGAAGTGGCCAAGCTGCGCTGGCTCATCCAGTGGACCGCTTCTGCCCAGGGCCAGCCCGGTTTTGTGCGTGGTGTATGTGTGGACGTTGCCATGTCCGCTCTGCCCCCCTCCCCAGCCACCTCATGACTCTGAGACTGGAATGCAACTCTGCAGGGCTCAGCCTTTGAAGACCGAGGGGTTGGCGGGGTGGGAAAAGCTGGAAAGATTAAGCCTCCCCTCCATCGGTTTACTTAATCAGTCCCTGGAGGCTTCCAAACTTTGTGGTTGCCTCCACTTCCCAAAAGGGAACAGCCCCTCCCATCGTCCCCAGGGGGGGAAGAAAAAAACAGGCAGTGAGGGGATGATGGGGGTTGTGTGTTTTTAAAAACAAGCCCTCCTCCCGTTACTCATTGCGGTGCTCAAAAATGGAAATCCCTTGTCTCTATTCGTGACAACGTTTTCTCGGGGAGAAAGCTCATTCATGGCATGGTTCCTTATAGCATTATTCCTCTTTTATTTTCAGCCCATGAAATAAAATAAAATAAACACAGCCCTCAGCTGGGAGAGAGTTTATGCCATCCTGCTACAAATCCTAAGACGGGTTTCTTTTTTAATGCTCGTCCCAATGGGAAACAGTCTTTCCGAAACTGTCCCCAAATGCAGAAAAGCTTTCCTTGTCCAGAGAGCAGTGGGTTTTCTCTGAAGAAAGATTCCCCTCTCACCGGCCCTGAAAAAAAATAAACCCTCCCCATTTTCAGCAAAGAGAAACATCGGGTAGTTTTTTTTGGGGGGGGGAGAGCTGTTCCGTGCCCGCTTGGGGGAGGGGGGGGAGGCGTAAGTCAGAAGTAGACGGAGGAGCCTCCCTCGCCGTTCTCACGGTCGTAGGCCTGGATCTGGCCCTTGAGGTGAGCCAGCTTCCTCTTCAGGTATTCGCAACGCTCTTGCTTCTCCAGGAAAGCCGGGTCCTTGAGAGGTTTGGAGTCGGGGTTGGGGGGAGCAGGTAGCAGACGGGGGAGGGTGGGGTGAAGGAAAAGCACAATTTTTAAAAAACCACCACGCTTCCACCCTGCTCCAGAGCAGCCCTCCAACTTCCCCCAGCGCCGAGGGCTGGGCTGTAAAAATGTGCAAGAGAAGCACGGGTCAGGCGTATGGCAACTAAATGTTGCAGCGCTGGTCTCTCTCCATTTCTCTCTTTCTCCTCCTTCCTTTCCCACCCAACCAGCCACTTGGAGTGTGGGGGAGCCCCAGCTCTTTCCAGCAAGGCCTCGAGATCAGACCCAGGGAGACATAAAACCCGGCCGAGGGGTTGCAAGCAAAAACCATAGGTTTTTGGTGGATTTTAATTGCTGAGAGAAAACAGGGTATCTATATTTGGATGGTGAAAGTTGTGTATATTTTAACTTTTTTTTGTAGTGTTGTCCAGTTTTACCTTGGGGAAGAGCACCTCATTTCGTTGCACCCACTTGTGAGCGCAATGACAAATAAATTTCTTATGTCTTATGTCTTATGTCTTATGAGATCAGACCCAGGGAGACATAAAACCCGGCCGAGGGGTTGCAAGCTCCCCCAACGGGGACCGCCAGTCGGCTGAGCCCTCCCTCCCTTCCATTTCCTGCCGGGTTGGTTGGCTGTCCAGCCGATGTTCAACGCCAGCAGTTCGGGACCTACATCCTTCTCATTCCTGATGGGGCTGAAGGTTATTTTTCGGGGTGCATACATGGAACGATCTTGCCCCTTGGTTTTGCCCTTGAACACATCCAGGGCCGTCCCTAAACCAGACCCACGTTCAACAGGACCCACAGCTGCTTAAAGGCCCGGCTATGAGATATTTCTCCAGACCATTTTAATAAATGAATCATAAATCAGCAACGCTCCACCGCACCAGCCCTACAAGGCAGGCTGGGGGGGGGGGAGAAAGAGCCATCAAGGAGAACGAAGAAGGCTTTTCCGGACATTTTTAGCCCTGGCTTTTCCGCCCTTACCTTCTTCTTGCGTTCGTATTCTTTCCGCAAAGCCGAGGCACGCCTTTGCTCCTGTGGGAGGGGAAAAGCCTCCCGTCAGCTTTCTCACAAGAAGACCCCTGCCAGAAGCCTCCACCGCTCGCGGAACGGGCCAGGATTTCCGGGAATGCAAGCCAGGAGCCACAGAGCCCTCTTGTTGGCCCCGTCTTGCTCAGACGGGCAGCAGCTCCCCTGGAAAGCCTTGGACTACAAGGCCCAGAATCCCCATCCAGCAGAAGACACAGAGAGAGAGAGAGAGAGAGAGAGAGAGAGCGATCTGGAAGGTCTGAGAGGGATTGAGACCCACCTTCTGGCTCTGGTACCGGCGGGGCAGCTTGGCCATAGCCTCGTCCAGCAATCTGAACTTCTGCAGGGCTGCCTGGATCTCACGGTGAAGTTCCTTGTATTCGCCGTACTGATCGCTGAAGACGGCTTTGTACTTCTCCCGCTCCTCTGTGCTTCTGACGGCCGGGTACTTCCTGGTGGAAGGAAGAGCGGAAAGGCAACTTTAGGAGGTGTCTTTTCCTGGAAGCGCAGGAAGTTTGAGAGGGGACCCCCCGAGGGCATCCATCTGACCCTCCCAGCTGGGGCAAGATTTGCATGCCAGTGTCTTCCCTAACACGCTTTCGGAGGTGGCGAGAGAAAAAGATTGTGTATTGATAGAATTTGGACCACACCGTTTTGCCAAGACTTGTAAAATTTCCAAAAAGTTCCATTAAAAAAAAACCCCAAGGAAAAGAAGTGTTTTTTCCCAGGGAAAAAATTGGAAATTTTCAAAAATTGTACATCTCTAGTTTTACCTAAACCTTGGAAAGAAAGTTCCAGTTTTGTTTTGTTTTTTAACATGACAATTTCCACGTAGGAAGGCAGGATTCAGAAAGTTAGAATCTGAAAAAGTAACTTTTCCTATCTGGGCTGAAAGCCTTGGTTAGAGAAATGTGGAAAAACTCTGCACGTGATCTTGAATCCATTTGGAGATTTCAAGTTTTTTTTCCCCCAATGGGATAATGGCGCCCGGTTGCTTTTAAATGCATTTTTAGTACCATCTTATTTTCCGTTTTTAATACACTACTTGCTTAATTTTTTAAAAAAATATCTGTACACTTACTGTTTTTGGCTTTTATATATAATCTGGGCCCTTTTTAAGGAGAAAAAGGCGGGGTAAAAATATTTTAACTCAATCAATCAAGGAAATAAATCAAGTTGCTCCAGCTGAAAAGGCCCGCCAGAGGCCACCGGGAGTTGTCCTTCACCGGGAAGAACATAAACCTGGAAAGATCCTGTGTCCGGGCTTTCAACGGCGACCTGGCCAAAGAGAAGCCCCAGAAACAAGGAGCGTTACACCCCAAGAGACGGATTCTTCCTGACTTACATAATATAATCCGGGACGATGTGAGGCTTGGGGTTGTATCCGGTCGGGATGGCGTAATTCAGCCTCTCCGGATCCTCACTCTTCTCGGAGAACTCCACCCGCCGTATGGACGTCCCGGGAGGCCGAGGGGTGGCCCCCAAGGAGGCTGCAGGCTTGGGGGCCTCTCGCAAGAGGACAAGCTTTGGCTGCGGAAGGAGGAGGGAGAGATGGAGAACACCATGCACCAGGGAGAAATCCCCAAATCCCACCGCTGGGCCGATCCCGGGGAACCCCTCGCCCTCGCCCGCCCACCTGAGGGGTCTCGGGGCGTCACCTGCACTGGCGGGCCCCTCCGGCCGCCTTCGTGGCTCCACATCCGGAGGCAGACGAGCGCGCCGGCCAGGTAGAGCAAGGTGTTCAGGAAGAGGAAGGTGAGGGCGGCCACCTGGCCCCCGCCCACCCGGCAGATGGCCGCCACCAGCGGGTTGGCGGCGAGGAGCGAGTAGCAGAGGCCCCCGCGGTTGATGTCGTGGACGTAGGCGAGGGAGGCGGCCAGGTAGAGCAGGGAGAGGAAGAGGTTGAGGCCAAACTCGGTCAGCGGCCACCAATGCGCCCGCAGGAGGATGGTCCGGTAGTACATGGTCACCCCCAGGCCCAGCAGGATGACGGTCACCAGCCACGCCAGGCTGGCCACCGCCAGCACAAAGGCCGTCATCGGGCCGTAGTAGCTGTACCCGGCACCCACGGCCCCGCCATAGGGCCACTGGCCACCCCCGTAGAGCTGGGACCACTGGTAGTCCTTCTGGAGATAAGCGGCTGTGCAGGCAAAAGCCATCCCGCCCAAGATCAGCTCCAGAGCTCCCATCAGCCTCAGGAGGCCCGGCCACGATTTCATGTAGGCGTACTTGCTCTCGTAAGCTTCGAGCTTCCCCTGGTAGCCCGGGGGAGGAGTGGACCTCCCACCCTGGCTCCTGGGGGTCGGCACCGCCTTGCCCGACTGCTGATCGGTGGAGGAGGCCAGGGGGACCTTCTCATCATCATCTCCACTGCTGACGCTTCCCTGCTTCGTGTCTTTGCTGAGGCTCTCGAGGCCCTCAGACACCATCCTCTTTGGGCGTTCCAAAACCGGGGACACCGGTGGAGAGCTCCGGAAATCTTTTGGGGTGTAGGTCGGAAGGGAGGTCTCGGCCTGGGGCCGTCTCCACCATCCCCGGAAAGCGTTCTTCCACGACGGGGGAAGGAAACGCCGGACGGGCTTCAGAGAAGATGCCTCTTGATCCGGAGAGCTGTCCGTCCAAGCCGACGCCAAGCCAGGAGGAGAGGAGCCGAAATGCCGCGGGGATCCGGGGATCGTGGGAGACCTTCCCGAGGATCTGGCCCATGGCTCCATCAGAAGTGGATGGCTCTTACAAGATCGACCAGCCGTGGTGTCCCTTTGGCCCCGTCGGAAGCAGACTTGGCCTCAGCAGGACCCTTCCCGAAGGCTTCCGGGCTCAAAGCGTGCCGGCCTCCAACATCCTTTGCAGGCGTCACTCATGGAAGTGGGTGGGACGGGACACCCCTTCTCCCTCTCGGATCAAATTCGTGGCTTCATTTGGACCGGCAGCTGCCTGAGCAAAAGAAGGATAAACAAAACATTTAGGCCACTGCCTGGACGTTGAAACGGAGAGGAGGAGACGGCGTGGCAGGAAAGCTTTTTTTCTCCCACGTGAAGCATGATTCACCTGCTTTTCAGCTCCCACACCTAAGGTTACCCTCCTGTGGGGCTGGGCAGGCGCCATGTTTTCCTACTGAAAGGGCCTGTCCGCATCTCGGCCGACACCGACGGCCAGCCTCCGGCCTAAAGAGAGTCCTATCTCCTCCACCTCTTTTCCAAGCCAGTCTTCTCCTACAAGGATAATGGCAAGGATTTTTAAAAAAATTTCCCTTCCTTCCCAGTTCTCTCAAACGTCACCCTTTCCTCAACCTGAAGACTTCTGTACAACGTGGAAGCTTGCCGATTTTCTAGTGTTTTAGTGGGGAAAGAAAGCTGCGACTCCGATCAGAACTTTTTCTATTTGTTTTTGATTTCTCAAGATGTCAGTACCTCCACCCGCCACCCGGGGGGGGAGGTTTCCCCTTCTTCCCCCCCCCAAAAAAATCCATTTCACAGTACCTTCGACTTTTTTTCAGGAGACCCAGCACGGCACAGGTTTTGGAAAGGGGAGACGCCAGGAGTGGGAACCGACGCGAAGCCGGTCGAAGCCTCAAAGGAAAACGGTCGGCTTCCTCTTTCCTCGCCTAGCGGGAAGCAGCCCTTCGGATCAAAGAGGACTTTTGCTGAGCAACTGTGAGCAAACAAAACAAATTAAATACATCCAGAAATAACACGGTGAGACTCAGAAGGCGTCCAAGCTCTGTGTCCGACGTGCTATCGGGCTCCGGGGCAGTTAAATATTAACTGTGGCCCAGCTGGAAATATGAAAAAACAAAATGTCACACGGAGACCAAGGTGTGCAAGTGATAAATCAGCTCCCCAAGGGTGTGATTTGACACAACTGTGCTCACCAATGCAAGGGAAATGTATTCCCCCCCCCCCCGCGCTGTCTTCATTTCTTCTGGAGCTGCCTTTTTAAAAAAGCCTGCCATTCCTCCCACGAGCTCCAGATGGCGCCCTTGGTTTTTTTTCCTCTGCCTACTTTAAGCCAACTTGGCCAGAGATGATGGTTGTTGTAGTCCAAGGGCCTCCTGAAATGAAGACCCTTCCAATCTCTGTAACATCAAACGCCCTCCACGCATCTCTTAATCCCTGTTAAGAGGCAATAGGAAGGGGCTGCTGTGACAGAGTTTGCCCACGAGATGGCGCCAAAGGCACAGGAAAAAAGCCCGTTGTGAGGACTTTCTCAAGCTGAGCGGTGAATGCCATTCAGCGCCTGGAAAAGTTACTTTTTTTTGGTGGACCACTGGCCCTCCTGGTTTCTGAGCTGTAAATATTTTTAAAAGCCATTTTCCCAACTACGCAGGCTGGCTGGGGGGATGATGGGATCTGTTGTGCCTCAAGTAACCTTTCTATGTGCTTTGCACTGGCGCTCAGGGATTTTGAAACCTGGCCATGTTTTTTTTTTAAAGTAAGTTTTTCTAAGCTCCTCCAAGTCTGCCACCTTGGGCCAGGCCGGATTGCGTTTTTGAGCAACCGTACATCGCCTTGAACCCCCTGGGAGGAAAGACAGGGGTGGATACATTTAAACAATTAAGTAAAAAATAAATAAGGGTTTTTGGACTCGTTGGCCTCAGAAGCCCCCCTCCTTTCCGACTCCATTAGTCTAGGATTCGAATAAATAGCTAAGGAACCGTGTGTGACTCACAGGCTGGCACACGGTGTGGCAAAAAAATGGGTCTCCCTCCGAATAAAAGCAGCCCATTGCCGTCTTTGCTGATGTTTCGTCTCCACCTTATGGGGATCCGTCTGTCGTCCTGCCTCTGTAGCTCAGAAGCAGCAGAAACCTGCAACGAGAGAATCAACACACATCCGGGACCCCCCTCCCTTGTCAAAAAAAGAAGCAAAGCTGTCCAGCCCAAATGCAAATCAAGGGGAATCCAGAGCGAGAGAGAGAAACCCAGTTTGTTGAGAGCATTTTATTACATCCGTTTTTTTTTTTTCAAATGCTGCATACGTTAGCAGTGTACAGAAAACACTGTGGATAGAATTATCAGATATTTCTAAGAAGAAATACTAAGTAAGTATCCAGGCCTGGCTACGCTCCCGCCCGCCCGCCCGCCTCCCCGAAAATCGATCCATCACCACCTCATTCTGGAAAAGAAAAACAGAAAAAAAAGGAAAAAAAGGAATGTTTTTTTTTCTCTTTAAAAAAGAAATTGGCCAACTGAACCAAGTTCCCCACAAACTCCTCTTCCGTCTCTTAGTGGCTACAACTCAAGACCACTCAAGTCGCTGGGTGAAAGGGGTTGTTCGCTGGTTTTAGCATCCATGATTCCAGTGACCTTCTTGACAAGATTCTGCTCCGCCAGCCACGGGTCACCCCTCCACCCAAAACGAGCCCCCCAAATCGGTCCTTCAAAACTCTTTGCTCCTCCCAGAAGACAGAATACCCCACGGTAGCACCCCCTCACAGCAGGTGATCCGGAGAGAAACACTGCGAGCGGCAGGCACCTATTGGCCAGAACCTGTGATGTCAATCATGCCGAGCCAATGCAATTTGTCTCTTGAGTCTATGACAACAAGAACAACACATGCCCGGGACACCCTGCCCCCCCAAAAAAAACAAATTGCTACTGCTTTTGAAGGGTGCCGGGGTCCCCTCCCACCACAACACATCCTTTAAAAAAAACAGTGAAAGACAAACACCAATATGGCTCATTAGAACATTCAATCCCGCGTCCCGGCTGTGACTGGCAATATCATCTCAAGATTGTTTCCTATTCTAAAAATGATTTCCCCCCTAGTATTGGGGGTGGGATAAAGAAAGAGAGAGAAGGGAAAAAAGAGAAATATGTTTTTCCCCTCTCCAGTGCTAGAATGAACAGTGCTTCGGTTTTAAATATCTTTACAATAAAAAAAAAGGCCCTTGTTTCTGCCCTAAAATAAGGATACAGTGCTATGGATCCATACTCCGCCCCCCTTCAAAAAAAGCCCCCAAACCCCTTCTCCATCATCCTCATCATGGATTTGCATGGTTTTTACACAGCCCCCTCCCCACTCCCGACCCGTCCTGAAAAAATGGCTTTGTTTAACGTGAAATCGGAATTGGGGTCCGTCGTCCTCCGCCCCGCCCCGTTGCGGGGTCCAGAAAACAGTTTGAGTCGTCTCCACGCCGCGAAGGCGCACGGGGTGTGTGTGTGTAACTGTACAGGGCTTTCCATAAAAAAAGCTCCGACGTGGGACTGGGGGGGCGGCGGTGGGGAGATCGGCCACACAATGGCCATAAACGTGACACGCGCGCGCCTGGCGGGGAGGTGGGTCCCCCCCCGGTCGCCGTCACCCGCTGTCCGAGGATGTGGGGGGAGCGGTGGACGGGGATTTCCGCCGCCGGGCGGGGGTCCACGAGGAGCGTTCAGAGCTGTTTGGGGTGCCGCCGCAGGCGCGGGCGAGGGCCCGGTGCTGCTGGCGGATGGCTTGGCTGACCAGGCCTGGCAGGGCGTGCAGGGTGAGGCCTAGAAGGTCGATCTTGCTCTCTAAGACGCTGATCCGTTTCTCCAGGTCCTCGTTCCGCTCCTGCAGCTCGGATACCATGTCATACATGACATTCTGCGTCTGCCGGGAAGGAGGGGGGAGACGGGACGGCACGGGGAGAGAGAAGAAAGGGAGGGCAGTGATTGCACCGCAGGAGGATGGGAGATGGGATGCCCCAAAACAGGGGGCAACCCCCCCATGAAACCTCCCCCTCCAGGAGAGACCCTGCCGGACGCACCTTGGATAAATCCACCAACGTGTTGGCCTGATCGCTCAGTTTCCGCTGCTCCATCTTCACGCTCCTCAACCTGGAAGGCAAAAAACGCTTTTCCCACTCAGGACAACACCTCACCGGGGTGTGTGTGTGTGTGTCGTTCTTATGAAAAAGAAGGCGGCGGCGGCATCTCTCGGTGGGACACGGACAGCGGGAGACAAAACAAGGAAACGGCCATCACCGCTGCGGGGTGGAAGACAAGACATGCACACCGCACTCCAGATCCCATCTTGCTGGATCCCATGATGCACACACATGCAGCTGGCCAATAAGGTGGAGGCCATGGGGGGCGCTACTGGTTTGAGGGGTGCTCTTTCTAGGGCTGGGGGACCCTCTCTTGGTTTTCAGGGTTCAGGAGATCGAGAGAAGGCTTTCTGCCTCTCGAGTCTGAAGAACAACCATCCTTTCAAGGGCTGGCTGGGCATGAAACAGACCCTCCAGCTTTAGGAGCAATCTACCCACCCCCACCCCACATTCCAGCTGCTGGAGTCCACCACCACCAAAACCTGGGACAGGTCACAGCAGGGCCGCGGCTGGACCAGATCGGGGGAGGGAGAACGTGACTGTCAGACTCCACCCTCCATCAGCCTCGGACAGTGTGCTCAAGGATGATGGGAACGGGATGGGGGGAGACTCAGCTACAGGGAACGATGGGATCCCTAACTAGGTGGCGGAGATCTGTTTAAACAAAGCAGTCAGAGGTGGGAGGAAGAAGGGGAATCACTCCCCCATGGCACCCCCAAAAACTATTTTCACATGCATTACCAGCACTGGCCACTAGAGGGCACTAGGGCTTTATTCTTCTTATATTATTTTATTTATATGCCGCAGTTCTCCCAACAAGGGACCCAAAGCAGTTCACAAAATTAAAATTCTCACAATTTAAAAACATGTTAAGTTAAATATTAAAAGATTAATGAAACAATATATTATTTTACAATACATGAAAACATAAGAGAGATTCACGTTTCTGCTGAAATTCTTCGCTAACAAGTGTTCATATCAGGGGCTCTGGGGCTCCTTCTAGTGGCCAGTTCTGGTAATACATGTGAAAATAGTTTTTTTTTCTTTTAATATTTTCCAACCACGGATACGCGAATCAGTGGATACTGATCCCGTGGGTAAGGCATCCCTCCTGTGTTCCCTTTATATTTTTTTTTCAGGTTTATCTGATTGCACTAGACTGCCGGCCCTCAAAAATTCTTGCCGTTCTATGACACACGGCCCCCAAGATCTTCTACTCCGGATCATCTCTTTTTGCGAAAGTTAGGAGCAGGGAAAGTCTGTGGAGGGCCACAGAACCTCCACACGCCATGGCAGTCTGTCTTGGAACACTTGTTGATTTGGGGAACAAGAGACAGGGAGGACACTTTATGGACTCCAAACCCACCCGGTGACTTTTGTATCTGGGGGGGATCAGAAGTTGAGGGGGAAGGATTAGAGGTCCTTTCTTTGAGAAGGACCCCTTCCAAGCTGGAACGGGGAAAGCCCCTGGGAAGCTCGGAATGGAAAGAACGGGAGCCTTCCGGAAGGCATCGGGGCAACTTTTGGTGATGAAAAACGGCAAACCCACTTTGGAACGGCAAAGTTCTCAGAAGAACACCCCTTCACAAACGCACAAAGGTGGTCCTCACAAAGCAGGCAAAAAGGCGCCAAAGGAAAGCAATAACTCTGTGCTCTGGAGGGGGGAAAATGGACCGGAGGGGGGGGGACAGAGAAGGACCAGAAAAAGCCACAACGCTGGGTTTTTTCTCCTTTGCTCCGGCGGGCCGGACATGCTAGGGAGGACAAACCTCTCCGGTTCACCCCGGCCAAATTTCGAGCCAAGCGAAATTTGGGTCGCCAGAGGCGGCCAGGGCCAAGCGAGACGGGAGCCTGCGGGCGACCGGGAGGGGGGGGGCGTGAGTTTCGTGAGTGTTTGTGTTGAGCTTTTTATGGCTTTCCAGACTCATGGAGATCAGACGGACAAACCATGCAGCGAATGAGGATGGGGGGGGGGGTGCAGACGCTGGAGGGGGGGGGAGGCAGCTGCACGGCAAAAATAGGAACTTACTTTTGAGCTCTGCAAAGACGGGGTGGGGGGCAGAAAACGAAAGGAGACAAAACAGCACAGGTTTAAGTTGCACGGAAGGGGGGAGGCGAGGGGGGGGGGAAACGTAGCCGGGCGGGCCCAGGGTGGGTTTTCTCCGCTTCCTCTTGTCCACCCCGCTCTTGCTCTAATCCTGCCCGCCCAACACTGGCTGGAGAGGGTTGGCCTCGTCCAGAAACCTCGAGGGAAGGTGCAGGATGCTACCCTCCCCTCCTGTGCCAATGGTGGGGTAAAAAGGAGCTTCCCCCTCTTTCTTCTCCGCCAGCAGCACCACCCCGTGGCGGTGCCGGCCCTCCCCCGTTGGGCCAAGCCCCATGTTAGATGCAGTCGAAACGGGAGGCTTTAGAGTCGTCGCCGGACCACAGTAACCATCAGCCCCAGCAGGACAGCCGGGAGAGAAGGATGATGGGACCTGCAGTTCTGCAAGATCTTGGGAAGGCCAGCGATTCTTTACCTCCATGTTCGAACAGAGCTGGGAAAGCGTTTTGTTAAAAACTAATCTCAAGAACAGGTAACAGGTAACAGTCTCCAAAATAATTCTTTTATTTTTGAGACTGCCACAACTTTTCTTACACGGTCCGAGCCCGTCTGAGGAATTTTGGTAATTTTGTCAAAGGGCAACCCTTCCACGAATTTTACTGATGGACTGAAATTTCCAAACGGCTCCCGATGAACGAATTACGCCCACAATCCTGACAAAATTATTGGTATTAGATCCATGAATTGGAGGGTCTGAAGGACTGGATGTGAGTCTGCCAGCACCCCGTTCACAAGGCCAAGCTCGGGCAAGAGTCGCAGGTTCAAATCCTGTTGACACGCCCTGAGATTTTAGAGCCAGTCGCTCCGCCTTAACCATCCTCTCCCTTGAAAGGAGTTTGCTGTAAGGCTGAGACCCAGTGAAACCCTGAGCTCCTTTACTCCAAGGGGAAGACAAATAACGGTGGCCGAATAAAGGAATATTTAGCTTCGCCACTGCTTTTGTAGCAACTGTAACAGCAGAGAATCTGCTTTTTTAAAATTTTAAATTATTTTACCAACGGGAGGTTGTTTTTGTGTCCGTTCTTGTTCTAAAACGCAAAAAAGCCAGCAAACTAAATCTGGCAGAGGTGGTTCTGGCCAAGCCGTTTTCAATTCTTTCGAGCGGACGCATCACCCGCACGGAAACAGGCGAAGCTTCGCGCGGCGACTCACTTTGATCCCCATGGTTTTACAAATATTTTTAAGGGAAGGTGCCAAAGTCCGGCTTCGATCGCGTCGCTCCGGACTGGCAACTGTCACGGCTTTTGTTGCTTTTTGGAGGGAACAAGGGGAGCCACGTGCAAGCTGGAAACCGAGGCTTAAGACTTTTCTGAGAAGCCCCGGGGCTTTGCCAGCGGATGTCCGACCCTCTCGGGGCGACACAGAAACGTGGCCAAGAGCAGCTGCGATACAGCCCCCAGATTTCTGGGATTGCAGGCCATCATTCTTCTCGTTCTCCCGCAAGGTTTTGGAAAGGCGAACTTGCACACCAACGACCGTCCCCAGAAAGCCCTAGCCTGGGGCGGGGGGGGAGGATTCCGGGAGTCGCAGTCTGACGAGCGTTTTCTGATGCGGGCCACCGGCTGACCCCTCAGAGAGAAAGGACCTTCCCATTTCCAGAAGGGGCCCCGCAGGAGAGGAAGGGAGACACAGACAATGGCGGGAGAGAGGGGAAGGGAAGGGGTGTGTGTGAAAAGGAGGTTATGGGGTTGCAGTTGGGGGGGGTTGTGGAGAGCAGGGCTTTGGGGATCAAAGCAGGTAAACGAGCTGGACTTACTGGTGAATGGCTTGAAGGAACTTACGCTGGTGTTTCCGCACTTTCGCGTAATCCACCTTCTTCACCAGCTTAGTGTGCTTGTAGATCAGCCACGTTTCCCTGAGTACGTTGGCGGCCGAATTTTTCACCTGGGGAGTTTCAGGATAGGAAAGGTTTCGGGTGACGGGAGGCCCCCAGACCAGCCGCCAGGCATCGTATCAAACAAACCCCAGCCGTCTAAACAAGGAGCTTAAACAAGCTGGGCCAGAGCCAAGAAAGTTACTGCCAAAGAAGCAACTAGTTACAGAGGCTCGAGAAGGAACTTACTATTTCTCAAAAGCTTTCCCCTTTTCTTTTTCCTTCTCTGCCCCCACCCCACCCATAATTCGCTTTTCCTCCTCCTCAGTTCCTTCAGGAGGGTGATGGGAGCCCCCGTTCTCTCTTACCCGCTTGGTCAGCTGCGTGTCCATCATGAAATTGTGGACGTGCTTTTCGGCTTTGGTGAGTTCAAGCTTCCGGGCCACGACAGCCACCACGAGGGCCGTGCAGCCGGCACCCTGAAAGGCGAAAGGAAGGGGGGGCGTGAGATTGCAGGAAAAGGACTCTTCTCCAGCCACAATGGGTTAATCCCATGTTAAGTCCTAAATCACCCTCCCCCCCCCCCATAAAACAAAGCCAGAGGATCAGAGAGCGAAGGGCCTGTCGCTGCAACAGACAAAAATCTCCAGGACAGAGAGGCCGAAGACGATGTTCTGCTCAACGTGTCTTGTTTTCCAACCTTAGTTCAGAATGCCTGTGTACCAAAGTACTACTTTGCATCCGGAAAAGAGAAATCCTTGCATTTGGGCTTTGACGACTGCCCGGGCGAACGCAAGCCAAGGTGCAGCCCGCCCGAGTGGCGGGGGCCTTACCATAATGCCCGTCAGCAAGCAGACCCCCTTCCCGCAGTACGTGTGGGGCACCATATCCCCATAGCCGATGGAGAGGAAGGTGATGGAAATGAGCCACATAGCACCTAAGAAGTTGCTGGTCACATCCTGCTTGTCATGGTACCTGTGCCAAAAAAGAGTCGGAGAGGGGAGGGAAAGAAAGGGACTCCGTCAAAACTCTCCTGAGGTTTTTCCTCCTCAGCCTTTGGCACCACAACACCCGAGAGGGGGGAACCCCTCCCTTTCACCACGAGCATCCCATTTTCTTCTCCGGCACATGATGCCAACGAGGACGGAAGGAAAGATTGCTCTGAAGCCACTTTCCCAGCAAGGAAGAGCTGTCAGTGAAGACAGGTTGGCCTTTCTGTCCCGACCCCTTTAGGGTCCGGCCATGCCAACCACAGGGACGTGGCCCCGGAAGTTAAAGGGAGCCCCCAAACAGAGAAAAAGCAGGCCACCCTTGTCATCAAAGCCAGGACATCAACATTTTAAGACTTCTCTCTCTTCTTCCAGCAGGGAAGGCTGTCAGGCACTTTTAAAAATCCCCATCTCCAACCAAAACACTTTAAAAAAATCCTATTTACAGAAGCAAACAAAGGACAACTTAAATGATCTGCCCATTTCCGAAATAGCCTCCATGCTTCCTTCCGTCCTGGTGGCCACTGATGCCCACTCTCCATTTTGGGGAAAACTCAAGCAAATTTCCCTTCACTATATTCCCCCCGCCCTTACAACAATTTCAAAGCAGTCCGACTGAAGGGTTTTGCTCATCTTTTTTATTTCCTCCTTAAGGCCAAGAATACATTTGTCTGCGGGGGGGGGGGGGGGAGAGGGGCAGAGGACACAGAGAGAGTGTTTTGGACATTCTAAATGCTGGATTTTCAATTCTCGAGCTTGGACGCTGTGATGCTCAAAGCCGGCAGGACAGCTGACCGGATGGGCTCGGCCGGATGACAGCCAACATTTCAAAAGCTGCTGGCTAGGAGCCGCCCCTACCATCCACCCCACCCAAAAGGAAATGGGTACCGATTAAAATTATCTTCAGGAATCAAACCATGGCCACGTCGGTATACAAAGTAGGTGGTGGTGGAGGAATCCAGAGGGATGTTAGCAAAGCTGTGCGGAAAACCGACTAGTGGTTTAACACAGCTCAAAGGTGCAAGGGATAAAATGTGGAATGAGGACATAGGGGCCCACCGGATTCAAATCCCCACTCCGCTGTGGAAGTCACCCTTTCCTTTCTTTCTACCTGTCCTACCTCAAAGGGTTCTTCAGAGAATTTTAAAAAAAGCAGCCCGTGGGTGGAGGAAGGCAGAGACCGGGTTCTTACAGGGAGAGGCAGGAGTCCGGGGAAACCACCTTCAGTTTCCCCAAAAGGCCGCTTGCCAGGAGATCTTGGGCTAGCCACAGACACACCTGTGACTCGGTCGACCTCGCAGGGTGGTAGGTGAGGAATCAGCGGGAGGACGACAAACTGCGTCCGCTGGAGCCAAGCGGGGGAGACACAGCAGTATAACCCATTCAGGGCGTTACGGACTGATCAGGAAGGGTGGGTGGGAATCAAGAGGGTTTCTAATCATTTCTTCACTTGCTTTACCTTTTTTTTGGGGGGGGGGCTTTAATAGTTTTTAAAACTGGTGCCCCTCCTTCTTTGCTCTATCATAAGGAGAGCTGGTGACAGACTTAACCATCATCAGACCCTATGGACCATCGGGTCCAGGCCCTGTCAGGGAGGCCATGTGGGGGGGGGGATTCGAACTCCCAACCTCCAGCAGGGTAGCCCAATACTTAAACCCCTAAGCTCTCCAGCAGTTCTCCTTAGGCTCAGTACAACCTGGCCAATCGGGACAGCCCTTGCTCTCCCCGGCGCCGTGTTTCGGACCCATGGGGGGAGCTCAGAACCAGGAAATCCCAACGAACGACCCCAAACGGATCGAAACAGGGGCCAACCCCCGAAAGACAACTCAGCCAAGAGGTCGAGGAAAACTTTCACTACCACTCATCCCGACAGTTCCCAAACTGATAACACAGATGTGTTGGGACTACAATGCCCATATTCCCCAGCCATCATGGCCCAATGCATCCAGAAGGTCAGGGGGCGGCCGGGGTCGTGGTGATGGTGGTGATGATCGTCCTTGGCCTTAAGGGGTCGCGAGACCCTGGCGGGGGTCTGGCACTCCTGTCAAAACCCTTCAGCGCCGATCTTGGCAGCCATAAAAAAAAGAAAAAGAAAAAAGATCAAGGAAACGGCGAGAGAGCTCTCGGAAAGACGACCCAGGAGTGTCCGTGTGCATGTGTGTTGGTGTGTGACAGAAAGAGAGAGACAGAGAAGCTGAAAATACACACCCCTGCCCAAAAACTGGGAAGAAGTATCTGATCACCGGAGTTTGCTTTGGGAAGGAAGCATGCAAGGGACCCACAGACAGAAGCGAAGACTTGCAGAAGGGAACCCGCCCCCCCTGCGGGGCGGGGGGGTCGAAGAAGCAGCCGAAGGAGCAGAGGGGACCCGGAAAGAGAGAGAGAGAGAGAGGTGATGCCAAGCCAAGCCAGGAGGAGGAATTTAGGATCGCTGCTTTTCGTTTTTCCACTTCAGATCAAGCCAAACCAGTCAGATCGCCCTCCCTGCCCAACCTTGCAGAATGCATCCCAGGGCTGGGCTCTTCCTTTCCCCCAGACAAGGGGGTGGAAGGTGGAAGCGTCCCGGAGAGGGTCTAGTTGGACCCCTGCCCTGGGTGGTTCGACTCCCCCCCAAAGCAGGCCCTTTGGGGCACTCTCTCACGCGACCCAAAAGCCACCCTCCCCTCCCGCCGGCCCGCCCTGGGGGTTTTTGTATCCGCCACCCTCCACGCCCCTGCCAGCAGCCAATCTTAAATTCTGAGCGAGGCCCCGAGGCCTCCGTGCGTGGGACCCGTGAGAGCGTCTACTCGGCCGGCTGCCCCACGGAAACTCACAGTTTGTCCCTACGAGAAGCAGAGCGGTTTGAGAGAGAAGGGGAAAAACAATAACAGCAAACGTTACTCAGCGGTTCCCTCCCCAGCCGGGGGGGGGGGGAGAAGAGAGGGAAACCCCCCCCAACACAGAAACAAAGCTCGGCGGAGAAAAGGAAAGCGAGCCCACCGTACACATGGCGACAACAGAGAGACCCATGGGGGGGAGACGGGGGTGGAAAGGAGGCGCCCGCTGAATCGGCGATGCAGCCGAAGGAGAAACCCAGAATCGGATCTTGCGGATATTCGGAGACGGACGCCGGCGTCCCCAGCCTGGCCGAAAGCGCCGGGAGAGTGGACCGCTGGGTTTTTCTCTTCCGCCACCACCACCCCAATCGAGGACACACGGAGCCGCCCCACGGGGAACGCCCGCCCGTTTGCCCCTTGCCCTCCAGGCCGCTGGGAGGAAACCGAAGGTGCACGGACGACGGGGCCCCTCCACCCCTACCTCTCACAGACGCGCACCGTCCAGGCGGCGATGATCCAGGAGGAGATGCTGAAGACCAAGAGGACGGTGCCGGGGCAGATGGTCATCAGAGTCTTCATGACGAAGCGGGTGTTGAAGTTGATCTTGTTGAGGGCCCCGATGCTGCGCGAGGAGGCGTCGGTGAAGAGCTTGCTGTGGAGCAGCATGACGCGCCCGATCAGGTAGAGGCGCAGGAACATGGGGATGGAAAGGATGATGTCCACGTCCGTGTTGGCCTCCGAGGTGGCGTAGGTGAAGGCCAGGCGGGTGGTCCAGGTGAAGAAGTACTGGCCCGGGATGGGGTGGATGGCACAGACCACCAGCTCCAGGGTGATGAAGAAGATGCGCTCGTAGGTCATGGCGATCCGCCAGTCATCCGCCCCGTTGTCCACCATGAAGAGCTGCGGCCACCGGGAGGGAGAGACACGTCGGGAAGGGGGGCGCGTTAATGGCAGATTTATTTGAGGGCCACCTTTGAAGGGCCGTTTGGGGCTCTCTGAACATGCCTCCCACCCACCACGCTGCCCTGAGAGATGAGGAGGTGAGGAGGCCATGGATGGATGGATGGATGGATGGATGGATGGATGGATGGATGGATGGATGGATGGATGGATGGAAGGAAATGATGGATGGAAAAAGGAAGGAAGGATCTAATGATGGATGAGAGGAAGGAAGGAAGGAAATGATGGATGAATGGATGGATGGAAAAAGGAAGGAAATGATGCATGAATGCATGGATGGACCTAACAACAAATGGATGGAGGGAAGGATGGAAGGAAGGCAAGTAGAAAGGAAAGTAAGTTTATATTTAAAAAATGAAGAATCAGGCTGGCCACTGGTCCTCCTAACCCTTACAGGTAGATTTCCCCTCTATATTTTGGCATGGCCCTGCCAGCTCCCCCCACAAAACCAGGTGGCAATTTACAGCCATCACTAAAAAGCCATTAGGCTGCCCTCTTAAAAAAATGAAAACCTATGACCGGTAAAAACAAAGGAAAAGAGCCCAAAGTTTTGGCAGTAGCTTCAGGGGCCGGTTTTAATCTGTGCCAGGGCGGAGGTGGGGAAAAAAGAGAAAGGAACTTATGAGAGCACAGCCCACTTCAGAGGGGATGGTGTCGGTGGTATGTCTGGTTCCCCCAAAACTGGAAACCATCACCTGTTTTTCTTCCCCTTCTGTGATGCAAAGATCTGCCAAGCACCCCCCCCCCCAATCTGGCGGCTGAATTCACAGCCGACGCAGCGTGGAGTCACTGGCGCTGCAGACGGTCACGCTCCGAGACGCCTCTTGCGCGGCACCCTTCTCCGTCTGCTCGCGAAGGGCAGAGGAAGGGGACGGTGCCCCTCCGTTCACTTGCACGTGTGCGAAGCGACGAGATTTATGCCGCCTGTCCTGCGCAGCACACCCGTTTCCCCCTTGGACACAGACGTGGCTCCCTCCGCCATGCTGCAGGTGGGTGCCTCTGTGCGCCGCTGTGCCCCCCTCTAATGATCTTTTAATGGGAATTTAACATCCCACTGTGCCGAGCGCCAGACGCCCTCCAGGCACGGCACAGACGGGCACCTTGCGGCGAGGCCCCTCTCCGGCGCATCAGCAGCAGCTTAAACGGTCCGGCTGAAGGACGGCTCCGGATTCCAAGGAGCCCCTCGGTCACGGATGTCCATCTGGCGGCCCCCCCTTTTCCCTCCCCTCTCCTCCACGGCCACCGTCTTCAAGACACACACACACAACGGTGCACAACAGGGAAGGCACAGGCCTCCCAAGCCACGTTCGGAGAAAGAGAAACGCCACCCTGCCTCAAGAGTTTACGCTTCTGCAAGGCAGGACGGAGCCGCTCGGAGAACTCAGCCACAGAAACCCGCATTTTGGATGTGTTTCAAATCGTAAACGTTAAGTCTTCAAGGCCCCACTACACTCTCACTGGGTTTTTATCCAAACTGGAGGCGGCTGGGGGGGGGGGGAATTAGATGGTGGTCACCAAACCAGGTAAATGAGGGAGAGAGAAGAGGGGGAGGATTAGAGATGTGTCCCCCACACCCACACCACAAAAAAACCACAAAAAACCCCACACTTCCTCAATGATCACAACTCCTTCTGTTTTCCACTGCCGTGGAAGAGACTTGACTCTGAAGGGCATCTCAGCCTTGCTCGCACATTCGCTCACTGGGGTGGGTGGGTTTGAAACCCCCTCTCCCACCCTCGCTGGGGCTTCCCCTTCCCTCCCGCCTCTGCTTTCAGCCATGCCAACCTCTCGACAACCAGAGAGAAATGTCCCCAAAACTGCGAGAAAGAGATGCAGAACCCTGGGATTTTTTTTTTTAAAAAGCAGCAGCACCACCTTGAGATGATGTTTGTGTGGCTGCTTCCTGATGGGTCGGGCTACCTCCTCACCCAGTGGTGTCGAACTGTGGCCCTCCAGATGTTCTTGGCCTTCAACTCCCAGAAATCCTGGCCAGCAGAGGTGGTGGTGAAGGCTTCTGGAAGTTGAAGTCCAAGAACATCTGGAGGGCCACAGTTCGACACCACTGTCCTCACCCATCATCAACGGATGAGGGAGTTGTGATCCAAACACAGCTGGATCCCCCCAATTTCAAGAAGGCTGTTTTGAGAACATAACCAGAGACAGGCAAGCTGGTTCTCTTTTGTCCTGTTCCTCTCTGGTTCTGAGCACGCGCAGCACCAAAATGTCAACTTAGCTGGGAAGATGCCTTATTTCGCCTAAAAGGATATACTTCTGAGGAGGCACACAAGGACCTGGGCCAGGGGAACCGGGGAGGGGGAGAAACTGCCGGGGAGCGAACATGACGGGGTCTCCTTAAAAGAAACTGATGATCCGCAAAAGGCGCTCAACACCCGAGCTTGCCCCAATTTTCACTATGCCAGGACGCAGAAGAGAAGGGCGCCAAACCTCACCTGGATCTCCCGCGCATGGTACATGATGATCAGCCCCAGCAGGATCATGGTGGAGAGGCTGATGAGGCATTTCAGAGCAAACGAGTAGGATGATTCCTAGAGAGGGAGGGAGAGAGAGGAGTCAGGCAGGAAAAGGACATTAAGCCACCTCGGATGGTCCTTTTAAGGAGAAAGGCAGGGTAAATCTATTTCAAATAGATAACTCATTAAATCAAAAACGGTACCCATCCTTCGGAAATCGGGCCTTGGACTTCGAAAAGCCAGAAGCCTCCAATGACTTTCCTTCCCTGTTTGTTTTTCCACTGTTGTTACACGGATCAAATATGGGCAGATTTCAGAAACTCTAAGGAGTTTTTAACAAGGGAGGGTTGGGGCTTTTCATCGGCCCTTCGCCACGGAGGTGAGCACGTTCGTGTGGCCTGTCGGATTCCTGCCCCTCCTGGTGGCCCGATGGGCCTCCCTTACCTTTGTGTAGACCCCCCAGGACAGCTCCGTCTCGGTCACCATGACCACGATGCCGAACATGCCGAAAATGAGGGCGTAGTCACTCAGGCGCTTCCGCTTCTCAAAGAGGGCCCGGCGGTGGCCCAGCCGGTAGCCAATGTTCTGGTTCCGCTTGTGCCGGTGAGGAGGCTGGCCCTCCTCTGCCTCGGGGTCCCCAGAGCCGTCCGGCGGCGCTTTGCCCCCCCGCTCCGAGTTCGAAACCACCACCTCCAGGCCCGAATCCCGGAAGGTCTGGAGGGGCTGGGTCTCGGCCTCCGGCTCGTGGAGGTGGCGGCGGGAGGCGCTGAGGCTGCCGAGCGGCCGGACGACGCCTCCGTTGTAGCGGCAGCTGTTCATGGCTACCTGGGCGAAAGGGCTGGGCGGGCCGGCTGGGGTCTTGGCGCTACCATGGCTCACGAGGTGGGCATCAGAGTGGGCCTGGGAGAAGAAGAAGGGGCGGAGAGGGCAGGGGGTGCCAGCCGAGGGGAAGGAAAGAGGAGAGACAGAGAGAGGGTCACGCATCCCTTTACGTGGTCTTCCCTTCGTAGAAACCCACCCTTCGGACAAAGGCCCACCCTCTCCGGTCTCCATATTTTTTTCCAAACTGTGCTAGGCCGTTCTGATACACGCCACCAAAATCTTGCAGCCCTTTTAAAATTCGCCACCAGCTTTTTCCAGCTGGTGGGAGCACCCTCCTAGCTGGCCCCGGGGCCCACCACTCAGCCCATCGCCACGCCGGAGGTCCTGGGAGTGTTTCTGTGACGTTTCACGTTCCCACAGCTCCTCGTGGGGGCGCAACCGGCTCTCTGAAGCTACACGCCATGCATCCCCCCCACTTTAAAAAAACACACACACAGAGAACGGGGCCACCATCCGGGAAAGCTTAAGCTGGTAAAGGAGGCTTCTCTTTCGCCTCCAACTGCCCCACTCATGTGGAAATGCCATGCTCGGGTGTCACTGGGAGACGTGGAAACACGACAACACACACCACCCTGGACTTCCGATTGTCTTGGGGGACCCTTCCTGCACCTTCCCAGCGCTGGGGTGGCTCGGACAGTCCACAGTATCCCAAGCCAGAACACATACACACACCCAAGATCAGCAGGAAAAACCCACACAAACTAAGCAACTCTTTCCCCCAGTTTTCCTTGCTCAAGGGCGCCCGGCATGGAAGGCTGTGTGCCAAGGAGACGGTTTTTTCCGTTTCTGCCTCTCCCTCATCCCCTCACGATGCCTTTTTGGGCCAGGACCTCCCTCTGAACCAACTCCCTGAATCCAGCATCAGATGGAGGGGTGCTGTAACCTCCCCCCCAAAGCCATTCTTTTAGGCTCTGCTCGCAATCACTGTAAACCCACCAGGGAGTTTAACGCCATACATTGGACGAACAAACCAATTTCTTGGTCAATGGCTTCTATTTTCTCCCACCCACCCCTCGATCGCTTACAAAAAACGAAACCCATGGGAAAGGCTTTCTCCTTAACCTTCCTGGGGGGGGGGGTCCCCAGGAACACACAGCATACCCCTTCTGCCAGGGCATGACGGTACCAGACATGCATAACCCCTGGGGGGCTTCCGCCCTCGCCCCAGCTGGAGGGGTTTGTTCCCCCCCCCAAGCCATTAAGGCTCCTTGCCACCTCGTCAAAGCGACAGGCCTGGCGCAGCTAATTACACCCTCCAAACCCCATGCTTTTGGCACGGGTAGTTCCTCCACTGAGATGTTCCCCCGCCCAGCACCCCTGGATGGAGTAATTACAAAGCGACGTGACTCAAGGATTTTTTTTTCCAAAGGGGGGGGCGGCATCGTGAGAAATTTCCATGCACCAAAACCTCAGGAGTTGATGAAAAGTGTGTGTATTGGGGGCGGGGGGAGCTTCTGAACAAAAGAAGCACGCACGCAGGGAAGAAAAGCGCATTTGCGTGCAGGAGAGTCTGTCCGTCCATCCATCCGTGGGGGGGGGACGCCCAGAAAGGCGAACTTACCCCCAGCCCTTCCAACCCGCGAAGGGTTTGAGGGTTTAGCCTCTGAGCCCCCTTGCAAATAAATGTACCCTAGACGGGGACCATTTGTGGGGTCAATTGCCCCCCCCCGGATCTACAAACACAGCCAGCCCGTCCATCAATGCACTGAATATGAACGATAGATCTGCATTTAAATCTGGAGTGCTTTGGCTCCAGGCATTACACCTTGGCCCCAGTCGCTCCCTTTCCCTCTGGCACCTTCTCTTCCACCGCATGGATCCTGCCCCCTTGGCCTCTGCGACCTTGCAAAGGTGGCCGCAGACTGGAGTGAGCTTCGCTGGGCCCCTCCTGGGTGCTTTGGCTGGAGGGACCCGGGGAGACGGTAAATCTATTTTGCAAGAGAGGACGCCGGCGATCCCCCAAATCAGAGAGAGAGAGGAAATAAAAGGCTGGGGTTCAGATGGCTCTTTGCAGGCCCCATGAGCCAGTGGGCAGGGATGCCAAGAGGCTCACACACACACCCTTGAATTCCTGCCACAGCCACACGAGAAAGGCCGACAACTCTCTCCGACGCACACCCCTCGAAAGGCAGATTCTGACACCACGGGAAAAGCCACTTCCCAGACACATGCGCAGGGAGAAACATGCACACCGCCCGGGTTCCTGCATCGCGGCCACGCTTCCTGCCTCTTCTAGTTTGCCCGCCGGGTTCCTGGGCAGCAGCTGGTTTCATTTTTAAGAAAGAAAGAAAAAAAAGGAGAAAAAAAAACCCCAAAGGCGAGAGATTCCTCCCACCCCCCACCAGCCCTGCTTCTCCCCCCTAACAAACTCTGCCAAGGGGCCAACAGGGTAGGGATCTGCTTAGAGGAACTTCTCATGGAGAACACAGACATGCGAGGGGGGGGGGAGGCGCGTCCCCCCCCCACGCAAGAACTTCGGCGAAAGCAGCATCAATCCCCACGAGCAACCAGAAACCACCACTGCATGGAGGCAAAAGCAGCCTTTTTGGGCCTGAACCCCCCCACCCCCACCCCAAAATGCAACCTAGGGACCGAGATGAACTGCAAATACAAAGCAAAAAAAAACTGGGGAGGGGGGCTGCAACGGCGAGGGATTCCAGAGGAGGATGGAGAGGGGGAATGCCTTTTCCTCTCCTCACCCCTCCCAAAATCCTGCAGCAAAGGGGGGGCCAGGGACTGGAAGGAAGGGGGAAACAGGGGTGGTTTATTTGGCACCCCTTTGAAGAGGGTGCTGGAGGGAATAGCCCCCCCCCGCCACCCCATCTTGACCTCTCCCAGGGAAGGGACCCACTGGCCAGGACAGGCATTTCGACTTTGGATCAGAGTTTTTTTGGGGGGGGAGAAGAGGGTTGAGCAGGAAGGAGGGACCGGATCCTGCGTCTCTTAGGCAACCGCATCCCTCCCGAGACGCCCGCATTCCAGAGAAGACCCAGGCGGGCTCCCAACGCAGCAGCTCCTGGTTATATATCCACACAAACAAACAAACCAACAAACACACTCACACACACACCTTTTCACAGCCCTGTCGGGCCTCTCCCCCCCCCCGGTCTGGGGAAACGCTGGGGGGGAACCGAGAGAGGAGGGGGGGGCCCAATGCAGGGGGAAGGAAAAGGGGGGGATGGAGAGAAGGAAGATGATAAAAGGAAAGAAGGGGGCTCTCCGCAGGATCGAGGGGGCTGTGCAGACACCGGGAGGGGATGCCGGGGGGGGCTAGCACGGAGGGGTGCCCTCCCTCCATCATGTATGTGTGTGTGTGTGTGTGGAGGGGAGGGAGATGGGGCTCTTTGGGGGGACGACCCTTTTTTCCACCCCTGTGCCAGGCGCGCACGGGGACGCTTCCCT
This sequence comes from Pogona vitticeps, assembly GCF_051106095.1. NCBI lineage: Eukaryota > Metazoa > Chordata > Lepidosauria > Squamata > Agamidae > Pogona > Pogona vitticeps. The sequence continues at coordinate 14,434,561 of NC_135789.1, read as the reverse complement.
GGGGGGGGAGAGACCCCCATGGCGCTTTTCTTCATCCGGATGGGGCCCATTCCCTCTCTCATCCCCCCCCCACTCCAAGAGTCTTTCTCCCCCCCCCCCGCCGTCTCACCGCCAAGGGGCTGCGGGTGCGCACCAGCCCGCCGCCGGGGGCCCGATCCACCACCACTCCTCTTCCTCCTCCTCCGGGGGCGCAGCCCGGGCAGCGGCAGGAGGCGCGGGGCGCGGCCGGCAGAGGCCCCGGCCGGGTAGCGGCGCAGCCGGGCGGGCTGGGGGCCCCCTCCTGGTCGTCCTCCTCGTCCTCCTCCTCCGGGGCCGGGGGCCAAGGCCAGGCGCCCCCCGCGCACAGGGCCTGGAGCGAGAGGTAGACCAGCTGCCCCGGCGAGGGGCGCCGGGACCCCAAGCCCAGCCCGCCGGGCCCCGTCGTCGTGGTCGGGGGCGGCAGGAGCAGCAGCGGGGCCTCGGGCGGCTCCAGCCTCGGGGGCGGCCGCGGGCGACGCAGCAGGAGCGCCGCCGCCGCCCGCGCCGCCGCTGCCGCCCGAGGCTCCCGGACCGGCGGGACCGGCGGGATCGGCAGCGCCGCCGGCGGCGGAGGAGGGGCGGCCCGGCGGGTCGGGGGGCGGCGGGGGCGGCCCCGGCCTCGTCCCCGGCGGGGGCTGCTCCAGGCGCCCGGGGAGAGGGGCAGCGGGGGGCCGCCCGAGGGCTGCAGGAGGGCGCCCGGGGCGCGCCACGCCATCGCCGCCGCCGCCGCCCAGCCCGGACGAGCAAAGCAAAGCAAAAGCAGGTGGGATTGGAGGGAGGGGCCGGATCGGGCCCCGTGACGCTAAGCCCGCCCCCAAAAAGGCTTTCCCCCCCTCCTGCGGAAGAGCCGGCGGAACTCCCGGCTGGAGGGAGAAAAAGGACGGAAGGAGGGAGAGAGGGAGGCAGAGGCGCGCCTGCGTGGCTCCCGACCCCCTCCCTCGCTCCCCCCCCCGCGCCATCCCAAAATACTCCGCTCCCCTGGCGCGGCATCACCTGGAGAAAGGGGGTTCCCTCCCTCCCTCCCCGCCATTGCAAAGGGAATCTCCAAAAAGCAGCCCCCCTCCGACCATCCCACCCCCGCCCTATGGAGGACTGGAGCCTTGGGAAAGAGCGAGTCTCCCCCCACCCCTCCCTGTCCTTGGGCTACAGGGGGAGCAGCCGAAAATGAGCCTTGAAGGCTAGAAACTTGCTCTGCCTGGAGAGCTTCTGCACCACCACCCCCGACCCACACACCCATCTCTCCATCCCTCTCCCTGGTTGCCCACCAAGCCCATCCAAGGGAGCCCTTGGGTGCAGAAGCTGGAAACTTATGTGAAAACCTCTCCCCTCCCTCTCGGTCAGCGAAGGGGGAGGAGGAAAGGAAGACCCAAACGTGAGATGACTTGAGCCCCGTGAAGGAAGCCACCGATGTATTTTCGGAGATGTTGGGGGTTGAAAAGGGACATGAATGGATATTACGGGTGGGCGGCACACGGGGGGGGGGGGGGAAGGTCCCAAGCACACTTGTGTCTCGTCGCTGTTCAATTTGTATTTGAGTTTTAATTTTGTAAAAAAAAAACCACACACTAAAACATCATCATAATAAAGGAAACCACAACCTTAGGCCCGCGAGAGCCGGGGCAGAGTTCACAATCCGAGAAATAAGGGTTTGCCCAAAGCTAGAGGCAACTCAGTGGCATGTAGGAAGAGCCACTCCCAAACTTGTGTGAGACCCAGAAAAGGTGTCTCAAGGGACACCCCCCCAAAAAAATTCTCCCCACGCAATGGCCATGAAACAGGACAGGAGCTGAAGGTGTGATACCTTCCCCCACCATTTAGCTGCCTCCCCCTGAGCCAGAGGAAGGAGAAAAGGTACAGAACGTCGCACCAGGAACAACAACACCCATCACCCTGTTACTTGCAAACGGGGCACGGTCAAGACCTTTCAAAACCAACCCTGTGGCCTCAACACCCAGCTTCAGGACACAGTCCTGCAACCGACCCCGTCCTGCGTGGCCTCTTGGGCCATTTTAAGAGATCGATAAATCGATAACCATCCCGGCATCCATTCCTCTCATACAGAGAGAAATTGGGTACCAAGGAACTAGAAAAGGGAAAACCTGGAAGCCCCCGCTCCGTCGGATCCCGGGCATCATTTGCCCACAATCCCAAAATGGCAAAGCTCTCTCCAAACAGAGTTTCCCGGCGGTGACCCCAAAACCCCAAGATTACTCATACAATGTAAAACTCGGGAGGTCTTTACAGCCGAGACAGAACAAGGAGGAGATGCAGGAAGATATTTCGGGGAAGACTGAACCAGAAAATGGCCAGCTTTGATTTGGGGGAGACGGGGTGTGTGTCTAGAGTAGTCCACCACGACTAGATAGGCGGGATATAAATTAAATAAATAAATAAATAAATAAATAAATAAATAAATAAATAAATAAATAATCTATATATCCCCAGTTCAGTTATCGGAAGGCGCAAGGTATCAGGAATATAATTTTGGGGGAATCATGGGGTGGATCAGAGATCTCGGCTCAGACGGAGGGGCACGGCGGGGAGGCCACGGGCCCTTCGACCGGACGGCCCCTTTGGGGGGCTTACCTGCTCCACGCCGTTCATATAGGACCAGACAAAAGGCCAGCGGCGTCACGCCACGACTTCGGGGGCATCAAAAGACGGAACTGGATGAAGAGCTTGGGCTTCTCTCCCGGAAAAAAGGGTCCATGAGTTTCTTTACAAACCTAGGAAGGGAACAGAGAAGCCAAGGAAATCCCCCCCACTGACAAAAAAAAAAAAAAAAACAGCCCTCAAGTTAGAAAAAACCCTAAGAGGGTTTCAGACCCCCAAAACTGGGACGGATGTGTTTGTGTGTGTACAGTATAAGCAACAGCCTGCTTTATTTTGCTCTCGGCTGCCTTTTCTTCCTAGCTGGGAAAAAATAAAGCCGACAGCAAAAAAATAAAAAAATTACCTAATTAGTGTATTATTATTATAATTATTATTGGGAACAGGACTGGCGGGAACAGGAGTGGAAAATGGAAATAACTGCCGCCTGGCGATAAGATGAGATCAAGGGAAAATGTGCCGATTGAAAGCACGGAAGAGCGGCATTTGGGGAGAATGGAAAAATCCGGGAAAAGGTCACAAACGGGGCCAGGCCGGCCACCAGACCCCAGTGTGTGGGTGTGGATGCTTCCCCCCCCCCAGCTTTTTCCATCTCGACTTCTCTTGCTAGAAACGTCGGACAATGACCAGGCTTGAGTATCAGATTTGGCAAAGCGGCTTTTTTACACACGCACACCCTCGGCTTAACCGGTGCCCAGAGGAGCCCCTCGCCAAGGGAAGCTGGCGCCCAGAATCGCCGCTTGGCTTGGGTTCAATCTCCAGAGCTGGCTGGGGGGGTTCTGGGTTTGGCACTTTTCTTTCCTGATTTGAGTTTTGGATTTATTTGTGTGTGTGTTTTTTTTTTAAATTATAATAAGCAAAGCTTTTCTGCCTCCTTCGCAAAATCTATTGGCAAGCGAGCCCCACACCAGTTAAGTTTGGACGAGGAAAAATACCAAGCGGTTCAAAGCCTCCCCCGCCGCCGCCCCAAATGCCTTGAGAGCTCCCTAATTAAGGCAATTAATGATTTTAAAATTGCACACATAAAAGGGCATTGGGCCCAGGCTGAAGCGCAGGGAGGTGGGCAGAAAAGGAGGTCTGTTTCAAAGGGAGATCAAGGGTGGCCGCGGAAGGACAGGGGCCTGGTTAAGGGGTTCCCTTACCTGCCCCCCCCCGCAAAACAATTCAAGATTTTGGATCAACAAGACACCAGAAGGTCCGCGTTAACTCGCCAGCCTGTATCTCTAACCACTACCCCACACGGCCCTTAAATGAAGAGCTTTAAGCCTCAGTCTCTCTGATTTAAAATCTCTATTATCTTGTCCCCCAGCATGCCAAGGTAGACTGCACCAGAACAAGGAAGCTCCACAGTGGTCAGCCAATGCGCTCTTGACGTCTTGGGATTGCGGCGCCCAAATACTTCTGATTATTTTGAGGCCAGGGTCACCCTTAGGCGATGCAGAAAAATGCTTTGCCCCCCACAAGAAGGGGCTGCTGGACTCCTGGGCATGCTTGTTTTCGAAAGATAAAACTCCTTAGGGAGTTTTCAATGCAATAAGTTGGCCAGTCACTCTGGCTGGGTTTTTTTTTTGCTGGTGGTCTGTCTTGCAGAGGCCAAAGGGGAAGGAAGGAATCGGGGCCCAGAAAAACGCAGAAGCCCCCCCCCCACTCCTGCCCTGCTTAACCCTTCGTATCCTCTTGAGACCCGTAGATTAATCAAGCTAATAAGAAAGTAATTTATCCCAGCGCCATGGCAGAAGGGAGTGTTGCAAAGCAGCCCATGAAATATTCAAGCCGCTATCCTCGTAAAAATAAATTAAGGAAAAGTAATTAAGCATCGTAAGAACGGGGAGGAAGAGTGGGAAAGAACGAAAGAGAGAGAGAGAGAGAGAGAGAGAGAGAGAGAGAGAGAGAGAGAGAGAGAGAGAGGCGGAAGAAGTGGCTGAAGTTAAGAGAGTGGAGTGGCTGATCGCCCCAATGACCACGGGTGGATTTTAGGAGGACAGGTCGGCTCGGAGATGCATTGATCCCGAATCCCCGAAGAGCTGCCGTTTGGAAGAGACAGATTCGAATCCCATCCCTCCCCCCCCTCCTGGCCTGGCTAGGAAAGTTCCCTGGGTGAGACCTCAGGCCCGCCATGCTTTCCCGGTGGGCCTACCCTGTCAGGCTGTCGTGATGGGGAAGGGAAGAGGATCGCCGTGCATACAGCCTTTCACTCACGGGGTGGGGGACACAAGGGTTAACGGGGGGGTGGTTTCAAAGACAAAGTCCGGACCAACCCCAAACTTTCTCAAGCGTTCTTTCTGCCACGGGGGTGGCCCGAACTAGGTCATCCCCAAACCTCCATCCCACCTCCCAGCGGTGTGCCGCCGAGGGTGGAAATGTCGGAAGTAAATATTTCATGAGCAGCACTTAAGCGCTCATTCCTCCCCCCCGAACAGGGCGCTATGGATGTCCGCAGAAGTGGAGACGCGGCTTTCAATCCCTCACTGGGGTCAGAGTGGCTGAGAAAACAGATCCCCTTTCGTGCGGCGAAACAGAATGCGATTGACAGGGATGGCGACGATGATTTGCTTGGGACTCGAACTCGGGTCTCCCAGCTTGCTCTGCAAAAATATAAAAAGCTGAAAACTGCCTTTGGTGGCGCAGTCTCTCTCTCTTGACCGCCTTTGACCACTACACCACCTTCGCGGCTCCCACTCTGACGCTGACCACCAAAGCCCCCCCTTCTCATGTGCTCACAGCCCTGGTGTGTGTGTGTGTGATGTTTATGTTCGGAGGGCTGGACGCTGAAACATCTGCCTCCCGCCGGCTGCCCTCCGCAGACAACCCCCCTCCGGGGTAGGCTCGGAAAGGTCAGCCGGTGCTTAAAATAGGAGGAAGGAATCTCACTCGGGTCTGGCTGGCTAAGAGGGGATTAATTCCACATGGGAACTCCGGACGGCCTTCTGCTCTCACCCCACCCCACCCCCCCACCCCCGGGCATGGAGAGCATTGGACTGCAGTTCCCATGATCCCCGAACTTTGGCTGCAATCGCGAAGGCTGGTGGGAACTGTAAGCCTCTCTCTCTCTCTCACCCACTCCCCAAAAAACCAAACTCATTTTAAAGTTTGGAGACAGACCAATTTACGCCCCCTCTCATCCCCATATCCCCATTGTCATTGCCCCCCCCTCCTTAAACCGGTTCCTCTTCTTAACCCATGCTCAAATATTCAAACTGAAGCGTCCGGAACACTTTCTATATTTTCATTATGAACCTTGAGATTCTCTATACAGGGCACAGAATACCAAACCCTAAAGGAGGCTGCTTTTAGGGGGAAAGGCCAGTGGCATGATGTTTTATAACTAGTATTAAAATGAATGAATGAATAATCAAAACTGGGGGAGGGGGTGTTTTCCCATCTTTCCAGTTTTATATCATCTCTGTGCAAAGAGGAGTTCTGTGGAGCTCAAAAGCTTGCTTTGTCTGCAACCATTTAGCCATCCAGCCAAGACAGCCCCCCAGCTTGGGCGTTCGTTACTCGCTCGGCCTTCCAAAAATCAAAAGTAACAGGAGGAGACGTTCTATCCGATGACCTAGAAATGTGATAAAAGGGCACAGTCCCCAGATGCAATCAAAGGGATAAAGCAACTTTCTCTTCTGAAGGGTTTGAAGGATTTCTATGTCACCATTTGGGGGGTGGGTGGGTGTGCTTGTTTTGCAGGGGGGGGTCTAAATCATATGTGGGGTGACACCCACACAGGCCACCCTTGGGCGGTCATGACCTTCCGCCCTCCAAAAGGATAGCCGGATGGGAAGGACAGTGACTGGGGGGGGGGAAGGCAGTGGGGACCGGAACTGTCCCAGAGAAAAATGGGATTTTGGCAGGCGCATCGCTTAAGCTCTGCCTTCGCACCACGACGAGAGAGGAAGCCGGACCTGCCAAAAGCCCCCTTATTTTCCTCCCCCCCAACACTGCGGCCCTGTCTCCTGCCGAATTCTGGCCAGCCTGCCAAAATGACAACTGCTGCGGTGCAGAGATAAAGAAAGAACCGGAGAAATTTGCACGGAGGAGTGTCGCCCTTCCAAGATGGAAAGGAAAGGAAAAGAAAGGGAAGGAAGGAAGGGAACCCCAGACGTCCAAGCCCCTGAACCTCTGCTGCTTCATTGCACCAAAATTTTAGCCCTGCGCACCGCAGCGTTGGAAGAGGAGAGAGAAAGAAAGGCAGGACGGATCGGCTTTGTGGGGGCTCTCCCATTTCGGAAAGGACCCGCAGAGATAGTCTTGCTCAGCCAGGAAACACCAAGGCCTGCCGAAAGAGGAAGGTTAACCAAGGAGGAAAGTACCTTCTGATCACCTCCCAAAAGTGGGAAACACAGGAAAGATTTTTAAAAAGAGAGAGAATTTGTGCCAGATTTCTGTGGAATTTCAGGCTCGTCCCGTAGGGTTGATCCCCTGGTCGGTTTAGCCTCTCTGGCCGGGTTTCAGCAAGGATGACCTGCTGTACTTCCAGGGTGGAAGATTTTACGCGTCCTGTGCCTTCCGGCGCTTCTGGAAAAGAAGGGGGACCCACAGAACGCCACTCGCTAGCCTTCAAGGTGACACGAGCCTCCAGGCCATTGAGCCACGCAGCTCTCCTCGGCTTCCCATTTAAATCAGGGTTTCTGGAGAATCATGAGAACCAGAAACTTGTTTCTTTCTTAGAGGACAAAGCCGTGGCTGCGCGGCTCTCCGGCTACAAGGCATCGGGTTCCCGGCCTTGCCGGGGAAAGATCGTGCTCCATTGAAGAGCCTTGGAGGGATTTCCTACGGGGAAGGAATGGGCTACCAGGGGCATTAAAGGCTAAACCCCCAATCTAGACACATGTGGCGCGTCCGAGTGTCCTCTAGGGAGCCCGCACCGTTTTAGACAGGCTTCACCAAATGGCTCGTCTGCCTCTCCCGCCTGCCAAAAAGGCCTGCTTTGAACGTGCACTTCCTGCACGCCGACTGGTGTCCCTCTGGTGCCAACGGGCACTGCCAAAGGATCCAGCCGCTTCGAGGATCGGAGCATCGTCTCCGAGAGGCGAGTGTCCCGGGACCTGAGCCTGGAGGCCGGCCTCGCTCCTCCCCAGGCGGCCCGGCTCAGTTGCAGAGAGAAAGACTCAGCAAAAAACACCAACGCCAGCCCCTCCAGTCTCCCTGATGGCACACTAAAGCGTCAATGAGCGTCTCCCCCCGGGTGCCATTCATCAAAATCCAGTCCATAACCATCCAGGACCCGCTAATGGCCGGCGTGAGGTCCCTCCGGGACAGGAGATGGGGCCGCAGCCTGGAGCCAGGTTTGGCTGCTGGGGATTCGCTGCCCAGATGTGGGGGGGGGAGGTGGATGCCCCCTCCCAACCATCAAAAGATCTACAGGTGCGTGGCTAAGGAAGGAGGGTATATTAAAAACAAACTCAAAACCAAACAAAGACCCAGAATATATTTACAGCCCACCCACCTGGCCCAAGCTGCACTACTTGGAGGTCACCACGGTCCAAATTAAGGATGCCAGGCACACACGCACACCCAGCTCCCTCGCTCTCCCCACTGGCCTGCCCGGTGCCTTCGGATCCTAAGGGACACAGGGAGCCAAAGTTTGGGAGAGAGAACGGATTCCTGCCCCCCCCCCGGGTGCATCCAAACTGAGGGAAACATGATCGTTAGTGAAATGTCCCCCTGCGGTAAATGCAAAGCCTTCAGGAGCAGCTCGGTCTGGCAGGGGCCATGGAGGGCCATTGACTTCGCAAAAGACCTGTCCCGGGTGGTAAAGAAGTGATTCCTCGATCCTGATCTAGCCTGCATTTGGGGGGGGACCGGCAACGTGGCATGGGAGGGAACCCTGTTTCCCAAATCCACAGCCACTGGTGTTCTTGAACTACCACTCCCATGCGCCCTAGCCAACATTCAGGGCACATGGGAGCGGTAGTCCAAGCAAACCTAGGCAGATTGGGTACAGGGACCAATTTACCTCTGCTTTTTCTTGGGGTGGGGGCTGCAACATCCATAGTCCCACCACAACCACCTCCAGACTGTTTTAAGGACAGAGGCATTTGGAAAGCAACTCTCAGATGACCGCACTGACCTTGAGAAAGACACAGAGAAAGGGGACGCAGGCCAGGGGACTGCCAGCTGCCCTTCTGAGAAAGTAACTTTTCTAAGCCCTGACCGTGTTCAGGACGACTCTGCAAGGATTTTGGAATCCAGCCCCCCTGCTTCCAGCAGGCGACAGCCAAGTCCTTTCACTAAGACGCCCACTGGAAGCAAAGGGGGGGGAGCTTTTATGCATGCCTTATATATCCACAAATATAAATATATATCAATAAACGCAGAGCCGAGAGATAGACTGCTCCTGTCCAGGAAGGCTCCACCTAAGGCTGAAGAGTTGCTGGTAAACTCTATAAAAAAAGGATGAAAAGAAAGACGATTCTTCCTCGTTCCCACAGAACGTCATTCTAGCTTCTGGCCTAGCATCTCAGGATACAGCTTGGGGGGGGGGTGAGGTGGGTAAGTGGCCCACCGGCTAATGGTCAGCCATTCCACCTACGTGGAGCCATCCGGCCACCTTCTGCCCACCTTCGCCAGGAGAAAAGGAACATTTCAGGGTGGGGGTAAGGGATTTGGCCACCTCTCCACCACCACCCCCTCCACTGGTGGGCCAAATCCAGCCCTCTGGGGTCCTAATCCTTCGTACCACCACCGTTCCCTTGCTTAGGGTACAGATTTCCTCCCCTTTCTAAAAGGCTGATCTGCTTCTCTTGAGACTCGGCTCCTGGGGAGAAAATCAGCTCTGCCCCACATCTGGTTTTCACCTGGCCTTGGGGCCCCCCAGGCCCTGTCTCCTGTCCCCCCTTGTAGGCCACGCCATGCCTCCTCCCTCCCCTTAACCCAAAAGATCTCTCAAATGCGGCCACCACCCTGTGCAGACCAGAAGTCCAGCAAGCGAGGGCCAACCGGGGCAGCCACAAAGCCACCCACCCCAAAAAACACATCTTTTTCTTTGGTGCCAGACCGAAAGAAATGGGACCCCCCCCGGCTCAACCCTCCCCAGTTTCTAATCAGCAGGTCCGGCGTGGCTTCCTTTGGCAGAAACCAGTCCGGGGGGGGGGGGCAGGTCAGCCACCAAGGTGGGGCCACAGGCCAGAGTTTTTAGCACGGTGGGCTTGTGACTGCTCGGCCTTTTCCGAAGGAGCCGGGTTCAAATCCCGGCATCTCCAGGCAGGAGTGGGAAAGAATTCCCTATACACCAGCCTGGCTGAAATGCTGCTTTTCACAGCGGACGACACCGAGCGGGTGGCGGGAAGACCAGCCCCGACCATCTGGCCATCTCCTGAGTCCCTCTTCTAATGTCTTCCTCCCGACCATAAGGGCAGCGATCTTACTCTGTTTTCAGGGGAACAGCCGGGGCTTGGGGGTGAGATTCCTTGCTCTGAGCCCAGACATTCCCACCTCAAATCTGCAGCACCTCCAAGAAGAACTACCAAAGGCCCTGGAGGCCAAATCTTCCAAACACACCCCTACCCGGCTGTGCCAGGTCACCCTTAACTGGCTGGCAGCAAATGAATGGTTTCACCTAAAGCATTTTCCTATTTAAACTGGAACAAGGGGGTTTGCAACCTTCAGATCCCAGTTCAGCCCGCTGGCAGTGCCTCCCGGTGAGGCTGGGAAGGGGCCACACCTGACACCCAACAGATGTGGTCCAACCCAGAACCATGAGGACTAGCACCTTCCTTTGTTTTCGAGGCAATGGGCCAGAACTTGGGAATTGTCCAGGGGGGGTGCCTCCAGCCTGGGTCAGGAAATGACTCCTCCAGACCCCAGAAAGCCGTTCCCTGGAAAACGACGGAGGGAAGTGGACATCAAGGTTCGGTTTCAGGGCCAAACCCTCCCTCTTCCGCCCCCCCCCCCAAGACACAACTTCTGGACTCCCTGGGAAGTCAAGGCAGGGATCCTCTAGCCAATACCCACTCCAGCTGGCAGCGGTGCCAAAAAAACCCATAAGGATGAGAGGGTTCCACTTACCTGGAGCAGGGAGAAGGTGAAGAGGCGGTGGCTGTTCCATCTTCTCTTAAATTAATTCCCTTTTTTCCAGGACCACACCAGAAGGAAGCCCCTTCCCGGGTCTCTCCCTCCTGGTCCTCCCCGTCGCGTGGCTGCAGCCAGTGGGTCTGGGGGAACCTTCCTGCTCAGCTCCCCTCCGGCCAAAGGAGCCCCGTCTATAAATAAAGAGCCAAGAGCGGGCCAACGAGAGGCTGTCAGCTGCCTCCGCCCTGGCTGGGCTGCCTCTCGGTTTCCTGCAAGTGAAGGACAAAAGCAAAGCAGAGCTCAATGTGTTTGTGTGTGTATGTGTGTCTCCCTCCTGCCTCCCTCTTCTCCCTCCCTCCCTCCTTCGCTTTCCTCTCTTGATCTTAATTGCCTGGCAAAGGGGTTTCCCTGGGAGAACGGAGTAGGGAGGGGAAATCCACCTCCGGAACGGAGACAGAAGGCTTGGGGGCAAGGAGGCGGGTGAGAATCTACCCAGGTTGGCGTGTTTTTCTTTTTCTCCCCTTTCTCCCGGCCCCCCACCCCGCCCCACATGCCACCTTTCCTGCAACCCAGCAGAAACCGGGAGAGTCAGGGGAATCCAAAGAGAGGATTCCCAAAATCGACACAAGGTCAACAAGAAAACTAATCATAATAACCCTCCGCCACCTCGAATCAAACACTGTGCACGCTTTTGGGAATCACCAGTCTCCTGGTTGAGGAAGAGGAAGGAGAGAGGAAATGGAGGGAGGGGGGTTGAGTGGGAGAGCTTGTGGTCTACATGGGTGTAAAGGGAGGGAAAAAAGGTAAAGAGACAGATCCAAGAGATGTTGAGGGCCCTCACGTGAAAATGAGTTTCAGAATCACACCCAGGCACTTGTGAATGCTGCTTCCGAGGGGCAGTTGTGGGAGAAATCTGACGTCGGTTTCCGAACTCCATCATTAACGGTGAGCGCTTCACGAAAATAAAAAAGAGAAGCCGTGAGCAATTTTTATTTTGCTTTTAAAGGTATTAACACAGAGTGGCAATCTTTTCATGCCCGGCGGCAAGCGGTGCCTGAGAACACAATTTGCTTTGGAAACACTGCCGTGCACACCACGAACAATTACTTTTTTTAAAAGGAACTTTGTGAGCCGGGGGGGGAGGGAAACGCCCGCCGCTGCCTCCGTGCCTGCACGGAGGTTGTGGGAAGGCATGAAAATGGGCTTCCCAGGGCTCGGTGGCCATGCCCGAGAGCCAGAAGGTCAAAAGGGGGCATTTTCCGGAGAGCTGCGCGGTGTGGATGGGGTGTGTGTTTTTTAGAACAGGGGGGGATAAAATGTTCCTGACTCTAAAGGACAGCCCTGTCAACAAAAGGAAAAGCCATGAGAGTCAAATCATAGCCAGCCGAACTTCCCCCCATTCTCTGGACCGTGCGAGATTCCCGGGCAACCCACTGGGGAGGGAAGAAGGCAGATCTCAGGAGCCAGCTGGCCTACCTTGGAGGGCGAGGGACAATGGGAGGAAAGGAGGGGAGAGGACCAGGGATCAAGCAGGGACGACTGCATCCAGACCCATCTGCAGGCCATTCACGGCTGTTTTCCTCTGGAGGCAGAGGGAGGTAAAAACGCTTCAGCCTGCAAGTTCTGGAGGGTGGCCACCAACACCTCTTTGGGATGGCTTCTTTTCTCTTGGTGAGGGCAGAAAGGGTGAGTGTCTAGATGACCCGCAGGGTCTCTTCCAGTTCTAGAAGGCTAGGATGAGAGAACAGCCAGAGGTGTGTGGGTTCCTTTTTTGAAGAAAAGGGCCGGGAAATTTATGTTATTTATTTATTCTATTTATATGCTGCCCATTGGGGCTGCCAAGGCCCCTCTGGGCGGTTGACAGCAACAACGAAAAAGCACTAAAACCAAATACAAAAGAATAAACACATTAAGATCACAATAATATGAAAATGAAAAAGGGTGGGATTCAAAATACTTCAGCTGTGGGGTTCGCCTTGAATCGGCCATTGGGTTGGGAGGGAGGGAGGGAGGAAGGAAGGAAGGAAGGAGCTGATGAGGGAGGAAGGGAGAGAGAAAGGAAGGAAGGAAAGAAAACAAGAAAGGAAGGAAGATTGATCATTTATGGTCTCATCAGTTCAGGTTTTTAATAAGGAAGGAAGGAGCTGATGATGAATAGATGGAAAGAAGGAAGAATGAAAGAAATAGAGAAAGAAAGAAGGAAATAAAAGGGAGAGAGAAAGAGTCCCCCCCCCTTTTCCTTGCCTTCCTCCCCCCATCCCTCCCGTCTCTCCATCTCTCTTGTACAGTATTTCAGGAAATCTGCCATCTCAGCGGCCGCCACCCAACGCCCGCCCCCACAAACGTTTCGGGGGAAGCCCAGGCTCAGCCGAGGAAGGATTCCTCACAGACAGACCTCGTGACTTGACTGCTAAGCAGGGATTCTCCCCCCTTCTCTCTCTTTTACTCTATCCTCCCCTCCCCTTTTTCACCCACCACCACCGCCCACGCATCCTCTCCCTTCCTCCCCCAACTCTGCAGAAAGAGAGAGAGAGAGAGAGAGAGAGAGAGAGAGAAAGAGAGATGCCCCGTTGCCATGGTGACACGAGAGGCCTGGACCACTTCCTCAGTCTCTGCCCGACGCTCAGTTTTCTCTCTCTCTCTCTCTCTCTCTCTTTTTTTAATTTTCTTTTCTTTTCCCCCCTTCAAAAGAAGAGGGGGGGGGAAGAGCCTGCTAGATGAAAGAATCAATAATTCATCTGTCATGGTGGTGCTGTTTTTCTTTTTTCTTTTCTTTTTTCCCCTTCCTAGCTACCCTTTCTGGTTCTCCTCCTCCCACCTCTTCTCAACCACGAAGGCACAGAAGGAGGAGGGAATCCCCTTTGCTAAAAATAACCTGCATTCATCGAGGAAGGGGAGGGGAAAACCCGCGCAGCCTCCCCCCCTTTCCATATATAAATATTTTAAAATAAGCATATAGGCTGTGCATTTTCACACACACACACACACACACACACACACACACCCTTCCTTTCCCCTTGCAAGCCTCACGAAGGATTTTGGGGGGCACCCCGGAGTGGGAGATGAAAAACCCACCACGGGATTTTTGCACAAAGGCGAAGGGTTCCCCTGGATCCACCCGCCCACATTTCTGCACCGTTGGCTGCAGCAGAGAAAGAGCGAGGGAAAAAGGGGGGGAGGCGCTGCAGGGTGTCTGGGAGAAAAGCGCAGGTGGCTCCGAGCCGTGTTGTTGCTATGAATAGACTTTGCCGCACGTGGAGGTGGTGGGGGACACCACGGTCGGGTGTCCCCCCCACACACACACCCGTGGGGAGCATGGCAGCAGAAGCTCTTCCCGAGGTGGGGGAGATGGGTTTGCTCTAATACTGAAACGTGCACGGAGGTGAGGGGGGGGTTGGCTGCCACAGGGGGAAAAAAGGGGAAACCAGGGAGAAGAGGAAGACAGAGAGCAGGCATCGGGCGCTTTTCAGCCCCGTGGGTGGACCTGCTCTTTTAAAACAAAGCCACCTTCTCTCCAACGTTGGCTTCAGGCCTTCCTCAAGCTTCTCCTGCCAGGCTGGATCACAACTCCTATCAGCCGCCCTCATCCTCACGTGGCTCAGGGGTCGCCAGGAGGTTTGGGGTTTTCTTTGCCAAGGGGGGGGGCTGCAGAGAAACATTACGAACATCACCAGGGCGCCCCCCTCCCCGAGATCTGGCTGCCTGAAGCGAGCGCCAAGACGGCCAAGTCTTCCGTCCCAAGGGCAAAAGACTGCTGGTGGAGGATCCCGAAGGGCAGCCAGATCACTTAGGGGGCATGCAGATCTTTCCCCCCCCCCGCGTTTTGCGGCCACCTCCCACCTGTCGCCAGCTGAGGCAGCCATTTCGCTTTGCCTTAGAACAGGACCCTGGAAGCAGACGGGCAGGGCAAGGAGATTACCGTTCAGTATTGCCAGGGGAACGGCTAAAAGGCTGTGCTCTCCCACTCCACAGATCTAGCCGGTCCCCTTTTCTCTTTCAAGCCCTCCTGCTCTGGTAGAGGGCTGGACTAGATGACCTTCATGGGCCCCTCTCCAGGTTGGCTTCCTTCCTCACAGTGCCAACCAAGGGTTTCGGGCTGAGCTGGTCATGGAGGGAAGGAGTGTCCGCAAACACCCTTTCCTTCAGGATGATTCAGCTCGAATCACTCACTGTGTTCACATGACATCAGCAGCCGTTCAACCGGAGGGACTAAGGCAAGCCACGTTGAACATCTGGCAAGGCCAAACCACCCGGCTTTCCTTCGCCAACCGGCAAATGGGCTTCATCACTTGGGATAGGTTCGATAAAGTTCAAAATAAAACCCGAAGCGGACTCAACACACACACACACACACACACACCCAATGAAATTCCAGCCGTTTTCGGTCACATTACATTCTGGACCAAGCTCGGCTGGCGCAGCCTGGCAGCAATGCCCTCTCTGGGGGGAGAGGAGGAAGGAGAAGGGCCCCTTTGTGTTGCCTTCATGGTCCATTTCTGGGTATGCCTGACTCTCCCTCCTAGGAAACAAGAATACTAGGTTGTCTGGCTACCTGGAAACCCACCCACCCCCTTTGGCTTGCTTCGGCAAGGCTGGGCCTTTCTGACATTCTTAAGGCCAAACTCCCAAACCATTTTAAGCTAAAAAATAATGTTTTGGGGCACTGGAGAGTGGACGAGGTGGGGTGGGGAGGGAGAACCCTGTTGTCCTTCCAGCAACCTAGAGGTTTCCGCCTCTGCATCGGACCTCCTCTGTTTATCTCGGCCTTTGCAGGGTGGACGGTTTATTTTCCGAGGGGGGGGGACGTGGAAACACATTCTATCTACCTAAAGCAAAAGCTGCCACCCCCACAGGAAGGGAGAGATAATAGAGGACGAGAAGGAGGACAAGGGCGCTCTTCGGATGCTTGGCCAGCCAGGAGGCAGGGAGGGGGAAGACTGATTGATCGATGGAGGCCCAAGATAACGGCCGTGGTAGAGGAACGGGAACAAAGCAGCAACCGCAGAAAGCGCGGGGGGGGGGCGATGGACCCACAGCCACCGATGCCGAGAAGGGACGACTGTCTCCCCTGCCCCACAGAAGCCTGAAGGCTACAAACCATACTTCCTAAAGGTACACTGCCTCTGTATTTGGAGGCTCTGTCCTGCCCCTCAGGTCTGGAGCAGCAGACGCCGGGTGTGGGCATTTTATCAGCAAGCCCAAAAAATAAAAAGCTCTCAAGGCCTGGTCTACTCTAGGGTTGGTCTCCAAATCTCCCATTTGGTCTATACCCAATGAAGGACACTGTTCTCCTTCGGACCGTTAACGGGGTTGCCCCGTTTGCCTCTCAGTCGCGGCTCCTGGGCTTTTTAGCACCACGGACACCGAAAAGACTCAAGAGGCAACTAATCTCAGCTTTTAAGAAATACCCCCCCCCCCCCCGCAATCCACAAAACTACCCCAAGGTTTATGCCTGACAAAGCAGCTCCAGGCACCCCCTCTTCCCAGCTGAGAGAGGCACCAGAAGCATTGCTTCCTGACCCCACAGTTTGAGCAGCTTTTCAGCTCTTTTACAGGAACCTCCTGCTGGCACCAGCGATGGCTTTGTTCACAAGAGAACCGACATGAGTAAAAATGGAATTAGCCTTACTTACATCTGGCAGGAGAACAGGAATGGTTTGCCAGCAATGCAAGGAACATCTTTCCATCCAGCACGGGTCTTCTAGGCTGGAGAAGACGTCCTAAGGAGGGGCCAGATGTTTTAAGGCTATTTTAAATTTGCCAGGAATATATATATACACAAGACATATACTACACGCAGATATAATTTTGCATGTGTGTCTCTGTGTGGGCAAATGGATATACATGTATTATCGCAAGAACTAAAGAGATAATTTTTGGTGCGTTTGCATACACAAGTATGTCATTTTGCAGAAAGGGGGTTCGCCACAGCACAGGTGCTGGCCAACTGCTGCTGCACACCATTTGCTTCTACTGCAACTGACTCAGAGAACCAGCTACAAATCTTAACTCTCCACTATAACAAAAGGAGGGAAAAGCTTATATTTCTTTGGGTTTTTTTGTGGGGGATTTTTTAGGGCAACACAGCTAGAGGAACTTTCTTCCAGAAAAGGGTCAGATCGCATTTTTTTTCACACATACTGTTCCAGACACCTGTTTGAAACTGTTTTGCATGGATCCTGAAGAAGACAGAGAGAGAGAGAGAAAGAGATGGCACAGTTCAAATGTTTTATTCCCTTGGGAGTTTGGGGTTTCCAGGTCGGGGCAAAAAAGGTGTTATTTCCTATTTTTTTAAAAAATTGCATGTCCCCCACGCAAGCCAGAGGTGCACGCCGGCGATGTTTCTGTGGTCAGGAAGGTGGTTCATGGTTTCCTGGAGAGTCCCGATGGAATTGATGACAGTTTGCATAACCCAAGAAGGCAGAGAAGGGGGTGTGAGAGTGTGGGGTCGAACGTTTCTGGGGCAGGGGGGAATGGTTCTCCGTTGGCAAACGGGGAAATTGACTTATGCCAAAAACAAAACAAAAAATTTACTCTGAAGGATCTACTGTTAACACCAGAAAACATACAGTCCTAGATGATCCTTGAAAGGGATCGCTGTAATGCTCGTGTGACCCACTTCCGGGAGGAAGACCTCTTGTGCTGGACCACAGATCCCATGATCCCTTAGTGCTGGTCAGGGGCTGATGGGAGTTGTTGGCCCCAGTCATCTAGAGCGCCAAAGGTCACACACACAAACCCCATCTGGCCGGATCCTGTGGGCAGATTGTGGGCCACCTCAAGAGTTTTCTTGAACTCAGGTGAAGGGACAGCCCCAACGGGAGACAGAGAATGCCCCTCGATTTCAGAGAAAGCAAGTGTGTGTGTGTGGAGGGGGGGGAGACAACCAAGCGAAGGATTTGGGGGGGAATGGGGGGGTACAAAGGGAAGAGGCGAGATCTGTACCCTTTCTGCCTTAAAACGGCCTAGCAAGGCACCCCGCCTGGGTCAGCGGAGGGGGAGAAGAGAGGTGAAAAATGGCATCCTTTCCCCCCAACCCCAAATCCCCATCTCTCCCCCCTCGAGTCTCATTTGTGGCTATTGTAAGCCGAGTGCCTCTGGTTCATGGGGTTCTCCGGGGACTTCATCCATTCCTTCTTCAGCAGCTGCTTGAGCTGGGAGAGGCGCATGTTGGGGTTCTCTTGCTTCAGCCGGGGCAGGTTGGCCTCCTCGAAGGCCGTGAAGGCCGCCTTCATCCGCCGCTCCGGGTGGCGGTCCAGATCCTCGGGGAGGCTGAAGGGAGGGACAAGGAAGGGGAAGAGGTTAGACCGGGTCGCCGGTGCCTTCCCGGAACGCAACCCTCCTCTGGGGGGATGGCCAAAACCCCTGCTTACAAAAACGCCTCTCTGGCAGGCAAGGCGTTATCTTACTTTAAAATGAGAGGTTCAAAATGAATGGATCTCCACCGAGGAGCTCACTGTCGTCGTCCCCCCGGCCCTTTTTACAAACTCTGCGGCAGAAAAGAAGCCGGGGGCGTCTCCGCTTGCGAGTTCTTCTTTGCTCCCACTTTGGGGAGAAAATCTGCGCTTGGGTCTGGAACGGACACACCCTGCCCCCCCTCCCTGGATCAGGCTCTTCCCCCCCCCCGGCCCACCTGAGGACTGCAATTGCGTCTTCGATGGTCCGCGCCTCCACCGCCCCTTCCTCCAGGACACAGCGGTTGATGTTCTCTTCCAAAGGCGTCTCGAGGTGGCTTTTCTGCTTCTCGGCTGGAGAGGAGGAAGAGGAAGAGGCGACCAGATAACACACTTTTGCACATCAGTCTTTTTTTTTTTAAAGGCCAGGACGGGCAAGGGGATGGCCTTCCATGCTGGGCCAGGAGACGACCTGCTCCTGCATCCACCCGCACCCAAAAAAGGGGCTACCCCTCAAGGGGAGCTGGGGGGAGGCACTTCTCCTCCTTACCGGTGTCTGCGTTCTCCTTCTGCTGCTCTTTCCGCAACGTCTCGTCGATCTGGGCTCGGGTGACTTTGCTCGGGACGAGCGGCTTAGGCACCTTCCCCTTCAGCTGAGCGTCTTCCTCTTCCAGGAGGCGCTGGAGCTCCTTCTTACGCTCCAGTTGTTCCAGGCGGCGCTTCTCGCGCTCCTCCTTCACGTGAAGAAACGGAGAAAAGAGAAAGAGAGAAAGAGTCAGTCCCTTGCGACAGTGGGTCACTCGGCTCCTCCACAAACCAGGGACAGGTAAAACAGGGAGGAGACTGAGGGCAAAAAGGGACGTTATAGAGGACTCGTCGTTAGAAGAGGGAATTCCTTAACTGCTTGATATAGAAAGCATTCACAAGAAAAATACACCACTCAGTGATGGCGAAGGGAAGTGTTTTAACGGTCTCATTTGTACTGCATTTATTTCGTTTCAGAAGACACCTCTGATCTGGGATTTCCAGCACCAACCACTTGTGGTTTTCAATATTTGAAATATTAATGAGGTTTTAAATACTTAGGTTCAGGCTCCGAGTTACATACTGTACTTGGAATTTGTGGTTTTTATGTGGGGGTTGGTGTGGATTATTAATTCCTCTCAGGAAGAAGAGCATACGTCGAACCAACAGCAACCCAAAGACTGTTCATGAACATTTTAAAATGTGAGGAAGAGAATAAGATGGGAGAGAAAGGGGGAAAAGGAAGGAGTGGAAGCTAAAATACAATAGACAGCAAGAGAAAAAGAACAGAGACGTCCAGATAAGGAGGAGGGAGAGAATGACGCGAAGAGCATGAGAGAGGGGAAGAAAAAAATGAGAATAAAAGGACCGACGAGAGACACAGAACTCTACAGGTTCTCGGTGCCAAATAGAGGCAGGGATCATTAGCAAATTAAGACAGGTGCTCAGTGCAAAGGGGACACCATGCCCCGGGAGACGGTTCGATATCACAGAGGGCCTGAAACCTGAGCCGGATGGAGAAGAGTGGAGTTAAGCTTTTATATCTCCGACTGGTTCTCTATTTGCCTCCCCCCCCCGGGTACAGCCTCGGGTTTTGGGGAGTCACAAGGGGGCCTCGGAGTGGAGCAGCCCGGCATCCACTGATGAAAGTGGATTCAGGAGACCCACGGCCCCAACCACTGATGCTCTCAAGATGCAGCTGCAGGGTGGATGAGGCCAGGCTTTGGCCAGAGAACGGGTTGCCAGTTCCCCCCCCCCATGGGGAGCGCAAAGCAACTGGAAATAACGGAGGGGAAATCATCGGATCACTACGGGAGAAAACGCGATCGGGAAAACGCGGCCAGGTACCAGCTGAAGTCAGGCGTGGGATCCTTTCCCCAAATGGAATCTAAGGACACCTTTTCGGGGGTGGTGAGGGTGGGTGGGCAGAGAACTGAGAGAAAGCAAGCCTGATGTCATGCTTTTGCCGACCCTCTTTACCCTGGGGTGCCGTGACCTCAAATCTTGGCAAAACGGCCCCCAAATCTCTGCAGAAGGAGGCTCAAGTTGGACCCTGACTAAGGCATGGTGTTTTTAGCATCTGTGCATTAGGAATGCCTCCTGCGGTGGTGCAAAAAGGGGGTCTATTAAGAGCAGGGAATGTCCTGAAAGTTGTAGAACAGGAGACACCGGTGAGTTTACTCAGAGACACAGAAGGGGAGCCTAACCTGGCCCTTTATTTGTTCCTTCGCTCGCTCGCTCACAGCCTGAGCGGCAGGAATCGGCATTCGGGTCTGGGGAGGGGGTTGCTTGTCGGCTGCTGCCATCGTCTGGCCAGACCGAGAAATGGCCGTGTTGCCAAATGTAATACAAGAGCATCGAAAGAACCCCACAGCCGGTCGGATCAGGCCCAAAAAGACCCCGTCTGCTCTGAAAACTTTCTCCCAGAGGGGGTCAAGCCTCAAGAGAACTACGGAATTCTCCCACGCTCGCTCCCCAGTAAATTATATACCAGAGGGGACCCAGGCGTCCTGAACAACAGCCCTGAAGACATCCCAACCCTGTAAATTTATCTGGGCCGCTCTGAAAGTCACCCAAGCTGGCAGCCATTTCAGCATCTGGTGGCAGGGAGTTCCACAATTCAACTGAGTGGAAAACTGCAGCAAGGAAAGCTATGGCTCAGGGCTCAAGAAAAGGTGCAAAACCTGATTTCCGACATTCCAGAGAAGGGACAAAACTCAGAACGACATACGAAAACATTGTCCAGTGAGACAGCAAAAAACACCCACACCCACACACGCATACACAAAAGGCACATTGTTTTCTTCGGAACAAACCAGAATGTCCATTCCGTTTATCTCTGCATGATCCACAAAGCGAGCTATTTCTCCTGGACAATTCACATCACTAACCAGAGTGGATCTGATTTAAATCAAATTGATGCAGATTTTAGATTTTAAAAACAAGATATTGTTTATGACAACTTAAATTTTAAAAAATATTTTTTAAAAAATTTAAACCATGACTTAGACTTATTTTTTTAACATCATTGATTTTTATCCACCCCGTCACTAAAAGATTTTTAAAAAGACAGAGAGAGTCCTCTCCAACATGTATAAACCTGCCCTTAAAAACTAATCGTGAGCTTGTGTTTTTCACTCCAAGAGGGAAAGACGAAAAGAGATACAGAAAGAAAAAGAACACTGTATATAAAGATGCTGGTGACACATTAAGTCTCAACCTGACAACATATATGGGTGGCCACCAGTGGCCCACCCCTGACACAGACCACAGCGGGGCAAAGGGAGGCCCTACGGATGGCACGAGATGGAGACTCGGGGCGGGGGGGATAACCGGCAGCTAGGAATGCTGGGAGTTGTAGTTCTGGAGGGCTGCCATCAGCCCAAGAGAGAGACGGTGCAGTCACATGAGTGGTTTGGAGAAGCAGGCTGTAGCGCACAAAAACACTGGCCACGTAAACCCTAAAACATGTTTAACCCACCCCCCGGGCTTTTGGTTCCTTTTGGTGTTATAACATCTTAAAATTGGATATTTTATAAATGGCGAGGCCTAGAAATCAGAGGCACCTTCTCTCTCGGCGTCGGTGTTCTGCTTTCCACTACTTGTCCCCTCCCCGCCCACCCGCCCCTGGTTCAGAAACCTGGACGAAACCACGCAGCCGGCCTGCTCTGCAGGGCCAGCCCCCGCCTGACCTTCCGCTGCTCCTTCCGCATGACATGCTTGTCCTCATCTTTCCAGAAGGCGTCCTCCAGTTCCTTCTGCCGCTTGGCGTCCGCCACAGCCTTGGCCTCCGCCTTCCTCGCCCGGGCGGCTGCCGACTTGGTGTTCTCCCCCTGGAACTTCTTCGGCATTCCTCAGGATGCTGGGCCCTGAAAAGAGGGAGAGAGAGAGAAGCTGTAACTTTGCCCTGCAGAGACACAGACAACCCTAGAATCCGGGAGGGGGAAGCGAGGCCTCTGAGGTCATCCAGCCCAACTCCCCCCCCCCCGTTCAGTGCAGGAACTCAAATCCAATCAGATTTGACCGAAGGTGGTCCAATTTTCTCTGGAACGCCTCCAGTGTTGCAGTGCTCACCCCCTTCCCGAGGTCACGAGTCCCGTTGTCGTACTGCTCTAACAATTAAGTTTTTTTCCTGCTATTCTGCTGAAATCCAGCTTCCTGTCCCTTGAGCCCATGATGACATGTCCTGCACTCTGGGAGGATGGAGGACAGATCCTGTCCTTCCTGCGAAGGACTACCTTTCAGGTCTTTGAAAAGTGCTCTCCTCTCTTCCCTTAAGTCTTCTTTTCTCACAGCTAAACCTGCCCAGGCCATTGAGGGCCTCATCCAGAAACAAAACCAGCTTCACACCGTGGAAATGTCAAGGGGTAACAAAACTAAGGTCTCCGCCTCTTTGGAAAAAAAGGAATATACCTAAACGTGAAGCATGAGGAGCAACAAAAATTCAGAAGGGAAATAAAAGGAATTGATGGGAAAACTTTCGGAACCATCTCTGGTCCAAATACAATATATTGTGGTGGAAAGACCTCAAAGCTTCTCGCACAGGCCCATTAAATTGGCTAATTTCTGTTGATATGAAACAGAGGCAAATGACAAAATTAGGAGCAAAATTTCCAAACCGTCATCATGTGTCCACCCATACCTCCTGGAGATGGAAATAATTACTTCTGCAATTTAGTAAATGCAAAAATAAATAAAATAGAGGTGGGGGGGAAATAAGCACAACAATTTAAGACATTTTTATGGCAGATCCTATTCCTTCATTTCTGGCTTTTTCCCCCTTAGCTGCTGTTTCACGCTTTCCTTGACCACTGAATGGGGCTCCTTCCAGAAACTGATTGGGGGGGGGACACATAGCAGGGAGTCACATGACACAGAATGAAAAAGGGGATAAATATTTAAAAATATTTAAAATTTAACAGTTCCTAATCTGGCCTAGAAACCAGGATCAACATAAAAGTTTCAGAAAAAAATCATCCCAAAAGATTTAGTAGTAGGCATCCTTCAGTTTCGAGGGACTATAATAATGTGCTCTGAACAGAGGTCTTGGAACAGCATCCAGTGTGGCTGAGAAGGTCAATTCAAGAGGGACCATCCCTTCCACACTGAAGACAAAAGACAATTTTTCCACTGTCCAGCTCCCTGGTTTTGCTGCTTTTATGACTGCCTCTCTGCCTCGGCCTGCTGGACAAGGGTCTCTTCAAACTGGGTGAGGCTGTGATGCACTGCCTCCAGGCTGAACGCTCAGAGGTCAAGGCTTCCCATCTGTTGAGGTCCATTCCTAAGGCCTTCAAATCCCGCTGCCGAGATCCTTGTATCGCAGCTATGGTCTCCCTCTGGGGTGCTTTCTTTGCACAAAGTCTCCATACAGGAGATCTTTTGGAATCCGACCGTCAGTCATTCTCAAGACATCAAAGTACTTTCTTTGGAAGAAAGTGGAGGGGGAAAGAGGAAACCATCACAGCGCTTTGATCCCTTCCCCTCCCCACCCACTCTTTATGTCCCTGTATAAGACAAACCTCGATTTTCAATTTAAAGATTTTAGACAAAAGTATTGTACTGTACATGAAAAAATATGGTAATATATTATAATATAACATTTAAAAAAACCCTAGTGAACCACTACATGCAACTATGTCAAAATCTAACAAAATCACAACAACAATAGAAATAAATGCATGTAAATATGAACACATTATGGAAAACCCTTTTGTGTGTGGAAGGGTTTTAAAGAAACAACAACAACAACAATAATAAAAGACCCTGGGCTGGATTGAGCCCCAGGTGAATAAAATCAAATTTAGGGGTGGAAAGAAAAGCAGGGTTTGCTTGGGAGCAGATAATTAGCAAAATGAGGCTAATATGTTCCCCCCCTTCCACAGCCCCAACACTTATGGGGGGTGCTTCACTTCTCCCCCTCCCCCTCTCTCTCCCGGCCCCCCTTTCCTCCCCTTCCCTTCTGCCCCCACCGGGGGGGTGGTCCAGGGCCTCCCTTGGGAGGGAGGCTGAAGGGAATCCGCTGCCATTCGCCCCCCACCCCTCTCCGGTTTACCTGCCGCCTCCACCTCCGGGCGTCGCAGCCTTTGTCCGTCACGCCCCCGCCCCTCTTTGTCGCCTTCCCCCCTCCCTCTCGGTGGGGAGAGGAAGGGCGTCTTTCCGCCCGCCTCTTCCTTTGCGAGGCCGCCGCGGCCATTTTGGTTGAGGGCGGGGGCCCTTTTTATATATGTATTTATTCCCCCCCCCCTTCAGGCAAACCTTTCTTTCTCCCGGCCATCCTTTCCTTCCCTCTCTTCCCCAGGCTGAAAAGAGTCGAAAAAAGGGGCAAATTTATCTCATTTCCGGTACTAATTGCCAGTTTAACTGCCCGCTATAAAGATGGCGCAGACAGCTTCACGCCTCGGCTGACGAAAATAGCCGCTCGTTGCTACCTTTCAAGGCTGGCCCTATACAAAGATGGCCCCCACAGTGTGTGGGGTTTTTTCCCCCACCCCTTATGCGCCTGTGCACCCTACCGCCCGGGAAATGGACATATCTCATAGTACAGAATGGAAGGGGAAATCCAAGATGGTGGCAGTTCCTTTCCCGGTGTCAACATGGCCGCCACGTAGGTCATGCTGCCCTTTGCCAAGATGGCCGACCGGTTGCCGTGGTAACAGCCGGGCTTGCTTCCAGGGGGAAAAATCGGAGATGATTGCAATTTAAAAAAAAGTTTGTTTTTTGGAATGAAGCTGCATGGATTGCACAGTTTCGGAAGCATAATGGCAATAAAATGTGTGATGTTTTTGCCAACACAAGCAACACTGCCAAAAATCCTGCCATCCGTCATTATAACCTAATAAAAAAATATAATACGATTAAAAACCAGGAAACGTTGCTCCCTAAAAGCCACACAAAGAAAAAGTGCATAATTGAACAAGGAAAAGAAGTCAGGGAATGTTGCAGTGTGAATTTTCTGCTCTTATTTACTTCCTGATACGAAGCATAAACAGGAAAGAATGGAAAATAAAAAACATGATTTCCTATTTATTGGTACAAGAAAACCAATCCAGTTATTTAAAAAAAACTAGAATGAAGTTTTCCCTCAAAGATTGCAGAAGAATTATAGAGATGAGGGTCCTCAGAGGCCATCTAGTCCAACCCACCGGGGCAGGAAACCCACAGCAAGAACCACCTCAAAAAGATGGTCGTCCACTGGCCTTTTAAAAACCTCCCACCCATGAGATCCCATTTGCATTCTGCCACACAGCAGCTGAACCCGGGCACACATATTTCGCACCCTGTAGGTTCCAGCCAAGCCACACAGAAGTAGAGTCTCTGTTTGTTTCTCTCTTTTTATTAAAGGAATACGTTCGCGGCTGTATGGTAGCTTCAGCTTCTTGCAAAGAGGCCAAGCCATAAAACAATCCCTTTGTTAGCTTCCTGAAATCATGCACATTTATTTATTTCCTTTGCCCGGTGCTTTTCTGGTGAGTAGGAACAAAACACAACATGACCAGAATGTAGACCTTTATTTGAGAAAGACTTTCTCAAAACCTTTATTAACAATATTTCATAAGGAAGGAAGGAAGGAAGGAAGGAAGGAAGGAAGGAAGGAAGGAAGGAAGGAGTTGATGATGGGTGGAAGGAAATAAGAAGCTGGTGATGGGTGGAAGGA
Organism: Pogona vitticeps; assembly: GCF_051106095.1. Taxonomy (NCBI): domain Eukaryota; kingdom Metazoa; phylum Chordata; class Lepidosauria; order Squamata; family Agamidae; genus Pogona; species Pogona vitticeps. The sequence continues at coordinate 14,408,854 of NC_135789.1, read as the reverse complement.
AGGAAGAAGCTGGTGATGGGTGGAAGGAAGGAAGGAGCTAGTGATAAGTAGAAGGAACTGGTGATGGATGGAAGGAAGGAAAAATAAAGAAGAAGGAAGGAAAGACTGACAGACAGTCCAACAGACAGTCCTGTCCAACCGGGGACTTCTGGAAACCCCATTTCTAAATAAGAGACAGCAGTTTTTGTTGAGAAAGATGAACAAAATAAAAATGAATGAAAGAGCAAGGAAGGGTGCAAAAGACCTCTACATGCAACCAGTACTTCCAACATTCCCAGCGGTACAGCCAAAAGTCATGAAACCACCGCATTGTGTGAAAAGGGACGAGGCGCCCATACAGACGGTCGTTGATCCAATTCCCAGGATTTCCCAGTAAGGCTGGGGGAAAATGCTTCCCAGTTCTGTCTGAATCTTTGGAGAAGCCCAGCCGAGTCTTTCCAAAGGCAAAGGCGGGGTGTAAGGCAGTCAATTCCTACCTGACTCCCATTTCTCCAGAGCAATGAGAACTAGAGCCTTGGTTTGTCTTTAGGAGGAAGGGCCCTAACTCAGTGCGTGAGCCAGGCAGGAAGTCCAAAAGGGGATCTTTGACATCCCTAGGTAGAACGGGAGAGACCTCCCACCCCAAAGGTGGAGTCAGAATCCGGAAAAGTTGCAGGATCTGGGTCTGAGTGGAGAAGCTGAAGATGCAAACAACAACCACCTGCCTCCAAAGCATGAGCTCACTCAATGGGCGAAAGAGAGAACTGGAGCTGGACACCAGCTTTTGGAACAGGGTTGGGCCAAACCCAGATGGTGTGGGGCCCCTTTCAGCCACAGCTTTGCAGCCCGATCTGGGGAAGGAGGGTCTCCGGAGGTCCGCCACATGTTGCCATGGGTCTTGTTGCAGCTAAGCCAAGCGCATCCCCACCCCCGAGCCTGTCGGGGCATCATTGCTGATTTCCGGGGGGAGCCCCCGGCTCCCTACACGTTGGTTTCTCGGAGGACGTGGAAGCAGCTTTGGTCAAAAGCAGGGCAGATGCAGACGGATTCCTTTGAGCTTCTGATGGAGGAGGCCCCTGCCAGCCCTTCCTTTCCCATCAGGATCTTCTCCTCCGCCGGAAACTCAGCTGAACTCAAAGAAACGGGGAGAAAAGCCTCCTTTTGCAGGTCTGGAGAGTTTCCAGGATTCTGCACAGAGCACAGGAAAGGACAGGGTGTGAGCAGAGCAATACACCCCCCTGGCCACCACCACTTCCTCCTAGGCAGGCCTGGGGGTGCTGGCATTTTTCCCCTTTTCCCACCCACCCCAGAGACTCAGCAGCCCCCCAAGAGCTTCTCCACAGCTGGAGTCTGGCCCTCCGATTGAAAAACATCCCCCGACGTTGTGAAGAAGGGAAGCAGTGGATCCTGGGTTTCCCACATGTTGGGGATCATGGAGCTTGTAGTCCATGGTGCTAGGAGGGAACCGGGTTGGGTGGAGAGTAATTCAGAAGACTATTCCCCACTCAAAGGGCTCAGGTTTTCAAGAACACCATACCATGCTGGTCGGACAGCGTAAGCCCTCCTGGTTTTCGTGCCCAGCCCGCTTGCCCCCCTCAACTTTGTACCTTGGGGAATGGCTTCAAGACCTCCTCAGGGGATACCGAGGAAGTCTGCTTCATGATGTCCCACCACAGCACACCGGGATGCTTCATGCTCCTTTTAGAAGGCCCTGAAATTAGAACCAACAACAACACAGAATATTGAGGGAGCTAGTCCACATTGAGGACGCATGGCCTTTGGTCATGGAGAGACCCTCCAGAAGCAAGACAGAGAAAAGCCCCACCTTTTAAATTCTTGCCGTCACCCACTTTCCATCCTGAACATGGAAGGGTGGGCACCTTTTGAGGAAATTCTTCAGAAATACGCCCTTAAACACACACACACACCCAGTACTAGCGCATTGGGTCTCTAAAAGCTGTTCCCAGCAACCCTCCTCCCTGTTCATGCTTGGCAGATCTTGGCCAAAAAAAACAAACCAGGAGGAAGTTCTTGTTCATCAAAGCAGAGAAAAAGATGGCAATCCTTATATGGAGCAGGACAAACGTGCCTGAATATTCAGGGGTGAAAAAAAAACTAGATTTGTGAAGAGCAAAAAACAAACTCAAGACCTTGGCAAAGAGGGAGGATCTTTGATCTTTAGAGTCTCCCACGTTGATTTGGGGGGGGGGAATTAAAACAAAATAAATTAATCAACAAATGTTCATTTCTTCTTTCCCCCAATTGGCCATGTTTTGGTAATTTTTAAAAAACTGAAATTGGAATCGCCTCTGGGTGTTATCTCTCTTAAGAAACAAGTAAGTTCAATTGAATCAGATTTATTTCATTAAATGGATTCACAGGAGCTCTCCAAAGTACTGAATTGGCACACTGGGCAGGCGGGGGGGGGGGATCAGGACCCGGGAGAGCTCTGTTTCAAAAGCCCTGAAATTCATTAATTTCAGTAAAAGGGAAAAAACAAAACCAAGCAAAAACTCTACAAATTTATTTCTGTGTGAGGTTGCAGGAATTCGAACCCAGTTCTTCTTTTACTTTTTGGCCCTCTCTTGCTAAATCTGAACTCAAACCCAGCGTCTTCCACTTTCAATGAATCAAACTAGATGTTAGGAAGAATGGGCATTCTTTCCAATGAACCTGTTTTGACTCCTGTAACATGACTTTCTTAAAGCGGCATCCATTTAACTTGCAACTCAAACCCACGTTTTCTTTCCAGAGACCAACCACAAGAAGAGAACACAAGGGAGGTCAAGACACAGAGGGAAGGAAGGACAGCCGCATGCTACGACAAACAGATGTGATTTGGGGAGGAAGAAGAGCACCTCTTGGAAACACGGAATAAACATGCCGTCGGATTCGATCCTGAGACATTGAGGCCACAAATATTTCCGAGAGCTTAGGACGAGCCCTGTTCGTCGACTTTAAAAGAGCAAAATGGCAGAGGTGAAAGAGTTTGGTGCTGGCTCTTACCTTTCAGGCAGCCTACCACAGCCCCAACAATGATGGTGGTGATGGTTCCCAAGGCACCGTAGTAGAGGTAAGACATGGCATAGAAGTTGTCCAGAATGCCCAGCCTGCCAAGAAAAGGATCTCATCAGACGTGATCTTTAACGAAGGAATCCAAATTATGACTGGAGATTTTTTTTAAATCAAACATAAGGCAGAATGGTGTGGCAGAGGATGGGGTCCCATCCAAAGGGCTCTTCACCCCAAGAGGCTTTTAAGCAGAGTCTGGGTGCCTGTCTGCCTTAAGTGGATTTGCGGTTAGTCTAGATGACCTTCAGGAACACCATCAGACTCTAAAGTAAGCACCATCATTCTTTCTTCTCCACCTCACCTCTCTATGGATTCTGAGACGTCCATGGGGGGAAGCAGTCCAAAAACGATGGTCCCATTTACTCCTTCAGAGGCATTATAGAGCGGGCAAAAGTCTCCATAGGAGGGAAGCACCCCCATCGTGGCCTCGCTAGGGGGGTAGATCGTTCCCCCCACTGCGACCCAGAAGGAGAGGGCAAAGCCGGCACCAAGACCGACGAAGACCCCCTGAGAACCAAGAAAGAAAAAAGAAAAAAAGAAGACCGAGGTTTAGATCAGAAAAGGTGAGGAGCAGCTGCCCGAGGCTCTCCGGGCTTCTTGAAAGACACGGATCAGGTCCAGCCATGACTCTTACACCACGCTGACTTACCGCAGTGTTGCACACCGGAACAAACATGCCCAAAACGAACGCTCCCAGAAGTGGGCCACTAATCACCCCCATCACGGTGAAGGAACCCTGGATCGAGGAGGGGGAAAAAAGACCCACAAGATGAGCATTTATAAAAATCCAGAATTGCTAAGGACATTGCTGGCTGTAACATCCCAGAAGCAGGGGCTAAAAAAGGGGTTTCTGGACTATTTTGACCGGTGTCTTAAAAGGATGAAGGCCGTGCAGAAGATCCTGGCCCGACCCTTTCGGCTTTTTTCAATCCTGACGAGGTTTATTTCCCCCCCCCCAGGTGAGCCTGCTTCAAATGACCGCCCCAAGTTGGACATGCTTCAGGGCCGCTACAATCGGAGACCTTGAATTTCTGATTAGGAAGGACAATGGGAGAAAGGTGAATGGCAGGACAGAACAGGCTTTCTGATAACGCAATCGGTTGCCGCGGTGTGTGCCTCCACCCACAGGTAATCTAAGGGCTTCCAGGCTGGACTGCTACAGGGCGTTGCATACAGGGCGGCCCTTGGAGACCACTGGGAAGCTGTGCATGTGTATCTGAAGAACCAGCTGCAATAGGAGCACTCTACCTGAAGGACGCCACCACCAAGCAATGTCGACAGAGCCGCTACTGTGATGCAGGACGTCCCGTAGATCAATGCTAGAGACACAAAACAGATGAGGGGGCCTCCCTCAGCCTCATGGCTCCAGAGGAGAAAGCCAAAGCCCCCCCAGGGGGTCCAGCCATGACCCCGGCCGCCCCCATGGCTCTCCACTTACACAGCCCCTTGGAGATCAGAATGAGCTTCCGGGGCGAGAGGTTTGGGAGATTCGGCTTTATCAGGTCCTCCACAGTGACGGCCGCCATGGCGTTGATGCTTGTTGAAGCCGTGCTGAAAGGAACCGACAGGCATGATTTTTGGGGGGGCAGCGGGAGAAGAGAGCTTGCACCCAAAAGATCCCCCCAGATTTCCTCCCTGGGATCCCCTGCTCTAAAACCCTGGAGAGCTGTCTTTGCCAGTGAGGCCCAGCGGGATTTGACTTCACTTCCTAGGCCCCTAAGGCCTGTCCTTTATTTTGAAGCATGAGGACCGGAAGCTTAGTTCACATTTAAGGGAAGAGCCGAACGTTAAAGCTAAAGTCTTTATTTTGCACGCCAAAAGGTGCCTGTTTCCGGCAGGCTCTCCAGGAAGGCCTTTTTAAAAAGACTCTGAAATCTCACCAAATCATGTATGACATTGGAGGGACCCTTTAACAGTTTTGCTCTAAACCATGAGGACTAGAAACAGGATTTGTGTTTATAGAGAAGGGTGCTTACGAACCTCAGCGTCCCGCTGTAGGCACAGGCTAGGAAAAGACCAGGCACCCCGGGGTATTTCTCGAAAATATCCAGAACCAAATAGGGCATGTACTGGAGAAAAGAGGAGGACGAGAGAACCCGTCGGTGACCAAAAAAATAAAAGCCATGACTCCATCCACACACTCTCTCCATGGGGGGACCGGAGGGATCTTGAGGACCGGAGCCTTTCCTTCACGGTGAAGAGAAAGGCAGCCACTTGTTTATCAGGGACTGAGGTTGCAAACAACTGCAGGGTTTCTGAGGTTGAAGCCTGCCATGGTGCCAACATTTCCCTTTCCTCCCCCCCCCATATCACATCCCCGTGGAGGCCACCATTTGTGGCCGGGCATGAGGCCATAGGGAGCCAATCAATGAGGAAAAGAGGTCTCCCCCTCAGCCACGGCCCACGATGAGCCTAATAGAACCTCCAGCCCGAGAGGCAGTCTACCTTTCCACCGACGGCTGCTTGAACGCAACCACCAAGGAGAAGAAATTGAGGCCACCTCTTAGTTTTAGATTATTTTCAGGCCGTCTAAAGTGTCCCCTTCTTTCTCTTTCTCTCTCTCTCTCTCCCCTCACCGTCTCCGAGCTTCTGAACCGCAGCACAAGAGGAAATACCTGGTCGGGCGCCGAGATGTATCCGGCCAAGAGAGGATCACAGTCCTTGTAGAGGGCAAACATCACAATGCCACAGCCCACCGCGCTGGAAACGATGACAAAGAGGCCAAGCTGGTTGACCAGAAGCGCCCTGGAGAGATGAAGCGGAAGAAATCGAGAGGAAGGAAAGAAAAACATGGCATGAGTGGAAGGAGCCAAACGGCCGGGAAGGAAAAGTGTCCCAAGAAGCCAAAACCCTCTCCCCTAAAACCAGGGTGAGATCGTCCGGCAGCTTGACCTTAGTGCCCGGGTTCCTTTTTAAAGTTTCAGGGCCTGAAAACGTCTGATTTAAAAGGGGTCATGAGGACTAGAAACTGTCTCTTTAGTTAAAAGACACGTTCAACCCCCCCCCTGCTTTGCATGTGATGCAAAGGGAGGCCGGGCGGTCTCCTTTTTCCAATCCTAGACTCCTTGCACAAACCGAAGACGCAGGGGGATGGCCCAGCCGGCTTCCAATCACCCCGTGACCCGGTCTGGCTGGCCACCTGGCATCGGGGCGGGGTAGCCACAAACACGCCGGAGGATAACGGCGGGGTTATCAGGTTCACCGAGAAATACGCCTTGAGTCTATAGGCTTAGAGGGAGGTAGCGCAGAACCCGTGGCCGGTGGCACGGAGGCATGCCACGGATTGGGTCACCCCCCTTTGCCTCCAGGTCCCCGGTTCTATTCCAGGAACCGCAGGGCACTTTAAGGACCGGGAGGAGCAACTGGGAGCCTTCCCGATGCTGAGGGACTTGGGGTCCCATCATCCTGAGACAGATCGGGGCAGCCCATGGAACTTCTGTGAACAAAGGAGCATTTCCAAATTATTGGCCACCATTTTTGGGGGTATGTGGGGCAGCTTTGGTTAAATCTAATTATTGCATGGAACAGAAGTGGCCAACGTCCAACCCGATTCTCTATGCGTCTCTCTCAGGAAAGACCCGGATCGTCCCCGGGGTCCCCCCCCACTCCCCACCGGCGTCCCTCCACCCAACTCACAGCTTGGCCTCTTTCTCCGTCTTGCAAGCCACGTAGCGTTGCACCTGCGCCTGGTTCACCCCGTACATGGAGAGCCACACAAGCGTCCCCCCAAAAATGAATGTCCAGAAGGTGTACCGGCTGCGGGGATCCGGGTTGAAGCTGGGCAGTGAGGAAAGAAAAGCAAGCGGGAAACATCCCAGTCAGGTTGGGAGACCAGGTTGTACCCTCTCAAGAGATGCAGGAAAGTTCGGACTAAAACCCAGACCGGATTTGCTGCTGCTGCCGCTCAACCAGGGTCTCACCCACCCATGTGGAAGCAAAGGAAGGAAGCAAAGCAAAAAAGAAAGAGAGAGAGAGAGAGAGAGAGAGAGAGAGAGAGAGAGAGAGAGAGACTTACTCGGCTATGTTGATCCTGGAGTTGTTGTAGGCGATGGCAAGGACTTGGCCAGGCCCTCCCACCATCAGCGTTCCCTGGATCAAGATGGCTATGAAGCCGGACAGCATGACAAATACCTGGAAGACGTCAGTCCAGATGACGGCCTTCATCCCGCCCTGAAAGACAGGGGAAGGCATAGAAAATACAAGGGTTCTTAGTGACAGATCCTCCATGGACAAGTGCAATCTACCACAAGAGTCCAGAAAATTCGGGGGTGGGGACAATGGGTCCCCCCCAAAGATTCAGGGGTACCCCTCCATGCAGATTTCCTGAGGACATCGCCAAAACAGTTAGAGAAGGACCCCAAAATTTCAGCGGCCTTAGTTATTGGGAAAAAAAGACTCCCAGGAGGTTTCCTACGGCCCGTCTCGGGGAATAGGGAAGATACTCACGATGGTGGTGTAAAATGTACAGATGAAGCCCGTGGAAAGAAGCGAGGCCCAAATGTCCAGCCCAGTCACTAGAGAGATAAAGCGGTACGTGAACTTTTAGAAGGTGGTGACCAAAACCCATCACCCAACGTATACCAGTTGTTTATTAATGATTCTTTATGAATCAGTAACGAAATCAAGAGGCAGTTTTCCTGGGTGATACTGGTGCCGGGCGGAAGCCTCTGTCTTTCGGCATGACCCCTTTTGGCTGTTGTTTCAAACTGGAAGTTTAAAGCCGACTCCAGCATATAAGCAAGCCAGAGCAGTGCATTAGGGCAGCAGGAACCAAATTTACCTTGATTGAGGATCAGTGCAGGGGCATAAATCACAATCCCGGTGTACAGCATCTGGGGAGGGAGGCGAGAAACAAACCTGTCTGAGACCTTTCTAAAATCTGCAGGTGCATCTCAGGAGACGAAGGGGCTCTCACCCACTCAGGACTGGTCATTCCTGGCGGAGAGGCCACGCCGAGACACATTCCAGGAGACTTACCGTGGCCAGGACATACTGGATGGTCCCACACAGGCGGACTTTCTTGGAGAACCTGAGCTCCAGGTACTACGGAGAGAAAATCGGGAGGGGGGTAAGGGAACTGAAATCCCAGCAGGAAGACGCTTTCCCCCGGAGCACCACGGAAAAGTTGCTCTTTGTGGGTCCTGATATTTTCTTTGGCTTCAAGGACATTCATTCACAATGATCATATTTTTCCATGTATAAGACTATACTTTTGTCTAAAATCTTTAGACTAAAAATTGAGGGTCACAGAAGTAAGCTGAGGTGAGAACAAAAACAAGCGGAGGGGAAAGCAGGGAACAAAGCGATCCTGCAGTGCTTCGATCCCTTTCCCCCTAAGCCCCACTTAGATTTCTTAATTTTGGATTAGAAAAGTGGGGGGCATCTTATACATGGGGATGTCTTATACATGGAAAAATACGGGTACTTTTGAATCACAAGGAAGGAAAGTGTGGATTCTTTGATACTCATCCCCGTTTGACCCACGGGGAAAAAAGGGGTCCGCACCACAGCCGAGCCAGAACTAAAAGCTCCCGGGACCTGCAATGCACCTCACTCTCCCTACGGAGAACACACTTCCAGCTGTTTCGCTGCTGGGTCCTCATTCCCGGCTGAAATTTGTAACCCCGGGCCAGCACGTGACCACCTCCTCTTTCAAAGCACCGACACCTTCCCAGGCGTCTATTTGTCCCATCAACCACACAAGCCCAAAACCCACCACGTGGGATGTCATCCTGTTTATCCAGGTCCACGGGGTGGCCTAGCTCAAGCTGTGGTTGCATCTAGTGAACTCTGAGTTGTGCGCACGTGTGTTTTAAAAAGGAGATTGTTCTTCCCCAAGCAAATAGCAAGGACTCAGCTGTTCCTGTGTGTCAGGGCCAGCTGTTTCTGGCCCTACTTCTTCGGAGAAAATATTCGCCCTGTTGTTTCCCAGCTGAAAGATGCATCGGTGGAAACCCAGTAAATGTGTTCTTTTTTTAAAGTCAGATGGTTCCGTTCAGGCGAAGCGCAACCTCGTATGCAGAGAAGTGGATCTCTGAACAAACACACAACTGCACAAGTGCACACCATGTTCCCCTGCCCCTTAATCCCACGGAGGCTGCTTGCACATTTGCGTGAAAGACGGCCCTCTCCGTTTGGGGCTCTTGAGAACCTCCCCAGCCATGATGAGGAGAGGCGGCTGAGCAAAACGCCCGGGAGCGCAGAGCAGTTTCTCCGTGGCTCGAGGCAAAAGTCATGGAGAAATGTGCATGCGTCCGCTTTTGGGGGGTTTCTCGTGGCGCTCTCAGCCTCAGGCAGCAAAAGGTATCGGGGAGCCAACCCTGGCATCCAATCCCTGGAGATACACAGAAATAGAAGTCAGTGTGTTTTTTGGGGGGGGTGCGCTGGGAGTCGCACCATGGTGCCCAAACGTTCAAGAACTGAGGAGGGAACTGGATGGAAAGGGAGATGATGCCGAGCATGGTGGCCACTTGGCACATGCTCTAGGATGGGGCGGCCCTCTAGAAGAGAGGGTTCAACTACAAATCCCAGCGTTCACCCAAAGTTTGCTAGGCTGGCCAAAGCCGTCTGGCTTCACCAAGATGCCAGACCCGGAGGGTGGCAAAGGGACAACCAGTTTCTCCAAACAACTTGGCGGGGGGGGGGGAAGAAGAGACAAAGAGTCTCCCTTTGATGTTTTTCCACTTTTCAGTCCCAAATAAATAGTGGAAACTCCTTCATAATGGAAAGAGCCCCAGGAGGGACCTCTGACTCTTTATTATCTTAGAAAACAAGTAGGCAAAAAGTCAGGGCTCTGCAATCTGAAGGATGTTTGTAGATCACAATGTGGAATGTCAACACATGCAGAAAATAAACTGTCCCCAAGCAACAGTGTGGCTTTTTAAACTAACCCCATCGTCCCTGGAGCCTGGCCGTGCCGGATCCAGGCTCATGGGGGCTTTGAGACCCAGCTTCCACATAAGGCCTCCATTTTCTCCACCTCTAAGGGTGTTGTATTTGAATAGGGGGACGCGGGATAGGCTGTGTGTCTGTCCAGGTGCTACCAAACTACATCCCCCATCATCCTCAGCCGGCATAGCTCTATCTGATTTTGATTCAGGGCTGTGAGGTATGGGATTCTGGTCAATTGTTAGGAGAAGGAACACCAGCTTTCTGATGCAATGGAGCTAAATTAAAAAAAATTAGCCACCATGAATCCTTTCAAAGAGAAAGGCAGGATAAAAATATTTTAAATAAATGAAAATAATTTTTAAAATACACCTTCTCATGGCAGAGCCTGTTGATTTCTAGAAATGTCTAGCCTTTTGCACCCATGGCGACACCGGATTTTGTTCCGAACCATCACAGACCCATTTTCTCATGCCTCTGAGCTAAGAGGGGAGCTCTCCGGGTCCCTGAAGACAGACCCGGCATTGTCTACACGGGGAAAAAATCTGAAATATGTAGCTTTTACTCCGTCACCTTTCAGGACCAACCATCCAGCATTTCCCGGATCGAAAGGGAGGAAGGCTTGGCCGTATCCTTCTTCTACTTACGCCCAAAGTGCATTTAGTATTTTTTTAAAAAAAATTAAAATTTTGCATCACCTGGTCAAACATTGGATTTAAGAGCCAGAAAAATGTTTGCTCCTTTAGCGAAAGATAAGACAAAAAGAGAGGTCTCTTTATCGGCCAGGTTTTTTTTTAAATTGACCATTCCAGATACTTTTTAGGCCAGTGCAGCACATATTAAATAGCCACCGTGGCACCATGGAACGGGTGGCTTAGCCTTCATATGCAGACAGACGAGCAGGGAAACCCATCATCCTCAATTCCTCCTCGAAATTCTCACACACACCCCTGTGGTGGATCATCAGTGATCTGAACCTAGAAAGCTCCTTTGGAGGATAATGGGCTTTTTAGTCCAGGGGAAATGGCTTTGCCTAGCTCTGGAATTGTCGCCCCGCGTTTCTGGACTCTGATCAAACAGGCTGCTTAATTTTTGCAAAATCCCAAGGGTTTGGGAGGGCTCTTAGACACCCCTTCTCGATCGTCAAATCCCTCCAATTTATTGCTGCCCTAATACACGGTTTTCCGAGGTTTCGAGATGCGTCCAGAGCGGCTTCCCTGTGCTAACCCCCCAGAGAGTTTCTAGGGCTTAGTGGGAATTTGAAACCCGATCTCCTCAGTCCTGGAACAACACCTGAACCGCTACGCCAAACCTACAAGCAAATGCAAGCATTATAAGAATCCCAAGAGTCTGCAGTCTATAAATCGGAGGCCTCTTCATTTTAGATTCACCTTGAGGTCATGCCTGCCTCCCCCCGCCCCCCAAAAAAATCTTATCCATCTCATAATTTTACAACTCTGGAGAGTCCAGGGGGGTTCACGCCAATCCAAAGGGACAGGAACATCACTTCACATTTAGAAAAAAAATAAAATAACATAAAATACACAATCCTTTGATTTAAAAAAAAAGGGGGGGTTAACTAAAATTTGCTAAAATTGCACCCAGTATCCGATCAATTTCCTTTTAAAAGGAGTTGATAATAAAAAGGATGTCATGGACACACAAACTCACACCCATTAAAAAACAACAACAACAACAACAACATAACCCTGTGTCCTCTCGGCAGGCTCCTTACCTCGTACGTGCTGGTGAGTCCCAGCCGGTAGAAGACAGGGAGGAAGAGATAGGCTGTCAGGAGGGTGTTCACGAGCTGCCCCAAGCACATCCAGAGGAATTTCAAGCCGTAGCGATACGCTTCAGCCGGGACGCCCAACACTTGGATGGCGGACATGAAGCTGGCGGAAAGGGAGAGCCCCACCGGGATGGCCGACATCTGGCGCCCGCCCGTGAAGAAGTCCTCGGAGGTCTTCTGGCCACCTTTGGCCAAGGCATAGAAGAGGCCGATGCTGGTGGAGATAAGGAGCATCAGGCCAAAAACGCCGTAATCCCACAAGCTGAAAGTGAGCATCTCTGATTTATAGGACTCGAGGCCCACCGTTTGGGACATGTTGCTTTCCAGCGGATTCGGATCACACACCTTTTAGCCGAAGGAAGAGGCTGGAGAGAGAGAGAGAGCAAAGCCAGGGTCTCAAAACCCAACAGAAAAAAACTCAATGGAGAAAATGCTGAAATCAACAATGGAGAGACGCACAATTTAAACCCGGCTCTTTTATGCCCACTGTTATCGGCGGCAGGAGGAAAACAGAGGGGCTGCCCCCCTTCCCAGGGCTGAAAGCAAATTACCCCACCAATCGCCAGATTGAAATGTCTATTTTCAATCCAAGAATTTGTGCCTAGAGGTGTCCGGATGGGAAGCAATGCTCCCGCAGGGGGAAGAAAAGAAACGACACCCGAAAGAAGATCCAGAGAGTTCGGGAGATACAGAGGGCACGATTACAATGTCAATACAAGTCCCAAGTCCCCTGTTTGGAATGTGGACGGCCAACCCAGGGAGAGACGGACGAAGGGCCAAAAAAGAAAAAAAAATCAAAACAAGCAAGAGGTGCTAATTAAAAAGAAAGAAAGGAAATAGCAAGGTAATTCCAGAAATATTGTAAAGTCCATCAAGTCATTTTTTTTATAGACAGAGATTAGATAAGATTTCCCAGTAACTGCCCTAACATAGTTTATGGTCTCATCTGTTTGGGTTTTTAACAAGGAAGGGACTGATGATGAATGAAAGAAAGAAGGAAGGAGCTGAAGAAAGGAAAGAAAGAGAGAAAGAGAAAAAGAGAGAAAGAGAGAAAGAAAGGAAGGGAGAAAGAAAGAAATGAAAAATTATTCTCTTTCAAAAAAAAAGGGAAATAAATGAAAAAAAATCACAGGTGAGTGGCTGGGAAAAACGAAGAAGGAGCCGGCAGGAAAAGCGGAAACGAGATTCACCTTTCTCCACCCCCAACTCCAAAAAAACCACAAAAAAGTTGACCCCAAGTTTCCTCCGGTGGCTGGAATGCAGCTGGAGAGCGAGCGAGAGAGAGCCGGTGGCCGAGTGTGCCAAAGGCCAGCAACGGGGAGGACTCGGCGTCGCCTGGACTGGGAGGCAGACGGATGCCCAGGAAAGGATGCCCAGGAAAAACCAGTCTGCCAGCCAGTCACTCCTCTGGTTCTTAAGGAGCTTGCCCCTGCTCGCTGGGGTGGGTGATAAGAAGGGAGGCGTCTGGACTCTTCCCCACACCCCTTTGCAAGGGGGGGGGAGAGGCTGGTCTCCTAGAGGGCAAAGGAGCCTGCGGTCTCTTCTCGCTCCCAATCCTGCTTCTTCTGGGTGGTTTGCCAAGCGCCGACCTGGCACGGCAAGGATGAGGAAGCAAGGGGGAAGGCATTGGGATTCCCTGCAGGAGGAAACAGCTTCATCTTTATTTTTTATTTTTTTTTGCACCCAGTAGAAAGAGAGAAAAAGAAACACAGGGGGGTGGGATGGGGAGGAAGAGAGATAAATTTCCTGGTTACACAACTGGGGGGATTTCCGGGAAGGGGGGGTAGAGAAGAGCAACAGCCCCTAAGGAAGGCCCCAAAGAGAGCTAGGCACTGTGGACCGTCTTCTGCAGACCTCTTCCACGTGGCATCCCCATGGATGGGTGGGTGGGGAGAAAGGCAGTCTGGCTGGGTTGGGAAGTGAGGGGCCGCCGGAGCCTGAAATGGCAGGCTGGTTTCCCAAAAAAGCCACCTTTTGAGACACACGGGTTCCACCTGGCACCGGCGTCCGTGGCCAGCCACGGATCTGCCGATGCTCAACCAAAAGTGTTTTCTCCAAGGGCCACTAAGCTTTTTTTTCTTCCCAGGGGGAGGGACCCGGTGTTCCCTTCGGCTTCCCGTGACCCAATCAGGAGCAACTCCCAACCCGAGGCTCTCCAGGGAAAGGGGGCTCCCTCCCACACCATTGTCCACACCAATACGGGGATGATGGTGTTTGTTGGCGTCCAAGTTGGGCCAGGCCGGAGAATGGAATATGTTGCTCTCCACTTTCTTTCCTTCTTTCTCTCTCTGTCTCGCACCGTTCGGAAGCTGACCTTGTGCCTTTTGCCTTTCCGACCAAGACGGCCAAGCTCTCTCAGGGACGAAGCGTCGACGTGCCGGGTTCTAATCTCACCGTCTCTGTTTGCAGATCTCAAGGAGAAGGAAGAAGCTGAGGGAGCAGCTTTTCTTGGCTGGCCCACTGGATACGGGGCTGGCGTCTTGGTTTAGGGGCTCCCCTGCATTTTGTACATCCACACACTTCTGGTATTTATGTGCCCGCTGGAGAAAGGTGTCTCCTCGCCCAGCTTTTTCCCAAGGGAAGTGTGTCATCCTGGGCTCACGCTAAACTTCAGAAATTCCCCAGTTGCTACACAAACAGGCCTCAGATTTCTCCAACCCACAAAAACCCCTTCCTTCGCCTGACAGGCCAGGAGGCAGCAGCTTAAAGCTATTGTGTTTGTCCTGGGGGTGGGACCTACAGAGAAGCAACAAGGAAGACCGGAGGGCCGGGGAAACTCCAGGGAAGCATGAGGACTAGCTGCTTAACTCCCATGCAAAAATGCCTGGCTTCTTCTTCCTTTTTTTGGAGCAGAACAGGCAGCTCTCTGGCCCCATGCGTGCCAGCTCTCTGGGATGTCATGCATGGGTCTGGCGGCTTGTCCTTTCCTCTCGTCATTCATCACAAGCTCCATCCTTTTTTCCCAGGCAGATGTCACTAGTCCTCAAAGAAAGCAAACAGTGCTGAATCACACTCCAAGGGTCACTGATCCTCTCTTTGTGATTTCTTCAGAAGACCAAAGAGGTGCTGCTGTGCAAAAGGGGCGGGGGGGGCGGGAAACGTAAAGACTTCCTTCTTCACGGCTGAAATTCCCCCAGGTCTGAATCACCGCCCCACCCACCGAGTAAACGCTCCTCTCTCAGCCCCGCTGGTGTCACTTTTGCACACAGTTCCGGGCAGGTACAAGGGGCCAAAATCAATAAAAACTCGTTCAAGTGGGTGGGCCAGGGTGGGGGGGGGGGTTCTCTCGCTAGCGTGGTGTCTGCATTTGGCACCAATGTCTTTCTTTGATCATGTTTCAAAAAAAACAAACAACACCCAAAATTGAATAAATGCTCATCCCATAGTGTCAAATCTGAAATAAGAGGAGGGCGGAAAACATGTTGAATCCTTTGCGGTATCCACGTTCACCCTCCCCACTTTGAAAAGTGCAAACACAGTTGGGAAGCTGATTGGGAGCCAATTCCTGGTAGAACAAACAGATGTCTTTTGCCTCTTAAGGCAGTGTTGCTTCTAAATGCAAAGCTCAGTGGCTCACCTCATTCGACCTTCTGGCTCTACTGCTTGCGTCTCAAGACGGTTTGGTGTTTACATTTTTAGTGAGTTCCGTGAACACTTGAAGACGAATGAGTTTTACAAGGCTGATGTTTCTGCGGGCTGTCACTCACGATGTCCGAAACAGGGACTCCCAGCCGCCTGAGGGTCCCTGAAAGCTCATCTCAAAAAAAAGCCTGGGCAGTTTTGAGGCTGACACAAGACCCTTGGTCTGTTGTGAATCAACATAGGAACATGGCTGACTCTGTGGTCATGTACAATCCCCGCCTCATATTAACAATGTTGGTTTCGATCCCCCCGAATGGCGTGAGGACCTTTCGTGATGAAGCATGGCGGGTGAACCCTTGCAGGCTGATCCTCTCGGAGGGCTTCCCACGCAGATGCTTGGAACCCGGGATGCTGAAGGGGAGATGGGCTACCATTCCCATTCCCACCCCCCAGGCAAGGAAAGGCGGCCCATGCACACCCCGTGGCTTGTGTTCACTCAAGGCCAGGGAAGCCACGGAGGGAAGCCACTCAGCCACAGAAGAGAGCCCACGATCGAATGTAACCAAAGTTCGGGTTTTGAATACGTGACCTACTTCTCCAGGTTCGAGGCGGCCTCCACCCTCCGCACATGGATGGCTCTGACCTACTTTTCGGGTTGCCACAAGCGTGACCCGCTAAGCAACGCTTGCCAAGGCACATCTGCCTTCTGGCACAAATCAGGCAACTCGAGTGAGCGAGCCAGGTTCCAAAGGGAAATAAGTAGCCTGGCTCTGCTCTGGGTTTAGGTTGGTTCAAGGGGCTTTCAGGCTCACACCTTCCTGGTGATATTCTTTTGGGTGTCCTTGGAGATGCCCCAACTCTCTGGGTGGCCCGACCTACTTTCCCCAGCTTGTTGCAAGGACATGCCAGGGTGCAGAGTGACACCCGCCGTTCGCCCCCACATAAATCATTTTCCCAAGACCGTGGGATAGTTGCAGCCCATGAAAAAAATGTATTGGTTTATGGCCGGAAAGCAGGAAATCGGGGTGTAGCATCCAGGCATGTCAAAACATACCTGCAAACCAAGGTTGAGGGTAATTACCTTTGTTTGCTTGGTTTCTTCGGTTTCCTCCAGAGGTGACTCCATCGTGGCTCTCGTGTTGGTTGAGACTCAGTCCTTCTGCCCTGCATGTTCTCCTGCGCGGCTCCTCCTTTTAAAAAAAGTATTTGCATTTCCAATTTCTCCAAAAGGGTTGGAACGCCCTTGCCAGTCTCTCAAAGAGTCATTTGTCCCTTTGACCAGGGAGGTCCGGAGAGAAGACAAAAAGAAAACACCCGTTAAAAGATTGGGACTTGTGGGGGAAAAAAAAGCTTGAAAAACTGCCCTGCAGTGGAAAACCCTTTGGGGAGTTGGTGACGATACCAGCCCAAGCCAATAGGCCCTGTGCTGAGCCAGCCTCTGCTAGGGACATGGCAAATTACGACTTACGTCCCAGGAGAAAATTGTTCCCCCTGATGTTTTGGGGTGAAGCACTCCCCCCCCCATTTCATTCACCACTGTCCCATGATCACAGCTTCACCTTAATTACAGCCAAGGCTTTGAGAATAAATGCCCCAGGCCGTCCACTCCGCTGGCCACGCTCCCACCTCCCCTGGGGTGCTCAGCACTGCCATCATGATTTCTCCAACCCCCCCCCCAAAGGAGTGTTCGGGTTGCACCATATCCAATCACTGTGACATTTATGCAAATCCCGGCCTCCCTCTTGATTCCCGGCACAATGACGTCTCCTGTCAATTCTTGCAGATGGTTTTTCTTCCAAGCCATTGCAACACTTATTTCTTTCCACAAAAGAGATGTTCCCTCGGTGGCGAGACTGACAGAAAAGGGATTCTCTCGCATCTCCTTCCTGCCGCGACGGGACCCGACAAGTGCCGACAGAGCGGGGAGGCGAGCGGGTTCTCCCACGATTGCGAATTTTGTAATTCCAGGGCCCTTGACTAGCTTTCCTGATCAGAACCACCTGGTCCTATATCAAATTTTTTTGCCTTTATTTTTTGGGGGGTGGGTGGGTGGGAGGGTGGGGTGCCAAGCAACATTGCCCGCTTTGTGGCTAACTTTCTATCAGCAGCCGAGAAGAAATGGATAAAGCCGGAGCACCTTCCAAGAAATCAGTGCGGCTGCAAACTAAGCCCAGCGATTTGTATTTAATCTGGATCTGCCGAGCGTCATAATCTCGGTTTCCCTTTATTTCATGCCTTCCCTTTCGTTTTTTATTTTATTTTATTTTATCAAGCGGTCCTGGGAACACGGCTCTCCTTTCCTCAATATTTATCTAGGAGATTTTGAGAGAGAGAGAGAGAGAGAGAGAGAGAGAGAGAGAGAGAGAAGGGACTTCCCCCCTCCCTTCACTGGGAAAAAAATTCCCACTGCCACCTTCCTCCATGCTGGTTCCGTGTTCGATTCATGCCTGCAGGTCCCTCCCCCCCCCCCCGCAACAGGGCAAAGGATTCAATCCACTTTTTCTCACCGTATCTCCAGCCGGGCACCTCCCAAAAATAAATATTAGGATGACGGAGGACGGCTGTCACTCTTCCGCCTCCCCTTCTGTCCCCGAAAGAGCCCACTACTAAATGAAGCAGCTTTGTGAGGAGAGAGATTTCCTGATGGGAGACACCCAGAGCTCGCGGGGGGGGGGAGGTGGGGAGTGCAAGACACACACAAGTTTGGTCGACACATCAAGACGATCAAACCCCTGTGGATCGTGGCAGAATAATACCTCCCCGAAGCCAGTCACCGACAGAAATCCACATTTTCCACTCCCTATTCTGGGTCATACAGCGAGACGGAGGGCGAATGGAGGGTGACTGGATTCCACGGGCTTTGAGAGGGGCTTTGAGAGGGGACGAGAAGGAGAAACCACACAGTCAAAAAGGGAGAGGGGGAATCATCCTGACCAGGTGGGACAACATCAGGATCTGTGTTTTTAAAAATGCCCCGTAGACGCAGACACTCTTTGCTTGTCACCCAAGTCTGAGCTATACTGGAGGAAATGTCTGCTCCACACAGCCCTTGCCAAGTGCCTCCGCCATGGCACGCCATTGCAGGAGCAGAGGCACGCAGAGAGGTGGCAACCCTTCCTCAAGGTGGGCATCCTAGCCTTTATGCTTGGTACCCAGACAGAGAGGCTTGCCATACAGGAGTAAGTGGGTTTGAGTACTGAGACCTGGGGGGGGGGGGGGAGAGAGAGAAATAAATGATATTTTTACTCTATTTATGCAGGCCCACGTACTCAGCAGAATCTATTCCTCCAGTTCCCAAAGCAAAGTTCTGAAGAGGTATTATTGTCACCTTAGAATCCCAGAATCTCCCAGGAATTAAGAGCAAAAAAAGCCATTTTTTCTGGAGTTTGGGATAAACAGATGCAAGAAAGAGAGAGAGAGAGAGAGAGAGAGAGAGAGAGAGAGAGAGACGACCCACCCTCCCTTAGCTAATGTGGGGAGGAAAGAGGGCTTCACCAAAGGGGCTTCTCCACTTTGGAAGAAGTTTAGATTCTGCCTCCCCCCAAGGCAGAAACCACCACCACTACCCCTCGGTCTCTTTTCAGGATCCAGCCCTCTGAGCATCACGGGGTCCCTCCTTCAACCCCCACGTTCAGAAAATCGACAGGAAACCAGGGTGACACGCCAGCCTCTCGGAGTTCTCTGAAAACAGGAAACGAAGACGGCTGCTCATCTTTCTCGAACCCGAGACAAGGTCGAGAGTCAACATTCTGTTCGCCGGCTTGGAAACCTCAGAAGATCAGGCGCAGAGAGAAAAGAAAACCCACCAACACCAACCTCCCCAAAAAGGAGGCTGGTGTCTCCCGGGGGGTCCCATCAAGGGCCTGGGGGCCCTTCCACCGTTCCGCAGCTTCTGAAAAGACGGACGGACGGGGCCCACAAGCAGCCCTTCGTCTCTCTCTCTGACACCACCCCAACCAAAGGCAAGTGGGCAAAACCTAGAACAAGGTGTAGGATAAGACGCTGGGTGATGTAGCCTTTGGCAGACAGCAAAATAAATGTTTAAAAGTAGATGGTACAGGAGGAAGTGGGGGGGGGGGAAGCAGCCGAAGGGAAGAAGGATGCAGGAGACCATCCTCAGAAGGGACAGCCGGGGCCGGCCCGAACGGGAGGGCGAGGGGGTCCAAGCCCGACAGGCGGTAGATAAAGGGAGGGGGACAGCAGGTGCAACCAACCCCCCCAAAGTCTCACCTCCCTTTTTTCCCTCTGTAAAGAGAGATCTGTGGGAGCCATTGGACCCCTTCCTTTGGAACGCCCCCCCCCAAAAAAACTCCCTGGCTGCTCTTGGAGAGGGTGGCTGGAAGGTCCCCCCCCAATCCGGTGCCGGATTTAGAATCCGTGGCCTCGGTTCGGTGGGTTTCTGCCTCTTGCAAAAAGCCTTTCCCAGCCTCGACACCTCGCTCCGCCCGCCACAAACCATCTCCATCGTTATCTCCAAACATTGTGACGCCCCGCTATTTATCAGCAGAACTGGAGAGGGGGTGGGCAACTGATCCAATGCAAACTCTCGCCCGCCTCAAGAGCACGGGAAAGCAGGGAGCTTAAACAAGGATATAGAGTTATATATTGAATAAACAAGTCCAAATCGATATCTCTGTCTTCCTCTGGTTTTGAGGCCAGATTTGCTAACCTGTCTAAGAAAAATGGTTGTTGTTGATTTCTCCTTCCAAGCCGGCACAATGCTTCCCGTGGCCGAGGACACGCCGCTGATCGGCCACCGGACCCACAGCCTCTCCTCCGGCGGAGCGGGTCTCCTCCATGTCCTCCTCTACCACCAACCAAACTCTTCCCAGGGCCCGCCGGAGACGGCCGGCAGCCTCAGCTTCTCCTCTGGGGAATACACGGCCGAGGAGCTCTGCGTGGCCGCAGCCACGGCATGTGGTGAGTTACGGGCCCTGCTCCCTGCTCCGAGCAACACCTGGGGGTATCCCATGCCCAAACCAAGAAAGATTCCCAAGCCACCAGGAGATAAATTTGAGGGTGGAGAAGGTCAAGGGAGAAGGTCAATCGGGCCTGGTGGAAAGAAGGTGGATCGGGGAGAAGCCCACGTCACTTCAGTCCACGTGGCCATTTGTCAGTAACTCCTTGCCCGTTACTTCTTACCTCCAAACTCTGATCAAGAGCACCCGCCAGCTTAAGATACCCGCCGGCTCGTTCTTTCTTGCAGGAATCCTTCCCGTCTGCCACTCGCTTTTCTCTCTGGCCACGGAGGACCTCGCCCGATGGTTCGCCCCCAGCCACGTCTTCACCGTGGATGAATCCTTCAGCCAAGTGGTTGTCTACAGAATCAGGTGCCTCGCAAACAATTCCCAGTCTCTTTTTGTATTTGGCCCCCCAGCGGGCTCTCCGTTTGCAGAAAATGGCACCTGCTGATTGAAAGACAGAGAGAGAGAGAGAGAGAGAGATGCAAAATTAGGGGTTTTTTTTGGAGACATAAATGGAATAAGTGGCCAAGGGGAGAAGGCAATTACTGGGGAACCAGTAATTGAGCCCCCCCCCCGTCTGTGTTCTGAAACAGTGATCCCTCTGTTCTGATGGCTCAGCAATCCTCTTTTTAAATTTCCTCCCCTTTTTGATCATCTTTTTTTTTATTTGGGGGGGGGAGCAGGTTCTTCTTTCCAAATTGGTTCGGCCCCAAGAAATCCTACCGGATGGGCCTCAACCACCAGCTCCAGCCTATCCTGGATCTGGCTGCTCTTGACTACCTGTTTGCCCAGGTGAGGAACGGCACCCCCTTTGAACCCCCCCCAAGGTCTTTGCTGGGGGAGGTGTTGGAGAGGGGGGGGAGGATCTGTCCTCGGTCACTCCCAGAGAGCAGGACGCGTCGCGAGGGGCTCAAGCGACAGGAAGCCAGATTTCGGCAGAATCTCCAGGGGAAAAAAACCTTCCTAACGGGACCCATGACCACGGGAGGGGGTGAGGAGCCCCCCCCCCATTGGTGGGTTTAGGGTTCCTGCCTCGAGCAGAGAGGGTTGGACTGGATGGCCTTTACAGGTCCCCCTCCAACGTCGTGATTCTCTGAAATGGCCATTCCTTCTCAGTCCCGCAGCGACTTCCTCAGCCAGCGGGTGGAACTGCCCTGGACTTTGGAGGCTCAGGAGACCTGTCTCAGCCTGGCTGTCTTGGACCTGCTGCGGATGGCCAAAGAGAGGAATCGGCCCCTGAGAGAGGTCTTCCGGAGCATCAGGTGAGAGCCCGGACAGGTGGGGCACCTGGCTCTCTCTCTCTCTCTCTCTCTCTCTCTCTCTCGGCTTGGACACCCCACACGGCTCCTCTGTTGTCTTCCGAGGGCCCTCAAGACTCTCCTCTTCCAAGCCAGTCCAGCCTTGAGCTGTGGTCCTTCCCATAACCACCGTCGTGCAAAGATTCTAGTCCTCATGGATGCGGGCAAACCAGCAAGAACCCTTCTAGGGTGGGAGACATGGGTCCAGTTGGGCTTTCCCCTCTGAAAACAGGCTCATCCCCCTAAAGAGAAGATAGTGGGGGTGGGGGGTGGGAGAAGACTCTTGTGCTTCTCAGCGAGAGGTGTCCACCTGGATTATTCCCACGAAGCCTCTGTTTCCCCCACCCCTCCTCAACCTCTTCCTTTCTCCTCTCCCAGTTACAAGTCCTGCCTGCCGGAGAGTCTGCGCTCCCAGCTGCAGGCGGAAAACTTCCTCACGCGAAAACGGATCCGGCGCCAGGTTGGCCGCTCTCTGTGCCAAGTCAGCCGCTTCTTGACCGACCTCCACTTCCTCAAGCTGAAGTACCTGGCGGAGCTGGAAGGCCTGGCAGGCTCGACGGCCGAGGAGACCTTCCTCGCCCGAATCCCCGGGCAGGCAGCCCCTGATGCCGCGTGGGTGATCCACGTCTCAGCAGAAAAGGGGATCTTGTCCAGCCAGGGCAGCATTTCCCAGGTGGGACCGGCCCCGGATCGGAGAATACTTTATCCCTGCCTTTTAAGTGACTTTTAAGGACTCCAACCTCTAAAGCCTGCCTGCCGGGAGTTGCAGTCCAAAAGCTGGGGATGCTGGGTTAGGGGTGCTGTATTCCAGAGGAGTAACTTATTTCTGGAACGGTGGGCAACAAGGAGAAGTAGAAATTTGTCCTCATGTCCATGGGAGGGCTCCCAGGACCCCATGTTGCCAATTTTTTTGCGAACGAGGCTCCTCCTCCAAAGGCGACACCAGGAACATCCGTTCTTCTTTTCGTTCTCTCCCCCCCACTCCGATTCCTCTTCCTTCCCCCACTGCCTTCAGGGTCCCAGTCTGTTCTGCGATTTCCCGGAGATCGCCGACATCACCGTCAAGCAAGCCAGCCGGGAGGGTCTGCCCGTGGAGAGCCGCGTCGTCGGCATGACCAAGACAGATGGACGGTCTCTGGTAGGTGGGGAAAAGTTGCCGATTGGGACTCCGTTGGCTCACCCGGACCCTTCTTCAGATTTCTCTCTCTACCTGCTCCCCTGCTTCGTGAGAAAGAGAGGGCTCTGGTTGGATCAAGCCACCAGGAAGATTTTCCTCCCATTGTGATGTGTGTCTTCCTGCCTGCCAGCCAGCCAGGGGATTATGGGAGTTGTAGTCCATATGGATAGAATGTCATTTTCTCTTTGCAGGAATTGGAGTTCCCGGGCCTGGCTGAGGCCCTTTCCTTTGTTTCCCTCGTGGACGGCTATTACCGCCTGACGGTCGACTCCTGCCACTATTTCTGCAAGGAAGCTGCACCACCGAGGCTGCTGGAGGATCTGGAGAATAAGTGCCATGGCCCCATTGCGTGAGTCGAGAAATAAAAACGCCCAGGCGTGGAAGGAAGCTACCCTTTTCCCCCTCCGGTCGGTGGGTGCCACCGAAGGGTCCCACCGAAGGCTGCTAAGGCATTTCCGTGTTGGGAAGGTGGTGTGCCCGCCCCCTTTTCACAAGTCCTTGTGGCGGCACGAGGGGCGAGCCGGCCTTCTGTGCCACGCCCCGTGGACCTGGCCTGCTGTTGGGTGTGCCCTATCCAGCCACGGCAAGCGAAGTGGGTCCCCGTGGGCAGAACTCACGCCCAGGTTAGGGGGCTCGGACCCATGTTTGCTTTATGGGGTGGTCGGTCTCCATGCTTGCTTTTCCTTTAAAAATAAAAATAGCACAATCGTCCACGACCCGTTTGCAGGTCCGAGTTTGCAGCAAGCAAGCTGGACGCGGCCGGGCAAAACCAGGGAGCGTTCCTTCTCCGGCGGAGCCCAGAAGATTTTGCCAGCTACCTGCTCACCCTCTGCCTGGAGGTGAGGATGACCAACTCGCTGGGGGGGGGGGGGACCGAATCTGTAGGAGAGACGCCCGTCCCCCCATCTTTCAGAGGTTTATCCACATCTGGGGACACCCACACACACACCAATGGCTCCGCACGGCGAGAAATTCGCCACCACCCGCATTTAAAACCCAGCTCCGGCCTTCGGTGGCCAGGAGACCTTCCGATTCGCGTCCTTTTGGAACCGAGGGGGTCTTTTTAAAAAGAATTTTATTCTTCTTTCCCTGATTCCTCCTCGGCACACCACAGACCCCTGGCTGGAAGGAGGTCAAAAGCCTGCTGATCCAGAAGAACCGGGACGGTGCCTTCTCGACTCCTGGGGTTACCAAAACCTTCTGCAGCCTGGCAGAGCTCTTAGGGGTCTGCCAGCAGTTCACCCTCGAGGCTGACGGGACAGCCGTCCACTTGGGCACTTTTCTACCCCCACTGCCCAAAGGTACGTGGGAAGCAACCGAGGAGCCTGGCAAAATCAGGGGGCTCCCTCCGGCCTGTGAACAATTCCCCGATATCAAAATTCAAAACCCTGCCCGCTGTTGGTGGAACCGAGAGACAAAAACATTTCAGACGTTTTCTCCCTGCTGGGATTACGAGACCGTTTTTGCACATTTTGCCCCCTCCTCCTCCCCCCTTGCGATTTGCACACAAGCAAATGTTTTTTGGTGCAAGGGAGAAATCTGGGATTCAAAATAAGTACCGGGGGAATTGGTTTCGACCTGGATTCAGGGTTCGGTCATGTTGCTCTCCAGCCATATGGTCTTGTTGAGGCTGATGATGAAAACTCGGGCTATTGCTGTACGCATCCCGGAGCACCAAAAAGATAATTGTAAACGAATAAATAAAAATTCTTGAGATGCCTAAACACACTTTTGCCATGTAAAAAAATGTATAAATATTCACTGCATCTTTAGTGTGGCTTTAGTGTAACTGAAGGAGGGGGGTGGGGGGGGGGAGGACCTAAGGCACATTTACGACTCACCGGGCTTGGTTTAGCACTTCTCCAAAGGCCGAGTTATTTTTTGATAAGAAGGCCAGCAGGAATGAATGGGGGATCCTTGGCATGCGGAAGAATGGGTTCCTGGTGGCCCCCCTAAACCGTCTTCCTTTTCCTACCTCCCTTTCTTCTCTCGGCAGAAAAGTCCAACCTCCTGATCGTGCGCGGGGGAAGCCGCCACCAGCTCGCCATCTCGCCCTCGGTCCCGCGGCGCGCCGCCATCCAGATGACATTCCACAAAATCCAGGTGGAAAATCTGGTGCAGGTAAGGCTGTCAGGAGGGGAAGGGTGGAAATGGAGGAAGAGACACAGAGAAAGAGATGGGTGGTTTTTTTTTTCCTTTTTCGCCCCTCAGATTCACCTGGGAAAAGTTACTTTTTAAGGGGGACAGGGATCCCCAGCCAACATGGCCATGAACAGTAAGCCAATAAAATATCATCTCAAAGAGAATAGAATGAGGCAGAATTAAAGGAACACAGAGCTTCTAATGCTAATTCATTTTTAAATTTTATCTTATTTTGTATTATAGAAGGCTTTATTTTAGGAACATGGTTTGTGGATTCCGTGGGCCACCTGTGGCTTCTGGTCTAATGCGATGTAAGGAGGGAAGGGCTAATGAATCCTCTTTGTAGAGGAGCAGCCGGGGCTCACATTTCCTGGTCAGTTGGCAACCTCATTTCAACCAACCCCCCCCCCTTCTCGCCCTCCGCAGTGTGAAAACCTGGGCCAAGGGACCTTCACGAGGGTCTTCCGGGGGCTTAAGCGAGATCCGAAGGGGGACGACCATGAGGAAGAGGAAGGAGGAGGGACAGACGAAGTCCACGTAACCGAAGTGGCCATGAAAATCCTGGACCCCGGACACAGCCGTTGGGTGGAGGTGACGTGGCTGGCAAAGCAGGAGGGAGGGTCCGGTTTGGTTCGTGCGAAAGCAACGCCAGACAGCGAGAAAAGTGACCCCCCTAAAGTAATTCATTCCCATTTTCTAGCAACCAGAAAGGAACTGTTGTCTTGAGTCTTTGCAATGTTTAAAACTCCCCGTATTCCTTCGCCCGGCTGCTTGTTCTTCCTCCGTGACTTAAAAAAAAAGACATACACATGTCCAAAACAGAGGCAGTCATGAAGCTAGGGAAAAATCCTCACCAAAAACGCCTCTGGGAATATCTTAAATAGCCCCCCCCCAAGGAGACCGGCCTGTGTCCTTCCTCATGGCGGGTGTGATTTGCAACGTTACCCCCGTGTCCTTCCAGAAGTCAACTCTTCATAATTAGCTACATTCATTGCTTCCCAGATGGGAGTTTCCTATAGAGCAGGAAAAAGTCCCTTTCTGGACTTCAAGGGCTATGTAAGGCGCTAGTCCTCAGAGTTCTACCTTAATCAATACAGGAGCTTTAGGATGGATGGAGGACCGCCCAGTCTGCCCAGGGTTGAGCCTGAGGTGGTCTCACGACCAAGCGCTGGGATGCATCTGGCTTTTGGCTCAAATGCAGACCCTCCTAACTAATTGGGGAGACATGGACCCCAATAAAATATGAAAGGGGGGGAGTTGCGTGTTGATGGTGATTTCTCCCTTTCAGCCTTTCCTGGAAGCCGCCAGTCTGGTTGGGCAGCTCTCCCATAAACACCTGGTCCTGCTTCACGGCGTCTGCGTGGGTGCTGAAAGTGAGTCTAGACCCCCCCTGCCTTCCCCCCTCTCCCTCCCATCCCCAAACTCAGCTTATTAATAATCTGTTTCCCCATTTTCAAAGCCTGCCTCCTTTCCCAGCCCTGGGGCCAAAAATCGGCTCGCCCAGGCCGGTAAGAACCTAAGGAATTATAATAAACCAACTTGCAGATATGTGAGATTCTGACTACATTCGGAGGGTTTGAGGACAACATTTCCTATCAGCCCTGGTTGTGAGGATGATGGGGAGGGCTGGCGTTCCCCTGCCTCTCTGGCCCCTATGCCGGACTAGCTTCTAACGGAGAGTATAACAGGGTCTAGAGTTCTGGCTTCAGGCTCGGGGGGTCCTGAGTTCGAATCCCTACTCAGCCTCAAAGTTCACCGAGTGTCCTGAACCCAGTCCTGTTGTCTCAACCAACCTCGCAGGGCTGTTGCGAGGCAAAGGTGGGAGGAGGGGGAGGGCTCGACAGACGATCTGGCCGATGCTCCTGGTGGTCTCCTTTCTCCCAGACATCATGGTGCAAGAGTACGTGAGGTACGGGGCCCTGGACACGTACCTGCGGAGGAACACGGCCACTGGCCACGTGACGGCCTCCTGGAAGTTGCAAGTCTCCAAGCAGTTGGCTTATGCCCTCAACTTTCTGGTAGGTTCCCCTCCGGTGTCAGGTACGAAGCATGCTAATGGGGTGGGGGGGGGGGAGAGCAAAAGGCTACATGGCACACATTCGGCCAGCAGGAGGCGCTCTGGCAGAAGGAATTGAGGGTTTAATGGCAAGCAGGCCGCAGTTCATGAGCACATCCACTAGAGGGCCCTCTAAGCAACCGGGTTTCCAATGCTTTCCAAGGAGCTCTGGCGCCACCGTCAGGTGGCTGTGGGGAAATGCAGCGAGCTAAGGAATTGAGGGTCTGTTTTTAGGGGCAAAGGCCACACTGGGTGGCGGGTTCGAATTTCCTGGCCAAGCCCGGCCGGTCTCTCTCATCTTCCTTTCTCTCAAATGTAGGAGGACAAGAGGGTCGTTCATGGAAACGTCTCGGCCAAGAAAGTCCTTCTGGCTCGGGAAGGGGATCCGGCCACCGGGCAGCCCCCTTTCATCAAGCTCAGCGACCCAGGGATCAGCCCCGTGTCCCTCACGCCGGACCGTGAGTTGAGGCCGCGAGGGCGCTCTCGCTTCCAACACACACACCCCGTTGGGATCGAAATAGATAAAATTCGGTGCAGCGAAGCAAGCACTAAATTCGTCGAGTGCGAAAAGAGCCCCGGACGAACGGGAAGACGAACTTCCCATTATTTTGCAAACGGAGGGCAGTTCGCAACGCAAATGGCCCGTGGGTCGCTTGTTTCCCGACTCAGAGGAGGGCATTACCACCCACCACCCAAAGAGGGGCTCCAAGACCCCCCCGGGGACCCCCTGGGCTTTCCCCCCCCGTCCTTCTGCTACCCCCACCTGCTCCATGAAAAAGCCGAACTCTTTTGATTCAGCTGCTTGGTCGTCCTTTTCTCTTTCCACCTCAGTGTTAACCGACCGCGTTCCCTGGGTCGCCCCCGAATGTCTGGAGGAACCCAAGAACCTGTCGGCCGAGTCGGACCGGTGGGCCTTCGGGGCCACCCTGTGGGAGATCTTTAATGGGGGCCACGTGCCCCTCAGCGCCATGGAGCCCGAAGCGGTAAGCCCTGGGGGCACAGCGGGATTCGCCCCCTCCAGGGTTTAAAGATTTAGCAACCAGGGGGAGGAAGGGAGAGCCTCAGATCCAGCGGGCAGACACATGCTCCGGCACCTGTGTGGCTTAAAATTCGACAGCTTTTAGAGAAAATATTGATGATTTCCCCCAAAACATTAAAAGCATTAAAGACATACACAGGGACATTCTCCCCCCCCCCCTCAGGACACTTTGCTTTTTGGACTCCATGCCCCAGCATCCCCAGCCAGCACAGGGGAGCTTGGGAGCTGTAGTCCAAAACAAGGCCAACCTTTCCGAGTTCCATCCACCACATAGGTTGGGAGATCAACATGGAGAAATGCTTCCTTTCCCCCCCTTCCCTGCAGAAATGCCAGTTCTACCGAGAGGGCGGGCGGCTGCCGGCTCTGCCGTGGCCTGAACTGGCCCAACTGGTGGCCCAGTGCATGGATTACGACCCCCGGCGGCGCCCCACATTCCGGGCCGTCCTTCGGGACCTGAACGGCTTCATCAGCTCAGGTAATCCGCCCTGCAAAGATGGCCCGAGGTGGGACGAACGCACCCGAGCCATTGATCGCGGGTGGTGAATTCGAACCCGGGTCTCCCGAGGGTGAACTCCAACCATGGCACCACAGTGACCCTCTTTGGGTGCCAACACGGCCCATTGCTGAGAATCCCCTCTGTCGTCCTTTCTGTCTCTGAACCTAAAGTCCGATTTGCGTGCTGGCCAGAGACTGCTAGCCGTATTCTGAATTTTCCTGCTTTTTCCTGCCGTTCACAGTTCTTTCCCTCTTGCTTTTCACACACACACATTTTATTCTCAGATTACGAGCTCCTCTCTGATCTCCCAGTCCCCGACAACTTTGGCGGATACACAAACGTCGCCACGTACCAGGATCCGACCGTCTTTGAGGACCGCCACCTCAAATATATGTCCGTGCTGGGCAAGGTGAGCAAACAGAAAACCAAAGAAGTTCAGCAGGGTTGGGAGAGGTACCCCAGCACACAGGGACGAAACCCATGAGGACGAGGAACTTGACTGTCCGCATTTTTTGGTGGATGCCAGCATGGCACGACACCCAGGAAAGCGAACCCCAGTGGAAAATCTCGGATCCCCTCCCATTCATTCTTTACACTGAGCCAGCTCGCCCGGCCGCAGGTCGGGACTGCAGCTTTTTGTGGACTACAAATCCCATCATTCTTCACTTTTTTTCTTTCCCCCCTTCTGCCCTCCCCCACTCACAGCGAAAGGAAAGCCCCCTTAAATCATGGATGCCCAGAGAGAGATCATTGAGGATCTCCCCCCCCATTACCCCCCACAAACACCCCACAAATCAACCCGGTGCCTCGGTTGTCCGCAGGGGAATTTCGGCAGCGTGGAGCTGTGCCGCTATGACCCATTGGGAGATGGCACCGGCGACCTGGTGGCGGTGAAGCGGCTGCAGCAGAGTTCGGCTGAGCAGCGGGAGGCCTTCCAGAAGGAGATCGCCATCCTACGCTCCTTACACCACGATTTCATTGTGGCCTACCGGGGAGTCTGCTACAGCCGGGGTGAGGCTGGACACGCAGCACGGTGGCCAGTGGGTCCGGGCGGGGGAGAGAGAGAGACCCCTCTTTTGGATGGACAGCTGCCGGTAAAGCTCGCCCCGAGAGCCCCCTCGAGCCATCCGCAAAGCCACCTGTTCGACAAGCCATCTCGCTTCCAGATGTTCCCAAAGACGTCCAATGGGCTCCGACAGACCTGGAGGCAATTTTTATCACACTGAATTTTTAAATCCAAAATTTTGGTTGAATTCTAAAATTCCAAATTTTGATTGAATTTTAAAATGCAGAATTTTAATTGATCTTTTGAAAATTCAAAATTTTGATTGAACATTTCAATGCAGTTTTAATTGAATGTTTCAATTTAGTTTTACAGTAATTGAATGTTTCAATTGAAGAAACTTCATTTCAGTTTCAAGGGAATTTTTAAATGCAGTTTCAGTGGAATGCTGCCATTCGACGACAATAATTTAAAAATAAATTCAAAATAAAAATTAAAAAAGGGGAAATCATTTTGGGTATTTCTCGGCAAAGGATGGAACCGTTTCTCTCTCTCTCTCTCCTCCCAGGGCGGAACTGCCTCTGTCTGGTCATGGAGTACCTGCCCCACGGATGCCTGCGGGGTTACCTGCAGAAGAGCCACGCCCGGCTGGACCACAGGAAGCTGCTGCTTTACGCCTGGCAAGTGTGCCAGGTGAGCAAAAGGAGAGAGGAAGCATGCGCCCGTGCAGCTGCGCACAGGGGCATCCAGGTCCTTTGGGGAGCAAAAGGGGGAAACGAGAGATTCGAACCCAGGTCCGGCAAATCCCGCCTGGGACAGTCAAGAGAGTCACCTTCCAGGTGCCATCACGGCCACCCTTTCTTCTTCTTCCCCCACAGGGCATGGATTACCTGGGCTCTCGGCGCTACATCCACCGGGACCTGGCGGCCAGAAACGTCTTGGTGGAGAGTGAATACCGAGTCAAGATCGGGGACTTCGGCCTGGCCAAAATCCTGCCCCAGGGGAAAGATTACTACGTGGTGCGGGAACCGGGCCAGAGCCCCATCTTCTGGTAGGGAGGAGGAGGAGGAGAAAGGCTACCTCCGGAGTAGGGCATGGGAGGGGGGGGACAGTGTGTGCGTGTGTGTGCGGGGTTCGAGAAGGGGTCCGACCCCTCCAAAATCATCTCGTCACCTCTACGGCTGAACAGGGATTTGAACCCAGGGCTCCCTCCAACTGGAATGAAGCCAGCCAAGGAAGAGTCAAATAAAATAAGCAAGTCAGCCAACTCCGGACCCCCGCTGGTGTTGTTTTTTCTCTCTCTTTCTCTCTGATGGAGCGGCTTCCTTCCTCCCCGGGCAGGTACGCGCCAGAGTCTCTGGCCAACAGCGTCTTCTCCCAAGAGTCGGACGTCTGGAGTTTTGGCGTCGTCCTCTACGAACTTTTCACCTACGGCAGCAAGACCTGGAGCCCTTCGGAGGTGAGAGAAAGCAACGCCGGGGACTCTGGCTGGGTGTTTCGGCCATCGTTCTATGTCCCTTTATTCACATTTATCTGCCCAGCCTCAAAGCTGGCCTTTCTCTTCCTCGGAGGGGGGGCACCCTGGCAAATCGAATCCCATTAAATGCAAGATACGGAGTTGGCGGAAAGCACTCCTCGACGACAACTCAGTTTTATCCTCTGCTCGTTTCTAACATCAGCACCTGCAAACACAAAGCTAAGCAAGTCCACCAGAGTGACATTTTCTGCCCTCTCTGTTGGTCTCCCACTCCCCCCCCCCTTTTAGGAGTTTCTCCGCATGATGGGGCACGAGAAACCCCCCTCCATGGCCAGCCTCCTTCTTGAACTGCTAAAGCAAAACCGGCGCCTTCCAACCCCCCCGGGCTGCCCCATAGAGGTAAACCAGCCTTTCACATGCTCCGAGGGCAAACGTTTAGATACGGCCAGGCACACATCGCAGGCTCACGGGGGTACAGTCATGAGGACTAGGCACTTGATGTCAAACTTTGAACAGATTGAGCGGGATGCCAGCGTGGCATGACACCCAGGAACGGAAAAAGATAAGAGTTTGTCGCCAGGGCTAAACAGAGGGATGCGAAATCCAAGAAAATGGGAGGGAAGGTTCGGGGGAAGACCACCTTTTGGTGGTGGGGGACCCCAGAGAGGTTGGGCTAGGTCCCCAAAACTTTGACGAAAAGCCTTGATTCGCCTACCCACTCTACCTCTTTCTCTTTCTTTCTCTCTCTCTGCTCCGGGCTTTGCCCAGGTTTTTACTCTGATGGAATCCTGCTGGTCCTTCGCGCCAAGCCAGCGGCCCCAATTCTGCAAGCTGGCCTCCCAGATCGAAGCCCTGAGGAAGAAGTGCTGCAAAACTCAGGACTAGCAGGTGGTGGGTGTCTTAGCACACCTTGGGGTGGCCCGGCGCCCAGGCTTGCTCTGAACTCTGCGCGGGTGCCTTCCTGCGGAGGGTGGCCGCTAAAGCCCCAGGGCTCTCCGCTCAGATTCTAAGCCCACCTGCAACAAACTAAGCAGAGAAGACACTGACAGATTGTTAACAAAAAATAAACGTATCATTTATTTGCTTTTTCTCCATTTCACATTTCGTCTTTTTCATGTTTGCCGAAGTTCGTTCATTCGCCAAAACGTTTTTGGTCACAATTGTCCCGAGAGCCGAGTCGTGTGTCTGTGGGAAGCCGGCGACCGCTGGGTTGCCCGCTTTGTTAAAGGGAAGTAGGGTCTGAACCTCAATCTTGGTGGCAACGCAGAAAAACCACCTCACAAATATGGCAACTGGCGGAAACTTAACGGACCTACGGACATTCTTGAGGGCCCAAACCGGCCCTGCCATGAGGGGGCCAGAAAGGGGCTGCCTCTGGGGGCAGATGCTGGGGGGCAGCAGAAAATGTGGGGGGGAGGAGAGAGCCTCACCCCTCGGAGCGGGCGTGATTCTCGTGGGAAGCCGGCAGAAACAGAGGTAGCACTCGAGCTGTGCAGAAGACAGCCGTAAGGATTCACATTTATTGTTGTTACTCGGATGCATCCCCACATCTCTGTTTGTTTCTCCTGCTGTTCCAAGACCCTTCACTGACGGCCTTTTGGAAGGATGGCGTGATGGCAATTTCCAGGATTTTTCCTAACACCCCCCCTAAAAAAAAAAGACAATAAAAAGCAAGGAGTGGGTAGAGGCACATGTGGGAACCCCCCTACTCCACGCCCCAGCGGCCTCCGTCTCTGACCAGAGAAGATGCATTGAATTCAAACTCCTCGGGAGCCACAGAGATCCAAGTCAGTGCTAAGGAATTTGTGCAGTCAGAGGGAAGAGTTGCAGTCCGTAACAGGTATCCACATACACACACACAAAAAAATAAACCCACACCCAAATAAGCAGCATCTCAGTGCAGAGGCTCTAAACAAGGCGGAGGTGTCCAAAAATAGCCAGATGGCTAATAAAATTCAGTGGAAGATGTCCGTGAGCATGAGCTCGGCTACAGACGATTCTGACGGAGCAGCCTGGCTGGGCTGCCCTTTTCTCCATGAGAGGAGGTCAAAAGGGCCACCTGCACCAAACACCCCTGCAGGGCCGGACAGAAGGCAGCTTTGAAGAGTGTGCCCGTGGTCAACGGGAGCCCTCGGAGAGATACAATTAGCCTTCAGCCCCAGCGATTCCTGACATGTTTGTGTGGTTTTTTTCCCCCTAAACAAAGTTTCACTCTTGAGGAAACCACAGAGGGCCACAGAAGAACACCATGGGGCTTTAAAAGGGGGAAAACCGCCCTCCCACCAGCGAGCCAGCCTGGAAAGATTTGGTTGAGAATTTTTTTAAAAACACCCTCCGAAATATTATCCCAGCTGGCAAGACCTGCAAAATCCTGCGGCTTTCTTCAAACGTCTTGACTGAAGGAGACCTTGCAGGCTTCTCCCTTTTCATGGAGGCACCAGGGAGAGGAACCTGAGCAAGGGGGCCACCGACCGAGGCCGTCGGTGAAGACAGGGCCATCCATCCTTCTCGGATCCTCTCCGAGGTGGCTCAGGGACTTTGGTACACCTCCAGCTTCTTCCCACAGACCAGGCCCCGCTGGTGGACCGCTCTCCACATCAGTAGCATCTCGTAGGGCACGAAGCGATGGACCAGGAGCAGCTCCTTATAATAGCAGGGGTCAAAAGAGTCTAGGGTGGAGGAGGGCACCCGCACCCCCACCATCCGGATGCCCCCGTGGGCGGCCGGAGCGAGGCCGGCCTTCTGCAGGCACATGCCCAGGTAGACGTCATCAATGGGGAAGAGTTCGAGATCCAGAGAGGCCTGGTAGATGGCCCGGGAGGTGAAGCCGGACATGAGGAGGCCCCCGCCGCCGCAGTAGGGCGGGTAGGACTTGGAGGCGGTCACCAGCTCCGGCACGTAATACTTGCTCCACTTCTCCCGGATGGGCCCCACGTGGGAGATGAGGTGGCCCACAAAGAGGTGGCGGTCGCCGGCCCCGGGGACGCCCAGCAGGTAGTGGACCATGTTGTCAGTGTGGGCGAACACGTCGTCATCCCCGTTGAGGACGAAGCGGACGCCGGGGCAGCGGGCGTCGAGCCAGGCGTGGAAGAGGCTCTGCTTGAGGGTCAAGTTGAAGAAGCTGTCCTGGAAGCCCCACTGAAGGATGTCGCGGTGCTCGGCCGCCTCCATCGCCAAGAGGCGGTTGAGCTTCCGTGCCTCGCGGGCATTGGCTGCCACCCCGGAGAGGAAGACCCTCCGGATGTGGACGCCGGCCACGGTCCTCTCCTGGCCCCAGGTCTTCCGGATCACCTCCCGGCGCTCGTAGTTGCCCGGGGAGGACTTGATGGCCAGGAGCAGGAAGACCAGGTGGGAGCTCTGAGGACCCCCACACTTCTCCGGCACATCCAAGAGCAGAGGGAAATCCCGGCAATGCTTGTAGCGCAGGAAGTCCTGGATGTGGCCCGGCAGCTCGGCAAAGCCAGTGAGGTTGGCCACGGTGCTGTTCTCTCGGCACTCGGCGGCGGTGGGCCGGGGGGCTTCCATCGTGAGAGGCGAGGCTGAAGCGAAGGGTTCCTTTGCCTCTCGCGAGCCGCGGCCGCTCGGCGCATCGTCGCGATGGAGGAGGAAGACCAGGCCGATCAACCCAGCCAGACTCAGGACGGCAGCTTCCACTCTGTAGCACCAGCCTCGGGCCATTTCCCCCTGAAAGAAAGCAGAAGAGCTCAGTGGATGGGAGGGCCTTGAGGGAGGGCACACCGTTAGCTGGCGGAACTCACGGCCACTAGAGCGCCACCACGGGTTGGCGAAGTCAGTCTCCACTGGCATTTATAGTGACTCCCAAGGAGCCACTAGGTGAGTGGAAAACCAAACCCATCCTGTTCTGTCGGAGCCCAGATGCCATGATGCCTCAAGATCTTTTATCCATCCCGCCCCAGTGATGTGTCCTTTGTCTGCTTCCCAGGTCAGCCAAGGGCAGCCTCTCCAGATCGTGCTGGACTAAAACACCCATTAGCCTCAGCCAAATAGGAGGGGGGGAAAGACCAGCGGTGCAGCAACACCCGAAGGAAGAGATCTTCCCCGCCTTGCTTTAAAACGTCCAGGGTTCTGACCGGGACGGCCTGCTTGTTTCCGTTCCTCCTCCTGGATGGCTAAAACGGCTGCCTTGTTACACGTGGGGTTGTTTTGTGCAAATTTTAAGGACCCCCAAACGTGTGTGTTCACGAGAGCATGTGCACAAAGTGTTCCTTGTCTCATTCTCAGACTGGAGACCAGAAATCTCATGGCATTCTCTGTGGTTTTCCTACAGGCTATCTCCCGTTTGGGAGCGGGGGGGTCGGTTTCTGTGTCCGCATCCCCAATTTTATTCCACGGAAGAACCAGAACAGCCAGAGAGGCCGAGGAGGAAGGCAGGCTGGGCTCAGCGCTCCCACACTGGGCTGCCCTCCAAGAGAAACACACCTCCAGTAAGCGTTTCCTCTTTCTCTCACGCGTGCGAACAAAGTGAAAGAAAGCGTGGAAGGAGGAAGAGGCTGCTGCGGTCAACGTTTCTCTTGCTATCATTTAAAAAAGATAATGCCAAAAAGCATGCTTTAAGCACTGTATGAGCTGTGCTTTATTCCTAGGCAGGGAAGCAAATCTGTTGAAAGAAACAGAGAAAGGAGCTAATTCTTTGCAGCTTCGTACCCGTCCCTACCCAGCTCAACGGGTTTGGCCATGGGTGGCCAAAGAGTTGCGGGAAAGATTTCTAAAAAGCGGTTGTGCGCCGTGCGACGACAAGCGAGGATCCCCTGGTTTTTTGAGTTGGAGGAGTCTCTTTTAAAAAAACGTGATTATAGACCAGACTAGGATTTAAGGCCCACCTTGTTTCCAACTTTGCTTTTAACGGGAACATTGAGAATTAAGGGGAGGCGCGCAAGCCACCGAGCAGTGCAGAGATTCAGAAGCCGACCCCAAGAGAGGGAGGGAGCAGCAGAAGCGGAGGCAGCCCCCGGGGCTAGACAGGATTCTTCTCCACGCCCAAGGAAAGCGGCTGCCGGCCAGCCCTGCGTCACGGGGCAGCCGCACAGGAAGGCCGGGCGTCTTTTTAAAAAATTGTTTTGAGTCCAATGACCGGCGCGCCCTGGCATCTCCAAGGCCAGAAAAAAAAAAGAACAAGGTGACACCCAATTCCTCTATGAAGGTGTCATTCAAGGTGACACCGAGCGATCCGGTCTGGTGAGGAAGATAAAAGCCGCCCAAGGGCCCACAAGGGCTCCACCCTGTTAGGTAGAGCAGAAGCTAAACGGAGAGATCATGGAGGTGCACGGAAGAGGGTTTCGCCCCAGCCCTCCGGGCAGACAGGCAAGCATGACCCTTGACGACACATAACTGACTGGTGTTCAGCTGTGGATGATGGGCACCTCTGTTCACCTCCTGTGCCCCATGGGAACCAGGCCCCGAGGTCCCATAGGCTGGGAAAACACTCTGAAGAGAAAACCGCATTGTATCTCTGTGGCCTCTCACCAACATGAGAAGCACCCCCCCCCTTCCAATTTTCTCAGAGATGTGCAGGGTCTGTTCCTGCCCTCAGATGCTTTCCAGTTTCAAGGAATCCCTTCTCCCAATGACGAGTTGTCTGTAATGTATGCTTTAGCCCTAAATGCCACAAATTACATTATCCCGATGCTAAAAACTTGTTACTCTGCCTTCCTGATAATTATTGTTTTTTTAACCAAAAGTGATTTATCTCATTGTTTCTTTTCCAGCAAAGTCTTTCAAATGTCTTAAGAAATTACCTTCATCACCACGGAAACAGGAGCTTACAGAGCTGAGAAACATCTCCTTTTTAAAGGCTTATCAAGATTTATGGGCACCATCCGCAGAACTGCCTGTTGTAATTGGGAGGGGGGAAATGATCCTGGGGCTCCCCTTCTTGCTCTACGGTTCTAGGCTTTAAATCACAACATTATTTAACATGTACTCTGCTTCCCCCCCCCCGCCCCCATTTGTGTTGTAGAAAGTCACGGTGGGATGGTCCTCTTACTTTGCTGGGACCCAAAAGTGAAGGCTTGCAATTGAAACTTTGCATGCTTGCATAACTCCAGAAACCTGCCTTTTGAGTTAGGTGCCTGCACCAGGAAAAAAAAAAAAATAACCGGCACAGAAATGGGTATCCGACGCCGAGCTAGGTTTCAGTTCAGCCTGGGGCGGGTGGAAACTTACTGACAACACAGAGATGTTTCCCTCCCCCCGCCCCCGTGGACTTGCAGCAAGATAAACTGCATTTATTTCTTGTCCAGATTATTTAGCAGTCCCATCGAGGCCCACCAAAGTTCTCAAAGAGGGCAAGGAAATCCAAAATCGCACATTGTGTTTTCCTTTTGGGTTCGGTTTTAAAAACTGTCAATAAATTACTTACCAGTTCATTTAATCGTTTTATACACTGGAAGATCAATAAGAGATGATGCTCCTCCCAATTCTCCCAATACAAAGGAGCTTCTTCCAGAACCTGGCGCTAGATTCGGGGCAAGAACTTCTATTGATTGATTATTTCTTAAGAAACTAATTAAATAAGAATGTAAGCTCAAGTTTTACTCTGTAAAGGTTGCCTTACTGGGAAAACCTGGGTCCCCCTCCCTCCAAAAAAAAAACACCCCTAGACATATCCTGCCCATGTTCGATTACCTGGAAAGAAGCATCAGGTGCGAGATACGTGCACACTGAGACCTGACGCCCACCGGGGTCTAGATCTGGGAAACCACGTTATTCTTGCAGGGTGGCCTGGCGTGCTCTGGTCCATGGGATCACGAAGAGTCGGACACGACTAAACGACTAAACGACGGTCTTTCTTATAAGGTCTCAAAAGCAGGTCTCCATGGCTCGCCCCTGTCAGAGGGAGCGCACACCAGGGAGCACTTGCCCACAAGCCGAAACAAAAGTCCAAAGCTTCGTGCTTCTGCTCGATTCACATCCGACACAGGAAGGGAGGCAGGAAGGCTGCACCGATGTACAGCTGCTTAAAAAAAAACCCCAACAACCAGCAGCTTACAAAGATAAACACACACAGCGGCACAGAGTGCACAAAAAGGAGCCGGAGAGCTCTCGCTAGGAGAGGTCACTTCCTCTAGCCATGAAACTCAGCTCTGTGGGCTTTGGAAAAGAACGGACACACACCACTGGGATTTGGGGGGGGGGGGGACACACACAGAAGGGTTTCTCCTTGGCAGGGGGAAAGGAAGCCGTGGAATCAAATGGACAAGGATGTGGCTTTTTCCCCGGCTGGAAAAAAGTAATAATAAAGAGAAAACGCCAGGGTGGGGTGGGGGGAGAGCCTGAGGACGAGACCTGCCCAACACATTCTGGAAGCTCAAGGGATGTGGGTTAAGGGAAGGGGGCCACCCCCACCCCCGGGAGGTCCCGGCAGGGAGAGCTGGTCCCCAGGTCACCGGCACTCGTGCTCTGCTGGGATCTCCGGGAAGGAAAGGAAGCTGGATGGAGGTCTCTGGTTGGCGGAGCCCGAGGTGGCGAGTTCGAATCCCCCCTCCCCCCCCATGGGGCCTCCGGCAAAGCAGAGCCAGCCTGAGTGGCCCTTGAGCAAGCCGCTCCGTCCCGGAAGAAGGAAAAGGGGAGAATAAGCCCTGCCGGTGGAGAGCAAAGGTAATCCTTTTATAGACAATTGTTAAAAAAATCATAAATTACGCACACTTTTATAGGTTGGTGCCACTTCGTCACCAAGTGGGAAGAACGAAAGTCCACGGCAAGCTAGATTTTCCCCCCCTCCAGGAAAATTACTCCACAACTTCTCTGCAAATGGTGTAAGTCTCCAGCTGCAAAGCCAGAGGTTTTTTTTATTTTTTATTTGTTACGTTTATAGCCCCCCCCCCCCAATCTAGTCGTACCGACTACTCTGGGCAGGTAACAACAGATCAAATCTAATACAATTTAAAATCATAACATTTCACTAAAAAAAAAAAAAAGAAACCACAATAATCAGATGGGGAAAAGGCACAGAGAACAAAATCAGGCGGTGGATGGGAGAAAGGCTTGCTTAAACAGCCAGGTTTTCAGTTGGAGTTTGAAGATGCCCAGGGAAGGGGCCATACGGATCTCAGGAGAGAAGCTATTCCAAAGACGAGGAGCCACCGCCGAGAAGGCCCGGTTTCTCGTTTTCTCCTTCCGGGCCTCCCTCGGCGTTAGGCTCCTCAGTCTCACCTCCTGGCTAGATCGAGTGATATGGGTAGACTTAGGTGGGAGAAGGCGTTCCGTCAGGTAACGAGGCTCTAAACCGTTTAGGGCTTTATATGTAAGCGTTAAAACTTTGAAATCTACGCGGAACCGAATGGGCAGCCAGTGCAAGGCGGCCAAAGTGGGAGCAATATGTTGATATTTCCTTACCCCAGTAAGAAGTCTGGCCGCCGCATTCTGCACCATCTAGAGTTTCCGCATAGTTCTCAAAGGCAGCCCCACGTAGAGAGCATTACAGTGGTCTAATCTCGAGATTATGAGTGCATGGACCAGAGTGGTGAGCGACCCAACATCTAGATGGGGCGCAGCTGCGCTCTCCACCAGAGATGGAAATGCGCGGTGCGGACCATGGACGCTACCTGGGATTCTAAGGCAAGCGCCTGGTCCAGATGGACCCCCAATCTACGCACCTCACTCTTCGCAGTGAGAGTCGCCCCCCCAAAAAGAGAGGGAGTTTCCCAAACCACTGATGCTAGGTCCACCCACCCTCAGGACCTGCGTCTTGTCCGGGTTCAGCCTCAGCCCATTTTCCTGCATCCATTGCAGTATGGTCCCCAGGCAGCGCTGGAGGGACAGGACGGCATCCGTTGTAGTTGGCAAAAAGGAGATGTAGAGCTGCGTGTCATCAGCATATTGATGGCACGACGCTCCACACCCCCTGATGACCTCACCCAGCGGCCTTATATAGATGTTAAACAGCATTGGGGAGATAGTCGACCCCTGCCAAACCCCACAATTGAGGCTCCACGGGGCCGACTCATGCTCCCCAAGCTGAACTCTCTGAGGACAGTCCCCCAGGAAGGATCGGAGCCAAGCCAATGCCTGATCACCGATTTCCAGCTCGGAGACCCTCCTCAGGAGGATACTATGGTCAACGGTATCAAAGGCGGCCGAGATATCGAGGAGGACCAGCAGAAAGGTTTTCCTCCTGTCGGCCTCCCTCAAGAGGTCATCTAACAGGGTGACCAATGCCGTTTCCATACCATGGTGCGTCCTGATGCCCGACTGAAATGGATCCAGGGCATTTGTTTCCTCCAAGTGCGCCTGGAGCTGATCGGCCACCACCCTCTCGACCACTTTACTGATGAATGAAACATTGGCGACGGGCCTATAATTGCCAATATAATTCGCTGCCAAGTTAAGTTTCTTTCGAATGGACCCAATGAGTGTCTCCTTGAGGGCAGGGGGAAGCCTCCCCTCCTGAAGAGACCCCTTAATTATCGCTGCAGCCCATTCAGTTGTTGTCGGCCTGGCTGCTTTGATTAGCCAGGCCGGGCAAGGGTCAAGGGAGGAGGTGGTGGCCCGACAGGGAGCTAGCGCCTTGTCCACAATGTCAGGCATCACAGGCTGAAAATGGTCAAGACTCACCGGGCAAGGCAAGATCTCTGCTCGATCCACTGTAGCTAAATAAGGAGAAAGCTCCCGGCGGATGGCCTCGCACTTTAGATTTTAAAAATGCTGCAAATTGGTCAGGGGAGATACTAGGGGGAGGCCCTTCGCCCCGACCAATTCAGATAGGTTGCGGACTATAGCCATGTAGTTCGAATCCCCCCCCCCCCGGGCCACCTGGGGGAAGAGCCAGCCCGGGCAGACTTTGGGCAAGTTGGGCTCCTTCCCAGGCCGGCCCAGAAAAAAGGAACGGGGAGACCCCCTCTGTGCTTTCTCTACATGGAAAACCCCAAAAACGGTCGGCGTAAGTCAAGAATCAACTTGATGGCACACAATTAAGGGGCTTTTTATTTAAATCAAAGTGAGATCATCAAGGAGTGTCAGCACCCCTCTGGAAGAATTTCCAAGCAGGGATTTGAACCCATGTCCCCATGGTCGGAGCCCATCTCTTACACCACAATGCACACCAACTACAGACCAGATGTTGTGGGTCCCTCCACATATGCTGGCTTCTGCAAACACAGAACCAACAGGCAGACTCGCGAATCTTTTGAGGAACGTGCTGTTCTGTGCCGTCTGGTGGCTTCCGGTTGAACGGCACCCTCTGAAGGAGAGATTTCCAGAACGTCTCGTCCTCCAGAAGCCCTGCCCAGATCTTGTAGACTCAAGGCTGTGGCTTCCTTGACAGAGTCAATCCATCTCACATACGGCCTTCCTCTTCTCCTACTGCCTTCCACCTTTCCCAGCATTATCGTCTTCCCCAGAGAATCCTGCCTTCTCACGACATGCCCAAAGTTGGACAGGCTTCATAGTATCCTCTTTGCTTCTAGGCAAAGCTCGGTTTGATCTGTTCTAGGACCCACTTGAGGCCCTTGAACGATCACGAAAACCACACTCCTAGACACACCAAGCAGGCCGGGAACCCTACTCTAGGCGACAGGCCTTACACCTGAGGAGACACACAGAGGATGGTGGGCCAGCTCCTAACCATGTCCCACTAATCTGAATGGGCTTACTCTAAATCAGTGGTTCTTAACGTGGACGATAATGCCCCCCAGGGGGCGATTTCATTTTTCAGGGGGGTGGTAGAACGAAAAGGGGTGGCGTGGGGGCGTTGGAGCAGAAGGGGGGCAGTAGGGAGGCGCTGGAGCAAGCCAAACCTGTGAAGATGGCTGCAGCCTTTTTACAGTGTGCATGAATATATATTTTCCTCCAATCTTAATTAAGTTTCAGAGTTTTCATCTTGAAATTTTTAGTTCCTGCATTGTGGTTTGTTTTTATGCCCTTTTTATATTTCTTTTTGCGTCTTAAAATTCGCTTGCAACTAAATCATTAAATGTTACTTTTTTGGGGCATTTCATTTTCTTGGAATTGAATTTTGTTTTCAGGGGTCATTGGATTTAAGTGTCATAAATAAATAAATAAATAAATAAATAAATAAATAAATAAATAAATAAATAAATAAGATATCATCACCGTGGGGAGGGGGGCAATGATAACTTCCTCAATGGCTCAAGGGGGCGTTTCTTTCAAAAAGGTTAAGAACCACTACTCTAAATGGATCAATCCCTGCCTGAAAGCTTCCAGTCACATTGAGAAATTGGTTGGTCGGCTGAGAGAAACACACCGTACATCTCCAAAATAAAACAGTTTTCAGGTGCTACGAAGCCTAACTGTTGTTTTTGACACTGCGAACTGCCAGCCCCATCTCTTGGTTCCTCTCTCCGGGGTCCCCAGGTAATTCCTCCCCGTGGAAAACATCAGATTTAGTTGCTAAGAACATGTTTTCCCCATGTAAACACGTCCACCGCCCTAAGCCACTGCTTCGTGCATCGGACAACGTAGGCCCAGCCCATAAGAGACAGACAGCTCCAGCCTCAAAGGGGGTCCTCAATCCAGTGTTAAATAAAAATATAACACACATCTATGTCTTTCTCAGCATAATAACAGGAACCGGAGACGGAATTAAATTAGAAACTTGCTAGCAAAAGAAAGCAGGACCCTTCAAAGGCAATTTTAAAAGAACTTTAAATAAAAACGATTCCATCTGGATCTTGGTCCTGGTTCTGTAAAGTGGTGGGCTTTCATCAAAGGTTTGATGTTTCCTCTATCGTTTTTTTAAATCTGGCATTCTGCTGGCAAATGGTTCAAGCCAGGCAGAAAGCAGCTTAAGGCAAAACCACACGCATATCCAGAATGATTTACTGTAGATAAAGAGCAACCATCAACCGCTGCAGAGTTTGAAAGAGCTTTCTGGAGAGGGCCGCAACCACCACCCAGTAATAAAAAAAAAGACACACCCTGATCAAACAGGTAGTACAGTACACCAAGATTGAGGATAGTGGCAGAAACAGGGTGAAAGATCCCACCGCAACGAAATTGGCACGGAAAGGAAAGGTTTGCCCGGAGAGAAAAAAACCAAGAGAAATAAAAAATTAGTTGGGTTGGTTACTTTTTTTTTTAATGGGAACTCGAAATTCTGAATTTCTTTTACCTCTCCCCTGGTGAAAAGAATCTCTCTCTCTCTCCCAAACAGACTTTGGAAAAAGTTACTTTTTTTTTTGTTCTTGGGGTGCGTGAGTGGGTGGAAGGAGCGTCCAGTGAGCCCCGCCAGCCAGCAGAGAAGAAGGACGCGCGCGGGGGGGGGCAGACCTGTTTTGGAAGACCCGGAATCGATTAAAGCGAAAAAAAAAAGAAAAGAGGCTTAAAAGGACAAAACCCACACGCCGCTGTTCGTCCTTTTCTCACCCGTTCCCAAAGTCATGTTTGGAAGCCGCGCGCAACAGCTTGCGCGCCGCCTGGATGGGATTTTTACGCACAGATGGGGCGCAGGCGTTCCTCCCTCCACACTTAAAAGCTGTTATGGGCGTCTTTCCTTCCTCCCCCCTCCGGCCTCCTCCTAGCATCATCCCCTTACCTGGGTGCCAGACCTGCTGTCTCCAAGCCAACCCTCGTTCTTGATCGTCTCTCTCCTTTCCTCCCTTCCTCTCGCTCTTTCGCCTTGGCGCACCTCCGCTTTCTCAACCCCCCCCCCCACCGGCTCCACCTCTTAGCACACCTGAGATCGCTCTCACCTGAACAAGGCAGGGGCCGAACCAAACTAGAAAGAAGAAAGGTGTGTGGGTGGGGGTGGTGGACAGGGAATCAACAGAAGTGCCCACCCACCCAAGGAAGAATGAACAGACCAAACGGGGATCTTCCACTCTTTCCCCCCCCCCCCCTCTCCAAGAAACGTCAACTTTCCAACTTACCTTATTTTGCGG
Organism: Pogona vitticeps; assembly: GCF_051106095.1. Classification (NCBI taxonomy): domain Eukaryota; kingdom Metazoa; phylum Chordata; class Lepidosauria; order Squamata; family Agamidae; genus Pogona; species Pogona vitticeps. Next base: position 14,365,032 of record NC_135789.1, on the reverse strand, counting down.
TGTGGGGTAGAAGTGGGGAAAAAACTAGTCTTCTTTAAGAGCCATCTGGTGTTCCACAGAGGCGGTGATTTGGCCTGACTTTTAAAGACTTCAAGATTCTAGTCCTCACTGAGTCCTAAGACTTACAGGGGAAGCTTTTTTGGATGGAAATTGAGTTCCTAATCATGACAGAAAGGAATTGTGTGTGTTTTTTTCTCCCTTCCCAACAACCCCTTGGGTTTCATTTGATATTTTTGGTGCCTGAGGGGCCATTTTTCTACTTCCCTCTCCCCCCCCTTGCTTCTTAGTAATTGCTGGGTTTCGTTTCTGCTGTGGATTTTCTGTTAATTCTCTTCTTAATGGCTGTTTTTCTCTCTCTTTGATGGGAAACAGCTTCCTGTCTGCTCTTAAGCCTTCCCCATTATAATAATTTATTGTCATTGTAAGTATATACACAGTATACCCATACAACGAAATTCACAATTATGCTTTTCTCTGTTTAGGTTTGTCCAGGTTTTCACACAAACACCCTCCCCCACCACTTAAAAAAAAAATCGGAGACCCCCAACTTGTGATCTAGGTTGCTCTCCGTAGGAAATTAAAAAGAAAAGGTGGCTCCCCCCCCCCCCCCCGCCCAAGACCCATAAAAGAGCATCATTCTGAGCTGAACAAGGCCTTCCAGGCCCACTCAAGGCCAGAAATGGAAAGCCCATTTTAGGAATAAAATAGGGGCCATTTTTTAAAAGCCCCCCCCCCCCCACATGCCGACACTGTTCTGGGCTATGATATTGCTTAAGCTCCCCGCTTATCCACAAGGTTTGTGCTTTGAAAAAACCCGCAGGCCAAAAAAAATAAAATCTAAGAGGGTTTTCTTGGGAAGATATGAAATGCCTTTCTCTTCTGACAGCAGCAACATCCCAATCTCCATCTGCCTAATATAATCCACCAGGTTAAGCAAACTTTTGCCAGACAATGAAGACATTTGTGCCGCTGGCAGAAATACCCAAGCCGGCAAAGGGAAACAATCATAGCAGCAAAGGCTATGTGGCTACCACCCTCTTCATGGCTGGGCAGCGTAACACCCACATCCTAAATAGGCTGAGTTGGAAAAAAGCCCCCCCCTCCATCCTGGGGGGGGGGGATTGCCTTATCCTTCTTACCACCCCTATTAAGACAATGCTGGAGCTCTCTAACCAAACTCAGACACGGGATGGTTTGAATCCACTTTTGAGAGTTTGGCTTTCTTATTCGGTGAATGCCGCCTAATTCCTGAAGAAGCAGGCCGTGAATCCTCAATGGCTAGGCAAAACCTCCAGAGCCAGGAACAGTCCACCTTTTAAATGCCGGTTCACAAAGGGAAAGCAACCGGAAGACAAGAACCGCTTTTGAGTTTATTACTTGGGGACTGGAAAATAGAACAGGTCGGGGAGAACGGGTGGCTTTCCAGATGTTTTTTATTTATTTATTACAACTCCCATCTTTGCTTGTGGCCGGTCATTTCAGCAAAGGGTCGGTGGCTCTCTAGATCAACCTGTCCCCTTATGGGGGAGAAAGGGGACTGAGATTTCGATATGAAAAGGTATTAACTATTGATGTTGTCTAATTAAATGTAAAATGGCTGATTTTACCTGAGTCACCGTACGGATTGTATTCAGGTGTCAAAGATTAAGACTTAATGTTGTACAAGCTGTGTACCTGATGAAACTTGGTGTAACAGAAAATAATGTATCTTCCAATGGGTCACAGAACTGTACATAAGTCATGTGTAAAATGAACGTCTTTCTCTGCTGTAAGTCAGATAACTTTTTTCCTATGCTGTGCGTTGCTTCATGTTATGCTGCCAGAGGAATGTCTATTCTCTATGTATATATGTAAATAGACTAAGTGGTTGGTTTTACTCTCTCTGCGTCATAAGTATCGGTGCTAACCCGTATCTCCTTACTCTGCTGATGTTGTGAAAATACACGTTATCAAAATTCTCAGCATAAATAAATATGCAAAGCCCCATTGGGGAAGGGCCCCCGGGGTGGCCCGCCTCCCCAGGACAAGAGGGGGGGGATCAGGTCTGAAAAACTCTCTCCCAACCCTGTGGGCAAATGAACCCCCCCTTTTAGATAATGTTCACCCTCTGCCCACTGCGGCTCCTCTGTGGCTTCCCCACCCTCTGGGCAAACGGCTCAGAGGCTCAAACAGGACTTTCCTGCCCAGCTTGCTAGGGGGAAAAAAAACACAAGGTGTTTGCCTCAGAGGGCTTTCTCTCTTTCTCTGTTTGGCCTTTGTCTCCACTTGAGTTTTCCAGCTCCTGTCAGTGACCTCCCCGCTGAACCCCGAGAAGAGCCCTAAAAAAACAAAAACCCAACCCAAATACTTTTCTAAGGGCTTCATCCTTTCCAGGCGGAAGGAGGAAAAAGATCAGCCGAAATGGCCCTGGCTCTTCGGTCTCGCTTCCCCCCACTTACTTTTGGCCCCGGCCGACCCCAAAACCTGCTCTCCGAATTCCTTAATAGAATCTGGCAGGTGGAGAGAGTTTCACTCGAGAAGGAAGAGGCTCTGAAATAAAAGCCCACCTTCTATTTAAAAAGGAGATGAGTTTGGGATTTCCACGTGGCCACAACCTGATCAACCCTAAAAGGTTGGGTTGTAATGGACTCTTGAAAATGGAAGAGCAGAACTATGAACCTTTTGAAAAGTAGAATGGTTAGCAAAACAGTAAATAAAACACAGGCTGGACTGTTGATGCAACAGCTTTCCGGAGCTTGAGGGACTCCGGCTCCCATCAGTCCAGCCAACAGTAGGAGCTGATGGGCACTGCTGTTTTCCGGCGGCCGGAGGAGTGAAACACTTCCCACCTTCAGGGAACCCCGTCCTTTCGGAAGCCCCTTCCCCGGAAATGTGTCCACCTGGCTGAATTCGCCAGGCGGTGCATGGGATTTGTAGTGGAGCTATGAGAGTTCATCCCAGGTGAGGCAGCTTCTTGCCAGCAGCCTCTGTTGAGCTGACAAGCTTAATGAGAAAATTTAATAGAGGCCCTTATGGGGCTGGCACAGTTTTCTTAACAATAAAACTGGCACCGGGTTCAGGAAGCCAGGTGGAATGTCCTTGACAGGTGGCTTAGGCTTCAGACCATAGTTCAGAGACAGAAACTTGGCCAGAAAAGTCCAGTTTATCATTGGCTTCAGATTGTGTTGAGGACGACTCGGGCTAAGCTCAGTCGAACCTCCAGAGTCAGGAGCAGCACATCCCAGCTGCCGCATCCCATTCTTCTCCCCCCCCCCCAAAAGCGGAGACCCTCCAAGCTCAACCCTTGTTTGGGGTTTCAACCCCGCACGGAGGAGGAGCCAGGCTGTGCCACGAAATGTGTGGCCAATAATTAACCCAGCCGCTCGTTTGGCGTTATCAGCAGGTGCTGGCCCCCGGAGACGGGTCCCTGCGGTTTTCTTTCGGCTCCGTCCCTGGGGAAACAGAGCGATCACATCCTGAGCCACTGGTATTTAATCTGCACTTATCCCCATTGTTTATAGAACCGGCTCTTTCCAAACCTGCGTCATATTTCATTCTAAAGTCAGAAATAATCAGCAGGACTCGCCTTTCCCAGGTTCGCCTGTCACTCGCACAGCAAATGCGGCTGAAGAATCGAAAAGGAACGTCAAGAAGAAACGGAGACCAGCTTGACTACAACTCCCAGCAGCCCCAGCCAGCCAACTTGTTTGCGCAGAAAGGAGACCCCTGATTTCTCTGAGCTAAATTCTGGAATACTTTGGCTGCATAATGCTTTTTTTAAAAATAAACCTAAACAAATGTGTGCGGCTTTTGCCAAGGCAAAAGTCTGAGGGTTTGGGATTTTAATTAGAAAAAAAAACCCAAGTGTTTTATTAAAAGAGCAACATTCTTACAGGTGGATTTCTTAGCCGCTTGGAAAAAAAAACACACAATTAACACAGGGTGATCCTTCCTTGCGTCTTGTGCAGGCGATAGCAGTGCCGAAGGTACTTACCCCCTCCACCCCGCAAAAACAGAGAAGGTTTGCAGACAAATGACAGGAAACTGAAAATTAAAAAAAGATGAGGTCTCCTTTCCTTCCAGGGTGGTCTAGAGTCATTTTTTCCACCAATGGGCTTCCGGTGGGGGGGGGGGGGGCGCCTTCAAACGACGTGCATCAGCTTCTCCGTCTTGAGGCGTCACCAGATTCTTCCAAGCGCCGGTCTTCCTCCCACCCCACCCCAACTCCCGTGTTTAAAATCCAGGCAAGAATAATAACAACAACAACAATAATTAGAATAATAATTTAAGAACCCACAAATATATTCTTTCCATCTCCCGGCACACTTTTTAAAAACAAAGACAAACAAGCAGCAGCCAACCGAGGGGGGGGTGGGCGGCGGGCACGGTGGTTTCAGGAACCTGCGAGGTAAATTCCTGGTGGGAAAAAAATCAAAAGAGGAAGAAAAGAGGAGAGAAAAGGAGATTGAAATTAAAAGTGGGAAAGAATGAAAAGGCAAATGACCGGGACGGAGATCAGAAGAGGAGACAGGGGGAAACAGATTCATGCGTTCAGGGTTGGGGACCCATAAGGACTAGAGACAAAGGCGCCAGTAATTTAATTTGAATTAATGTACAGGCTACCCTTCTCCTGAGAAGGGACCCATGTCGCGTGTACCTGTGGCGAATCTTTTCTTCACCAGCGACATCCGATACCCAGGGCCCACCAGTTCCACCTCAGCCCCGGAAATGGTGCTCCCCTCGCTTGTGAACTGGGCGGCCACCGGGCTGGGCTTGCTGAGGCCATCCAAAGGTTCCCAGGTGGCCAGGAGACGGCCGGATCCTGCACGGGGGGGGGGGGATGAGAGGAGGCAGAAAGAGAGAGAAATCATCAAGGCGGCAGGAATTACATCCACCGTCCCTCTTACTCCCCCCCCAAAATTAGAGGGGTTCAGTCCACTTTCCGAAGAGGAGGGTCTGTAGTCCCTGCCCCTCCCGGGAAAATCCTGGCCCGGCCCCCCACCGTCTATCCACCCCTCTCACCTCCCTGGCTCTGGACACCGGGAACCTCCAGTAGCTGCCAGAGAAGACGCTTCTCTTCCACGTTCCTATGAGAAACATAGAGAGAAACCTTGTCAATCGCCACGAGCCTTCCAGAGGGGTTCAGACTACAAAACCCATCATCCCCCGCTACCCACCACTGGGTGAGGCGGATGGGAACAGGAGGCCAAACCGATCCTAAGCCCCACCCCCACCCCCGAATGAAGCAACATCGGATTTCTTTGATTTATTTAAAATATTTTTACCCCTGCCTTTCTCCTCAAAAAGGAGGCACATCATTAAAAGGCCAGCAAACAAATGCTAGAAGCCGTACGTGTACAAATAACTTTTAAAAAAGAAGGAAACAAGGATCATATTAAGAAGAGTCCTTAAATTAATGCTGAAAACGCCAGCTGGTCTGAAGAGAAAAAAAATCTTGGTCTCCTTGCAGAGTTTGTGGGGTTTCAGATCGTCCTGAGTGTCCGGTAAAAACCCCTGTTGCTAATTTCTACTTTCTCTAAGTTAAAAAAAAAGCCACCACCCCCCCGAAAAAGCCACAATGGCGGGGGGGGGGTGTAAGAGAAGAGATAGGAATGAGAGGAAGAATTAAAAGAACACTGAAAGGATTTCCTGTTCTCATCTGTTGAAGTTGTCTGGATGCGACGAGAGATTTCCTTGAGATTTTTCCTCTTCAGCAGTACGAGAGCGAGACACAGAGTTCTTTTCTTTCCTTTTATCCCCATCAAGGGTTCTGCAGAGTTTGCACACAAACCCTTCGGCACCAAAGAAGCCCCGTTTCCCGCTCAGCAGCAGAGCGCCTGCCTGAAAAGCTGGCCGGCCGGGATCCCCAACCCTTACCAGCAAGCCTTGGGCTGCGGCTGAACGTTGACGGCCGGTTCCTCGATCGGCAGGAGGACTTGGACGTTGGAGAGGGTGACGGCTGAGGCGAGGGCGGCCGCGTTGTAGCTGTAGTCCACGCACACCCGGGTGGCGCCCGGGGTGCACTCCCAGCTCACTGACAGCTGCAGGGGGGCCCACGCGTGGCCTTGCTTGGAGTACTGGGTTTCGGGGAAAGACGGACCCAGAACAGAGACAACAATGAGAAAAAAAAACCCAACCCTTACAAACAGGTTCAAACCCGGGGAACGGCTGCTTTATAACAGGCGGCCATCTTTCACCCAATGGGATGTCTCTCCACCTGGCCTCCCACACGGAGCAGAAGAAAAGTTTTTTTTCCAGGCCTGCCCCTCTGCCCCGGGAGCGCCCTCACCTGATATCGGAGCAGGGGGACGTTGTAGTAAGGAGCAGCCGAGGCCTGTTCCGCCTGGCGCTGGAGGTGTGCTGTGAGGGCGGACATGTTCAACCAGAAATCTTTGCTGCTGGGGTCACTTTGGGAAGGGTCGCTTCAGGGAAAGAAAGAGGGGAGAGGAACGATGGTGGAAATCAGCCCTGCCAAGGAACTCAAGAAAGATGTACAGCAGGAGCCCCCACAGCCACTGGGGATTGGTTCCACGCCCCCATAGATACTGAAAACCATGGATAGTGTCATTAAAACAAAACCCATAAATATTATTTTCACATGCATTACCAGAACTGGCCACAAGAGGGCACAAAAGACTGTATTCTTCACTATCAAGTATTCATAGTGTAGTCTCTTGCTTCCCTCTAGAGGCTGATTCTGGTAATACATGTGAAAATAGGTTTCCTGGATATTTTTAATATTTTCAGAGCATGGAGAAGTGAAATCGCAGATACTGATCCTATGGATACAGGGACTCTACTTATCTTTGAATCTAAGAACTGCAGAGGTTGAAGGGACACTCGGGGGGTCATCTAGTCTAACCCTCTTTGTGAACATCTCCTGTTCTCACCCACCGTCGCTAGCTCTGTGGGGCTGGAGCGTGGTTCACGCCGACATGGCAAGAACGACATTCCAGTCCTTTTTGTTCGTCTCAAGCCCACACCGTGCGCATGCATGCCCGGCGCCCCCGAATACCTGAAGAGGAGGTCGGTGTTGGGGAGGAACTGCTCGATGGCGGCCGTGCGGAGGAGGCGGAAGCTCAGGACCGGAGGTGCCGGGCTGCTGCTGAACACCCGGAGGATCCCGGCCGGAAAGGACATGGTGAGCTCGCCCGTGACCTTGACCAGGCAGCTGGGAACCAAAAAAAGGAGCTTAAAAGGCACTTGGCGGTCTCCAGCTACTTTCTGGGAATGGCCCCTCGAGGCTGGTTTTTAGCCGTCCGAGAAATGGTCAGCGCTCTGGAAGCCAACCTGAAATCCAAAACGGGCCCTCCCCGTTTACCTGTCCGGATGGTGTCCCTTGAAGTAGGCATGGACGTATTCAGTGAAGGCCGTGGCCACAGGCAGCCCCCCTTGAGAGCCCAAGACCACCGGCGACGGCCCGCGAGAGACGCCTAGCGAAAAAGGAACAGGAGGCGTAAAGGAAAACGGCCCAGCCCCTCCGAGAAAAACCTCTCCCGTAGGGCAAAGCGCTCAAAAAGGGGGCTCGGAGAAAGACGATGCCCGTTTTCCAGCTTTGGAACGAGACGTTTTTGTCTCTGAAGAGGGGACTACGACGGCCCGCCTCACAGGGTACGTACCAATTCCTGGCTGCGTGGCCATGAAGAAGGTGCGTTCCGTCAAGCTGGCCGAGCTCTGCGGGGTGGAAAGCGCCCAGAGCGGGGAGGGGCTGAGCGAGCGAGGCTGGGGAGGGGGAGAAGAAAGCAGGCGTGACAACCCCGAAAAGGAGAGTCCTGGGCAATTTCCAACACCCTCCTCAAACCCAGCCCACCCAAAAGACCTTCCTCCCAGCCGCTCACCGTCTCCCCACCGACGGTGGGGGCTGAAACGGCCAAGGGTTTCTTGGCACGGCTGCGCCGGGACGGAGCCATCATGGGGGTCAAGCCAGAGGTGGACAACGGTGGGAAGGAAGCTACGAGGGTGGGAGTGGGGGACGAGGCAAAAAGAGGGAACGTCAGGTTCGGAACACGAAGTGCGCAGAGGTGGTGGGACTGTTGGGGTCCCCCCTGCACCCCCACTCGACTCCCCTCCCTCACCAAAGAGAAGCCCCGGGGGGGGGGCTCACCTGGCTCCGAAGAGGAGACCTCTGGAATGGAGGGCGTCCGGTTTTCCAAGTCGCGGACCCGGGGGCCCCAGGGGGAGGGGCTGGTGGAGTCGCCGCTGCTGGGGGGTGCCGGGGAAGAGGAAGAGGAGGAAGCCGAGTTGGAGGAGAGGCAGCTGTCCCGCTCGCCGGGGACTCGCGGAGGTCCATCCGAAACGGGACTCCGGGGCCTGGTCACCCACCCACGGCGGCTGTTGGCCTCCAGGATGAAGGGGTCGGGCCAGGGGGCCTCTCGGCGGCAGGCTGGGCCACCGTGGGCCGCCGCGGGGGGCCAGGCGGGCTCGGAATCCCCCCAGTCCGGTTCCGCCACAAAGCCGGGGGGCTCCCGGGAGGCGGGCTGGGGCAGCCAAGGGCTGGGGCCGCTGTCTTCGGGTGGCAGGCCCCCCCGGGCGGCCCGGAGGCAGAGGGTGCCCTTGACGGAGGGTCGCTTGCCCAGGGGGCTCTGCGGGGTGGCTGGCCGCGGGCTCCAGAGGCGGGCGTCCGGGGAGGGGCCGGTGGCCAAGTGGGAGGGGGAGTCCAGGCCGGAATCTTCCACGTTCTCCGGGGAGGAAGAGGAAAAGGGGGATGGGCTGGAGGCCAAAAGGTACGACGGAGGAGCTGCAGGGAAGCCAAAGAAAGCCGGAGAGTGAGCGAGCACCGGAGGTGGGGGGCGAGTCGGACCAACGTCCCTCTCCCGCCCGCCAGGGCACACCACCAAGGCTATGCCGGTGGGCTCCCCCGCTAATGTCAGAAAAGGTCCGGACCCATCAAGGAGAGACCCCTCTTCTCCTCCTCCTCTTCCCCCGGTCTGGGGGGGGGGGGGGGAAGGATGCTCCCACCTGCAAAGTTTTCGTTTTCGAAGGCTGATTCCAGCGGGGGTCCGAAGAGGGCGCTGGCCGGCAGGACGTCCGGTTCAGCTTTGCTCTCGCAGCTGCCCGAGGGGGTCAAAGAAAGTCATGGCATTGAGCAAGACCAAGCCCACCTCAAGGCTCCCGAAATGCAACCGGGTGGGAACCCCCCAAGACACCCCCCCCGGGGGAGTACCTGCTGCTCCGGGTGGCGAGCTGGGGCGTCTGCGTCTGCCTCGATTTGTCCCCTGGAGAGAAGGAAAATAATGCAAGATCTTTGTGGATAAACAGCCCTCCCACGTGGCCCCCCCAGCCTTCTTCCCTGCCCCCTTTCCTCACCTGGGCCCGAGTCTGAGTCGGTTTCCACCCCAGAAGAGGCAAAAGTTTTCAAATGTCCTGGAGAGAAAGAAGGGGAAAGGGTGTTTTTATTTTTTGAGAAATTAGGGATAAGGCAAACCCTCCAAACAAGGTTTGATCCCAAACAAGGGGGACAGACTTGATGGGGGGGGCAGCGGTTTCTATGGCATGCGGGGTTTTGAAAATATGAAAGGTGACGGGAATATAATCATAATAATAACAATAAGAAAATGGAAGTGTAGTACAGTCGGAGCCCTGTATCCACCGGGGATCGTGAAAACGCAGATAAAAGCAAACACTATGCTTAGTGTGGTCTTTGGCCCCCTCTAGTGGCCTGTTTTGCTAATTGACATCATTGGAAACATGTCTTTCTGAGATTTTTTTCCTCTTTTAAATATTTTCCATATTTTCAGACCGCGGATAAGCGAATCCATGGATCTCAATCCCGCGGATACTGGGGTCCTACCGCGTAAAATATCAGCAGCATAAAAACAAAGCATTCCAGGGAGATGAAACTGAAGCTAGAAGGAAGAGGCGACACCGTGGGGCCCACCCCCAGCGTCCTCCGCCTCGCTGGCAGGCCCTGCCAAAGGGATCTGTGGGATCCGGAAGACTTACGGGACGGATGCCTTTTCATCGTGCACTAGAGAAAAGGAAAATCAGAAGAGGGGTGGGGTCAGGTCGGTGGGGGAGTCCTTCAAGGGGGCCCACCCCGTTCTTCCCCTTGCCCTGCACTGCCCCAAACTCTGGCCCTCTCTCACCCCCACGCTGGGTGGCAAGATGAGGTTGCCCACGGATGCCTTCAGCTGCTCCACGGCGGTGGCGCTGCTGACTCTCTCCCGGGGCTGGACGGGCTTGATCCGGATGTAAAACTTGTGGGGTTCCTCGTCGTCATAGTCCGAGTCACTGGAAGAGCACAGCCGGCGGCCGGTGTCGCGTGGGAGCCACAGAGAAGTCAAGGCACATTAAACGGTAAAAATGACAGCACCCAAGGGAAGAGCGTGGGGTTATATCAACTCAGCGACCGAATGGGATTCGGGCCAGCTTTCCAAGCCATCAGAACAGCCAACAGAAAGAGAATAGAACCAGGCTTGGCTGTCTGGAAAAACTACGCACCGAAACTAAGCCAGTGAGTTATTGCCAGAGAAAGTTTCCTACTACAATCAGATGCTTTCTGCTGTTAAAAATTCCTTCTCTAAATGACGGGTCATCTATAATCTTTGACTTATTTGCCAGGGAGTGGGCTCTCAGGGCTGGGTTTTTAGGGAGAATTACGGACACGATTTATATATTGTTTGACATAACAGATTACATACACACACACACACACCCCGCTACACCTTCAGGGCTGTATAAAACGGCTATCCAAGAGCTCGGGAGGCATTTTTTAAAAATAGCCACTTCCTTTAAAAATACCCCAGCAACAGCACCATAAACCAGACGTTCTTCCCCCACAACACACACAAACACACATTCCTGGTTCCATAGCTCTGTGAGACTTCCCAGCCCATCTTTGGCTTTGTTTTGCATCTCTGTACAAATAAAGAACTGGAAGTTGGGAGTTCGTCTTGAAAACCAGAAGCTGATTCTGGGAAACATTCGGAAGGACTCGTCCGAAAAGCCACCCTGCTTGATCTCAAAGGCCCCGAAGACCCACCATTTCAAAGGATATCGTTCCGATCCGTCTCAGGCCGAACTGTAAACCCCTCCTCATCAACTTCGGGGGGCTAATGAGAGAGACGAGAGTAAGCAAGGAAGGAGGAGTGCACCCTTGGATCCCCGCCCTCTCCGACCTCGAGAGAGCTCACACCACCCACACAATGAAACAGAGACAGACATCAAATTCACTACCAAAGAGTGCTGTGTGACTTTAAAAGCTTGCAGACTCTTCGATAAAATCAACCCCAAAATAACACTCTTACTCACCCCTGTATCTGCATCGGGGGACTCCCTGGAGAACAAGGAGACAGAGAAGAAAGGGTTGGTATGGATGAGGAAGGAAGGAGCTGGTGGTGGATAAGAGAAAGGAAAGAAGGAAGGGCCTGTCTACTCACACGGAGTCCCGCTCACGTTCTTTGCGACTCAGCCCAGGGATGCGAAAGGCTTTACTCCGGGTGCGCTTGGGCCCTGCTGTAAAAAGAGGAGCGGGAGAGGCAACGTAGAGTGCTGTGGCATTCAGAAGCTGACACAGTCTGTCCCAGGGCTGGCCATGGCAGAGGCGCTAAAAGTCCAGCCGCTGTTCTCTTTCCCTCTTCCTGAGCGGGGCTGGACTACAACTCCCAGAACACCTCACCCCATGAGGCACAGGGGTAGGATTGTTTTCACAACCAGGAGCCTGAGGTGAAGAAGCCGTTTGTGTTTTCAACTCAAGCGGCCAGTTTTGATGACCAGGAACTCCCAGAATGAAAGCCTGTCCAGCTGATGGATCTGGTTTAACCCTCCTTGGGAAAGTGACTTGAAAGGAGTCCGACGCCCAGCATCCCCCAGCCAGGAGGAGTGTGGGAACTGCAGTCCGAACCTGCGGTTCATCCAACTCAGCCCTCGTCGTCGTTGAGCTGAGAGGTTTCAGGAAAGGACTCCGTTGCCCGCAAATACTACAAAGACAAGGGTCCCCCCTCCAGCCGAGTGTTACCCCCCCACCCCACCCCACCCCGATCCTCCTTTCCGCCAAACCCCCCCCCCCAGCGCTCAAGACGTACTTGCCTTCCTGCGCTGGCATTGTGCTGAGCTCTTCAAAATCCAGTGGCCCTGGAGGAGGGAGAAAAAAACGCAGGATCATCAGGAGGGCAAGAGCGGGCCCAGGATTCTGGGCTTTCCAGTCCTTTGCCTCTCGGAGTTGCAGGCGAAGAAAATCCGCCAGGTTTGATCTTTCACAGGAACACACAGAACGCTGTTCAAGTTCAGGACCCCAAAACTGCGACAAACCCTCGATCTCAGAAATACCCCCTGGGGGGGACTATGAGGCCCAGAATCCCCAACTCGATTTCTTTCCTTCCTCCCCCCCCCCCTTTCAAGGACATGTCAGTCCCCGCAGGGGCCAAGGCCGCTCACCGGGCGGGTGGCAACCGGTCCCTTTGCTCTCGGCGAAGTTGCGAAGCAGCGTGTCCACCCCAATGTTCTCCATGTTCTGCTTGAACTCCTCGTGGACCTGCCGAAGGAGGCCGGGGGGGGGGAGAGAGAGAAAAGGCGACCGCTGGGACGTCTCCCCAGGGAAAGACCTCCAGTCCCTCTTTTGATCACCCCCCCCAAAAAAAAAAACAACCTCGAAGTTTCCTTTTTTGGGACAAGAGAAATCTCTCCTGAATCCCTCGGATGCAAATCTGCATTCCGACGACTCCGGTGTCAACACATTCTGGTTTCTGAGCCTCTGAAGGGCCAGAAAAAAAAAACAGGGCTGAGGCCACAGGTTTCCAACCCATGGCACAGGGTCACAGCCAAGAGACTGACCCAGAAACGAGGAAGTTTTCCATTCATCTCTTACTTTCCCCGTCTTAGGTCAGCTGCCCCTTATAAGCCTCTTCCACTTTTTCCACCCATCCACTCTCCCCTCTCCGCTAGCCCTCCACCACTTCGAGGGGGCTTTTTCCCATGGCCACCCTCTCTGCACACTTCCCCCCCCCCCGACCCATCTGCCTCCCTTCCTCCCTCTCTCCCTTGGCCTACCTGCCCGATCTGGACGTGGGTGTCTTCCACCGAGTGGACATAGTTGCTGATCAAGGCCTTCATATGCTGCAGGTGAGATTCTTCCACCTCCTGCAAACGCTGCGGGGGGGGGGGGGGAGAAAAAGCCAAGATAAAAAGAGATTGGGCTCCAGCTTTTAACGGGCAGACGTGTCTGGAGTCAGACGGACCAGCCTACCTTGCAAGGTTACTGTGAGGACAGCCAAGGGCTGAGTTCAATGCAAAGAAAGAAAGAAAGAAAGAAAGAAAGAAAGAAAGAAAGAAAGAAAGAAAGAAAGAAAGAAGACGCAGGGTCTAGATTTATGTTCCCGCTGTGAATTTGCCCCCGAGATCCATAAATAAATAGATTCATAGGGAGAAGGGAAGCCTCTCCTCCCCCGGAAAATACCCAGGGACTCTCCGGCGCCCCCTCTTTTGCCCGTCCCTACCACGGCCGAATCCAGCATCTTCTGCTCAAAATCGTTCCGCGCCGCGTTGTATTTCTCCACCGCCCGCCGCAATGTCTCCACCGCCTTCTGGGACTTCAGCTCAGCCTTTTTTTGGGGGGGGGGGGGAAGGAGAATACACACACAAAAGGCAGGCTGAGAGGGGGGGAGACCCACCAGGGGGGGTCCTCTCGGGCATCCCCACCATGAAACGCCCACCGGGCCCCCGATGGTCCACATGCCGCGAGCTACCTTGTCGATCTCCTTCTGGCTGGCCCCTTCCCGGCGCAGCCGCTCCAGCTCTTGATAACGGCTGTGGAAGCTCTCCTTGACCTTAGGGAGGTGCTGAGCAGCGCCTTGCAGGATCTGGACCGCTTCTAAGGTGCCCGCCACCTCGTCCTTTGACTTCAGGGTGGAGAGAAATGGGAGAAAAATCCGCAGGTTACGGCTCCGTGGGAGCCCAAAGTTACGGCAAAGTGAGCGCGGGAACGGGACCGCAGACAGGATAAAGATAGGGCTCTGAACGCACGCGCTTGCACACACACACACACGGACATGCACCTTCTTGTGGGCACGCAGTTGCTCATCCCCGTAGCGGCTGATCTCCTTGATGAGGTCCTGCAGCTTCTTGACCAGCTCCGCGTGGCAGAGCGCCAACTTATCCGAGGAGATGCGGAAAACTTCCCAGAGGGGAGCGAAAGTCCTGGTTAGGAAGACAGGAGGAGCATCAGGGGACATGGAGGGAGGGAAGCGGGGAAAGGGGGGTAAAGTGTGAGGTTGCGCTGCTCTGCTCCCTCTTGAACCCCCCCCAGGAGACTGGATGCCCACCCCCTAACCCCTTTGGCCATCCATCCAAGACTCCGGTCCTTGACCGTCCCCCAAAATTAATTTTTCCTGGCTCTCCTGACCACTCAACTCTCCCCGAAAAGCTATTGCACCCTGATCGCCTGCCCCTCTTTCTAAGACAATGGTCTGCTCATTTGCCCCCTAATTTGCCCGTTCATTGATAAGAGGTGGTTGCACCTGGAGGGCCACAGAAGACACGGGAGAATCAGGCTACAGACCAGGGACATGGCTGCCGCATCAAAGCGTGCCAGCCTTAAGGCGCCGCAGGTCACTTGGCCTTCCAGGGGGGATGCCGGCGCCTCTCCTCACTCACCCCAGCTGGGTGCTGTTGCCGGCCACCTTTGACATCTTCACCATGGACTTGGCGTAGGCCTCTTCCACAGCCGCCCTTGACGGGAGAACCAGAGAGAAGACAGGGTCAAGAGAGCGGACAGGAAGGGAAGCCGTCCCGGACCGGACCGCCCCCTTTTTTCTGGAACAATCAGCCTCCCCAAGAGGGACCGGACTACAACTCCCATGGTGCTGGACTGGAGGAGAGTGGGAGTTGCAACCCAGCCTGCCTGGAATGCGCGCCAGCTCAGCTCGTTTTAAGAGGCCCCCTTTTAGGTCAGTCGGACTCGGAGGCTGCTAATTGGGAGAAGGCAGCCTTAATTACTTTAGGGCGCCTGTCTTTGTGTGTGTACATTTGGTGAACCAGCCAAGAAGAATCTGGGGCAAAAAACAACAACCATCATGGTTAACCTTTGCATCAACCACAAGGGCCACGGCTAAGGCAAGATTTACACACCCTGGGTTGCTAATCATCTCACTTAGGAAAGATCAATTAAAAATGCCTCCCACCTGCCCTTGGCCGCCCCGTACCTCTCCCGCACAAACTCCGCCAATTCTTTGACCGAGATCTGCCCATGCTTCATGTTGTGATAAAGGACATCAAAGCCATGGTTCTTCTCTCCCTGCGAGGAAGAACAGACAAAGGGTGGCACAGGGGTTACGTTCTCCGCCAGATCCGGAAGCCCAGAAAGCCAAAATTACAGAAAAAGGAGATTTTTTTGCCTAAAAACTTAGGATGAGGTGTTTGCTTCATTTCAATTCTGCTACTGAGCCCAAAGGGAATGGCCACGGGTCCCTCATCACTATCTTCATGACAGTCCTGCAAGGTAGGCAGAGAATGACTGCTCCCCCCCCCCCCGAAGGGTTGTCGTGAGAGCTGAGGCTGGGGGTTCCTTCGCTAGAGACGTTTGAACCAAGGTTCATCCTTCACGGAGGCTTTAGCTGTGGGTCCTTCCCACTGGTCACAGGTCAGTCTAGATGGCCTTTGGGAAACCCTAGCAATTCCTTTGCCTTCTAGGGCTCCACAGAACCATCACCTGCCAAGACCGGGTCAGGCGGGACACGGAAGACCCAGGTTGGAATCCCCACTGAGCCACAACACTCAACGGGGTGAACGCAGGGCCTACCTCGCCGAGCCGTCGTTGAGGAGAAAAGTTGAAAAGGAGCCCCCCTCCCGCTTCAAAAAACGCCCACTCTTTTTTTTGGGGGGGAATCTTTGCTCCTCCCTGATTTGACCGGCCCGTTTGTGGCCCCCTCCCCTACGGAAGGGAAAACCCTCGGCCAGCTGGAGCCCAGAGGGCGTCTCCCTCGCCACCCGGTGCCAGCCACGGAGTAAACAAGCCGGCGTCGCTGCTGTGCCACTCAGAGAGTGAGAAGCGTTGGCAGACGCAAAGCCACACGCTGTACCCGGGCACCCGGGAGGCTCCCGGAGGCTGGCCAAGAAGGGCCAGCTGGCTCACCGCTTGGGGGGGCGAGCCCTGCCCGAGCCCCTTCTTCACCAGGTTTAAGTCCGGTCCCATCACCCCAGAGCTTACGGCAAGGCCGAGACAAGAAAGCCGCCCGGAACAGATCTGGGATCTCCGGGCACACCCCCTATCTAGCCTTTACAACAGGCAGACAAGGTAGGACAGGAAAACACTCCCCAAAGGAAAGTGACGAGGTCCAGAGACCAGCGGCCGGCTGAGAGTCACCGCGGGGGCAAAATCCAGGAGCCAGGCTGGCTCGAGATCCGAGAGCCCTTATGGCTCTGCCCACCCCCCAGACCAGCCCTCCAAGAGTCTTTCTTTCCGAGGGGAAGGCATCTAAAAGGGCCGTTGCTTTTCCTTGCCGTTTGCAAACCTTATTGGCAAAGGGGGGGGCGGGGAGTGGATAAGCAGAAGGGGGAGAGGAGACCAATAGGACCCCATAGAAAGCCACTCCCGAAAAAAAGGAACTTTTGTCACGTAGCCATGCCTGCCACCAGCCTCGTTGCCCTTGGCAACCAGGGTTGCCTAGCTACCTGGACCGCTTGCCCTCTTTCCGAAGTACCGGAGAGAAGGATCGAACGGGAGAGAAGGATCGGGGTTTGTCTTCGAAAACTGTCTAGCGATGGAGGGGGGCGGGAAAAGCACCATGGCTGGTGGCGGTGGGGAGGGGGGGCGGGAAGAAAACAGCTGACCCCCATGGGCAGGCAGGCACACGTGTATGTGTGTGTGCATGCATGAAAAGCGATGGAAGACGGTGTGACAAACCCAGACCTACTGGGATCTGCCACACGTTAACTAAGCTGCCACCAACCATTCCCTTTAAGAAGTCACACAGACCAGGGATGGATTTTTAAACAATTAAAAGAATAAGGTTTATTTTAAATACACACAGGGAAAAATAAACAATCAGGTGAATAAAATAAAGTAACGTGGCTTATTCTCACTCATACAAGCATACAGTTTGGTTCACCCAGAACCCTTAACTTGAAGCACAGACCCTGAACCTATCAGTTCTGGCTAACCAACAGACACCTGAACCTATCAGGTTGGTACTCTGACACACAGTAATACCCTGTCTGACACACAGACTTCCACAACAGCTTCTTCTTCCCAGCTGCTGCTTCGTCACATCCCAGTGTCTCATAAACTCTCCACACACGCTTCACATATATATACAGTACAGCCCCTCCTCCTGATGTCCCGCCTTCCACTCCCCATAGGA
Organism: Pogona vitticeps; assembly: GCF_051106095.1. Classification (NCBI taxonomy): domain Eukaryota; kingdom Metazoa; phylum Chordata; class Lepidosauria; order Squamata; family Agamidae; genus Pogona; species Pogona vitticeps. The sequence continues at coordinate 14,347,759 of NC_135789.1, read as the reverse complement.
TGGAACTTTCCCTCCAAACCCATGACAGACAGGTAACATCAGTGCTGTATGTAACACCTCCCCTCTTTATAAGTTGTTTTGTAGGGGGAAAGCTAAGGTGCTTTTCACCAAAAAACAACCTTGATTAAACACACAACAACAGTTATACATACCATATTATACTTACTTATACTTACATTCTAAGTTAAACCATAGCAAATAGGCATTTAAACATTTACCATATACATTACATCCATTTACCTTTATTCATACAAACCAATTCAAAAAAAACAGGTACATTTTACTTTTTGTCATCAATATATACACATAGTCCATGTTCTTTCGCCGTCTTCATTCTTCAGGTCTTCTTGATAAGGCGTCAGCAACACAGTTCACTGACCCTCTGACCACTTTCACTTCAAAGTCATAGTCCTGTAGGTTTAAAGCCCACCTCATAAGTTTGCTATTGTGGGTTTTCATTGTCTTTAACCATTGCAATGGTGAATGGTCAGTACACAGAATAAAATGTCTTCCCCAGATGTAAGGCTTGGCCTTCTGGATCGCGTAGACTATGGCCAAACACTCCTTCTCCACGGTTGCCAAATGTCTCTCACCTTTTTGAAGTTTCCTACTCAGGTAGGACACTGGATGCTGGTCACCATTCTCATCCTCCTGGCACAGAACTGCTCCTACCCCGCTGTTAGACGCGTCGGTGTAGATGATGAACTCCCGGTCGAAGTCTGGAGCACGCAGGACAGGATAGTTGATTAACGCCTCCTTCAACCTCTGGAACGCCGCCTCACAGTCGCTGGTCCACGGGATGCGGTCATCAGCCTTCTTCCTCGTCAGATCGGTCAGCGGAGCCGCAATCTCGCTAAACCTCGGGATGAACTTTCTGTAGTAGCCCACCAACCCAAGAAATGATTTGACTTTTTTCTTGGTGTTGGGTCTAGGCCAGTCACGAACAGCTTCTATTTTGGCCTCCAGGGGTTTTATCATTCCTCCCCCTACCATGTGACCCAAGTATTTTATTTCTGGGCTACCCAGCTGACACTTGTTGGCCTTTACTGTTAGCCCTGCTGCACTTAACCTCTGCAGCACTAACTCCAGGTGTATCAGGTGATCTTCCCAGGTATTACTGAAGATCCCTATGTCGTCAATGTAGGCCACTGTAAAGTCACTGAGCCCTGCCAAGGTCTGGTCCATCAGCCTTTGGAATGTGGCTGGTGCATTTCTGAGACCAAAGCTCAGGACTCGAAACTCATAGAGACCAAAAGGGCTGCAAAAGGCAGTCTTTTCTTGATCCCTGGGATCAATTCTTAATTGCCAATATCCCTTTACCAGGTCCAATGATGAGATGAACCGACAACCCCCTATGGTTTCAATCAGGTTGTCTAGCCTGGGCATTGGGTAGGCATCAGGAGTGGTTACACGGTTTAATTTCCTGTAATCAACACAAAACCTAATGCTCCCATCAGGCTTGTCCACAAGGACTATCGGAGAGGACCAAGGACTAGAAGAGGGGACGATTATGTTCTCCCTCAGCATCTCGTCCAGCTCCTTCCGCACCTTGTCCCTATAGGGTCCCGTTACTCGGTATGGGGATACTGCCTGCGGGGGTGCATCCCCTGTGTGGATCCGATGCATCACTCCCTTCACTATCCCCGGCTTGTTGGAAAACACCTGCTGATATTTACTAAGCAGCATTTTTAGTTCTTGCTGCTGGTCTTGGGTGAGTGCAGGACTGATCTTTACCTCCTCTGGGTTGTATTTTACTTCCCCTCTACCCTCCCAGAAGGGTAATTCAGCTTCCTCACTCTCAGCTGCTTTTATCGCGAATAAAACCCTCTGTTCCCCTCTGTAGTAGGGTTTTAGGGCATTCACATGAACCACCCTCCTTGCTTGGTTCTCCTCCTGCTCTATTAGGTAGTTCAGGTCTGACATCTTGGAAATGACCCTATATGGTCCTGCCCATTTGAGCTGCAGTTTATTCTCCCTGCAGGGCCTAAGCCAAAGCACTTCCTCCCCTGGGTCAAAGTGCCTCTCTCTAGCTTTGTGGTCATACCATGTTTTCTGTCTGACCTTCTGAGCTTGCAGGTTTTCTGCTGCCAGCTCTAGATTTCTCCTTAGGTCATTCATCAAGGTGTCTATGTATGTTACAACGTCTTGTGGGTCATCCTGGGTGATCTGCTCCCACTTTTGTTTGATCAAATCAAGGGGCTCTTTCACCCCTAAGTGTGCAGCAAACATGTCAGAGTGACCCCTTTGTAAGATCATGGGGCGATACTTTTCAGGTACCACCAGCTGACTCCTGATCCCATCTCCCCCTTTTGAGATATTCCTCAGGGTTTCTCTATATAAAATCCCCTTTTTCTCCAGAAATCTCACTGGGGTTTCAGGTGTTAGCTGGGCGTCAGTCACCTGTTCAAAACACTTTTGGAGAGTGGCGTCTGCCTTTTGCTCCTGTCCAAATCTGCTGTCTGTGGTTAAGGTTTCCACCACAGCTTCTGAACTCCCCTCTGCTTCCGTCTCTGGCTCATCATTACCCCCCTGAACTGTCCCTGTGGTGGCTTGTGAGCGTGTAATCACTAGCACCCGTTTCACATGTTCAGCCAGGTCATTTCCCACGAGCACGGCTGCTGGCAGAGTCGATGAAATCGCTAGCCGCCAAGCTCCCCTCCAGCCTTGAAAGTTGACAGGTACCTCTGCTACTGGCAGAGAGATTACCTGCCCCTCAATCCCTGCCACCTTCATGCTCTCATTTGGGATTATAAACTCCCTAGGAATAATATCTGGATGGCACAGGGTTACCTGGGAACAAGTGTCCCGCAGCCCCCTATACTGACGGTCAAGTATTCCTACGTCCACCCCTGCTGTCTCAAACAACTGAGAATCTGTTTTCACCAGCAAGCAGCGTTTTACCTCCACAAGAGGACCATTTTCCTCAGCCTGATCAGCAGAGGTAGCTGTTCCAGACTGAGTAGTCATGGCAACAGGCTCCCTCAGTGACACTGAGCCTTGCTCTTTCTGGACACAGAACACAGCTTTTGGCTTGGTCCCACTAGCATTCTGAGGCACCATTCCTTTTAGCTGCTTTAATTTCTCACACTCTGAGATTAGATGACCCTTTCCCTGACAGAAATAACATTTTCTGGTGTATTTTGATTCTCTCTCATCTTGTTTTGGTTTTCCCTCCAAAATCTGAGGTCTTGGTTTCATGTCTGAGGGCTTCCCTTCACCATGGGCCCCTCCCCCTTGCTGGCTTTTCCCTGGTCCCTGAGAGTACTTGCTGTAGGTTTCTTTGGGTTTACCTACAGATTTCCCCTCACCCAAGGGCTTTCTTATTTGGGAAATAAAATCTGCGATCTCTGCGGCTGCTGCCACAGATTTCGGTTTCCTTTCCCTCACCTGGAATTTCAATTCCCCATGCAGGACTGAATAGAATTGTTCCAGTGCTATCAAGTCTTTAAGCTGCTCATAGGTCTCTGTCCCTTCCTGCGATAGCCATTTCTCAAGCAGCCTCACCAATTGGGCCCCCACTTGGGTAAAAGTCTGTTCTGGCTTCTTGGTGAGGGACCTGAATCTTTGTCTCAGCTGCTCTGCATTTATCCCATGTCTGGCAAACACCAGTTTTTTAAACTCTGCAAAATCTTTCATCAGTTCCTCAGGCATCTCGGCATAAACCTCAGCCAGGCTACCACTGATTAAAGATCGCATGATGGTCATCTTCTCAGTTTCCCTCACTGAGAAGTCCACAAACGCTCTTTCCACTAAGGAAAAGAACACCTCAGGACAATCTCCCTTGTGGTACACAGGGAATTTCTTCAGGTCAGCCTTAGACAATTGGCCTCCCTCAGAATCCCTATTGTTATTATTGTTCTGGTTCATTATTTCCAATTTTCTTAATTCAAACGCCATTCTTTCTTTTTCCAGAGCAATTTTCTCTCTCTCCATTCTTTCTTCCCTCTCCATTCTCTCTCTCTCTCTCTCTAATTCAAATTGCCGCTGTTTCTCTCTTTCCCTTTCTTCTCTTTCCCTTTCCTCCATTTCAAATTGCCTCATCCTCAGTTCATGCTGTTGGGCTATGAGCAATTTTCTAAGTTCTGGGTTCTGCTCTCCTGTGCTGTCACCCTGCACTGAGCCAAATTCATCCTCAGAACCTTGGTCAATCTGGGGGTCTTTCACTTCACTCATGTCTGCTATCTGGCTTCGAGTCAAGGGCATAATCCCCCCTCAGAACAGGCTGCTTTAAAAGTCAAGCCTCAAAATAAAACGACCACTTTTTTTTTTTTCCCTCTTGCCTCAGAACCAGCTCTCCCTAGAGATTGCTGCTGTTCTTCAGCACTAACTTGCAACAGTATCGAGTCAGAGCCTACCCCCCTCTGCTGGGCCTCTCAGCTGGCAAGCTAGATCACTGTTACTACGCAGTTTTGCCTCAGCTTTTTCCCGCCAAAACTAGGCTGCCTCAGAGCACCTTAATCTAAGTCTCCCCAGTTGGCACGTTCTTCTACTAGCGCACCTCCCCGTGAGGTACACCTAGAAGATTACCTACGCGCCTCAGACTGTCCCTGACTAGACCCCCCTTGCTCTGGGCACACTTGCCAAGGCTTTGCTGGACCGCTGGACAACTGGACCAGTCGTATCCCACCGCTGCCACCAATCAATGTGACAAACCCAGACCTACTGGGATCTGCCACACGTTAACTAAGCTGCCACCAACCATTCCCTTTAAGAAGTCACACAGACCAGGGATGGATTTTTAAACAATTAAAAGAATAAGGTTTATTTTAAATACACACAGGGAAAAATAAACAATCAGGTGAATAAAATAAAGTAACGTGGCTTATTCTCACTCATACAAGCATACAGTTTGGTTCACCCAGAACCCTTAACTTGAAGCACAGACCCTGAACCTATCAGTTCTGGCTAACCAACAGACACCTGAACCTATCAGGTTGGTACTCTGACACACAGTAATACCCTGTCTGACACACAGACTTCCACAACAGCTTCTTCTTCCCAGCTGCTGCTTCGTCACATCCCAGTGTCTCATAAACTCTCCACACACGCTTCACATATATATACAGTACAGCCCCTCCTCCTGATGTCCCGCCTTCCACTCCCCATAGGATGGAACTTTCCCTCCAAACCCATGACAGACAGGTAACATCAGTGCTGTATGTAACAGACGGGTTCCCAAAAATTCAAAAAGTTCCTTTCTGGCGGTGCCGGGACGCCCAGAATTCATCCAACGGGGAGCCAATACCCCAGTCCCATCTCATGAGGGCGTGTCTCGGTTTCCCTCTGCGTCTAAAAAAACCAAACAAACCCAAACTTCCATGGGTTGCTCCAGGATTCCCCCCGCCCTTTTTTTTTACTCACAGCTCTGGGAGTGCAGGGTCCGTTTCTGAACTTGGTCCCCGGGCTCTGTGTTTTCTCTCTCCTGCATTTTATTTAAATTTGTGGGTTTCCTGCCTCACGTCTCTATGCTGTTCTCAAAACTCAAACAAAGCGTCAGCACAGGGGAGGGAAAAGAAAAATATATGTACACCGGGGGGGGGGGACAGCCCTGAATTTGACATGGAAACCACAACCGGGGGGGGGGGGGAGAGGAAGGAGGAGGTACGGACGGAAGAAAGAGAAAGACCGAGAAAGCAAGGAGGGAATAATAGGAAGAAAATATTGAAAATAATCAGAATAAATCCCTCCCTCCCTCCTTCGCCCTTCCTGGAATGGAGTTTCTTACCCAGAAATGGTCCGTAAAATAAGACATGCCTGTAACGTCGTTCGACGATCCGCTCAGCTCTCAGAGACCTGGAAGATGGAAAGGCTTGTTATGGGATGCACGCATTTCAGCCCCAAAGATGAGGAGGCGGCTGGTCAGCCACCTGTGCAAAGGCACCGGAAGCAGAAGGTCCAGGCTGGGAAACGTGTGGGCCAGAGGAAGCTGATGCCGCTCAAAAAAACCCCGCCTTCCCGGCAGCCTCTGCTCGGGAAGGGTCTGCTCAAGTGTCTAGTCCTCAGGAAGGCTCCCGGGGCTACCATTCCTTCCTCGCTGCCTCCTTCTGACAGCCACCTTCCTCATCTTCCCAGCCCCATCGGACTCCGGCTCAGCACCCTTTCGGCGGGTCCCTGGACTGGATTTTCCTGGGTTCCTTCTTCCCCCCCCCCCCCCGGGAAGACAGACTCCCCCCCTCTTGACAGGGCTGTGGTCTGCTTCTGGGAACACCACATCCTGCTGAGAGGGTGTTCACCTACGCCTCCCCACCCCACCGACACCCTCTGCGTGTGGGCACGGGAAAACTGCCATCTTTCCCCCCTCCCCAAAAAAACACCCTCCAAATGAAACAGGAAACAGAAAAATCGCAGAGACATCCGCCGGCTTGCTCGTCTCCATCCCAGGGTCCTTGTTCGAAACTGGCACAGGGGACACTCAACACCACCGGGGCTAGAAAACGTCCTGGTTACCCACCCCGGGGGATGAAAGGGGGCTCCCTTCTCGCTACTCACCCAATAGTGACGTGAGGTCTGCGCCCGGCACCACGGCTTCATCATATCGAGTCCCGAGAGGCCAAGCAATCCCCCCTCTGCGGAGAGCCCGCAAGTGAGTAAGCAGGCGAGGCCGGTTGGCGGAAGCAGGCAGGGGGGAACAGAAAGCCGTGAGGGGGATTCGAATCCAGGTCCCGAAACCAACACGTCAGTTTTCGGTGGTTTGTTCCTACAGCAGAATAGAGAAGAAGGCCTGGGGGGGGGGGGGGAGAGAAAGAAAAAATAAGCAAAATCACAAGTCAGAATGAAAACTGAAAAACAGTCATAAAGCCCTTGTTTTGCAGACGAATCTACCAGCACTGAGAGATCTCGGACTACATTTCCCAGTCTTCTTGGCTAAGGCAGATGGGTTTTTGCACCCTTTCTTTATTGTTTTCACTGAGCCAGCAATTTGCATTAATGATTATGATGATCAATGCTAGAAGGTACACCGTTTCAAACTATTTTAAATAGCTTTTAGTTACTCTGTTTTCAATTGTTTTCAAACTTGCTTTCAGCTATTCAAAGTGCAGTCTTAAGGCGTTGTTAGATATTTATTTATTTGTTTGTTCATTTCATTTACAGGCTGCCTTTCTCCTGATAAGGGGACCCAAGGCGGCTCACAATATTAAAAAAAAATTATAACAGAGTTGAATACAATAAGTTAAATATTAAAAAATTTAAAGGATGAGATTTTGGTCATGCAATTTTTTTTTAAAAAAAAGGTTGTTGTAATGTTTTGAAGCAAATAAGGGGACTTAAGCTGCTAGTCCTGTAGGAGGAACAACACCTTGGGCCTAACACGCAGAGGTATTGGGAATAAATGATTTCTTGATTGACAGAGAAAAGAACACCTTTAAAGTCTGGTTAAGGGGATGTTAGATAGGGAAATCATGTATCAGAAGCCAAATAGCCACCCTATGGGAGAGGTGGGGGTCAGATTGTTCCAGAAGACCTCTCAATCTCTCCCCCCCCCAAAAAGAGACCCTCTGAAGAACCCAGGCGTCCTGCATCTCTGATATATTTTAACTCCTATTACAGCCATTTGTGTTTTGGGCTTGTTCTGTCCTTTTTACAGGCTGTCTACTCTGACTTGCAGAGGGGGAAAAGCAGAATATAAATACAATAATATTAAAATAAAAAAGGCCTGTTTAAAAAAAAACATACACAGAAGGTACGACTCCTTCCAGAGAGGGTGGAAAAAAATCCAAGAAATAAAGGGAAAGACAGACAGAGGATCAAAGTGAGAGATACAGCGATGGGTGGGTGGGTGGATTGATCTAACTGGCAGAGTAAAGCTTCCCAGGAATGTAACCTGATATATTTCATAAGCTGCCCCATACCCCTTTTTTTGGTTTGAATTTTTCATTGCATTTTAAAGGCTCCTTCGTTCGATGCAAACATTTCTGTCCATGGAAAAAAGGAGCCTGTTGAGGAGGAAAAGCAGCCTTCCTCACCATCCCTGATATGCTAGTTCTTTACCTGCGGGGAAGATTTGTTTTTTTGCATTTGGGACAGCCGTGTGTGTAAATACGGACACCCGCACGTCCTCTGTTGTGAAAAGAAGGGCGAAGCTCCCCCCAAAAAAACCTCCTAGGCATCAACAACACTTAAATTGGAGGCGCCTCCGCCGAAGAGTTTCCTGCCATCAGGTATCAAAAGGTATAAAAAAGGATTGTCTGCCAAGGATGAAAGGGGTACATCAGCGCTCTTAAATGGCACACCTCCGGAACGCTTAGCAATGACAACGTCTCCCCCGGAGACGTTGACAAGACACCCATTATGCAAAGCCCAATTAAAAAGCTAGAAAACGAAGCACAGGGAGGAACCCCCCCCCCGCAAGCCAGCTGAGCCATCAACAGCAAAAGACTTTTGGATGGTTCAAACCATCCCCTTTCCAGCATATGGCACTCAGGATAGACTGCCACAGCGGTTGGGGGCTCTCTTTCCATGCCATGGGTCCTGTCGATTCCCTTTTTCAAACCCAGACCATGCTTTCTTGCGATCCTAACGGTATCTTCATTGCAACAAAACAGAAAAGGCAAAGGAAATTTAAAAATAAATAAATAAGGCACTCCCTCAATCAAAGATGGTGATTAGAATCGAACAACGGCGGAACACTTGGAAAAACAAAGGTGTGCCATCCCCTGTTTACTCTGCGCCGGGTTCGAGGGCAGGCGGGACGAGAGACCTTTGACCGGAGGCACACCGGTCAGACCCCCGCCACCCCACGGCCAGGACCCCCACCACACCTGCCAGGGCCCAGATCTCACCAGATCAGCAGGCAATGGGGGCCAGGAACCCCTGGGTCTGGTCTCTTCCCCCCCCCCAAACATATACACCACCACTACACCCAAAAAAGGGAAGTCACCCACCCCCAATAGTAGAAAAATGCATACAGGTGGCCAGGAAGAGATGCCGGTGCAAGGAGGAAGGCTCGCCTCTCATCACCTGCCCAGGAAGGGGGGGGAGAGAAGATGACGCACCTGCAACCATTTTGGACACTTCAGCCCCCCCCCCGCCTTGTTTAAGCAATTGCAAACGGGGGGGGGGCTCGGCTTCCTGTAAAGGACGGCTTGCAGGGGTCCCTTGCTAACAGCCATCCACCCTCAAGGTGGGTACATGTCTCCCCCGACCCCCCCCCCCGATTCCCGCCAGGGTGCAGGGAAATTTCAGGCGGCGAAGGGCATGGGTGGAGGGGGTGGAAGGCGGGCCGGATCCTGGCTTCTCCTCCTTCTCTTCCCCAGTAGAAGCTTTCAGGCCTGGGAGGGGAAGCATCCGGCCCTCCAAATGCCTAGGACAGACCCCCCCCTCAATCCTGATTCATTGATTCGCACACCTTTTGCAAGGCCGGTTCTGCAGACAAGCAGCCGCCTTCCCCACCCCACTCATGGGCTCAGCGAGACCACCCCGAGAGACACAGCCGGGCACCCATGATCCAGCCCACCCCCTTCTGAGAAAAAAACACCCTTCCTAATTAATTAATTACTTAAATGAAGAAACAAACAAGCCAATAAACGGATCAGGCTTCCCTCCCCCACCTATTCCCTTAAAAAAGGCTTCCCCCTCTCCCATCCAGGCACAAATAGGGGGGTGGGAGGGGTGGCCTTCAAGCCCCCCCCCGGACCCATGATTCCCCTTAGCCAGACTGAGGAAGGAGGGCATTATTTTTTTTAATTATTAATTTGAATTGGGGTGGAGGTGGAAGGAGGCAACCCAGCAGATCTCCACGCCGGGGGGGGAGGGAAACAGCCCCCTCCTCTTTAATTACAACCAATTAGCTTATCTTCTTTCTCTCTCCCCCTCCCCAAATTAGGGATTGCAAGCAGCAAAGTGGCAAGGCAGCCGAGGAGGGGGGGGGTGTTTCTCCCCTCCCTCTTGTGGTTTTTTGGGGGTGTCTTTTTGCAATGGGGGGGTTAAAGGCACTCCTCCCCTCCCAACGGCGAGCATGCAAAATGCGGGGGGGGCGAGTCCAGGCGAGCCACTGACCTTGCTGCTGCCGCCGCGCGCCGCTCCTCCAGCCTCCGCACCTGCTCCAGAAAGCGCCCCCCCCCGCGGCCGGAGGAGGGGCGGGACCCGGAGGGAAGTCAAGGACGCCCCCGATTGGCTGGCCGACCCGTCCGCCACCCAGCGCGGCCGCTGGGGCGGCAGGCCCGCCTTCCATCCCCCCGCCCTTGGCAGGGCGCTTATTTGCATAATTTAAAGCGGCCGCCGCCGCGCCTGCCGCTCCCCTTCGCCCCGCCGCAGACCCCTAGTTCCCGCTCACACGCACCGGGAGAACACGTGTCCGCGCCCGGAGCAATAAATAAATACAAGGCAGCGCCGCGGGCAAGAAGGATCCCAAAAAAAGAGGCACATGGGGAAAAGAACAGCCCCTCCCTCCCACATCCCTGCCAGGTAGGACACCCCCAGGCACTCACCCCCGAAACACGGCTCTCCCTCGCCCTGGGGCCGCCTCCCTCCAGCCATGCCCCAAGGTGGTGGGCCGCCCGAGGCCACCATCCCGGAGAGGGACCCCCCCACCCGCTTTTTGCTCTCCCCCCCCACCCCGAGTGGCTCCCTTCTTTCTCTCCCCCCCAATCCCACCCTGGGGGGGGAAGCTTTGCTTTGACTAGAGGGGCGGCTGCTTGCCTGCCCCCCACCCCCTTTTCTGCTCTGGGGGAGGAGGCTTGGGCGCCCTCCCCTGCCTGGACCAAGGATGCTCCCGCGCACCCGTTGCCATGGCAACTGCATCCCTCCATTCTCTCTGCTGGAGCATCCTTGGGAAGCCATCCTCTCGCGGAAGGGATGCAGGGTTTTTAAGGGGGGGGGAGAGGAGAAGAGAGCGAAACAAAGCAGCTCTTCCTTTGCCGGATTTCACTAGCTTGGCATTTTTGGAGGGAGTAGCCAACGCTTTCCCTCCCAAAAACCCTCCCCTCACTCCTGAGGCTACCATGAAGGGCTGAACATTACAGGCATTATTTCTCCACCCCACACACACACACCTGTGGTCCTTTTAAAATAGCTTTTTAGCAGGGTGGTTGCTTTAAGACGCTGTGTTTCAAATTTAAAAATACTCTGTATGCTTTAAAGACAGAGAAATACATACATACATACAATCTTTCAGTTTACCATAGTCTTTCGAGACTGAAGGATGCCCAAGATTTAATCTTTCAGTATTTAAATTTTAAATACTGTACTGTTTAAGACACACATACACATGGACACACACACCTTTTAAAAATACTCTTTTAATCTTAAACACGGCATACATATATAAACACACACTTATGCATGTATATACTTTATGTATATAATCCCACTGGTTCTTGAGAAACTGCGTTGCTTCCAACTCGGGATAATGTGTGTGTGTGTAAACATCTATCTATTGCACTAAAGACTGTGAATATTCTCCTCTCTCTTCACTCCCACACAGCACAGAAGTCTTAAATATGCAAATATATATAGGAATTCCGGAAGGGTCTTGCTGGTGGACCCACACCCCAACTCCACCCAAAATGAGAAGGGGGGTAGGCGCTTCCGCCGTCAAACTGACAAAAACCACACGCCGGGTCTGTCCACTGAGCTATTGAGTTCTTTTAATGTTTTCTCTTTTTATAACAATTTCAACACAGTGTTGTGCCTTGGTGTGTTGTGTGAGGGGTACACGCAACAGGGTGTGAGCATTTCGCACAGTTCAAGAGTGTCAACGGCTACAACGAACACAACGTTTTCTTCCCGATCGTTGGGAGGGGGAGGTGAGAAAGAGCAGAGAAAGAGGTTTCAGCCACTCTGTCCCCCCGAAGACAAACCCCCCCAGGGGAGAGGGGGTTGACTTGCTTTTCGTGCCCTGCTCCACTGGTTCTTGAGAAACTACGTTCCTTCCAACACGGGAGAAAAAAAATATATATATAAAGCACTAAAGGTGGTGAAAAACATTCTTCTCTCCCCCCCAAAAAAGTACTTTTCCTAAACACACAGCACAGAAGTCTTAAACATGGGGGCTGATCCCATTTTGGGAGGCAGGGCAAAACGAGAAGGGCAGGAGGGCTGGGCACAACCAAGCTTAGAAAAGTTACTTTTTAAAAAAATCACAAGGCCCAGAATGATTCTTCAAAATAAAGCCACTTTTGCCCAAGCTCTGACCTCCCGTCCACTTCCCTTCTGGGCCCTGACCTCGCCAGGGAAATGTAAACACCACACAAGGGGAAAGGGGGTGTGTGTTTATTCCTATAAATAATAATAATAATAAAAAAAACAAACTTTCAATATGTTAACAGTTTTGGTTTCTCTTTTTTTTTAGCAAAAAAAATACAAAATAAGACATTTAAGAAAAAAAAGTATCAGCACACTTTTTTCCTCCTTCCTCCTAAACAAAAACAGAACACAAAGGTTTAGTGTCACATTGCAAGGGGGTGGACTTTTCCTTCAACTCCGGAGGGGAGGGAGGGGGAAAAAGAGCAACACCAGAGGGCAGGCAGCAGAGAACACGTTCTGGGGAGAGGAAGCCAGATTTTGGGAGTGCATTTGGCCGATTTCTGTAAAGCCACCTTGGGAGGACTAAAAGCGCAGGGACGGAACGACAGACACACACCCGGCTGAGAGTTGCCAATGCAAAAGAGGTAGAAGAAAGGTGGAAAGAGGTTTTGTTCTTCCGGAAGAGGCTGCCTCCATGTGGTTCTGTCGGGGGTCTTTTAGCTGCCCCCCTCCCCAGAGGAAAGAAACCACCAAACTCTGTGGGGCCTGTTCAAAACAAGCGTGGGGGTGGAATCAGCCATTAAGGCTGTAGCTCCCAATTTGGAGGGGGGAAGAGCCACAGGCCCCCTCCCAGGGAAATGGGAGCAAAGAGGCCCCCAACCAGGGAGAAAAAGCATTCCGAGATTGGGGGGGGCTGAAGGGCTTCTTAGGGAAGGAAGCACCCTCAGCCTTATTCACAGGAATGCAATCAGACCTTTCATCCCCCCATCCAGCCAATTCTCAAAAGCTGCACTGGGGCCCAGATTTGGGGATGACACTCCGAGGACCCCCCAAACCCCTGCTTAAGAACAACCAGGAGCTTGGCTGCTGCTGGACATGGTCTTTTGGCCCAACCAAGGTCCAAGGGGAAGGCGGGGAAGACCAGAACGCTCCCCCCCCCAGCAAGAGACAGCAGACTTCAGAAAAACCAAACTGCATGCCGAACTGGGCACCCCCCCAGGTGGGCTGTTTTGAGAGGGGACTGCCCCCCACTGCCACACACCCCCAGCAGAACGTCAACAGCTGGGACTGCAGAGCGCGCCATACAGCAAAAAGGACTCATCACTCAGGGTCCAGGGAAGCAACCCCAGATGCTGAAGGCCTCTTTTCGGGGGGGGGGGGGACAGTAAACCTACAAGGGGAGCACCATGCAATTTTCCTTGGGTGGGGGGGACAGGGGGGGCTTTTATAGACTCCTCCAGGAGGCCCCCTCCCTTCCTCTGTGCTTACCTGGGAACTAAGAAGCAATGGGGATAAACATGCAAAACGAACCAGACAGAACAGCGAGGGTGCCTTCAGTGGCCGGAGCTTCAACACTAAACAAACTCCCCCCCCCAAAAAAAAAGTCACAGACTTGCCGGGTTTGATATCCTGGCTCCAGGCGAGGCAGGAAGTGCCACATCTCTCTCTCTCTCTCCTGACATTCAGAGAGGGCACAACAGCTGGAAAGGGGAGCCTTTCCTTTTTACCAACAGCTGGAGAGCAAGCGAAGGAAGGAAGGGGGTGTGAGGTTGGCTCAGGGCCGCCCCTTCTCCCTCCCCCTCCTTCAACCTGTCCCCTCCCACACAAACCAACCCTAGTCCAAAGCGCCTCTCCAGGCTCACAAACACACACACACCCCGCGGGGGGGGGGGGAGCCCCAGCTCAGAACTCCACTTTGCAAGCCGGGAAGGTTTCGTCCTGCATGGCCACCGTGCTGTTGCTGCCGAGCACCGTGACGCCCAGCGCTTGCTGGCGCTCCAGGGTCTCCGTGTACCATTCGTGCATGACCAGCGAGTCGAAGGTGGGGATCAGGGTCACCTGAGGGAGGGGGAAAGAAAAAAAGGGGGGCACAAGAGTCAGAAGCCTCCAACCACAATAGGCACCCCCACCCAGCCGTCAACAGCTGCCAAGAAAGATGCTGCAGGGCTGGGAGACAAACCAGAGTTTGTCAGCCACCTTGCGGCCCTCCTGCTTTTTCTGGCCGGCCCATAGTCGAGGAGGATGGGACCTGAGGTGCAGCAACATCTGTAGAACAGGACTCCAGGAAGTGGATTTTGCACCGTGCTAAGAATCAGACCACCCTGGGATGAGCCAAGAGGCCAGAAAGATAGGACACCCACCACGCACACCCCCCCCAAACAATGACCCCAGAGGGAAGGGGTCATGTCAAGAGAGGTGCCCACCTGGGTGTCCTGGCCCCACTGCTGCTTCCCGGCCAAGAGGGCGTCCAGGATGCTCCGCATGACGCTCTCCTTGAGGTGGTCCTCGCCGCTGATGACATAGCACTGGGAGCGGACATGGCGGAAAAAGTCTTCGTCCACCTGCTGGGCGCTGGCCGAGCCGGGAATGTAGGCCAGCTCCAGGTAGACTGGCAGGCGAGGAAGGCCCAGCTTGGTGCCTGCGGGAGAGGAGGAGACATAGTAAGCACCCGCTGTGGGCACAGGAAGATGCGAGAGAGAGAGAGAGAGAGAGAGACAGTGTGGAGACTCCTGTCCCCTTTTTTGAAGCGCTCTCCCCTACCCCCAATATCTGGCATTGTGAGCAAGGGGGGGGCAGTTGCTCTGTTTCCAAAAGTCTCTCTCTCACACACACCCATTTCAAGAGAAGAGGAAACTCCTCCCTACCTGCTGGAGAGAACCTTCCGCCCCCAGATAGGGGCCGGCTGCTGGTGCTTCGCTGACCCATGGAGGCCCGGCTGTCACCGCCGCCCCCACGGGAGGGGAAGGGGTCGCTCCTGCCAAGGGCAGGGGCCCAGGCTTTCTCTCCCCCACTGGTGGCTGAGGAAGGCTTGGCCCGGCCGCTGGGGGCGCTGGTCTTGGGGGGCGCAGAGCCCCCCCGTGCAGGGGGTGGTGCCCGCTTGGCCTTGGGGCCCCCTTCTCTCTCAGGGTCTACCATGCAGATGCCCGGCTGGGCCGGGAGGGGGCAAGGGTCCTTCAGGACGGCCGGGAGGGGGTCGCGGATCCGGGCCAGGGTCTCCGGGTCGTCGTCCGAGTCCAGGCCACCGTCGGCCGTGATGGAGGGGCACTCCTCCATGGCGGGAGGAGCCTCTGAGTCTGACAGGGTGGGCAGGGACTCGCTGAAGGAGGTGGGGGGCGTCTCGTCCGCGACGGGGGGCGGCCGGCGGCTGCGGGGTCCCTTCCGGGGGTAGACGAGGGGCTTGGTCAGCTCCTGGGAGAAATCGCTGCTGTTGGACATGTCTCGGGGGCTGCCGCGGACCGAGGGGGACCGCTCCGACTTGGGGTGCTCAAACTCGCAGGGGGACACCAGGCAGAGGTCCACGTCGTGGGGGGAATCCGAACGGCGGCCGGACCGGGGCAGGTGGTGAGCGCCGGGGGGTGGGTGACAAGGACGGAGGGGGAGAGACATCCCGGCTTTGCCCACAGCCGCCTCTGCCTCTCCGGCCCGGAGGTTCTCCGCCTCCTCCTGCGGGAATTCGCTGACGGGGGGCAGGACTTGCTCAAAGGAGATAGAAAGCGATTCGTCCATCTCGGTCGAGTGCGGGGAGCCCACCTCGGCCGGCAGGGAAGGGGTGGTGAGGGTGAGGGACGCGTCCGGGACCAGGCCGGGGGAGAAGCCCCCCGAAGGCTTCTCCTGGGAGGACGTGGAGTTGTCGCAGGAGGCCTGCGGGCCGGGGCCCTCTGACCGCCAGGGGCCGAGGAGAGAGGCTGGGGCCTCTGCCATCACGGCGTCGTCGTCGTCCCCCTCGGGAGACAGGTGGAAAGGGGTGTGCCCGGCGCTGGCCAAGGCGGAGCTGGCGGGGGACATCATCTCCAGCGTCTTCTCTTCCGAGCTCCCGCCGCAGGCTTCGTCCCCTTCCAGGCAAGGGTTCAGGTCCGTCGGGGTCAGCTCCAGGTGGACGCTCCGGTCGCTCTTCGGGGTCTTGGCCAGCGGGGAAGGGGGGCAGACGCCTTTAAGGGGGGAGCTGGCCTCCAGGTGCCGGAAAGGCTGAGGGCTCTCCGGGTTGGCGGCCGCTCCCGGGCCGTTCTGGGGATGCGCAGGCCTGTTCCCAGCGATAGCCGCACCTTCCTGGGCCGAAGGCTCCAGCTCCTTCTCGGTGGCGGTGAGGCAGCCTTGGGGTCCCTGACAAGGCACCCCCTTCCCCTGCACCCCATTCTGGGGCAGGGCCTCCGACGGGACCCCCTTGGCGCCGCCAGAGATCTTCTGAGCCCCATCCTTGGACAGCTTAGCTTTGGGCTTGTCTCCCTCCTTCTTGGGAGTGGGGACGGTCTTCTTGAAGCTACCCATCTTGCTTGGGGGCCGTTTGGGGGGCTCTCCGCTTGGGGTCTTCCGAGAGGGAAGCAGCTTGGCTGCTTTCTCGTCCCCTTTGGCCTCCTCGCGCTTTGGGGTCTCCCTCTTGGAGGGGTCGGCCTTCCCCTCCTTTCTGGCCGCCTTCCCCTCCTTCCGGGCCGCGTCTTCCTCCTGCGGGACAGGATCCTCCTTTGCCACCAGCTTCTTCGCGTCCTTCTTCACCGGCGGCTTCTCCTTCAGCGGCTTGGGCTTCTCCACAGCAGACTCCGCCTTCGAGCGAGGCTCTCTGCCCTTCTCGTCTTCGACACCCCCCTTGGACGAAGCCTCACCGGGGACCTTGGTCCTATCCCGAGCACCGGCCGCCTTGGGCTCCTTCATCTCCTTCGAGACGGGCAGGCTGGACTCCACAAGGCTCTGCCGAGACCCCGACCGGAGGCTCTCCTGGCTCCCGACCCTCTTCTGCTTGGCCTGGGGGGTGGAGGAGGAAGAGGAGGAGGAGGAGAGCGACTCCAGGTCCTTCTGGGTGACCACCGGGTACCGGAGGAACTCCAAGTGCTTGACTTTGTCCAACCCGTCCAGGATCTTGCCCTGCGGGGTGCAGCCGGGGAACAAGACCCGGACGATCTTCTCGGTGGGGCTGACGGGGTGCCAGACCAAGAGGGCGCAGACGGAGGTCAGGCACTGGAGAGGCATCTCCAGCCCCTTGGGGTACCCATTTCCGCACCACTGCTGGGTCAGGAATTCTAGCTCCTTGCTGCCTTTCACCGGGTTGAGGACGTACAAGTCCAAGCGGCCCACGCCCATCTTCTGGAAGAGGATGATGGGCTCTGCCTTCGGGCCGGCCTCCCTGAAGAGGGGCTTCGGCTTGACACCCAGCCGGTCCAGGTACTGGAGGGCCAAGCTGGCCTCATCGCAGCTCTTCAGGACCCCCGAGTCCCCCTGGATGGCCTTCAGCTTCTCGGAGGCGTTGAGGAAGACGACGCCCAGCTCGGGGGAGATGAGGTTCTTCATCCAGTCATCACTCGGGGAGCCTTGGGAGGAGACGTCCTCCTCCACCTCGGCCAGCTTCCGCTGCAGCAGGCTGTTGATGCCCGGCAGGCTGTCTGTCCCCACGTGGGTCACCAGGACGGCGTCAACACGGTCCAGATGGCGCACCAGCTTCCAGAAGGAGGAGCGGGGGTTGGAGCCCCCGTTGACCAAGATGTTGAAACCGTTGACGGCGAAGAACGCTGAGTCACCCCGCCCACCGGGGAAGATGTAGCAGCACGGGCGGGAGAGCTTCAGGAAGCCGACGGTGCTGGGGGGCTCCAGCAGGTCGAAAGGGGATGGGGGGTCCAGGGACTCTGAGAGGTACTCCAGGAACTCCTGTAGCCCTTCCATCTCGGGAAGGACAGCCCCCGGGTTGAAGCGCAGCTCAATGAAATCCTGCAGGTGGTGCTGGGCCAGCTGGGGGGACTTCCAGGCGCCGAAGTCTGGGCAAGCCACGGTCAAGCTGGTTTTGGCGGCTGGATCTGCGGAGCTGAGCAGCTCTCCCACCTGGCGACGGAGCCAAAAGGGAAGCCAGAGAGAAAGAAAAAGTAAGAGAGAAAGAAAGGGAGTCAGAGTCCAGGTCCTGAGATCATGAGCCGCACGTGGCCCCCACAGACTCAAAGCCCCTCTGCCTCTCCACTGGGGGCAGGTGTTCCAAGTCATGCCGGCTGGAAGCTGCCAGCTCCGGGCAGGAGGGAAGCCAGTCTTTCTCACCTCTTTGTCGGCAAAGATCTGGAGGAAGTCCCGCAAGGAGAAGGAGCCTGTCTGGAGCACCAGCTCCCCGGTCTCCTCCACGCAGGGGCCGGCCAAGATCAGCAGCTTGTGCCGCGCGGGGTCAGTGATCAGGTTGCGGAGCTGGGAGAGGGAGAAAAAGAGAAGGAAAAAATAAAGGAAGGGAGAAAACGGGGAGAGAAAGTCAACTGCCCAAGAGCCAAGGGCCACAGTTGGGAACCTGGCCCGCTTACTGCCAAGCTCTGTCCACGAGGCCTCTGCCCCAACCACCTGCCTCTGGGTGTTAGAGGAATGCTTCCAGCAGGAAATGGGCACCCCGCTTTCAAAGCACTGCCACCCCAGGGAGGAAGCTGTGGCTCTTGAGCCTGGGGGTGGGGTGGGGGTCTCACCTCATCGCAGATGGACTTGTCCGATGGGTTCAGCAAAACCAGGGTCTCCAGGACATCCCCCCGATGGTGGAGGGCCCGCTGACCTGCCCAGAGCAAGAGAGAGAGAGAGACCCACACACAGGGGATGAGTCTGGGCGCTGAGGAGCCTTCCTTAGCCTCTGTCTCCTGAGAATCCGAAGAGGTTCCTTGGACCAAACTTATGGGCTTCAGCACCGACCGTAGAAGCAAAGGGGCTCCCGCCCGACGAGAAGGCTTTCACTGCTCAAACAAGCCCTGAGGGGCCGTTTGGAGCAGAGGAATCGATCCCTGAACGGGTGGCTTCTCGCCGCAGTCGCTCGCCTCCAGACGTGCTGGAGACTTGTTGAAAGGTTGATGACCCGCCTCGAAGGGAGACCTCATCCAGACAGGGGAGTCCCAAGGGGGGGGGCTGTTTCTGGCCAGGGCTGCTGGGGATCAAGCCCCTGCCCGTACATGGAGACAGGTCCTGCCCGGAGAGTCCCAAAGCCCAGGAAAGTGAAAGAAAAGGTCTCTGGCAGCCTTCTAGGAAAAGGGGCTGGGGATCAGGCAGGGGAGCGTGGGGGGGAAGCCCAAGCCCCCCTCCCTCATGCCTCTAGGAAGTCCCTTTGCCAACTACCATGGGACCAGCCAGGTGACCAGGTGGGGTGTGTGTGTAGGGGAAGCCACAACACGTTCTTCAAGGAGGAAGCCTGGCCTCGGGCAGCCAAGGAAGGGGAGGGGGCTGGCCCGCTGGAGCCCAAGAAGCTGCCTGCCTGCTTTCTCCCCCCCCCCATCGCCTGGGGAAGAACAGCTGCTGCTGCCTCTGTCCAGCCCAGGCGTCAGCTGACTGAGGGTGGCCCAACAACGGGAGCTTTTGTCTCTCCAGCGAAGGCAAAACAAAAAAAGTTGGCCTTCCGCGGGGAAGCACAGAGAAGAGGTGGCCGGGCCCTGCAGGGCTTGGCGGGACGGGAGGGAGATGAGAGCAGTCACTCTCAAAGATCCCAGGGCTGCCAGTGCAAATCTCTGGAGTCATCCAGGGTTGCTGGGGGCCGTGCTGATGGGCGTCTGCTTGGGGGAGAGAGAGGGGAGCGGGTCTCGGGCGCAGCGGGCCCCGGCATCTCCTGCCCTGTCCCAGAGCTCTCCCTCTGGATCAGGGAGGGCGGAGCCGGGCAGGAGCCTCACACGCCACCCCACGCCCACCGACGGCTGTACCTCGCACGAGATCTGAGAAGGTGGCGGAGTGGCGGGAGACGAAGAGCTTCAGCTGCTGGTCCAGGTTGCAGGCCGTGAGGTCGATGTCCCAAGACTGGATGCCTGGCCAGAGAGAGAGACAGAGAGGATGGAGGAGGTCAGAGGCTGCCCAGAGTGTGTGTGTGGGAGAAGCAGGCCACCAAGGTCAAGGTGAGGCCTCCAGCCCACTCTCTGGCCCCTTCCATCGGGGGTGCCTGCTCCCCCCCCCCAGACATTGACTGTGCCCTGACGGGTGGGCCACTCTGTCCCACCAGGCCTGCTTTCCACTGTGTCTTGCCAGGGGCTTCACTGGCCAGCTCTGGACAGGAGCTGAAGGCCCCCAAGGTTAAGCCCCCACAGCCGCTTCCACGTTCTTCCCATTCCTTCCTTCCTTCGCCCAGAAACACCTCCCTCCATGGGTTTTCTCCCCTAGGAACCAGGGATCTCAACTGGGGGAGGTGTCACTGCACCCCACCCCTGTAAAGGAGGGCGCCCGCTACTTTGCGGCTCTCTCAAGAAACTGCGGAAGCAAAGCATGGGGTGAGCACCAACGCAGCAGCAACGCGTTAGGAAAGCCGTGTGCTGGATCTTCTCCCCGGAGAACGAGGGAAGGAGAGGGCCTTGCGAGTCGGCCCTTCAGGCTTACATAACAGCAACGCAGCCTGCATCCGTGGAGGAGATCCGGGAGGACTCCAGCTCCTGCCCGTGAGTCCACATATACACACGGACACCCCTGTGCTGCACGTGGGTTCTGCGGATGCGCCAAAACCCAGGGCCTTCCAGAGGGAGCTTCGGAGCCCCCCCCCTCCGGCCGCCCATCTCCTGGTTTTCCTGCATCCTGCCTTCTTTTGGCACCAGGCCTTTTTCCCCCTGGTGTCGACGGAGTTCTTGCTTTCTGCTGAGGTGGGCTTCTAAGCAGAGGAAAAGCAGGATTTGCCCTGAATAAAATAAACAGGCCAGCTGGTTTCTGGGCTGCTGTGGCTCTCTCTACAGAGCACAGACAGAGTTCTGGCTCCTGTCCTCTGAATAGGCCAGCCACAGAGACTGGTGAAACGTTAGGAAGAACAAGTTTAAGAACGCGGCCAAACAGCCCGGAAAACCCACAACTACCATCATCAAAGCCTTCGAGAATACAAGGAAAGAAACGCTGACGTTGGGAAGAGTCCCCTGCATCTGTTTCCTGTTTGGAGTCTGGATAGAGGAAGTCCGTCCAGAAACAGAAAAGGTCCTGGCCGAGGGAGGCGAAAGCCGAGACGAGGCTGATTAATGGGCCTCTCCACGCAGAAGAGGCTGGTCCTTCAGCCGGCAGGGCAAGAAACGGGGAGATCCAGCGCCTTAGCCTCAGCCCACCGCCCTCGGAGCTGGGAAGCCGAGTTACGTAAACACGGGAGCTAATGCAAAATCATCCTCTCTGTCCCCAGAAGGACAAGGCAGCCTCACTTTCATTCGGAGACGTGAGGCCACTCCGGGATCAACGCCTCATCCCTGGCTCTCGGGGGGGGGGGCTGATCCAGAGGGAGCCGCAAGCTGCTGGGGGCAGAGGGCCACCTGATGCCACAGAGCTGACTCACAGAGCTTTCCTGGAAGAGGGGAAGGCACTGTGGATGGGCCAGGATTTGTGGTCTTGACCCGGCAGCCGCTCCAAGACACAAGAGCCGCTTTGCCCTGGGAAGGAGAGGCCCGTTAACATCAGGTGCAGCCGGAGAGCTGCCAAAGACTCGGGAAGGTGAGGCGCAAACCACACACCCTGCCTGCAAGCCGAGGCAAGTGGCGCACCGGTCCTTCCCCTCCTCCTCCTCCTCCAGGCTGCTAGCAGAAGAGGCACACCTTGGCGGCAGGTGCATCAGGCAGGGGTGGCTCAGCCTCCCCTGGGGCCCTGAGGGGATGCAAAAGCAGACACTTGAGCAATTAGCAAAAGGCAATTTACTCCTGGAGAACAATTAAAAAGGAGGAGAAGCAGACTCTGCCTCATGCCAAAACAAAGAAGATTCCCATCCCTACCCTTGGCTGTCTTGCCCTTCACAAAAATCAACTCCTGGTTGGGCCAAGCAGCCATGGGACAGGCTGGCACCAACTCCACCCCACCCCCAAGTGTGAAGCCCCAGCTCCTGCCCCAGGGCTTCCAAGCCACATGAGGTTGAGAGGAAGGCGGAAGGAGAGAGTCACCCCCCCCAGCCCCTCTACAGCCTCTCCCTCCCCCCCCCCCCGCACATGGACTTGCTGCCTTCTGGGGAAAGGCAGGAGGGGGTCACTGGAGCAGAAGCCAAAATCTGAAGCCACCTTCCCCTTCCTCCTCCCTGGTGAATACCACCCTTCTTCTCTGTGGCCCTCTGACAGCCAGAGAGGCTGGAGGCAGTGGGGAGAAAGGGGGGGTTGGCGACCGGAGGATGCTGGCGCCCAAGGAGCAGGGCCCAAGGCCATGTTTGGCGTGGGAGGGGGCTCCAGGAAAACCACACACCACACAGCGCGAGGGGATCACGCGCCAGTGAATCAGGGAAGCTGCTGAGGAGCAGCTGCTGCCCTAACAAATCCAGTCAAGTGATGGCCTCTTGACTCTCTTGCGCCCAGTTTCCTCAGGGGGGAGGGGAGGAGCAGAAGTGGGAAATGGTTCCCACTTTCTTAAGGGGGGCAGAAACAGCCCCATGAGAGCTCTTAAGAGGTAGCAGAGATCCCCCCCCCTCACTCTGCCCAACCACCAAAAAGCACCAGGATTCTGAGTGCAGGAAAACAAAGCCAGCCCCCTCCCCTGGGATGGATCCTGCAGCTGCTAAGGCCGGGTCCCGCAGCCACGACGGTGGGGCCGGCAAGGGCCAAGTGGAGTAGGATCATTTTCTGCTGGTCCGCCACGAGGAACTTAACACGAAAATCAAGACGCCCGCTATCGTGGCCGTCTCGCTCCCTTGATTCTATGCGGAACCAAAGCAGCCCAGGAGAAAAACTCCCCATCACATCCCCCCTCTTTGATCAAACAGGACGGTTTCTGCTTTCCTCCAATACACTTCTTTCTCAGCGGGGGTTTGTGGACGTGCGATGCTGTCTTGGCATCGAGGCCAATGTCTGAGGTCATCTTTTCTGCAGAAAAATAAATGACTCCACCAAGACCCGGAGCTCACTCAGCACAATACATTAAACCTCCCCCCCAAACTTGTTAAAGCTAACACTGTTAACAAACCCTGCACCCCGTGTCTCACACCAATCTGTCACTTTAACCCTCTGGGCATGGAAGGAATAGCATCTTCACACCCTAGGAAGAAAGTGCTGTAGGTAACTGCTGGATCGCTCAGGGATTGAGGTTCTCTGGCTGTGGAGCCTGAGGTTGGGAGTTCGAATCCCCCAATGGGCCTTCTTGACAAGGGCTGACCTGGATGATCTTTAGGAGTTCCTTCCAGCACTGCCATTCTAAGATTGTTATTATTAAGTTCCACTCTGTGCAGCAGTTCTGAGCACAGGTTGGACAGTGAAAATGTGTCTGCATTTTTTTCGGTCCAATCTTTTCATGCCGTACGAATTTCCAAGACTGTCTTGCTGTTGGTTACCTCATTCCTTAGTAATGAAATGTTAATCTTCTTTTTAAATACAGTATATTCTTTATAATACCATTTGGCTTCTTAGGATACTCCTTACAACCACTTTGTTTGCTTGGGGGGGAGGAACCTTTTATTAAGTGTCAGGGTCTGGTTACCTTCCCTACATGCAAACAAACAATTGTTTACATTTATTTTTACTATTTCTTTGTGTTTACAGTACAAAGGGAAGTGCTTAACCCAGACAGTTGATACGAGAGGCGCACTGACCCGGGTGAATTCGCCTGTCCATTTTATGCACCTAGGCAACTTTGATTCCACTTAACATGCGACCCTATTCCTGTTTATCTGAAAACCAGTTCCCTTCCACAGGGACCAATTCTCAAGGGTGACCCCAGGAGAACCACCTTATTTGCACTTATCTTGATCTAAAGGACCAGTGATATAAAACAGCCAGTGTGTTACTTATATTCAATGATTGCTAAAATGTTTCATCACTAAGAAAGACCGATTCCCAGCCAGCCTTACTACTTCTTTTCCTGTCTTACTCAAACAACAAAGGAAGTGATTCACTGAGCTGGGGACTATTGCAAGTGGCTCAGTGACAATCTTGGTTAGGCCTGAAAGCAAACTTATACTATTAAGTTAATTAAAAGATCATAATGGGATTGTGTTTTCTATCCCTGTGCAGGTTCCCACTCTGGCCTTTCCTTATTTAATGCCCCCCACCATTCTAAAAGGTTCCCCTCCTTGCATTCCCTTTACTTATCCTCCACAAACTGTCCCCCATAACTTTGCTTCCCCTACTCATGAAGAGGTCTCTGCTTTTCTCTTCCTCCCTTAGCCTACCTCACAAAGCTGTTCCAAGGAGGTTCAAGTAGGGCTGAAGAGAACAGGAAGCAGGGGGAGAGAAAGAACCTGGGAACTTTCAAATGGGAAGAAGGATATTCAACTCCCAGAGCTTGGAGTGGTGAATTAATTACTTTTGCCTTGGACTACAACTCCCACAATCTTCAATGGCTATCAAAAGGATGCTGGGCTCAGAAGTAAAAAACCACAAAGGGGAAAAAGTTTACTTATTTTGGGGAGGTGGAAAAAATACAATTGCTGGGATCCAACACCCTATAGCCCCCGACCATCCTAGTAACCATTCCAGATTTGGTCAGCTTTATGCCTTGAAAGCAGACCTACCTAGCTATGCAAACGTGCACGTGAGTGTGTGTGTATGAGAACATATGTGTTTGAATGCAAATTTCACATACATATAATATATAAATTCATCACATATACCTGCTTATACACATATGCGTGTTTGAAATGCACCCATTCAGAGACACGTATCTATGCATGCACACGGGCAACCATGCATGCAAACACACGTGTTCCCCAATTTCTCTCGACTTCCCCAAAGCTTCTTCACGGCCTTTCCTTGCATAGACCCCCCCTCTCCCCATGTGGCCCCCTCCCCACTTCCGGCCCCTCCCTTCCCGCACTTCCGGTCCCCTCCCCCCTCGCCCCCCCTCACCGGCTCTGACGGCCCCCAGCACCGCCCTCCGGAGCCCGGCCCGGCCGCCCCCGGGCCCGAAGACCACCACCAGCGAGAAGCGGCCCGAGGCGGCGGGGAGGGGTGGCTCCCCGAGCCCCGTCCCCGCGACGCTCCCGCCACCTCCCGCAGCCGCCATCTTGGTTGGCGCCTCCGAGGCGTCCGTTGGCCACGCCCTCTCGCCGCCCGGGCTTTGAAGGCGCGCCCGAACGGACCACGCCCCCACCGCGTCACCGTCGGCCAATGCGGAGGGAGGGAAGCGGGCAGAGGGCGTGGCTATAGCGCCAGCCCTGCCGCGCTCTGGTTAGGAGGGAAGGAAGGAGGCGCTACTGAGCATGCGCGCATCTCTTCCCTGGATGAAGCACGTGGTCGAAGAAGCTAAGAATAGGAGGGGGTCGGCGGAAAGGGCGTTTTCCTGACCATGTGCAAAGCGCAGTCACGTTTCTCCCCGTCTTTCCCTGCTGGACAAAACAATAATAATAAAGAGAGAAGGCTAGAATATAAAACGGGGAACTTCTCTGAGAACCAGCAAAATCATCCAAGGGGTATTTTAAAAAAATGGGGAGATTTTGGAAATAAAGGCATGTGCAGAGTACTTTCCCTGAAGGAAACTGAAGGACGACTTGAAAAGGCCTCTGCACTTGTAGAGTGGCCACCAAGAAAGCCCTTCTCTATGAATAAAGGATGGAAGGGGGTGACTGTAAAGAGGAAACTGGGCATGTACAGAGTGCTGGCTCCAGAAGACGCTAAAAGAAGGAGGAAGTTCTCTGGCAGAGGGTGTGAATTTTAAGAGGCACCACAACCCCAATAACGGTTAACAACCATCAAGGAAATTAGATGGACGCAGGATGAGATCCTGTGGAAGGTTTTGCAAAACAGACCTTGAACCAAGCCTTCTCCCCAGTGACCCCCACGTGATCCTGTGCCAGATTATTCAGATGTAACCCCCCCACCTGCCTGAATGGAGCTTACTCTCAAGGAAGCCACCACGAGGACCAGGCACGGATCCTGGCCCGATCTGTGTCCCCCCTCAATCCTAAGCCCCCCCCCCTTATCCAAAAGAGACTGGCTCACAGGAATTCCCCCCATTCAGCACAGCCCATGAAGAAGGATGATGGGAGCTGGAGTGACAGAGCCTCTGGAGGGCCCCCCAGCTGCTCACTCCCCTTGCAAACAGAGGCTAACTCTTCCCTCTTAAGGGCTCTCCCGAAAAGAAGCCCTCTGTCTGTTTAAGGGAGGTCGGTGCAGCCCCATCTGCTTTTCTGTGGCCGCCTATAAATAAAAAAACCCTGAGGACTAGGGGCCTGATGAGTGTTTGTCCTGGAAAAGAAGGGAGTCATCTTTCCCTCCAGTGTTTGGCTTCACCTTTCCAAGGGGCATGCAGCGGTTCCTCCTTGTGATGCTGGGGGTCCAGCTGCAGGGGTTTGGCGGCTCCTCTTCCTCCTCCTCCTCTTCCTCCCGGCCTTTTTGGGAAGCATCTCTGCTCAGCTGTGAGGACACCGGCCTCCATTTCCTCCTGACCCCAGAGCCCAAAGTGGTCTCGTCCAAATCCACAGTGAGATTGCTGGGTAGGTTGGGAAACTCCAGGGTGGGGGGTGGGGGTGGCGAAGAACATTAATCATCCTACATCCTGTTAAGAAGAACCAGGATTCGCCCTGCTTCTTTGAGACTTCTTCCTTTTCATCTTAAAGGTGGTGGCTTCTTTCGCATCCATAGCCAGGGCCCTATGCATTGTGTGTTTTTTTTCCACATGGGAAAATTGACTCATTATGCTCAGTAACTGCCCTCCGTCCTCCCCCCACAGCCCACTGGATTTCCCCCCCCCCCAAAGAAAAGTTTCATTTCAAAGCAGGGGGGAAAGATTTATAGTACGAGAAGAGGATTCTGGGATTTGTAGTCCAAGAAACTTTAATCCAAGCGGTGGGAGTTTGGAAAAGAGGTTTTTTTTCCAGCAACGCCGTGGGGGAGCGGTCTCCATGCTCCGAAAATTCTCATCGGGCTTTGCGACTATCCCCCGCTTGAGAGAGATGATGATGGGAGGTTTGGCCGTGTCTGAAGACTGGGATCCTTTAAAAAGACCCGCCTTGGACAGAGAGCGTGGCTGAGTTTACCAGGGCTTCCTCCCTGGCAGGAGGGTTGTAGGATTGCCCTGAACCCTAAGGACTAGAAGCCGAAGCAAGCGCCTGAGGCTGAAGCCCGGGGACAAATTTGTAATCAACTTGACGCAGATTCTTCCCTGTTCCCCCCTCCCCCCCAAAAAAGATGCCAGAGGTGATCCACACCTCCTGAAGAATGACTCCACCTGCGGGACGTGGGTCGCTCCCAATCCGGACGGGTCCATGGTGGTGAAAGCGGCTGTGGGCGGCTGTTACGTCAAAGCCCAGGTATGACCTTCCCCCCGCTCCTCACTGTTGAGGAGAGAAGCCAAAGGGCGTGCTCCTCTGCTCTCGACAACAACCCTGCGGGGTGGCACAGTGAGAAGTGATTGGCGGGTTGCCAGGACCTACATCCGAGGTGAGAAGACCCCCCCTCTTTTTTTTGCATGGGGGAAGGCATGATGGGAGCTTGGCTGCCGATGGGTCAGCCACGGTCCTTCCACCGCGGTCTAGGGCGGGAGCTACCGGACGACCGTCCAGATCGAAGGCCCCGGAGCTGACGGACGGAAGACATCCTATAAAGAGGAGCTGAGGTGCCCAGAACCGCTTCTCGGTAAGCACCAAGGAGGCCTGGGAGGCTTTTAGGTCCACCCCCTGAACCCCCCCCCCTTGAATGAAGCCCATTTGGAAAGGAGTTTCTCAACCTCTGGCTGGACTGTGTGCCGCTTGGTGGCCGGACGTGGGTGTGCGGAACTCATGGCCACAAGACACCTCGGTCTGGTTTGGCCGGATCAACCTGCCCCGGCGTGGATTTCTGACTCGCCACTTTCTGTCTTGAGATGGAAAAGACCTTCCTGGCTAGTCCCAGATGCTAAAGGAGGTGATTTTAAATGACTCAGACTCCGGCATAAAGGAGGGCTCTGATATCACAAAGGAGTGAGGTTGCAGCAGGGGTTAAGGTGATCCCACACACACTTCCCTCCTTCCCCCCGTTGAAGCTAGAAGGGGGAAGGTGGATTATGTTGTCCCGACTATGTTCGGCTTGACGACCGTGGCGTCTCTCCTAGTGGCTCTTCAGCCGCTGGGGACGTGGGTCTCTTCTGCCGGTCTGGGAGACGCCGGTAATTGGGGAACAGGGAGGCTGGTGCTGGTTCGGGTTACTCTTGGATGTCCTGTAAGGTCCTGAGCAGGTGGATTACACCTGTCAAGAAAAAGCCGCCAGCGGAATAAGGACTTTTGGGGGCAGGTCTTCTATCTTCAGCTTCTTGGACCTTCAGAAACCAAGAGATTGGGAAGCGTCCAGAAGCTCCAAACTAGCAGGACCGTGGCGGACAGAGGATTTGGGGGGATTGTGGTCCAGGATCGCCTCCTCCTTTCCCCCCAAACTCTGGGCCAGGAGCAGGCCAAGAATCGGTCTTGTTGAATCATCTTCCGTGGGCTTTTCCCCTTCCTCTCTCTCTCTCTCTCCGTCAGCCCTGGACAAACCCGGCCCCAGCCTGTGTTCGGGGGTCCGGGCGGCCGACAAGCTGCTTTGCCGGTCTAGGACCGTCCCGCAGGCGGAGTGCGAGGCGCTCGGATGTTGCTACAGCCCCCGGGACCGCTTGGCCCCCTGCTACTACGCGCACAAAGGTGAGCCAAAGGTGGGAACCCAGCGTGGCCTTGAGGGCATGAACCGCCACGCTCTCTCCGGAAAAAGGGAGCATCCGGCTAGCCACACGTCTGGAGGGCCAGGTGGAGAGAGAAAGTGGCCAAGGGGAGGCCCCTCGCAAGCCCGAAGGCAGCACTCCAACCCTGATAGGATGCTCTTTCCAGAATATGATGGAGGACGGGGTGGGGGGGGGAAGAGAAACGGCCCATTTAGGCTGGAGAGATGGGTTTCCCCACTTGCCTGCCTTCTCTGTCCTCTCGGGCCCCCAGTGACCGCCCACTGCACCCCGGATGGCCGCTTTTCCGTCGCCATCTCCCGGAACGCGACCTTCCCACCCCTGCGCTTGGATTCGGTGCACCTCGTGAGCAGCCAGGGACAGGCGGGTTGCCTCCCCATTTCCAGGACCCCCATGTTCACCTTGTTCCAGTTCCCTCTCTCGGCCTGTGGGACGACCTTCAAGGTGAGGGGAAGGGAAGGTGGAAGGGGGTGGTGGCTGGACTTGAACTCCCCACTGTTTGAGATCCTAAGCCAGCGCAGGTGGGCTAAAACCCGGAGCGGGCGCCTGGTATCGGCGACCCTCCGAACCTAAACGCCTCGGCATGCTTCTTTTCCTGTCTAGGAAATGGGAAGCCAGCGCGTGTACGAGAACGAGCTACTGGCCGACAGGGAGGTCATGATCTCTCAGTCTGGATCCATCACTCGCGACAGCGAATTTAGGTGATGATAGGCCAGGAGTGAGAGGGAGGGAGGGGGAAGCCGGGGGGGGCAGTCCTCCAGGACCCCCCTCCCCGATGGTGGTAGTGCTTGGATGCAAGAACAGCCGGGGCCTGCAAAGTTGCTTTTCAAGAGTGACTCCTTCTCTGTCCTCCTTCGCTGCGTTTGAAGAGCGATGGGCTTTGGTTCCTTTTGTTCACCGTGGGGCCAAATGCCTTCCTCTTTTGGGTTTCTTTCAAAATCAACCTTATGATAAAAGAAGCTTGCAAAATCCATTCAAAATCCTCCCCGACACGGGGGGCTGGGCAGTGTCGGTGGGGGAGACGGAGCTCAGCCCCAACCCACCCACGTCCCTCTGTGCGTCTCCCACTTGCCCACAGGCTGACGGTCCGTTGCAGCTACTCGGCGGAGGACTCTCTGCCCCTTGGTGTCCAGGTGGCCGCGCTCCCTCCTCCGGCGGCCGTCGCCCAACGAGGACCCCTTACCCTGGAGATGAGGATCGCTCAAGGTGGGCGAAGGGCCGGCAAACACACCCCACCCCGGACTAGCAGAAGCTACCCTCTGGGTGCCAAACCTCTCTGGTTCTGGATCCTTTGCTCTGTTTTGGGGGCCTCCCTCCAAGAGCCTGGGTTTACTTTCCTGAACACCCTGTTGCAGAGCTCCTCCGGGTGCAATCCTGGCCATGACAGGGGGGGTGGTGTTCAAACGGCCAGACCGGCGCAGGAGTGGGCCCTCGGCCGGTCCAAACGGCCTCTTTCCCTCCCTCCCAAAACTCCAGATGAGACGTACACCTCCTATTTTGCCGACGCCGACTACCCTGTGGTGAAAGTCCTCCGGGAGCCCGTCCACCTCGAGGTCCGTCTGCTCGGGAGGGAGGATCCGGCCCTGGTTTTGCTCCTTCACGACTGCTGGGCCACCCCGAGCGCCAACCCCCTGCAGAAACCAGACTGGTCCCTTCTGGAGGCCGGGTGAGCAGGGGCAACCGCCCCCCCCCCAAGCTGGCTCGGGAACTGAGCCCGAAACGTCTGGAGCGCCGGGAGACGGGTTACTGGCTAGCCGCTCCTTTCTCCTGGTATTCCTTGGCAGCCATGAGAGCTAGAAACTTGGCGGGAGTTTTTGTATGTTTGTTTCCTCCTCATCCTTGAGAAAGATGTCTTGTGCGGCCCCTTGTCGTGGAGTTCCCGGCGGACCGCCTGAGTTGCCCGATTTTCCTGCCAGGTGCCCGTACAGAGGAGACAACTACCAAACCCGGCGAGTGCCGGTCGGGGCGGACGTGGGCCTGCCATTTCCTTCCCACTATCAGCGCTTTGTCGTGAGCACCTTCACATTCGTGGATGATGCCTCCCGGAGGATGCTCACCGGGCCGGTAGGATTGCTGCTGTCTTGACTCTTCGTCCCCTCAGGAGTGGGATGTCCTCAAGGTGGCAATCCCGGGGTGGGGGGAGATTTCTGGATGGCCTTGGGGGAGCGCGCTGAGAGATGCCAGCCGTAGGTGCCCGCTTTCTCCTGGGAGCGGATCCTGCTCTTGAATCTCAAGGGGAATCGGGGAGAGTGGGGTGTAATTCTGCGTTATGGATTCTGCCCCTAAACCCAAGCTCTTTTCTCTCTCTCCAAATTTCAGGTGTACTTCCACTGCAGCGCCTCGGCCTGTGTTCCTTCCGGGCAGGAAAGCTGTCACCTTCCCTGTGATGCCACCGCCCAGTGGAGAAGTGAATCTCTCTTCATTTATTTATTTGGAGGGGGGGGAACTGGTCAGGATGCTGCTCCGGCCACAGGCTCAAGACAGGCCTCCCTCAACGTCTT
This sequence comes from Pogona vitticeps, assembly GCF_051106095.1. Taxonomy (NCBI): domain Eukaryota; kingdom Metazoa; phylum Chordata; class Lepidosauria; order Squamata; family Agamidae; genus Pogona; species Pogona vitticeps. Next base: position 14,316,602 of record NC_135789.1, on the reverse strand, counting down.
GGACCTCTCCTCCTCCCCTGGGACGGGTTTTTTTTTGGGGGGGGGAACCGCTTTTCGCATGATCCCACGGCCGGGGAGGTCTGCATTCAGAACCAAAATGGGGGTGGGTGGGGGGAGAACCCTTTCCGCTCAAGGGCTACACCTCCCATTGGCACTACTGAATGGGGTGGGGGATGAAGAAAAGGGTCCAGCCAGTACCCAGCATGGCTGGCTGTCCGAGTGTGACTCCCCCTCCCAGTCCCACCCGATCTCCAGGTCAAATATCCTGCCATGGCGTTGGGTGGGCGGGTATGCCAGCCTCAGCAGTGACTGGGGTCATCTTCTGAACCCCGATCCGGGACCGCTTCTCTCCTCCTTCTCTGGATCCAGGCCGAAGATCAGCGGAGGGCTCCCCTCAGCCGGAGGAATGGTGGATGCTCGTCACCTCCCGGGGGCCGGTGGCCTTCTTTCACCAAGCTGCGGAGGGGTTGATTCCCTCAGGTAAGGGGCCAAGGCGAAGATCTGTTGCTCTGCATGTCCCCCCACCCCCGCCGTCCCTTCTCTCTCTTCCCAGTTTCCTAAGCCCCTCGCTCTTGATGCAGGCAGAGTGGGGCAGAGACCTCTCCCCCTACAGATCCACAAAACGGGGGTGAGTGGATTCTCTTCCCGAGTTCGCCGTCCTCTCACAAGCCTGCTCTCCCTTCTCCCGCTATCTCCCCATTGTCGCCCCCCCACACACACAGGGTCCGGGATGCTCCAGGAAGGCCGGATGCAGTGGGACGACGCCTTGTCGCTGGTTGCCGGCGTGGTTGCCCTGCTGGCCGTGGCGACAATGGCCTCAGTGGTTCTTCAGAGGCGTTGGGGGAGAGGCGGCCCGGGAGAGGGACGGGCCCTTTCCTCCGCATAAGGAAATAAAACGATGGCCATCCCAGGCAAGCGGCTCCTCTGTGCTTTCTCGGACGTGGCGGGTCTCTGTGTGGGGAGGAGAGGTCGAACTAAAAAGTGTGAGGCAGGCGTGGGTTTGGGTCCCTGGAGCTTCCATGCCGTCGTGTTTGCAAAGTCACCGGCTTTGGCTTCTTAACGAAAAGGAGGCTGTGCTCCCCTCCCGTATTGGCCATTTAGGGGCTGCCGGCCGGGGGAATTCAGCCTCAGTGATGTTGAGGAACGCTGGGGGTTTTCCCTCCTCCAGCAGCTGCTGAGGGGGGTGGGGTGGTGGTTTTGGCCCCTCCAGAGAGGAAAATAGGCCTGAGACAGGGGTCAGAGGGGACCCCCTTGCAGGTGGGCTCCCGGCCCCTCTCATTCTCTCCCTGCTTCCACTCCAAAAGGGCAACCAATCTGATTTTTAAATGGGAGGTTTGACGCTCTTTTACCTGGGGACTGGAAAATGTCCTAAGTCTGGTTCCAAAGGACCCTTCTCGTCCCCTCACTTGCCTCCTGCTTTGAGCAAGCACGTCGGTTTCAGCCTCAACAAACACTCTCTAGCACAGCCCGGTTCTTTTTATTTTTTTATTTTCTCTCCTTGCGTCTTGTGCGCCGAGGGCTGAAGGATCCGAGCGACCCTCGGCCGCCACCCACTGGAGACATCTTGAGACCAAGGAAAGGTTTTTTGGCCAGGGAGGAAAGAAAACCTGAGCCATTCCCTCCACCTGGGAAGAGACAAGGGGACGGTTAGGGGAGGTCTGTGCCACGTCCCCTCTGGTCTAGGTTTGGCTACTCCTGCTGCTAAGTCTTCTAGACTTTAAAAAATACCATATTTTTCAGTGTATAAGACGCCCTCATGTATAAGACACCCCCCTTTTTTCTAACCCAAAAGTAAGCAAGTGTAGAGGGAAAGGGATCAAAGTCCTGCAGGATCTCTTTGATCCCTGCTTTCCCTTCCACTTGTTTTTGTTCTCTCCTCAGCTTACTTCCGTGTATAAGATGACCATCAATTTTTATTCTAATGATTTTAGGCAAAAGTATAGTCTTATACATGGAAAAATACAGTATTAGCTGAATTATTGAAATACTCTACCTCTTTCCAAACACTGGGACACGAGACAGGGCACCATAGAAATAAAAGATAGGTGTCGTACAACCACAGTGGGCTAAGTCTCGTGCGCGTGATGTCTTACTAGATTTATTTTTTGATTTGGGGGACTGCTACTCCCACCCACCCACCCTCCATCAAGCCACAAACATGTCCTATCTATAGATCTTCACTATTTGGAAGTAAATCTAGGTACAAGCACCTCCAACCTTGATCCCACCGCCTGTTCAATGGGGCTTCTCTTTCGCTCCAGGGACCAGCTTGGCTTCTTGAACCCACCCACCCCCTCCCTTTGCCCAAAAGGGGAGCTTCCCATCATCACCTGTCCTCCGGGAACCCCTCCTGGCCCCCATCCCGAGGTCTTCCTCACAAGCACTTCAGGATGTATAGGTTGCAGGACATCCCCCGCGGGCAGTTGCAGAGCCGGCCGATCCGGGAGCCCTTCCGCACAGCACAGTGTTCACCAGCATCGCACTGCAAAAGCAGGGAAGAAGTATCAGGTTTTTTTCTGTGAACGGTGAAGCAGAGGGATCCTGCTGCTACCATTCTCTGAGGTTAGGGGATACAACTTTTTGGTCCATTTCATTTCTGGTTATCGGCTCGAGAGCTCAGGAGCCGAGGTCTCTGGGCTGCAGCCCAAGGTTGGGAGTTTGATTCCCCACCATGCCTCCTGGACAGGGGCTGGACTGGATGATCTTGAGGGTCCCTTCCAGCTTTACAGTTCTAAGATGAGGACTGGCTCACAATCTTTAAAAGTCAGCCAGAGGGAACGATTTGACCACCCAACCGAAGGCTAGCCAGGCCTTGAGTCTGGACCTTCTGAGTCTAAAACCACTCCCTGGAGACTTACAGGAGAGTTAGGCCCCCCAACCCTAAAAAAATTAGTTTTTCACCATTGCATTGCAATGCATTTTAATCTGGAAGTGGGAAGGAGAAGCACTTCTCTCTGGAAAGCTACTGCCCCCTCCTTTGAGGCCTCTCCGGGATGTGTGTCTTTCTTACTACTCACTGCCCCCCAGTTCCTCAAGCCCAGCAGCGAGTTCGAAGCACGGGCCAGGGTTTGCTGCTCTCTCCCATCCCTGCAGGCTTACCGAAGGCACCCAGCTCAGCTTCTTCTCGATGGCAGGTAGGCACCGGTCCCTCAGCTTCTCCAAGACATCCTGCAGGGCTCCAAGCTGCAAATGGTGAGCCATGGGTCACCTCAGAGAGCCCGGCAGCGCCCGGCTGAACATCCTGGGCTTTGAGAGCTGACAAGCGCGCGGGGAGAGCGGCTGCCAGCCAGAGCAGGGCAATGGGTGTCGCTGCGGGCAGAAAGCTGGCCACGCACTGCTTCCCGCACCCAGGGGCTGTGCTGACCGGGAGTCTCCGACCTGTAATATTTCATGCAGCCGCAAGTCTCCGATGTGGCACGAGAGAGAGAAGAGGAAGGGTGTGTGCCAGAGAGACACCGCAAAAAAGACTGGGACAGCTCACTCCCTCGTCCACGGTGTGCAACACCCAAACCTTGCCACCTGAGGCAGCTGCCTCCCCTCTGGCCCTAAAACGGGCCCGCCTTTGAAGCGAAAGAAGGAACAGACCATTTGCCTCTCCAGTCCCCGAGGTTTACTTAAACACCCACAGCTGCCTACCTCTACCCACCCGCCTGCCCTCTTACCATGGCTTCTTCCTCTTGGCTTTCCTGGAGGGCGCTGGCCCCGCCACCCCGGATCTGAGCCGATTCCTCACAGGCTCCCAGGAGTAAGAGCAGGCAGCACCCGAAGCAGAGGGAAGGCACCCTGGCGCTGGCCATGGTGCTGAAGCCGGGCTCCCTCTGGCCAGCCAAACGGCTCTCTTATACCAGCTTCGCCCCTGCCCAAGAGACGCTTTGCCCCGAGGCTCATTGGTAGAAAGTTCTGCGTGGGGGCAGGCGGGTGGGTGGGTGGGTGGGTGGATATACGGCTTAGGGCTTCCGCCGTGCCCACATTTAGAGAGTCGGGGGAGTTCTTGAGCCCTCTCAACCCCAGCAATCATTTATGCCTCCCCAGGAACCAAGAGGCTATGAATTTTTCAAAGACTCGAGTGACGTGGATTACCTCTATGGCCAGGCTGGCGTGTTTCTGATTGCCTTCGCCCGCTCCTCCCAAGGGGCAGTTGGGGGGGAGAAAGGGGGGTCTGCACTCTGGCCATGGGCTCTTCTCGCTGCCTCTGGCGTCACAGCCGTCCCAGGTGGGTCACCCAATCTCCAAAAGCAAACATCTGTAGACAGAAATTAAAAGCAAGGTTCACAGAGGAGAGATAATGCAATGGGGATGTGCGTGTGGAGGGATTGTGCGTTTTTGTTTTTTAAAAATTGCAATTACAGGGGGGAAATAACTTGGCAAACCAATGCACCGAGTCTGAACTTAGAATTGGGTTCAATTTGTGTGGCAGAAAAGAGGGGGATGGCTGTTCTGGAATGACAGAATCCATCTGCATGGAGAACCTTGTCAGCCCCCTGCAGATTTTCAGAATACAGTGGTGCCCCGCTAGACGCTTACCCCACATGAAGACGAAACTGCTTTTTTGTGATTGCAAATCGATGTTTTCTATGGGGGATTTTCGTTTAATGACAATTAGGTCCGTGCTTCACAAACCAATTGTTCGCAAGACGATTTAAAACAGCTGATCGGTGGTTTGCAAAACGGCTCCCCGCTGTTTTCCAGACCGATTTTCACAAGACAGCGATTGCAAAATGGCCACCCTATGGAGGATCTTCGCAGGACAATAAGGTATTTCCCCTATTGGAATGCATTAACCAGTTTTCAGTGCATTCCAATGGGGTTTTTTTCCACATGATGACGATTTCGCTGTACAGCGATTTTAATGGAACGGATTATCGTCGTCATGCGGGGCACCATGTATTCATTTATTATTATTTGGACTACAATACCCATCATCTCACAGCGGATGGAGGCAAGGCTATTCGAGAACCCTGGGAGCTGAGATGTAAAGATATGAAGTTTACCCCCCCAGCCTCCTCCATTCCTGCCGACGCCAGGGGGGACTTGGAGCAAAACACTGATCTATAGGCTGGAGGGCTGAAATGGCATGTTTTGCAAATCCCAGGAGTTTAAAAGTGAGGGGAATGGATCTCAAGGAGGTTTAGCCAGCTAAAAGACTGCATCCTGCTCTGTGGTAAGATGCACCAGGACGGAGCAAGTCATTTCCTGAAGAGGATGATGCTTCCCATTCACGGGTGGCTCCCTCGGCCACCCATGTTGCTCATCAGAGGCCACTTCCCACGATGACAACCAAGGTCTGGGTGGGTAAAATTCTCTTTTCAAAATATTTTCCTCTCATTTATCCTCCGGCAAGTTGAGCAACCCAATAAGAGAGCCCAGCTGGCTTGTTTCAGTGCCGTTGAGGTTTTTTTACCATGAAAAGTTTTCTTTAACTTTTTTAAACCTCCGAATTTGACATTTAAATTAAAATTCAGTGGGGTAGCTGGATTCCTCTGGGGCAGCAATGGCGAGAATGGTTCTTGTGGCCCCTTAACGACGAACACGTTGAGTTTGGCATTACAGTGGTGCCTCGCACAACGATTGCATCATACAACGACAAATTCACACAGCGATGGGTTTCTTTGAGGAATTTCCCCGATCGTTTAACGATGTTCTCTATGGGGGAATTTCACTTAACAATGTCCCTTTTTCGCTCCTGTAAAAGTGTCTTAAACTGTTTGAAACCTGTGTTAAATGCTTGCAATCGTTAGCCCACCTCCTGAACCCTATGCAAACTTAATTTGGTATTGTTCTGAGTCGTCGTTAATTTTTGGTGATTTTTGTTTTTTCTCTCATTGAAATGCATTGGACGGACAGTTCAATAGAGTTCAATGAGAGAAAAAACAAAAATTCACCAAAAATTAACAACGACTCAGAACAACACCAAATTAAGTTGCATAGGGTTCAGGAGGTGGGCTAACGATTGCAAGCATTTAAAACAGGTTCCAAACATTGTAAGACACTTAAAAATGAGCGAAAACGGACGTCGGAAAGGACTTCAAAAGCACTGAAGCCGGCTTCAGTGCTTTTGAAGCTCTTCCGTTTTTGCTCATTTTTAAGTAAGACACTTTTACAGGAGCGAAAAAGGACTTCGCAAAGCCATTGAAATGCATTGAGTCGGCTTCAATGCATTTCAATTGGGGAACCGAATTTCACTCAACGATGTTTCCTATGGCGATTTTCGCTTAAGGACAGCAATCCGTTCCAATTGGAACGGATTAACCGGTTTTCAATGCATTCTTATGGGAAATGGTGTTTCTCAGAATGATGGTTTCACACAGCGATGAATTTTTTGGAACCAATTAACATCGTTGTGCGAGGCACCTCGGGATCCACCATCCCAAATTAAAAGGTGCAAGTCCAGCGAGGGGCACCCTCCTTGCTTTTCCCCTGCTTTGTGGGACAAAATACAACCAGAACCACAAGAAAGAACCGAAACCTATATGTCCTGCCCTTGCGTGATACCCAAAATGGTGGTAGGAGGTGGTGCTCTCCCCGTTCTGTCTCACTTCCGACCAGGGATGAGTGAGTGGAATAGAGTGACCATTTTGGTGTGGTTTGTTTCTCTCTCTCTCTTTCTCCCCATTTACGAAAGACAGGCAAGCTGGAGGATGGAAAAGGTGGCCTCCAGTCACTGTTTGCAGATGGGGCTTGGATTCAAGAGATTTAAAAGTAATGGAACGGCTGACAGGAGCAAACTGGAGTGAGAAGGCAGCTAGGGAGGGAGAAACAGAAGACATGGCAAAGCCAAAGTGGGAATAAAACTCTTCAAGGATGGGGGAGGCTGATGATCATCGTCCTTCGTTGTGTGTTAAGGCTGAGTTCTATTTTTGGATCCGAGGGGGTCTGAGTCTGGCAGAGAAGTCAAGAGCGATGCCGTCAGAAGGCAGGATTCCCGTTATGAGCCTCAGCTCCTAAGAGGGTCACCCACAGTGGAACGGCCACAGCCGAGACACCCGGCTAAGAGACATTCACCCTCCCCGACGCTGAATGCAGCAGGAAACGAGGATGACACAAGACGAGATGGACGGACACCCTAAAAGAAGCCATAGGGTTGAGTTTATGCAGGGCATTGGGGGGAGGAAATCACTCAGTCACGGGGCCACCCACTGAGCCTCCCTCTCCCAGGCACCTAGAAACGGTCCAACCAATCCGTGGTCCTCTTACCCCCTTTCCTCAGTGAGGTCAGAATGAGGCCTCATCAACAGCCTTCAGAGGCGGCTGTGGGTTCGAGTGTGGCCCATGTTATCAAGGCGCTTCTGGGGAAACCAGGGGCAGAAGTAGGTGACAAAGACCGTGGCTGGCGGAAATCTCAGATCCGCACCAGTTCCCCCCGCAGGATCCTTTGGAGGCAAGAAATGGGTTGGGAACCCTCTGCGTAGCTTTGCGTCCCTGGAGAAAAGGTTCATCAATAGTTTACTTATTTATTTAAAATATTTTTTAACCCACCTTAAAAAAAGGACCCATAAGCATGCTGGACAAGACACGTGGGATCCCCGGGCGGTGCGGATGAATTAGCCAGATGAGCCCATAAAGGCATGAAGGTCAAGGATGAGTGATGGGTTTTGTTGTGGCCGGTTCACTTGCTCACCCATGGTAGTCTGATAACCAGCCACAAACCACAGTGTGAAAAAAAGCACCTGGAGCCTTTTGCAAAAGGCAGCTTGTCTTGCCTCCCACCCTGAAACGAGAGCCAAGCTGAACCCACACGTCACAGGGCCAGGACGCGCCGATGGAGTAGCGTTCCTTTCATCCCCCAAGACTTTTCCTAAACGTCTGCCCTCTTCCCCTGCCCTCCCCAGCTCCCGGAGGCACCATGAAATCTCCGGGACATTGGCAAGACTTTGGGAAGTATCTGGCCTGCCTTTTCTTCCTGACTGCCATGAGCCCATTGCTCCTCTTTCTCGACGGCTACCACCGTGTCTCCAGGCTGACCCCGACCAGCTCCGTCTCCTTCCCAGATATGTTGCCCCAACCGCCGCCCCAGCTCGCTTGGCCTGACACCCCCATGCCGGTCCTGCCGAAAGGGTCCCAGATCCACAAGCCCCTCCTTATCCTACTCTGGGGGTGGCCCTTTCTCTCCGCTGAGGAATGCTCCCCGGGGCTCAGACGGACGGACCAATGCCGTCTCACCACCAACCGCAGCCAGTACGCGGCAGCCGACGCTGTCCTGATGTACCACCGGGACGTTTCCGGCAGCCCATTGTTACTGCCTCGGGCCCCGCGGCCCCCTTCCCAGCTCTGGATCTGGTTCAATATGGACCCTCCGAGCAGCTCCCGCAACCTGGCTTCCATGGACGGTCTCTTCAACCTCACCATGACCTACCGGAGGGACTCGGATATCTTCACGCCGTACGGGTGGCTCCGGGTCCTCAAGAACCCCCAAAGATTCACCATTCCCCCCAAGTCCAAGCTGGTGGCCTTGGCCTCTAGCAAATGGCCCTTGGGGTCTCGCCAGGGAAAGTATTACCGTCAACTCCAGAGGTACTTCCCGGTCGATGTCTACAGACTGCCCCAGACGGGTCTGTCCTCCCGTGAGCTCCAGCTCACGTTGTCGCACTACAAGTTCTACCTGGCCTTCGAGAACTCCGTCCACGAGGACTACATCACCGAGAAGCTCTGGAAGAACGCCTTGCTGGCTGGGGCCGTCCCCGTGGTCTTGGGGCCACCGCGGGAGAACTACGAGCGTTACTTGCCCCCGGAGGCCTTCGTTCACGTCGACGACTTCCCGACGGTGCGAGAGCTGGCCCGGTTCTTAGAGAAGCTGGCCAGGGACCCCATGCGATACCAGCGTTATTTCCAGTGGCGTACGTGGCTGGAGCCCGTCCTGGAAACGTCGTGGACCGCTCGCCTTTGCCGGGCCTGTCGGGTGCTGCGTGAAACGTCCGACACCTTTCGGACCACGCCGAGGCTGAGCCAGTGGTTCAAGTGAGGACAGAAGCCCTCCCCACCCCCACCCCGTGGGAAGCGTGTTAGCTGCCTGGCTGGCGGGCAACCCGCTATCCTGCAATTCTCTGGCCCATGTTTAGCACAAGACACAACGAATATCTTGGAGAATTCGGTGATGAGGAAATTATCATTTTTAACCACCAGGCGGCACCAGACGGCCATGGTTTCTTCCCCCCCCCCCCCAATCTCAGAATAAATTACTTCTAGAGGTCAACCCTCATCACTGGCAAATTCCTGCCCTGGTTATTTTCGCCAGCCAGTCTCCAGGCGATGGGGGGGGGGTTGTCTTCACAGCCACCCCTCCCTGTGCTCCAGTTGCACAGAAATGGGACACACACACACACCCCATTCACACAGAATGGTCTGCTCCTCCGAAAGAGAGGGCAGGCCATTAGGCGGTGAGGGGGGGCTTTCTTACGCAGTGGGCCTGCCTGTGCCGTGGGACACCTCTCACAGGGCCTGAAAGGGGCCAACGGACCCACGGCCTTGGGGGTCACCAAGCAAAACCCCGAAACAAAACTGGACTGCGTCCCCACCTGGCTTTCTTTCTTTCTTTGCCGGAACGATGTCTGTGACAATGGCAGGGGGGAGAATGATACGATGCCATCTGCACTTGGAGAGGATACCAATGGGGACAGGGGTGGAAATCTTTTTTAAAAAAAGCAGCAATGCTACCTTGGGAATGATCTTATCTCGGGGAGGGAGGGAGGAAAAGAGCAGAAAAGGTTTGCTACAGGATGTTAAAAGTGAATTTTACATGTGGGGTTTGGGGTGGTCCAGATTTCTCCAGGGACTGCCATGGAGGCGAGGGGCACCATGCGAGGGAAGAAGTCCAGGGAGGAATGGCCATGTCTTCTCTGAATCCCTTTTGCTGTTTACCTGGCAGGTGGGGGAACTGAGTTTGAGTCCCTGTTCATCCCTTCATCCCCCGAGCTCACCAGGTGGCAAACCCTGCCGTTTCTCTGGAGAGGGGGGACAAAGTGCACCGGCTGGCTTTTTTTAACCTGTCCCAGTAGTGGCCCACCCTGCTCTTCGGGTTTTCAAGCCATAGGAAACAGGTTCCTAGCAGGGAGATGGGCTAAAAGCATGGCCACTGGGGTGCCAGGGAGAGGGGGCCAGGCGGAACATTTGCCAACGGGTGTGTGTTCCTAAGACGCGGACGGGGGAGGAAGAGGGCTGGCTATACAAGTGGATGTTAAGAGATGGGCCAAAAATTCTTTTTAATGATGTCAACCCTTGGGGTAGACTCATGGTTTCTGGCTTTAAATGTTGTCTTTCAAGGATGTAAGCCACCTCAGGTCCTTTCCAAAGAGAAAAGTGGGGTGGTGGTGGTGGTGGTGGTGATGATGGTGATGATGATGATGATTGATAATAATAATAATAATAATAATAATAATAATAATAATAATAATAATAATAATAATAATAATAATAATGATGATGATGATGATGATGATGATGATGATGATGATGATGATGATGATGATGATGATGATGATGATGATGGTGGTGGGTAGATGTAAAACACTGGAGGGGATGTTTAGGCTCCGGAACCTGAAAATACCCACCCAGGGAGTATAGGGGCAGGGAGTGGGAGGAGGAAGAAGAGGAGAGGAAGGCCCAGAAGCAGGGGTACCCTTAGAGCTGTTTTAAGCGAGGTGCCGGCGCAGCTCCCACCTTTGGCCACCAGGGGGCAGGCTCCCCTTTTTAAATGAGGGAATCTCTGGGGAGGCGCCCCCACCCCCGGGGGAGGCTTTCGTCCCAGTAGCCGAGGCAGGGCGTCGTTTGCTGGTTCCACTGGGAAAACTGGGGGGAGTGGGTGGGCCTGGGAGGATGGCGCGCATCCCCTCCGCGACGCCAGAGCCGCCCCTTCGGCGCTCACAACAGCCCCGCGAGGTAGGTTAAGCCTCTGGACAGCTTTGTTGAAAGGGGTCGCCTTGCAAAAAGGAGGGGTGGGGTGGGGGTCGCAGCCGGATCCATAAGGATCAACCCCCCCACACCCGCCTAGGCTCCTCCAGGCGGCCCTTTTCCGTCTGCAAACTGCTTCCCCCCCCCCCCTTTTCGGCGGAGATGCTGACTCAAGGGTGACTCAGCGGTTGCGCCACAGCCGGATCGCCGAAGGGGGGGCATCGGGGTCACCGGCGCGCGACCTCTCACCCACTTGGGGCGGTGCCCGGGATCCAGACCCGCAGGACGGCCTCTCTCTCTCCCACCCCCCCACAAACGCTCCTCCTCCTGCAACCCAAAGAGAGAAGCAATGGGGGGGGGGAGAGATATGGCTCGGGTTGCGCGGAACCGCTTGGATCGCGATCTCCTGCGAACCCGCCCGCAGTCAGCACAGCCCCCCCCAATCTCATCTGGAAGGATCCAGCCGCCTCTCTCTCTCTCTACCCCCCCCGCCCCAAACCAGGGGCGACCATCCCAGGCCAAAGGCGTGCAACGGTGGTGGTGGTGGGGATTGCTTGCTTGCGCGGAAGTTTGCAAAAAGTTTCACGAGAGGGAAAAGCAGCAAAAGGCGGTGGGGGGAGTTGCAGAGCGCAGCGGACGGTGTGTATGGGGGGGGGTGTTTTCCAAGGCGGTCCCCATTAGGTTTCAACCTTACAGTTTCAACCTTTTGCAAACCGCCTTGTTCTGGGACGTGTTGCAAAAGCCGGACAGACGAGAAAGGGGGGGGGGGAGAGGAAGAGCCCCTTCCTTCTACACTAATTTGCTACCTGACACACACACACAGGATGGGAGGGAAGAAAAATCACTTCGCCCCCTCCACCCATATTCGCCTCTCCGTGGCATCTGGGGGGGGCTTTCTTCCTGCAAAGCGCGCTTGCACAGGAAAAATAGGTTTGCACCCCCTCCGGAAAAAAAGGGGGGTTGTCTGGTTTGGAAGTAGCCAGGAGGGCTTCTGACTTTTTTTTAATCTCCCCCCAAAATTTATTTTTTTAATAACTAAAAAGAATTTTTTAAAAAAGCCTCCACCTTTAACGGATCAACGTTTTCTCTATTCCTCAGTTCAGAGAAACTCTTGTTTTCGCAGGAAAACAATAATAAAGAAAATTTTTAAAAAGAATCACCCAGAGGCGCCCCAGCCAGAAAAGCCCAGCCTAGTTCTGTTTTTCCTGGGAAATCACATTCCGGTTCTATGACAAGAAGCCCCGACTCCTGGGAAGAACCAACCGAAACTTCGTATTTTTTTTTCCTTTTTAAATTTTCCCCTTCCAAGAAAACATGCATCCATCCAGCCACCCGGATTGCGCAAGCCTCCTTCCTCATCCCCGCCCACCGCCGCCCCACGTGGCTTCCCCCCTCCCCACACACATCCACATCCGCCAAAGCCTGATGACCAATCAGGAGTCCTCCCGAGACTTCCTTTGTGCCACGCGGGCCAATGGGGACGAGGCAGAAGGGTCCTGAGGCCGCGCCCCCTCGCCGAAAACCATAAAAGGCGCTGTCAGCGGACGTCGGAGGCTTAAACACCAGCTGGAGCTTCGGCGGCAAGTCTGCGTTCGCGTCGGGCTCGTTTTGCGACCAGTTTTTGAGTTGCATCGCTTATTTTTCTGGGGAGCTCGCCTTGCTTCGGGACTATTTGCACGGATATTTCATTTTATATTTTGCTGGTCTCTATATATTGACTGCCTTCCCGGTTTGGGATCCTTCCTTGGAAGAAAACGGAGTCTCTCTGTGGCTGTGCTTCAGGATTTTACTGCCTTGTTTTTACGCCACTGTGGATTATAATTGCAACATGACCTTGGAGGAGTTGGTCCCTTGCGACAATACCGAGAAGAAGTAAGTGCCTCCTCTCTCTCTTGGCCATCATGGGGTTGCTCCCCTGGCCTCCTTCCTTCCTGGAAGACCTTCCTTTCCAGCAACAAGAGGCGTGTTTTTTTGCAAACGATTCTCACTCTGCTCTCTTTCTTGTTTCCTCCAAAAGAATGAAATCCGTCTGCGAAGCTGTGGAGCAACTCTTGGTGGCGGCCCAGAGGCAGGGCTGCCTGACTGTCGGGGTCTACGAATCGGCCAAACTCATGAATGTGTAAGTATTGGCATTCCTGCTCTGGGGTTGCCCGAAGGAACAGGGGGGGGGGGCTGATGGGGTGGGGTGGGCCCTTGGCAGACCCATCTGAACATCCCCGGGGAGCCTCAGTAGCTCTCATTGGGTCTTTGCTTTGACTGACCACGTTATTTTGGTTTACGCTGTCCCGGGCGGTGAAACATTGGTGATGATTCTTCTCCATGCCAGAGAGACAGACAGACAGACAAAGAAGGGGTGGTTGTTTACCTTGGAGAGATTTTGATGCTTCATCTGTGTGTGCGTGTTTGGCTTTCAAAAGCAACGCCTGCTGGATCTGCCCTTAAAAGGGAGCAAAGAGGGAGGGCCGGTGGTTGGTATCAGGACTTCCAGTTTTGGGGAGCCATTTTTTGCCAGGGTGGGGAGTGGTCTACCTGGTGATGGTGGGTTTGGGGGTCTGGCCAGAGGAGAAGGAAAGGAGGGCATGCGATTCCAAGCAGGGGGCCTTACCACCAGCTTGTCTCTCTCTCTCCCCCAGGGATCCAGACAGCGTGGTCCTGTGCCTCCTGGCGGTGGACGAGGAGGAAGAAGCGGAAGAAATTGCTCTCCAGATCCACTTCACGCTCATCCAGGCTTTCTGTTGCGACAACGACATCAACATCTTAAGGGTGTCCGGCATGGAGCGCCTGGCCGCCCTGCTGGAGGGGGACACGCCGGCCGGCACCCCCAACACCAACGCCGAGCCTCGGGACCTGCACTGCCTCCTCGTGACGGTGAGTCAGCTGCCCGGCACGTGGACTTGGGGGTGCTCTGTCTCTCACATCTGGCCCAGCTGGGGACACAAACACACAAACATCCCCATGGCAGTCTTGGCTCAGAGTCTCTTGGAAAGCGGAAGGGGCTGGAGGCGAGAAACCAGCCAGAGTGGGGAGAGAGGGCTGCCGAGGTGGAAGGGTGGGGCGTTTTGTTTGGGGTGGGGCGCTGCCGGTGGATTCGGAAGAAGCCCCAGTGAGTCGCTGCCCAGCTAATAGAGGGTTTCTCAGGGGAGGTGGACCGGCTGACGGCTGCAGATCGGAATGTCCTTCCGAGTTCCCGAGGGAGGAGGTGGCGAAATTCCTGAGATGTCATTCTCAGATTGTGCTGGTTTCTGCAGCCTGCCTGAAATCTGCACCTACACATAGCTGGGTTTTTGTTTGTTTTTTTGATCGGATTTAAATGTAGGTTAAAGAGAAGGTGCCCCAGGAGTGGGGAAGCGAACGAGAGCTCTCTGTTTCGGTTTTTCTCCAGACTGCTGTTTCATCTTGGTGTTCTTCTCTTTTCTCCCCGACAGAACCCGCACACTGACTGCTGGAAAAGCCAAGGTCTGGCCGAAGTCGCCAGTTACTGCGAAGAAAGCCGAGGAAACAACCAGTGGGTCCCTTACGTAGCGCTGCAGGCGCGCTGAGGCGCCCGGCCCCCGCTTCCTTGTTTTTTTTCACCGAAGTGGAACAAACAAAAGAAGGCGGCTTGAAAAGGGGAATGTTCGATATGTGTGGTGTTTTTGTGTTTTTTAAACCGAGGGGGGGAAAATTAAAGAACACCGATCCCGTCAGAACGAGAGTGTGGTGGTGTCAGCGTCGGATGACTCAGTGGAATGGGAGGTGAACACATGAAGGTCCGGATGCTGCAGGAGGAGGAGGCTGAAGCCGGTGGTGGCTGCATCAGCTGACTGCCGGGAGACAAGACTGGAGAGGTTGCCAGGGCAGGCCGGAAAGAAGGGGCCTGCAGGCTGGAGGGGGCTCCTCATGCCACGTGGGGGACATGGCACAGCCAGAGAGGTGTACCTTTCCGTGGCTTCACCAAAACCGCAAGATTAGCTCCCCGGCTGTCTTTTCTCCGGATGCCTTGCACGCGTGTCTCACGGGAGGCCAAGCAAGGAGAGAAGAGACGGTGGAGGAAGCCAGGGAGTGGTGTCCCTCTGGCCAAAGGAGACTCTGAACTGGAGGAGAGAGAACTCTCCAGAGTCCGTTGTCTTATGCCAAGAGCAAGAGGGAAGAAAAGAAAGGACAGATGGACTTAACAAAAGACAGTAGCAAACAGACTTTTAAAAAAAAAAACTGGCTGGGTTGCATTTGAAGATGCCATTTCTCCGGATAAAACCACACGCAGCCTGACATGCAAATGTTTTCTCTTTTTCTTGCACTCTGAAAAAAAAATAGAGACTCAACTATATTCTTATACTTGTTTTGGAAATGACAATAAAGAAAATTATATTCTGAAAGTAAAACACGAGCCGTTTTCTCAGGTCTGTCTGCTTAAAGGGAAGACTCGGTATTTGCAGCCGAGTCTGGTGGTTGGAAGGTGAAAAGAGAAAACTCAGCCGAGGGGCCTTGATACCAACGAATTTCCGTTGAAATAAGCCTGCACAGAGTTTTTTGTGGGTTTAGAGCGACAGAAGTGTGTTGACTCCACCTCCTCCAAGTTTTTATAGGGCAAAGAGAGAGAGAGATGGTTTTGGACGGGAGAGTTTGGCCACAGAGGCTTGCCCTCTGATTCTACTCAAACAAAAGTCAAAATTTAGTAATATTCCATTTCCAAACTAGGTTACCGGGGCAGTTGGGGGGTTAAGGAGCCTGTTAGTGGGCTGTGGCAGAAGCAGGAAAGTTCTTGGGCCACCCAAAAGACAGAAGCTTCCCTGAGATTCAGGTGAAGCTTCAAAGAGTTTTTGGCAAATGGACAGCTTAAACTCTCCTGCTTTCCTTGGCACAAGACCTTCCCTTCTCCAAAGGAACACCAGGGATTTGAAGTAGGCTAACCTTTGCAACACCCTCCATTGTGTCTGTGTGTCTCTTTCTTTCTTCTCCAGCCAGCTCCTTCCCTTTCATGTGCCAGGCTTTTCTTCCCCCGCCACACACACACACAATACGGCTGTGCCTGGTTTCGGGGTGGAGAAAGCGAGCTGCACAAAAAACAGCACGCCAAGCTACAGTGTGGGAGCTAATTGCCTGGGTTCCTCCTCTTGCTGCTGCTGGCTCAGCGGATCCCAACCCCGGGGGTGGTGGTTGGCTTTCTGCAAAGCTCTACATGCAGAAGGCCAGGTTTGGTTCCTCTGAGGAGGAACTGGGGGTGCCGTATGGGGCAGGGTTTTGCTTAGGATGCCTCCTTCTCCCGTGGGAGCTTCTGATGTGCCAGGCCCTATGGGGTGGGCTCAAGGGGCGGGGGGGGGGGGGACTCCTCCAAGCTGAGCTCTTTCATTCTCACAAATGCTCACGCCAGTGCAGCCAGATTGCTTCTGCGTCCCAACTCCCCTCCTGACCTTTCTTCTGGACTGCAAGGAAACCCCCCTCTTCACTCACACGCCCCAGTTACCCATGCACTTATCCACATCTTGGGAGGGGGCGGCGGCAGTGGGAGGTTAAGGACGCCTGTGTGTGGCAGTGTTCCCCCCACCAAAGCATGTCCCACACAGGCCAGGGAAGCCCATGATGGGCGGGTGGAGGGCGGGGGAGTTTCCACCTTGGTGCAGCTCCGCAGCGTAAAAGGATGAGCCGAGCGGTTTCTGTTTCTTCCTTAGCCAGCCCACGAAAGTGTGTGGTCGGAATAAGGAGGTGACGAACACGGAGGGGCCCCAGAGAAGGTCAGCACCCATGAAGGCATGCATGCAAACCTTCATTCTGTAATGAGCAGGGGTTGCCCCTTGGCCCTGATGGGAAAAACAAACCAACCAACATCAATCTGCACCCAACTGTCCGTGCCCAAGTGCAAAATTGCAATTGAAGCGGTCTGCAGCCTCAGGCTGGCTGGGTGGGTGGGGGGGCTGATCTTTGGAGAGGGGTGGGTTGGAGTGGAGGGCCTTGGTTGGCCACTCTGAACAGTGCTCTAGACTCTTGCCACTTGGCTCGGGAAGGACCCAACGCTGTGGCGGCTCCCCTTTGACCCCTCCATCCTGAACTGCAAATGTCCAGACGGGATGTTACGGGTCTTTTACAGGTGGGACCGCTCCCGATTCAGGAGCCCCTCATTTCCAGCCACGCATCATCCCCTCCCCCAATCTGGAAAGGGCCTTCTAGCACGCACACACGCGCATGCACACACACACCCCGCTGGAACATTTGGACTGCGTGCAGATTTGGCCAAGGGTGGAACGGGGTTGCTTCAGTTTGAAAGGAAAACACACAGGCATGGCAAGACCTTTGTCCTTTCCACTAGTTCACCGGAAAGGATTCCTTCCCACCCCACAGCCTTCTTGGTCTGCCTTTTTTTCCAAATGCCGTCTTTTCTGCCACCCCTGGTGCCCAGCTGAAGGAGGCATCTCAACCTGATCTGCTTGGACCCGGCTTCTCCAGTAAGGGGAAAAACCATTTGGGGGGGGTTCCCCCTAAGAGAGCCACGCAGAGGGCTGGAACCGGGGGGGGCTTGTTTGTTGAAGAAGGCTGAGCAAACTGGACGGAGAAAGCGCTCTTGGCAAACAAGGATCAGTTGGGCAAAACAAACCCTCCTTAGGTTCCTGCTTGGGACTACAATCCCCCCCCACACACACACAGGGTGGTAGCCAGGATGGTGGGAACTGGAGTGGCTTTGCAAAACAGTGAGGGTTAAAGGGGTAGCGCGGGGCGGGCGGGGGAAGGCTTTGCAGGCTACCTGGAAGGCCAAAGCACCTCCCTATGAAGGTTTGTGTGTCCCTGGAGAAGGGAGGCCTTCAAGACTTAAATGCTGGCTTCCCCGCAGCAGGAAATGGGTCATATGCCTCGCAAGGGTACACCCCCCCCACAGCCACACCACACACAAGAACCATCTTGGGATTCTCTTTCGTTCTCTGGCTGGAACGGAGTGGGGCAGAGACCGAGTTTAGCCCCCTCGTCCTTCAAGGGGTAAAAAGGGGAAGAAACCGCCTCTCTCTCTCTCCCCCCCCCCCAAACCAAGACCGTATCATTTGCAAGCAGAAGGCAGGCGGTGGGGGGGGGCAAGGGGAAAATAGGGTGTTCTGCTGAAGCTGCAGCTCCCTTCTTTTCTGGGCAACCTTCTCTCTCACACGCCGTGGATGTTAAAAATGACTAGTGCTGGTGGTTTTCCAAGCAATCCTGATGATAAACACTCGATTAAAACGGCCTTTGAAGGGAAAGGACCTGCCAGAGGAGACCAAAGCTGCTTCTCTCCAGGGTCTGAGAGAGAAAAGATCGGAGGAGCAAGATCAGCTTCTTCGCCTGCGGGCAGCCGCCAAGGGAGTTTCTGTATCTCCTCTCTGCCCTGGTGAGGAACCATGGAGTTTGTGGTCCAGCAGCAGCTTCGGGCTGGCGCTCAGAAGAGGACAGCCCGACACCAGGAGCAAGAGAGGCGGAAAAGTCCATTCACGCGGTCGTTCAGTACCAAACTATCAAGGCGAATCACAAAATGATGCCTCCCCGTGACACGGCACAACACAGACCAGGGACCAGTTGGGGTTTGTCTGTGGTTTTTTTTTCTGGTGGGCAAAATATTTCTCAGTGAAATATCTGATGACTCCCGTTGTTGTTGTTGTTTTGTCATCCTGACCAGCCTTTGCCAGCGAAGCCAGCCATGGGGGTGGCAGTCCAAAGTGAAAGGCACCGGTTATACTGGCCAAGGGCTCGAAGCGGCTTGCCCTTGCGGGCTTCTAGAAAGGCCACTGGCTTTTCCTGTTTGGCAACAGCAGCGCCGGGAGTCTGGGTGACGATCCGGCAACGACCTGTTGGCATAGCCACGTGCCACCCTTTTGGCCTGTTTTTTTGTTTTTTATTTTTTCCTTCTGCCTTCCAGGAAGTTGGCCCAGTTAAAAGCCGGGCTCCTCACCTCTTGTTTTCCAGATGCCACTGACAGCACAAAAGAACGACAACTCAACAGGGGGAGGAAAGGTGTGTCGTTCGCAAAACAGAGGCCAGCTTCCAAACAGCGTGTGGCTGTGGAGCGGAAGCACCGCTTGCACTGGGATGCACGGATTTGGGAAGAAGAGGGAGAACCGGCTGTTGTGAGAATGCCCCACAAACACGTGCACCACGATCACCTGTGAAATGCCGGAGACGAAACCAAAGAGGGGCAACTCCTTTCCCCCCCAAAAAAAACTGTTTCCCAGCTTCCCAAGGGCTGAGTATCCACCCTCTGCCCTCTCCAGAGGAACAGCCTGGTGCTCTCCATCGCAGAAAGAACAAGCCACCCTTTTCCCCTCGGTGCCAAAAGTGTTCTGGATAACGGTGAAAGCTTTCGCTCAGCACTGCCAAGCACTGGCTGGACTTTTAGAAAAGCCTGTGCAAATTCCCCCCATCAACCGCTCTCTCTATCTCCCTCTTGGTCCCTGTGGTGAACTCCGATAAGCACAGGAACTGAAACCAGGAGGGGAAACCAAGGACACGGTGTGCAGCTTGTCGTGTTCTTGTACACGAGGCCCATTTATCAACTTTTCCTTTAAAAAAAAAATTCTTTTTTTGCCTTTGGCAGCCCTTCGCCTGCTAAGGTTCTTGGTGTTCCTGCCCCAGAACGCCCTCTCCTCCTGCAAGCCACAACTCTGCTTTTGTGCTCACCTGACCCACGGCCATGGAGGAGACGGCGGGCCGTGTGTAAAGCTATGGGCCACCGGGGGTGGGGGGGTGGGGGGAAGGCATGGCAGAATTATTGTGCCATGACAGGGTTCTCCAGAACTGCACATGGTGACGACGAATCAAGTTATTTAAAGCAGCCTAACAAACCTCCCCAAACATTGCCCTGTAATGGCAAAATAAAATAAAAATGCCACACCATGGATTCTTAAGAAAGTTCATTCTGTCCCGGACAGAGAGGAAAAGCAGAGTCACGGGCTTTTCCAAAACAAGACCGAAGGGAAAGCAGCCAGTGGGCTGTGAATGTTGGAATAAGCGACGCTAGGAAAACAGCAAACGCTTCCAGAATTGTTCAGTCTGAAACTTTCAATGTTTCCAACTGCAATATTTTCAATTCCAGTGCCGAGAGAATGCTGCCTGTTTTGTCACGGCCGTAGGGAAGAAAAGCTGTATTTTTTAAAAAAAATTGCAAAGGTTAATTCTTTCCACCTCTGAAAACCCCTTGTTTCCAGAATGATTTTGGCTGTGTCGCTTTCGAAAGAAAGTAAAAGATTTGGGGTGAACGGCTTTTACATTTATCTGTCGCTTGGCTGAAACAGGGGTACAGCCAGAACAAGACCCGGCGACAGAGGTAAGAATTCTTCCCCCCCCCCGCCGCCGCCAGCAAAACAGCAGGATCAGGGTGTCGTTGATGCGAGAAAAAAATTGTAGATAATTAAGTGTGGAGTCTAAAATCATCCAACTTCACCCGGGGTGCGGAGAAGAGAAGGGGTTAACAAGAAAACGGCAAATGCGCAACAATAAGAACAGGTCTCTGGAGTTTATGGAATTGCGCAGGATGATAAAATATTTTTAAAAACCACCGGCTGTCCACCTTTTGTATCTCACGTCCTAAAGAACACGGGTCCCACCGCGACACAAACGGCAGGACCCTCTCAAGGATCCTATGACCCCCTTTATCGATTGTGTCAAGATTTCAAGGCCATATATGATCGCACAGCTGCATTACTGGGAATAAACAGAATAAACAACCTGTCCCTTTGCAGCCGGACACTGAGAGAATACCGTTGATTATCCGATTTTTTTTTTAACTGCTAGAGCAAACATAAAATGCCACGGCGATCAATCATGTGAGTCCTTTTCTGAAAGCCTCCACATCCCTTCTGGGTCCCACCCGCTAGCTCCCCCTTCCCCAAACTATAATTTTAACCTTTTCTCCCTTCCTCTGTTGGGTGCCGCTGCCCCTCCGCCCTCTTCCAAAGGTGCGCTGTAAGCCCCTTGCAGGCAAGGCCTTTTTTATCTTGCCTTGCAGCCCTCTCCATCTGCGCTCTGCCATGGAGGCAGAGGTTTATATGGAGAATGGATAAAACGGGCCACAAACCAACAGACGTTGCCCATTTGCCCTTCTGAGGCATCCAATGTGGTTTGGGAGGACCGAAGGACCTCGAACTGCCCAGGGTTCCCCCTCCTGAAACGCCTTTCCTGCCCATTCTCAGCATTCACAAGAGTCAGATCGAAAGCCGCCCTGTCCTCACCACAAGGGTGAGGGCCGTCCCCCTACCTGGAAGGTGACTCAAGGACAGCCAAGTCTGTCAGCTGCAGGGTCATCCCAGGACAGGAAAGGCCTGATCCTGCTCATTCTCACCGTCCCCGCACAAGGCGTGTCCAGTCGTGACCAGCAGTGTCTGTAGAGTTATGGAATGTTTTTAAAAAAACAGCACACAAGACACATACTTTTTGACTGTTATTTCAAAATGCTGCAAATGTCAAAAGTCCCCTCTAGGCATGTGCAGAGGGCAGACCAAAAACCAAGCTGGGGAAAAGTGCAGGGAACAGCTGCCAATGCACATATTCGCAGGGAGGGGGGGATTTGAAAGCAGGAACACAACAACTTTGGGACTGCCCCCACTAAATCCGATTTTTCTTCTCTTTTTTTCACACCTTCCGGGAAACAGAGGCATGAGCAAATCCTGTTGAATATTCATTGGGGGGGAAGGAAATGCCACCCACTACGCACAGCAATCCTAAATATAAATAGGACTAGAAGCAAATGGATAAAAGACCACTTATCCTACACGGTTTCTTTTATCTGCTTCCTGCTTTCCAAATGATGGCCTTTTTGACTTTAAAACAACAACACCAGCCCCCATTCCCGTTGAAACAGACCTCGGAAAAAATAATGGGGAAGAGATTGTCCCAAAAGAAATGTCTAAAAACAGCTTGGAAACTTAAGTCTAGCCAGGTGCCTTTGGCCGCCTGGGGAGGAGCTGTCAAGGTGGGCGAGAAATAAACCCAAAAAAGGGCAGGAAATGCAGAGATCAATCTTGCCTTCGGCTCTTGAACCCTTCTCTGGAAGACAGCCTTATCTCTACTGCTCTTTAGAAAGGGCAGAGGGAGAAATAGGCTGAAAGGAGAGACCGATCCTTCCAAGTGCTTCTTGACTCTTGCAGAAGAGAAAACACAGCCTGGCTAGCAAAGCTACCTGAGATATGCAGCCTAGTTTGGGTTCTGGTGGGGCGCCCGGCAAATTCCACACGGAGAGGACTCCGGCACCCAAATGTGTGGTTTGGGCGGGTGTGTCAATAAACCCAGCAAATTTAAACCCAGAAGAGTCGCTCGGGATTCAGGAGAATGAGAAAAGAGTGGCTGTTTGTTCATTTTCCTTTCGCCCTTCGAGTTAGGTTTAAAAGAGGAGGTTTTTTTGCATTTTCCAGGAGGGACTCCCGGCCTGTAAAGTTTGCCAAACACCCAGGATGTCTCCAGGCGTCTTAAAAAAAGAGAGAGACCGGTTTCATTGGAAATACGTTTTTCTAGACTCCTGTAACTCTTGCCACCAGATGCAAAAGCTTCCAAACCTCTTTTGCATGACAGCTGGCCCGCTTTTGTGGAAGGTTAGCTGGATAATCCTAATACAGGTACTGTACTTCCCGCTAGCCGGAACTTGTTCCGTTTGGTTCTTAGGAACCAAGACAACAATCTCTGTTTGTTGCAATCATCCCCAAGGTGCATCTGAAAAAAACTGTGTCCCCCCCCCGGGGGATTGGGAACTCTTAGGAGCATCCAACAGGGGGGGGTGCTGTAGGGGAAGAGTGGGGAAAGCCCATCACTTTTCCACTAGCAACAGAGACCAAATGACACTGGCGGATCTTGACCGCTGCGCCCACAAAGTGGATACCCAAGGGCTTTTAACAGTCAAATGTGAAGCCTTCTCTTCCCCTGTCTTCTGATTTTGATCTTGCAGATGTAGACTGGACACAGCCTCTGTTCACACGGCCGGCTGCTCCCTACAAACTAGGATTATCTGAAATGTGCTACTGTAGAGGATCAGGTTGCACTAAATCCCCCACCCGGGGGCCAGTCCTTCCTGCGGCTGCCAAAGAAGGCTCCACAGCGCTGTGGATTGTCCATGGGACGAACCTTCAGAAGCCAGGTGTGGATGCCGGCTGAGTCTCAGGCCTGGCTCTTGCCCACAATTATCCTGCATGGATGGATTATGCAAAGAATATGCAAACCTGTTTAACTCACACAAGCGACAGGCGTGGCCAAATTGTTTTTTTCCCTCTTTGAAAACAAAGTTTGTATTATGTACAATCACCCTTTGGAAAGAAGGAAAACAATCCAGGCAGCAGCCAGGGACCGCCCTGAAATTTCTCATTCCAGTTTACTGTAACTACAAATGCATGTTGCGACTCACCTCCGAGGGGCACGGCCCTCTTTTCCTTGACTACATCTCGCAAAATTTCCATTTGGTGAAGGGAGGGAGGACCCAAATAGGTTTACTCGGATCTAGGAAAGATGGAGAGAGGAATTCTTTACCCCACTTTTTTGTTTTTTGTATGTCTGTGTGCTTTTTTTTAATAACGAAGGAATACATTCCCTATTATTGTCTGAGATTTAAAAATGGAATTTTTTCCCCCAGCCGAAGGGCCCCTGTTTCTCTCTCTCTCTCTCTCCCACAGAGTACTTGCCCTCACCCTCAGCATTTTTACTCAGAAGAAAGGCTTTGAAAGGATTTATATAGGGACTCTCGTAAACAAACCCACAGGAGTGATGCCTATTGCATCAAAGCGCACCCTTTGGAAAGAGGGCGGCGTAAACTCCAGTGAAAGGGGGAAGGTGGGGCCGAGGCGCTGGGATCCAGGCCAGAGCGGGCGCTCGCTCATCCTTTCGGCTGGCTGGCAAGGAGCCAGAGGGCCAGCTTGCCACCGGCTTGCCCAGCCGGGCCAGTTTCGCGGCCTGGTTTCCTTGGCAAAAGGAGTCAGCCCTCTGGCGACACACGTTACCGGATTTCCGGCTGGGGCGGGGTGGAGTTGGGGGTCACAGAGCGGCTGGGGAGCATGTCAAGGGTGTGGGCCCCAGAAAAACAACAGGGCGGTGTTAACAGCCAGAGGAGGCCCCGCACTTGTTATTCATCCCAGTGTGGCCGGCCTCCCTGGCATGACCGTCTGCGCCACAAGGGGATGGGTGGCGCTCTCTTGGCCAGCTGGAAATCGGCGCTGAACCGGCCATTGATCAGAGAGCCACATGCAGGCCCTTTTCTCCCCGTCTCTGTTTTTCTAAATAGGTCGGTTTTGGTGTGCTGGCATTTCTTTTCTTTTTTTTAACTGTAGGAGTTGAATGAATTTTGCACCCTGACCGTGGGATCATTGCTTTCTCAGATGCTGCAACCCATATTCCCCACCCCACCCCATTGTCTGGCCAGTGGCTGGCAGGGAGTCCGGAAGCTGCCGATAGAAAAGAAAAAAAAGCAACTTCTCCATTCTCTGTGAACCTCCAGACCAAGTCTCTCCCCCCCCTCCACACACACACACACACAAGCCACTGGATCCTGGCTGCAGCAAGAAGGGCTGAAATCTAGCAATCACAGACCGACCCACTGCATTTCGGCAGCCTTAGTCAGGGAGAGACTGGGAGCATTTTGGCCCATGGAAGGGGGGGCTTGTATAACTCATTCTTCACACACACCCCAACACACACGCCCCTTCCCAGTTCCTGGGGAACATCCCAGAGAGCTCCTGGGACAAATGCTGACTCAAGATTTCCCAGATATGAAATGCTGAGCTGGTCCCTTCCCTCCAAGACTCCGGGAAACGAGCCTCTTCCAAGGCAAGCAGGAGCCTTGAGGGGTTCCCGCAAGGCTTGGCCAACATCCAAGAGGCTCCTGTTCCCACACGCCTTTTGCCGGAGCCAGCGATGTCTTTTTGCTTCTTTCTGTTCGGGAACCGAGGCAACCCTGCCGGAGAGACCTTCCGACTTGGAAGAGAGAGACGTCTTCCGGCTAAAATGTTGCCCGGAGATCCGGC
Organism: Pogona vitticeps; assembly: GCF_051106095.1. Classification (NCBI taxonomy): domain Eukaryota; kingdom Metazoa; phylum Chordata; class Lepidosauria; order Squamata; family Agamidae; genus Pogona; species Pogona vitticeps. Next base: position 14,291,793 of record NC_135789.1, on the reverse strand, counting down.
TCTTGGATCCAAGCTGGTCAAGTCCTCCTTTGTCCCCTGTTTCTAGCAGGGAAGGAGAGCTGCAGAGAACGCTTGAAGGATAGGGACCCCATTAGGGTTAGGGGGCCAAGACAAGCCCCCATCGCCCAGCCCCTGCTCTGTGCTTTCTCTTCAACCCCGAGCAGGAGGGCCACCTACCCTGCCTTGAACTCCCCAAAAGAGAGAACCAGGGCAGAAACGTTAACGAATCCACATATTTGCACCTAAAATCAAAGCTCAGATCCACTAACAGATTGGTTTCCTAAACAACCAGTCCAGGTTCCTCCGTGAGGAAACCAAAGCTCTCTGGTTTTCAGCAAGAGACAGATGGGGGACCTCCACATAGAGACAGAAAAAGCGACCCCATTCTTTTTTTACCCCATGGAGGGAAAGGGAAATATCTTTTTTTCTATCCCAAGACAGTCTTGTTTTTGATATCCTGAAGTTTGCTTCAGAAGTGATTCCAAGGAGCCAGGGAGGCCCCGATCCTGCCCCAGGGAAAAAAGGAAAGAAACAGGGAGGCATTCCGCCCCCCACGCCCTAGCCACTAGACCCACTGGCTGCGCCTCCCCCTTGGCCAGGAACGAAGGCTAAGCTATTTCCAGGCCTCCTTTGAAGTTTCAGCTCTGACTGGCGTCCTTGAAAACGGAAAAGCACGACCACAAGTCTGCTTCTCCACTAAACAGCCCTAAACGGGCTTCGTTCCTAGCAATTATGAAGAGCTCTCAGAACTGGGGAGATCAAACCCTGTGGCTAAACTTAGCATAAGGGAGGCAAGCGTCGGAAAAGCTGAGCCAGAGGAACCCACGGATCAGAGCAGAGAAATAGTTCTTAAATGCAGACCAGCTCCCTGGCTTGCCCGCCGTCTGGTGTGGAAGGAATTTTAATGCTCCCTCCCATGCATAAAACAGAAATTAGAAATGCTCCACGCATCACGAGCCAGGATCTTTGAGCGAGGGCACGCGTCTCTCTCTCTCTCTCTCTCTCTGCCTTGCTAGCTTTCTTAAGGGAGAGAAAGAAAAGCCTTGCATTTTTCCAGCTGGGAGAGACACAGGCTGCAGCTCCGTGGGAAAGTTTCCCCCCAAGCCAGCTGGGTTTGATGTCTCTCCTCGCGCTGAAGACTGAGCGAGAGAGAGACGTCAGTCTCCAGGGAGGGGGCTGCTTCCTGTTTCGGCGATGGCGCTTTGCCCAGCTGGAGGTGCCATCCTGACTCAGCCTGGCTGGGATGTGTTTACTGGGTTTGTCAGGTGAGCAAAGGAGGGTGTTTACGGAGGCAGCGAGCGAAAGCTGGGTGGCTCTCAGGCCTGGGAAACAGTGCAGCCATACGGAAGCAGTTCCTGCAGAAAGGGGCAAATGCCATCATTGGGGCATGAAAGGGGCAGCAGCTCTCAAGATCCCAGAGAGAGAGAGCACTGCAGATAACCACAAGAGGCCCCACAAGCAACAACATGCTGCTCCCAGCTGTGCTCAGGATGATGGAACCTGACACACAGGCATGCATGCATGCAGGTGTCTGTGGAGAGGTAAACAGGGAGCTGATGCCTCTCGTTCACTTTTTCCACTTGACAAGGCTCCTCCTTGCTAACCAGCTGTCACCTACGCACGGCAAGCAGAAATCTGCACTTCTCTTCCCTCCCCCACCCATCCCCCGGCCTGGAAACTGAGACGTCCCTGAAGAGGGAGATTTACCTGGCAGAGTTCCACCTGCCTCACCGCTCTTCAAAGGCCCCGGCCAATTGACCGCCTTCACTCAGTAGGTCAGTGTTTCAGGGATAAACACAAGAACAAAACTCTTCCCACCGAGATGCTCGTTTTCTTGGCCGGAAAGGATCTGAAGCAATAGAAATACAGGTTATATGCCCATCCAAGTATAAAAATATAAACTATACATATATACTGTATAAATCCCCTGCCCCCAGAAACCCAGCATGCTGCAGAAAAGACAACGTTCCGGTCTTTCTTCCTGAGGAGCTGACTTTCTAAGTTCAAGGAGTAATGCCAACCATAGGTTTTCCCCTTGACACAGAGAGATGAGAAGAGGAGGGATATTAAAAAAAAAACAGACATGAAAGCCATGTCTAACAGTCTCAACTGCAAATGGAGTTTGCCACTCTGTGGGAAGCCAGGGGTTTGGCCTTCTTGCGGCTGTGCGTGTCACATTTGAGCATGAATGTGAGTGGGTGGGGGGGAGTGTGGGATTTCAGGTCCCTGGAGAAAAAAGTAGGCTCGTATAGGCCTTCCTCTTCCCCCCCAGTCGTCCCCCAAATGTCCATTTTGCACACAAACACCCCAGGAGGAGTCCGGAGGTCAACCAAAAAATGAAAGCCGCACACAGGGCATTGATGGCAACATTGCTGCCAAAGCCCACGGAGGCCCCCAGCAAAATTTTCCTCCACGGGGAGGCATTTCACAATCCGCCGGGCCTGGAACGAGCCCCCCCCCCAGCAATCCCTCAGGGGAGAGTTTTATGGTTCAGGCCTGCTGGAAAACAACTCCCGGGGGAAGACAGTGGCGTGGGGCCAAGGCACAGACTGCCTTCAACCCGGGAGAGCTGTCCCGGTCCCGTCAGCAGAGCTGAACTCTGAGCTGGGAGGACCGTGGGTCAGATTCTGCACGTCCCTGCTCCTTCCACTCCTATTTCACCCAGGCTTTTGTCCAGAATCAAGAGGTCTTGGATCCTGTTTTAAGGGACAGCTCAGTTACCTGTCCTTTTTTGGGGGGGTCCTAGTTACAAGTGATCCCCCTCTCTGGAGGAGGCCACTGGGAAACCAGGAACACCAGACAGCTTGCCAGGCGTGGTACGCCTGGAATCAGCATCTCCGTAAGGGGTGGGGGCCAGATAGGTGGAAATCGAGGCAAGGGTCCATCGGCCGCTTCTCTTCCCATCCTGGGTGCTTTTGATTTCCTGCCCCAGAGAAAGAGGTGGAACGCGGCCGATCCATTGCTGGGCCACCTCTGAACTTTCCTCTACCTCCCGTCTCCAACTGACCCGGTTCTTTCGGCAGGAGCCCCAGGCGATGATGGAACCGCCATGCCGGCCAGTCCTTGGCTGACGTCAGGGCCACAGCTACCCCTCGCCCCGAGAACAACTCTGACGTCAGGGCCCGCCTTTCCCTCCATCCCGCCCGGGCCCTGGGGTCAGATCAACACAGCCCGAAAAACCCCTCGGGGACCAAGCGGGGGGAATTCATCTCTCCCTTTCTTCACCACGCTTATTTTGCAAAAAACATCGTGCGAGGGTCAGTGCTTCCGAAAGGCCCCGTCAGCAGGGAGGTTGCGTTTCTCAGAGTAAAGCAACTCCCCTGGGGGGGACCGGTCGTCACCTCCAGACTTGGCCCGCTGACAGCCTCGTGGGATCCACCAAAACGCAAACAGAGACTGGGCAATTTTCCCAGCAGAGATACGCTCTGTGGGTCATCGTGGGGGAAAAGGGCCATGGGGCCACCGCGATCCGTCCTCCTTGACCGCAGGCTTGGGCAAACGGGAGGGGTCACTCAAGAGTTGCCTTTCCCCGCACGGAAGTATATTGAAATATCGGAAGCTGCCTGATGCCCGGTTGGACTCTGGGACCCTTCATTTTGTTATCGCCAACACAGACAGGCTGAGTTGGGGGCTCACAGGGTTGTAATGGAGGGGAGGGGGTGCCCTTCCACTGAAGAAACAAATTGGGATTCTAGTCCTCATGGACCCAAACAATGGCCGGCTGGAACGGGGGGGGGGGAAATGGAGCAGCGTCATGAAGGCAGAACAGGGGTCCTGGATCCACCTACAGTGGACCCTCTACTTACAGAATTAATCCGTATTGGAATGGTGTCTGCAAGTCAAAAAGTCTGTAGGTCGAATCTCCATTGACCTAGAATGCATTGAAAACCGATTAATCCCATAACCGGCGGTTTTTATTCTTTTTTTGTTCCATTTCGGGTTTTTTCTGGTCTGTAAGTCGATTCTCCGACTGCAAGTCGAATGTAAATTTTGCAGCCAGAGAAGTCTGTAACTCGAAAAGTCTGTAAATCGAGCCGTCTGTAAGTCAAGGGTCCACTGTAATTCAACAGAGGCAAGGTAGTCTAGTAAGTAGAGGGATGGAGGCCTGGGTTGTAAATAAATATATGTTTTTAAATGAATATTGCAAATACAAGCTTTACAGATCATGTTGATATATTATTTGCAAAGTTTGTGTTTGCAGCGTTTATTTTTAAACCCCCACACAGGTATCCATACCATCTCACAGAACCAGAGGGTGTCACAGCAAGACCGATGGAACGAGTCCTTAAATAGGTCACATACCTTGAGAATCCTATTAGGGTCTTTCTAAGTCGGACAAGACTTGAAGGCAACAGAAAGCCTCCCGGGTTTTGGGTGGGTGCCTCCAGTCACTCGGCATGTGATGGGACTTTTCTGCCAGCCAAGCTGCGGCTCCATCTCAGCCACCTTGCTTCCTTCTGCAAAAAACTTAAATAATAATAATAATTAAGAGTCTAGTCCTCACCGCTCATAAACAGGAGGACAAACAGGCTGATTTCATGCAGGGGTGAGAAGGATTGCATGGAGTTGGTTGGACTCAAGGATCCATTCCACCCCCCTGAAGTTCTATTTATTATTAGTAGTAGTATTAGTGGTATTGGAACCTCCAGAGCAGCAAGACAGGCAAATATGTCAATAAAATCAATTATTTTTTAATCAAATTAAATACATTATGGATCAGAATGCTTTTGATTGCATTGTTTCTTTTTATCTTATTATTCTTGTTTTCCTGTTCTGAGTGGCCCTCAGACAGATTTGGGGGTGGGTGGATATAAAATTAAAATTAAAAATTAAATTTAAATGTTAAAGAAACAAATACCCAATTTTTATCATTTAAATCCATCCGCTGTGATATAAAGAAACCTCCCCCCCCATGGGACTCAAGCTCCCCAGTTCTGCTCTTAATTTTACCTCTGAATTAGTCCTTTTTTGAACCAAGTTCGAGCTTAAGTCCGAGGAACCCCACCCAAAAAATGGGTGGGTTAGGGGTGGCTGGGTTATTTTGGACACTACAGTTCCCATATTCCCCTTACATCATGGGACTCATAGTCCCGACAAACAAACACTCTCACCCTCACATGCACTATGTTGGGTCAGGGACTAAGAAGACCGGAAAGGCCGCCATTACTTCTGCTCTCCTTCCTTCCGTCGTAAAAATAAAATTAAAAATATTTTTTTTAGCTCGCCTCTTTTAAAGCCCTACATACAGCACTTTGGGTCACCCAGGTATTTTTGGACTACAACTCCCAGAAATCCTGGCAGCACAGTTGATGGCAAAGGCTTCTTGGAGTTGCAGTCCAGGTCGCAGATACCTGGCGAATCCGCTCTTCCCGCCCAGCCAATGGCGAGCCCGGACTAGGGGACACGTGACAGGGTCGCGCGGGTACCAGACCCCCTTCCCCTTCTCTCTCTCTCTCTGATTGGCTATCTCTGAGATGAGCGGGAAATACGAAGGCTTCCCCTTTACGCGAGTGACGTAGCTTCTCTCGCCGCCGCGAACCGTAGTGCGCACAACTACGCCATCTGCGTAACTGCCCCGGCGCCATTTGCGCAGAGCATTGAGCCCAAGTTGTGGAAAAGGAAATACTGTACAGTACAGTATATGAAACAATAAAACATAATATAAATGTGTGCACAAATATAGAGAATATGTCCTTTATTCGTTCCTTTTTCCATCCATCCATCCATCCATCCATCCATCCATCCATCATCAGTTCCTTCCTCCCCCCCATATCACATTTTTATTTAAGGTTTATTTGGAAATAGAGTAGACCATTGGTCTAGATGGGTGGGGTATAAACAAACAAACAAACAAACCCAGATCATAGGAAATAATCTCGGAGAAAGGGACATTTTTATTGGAAGAAGATGTTATGAAAGGATGCCTGGCAGGGAAGACCGAAGTGGCCCGATACCATTTCTAAAAGGAGCTTTTAAAAAAAATTTGGTCCAGCGCCGACAGGAGGGCCTGCCGAGAGCGAGGCTGGGCCGGCCCCCCATCCTGACATTTTCATCCAGGATTTGGACCTCTTATGGGTTAAAAAACAGGGACGTGGTGGCACTGTACAGGGACGTGGTGGCGCTGTGGGCTAAACCGCAGAAGCCTGTGCTGCAGGGTCAGAAGACCAAGCAGTTGTAAGATCGAATCCACGCGACGAAGTGAGCTCCCGTCGCTTGTCCCAGCTCCCGCCAACCTAGTGGTTTGAAAGCATGCAAATGCGAGTAGATAAATAGGGACCACTTCGGTGGGAAGGTAACAGCGTTCCATGTCTAAGTTGCACTGGCCATGTGACCACGGAAGATTGTCTTCGGACAAACGCTGGCTCTATGGCTTGGAAACGGGGATGAGCACCGCCCCCTAGAGTCGAACACGACTGGACAAAAATTGTCAAGGGGAACCTTTACCTTTACCTTTACCTTATGGGTTAAAAAAATCAACACACCAGCCCGTTTTGCAAACTCCTGCACGACAGAGTTCTTCCACCCCGTCCCTTTTGGAAATCCCAGAGGACAGTCTTCACTGGTCTGGAAGCTTTAATGGTCAAATTATACTCTGGGAAAGTCCTCCCGAGGGGACCGGCGGATGCACAGATCGGCACAGTGCGCTCTTAGGTCCCCCCCATAACCCAGAGGTCTGAAAGTTTGTAGCCTCCCCTTGCCACGGGATGCTCAACCGCTGTTTTCCCAAAACATCTGAGGAGGCAGGAGATCAGAAGGTGGCCCGGACACACGGGTGGTCTGAGCCGATCCGCCCCCCTTTGGAACTGCACAGAACGTCGTGTCCTGAAGCCAAGAAAAGGCCTTTGGGTAAGTCAGGCTCGGTTAGGGAGCCTCTCGCTTGACGGACGTCAGCTCCCCAAGTTTTCTGGGAAGGGCCTTTTTTGAATCTGGGACCTTTGGCGTGACGGTTGCCCTTTGGCCACATCAGTCCAGTCTCTGCCCCGAGGCACTTACACAGAAACCCAAGCGCATGCAGTTTCCCACGTGTGAATGATGAATCATCGCCGAAGATTGTTGTGCTTTCCTTTAAAAAAAAATAATAAAGAGAGAGAGAGAAAAGTTAGAAATCTCTGTTTTTCTCTCCGGGGAAACAGGGTCAAGCCGAGCATGCGAGGAGGGTGTGCCCGCTGGCGATGGATGATCTAGTGCTTTGTAACTCACCTTACATAAATCCTGCGGCTGAGTAGCTGCAGAAAAACCTGGGAGGAGGAGCCGAGAAAGGCATTTAGGGAACGGTGTCCCGAACGGGATCCGAGTCATCTGCTCGGTCGGCACGTGAGGACACCTGCCAAAAACGATGCTCCGGATGGATCCCAGGAGCAGAGAAGCTCCCTAGAGAACCCGGGCGTGTGTGACTCCACCTGTCAAGCCAAAGACGCAGAACGTTCCCCATTGCACGTGTTCTATGGGAACTTGACCAGCTGGATTTCTGCCTGGGCCCCAGAAAAACTGAAGGCAGTGCAAATAAACCTCTCTATAACTTTAGGTTCTTGAGGGTGGAGTGGGGGACCCTAGCCTTTTCATTTTTACAGCCTCCCTTCCTTAACAGGTAAGGGAGGTTCAGGGGAAGGAAAAGTTCAAGGCTAAAACACTATTACCTTTTTTTTTGTTCTGTTTATTAAACAGAGAAACCAAATCCTGTAAACATTATGCAAGCAAGATGGATACACACATACAGGTTATTTAACAAAAGCCGCAGCTGCAGCATGGAAAGAATCTCTCCAGTTTACAGTGAGGCCCAGGTTTAAGCACTTCGGCATGTGTCTGAGGCCACTCTGCCTCTGTTGCAGCAAGCTAAGCTTCTAGTCCTCCTCGTGGCAGTGGTTCTAAATAGAGGCAGGACCAATCTCCGTAGGAGCCTCACTGGTCTGTCTGGATCAGGACTGTCTGCCTTGCGTGGCCGTGGGGGGGGGCAGGGGGAATCCCTAGATTGTTTCCCTTTTCGTGGCTGGCCCTCCCTGGAAGCGTTCCGGGACCCGGGTGTGTGACCTCCCCATGTGAGCCAGAGCGGGTTCTGAGTCAGTGCCGTCTTCCTCTCCTCCTTCGTCTGTCTGCCTTCGGGATGGGAAAGCAACCCAAAACATTGGTCTTCGGAAGATACCGAATTCTTATGTCAGCTGGCTCGCCGGCTGGCTGGCTAAAAGAGCCAACATAATCCAGGCAGGACTCTCCCGGCCCTGCTTCCCCCTCGGTCTGCGCCTGAGTCACCACGGTGTCTCGCCGGCTCAGAATCTCATTTTGCGGCCAAGGGCTGGCACAGTCAGAGAGGAAGGTGTTTCAGATTTCACACCTTGGCCTGTGGCCACGGATCGGATGGTCGCTGTGCGCCCAGAGTCGTCGTTTCCCCCCCCTCCACCGCCTCTTCCAGGCCTGGAGAAGCCAGAGTGGGGCAGAGGGAGAGATGGAGGGAGAAGAGAGGGGGTGGGGTGGGTTGCTGCTTGTACAGAGGAGACGGGAGAACCATCTGGGGGAGGAAGACAATTCTGGGCCCCTTTCCAACTTCGTGGCGTTCTCGTGGGCCCCTCCACTTCACCAGGACCCCGTTTGGGTGAAATGCCGCGTCTCCCCCTCCCCTGCTCTAAATCCCTCTCCTAATGTTCTGCCCAATCCAGAATTTTTGGTTGCAGGATCGAGTGGGAGAAGCCTCTGCAGAATCATGGGTTTGTTATATGCCGTTTTATCTTTACAACGATCCAGCTAGGTCGGCCAGGCCGAGAAACCCTGGCCTGTGAGCTTCCGGGCTGCCATGGGATTTGAACCTGGGTCTCTCCCCCCCCCCCCGGCTGCTAAGTCTAAAAATGAATCGACGGCTATACCGTGTTATGTCTGGTGGCGCTTGAGAAGCAACAGGGCTCCTCTTGAGCGGTGTGTGCATGCATGTGTGTTTTGGGGGTGCCCTCCGAGAGACTGGGGGGCCATTTTCAAGCCCACCACATTTAGCTCATAGGAAACCAGCCTGTCCTGCAGGCAGACGGCACTCTCTCGGAAAACGTGTCCTGGCCACTACTGTACTCTCTTCTTGCAGCTCTTCCTCCAGAGTTTACGACCGGTGCCAAATCTCCTCCTCAGCTCCCCGCCGTCGGGCTTGGGTGGCTCCTGGCAGCCTTAACACCCACCCACCCCGATTCATTTGAGGCTGGAGGCGCGCTCTCTCCCCCCTGGCACCCACACTGTCTGGCTGCAGCTGGGCGGCCTGCGATGAAGGCTGGACTGGATCCCCAGCCAGCTTCTCTTAATTGCAGCCTTCCTCTCTGTCTGTCAGCCGGATCAAGGGTGTCTGCCTTTGCACCGGGTTCTCCGGGGAGGCTGGAGAGAGAAAGAGAGAGAGAGAGAGAGAGAAAGAGAGAGAGAGAGAGAGAACTCCCCAGGTCAACCTCCCTCTTCCTGGTTGTCTCCTGGCCGCCCTCCTGCTTCTTCCAGACTTGGCAGGAGCAGTCTGGGGAGGGACCCAGACGTCCGTCTGTCTACGAAGAGGGTGGCTCACCCCATCTCCTTGCTTCTGGGCTTTCGGCCAGGCGGCCCCGCGGGCGGGCGGGCGGGCAGGAGTGGTTGACTTAGCCCACGGGGAAGGGAGAGAAGGCTGATGTGAGCGAGAGGGGGAGAAAGCAACAGAAACCTCCATCCAGCGCTTGGAAAAAGCCTCCACCAAGCCTTTGGGCTTTCGTTCCTTAGCCTTTCTTTCAGTCACTTGCACGGCGGGGGGGGGGGGAGATCAGCTCAGTGGCTGTCGGGCACCCTGGGTCTTCCCAAAGCACATGGGATGGTGGACGAAGGTGCTTGGCCCTGTTGTTGTTGTTGATAATGATGATGACTGTGTTGTTGCTCCCAAGCACGTGGCTGCACGGCACCAGCAGGGTTGCAGAACCTGATTCCGTGGTGACTCGTCATCCACATTGAGAGGCCGTTCCCGCCAACATCAGCACCGGTGCAAAGGGAGCTTGCCAAAAGCAGGAGGGAAGGGGTGCAGGGGTGGGTGGGTGCGGCGTTAAGATCATGCATGCAGAAGGCATCCAGTCGGGGATGATGGGGCCAGGATCTCTGCCCTGCCTGGCCCTGGGCTACCAAGGGTGTCAGGCAGGGGCCTCCCTCTGTCTCGGCGATGAGGGTCACACTGGGCATCAGTTTTGAGCCCCAGACCATAGGAACAAAGTATCCCATAGAATCTAGATGTCACCCATCATCCTAACCACATGCTTCACCACAATTCCTGAGTGGACACTCCGGAAGAACGGCATATACGCCTTGCTTCTCCTAGTGAGAGTCTTTGATGAGTGGCAAAGATGGGAGGGGGTCACCGTTCTCCCCCTGAAGAGACCATTTATAATGGTGTGGCTAAAAAAAATCTTGTAAATAAATAAATATTGTAAATAAATATCTGGGAAGACCGGCCTGCCTGCTGGTGGAACAGCAAAGGAGAAAATCTGGAGGGAGACGAGAGACCGGCTTCCCCGTTCGGGTGGGCACTGTTCTGGCCTCCAGTCAAGTCAAATCAGGCCTCAAAAATTAATATAAGACCCTGCCTTATTTTCAGGGAAACACGGTAGATAAGATAGAGAAATCATGTTACATTTCAGATGCCCCCAAGAAACTGCCCTTTTAAACCCACATCCCTTTCCAAGTCCGATGCATTCGTGACTCCTGCGAGAACCTCCGGAACGGATCCGTTTCCACCGAGCCTGATTCTGCACATGGGCAGCGACCCTTGAATTTTAGTGAGATTCAGGAGGCGACGGCCAGTATGTCGCTTGTTGACTCTTTGCTGCAATAACGGCATCTGTAAAAGATGGCTCTGCCTGGTCAGATCAGGATCTAGAGGGGCCTGGACACCCTTTGGCAGCATTTTATAAGATGCCGTGTCATGGGCCGTGGAAAGGAGAAAGCGAGGAAGAGATGCGCGGATGGCTTTTTCCTTTTCTTCTTCTTTTTTAAGCTCAAGGGCTTGGGTGAAGCCAGCTGGAAAGAGTTTGGGGGCTGAAGGGGCCAGCTGGGGACCCTTGCTGGCTACAAAACCTCCCATTCCCACCTATGCTCTCCCCCCTGTGTTCTTCCTGGGGCAGGAACCGGGGTGGGGGGGACCTGCTTCCCGGTTTGGCCCCTTATTTTCTCCTTAGTTGCACCTGCGTGCTCGATCCAGCGAAAGTCAACCTGTCGTCTTTGCCCCTGGGCACAAAACCTGCCTTGTTCAAACCAGGGAGGCGGCGAACCTTCTCAGCCTGCCAGTCAAGCTAAGCCGAAACTGGACGGTTGACTGAGTCAGCCATCGGCCGAAAGCTGAAAAGAGCTCACATGGGCTTCGGTGGCTGTTCGGGCACGCAGAATCTGGCCCGTTGGACAAGGAAGGTGGGCACTAGCCGTATGGTTACTTGTCCCTCACAAGCCTCATTCTGCAGCTGATTTCAGATGATGCATGAACAACAGAGGCATCATCTTGGAAAGGTTTATACCACCTCACTGGAGAAATTCTTCCAATTCTACCTACAGTTTCAAATGGATTTTATTTGTTTCAAGCATTCATTAAGTCAGATATAAATAAACACCAAGGATATTACAGGACCCTTTAGATTAATTCTTATCAGATATGTATCTCTAATTAGATTCTTCATAAGCAATCGTCCCTCATGATCGCCTCTTAATTTTCAATAAATTAATTTTAAAAACCGCTTCTCCCATCAGATTAGTTCCTCAAACATTTCTTTAATTATTCACTCGTTTAATCCAGTCCCTGATTCTTAAAATAACGTGTTGATCCTGGCAATTAAAAAAAAATCCAAGCAATGCCTTTTTAACATCCTGACAACCGTAATCATCTCTCCTCTGGTTACATGAATGTGGCAGATTTAATTCAAGTAACAGCCGCGGTTTAAAAAAATCACATCAGAAATGCCAAATGAAGATAATGCACAGAGTTTGGAACAAAACCATCACAAGGCATGTTGTCATTTGTAATAAGTTACTTTCCTTTTCTGACAAAGATTATGTTCTGGAACAGATGTTGGGAGTGGAAATAGGGCCATATTTGTGCACAGAAATGTTCCAAGTATTATGCCATTCTCATCTCTCCTAAGATCTACAAAAAAGTAGTAGAGAATTAAAAAAACATCCCAGCAAGAAACATTGTGAGTGACTACAAATTTTCCACACCAGCCATGGGAAGAAGTTCCTCTTAGGATTTTTCTGTATGGAGTTATAGGATGAATTTCTTGCTCCAAGAATCCACAGCGCCTCGCGGTCTTCGGGGGCTGCCTTTGGTGGCCGGCTACGAGCCCAGAAAGTCTGGGTTGCCTCAACCCCGTGGTTCTTGTGACTGCCTGATGGTCAAATCGCACCCCCCCCCCCACTTTCCATGTCACTTAAACCACTTGCTAAGTTCAGGCAAGGTCTGGTAGATGGCGGGTTTTTGTTGCAAGGCCTGGCACGCTTTGCAAAACTGGTAGCCCCAAGATTTATAATTGACGGATCTCAACCGTGAGCGCCACTGGAAGTAACTCTCGTATCGCGTGGCATTCTTGTCCAGTTCCTGCAAGAAGCCGGCCAGCTCTCGCGGGCTGGAGAAATCGTCGACGTGGATGAAGGAGTCCGGAGGGATGTGGCTCTCGTAGTTTTTCCGCGAAGGCCCAAGGACGACGGGGACTGCTCCGGAGAGAAAGGCGTTCCTCCAAACTTTCTCGGAGATGTAGTCTTCATGCTGGGAGTTCTCGAAGGCCAGGTAGAACTTGTACTGGGATAAGGTGGAGAGAAGCTGGCTCCCGGAGAGAGGCGAGTGCCCGCGGCCGTACAAATCCACTTGGATGTATTTCTTCAGCTCCTCGTAGTATTTCACCCGGACCTGAACGTACTTGGGCTTCCAGTTGCTCACCACCCAGGCCACCAGCTTGGACTTGGGGGGTACGGTGACCTTCTGGGGCTGCGGGAGGACTTCCAGCCACCCGTAAGGGGCGTAGATGTCCGAGTCTCTCCGGTACGACATGGAGAAGTTGAAGAGGTTGTCCATGAAGTCCGGGACAGGGTGCTTGCTGGGAGGTTCAGGGCTGTACCAGACCCAGCGCTGGAACGGCGGCCTCGGCTCTTGAGGGAGCTTTTTGGCGTCCAGGTACACGTCATAATGGTGCACCAAGAGCGCGTCGGCCTTAGGGTACCAGTGGCGGTCCACTGTGAAGTGGCAGTCGGGCACGCCCAGGACCTCGAAGCAGTTCTCAAAGGGGACGTGGATGCCGTACGGCCAGGTCCACAGCAGGATTGTGAGATTGGAGGAGAGCTGGGGAGCGGGGGGCCGAAGGATCGCCGTCTCTTGCAGGGGCGTTTCGGGGCAGGAAGGAGAGGTTGGAGACCCCGACCCGGAGCTCTGTCGGACGTAGCTGAAGAGTGCGGTGGCAAAGAGGACCTGGAGGAGAAGGAAGGCAAGCAGCTTCCGGGGCACTGGGTTCTGTCTTCCCTCCGCCTTGGAATCCATGGGGCAGGCTGAGAAGTTGGGGGGAGAGAAAGAGAGCACAGTGCAGTGGCATCTTTACCATCAAGATGCAAGACAAGGAAGCAGCAAGAATGTAATTGGGGATCCTGATGGAGAAGGGGAAACGACCAGGCAAAGGAATACAGGAGGGAGGGCGCCCTCCCCATCGTGGCCTGCCAGCACACACCTACACCCATCCATCCACCCTCCTATCCCCACGCCATCTCTTCGGAGACCCTGTCTTGTGTTGCATCCAGGATGAGAGAGGCTCATCCTGGGTGGAAAACATTTGGGACCAAATGTTGTTCTGGGGTGAAACCCCCCACCCACCCTAGCCCCCCTCCTTTTGTTTCTGCTGCTCCAACGGGTCGGTACTAAGCCCCCCCCCTCCCCAGGTTACACACCCTCTGCTCAAACCAAGGAGCATTTCTTCCATCTCAAAATCCCGGCAAAAGAGGAGAAGCAGAAAGCCGGCAAGTGCGGTCCCAGGGCAAGACAGAAGTAGCAGCCAGGCATTGAAAGCTCTGCCGTCAAGTCGGGGGCGTCAAGACTACAACAGTAAGGCCCTCTGAAAGTTGTCAAAGGTGAAATCGGGGGTCTTACCACAGAAAATTCGCACTGAAGTCCAAGGCCTCCCAGCGGGTCTGGTCAGGAGGAAGAAACCAAGTACCTTATAAGGAAGACTTGATGTTTCTTTGTGCGCAACTGCTCTGCGCATGAGCAATGGCTTGGCTGAAATGCAATAAATTGTCACCAACGAGCATATGTTCCTCAGGCACCAATCAACTGTTGTATCCTTTTTTTTAAAGACCTGTAAACTCTGGGTCCCCACCCTAATGGGCACCCGAGGGTGCACTTGGTTTACCTGAATAAACCGGTTTCTTCCCATAAACCATTGGCTTATTATGACTGCTCAGGATTTAGCTTCGTAGGATTATCTCAGACACCGATTTCCGGGAGTGACCATCTCTGTCAATCTCGAGCGCTCCACACCTTTCTCTCATCCTCTGAGGGAGGCGACGGAAAGCTCTCTCTGGTTTCTCCTCCCCGGCCGGCCTCCTCCCTGGACAAAGTTCGTTGCCCGAAAGTCCAGGAGTTGTTTTATTACGATGGTCTCCCCAAACTTCCTGTGTGGTCTTGGGTGGTTTGTTTATTGCTGTGAGGGGTGTCCAAAATGCAAGTTAAAAAAACAGGAACTTCAGTATGAATCCAGGTTCAGCGACGGTGTTCGCAGAGCTGCTGGTTTGTTTGTGGAAGGGTCCCCCCCCTGGGACGCCGGTGCGGTGCTTTCGCTTCCTGGGCCGATTCTTTGTTTATGGGAGAAAAACCACATCCTGTGATGTTTGGAAGCCGACAGAAACGTCACCTTCCAGAGGTGCACAACGGCGGCACGCTTGGTTCTCTCTGGCATTTCACAAACAAATCTGGTCATGGGGTCTTGGCATGCACACACAACACAACGGTGGAACCTGTCGGAAAAGGCTCGTCCCTGTGACCTCTGGCCGTTGTGTGCGTTCATCCTCTCCGCAGGGCTAGTTAAAATTTTATGTGAAGTCAACCTACGAGGTGGCAAAGTAAGCCATCCCTGCCCTCTGTGTCCACAGGTCAAGTTAGGCGATGAAACGTCTGTGAAAGGCAGACCTCGGGAGATGGATCGGATCGGCCTGCAGGTGGTCCCGGCTCTCGCGGTGCCCGGGTGAAACTGGACTTCTCTCCTCAGCTCTCCAACAAATGTCACCCCCCCTTAATTTTCTCGAAGCCCACCCCGGGCGGCTTCTCAGGAGGACGTAGATCGGACACAGGAAAGCCCCGATCCAGACAGGCTGGGAATCTGAAGGGACCCTCCGCCTCCCCTCCCACCTCCGCTCTCTGTTCAAACAGAGCATCCTCGGCCTCCACCCGTTTCCTCTCCCTTTCGCCATTTCGGGTGCATGCCCTTGCCGCAACCTGGAGCACGTGAGGGTGTTCCTGGGGTGTGGAGGGAAGGAAGGGGGTGGGAAACCTGGCACCATCAGGTTAAAGTCCTGTGATTCCTGGGCCAGCCCTGCCAGTTTTCCAGGCATTTAAAGGGCCGCCTGTCCTTCTGTTTCCTGGTCCACGGTGTCATGGGCGGCTTTCAAGTTATCCCCTGACCCACGAGCGCCGGGGACCAGGCGCAGGGTGCGGAACGGAGGGGAGGAAGATCAGGGCAGGACCGGGAATGGGCTGGCCACATCGAGGCAGGAATTTTCCAGACGTGGCCGGAGAGGCTGCTGTTCCAGGGGAAGCGTGCGGTTGGGCCCCACCGGCCAGCCGGCCTAGGGAAGGGCTGGGTTACCAGCAGTGTGTGTGTGGGGGGGTTTCCAGCCTCCAGCGCCTTCACTAGCCTTCACCATCAGTGAAGCCGACTGATTCCAACACGCAGCCCGTGGCATTTCCCTCCCCGGCTACCAAGGGACGTGCCACAGTGGGGAATTTCCATCCCAGGGAAGAAGCCGAGAGCTAGGAAAGGAGAAGGCCGGTGCTCTAGAATGTGGTTTGTGATCGGAAAAGTCCGAAGGAAAATGGGACGAAGGAAGGACGAGTGAAGATGGAGCCCCAAACTGAATGGACCCAACCAGCCACCCCGTCTCCCTTCCGGGCAGGATCTCAGCAACCCCCTGATCCTTCTTGAACCCTCGGTGATGTCCGGACGACCTTCCCAGGCCGGCTGGCACAGGGCAGCCTTCCCCTTCTGAAAACCAAGGAGGCCCCCAAGAGAGGGGTCTTCTCAGGGCCTGGATGCAAACTAAGGTCCTTCATTTTTGCCTCGGCTCCAGAGCCCTGGACATTATCTTGGAGCCGACCCTTGGCCGCCAGCCTTCTCCTGGGCGCTTTCTCCCTCCCTCCCTCCCTGGCCGGCCGGCTGACCTGGCCTTGGTGCCAGCCGGCCGCCAGCCTTTCCTCGCCTCCGAGCCGAGCAGCCGCCCACAGTCAGCCTCTGGCAGCGGCAAGAGGAGATAATTATAGCTCCAGAGGTGCTAAAAATAGCAGGGCCGGTTATTTTTAGGAGGCGCTGCTCTGTTGCTGCTCTGAACTTCGGCCTGCTCTTACTCCTTGGGAGGCGAGGGTGGAGGTCGGCCGGCTGCAAAATTAGCAGGAGACACACAAGCCCCTGTTTAGCAGCTCGCCTCGGCCCGGTGAGGTGGCTCTTCTTGGCTGAAGGCCGATGGCCCTCCACTGGAGTAAGCTCCTGAAAGGCACACTTTGGGAGGTGATGCCACTCCGAAGCCCATCTCGGGTCACTTGAATGCCTTACAAAACTATCCCCGTTCGCACCGAGGTGGAAGGAGGAAAGCAAAAAGACAGGTTATGTACCTGTAACCATGGTTCTTTAACTGGACCTCTGTGAATTCGCAGAATAGGGTTTTGACAGCGCCTGCGCTGGTCCTCTCAGAATCTTCTAGAGCTTTTGGATCAAAGTAAAAATGTTTAGAGTTGTCCCTATCGCGCATGCTCCGCCCGCCTCAGCCTTCAGGTCCATTTATCCGCCACAATCGCCTGAGCTTAGCCTAGACACCATCAGTGACCGACAGTCGGGCGGCCGGGCGGGATATCTGAATTCACAGAGGTCCACTTGAAGAACCATGGTTACAGGTAAGTAACGTGTCTTTCTACATCGTGGCCTCTGTGAATGCACACAATAGGGTGACTAGCACACTCACCGGAAGGAAACAAAGTCGGCAATATGAGAGGTTGATTGACGTAGAAATCTGACGCAATTTTCGGTAGGAAAGAAATGTCCGGATATAAAATAACCTTATCTTTAAAGAACTGAAGGTAAGGAGCATCGAATCTGAGAGCTGCCAGCTCACTTGCTCATCTCGCAGATGTAATGGCCACCAAAAATAATGCTTTAAAGGACAGTAGCTTAATGTCACAAGATGCCATAGGTTCAAACGGGTGGCGTGTAAGCGCGCGCAACACAAGCTGAAGGGACCATTGAGGTACAGGGGGTTTGATGGGTGGTCGTATGTTAGAGAGACCTTTCAAAAAGGATTTGAGAGTAGAGTGGGAGAAAAGACAAGCAGAATCCGATTCATGAGGTTGGAAGGAACAATTGCAGAGATGTAAACTTTAAGGGTGGGTAGTGCCAAACTGGAGTCAAACAGATAACGAAGGTATTGGAGTAAGGTAGGCAAGCCTGTAGGTGATTTGACTGGGCAAGCTTAAGAAAGTTATTCCACTTGTATTTGTAGAGGCGGTTGTTAGATGGCTTTCTGGCTTTATCTAGGACCTCCCTGATCGATGGGTGATCCTCCAGGCTGTCAAATCTAGTGACTCGAGGTCTGGATGAAAGACGTGGCCTGAGTCCTGTGTCAGAAGATGAGGGATGTTTGGTAGTTTGAGCACATCCACTGCCATCGCCTGGAGGGTGGAAAACCATGGCTGATGAGGCCACCACAGCGCAATGAAAATTGCATCGGACCTCAGTTGGCGAGCCCTGACCAGTGTCCTCTAGATGAGTGGTATCGGTGGAAAAAGGTAAAGGAGATCTTGTCCCCATGGGATCATGAAAGCATCCCCTAGCGAATGCATGCCTCTTCCCGCAAGAGAGGCATGCCTCATGCATTTTTTTGTTGGTTTGAGTCGCAAACATGTCCATGATGGGGGAGCCCCGTTTGCTGCACAGCAAGCGGAAGACTTCCTTGTCCAATTCCCACTCGTGGGTTTGTCCTGTGAGACGGCTCAGTTTGTCTGCGAGCTCGTTGTCTGTCGTCGAGACATGGAGTGCCACCGGAAAAAGGTACTGAAGGGGCCGGATCGGGACATAAAGTAGAAGAACAATTGAAGTATTAAGACGCACGGATAAAGAGTTGACAGAAGGAAATGTCCAATAAAGAAACATAGAGCTATAGGCGATATAGCAGACGTAGTGAAAAAGGAGGGAAGAGAAGAACGGTCCGAAAAATCCAATCCAAATCGAAAAGCGGAGAATCATCAGACAGTCCGTTTGTCAAGGGCAACAGAGAATGGGATATCCGATTGAGAAAGCTGAGTCAAAAGTCCGTAAATCCGTCAAGAAATCTAAATTTTAAACGCTCTAGGATTGAGAGGTTCCAAGCCCAAGGGTGGTAAAATGGAACTGATGGCTGAGGCGGGCAGAGCATGCGCGATAGGGTCAACTCTAAACTTTCTTACTTTTATCCAAAAGCTCTAGAAGATTCCAAGAGGACCAGCGCAGGCGCTGTCAAAACCCTATTGTGTGCATTCACAGAGGCCATGATGAAGAACTCTGCATTCCTTAGAGATAAGCCGTTCTGCGTAACTTGCTTTGCGGACATGCAAGAAATGGTAAACATTGCATGTATTTCTCAAGGACCAACCAACGGATGCATACCTTTGTTTTGTTTTGGTTTTTTAGAACCGTATAAAAACTTGAACCCTGTTGATCTCGGGGTCCCCCACCCTGCTGGGCACCCGAGTGCACCCTTGTTTTATCTGAATAAACCCGGCGCCGTTTCCTCCAAGACATATGTTTTGTGCAAGGGAGGGTGGCCGCTCACCATCTTTCTTGGGCCACCCTCTGCAGCCCTTGGTCCGTTTTTTCCCTCCACCTCTTAAGGA
Organism: Pogona vitticeps; assembly: GCF_051106095.1. Taxonomy (NCBI): domain Eukaryota; kingdom Metazoa; phylum Chordata; class Lepidosauria; order Squamata; family Agamidae; genus Pogona; species Pogona vitticeps. The sequence goes on along the minus strand of NC_135789.1, from coordinate 14,272,721 downwards.
GCGGAGGCCTGTCCTTCTGTTTCACAAGGAACTCCTTAAGCCAGTGCTTTTCGGCTTTCTTGTCTAGCCGGGCGCCTCCCGGTTGCCTGCGATCTGTGCCGAAGGAGCCCTGAGCCGGAGAAAGTGGCAAGGAACCGCCCACCCGCAGTGCCCCAAAAGGAGCCCCTGGTGGTGAAATCGGAATCCGCAGCCCAGAGGAAGTCAGGTGGTCCTGTTAAATCAGCTATTGGACAGGAAGGAGATCCCCACTCGGCTACTTTTGCCCGAGTTATGTTTCCATTATAGCAGACACTGGCATGAATAGGCGAGATGGGGAGGGGATGAAAAGATCAATTTTTTTTGCCAGGAATGTGGAGGAAACTCTCCTGGCCCAGCTTTTCCCCAGATTCTTGGCATGCCAGGAAACAGGGAGTGGCTTGCGCATAGGAGTGCAAATACACACACACACACACCGGTCCATGGGACTCATGGCGTTGCTGCCACACTCTGTATCTGGCACCCTGGCACCTGGCACGCTTGCTCCAGGCTTCTCTCAGACCAACTGGCAGAGCAGAGGAAGATGAACCTCCAAAGGTCACAAGCCTCCAAATCGAGAGGCAATCTACCACTGAGGAAGTTAAGGAGGAACAGAACGGCACGCAGACGCTGCTCAGCCCAGTACAAACAGTCTTTCGCAGTGGGTTCCTCGTGGCAGTCAAAGGAACGACAGACCCCCTCCAAAAAAAGTGACCTTTTTTTATTCATCATGTTATGAATTCACATATTATTATCATTATTTCTGAACAGCGGTTCCACCAAATATTAAACACTGTGCAAGAAAATCAGTCTATATGGCACACTGGAAGAAAGAAAGAGAGAGAGAGAGAAAGGGATGCGAGAAATACAGAAAAGGAATAAGAAAGAAATTAAAAAGGAGAGAGAGAGAGGGAGAGAGACGATGGTTCAAGCTTTTACATTACAGACACTAATGTTTGCTTTCCTAAAATACAGTCTTTACAAGCCTCGACCGGCTTTTGGCAAGAGGATCAGAATTTGGCAAAGAAGAGGAGTCGATGTGAGAGGGAGAGAAAAAGAGAGGGGAGTACGAGGAGAGGAAGGCAAAAAGCACAAGACACCCAGCGGTGACTGGAGTTTGTTAAAACAACAACAACATAAAAAGATGAGACAGGTTTTGGCAAACAGAGAGGCACAGAGATTTTGGCCCCTGTGGGGTGTGTGTGGGGGGGGGGGAAGGGAGCCAGATTGACCAGGTCCAAGAAAGGGGGTTCCCGGAGCCGGTGGCGGCGATGATAGGGGTGGTCCCTGGCCCTTTTCTCCTGGAGGCGGCCGTTGATCAGCTCCAGGAGGAAGAAAAACTTCAGGACCGAGCGGAGAGCCATCTTGGGTCCCTGGAAGCCAAAGACCGAGGGAGACCCCAGGGGTGGGGGGTTGCTGTCAGAAGCAAGCAGAGGGGCCACATCTTGGCTGGCCCGTGGGTCCTTCCCTTCCTTTGCTTTTTGGGGAACGGCGGCTTTGCGGAGGGAGACCCCCAAAACCTTGCCGACAAGCGACAGCCACCCATTTCTGGGAGGGGAATGGAAGGAGACCGGGATGGCCCCGGGAGACTCTCTGCAGGATCCCCGGACTTCTTTCGGGGACGTGAGGAGACGGGGGGCTGGCAGGTTTGCCAGAAATACAACGTATGTGTGCATGGGGAGGTCTCAGAGGACTTGCCTCCTGCTAGCAAAGTGGTCAGGCGGGTAGCGGAGGCAATGCACTTTGCTGCATGTGGCTTTTGGAGCACCATTGGTAGAAGCAGGCCGCGCCTGGAGCCCGGAGGGGCAGGCTCTGCATCCGGTGCCCAGCCCAGCCCAGCCCGGGCATCCCAGGGCGTGGCTTGCGTCGGGCCACCAATGTCAGAGAGCTATGGCTCCTAGCGAGAGCGCAAGCTATCCGCTGGCCCGAGACCTCTGGGGCTGGAAGGATGAGGCCCCTGCCTGCCATTTGGGGGCTGTTAAGAGGGGTGCTCACGGCCACATTGCCCACGAGGACCAGCCGGTCTGCTCATTGGCTTGACTTCACACCTCGAGACTTGTGCAGCCAACTTCCTGCTTTTTTGTTTCCTCCCCCCCCCCCGAGGGGGACCCTGGCCAGCAGCCGGAAAAAAAGCACAGTGGTGGCAGAGCGGGGGTCTGTCGTGAGCAACGTTCCCCATGGAGACACGGTATTCGAGTCTCTCTGCCCCCCTCAGGAGCCGTACCCTCTCCCCTCTCCTCTTCTCCGGGAAGGGCCTGTAGAAGTCCCCCCCAAAAAAACAACCAAGGAGGCTATTGCTTCCAACCCCACAGTCACCTTCTACAGGACTACCATGGGGACAGCAAGCAAGATAAAACACCCCCCCACCTCTTGCCTCCGGCCTCCATTCAACCCGGCTGTGGCGTCATGGGTCCTGCGTTGAGCGGGCTGGGGGAGTGGTTGCAAGCCGGAGCCCGGCCGAGACCCACGGCCCCTGGCCCTCCTCGCCAGCCCTCTGTCTCCCTGGCTTTAAGGTTGGCGTGGCTCAACGGGGGGACTGGACACAGGCCAGGCCCCCCCACCTGAGAGACACAACAGAGAGAGAGAGAGAGAGAAACAGAGAGACGTGGTCGCGGTGGCGGAGAGCCGGGCTATAGGATGGTGCATGGTTTTTTGTCCTTGAAGGGGTTCTCGGAGGCCGGGACCCCCACCAGCAGAGGGTCGTTCCTGGCCTGCTGCTCGCAGTAATTCATGAGCTCCGAGGAGGCCTTCGAGACCTGAAGCAAGAAGGAGCAGAAAGAAGTCAGCCGGGAGAAGCAGCCCCCCCCCCCCCCGCCGTTTCCTGAAGACCAAGCCCAGCGCCAGCCTGGTCCCCAGGGAGGAGAACCCCAAGAAGGGAGGAAGGGGGAGCTGTGAAGCCTCCCGGAGATGCCGGTCGGCTGCCTTCGCTCCCTCGGAGCCCTCTCGGCGGGCTCCTTCTCCATGCCTGCCGGGTGTCCTGGCTCCAAAGCCTGGGCAACCTCAGCTAAAAACGGGAGCCCCAGAAGCCACATCAGAACGACCCACAGAGGAGCTATTTTGGGCTTGCGGTTTATATTTCGGCTCTCAGGTCTGTTCTGGGAACTGAGCTGGCTTGGAAACCCAGAGGGGCCAGGAGGGGTGGGGGGGCGCAACCCTTGGCAAATTACAGACCAAAATGAGCCGGACCGAGACGCTTTCAAGGCAGCACTCTCCTCCTCCTTCGGAAAAGCACATCCTCTGCTATTGGCGACAGGGGTGGGGGGGGGAAAGAGGCTTGTTCTGCACAGAGAGTGGCCCAAACTCTTGACCACCCCTAGACTCTCTCGCCCGAGGAAAAAACCAATCGCCCCTGGTCTCCAGAGAGCCGGATCTCCTCCGGTGCCCCTCGGCTGACTCAAACGCCTTTAAGTTTGGGGCCGTCCCGTGTGGTGGCAAGCCGTCCCACCATCTTCAGGGCAGCCTGGGTTGAAGACCTCCCCCCTCTTCCCTCCCACCCTCTACCACCCCCTCTGGCACACTGTCACACACATCCTTGGCGTGTCTTTCTTAACATCCCATTCGCCCACCTTTCCCCACCCCCCTCAAATCGAAGCCTCGGGACCCTTCGGTTCACCTTCCCGGGCCCTCCTCTCTGCACCCCTTTCCAGGTGACCCCCCACAACCCGCCACAGGCTTTTCCAAGGGGTGGATTTTGAGGTCCTGCAGAGGCACCGAAAGCCCTCTCCAACCCTCTCCAAAGGGGTCCTCCACCGGCCTGCCGGGCATCTCTCAGCCCCTCCCTCACCTTTATCCTCTCGATCCCGGCCTCGATCCTGAGCTGCTCCACCAGCTTCCGGGCCTGAGCGATGTTGTTAGTGGCCGACATGGCGGGCCATCAGCTCGGGGTCCAGCCACTCCAGGAAGGCTGGGAAAGAGAGGGGAGAGGTGAACCAGCTGGTCAGGGCAAGGGCAAGCCTTCTTCTGCACCTTCAAAAGCAACCTCTCTGTTTTGGGAGAAAGGGGACAGTGCCGGGCAAAAACGAGGTCAGGGAGGCTCCTGTGCCTTTAAGACGGGTGGGGCCAGACAGGCCTCCCCCCCCCCGGCTTCATTGCCCCCCCAGAGGAGCGTTAAAGGGGTCAGCGGGGGGGGGAACCTACCTCTCGCCAGCCTTGCCCGGCCACCCTCCAAGTTCTGCTCACAAATCCCAAAAAGCTCTGAGCCAGTCTGGCTGATTCTGCAGGTCAAAGCACCCGCTTGAAACATTCCGGCAAGTAAGCTGAGGATCGGAGCCCCAGGCCCAGAGGGGAGGTGGCTGCCTTTAAAAGGGCCTGTCTCCCACAGGCTCCCTCCCTCCCTCCTGGTCCCTCCCCCCCTTCAAAGATGGAGGCTCCTCCACCAGGTAACTCTTTAGCAAAGATGACTGTGTTTAGCTTCCCCCCACAATCTGATATCCATAGTGCCAGGGACGGGTGGGGCTGGGGACCCCACGGAGGGACCCCCTTCTGGCTTGGAGGGGAGGCAGGAGGGCTGTTCGGGTTCCCCACCCATGTCCAGCTTCCCCACCACCACCACCAAATTTCAAAGGTTTAAACCTGCCGGCTTTTTTTCCCAGCCAGCGGCTGGCTTGGCTGGGTTTATCTTGCTTTTAGGAAGGACCCAAGTCTGCCACCACCCTCGCTGGGCTATCCGACGGCTTGTGTTTTTACACCGGTGTAGCCAGGGTAGTCTCAGGTCTTGAGGGTGGCCTTGAAAATGTAAAAGCAAACATTCCAAACCAGGAGTCCTTTGGGCCACCGGCTCTTGGCTGGGCTGAGCTTTTTATCTTGGCTGCCCAGCTGGAGCTACGGACATAAAAACAGGCGGCGTGCATGCAGCCACACACTGGCGTGCGTTTGCACCAAAAGAAGTGCATCCAAAAGCATCAACGTTTACTTGAAGGTGGTGGGGCTGATGCATTTTGGGAGAAGCATGATTAACCGAAGGGGTCTGGTGCACCAGCTGCGTGTTGAGTGACCCTATGCAAAAGAGGCCAGGGCTCCTGCGTCTTTAAGGCGTTTGCTTGAGCATAGGGGCCCCGTCCTCTTTGAGAGGTGGCCACCCTGCTGTCAGCGCCTTCCCTCTTCTCTTTCCAGAAAAGGCGGCGGCCGTTGCTCCTGGTCCCCCCGCCAGGGCCCAGCCGCCGAAGGCGCGTTCCCCACCCACGCTGACCATGGTGCTGGAGGCCGTCAAGGCCCTCAACGAGCGGAAGGGGGTCTCGGCCGTGGCCATCAAGCGGTATATCCTCCACACCTACCCCAGCGTGGACCCCATTCGGCTCAAGTACTACCTGAAGGGGGCCCTGGCGAAAGGGCTCGAGAAGGGCCAGCTGATCCGGCCTCCCAACTCCTCCGCCCAGGGGGCCACCGGGAGATTCAAGGTACGGGGTGTGCGTGGGTGTGTATGTGTTCAGAGGTGGCACCTCTGTGCCCCCGGGGCTGGCCTGACCCACTCTTGCAGATGTAAGTGGTTGCGATGCTGCTCCGTGGCCCTCTTTGGGTTTTTCTGACTCTTCCCACTTCACCTGCTGGCAATCTTTGGGACTTGTGAGCAGAACTTTAGAGGGCGGTCAGAAAAACCTGTACCCCTCGACACCTGAGCAAAACCTCTATACATGGGATCCATGCTGAGGATTCACAGCAAAGCGGCGAGGGGGAACCGCTTCTCGGGCCCCTGTGGTGGAAAATGGCCCTGCATCTCTGGGGCTTCAGAGGAGGCATTTAGGGTCCAATCCAAAATGCGGATCCAGGCATTTGATGAAGCCCCTGTCTGTGGCTCCCATGATTTTCCACTTCTGATTCTTTTTTTTCCCCTCCAGGGGGAGAGAGAAAAAAAATCTGTTAAAAGGCAGAAAGCATCTTCTGAAGCCGGTTGTCTGTTAGTTACCAAAACGTAACCCCTTTCCTGGTTTCTTCTTGGCTCCCCCCTCCAGCTGGTGGAAGATAAACCCAAGCCAGGGAAGGGAAAAGAGAAAGGGGAAGGAGAAGCCGGGCCCAAGCCGGAGAAGAAGAAAAAGAAAAAGAAGCCGGCAGCGGAAGACGACAAGAAGAAGCCTAAAGCCAAGGCATTAGCCGAGAAAGTGAAGAAGCCTAAAGCCAAGCTGATGGTGGAGAAAAAGCCGAGGAGCCGAGGTAAGGGCTGGCTTTTCAGGGTGCCCGATGTGGGCCAGGAGCCAAATTCCACATCAGAGAAGTTCCGGGCACAAAGGAAGCCCACGGGGTTTCCCCCTTGAAATCTCTTCCAGCTACCCACTCGGCCTCGGGAGAGATGCTTTGCAGCCTCTTAATAAAAAGTTGTGTGTCTGGGACACCCCCAAACCAAAGCGGGCACTCCAAAGCCGGCAAGGCCATGGGGGTTCCCTCTTCCAGCCCCGAACGACACCTCCCGCCAGAGCAGCCTCCCTCAACCTCCTCGTCTTCCTCTTCCAGCCGGTGTCGAGGGGGAGAAAAAGAAGCCAGCCAGCGAGGGACCGAAGGCGGAGGCGGGAAAAGTAAGTCCCCGTCCCCCCGGGGTGGCTATTCCAGAGCGATGGAGCCAGTCAGGGAAGGGAAGCGAAGGGGCGGTTGAAATATATTCCCGCAGCCTCTCCTCCCAACCCTGCAGCCCTTTGGGTCTAATCCTGAAGTTTCGGGACGGTGGCAGGAAGCCCGCCAGCCTCAGGGCGGTGGTGGTGCGGCTCGTGATGGGTCTGCGCGAACTCATTTGTGCCAGCGCCTAGAATATGTGCCGCCAGGTAGCCATGTCGCCCTCTGTCTCCTTGCAGGTGAAGCTGCCAGGCGCCCTAGCCGGGGGAGAAGCCGCTGAGAACCCCAAGGGATCCCGAGCCAAAGGGGCCCCCAAGGCAGGGGCCGAGGCCACCGCCCGGGAGGCGGCCAAGGGAGGAGAGCCTGGCAAGCCAAAGGCGGATGCCGGAGGGAAGGCCAGGGGGGCCACGGCCAAGCCAGCCAAAGCCGGCAGCAAGCCGGCCAGAGCCGTCAAGCCGGAGGCGAAGAAAGCCGGGGCCAAAGAGAAGGAAGCCCCGGGCAAAGCCGGACGGGCCCCCAAGACGCAGGTCAAGAAGGGGGCTGCCAAAGGCAAGGCTCCGAAGGCGGGGGCTGGCCCCGACGGCGAGTAAGCGGTCAAGCAGGACACCCGGCCGGAAGGAAGCATCGCCTGGACCACGGAGGGACCGAGTCTCGAGATGGACAGCCGGCCAGGAGCGAAGCCACCCGGACGGACGGATGGAGGATCTCCCCCTCGGCTGCCAGAGCACCACTGGCCAGGCTGGGTTTTTAATGCTGTTTTTAAACCTCTTGAATTTTCAATAAAGTTACGGTTGCATGAGTGGTTCTCCCTGAGCCCTTGGATCTGGGCTGGCCCAGCAAACGGCCAGACAAGCCAGGGTCCTGAGCAGATAGATGGGGTAAGAAGGCAGGAGCCTCTGGGGTGGGGCAGAGCAAAAAATCTCTGCCCCCTCGAGGGAAGGAGAAGCTAGCGGCTCCGAAGGGTGGGGGGGTGTATGGGGGTCTCTGTGCTGCTCCGGCAGCAGGGCCAACCCCACTGGCTGATGTTCCCCACTTTAGCTAGTGGGAGGGTGGGTGGGAGGGGGCTTGGGTTTTCTGAGTTCCTGCTTCACCCCAAAGGTCTGGCTCAGAGAAGCCCTGCCAGCTCTTTTCAGTTTTGTTGAGTCACCGGCGACTCAGCCATGCTGGCAGCAGAGGGTGTCCCCCATCGTGGCGAGTCAGCAGCACGGCACACACCCACGCCATGCACGGGGAAACACCGCCCCCCCTGGCTGCCTCCTGAGCCCCACGGAAATGCCCCCCACACCCCGAAGACGGCTCTGCTCTCAGCTTTTAAGACACCCTGCTCAGCCGAGATCTATCTCCGGCAGCAGGACCGATTCAGCTGCAAGAGTGCCTGGAGCCCCCCTGGCAGATGGGAGCCGGGACTGATCCGGGGACACCTGTCTCCAGACCGATGCACTCTGCACCAAAGCAGGACACACACATGTGGGCACCCACCCTGTCCTTTTCAGGAAGCCAAGCACGGGGGGGAGCACGACGCTCGGCCCCCTTTCCGGACACGATGCCGGCGATGGCGAGGCTCAATCAAGTACCACCACCCACGCCGAGGGTCCCTGGCCCTGATGGACAAGGCATGTTGTCTTAGATCTGTCTTGAAAAGGCAGCCCCGTGGTGGGAAGGGAACACTGAATAGCTCCTTCCCTATTGGGGGGGGGGGCTACAGGAAATGGGAAAGCCACCGGACGGAGGAGGCCGTTTTGTTCTCCCCAGACAAGCGGAAACGCTCCTGGGAAACATGAGGCCATCTCTGAAAAGGTTTCAGGGGGGCTGGTGGTGGCGGTGGTCCCTGAGAAAAGCTGGATGCTGTCTGAGCAGAGCCTGCTGGCTCCCCCCCCCAGGGGGTTTTGGCAAGGGGGGGATCTTTGTAAGCCTTCCCCCCTCAAGACCTGGTCCTCTGGGTCTGAGAACCGACCCACCACCACTGTGGGGCTGCAGCAGACGTGCCCCCCGGGAAGGAAATTTCCCAGAGGCAGGGACGACTTGGGGCCCCACTCACCCAGGGAGGAAGGCCCAACATGGCTCAAGACCCGGAAAAAGCTGGAGGGGGGGGGAATTAATTCTCCCCTCCTCTGCCCACCTGAGCTTCAACATTTGCAAAGATTTTGGAACCCAGAAATGGCCTTTCGCTTCTCAGGAAAAAAACTGGGTTAGCGAAAAGATCCTTCCCTGGGGCCAAAAGGCCACACGCATTCATGCAAACGATGACCTTTGCAAGGGACGGAATCTGGATTTTTCCGAGCGCGGAGATGCTTGTCTCCTGCGCAAGAACCGCCCGCGGGGGAGCCGACGGCTGGGACGACGCAGGATCCATCGTCGCCGGAGGGGGGACACTGCTTGGCTGCTCCCCCCCAGGGAGCTCCCGCATGGAGGAAGAGAAAGCGAGGGACAGGGCTCCCCAGGAAGGCGGCCGGTTCCCAGCCAGAAACCGCCAATCTGATCCGGGTGAGGTGGCTTTCGCCCATCGGAGCTCGGCCCTCACCTGCGGGCAGCCCTCACCTTCCAAGGAAGCGCCGGTCAAATCGGCCTCATTCCCTCCTCGCCCCCCCCCAATCGTCCAGCGCCACACCTCCATCTCTGGCTTGTTCGGCAATTTGGCCGGCCGGCCGGCCTGCTCCGTCTTGCTCTGCTGTCTGGAAACACCCGGGGGTTTTTGACAGGTCCCGTTTCGTGGCCTTCTCCTCCCCGAGAAACGGCGACATTGGCTTTTCGCTGCCGTCTTTTGGGGCCACAATCTTCGGGCTTTGGTGAGCTGGGGTGGGGTGGCTGTCTTGCAGCCGGACACGTCCCAGAGCGGGGAAGAATGTCAGGACATGGCCAGCCCAGAAACTGGAGAGGCCGTTTATCCGGGTGGGAGCAGAGGAGTCAGCTTCTCTGAACATGTGCAGAATATCTTCCAGGTGCTCCTGCCTGAAGAAGTCTAGGCTAGACTCCGGCCCTCCTTCTCCCGTCACAACAGCAAACCAAGTTCACAACTGCAAAGCACTTGCAGAACAAGGCAACGGCCCCTCTCTCTTTCTGGGCAGGCCACCTTCCGTGCAAGGCAGAAGCCACGTGGGGCCGCACAACAGTGACACAGAGGCCTTCCTTGTGACCATCCCGTCCCCCCCCAATCCCCTGATGAGTGGGGCTCCTGTTTGTCCGCGCGGGAACCTAATTCAGAGAGTGGGCCAAGAGGGGCCAGGAAAGGGACTGAAATAGACCTGAGCCGGGTTGAGTCAAGCGGCCGCCCCCGGGTCTCGTGCTGCAATCTGGAGGAGGACAAGGAAGGGGATCGGGACCCCCCCCCTTTGTTTTGGCCTCTTTGGTGGAAGAGCCGGCCCTTCCGCTTCCCTCTCGCCACCAGCGGCTGGCACCCTTCCCAGCGCTTGCCTCACCCCGGCTTCTTTGTAAAGCCGATGACGGCGAGGCAGCCACACGGCATCATGTGAGGATGATGGGTCAGCCGGGAGAGAAAGGCGGCCTGAGTCTGCCAGGAGAGGCAGCGTGGGGAGGGCACCACAAGAAACCAAGCTGTGTGTCAGGTCACCAAACCTTGGCCCGAGTTCAGCAGCTGAGCTCAGAGGAGACCAGGAGGAAGGCCGGGGAGGGAGGGGGAAAAAAGGGAAGCGCAGAAGCCTGAGGAAAGGAAGACGCCCATTTCACAAGCGTGTGTCTGTGTCAGAGTGTGGGTCCCTTAGGTTTTGGGGAAGAGAAAGAGAAAGCAGGGGCCGGAAGCATGGCAGCCCCTCCTGGGTGCAATCCTTCGCCTGCTTCCGCTCTCGGGACGTCCCAGAAAAGCCCCCCCCCCGTTCCGGCACAGGCAGTTCCCAGCTAGGACTCCCCAGCTTGCAGACCGGGGTAGATTTTTAAAGGGGCGAGTCCAGTTGCCCAGCTGGTCTGTCTGAGGTGTGTGCGTGGGGGTGGATGAATTGATGGAAGCATCCTCTCTCTCTCTCTCTCTCTCTCTCTCTCTCTCTCTCTCTCTCTCTCTCTCTCTCTCTCTCTCTTTGGAGAATCCTTGGGTCTCTCTGTTAGATCTGCCACCTCGGTCTCCAGCTGCTCCTGGAGGGACCCACTGGATTTGGCAACTGACGTGCACCACCGAAGGGCACCTTCAGGACCCTGCATGGCTACGCTTGTTTGCTTTTCTTGGGATCCCACAACCTGGTCCCAGGATCCGGGCAGGTTGGCCCCAAAGCCACAGCCCGCCCTCGCTGGAGCCGACGCCGGTGGCTTGCGCCTCTCCAGATGTCGTTCGGCGACGTCTCCCATCTGCCCTGGCCGGCAGGGCCAAACAGCGAGGGGCAGTGCCCTTCCAAGGATGCCACCCACACACCCCCAGCTCCAAGAACGAGACACTTCTGGGGTTTGGCACAGGGTGAGTGCCGGGGGGGGGGGGAGAGAAAAAAAAGAGGACCCAGTGGCAGAGAGGAGGAGACGGCTGAGCCGCTGTGGCAGACGAGATAATCCCGGGAAGGAAGGCGCAAACCTGGGAGAGACTCGGAGTAGGGGCGCCGATGGGCGGCAGACCCACCATGCGGCTTTTGGGTAGAGGCGGCAGACATTCCTGGCGCGCCGGAGATTTTCTCAGCCGGGCTGTCACTGGCCTCCTCCCCTCCTTACAGACACAGCCTTCCGGCAAGGCAACAAAAGGGAGAAAGCATGAATCACGGTTTATTTATCCACACACACAGAGAGAGAGAGAAACAGAAGCCGGGAGCTCTCGGCCAGCCTTGTATGGAAGTCGCCACCGTCACCCATTCCCTCCCTCCCTCGGCTGCGGGCTTGTGGCCCTCCAGATGAAACTCGACTACAACTCCCATGCGCCATCCCTCCAAAGGGGGCACCCTTGGGGGCTCAAGAAGGGGCTGGCCGGACCAGGGGATGCTGGGAAACTGGTCTGGATATCTTATAAAGTTGGAAATAGCCAGCCAGGAGGCATGAACCTCGTGCCGGGCTCCCCCGTCAGACGCCACCCACCAAATCTGGGGTCTTTGCACGTATGGGATTGTAATAAATGCCCATTCCATGTTTGGAAAGTTTCAATCCGCCTGACGGGTGACAGGGCAGGGCATGGAGAATCTGTTTTTTTTTAAAAAAAGCACATGAATCCTGGAAAAACACAGACAAATCCGGAGAGGGCAACCAACAGCTCTGGAAAACGGTGACCCCCAGGCGAGGCCAGCCACCCTCCTCGCTGGAGGAGGGACCCAACCGGTTCAGCTCTCGGCAGGCCGTTGAAGGGCAAAAGGGGAAGAGAAGGCTGCCCAGGCGACCAGAGCTTGCCAGGAAAAACGGCAGGCCGGGATGTGTGGAATTTCCCCCCTCCATGACGCTCCAAAAGGACATGGCTCAAAGGCCCTACGATCCCCCCCACCCGGAAACCTGTGGGTGCAGTTTGGCGGGATGGGCAGCTGCTGCTCACTAAACCGATCCCCCTTTCCAGAAATGATGGGATGCAAAACCTCCCCTTTTCATTAAGCCTGCAGAATACGGATAACAAAGGCCGAACCAAAAACCCATCAATGTGTTTACTGTATTTTTATTTTTAAAATCCCCCCTACCCCGGCAAGCGAGAGAAAAGGGACAGGTCAAACTGACAAGACAGAACCCGGGGCAACCGGTATGATTTTGCACACCTTTGGTTAATGCAGCGTATTTTAGAACAGCGATTAGTACACTATATACTTTTTTTTAAAACCCTACCTAAATCAATAAGACCAATGACTAGATACTAGAGACGGACAGTCTGGCATTCTCTCACGCACCCCGTCTTGCTCTGAAGCCCTAATTACAGCCTTGATGCCAAGCGCCCCGGAGGGAAAGCGCCAGCTGCCAAGGTGGGCCCAGAAGGTGCCATCTCCAGCCTCGCCACCGATCCGGCACCTTTTGGCCCTGGAAGGGAGAACGCGGGAGGAGAGATCCCTGCCGTCAGGCGGTGTCTGAGCGGAGCAGGTCGGGCCCCGAGGGTACGTTTAAAGGCACAGCGCGGCTGCTCCCGCTTGGCACTGTTTCCCAAGTTTTGGCTGCTTCGGCGGCCGCCGTTTCCCACGGGAGAAGGTGTAGCCGGAGAGAAGGCACACGGGGGAGAAAAGAATGGAGGGATGAGAGAGAGAGTGAGTTTCAGGCTCAGAAAGCCATTGTGTGTGTGTGTGTGTGTGTGTGTGTAAAAATCAGCCAGGAGAGAGGAGGGCAGGCAGGTGCCTTATGGAATGGGATCAGGCCCAGAATGGGCCAGAGAGAGGATGGATTTCGGAGGCCTGGCCCCAGGAGAGGACTTGTGAAGAGGTGCGCTGTGCGGTTGGGGTTTGGGGAGCCACGCGTTCCCCACCCTCCGCTCCAGCCATGACTTATCTCACAGGCGAGGACGGGCGGCGAGGATGGACAAAGCTGCTTCCAATGCACAAGCACGCGGGGATCAAAAGCGGTGACGTCAGCCGCCGAGCGCCCCTGCCCCTTTTCATCCATCCTCAGCCACGCTGCTGTAGAGGCCGCTCATTGTTGGGGACCAAACCCCAAGAGACAGAGAGAGAGAGAGAGAGCTGTTAATTCTCCAGCCGACGTCTCTCCCCTGCGCTGCTCCAAGCGGAGGAGAAGGAACAAATATGTGCGCATGCCTAGGCCACGGGGGCTCTGATGCTGTAGGCGTCTGCATCAGCCGCGCGCATCACCGGCCGGGCTGGGGAAGCCTGGCAGAGATGCCGGGCGGCGCGTGGGCAGAGACCCACGCTTGGTGAGCTCCCTGCTCCAGAGGAGCGCAAGCTGGAAAGCCCCTCTCGCTCAGACAAAAGGAGTGACTCACTTACGCCTCGCCTGCACGCTGTCTTTATGGCCAGCCTGGGACACGCAGTGGCTGCCGATCCCACATACACAGGCTGCTCTGGGGAAGCCAGCAGCCCACCATCTGTCTCTGCCGTGTCTTGTACAAGACGCGGCACAGCTCTGGACAGACCGTGGGGTTCGTTCCTCCCACGACCCCCCCATCTCTGCCCCTCTAAATGTTGTAGAGGAGCCCGTCCGCGTTCCGGCCTGCGGGTAGGCAATGGAGGGCTAACCTCACCGTCTCCATCGCCTCTACTTCTGCAGAGCACTGACAGCCGGGCTTCCCCTCCGGAGAAGGGCCCTTGCTCCCGCTTGCCCGCTCGTGAGGACCACTTTGGGCAAGTAGGTGGTTTTCTTGCCTTGTAAAGGAGAAATGGGGGCAATGCCAGGTTTTGCCAACCAGGGGGAAACACTCGACTCCACCAGCCCAACAGCTAAGTCCCATTATGGGTATCACTTCCTCCTCCTACGGTGACGTAACGAGTGAGGAGGAAAAGAGGCAGGAGAAAGAGAGGAATGCGGCCGTGGAAAAACCGAAGACAGCTTTCAGGGAGTGTATTTATAGCACAAGCGTATTAATAGTACGCGGCTTCCACACAGAGAGAGACAAAGCCCACGGCTCCTGCCACACTTTCTCCCTCCCTCCCTGTCTTCCTTGTTCTGGATCTCCACGTGGGCCCGGCTGGGCAGGGCAGGCACAGGCGGCTTGCCAGGAGGCAGCCTGGGAAGCGGGGGCCACTCCAGTCGGGAGAAAGGGGCCAATCCCACGCAGCCCGCTGACATCCCCCCCAACCCAGAATCAGCGCCCACCCCGGCCAGCGACCTGCCTGCCTCTTTCCTGCAAGAAAGTTGGAGCTACCTGCCCTCCACCTTCTTCACCTGCCCCAGGACTATCACAGGCTAAGAGAGCTGCAGAGAGATACTGGAATATGTAGATATTGAAACAAAGCAGGATGCAAATAAATGAAATCGGATTTTGGAAGGAGTCGGGAGTGGATTTGCACCAAGAGCCAGGAAGCTCCAGAATACCTGAAGCTAAACAGAGCGAAGCCAATCCTGGCTGCGCTGGATGCGTGCAAACTCAGAGCAAACCACCCCCACCTCCAGATCCCCCTCCTCCTCCCCCAAATGTTGAGCAGACCCCAGCTGTGCTCCATGGGAATGATGGGTTCAATAGTCTGAGTCTTGATGGAGGCACCCCATCAGAAGAGGCTGCCCCCCCAGTGACACCTCCAGAGCAAGGACAACGGCCACGGAGTGGAGGGACCGTCTGCATCCAGGCTGGGGTCAGATCTGCTGGGCTGGGGAGACTTTTATTATTATTATTTTTTGCACGGGGCTCGTTGGCAAAAAGTGGCCTGTGGCACCGAGAAAGTGCCACCCCGTCCTGGCTCTCGGCCACGTTTCGGGTGCCTCCAGCCTCCTCTCCAAGCGGCTGAGGTCAGGGCCACCCGCTGCTGACTCAGGACCTTTCGAGAGAGCTCCCTGAATCAGTGCGGTTGTTTTCCTCCGTCCGGCAAACGCGCGCGGGGCTGTTTGTCCGCCTCCTCGCTCAAAGAGCAGATGAGTCAGAGAGGCTGTGGGCCTCGGGTGGGAGGCGACAGAAGCAAACATCACCCACCACCAGCAACAGCAGCTGGAGGGGACCGTGGCCAGCCGGCCAGGCAGGGAAGAAAGATCACCCACCCGCCCTTCTGTTATCTAGATTGTCCTCCGCTCTGCCCATAAACAGCCTGGGAAATGTCACTGATTTTCAGGAGGGGGGTGAGAGACAGCGGCTCCTTCTTTCCGCCTGGGGCAGCTTCGGGCCAGTGCATTCCTTGCACCCTCCAGTGCAGGATATGACCTTTTAGGAAAGGTCACTGGTCCTGGATGCCCCGTCATGGGTTCTCCCTCAAAGCAAAACCCCAATATATATCTGCACTGGAGGGTGCAAGGAATGCACAATCTATATATTTTACTGCCTTTATTTTGTTTCTGGAAACGGCCTGGAAAGGCTCCCGGCTGAGTGAGGGTTCCAGCCCGAGGGTTTTTGGACAGGCTGTTCTGTTTGAGGAGGACCAGAACAGGCGGAACGTGCCCGCCTTGGACGAGTTATTTTTCTTCCCCCCCCCCCTTTTGCAGTCGCAGATGGCTCATCGGGCAGGGGATTAGCCGCAGGCTCAGGGGGCTGCTTGGCCCCCACAGGTAGGCCAACAATCCCCCTGCAGTCACAAACACACACCCATGTATCCCCGCACAGAGACCATGCAGGGGATCCCTGCGAAGGAGCCGGGGTGGTGGCGGTGGTGGCTTCCCCTCCCCAGCCTGCCAACAAAGCAAACCCTCCTGGCCCAGTTCCTGCCTCTTTCTGGCACAGCACGTATTCTGCCTGGCCGCGCCGTTCCCAGGAAGGACAAGCTGCAACCCACACGCAGGAGCCTCTCTCTCTCTCTCTCTCTCTCTCTCTCTCTCTCTCTCTCTCTCTCTCTCTCTCTCTCTCTCTCTCGTGGCCTTTCCCGCGGGGGGCGCCAGGAGGAACCACCTGGCCAGCCAATGCAGGTGGCGGCCGGTGGGCTCGGAGTGGCGGGGGGGGGGAGTGACCTCCTTTACCTCTCCTTGTGGCCCAGCACAACGGCACTTCTGCACATGTGCATGCATACACACACACCATCCCATCTCCCTTTGCTCACATGTTGTTATTTCCAAATCACCAGACACCTAATGCCTGGCTGGAGTTTTCCTGCCAGGGAAGGGCAGGCAGCAGCCAGCCAGGCGGGCGAGGGAGAAGAGGAGATCAGACGGAGGCTCTGGGGAGCCGCCAGTCCTTTCTGCCCGCCGGCCCCTCCTGGCAAGCCCGGGACGTTCCTGGCCGGGCTCGGGGCAGATCAGAGCTGCAGCAAGCGTGTGGTTCCTTTGCACTAGGGGAGGGGGGAAAAAAGAAAAGGAGGTAACTACTCTGCAGCAAATTGATAGACAGACCTTGGAGGGGGAAGGAGAACCTGCCCCCCCCCGCCATCCCTGCCCCACAGAGTGGAGAGCTACGGTGCAATATGCTGGCCAGCGAGACGGGCAGTCCTCTTCCAGGGACCAACTTTGGACAAGCCCCAGATCACACCGAAAACTTGCAGCTGGAAAGCCGGCTCTGTGGAAGGCTCAGGGCATTCGTGCTTCTAAGAAGCCACACACACACACACACACATATATATAATGACTGGCTGACCAATTAGGGCTGGAGGGTGGGGGGGAAGGACGCCAGGAGGGAAGCCTTTTACGGAACAGCCTGTCCTGAAATCTCCTCTGGGGTTTAACTCACTTGACCTTAGAAGAGCTGGCCGGGGCGGGGAAGGACAGGCGCTGCAAATACAGAGCCATCAGGTCGGGAGGGGGCTGCTCAAGGTGCACCCCTGGGTCATTGGCTGGGCTGTTCCCCTCTCCCCACCCCACACACCCACACTCACACCCCCGGCCATAAGCCAGAGAGGGTCTCTATGAAAACCGGCAAGCCCGGCAGACGGCACAGAGAAGAGGTGGTCCCGAGTCTGAATCAGAGGGGATTGGGGGCTCCCCGGTGAAACCCCCCCCCCCAAGTGCTCCAGCAGCCAGGGCGGCCGTTCTCCAAGAGGAGGTGGCTGGCACTCCCCTGGACAGACCGGGCCTTGCCGCGGGGCCCTCGCTCGCCCTCCGGCTGGTCCTAAAGGGCCACCTTGCAGCATCACCAGCACCCTGGGCGTGGGGAGCCGGAGGCTGGTTAGGCCACCCTCAAGGTCTACAAGGGAGCCGACGGTTGCCCTGCAGCAGCCCCCAGGGTCTCGGAGGGGGCCCGCTCCTCTCCAGGAACGGTGAACTCAAGAGAAAAGACTGGGGCGAGTCGGGTTCGGGTCCTCGCTCGATGGTGCAATCGCTCGCTAGGGATGGTGCAGATTCCGTGGGGAGGAGAAGATCCACGTGTGCCACGGCAGGGCAGGCGGGACGCAGGAGGAAAGGATGCTAACCCTAATGGGGAAAGCACCCTCTGTTCAATGTGAGAGGGCACAGGAGGGCGGGGTGGCAGGGGCACCCCCCCCCCGTTTCCAAACACAGAGAGCAGAAGGTTTCCCTAACCACTGCCTTGCAGAGAAGAAGCCAGGAGCAGCTGCGGCTGCAGAAGAGGGAGGGAGAGGAAGGAAGCAAACAAAAGAGAGGACCAACGTGCAAGCCGGACACCCCGCCAGGCCGTCCTGCTCTTTCAGCCCATCGCTTCCCCCCCCGCCCCCCCCCCCCCGGTGCCCGGCACGTGTCTGAGTAGGGGCACCGCCAGTCTTGTGAACAGGAAGCTTCCCAACCAAGACAGGGGCCAACTGGAACAACAATCTTAGCCAGGAGGAGAAAGGAGGCGGCTCCATCAGGGGCCAGATCCACTGGCGCAGGAAGGGAAGGGAGGGTCGGATCCGACCGGGAGGGAGACACCACCTCCACGACGGGGTGCCAAAGCTCATGGCTGCCCGGGGCGGCTGCTCTCCCTTCATCAGACCTCTCTTTTGCCCGTGGGTTGCAAAATGCCACCCAGCCTCCTCCCACCCCCACCGCCTCCTCTCCTAGATGGCTTGGCTGTCTAGGCCGCAGTGGATCAGGCCCTTGAGCGATGCATGCTCCAGCCAGAGGGGGGAAAAAAAACTGCCTGGGAAGGAGAGCCTCCGCTGGCGGAGGGGACAGGAAAGGCGCCACTGCCATCTAGCGGCTGACCTCCCTCCTCGGATGCAGGAAGAGGAAGCCCAGGGCCCCAGCCCATCATCCCTGGGGTAGGTGGCTGAAGATGGGCACCTCCGGAGAGAGCCCCCAAAATGGGCCAGCTTGGGTACCGTTTAAAAACACAAAGGCCTTGCTCTGAATCCCCCACACACACTTTGAGGGGAGTCACGCCAGCCTCATCCTGGGCTGGGCAGCCCCTTTGTCTCACACCCTGGGGGGGCTTGGCTCACTCCCCCCCAAAAAAACCCCACCTTCCAGAAACAGACGAAGGGCAACCGGCCTGTGAGGTAGGCCAGGCGGAAATGAGAGAAATGGCTTAAACCCCCCCCGCCTGCCACCCCCTTTTTTTTTTTACTCAGCCAGGGGAGATTCGAACCCGGGTCTGTCCCCTCCACCACCCTTGGGCCTCTCTCTTCTGTATCGGGTTCCTATCGTGGGCTAAACCGAACGGATCCTGGCTCTGAACCTTTTTTTAAAAAAAAGGTTTTCATGGACTGCCTTGCCTTTACTCCCATGGATGTGTTCCAGAATCAGGAACTTTAGGGAGCTGGAAAGCTTGATATAAATCTCTTGGAAACAAATAGTAAACAAACCCAAGTACAGTCGTGTTTTGTTGTTATAAACACAGTGGCCGGGAGAAGGACCCCCCGTCATCCTTCACCCCTGCCTTAGGCTTGCCCCGAGACGTCCCCTCTCCCGCCGGGCGGCTTTCTGTTCCTTTCTAAAACCCCAAAACTCTGTCCCGGTTTGGAAAGCGCCAGGGAGAAAACGGGGGCGGTTGCATAACGAGAGAGGCCAATTAGCACCGAGGGAAGCGTCCCAGTTATGCAATCCAGGCGGAAGGCGGGTCACGTTCAGGGTGATGCCTCTGAATCAGCCGGCAGAGGAGGCCGCTTCGCCCCAAACTTTGGGGTATCCTTGTACACGAGGAGACCAAGGCCATCTCTGATGGGCCCCCCCCCACTTGCAATGGGAGGGGACAATGGGCATTGAAGTCCGAGACCTCAGGAATTCCCTCCTGGAAAGAAGAAACTGAGCGCCTCATCCCAAAGGGGCAGGAGCGAAGATCCACCCCAGCCGGCCCGAGAGGGAAGGAAGGGTGTCGGGGAGGGCCTTCGGGTCCCCCCCCTCAGCGGATGGCCTCGGGGGGGGGAGAGCAGGGCCAGCCGGGGCTCTGTGAACGGATCCCGTCCAAGAATCAAGCCGGGCTGGGGGTTCCAGAGCCCTTTCGCTCCTTCCGGCTCTGTAGGGACGGAGAGGGGAGGGTTTGTGGGCCTACGTACGTACGTGTGGGGCAGGAAATGAAACCGGAGATTGGCGTCTTCCTTACAAGCCCCCGCTTCGCCCGACGTGGCACCTCTGGCGCAACCCACGGTGCCTTTCGTAACTTCCTGCGTGTCAAGGGCAACGAGGCGGTTCCGGCTTGCCCCCCCCATCCGGGTGACCCCAATGCCCTTTCTTGGGAAGGCTGGGGTGGCCACGGGGGGGGGGGAGGCTTCTTAGGACACCCAGGTGGGGGCCAAAGGAGGCCTCCACCCCAGACGGGGCTTTGGAGACTCAGGCTTGGAGCTGCAAGGCATGCGTGTGTGTGTGGGGGGGTGTTCCTGAGATCTCTGGGGTTTCTAATTCAGCCTTTGGGAGGCCTGGGGCAAAACTGGGGGGGGACGCAGAGAGATGGCTCAGCTCCATTGGAGGCTAAAGCACAACCGGTGTGGGGTGGGTGGGGGCTGCTGCAGTGAAGGACGGGGGCCCAAAGTCCTGGTAAAGCAGACTTGGCCGCCCCCAAACCTATTTCGGGGCAGGATGGAGACCCTGGGATGAGCGCAAAACACACGCACACATCCCCCCCAGCAGCTAAAGAGACCGGGCAGTGAGCAACGGAGACAAGGTGAAAATGCAAAGGGGGGGGGGGCCCGCAGGAAGGTTCAACTCCGGCCGATGCAAAGCCCAGAGCCACCACCTCCTCTTCCTCCTCCGGGCCACCTTCGCTCCAGCCGCACACCAAATACCTGTGGTTTGCTAAAAAGAAAATAAGGCTGACACCCACCCCCGGGGGGGGGGGGTTCTGGCTCGGCTGACCCCCCTTCTGGGCCCGGAGTGTCCTCCCTCCTCCTGTTTTTCTCCTCCCCGGCCAGAAGGGAAAACACAAAAGCCCTCACTCCTCATGCGTACACACACAGAAACACACACACAGTGGGGCCATTCCCCGGCTCCTTCTTTAGGGAAATTGGCGCATCCAGCCCTAGAGACCCCGGGGGGGGGCAATTGTGAGCTGCACCCAGCGGGCCCTCCCGCCCCCCCCATTCCCACCTCTGGCAAAAGCCTCGGTGCCAGGGCCCCAGCTGATGCGCCACGAGGCCAGGTGTGTTCAGGCCCCACATGACACCGAGTCAGCCTCCTGGGACGAGGCAGGCGCCCGGCGGCACGCCGTTCTAACCCGGGCTCGTTAGGACAGGCCTCGTTAGCTGAGTCAGAGAGAGAGAGAGAGAAGCAAGTGAAGATCACCTGCCCAGGTTCACAAGGCAGCCACGCCGTGAGGCATGGGAACGCCACCCGAGGCAGTGTGTCAGCGTGGCTGGCTCACCGGCCGCTTGCCTTCGGGGCCACGAGGTCACGGCGAGAGAGGGAGACACCCCAGAGACAGACGCACACAGCCTCGGGAGGAGGGCACTCAAGACAAGGGGGTAGGGAAGAAACTAGGCTGGCATGGGCACCTCCGGCCAGCGGGCCAACAGCTGACACACACACACTCCACACACTAAATTATCCTGTCCTGTCCTCCATCCGTCCCCCATACACATCTGGATCTTCAGGTCCTCCCAGAGCTGGTCCCAAAACCGGACCTTAAGATGCCACCCTCGCTGAACCAGGTGATGAGGATGATGACACACTTGGCTTTCCCTCATTATGTCAGTGCTTTAACGGGGGGGTGTGTGACTCACCCCCCCATTACTCATGAACATTCAGAAGCAACTAGGTAGGGGAAAAAAATTTCGCAGGGAAAAAACTGCCGTGGAAAGTTTTCCAGCCATAAGACGTTTTCCAACCCACCGGGAAAAGAACGGAGCCAGGTGTTGACCCCCCCCATGGGGTGGGGAGGTGAGGGGAGCAGGAAAATAAAAGGCTCTTGGAAAACCGGGTTGGAGGGGGGACAAAGGGAAGCGCCTGGATGGACTCTCAATGCCAGGCTGGTCAGCTTGGGCTCAGCCTGCCTCCCGTGGACCGATGCTGCCCCCTGGCGCCCCATTTCTGACTGACGGCTGGATCCTGGGGACATCCTTACACACACACACACACACCACAATACACACAAAAGCGCCCTAGCAAGGGACACCTGAGACCCACCAAAGCTAATGAGCTCTTTCTTAAAAATAGCCTCTACCTGAACAAAGGGAGGGAGGGCTGCCTCCACAGACCCATTAATACTCTGGGCTGTCCTTGGAAGATGATGCTCGGAGAGGTGGAGAACCACAGGCGGGAGCCACGGATCGGGAGAAGGCAGGCGCCCCTCTCGTCTCCTCCGGTTGCCAGGGTATGTGTGCCTTCCACATCTTATCCTGGTGGTTCTCGGGTTCTGGTTATTATTATTATTATTTTTGGTCTCGGAGCTGCGGGCGGGAGGTGGATGGACCAGCCAGCCTCCTCCTGCCGGCATGTTTATCCTTTCTGGCAAGGGGGTGAGTCAGGGGCAGACCTAGGGGTCCCCCAAAGTTACTGCTTGTCGTTGCTACGGGGGTGGGTGGGTGTTCCAAACTGTCGGTGCCTCCCTAAGAAGGTGGTTCCTCGTGAGTCTACAGAGCGCAGGTTCCTCTGGGGGCCTCCGTGCCAGGCACCGGCCCTGGCCCCCCCCCAGGTCTTACAGCCTCCCCTCCCATGGGGTCCCCCTCCCCCGGAGTCCCACCTGGAGAATAAGATCAAATGGGCTGAGTTGGGGGCCAAAGAGGGGCCGTTACCCCCGTTGAGCAGGAAGCCTTCCCCCAAAGACCCTCACAACTCTGCCCAGACGGGTCTCGAGAAGGACGGACGGACCGACGGATCCTTTATCAGCCCCGCCTGGAGATGATGGGAGAAATCCACTGGGGGGGGGGAACCTCTGAATCCGCCCACCGGTGGGATGCATGCAACGGCATCTGTCGATGTAGAGAAAAAGATGGGAAAGGACACACACACCCGGTTCCCAGATGGCACCTGCCAGCCTGACCTCGGCCCCTTACTCTGCCGGGAGACACCCCCCCCCCAAAAAAAACCATCAGGCAACACAGACCTTGCTCAAGGCTTGCCAAGCAAATGAGCACCACTGGGCTAACAGTAAAAGCGCATAAGCAGAGAGGGATCTCCACCCACCCACCCACTGCTCTGCAGCTCATGGTGGGGGAGAGGGGATCGTGGTTCCCCCTTCCCTCTCTCCCCGCTGGTTTGGGGCTCTGCCCTCCCCCACCCGACCCCACCGCTCTGATGCACCTTCTTTCTTTCTTTCTCCTTTTCTTCCCATCAGAGCAATGTGCCATTTAAAACGGTGGCCGCATACGCAGTCTAGGTAAAAGGAGAAGCCCATTAAAAGGTTAAGATCCTTAAGACTATTTTGGGATCCAAAGTGGCTACTCCTTCCATCGTGTTCTCGCAGCCTCTGGCTGGATCTTCTCTGGCACACACAAGCACCGTGGCATTTGACTCGGTTTCTCCACGGGGCCCGGAAGATGGCCAACGTTCCCCGGGGACCACGATCCATACAGGAGAGAGAAGGGACCGATCAACCTCCCGCTCGCCTTACCTGGCAGGTAGGTGCCGGACGCCCACTTTTCAAACTCTGGGGTGCTCTTCCCGCCTGCCCTCCCACGGGGCTGAAATCTGAGTTTCCTAAAAGATAAAGAAGAGGGTGGGTTGGGGGGGGAAGCAGAAATGAGCCGTACAACCAAGATCAACACGAGATCGGCTGGCAATGGCAGGGAGGTTGAGTGGCCGGAGGGAGGGGAGGGATGGGTCCCAGAGGAGACCCCCCCCATCCTAGCTGTGACTCCTCTTCCTTAGCCTGTTGAGGGTCTTCCCGGTGCAGTTCCCCCACAAAAAAAGGCTGGGTTTAGCTCCTGGGTGATTTTCAAGGCAAAAAAAAAAACAGGCAATC
Source organism: Pogona vitticeps (assembly GCF_051106095.1). NCBI lineage: Eukaryota > Metazoa > Chordata > Lepidosauria > Squamata > Agamidae > Pogona > Pogona vitticeps. Next base: position 14,249,491 of record NC_135789.1, on the reverse strand, counting down.
TGGCACCGTGAGCCCCCCAAAGAAGAATCGACACCCACCCTATAAGGAAAGCTCAAGAGTGCTTTGCTAAAAAAAAAAAAAAAAAAAAAACCACAATCTGCTACCCTTAGTGCCACCCTGGACGCCAAGCGAAGCAGCGTCGGTCCCGTTTCCCGTGGCTGTGTCTGGGGCTGGCCCGCTGGCCCCCATTGGGCTGGGGAGGGGGGGTTCAGACCCTTTCTTCCTTCCTGCCCTCTTTGAGACTCACCGGCCACAGTCCTGCCCCACCACGGCTGCCACCACCACCAGACCACGTCCCAGACGGGAGAGGAAGAGAGGAGTCAGCCGAGAGGGAGGACCCCTCCCAACACACCCATACACGGGGGGGGGTTGCCTTTCTGCAGACTTTGGCCCCTCTTATTTCTGGCAACCCTCAGGGATAAACAGGAGACAAAAAAGCACACACACAAAAAAAAAATAAGAGCAAGAGGAAGAGAAAGAGACCACTCATGGAGAACTAGACTAAGTGCCCAATCCCCCCAAGGGGGAGGAAAGACAACAAGAACATCATCCTCCATCTCCCCCCCTCCTGCACCATTAAAAGCCTTTCAGTTTTCCAGGATGCCCAGGGAGGAGGCGGGAGGGAGGGGGAAGATGCCCCTTAATAAGATAAGTCGGCCATGCCAGATTACGGCCTAAGAAAGCTAATATTTAGAAAGAAGATTAGCGAGGTGTTCAGGCAGTGGTAAATCTCATTTTGCCCCACCAGCTGCCAGGAGGATTTCCACCCCTGGCAGAAGAAGCAGAACAACCGGCTCCAGGGTTTGTTTGTTTTTTCTTTCTCCCGCCTCCCTGGCCTCATGCCTGCCTTGGAGGAGATCCCCAAGAGCTGGAATCAGACCAAGCCGAGGGAGGGGTGAGAGCCGGCATCTTTTCCCCTACAAACACACACACACCGAACACGGCCACGTTTGTGCCCAGTTTGGGGCACCAGGTCCACCCGACTGTCCAGCCATCAGCCCCAAAAGAAGCGGGACCAACAGAAGTCAAGAAGGAATGGGTAGCCAAGGGCCGGGAGGGGCCACAGCCTGGATTGTGTGGGCGGGGGGGGGACGACAAGGGTGTGTGTTGGCGTGTGTTTGTGTGTCGGTGGGGTGGCAGGCAGGCTGGCCGGCCCACATCCCCGAGGAACAGCCGGAGGACTTCTGGCAAAGGAGACCCAGAACGGAGCGCTTGCTGGCAACCCGGCTGGACGAGCCCGTCCCTTGGGAGGTGCACCGCTCGGCTCATGGATCCCGGCTTGCAATTTCCCTGAAATGCCGCCCCAGAAGCAGCCGGAGGAGAACAGGGATGGAAGCCAACGTATGCAACGGGGTGGTGCACCACCAGTGAGGCGACTGAGGGGGGGGGAGTCCACACTCCTTGCGAGTCGTTCCCGAAAGCAGGCCGGTTCAAGAAGAGCCTCCTCCGGCAAATTGCGTCGAAGGTCAAGAGGGGGATGTGGAGGGCGGTCAAGTGCTGAGTGTCTCTATTGTGACCATGGCGGGGAAAACACGAACAGATGCCCACAGAAGCAGAGAGATGCTTTATTAAAACTTATCCATAAGGGCTCCAGGGAAAACTCCATCCGCAGACAGGCCATGAAAGCAGATGGGACCTTCTGTGGGCCACGAAAGCAGGATAACCCCGTTCCCCTCATGCAAACAGCTGTGGGGAGAGTCCTGCCACGGAGAGGGGGAGAGACCCCCCCCAAAAAAACCCCTCTCTACCAGACATCGGTCCTTCCTTTCTCTTACAGTCCAGCTGGGAGACAGAGAAACGTCCCCTCGTTGGCTAGCAGAACAGCGACACCCTCTCTGAACTTTTGCTGTTTAAGAAGGAGCCAAGCCAGGGATAGGCAGCTTTTCCAAAGGCGGCGGGCCCCTGACCGCTCCGGACCCCGGGATCCTTCCAGAAATCGGAAAGACCGGTGGGATTCCTGGAGGAGCCACCAAGGAGGGCAGAAGCCGCCGGTGTGCCAGGCTGCCCACAATAAATCAGCTTTAGGAAGAAGAGTTTGAACTCAAGACACTGCCCGAGGCTTGGGGAAAAGCTTTCTGCCCATTTTAAGTCCGGTTTTAACTTCTCGGAGGCCAAGATTTGGGAGGAAAAACAGCTCGTGAGCCGTTCAAAAGGAAAAAGCGAAGCTCCCGGAAATGCAGAAAAGGGTTGTCCGTATTTACTCCGGGGATGGAAAGGACCCCCCAGGAATAAGAAAGAGGGAGAAAGACTTCCACCAGAATGGCTTTTGTCCCTCCTAATGGAAGGAGGACGGCTGTTTCCAGAAAGACAATAAAGACAATACCAAGCAAAGCAAAGAAAGACTGAGAGCCTTGTCTGGCTTCCAAAGAAGAGACACGCTAGCAGGCAAAGCCGCTTCTCGAGATGCGCTGCTCCTGTTACACGAGAGCAAGCCTTCCCGGAAGGGGCAAGGGGGCCGAAAATGCACGGAGCGGATGTTTTCCGTGCACAAAACAGAAAGTTGCTCTGTAAAGCCATTCAGCATTTTGGCAGCCCTTCCTTCCCGCCCACAGCCCTCCTCGGATTCCTTTTGGAGTAAAAGAGAACAGCTTCCCTCCCCCCCCCCGCCCATCAAAGATTCCCCAGCCAGCCGGTTCGTCAGCCCAGAACCGCCGGATTGTGTCATGTGCGTGAAGAGCGAGGAAAAATTCAAACCCAGAGCCCCCTGCGCGAAGTTCCTTTCAGACCAAATGTACACCCCAGGGCTGGTTTGGGATCCAGGGAATAAACCTGTCTATCTTAAAAAGGTCCTAAGCTTTTCCCCCCTTTCCATTTTTGTTGCACAAGGAAAATTTAATCCACCAGGTTCTTTCCAGCTGTTTTCCCCGCCCACCCAAAATTCCAGAATTGTGAGCAACTCAACAGCTGTAAAAACGGGATTTCCCTCCACTTTCCAAGACTGTCTCTACAGGATTTTAATCTGCGCTCTCTCTCTCTCTCTCTCTCTGGACCAAGTGACGCTGGTGGAGGAGCCAGAAAACGGATTCTTTCTTGCAGAATAAAGCCTTCTGGCCTCCAAAACATAGGGGAAAAGGTCGTGTTCACTTGCTGGCTTCAATATGTCTTTCCTTCCTTGCATTTCCAAAACACGAGAAAAGCCAAGACGCCAAATTTTTTTTCTTGAAGGAGGAAAAAAAAACGGACGTTGCATGTCCTATAATTAGATTGGCCTCCCTCACTGGCTATGAAACCATGAACCACTCAGGACGCACAAGCAGCCAAAGATGTCACGGATGTCAGGCGTGCCAAAAGGTGGGGGGGCATGTAAACACTCGACAGCCGCCGTCCTTCGACCTTCCCTCTCGGGTGCCATCCTGGAAGCGGGTCTCCCAAATTAACCATTTTGCAAAGTTATCCATTCAAAGAACTGCCCCGGTCTATTTTAAGACCTTTTTTCATCCCATCTGTTGGAAACCCACCATGTGCCAGGTACCTGTGCGCACAACTCCCATATCACCTGCGTGGAGTACACCTTGATTTATCCTCTTCCTTTCCTAATTATTTTGGGGGGGCTCTGCTGGTATGCAGGGTGGCCTGTGTGCCCCCCAGAGTCCTGGGTCAGGAAACGGGACCCCAGACCCTCCCAAAGTGGCCCTACTGTGTCCCATTATACCCGGGAGGGGCTCCTCTTCTTGTGGCAGAGAGTTCCAGGGACAAAGGTGCCGAAGGCCCCGCCCACTGGAGGCAGAGGCAAGCCTTTCCTTTGATACCTCCCAACAAGGATCCTCCTCAAGCCCCTCCTGACGTGTTTCAGGGCTTATTCCACCCCCCTCAGGCAATGAGCCCTCAAAAGTAGCCCACCCCACCCAACAGTCCACACATGATGCCAAGAGGCCGAAGGCAGCACTCGAACCCCTAACTTCCGGGCTCCCTCCCGGCCCCGCCTGGGGCTCAGGCCCCGCCTCCCTTAATCAACAGGCAGGCTCCTCCCCCTCGGCCAACTTCCAGAGTCCAGACCCTCCGACACGGCCATGCCCCGCCCACCAACGAAAAGCCCCGCCCTTATCCGCCCCGGCTCCTCCCCCTTGCCGGGAGCCGAGGGGAGGGCACCCGCTCCTCGCAGGTGTCCCACGTGACCCTCCCTGCGGTCCGCCTGGCATCACGCGCCCCCCCTCCGAGGAGCCAGTCATGTGATCCGGATGGGGCGGTGTGGGGTGGGGGGAAGAGAGTGCCGCCCCCTCCCGCTTCTTACCTTTTCCTGCCCTGCCTGCGCCGCCTATGGGGCCGAAGCCGCCCGCCTTGCCTCTTGCCGGCCTTGCCCTCCGCGCAACGCACCCTGCTGCCGAACCCCGGACCCAGCCGCCGCGCGGCCCCCTCCCCTCCCGCCTGCCGCTCCACCACCGGACGGTGATTGACAATCCGGCTCGGCCAATCTGCTCCGAGCGCCCCTCAGCGCCGAGGCGGGACCCGGCGGCAGCCGTCAGTTTAGGTTGTGTGTCCCCCCTCCCTCGAGGGGGAGAGGGGGGAGAGCCGGAGGCGGCCAATCAGAGCGCGAGAGAACCTCCTCATGCAAATCGGGAAGGGAGGATTTGACTATGTATAACTCTCTGCATTATTCATGAGCCCTTCTGCGCGGGCGGGGGAGGAAGGGAGCGCTGAGGAGAAAGTAACGTGATAGTAACGAGGCGCCTCGTGTCGTTCCTATAATTAGGGCTAAAACGGGAAATACAATGTAATAACAGATACATAAATCTCTTGATTCTGTTCCCATCCTATCACAGGCATGTAGATACAGTATTCAGAAGGATATCTAATTAACTAGTTCCTACTTAAAGACATTTTAAATGTAATGGTGTCTGTTTTATTATTTAATTTATTTAATTTAGATAACTTCTCCCTATCAAATTTGGGATTAGAAGATAGGAGGCGCCTGCACAAGAAGCCTCCCTGAAACAGAAGCAAAAGGAGGCCATTTCTTTCATCTATCTATCTATCTATCTATCTATCTATCTATCTATCTATCTATCTATCTATCTATCTATCTATCTATCTATCTATCTATCTATCTATCTATCTATCTATCTATCTAATTTCTTAATACTTTTTTAAAAAATCTGTGTTTATTTAGATAAAATGGAGTGTTTACATGTACATTCACGTATCTCCTGAAGCTTGCAGCGGAGAGAAACTCTGGATTACAGATCCCATCATCCCCCCATTCAGAGTGGATATTGGGAGTTGTAGACCCCCTGCAAAAAAACTTTAAAACTGCCCCTGATGGTTTAAGTGAGCCCCATGATATGGTTTTTTGCTTCATTCACCACCCTCCATCCGTCTGTATCCTTATGTCAGCAAGCGGTCGTTGAAATTTCTGTTGTCCTTATCTTTATCTAAGCTCATATCCATATGTATCAGCCGGCCTCCCTGGAAGTCACAGATAGAATCCTCATCATCATCATCTTAAAACTGGAAGGGACCCGAAAGATCCCCGAGTCTGCCACCTCCTCAGGTGACGCCCAGGCAGCCCCTGGTCCTTTTCGCCTCCTGACCTACTCCTTCTTCACAACAATGTTGTGAGGTAGGACAGTGGGGTCATTTTGGAAGGCATCGGGCAGCCCCTCGCCAGACTGTACCCTGGCATTGTGGGTCTCCGACTGGAACCTGGAAGGACAGAAGAACACAGAGCCCCCCCATTGGAAGCACCAGCCCCAAACCTTCCCCATGGGTGTGTGTGTGTCTGTGTGTGTGTGTGTCTGTGTGTCTGTGTGTCTGTGTGTCTGTGTGTGTGTGTACTAATTAGCACCACAATGGCCTGGTCCCTCTGAACTCATCACCCATCCCTATGAGCGGGTACTCAAAATGGCTTCCACCTTGAGTTTGCAAGGTTTTGAGTCACACTGGCCTCCGCGGAAGAGATCTGTGCCCCTTGAAGGCTTGCATGCAAAGTGTCTTTTATCCAGTGGTCGGAGCTGCAAACGTACAGGGCATCACAGGAGGAAATGAATCATCCAGACCAGGCACACACACACCAACGCTATGGACTGCAGAAGGTGCCATTCCTAGCCGTGGTGGGAAAGCCTTCCCATCCCCTTAAAACAGCCTGGCGGGCCCACCCTTCTTTTTGCCACAGCCCCCTCCCCAAAGCAGCCCGCGCCCAGGGAACAGATGGTTTCCACAGTAACCTCCTGAATGACGCATTTCAGGATTTGCCGAGTTCCTGGGTTTTTGTGTTTTTTTGTAATTTCTCATTTATGGGAAGGAAGAGGAGGGGGGAGAAGGCATCGAAAATCATGAGTCTGGAGAGGGGTAAAAGGGCTGAGACTGACGCACGTCCACCACCCCCAACCAACCACCTCAACAGTGAAACAGAATGCAACCCCCGTGCGAGGGAGTTACGACACGCCGGGCCTGCCCGCATGCATGGATGCAGCAGCATGGCTGGCACAGGCAAACACCGACAAATAAGGAGATTTCTGGCCTGCCATCAGGCGCAAAACCAGGGGGTCATGAAACAAAGGGGAGACACGACGAAGACGTTATGGGGAGAGAGTGACACATAGAGATGGGGGCAGGCAGGGCACCCTGGCACAGGGTGCCAGTCTGCCTGTGCCACCGGTTTTCTCTTTCTCCAAGGCACACCGAGTCACCGCGGGCTCCCTCGGCCAGCCCTTGTTTGTCCGTTTGCCCAGAGCCTCTCCGTCTGTCATGTGTCCCCCCCCCCCCAGCCGCCGACTGAGCCACAAAGACGGTCACGACGTGCTGGGCTCGTCATCCCTGCCGCTGAGAGGCCCAACGGCGTTGCCAACCGCATCCCATGTTGTCATCTCCAGGAGAGATCAGAGCGGAAAAAACGACCTTGGGCGCACAGCGCTGGTTGTGTTGCAAAGCTTGCTTTCCTTCCTGAAACGGGGGCCCCCTCTTGCCACATTTGAGACTCAGGAAAGGGTGCACACAGAGCGAGAGCCAGGGAGGGGATGATGGGCTCCGCAGGCACGCCCTTGGGGGGGGAGCAGCCGCCCCCTGCCTAATGGGGCAACCAGTCTGGGTGTAGAAACCAAGCCCAGGAACCAAACCCCACCATCTCCAGGTAATGGAGGTGTCATGCCACACCGGGGGGGGGGGACAGGATGCATACACGAGCCCCCCCCCCCAAAGTGGGTCCCTGTCCAAGCAGACGGTTTTTCTCCTGGCTGATAGAGCAGGACCGAAGAGGGGGACCTGCATTGGCCGTAGCTTCCTCTCTCTTCCCGAAGCCTCTTCTCCAAAATCTCCCTCCCTCCCAGGACAGACGATGCCCCGCTGGAAGGATGCGGCCCCACGTCATGCAGGTTCACGGGGTCCCCCGAGCCGCGGTGGAGATTGTGGGACAGAGGGAAGAAAAGGGCCACCGCCTCTCCCCGAAACAGGAGATGAAGCTCAGGAGGTTTCGGTGGAGAGGCGTGCCGGAGCTCTTCCCCCCCCCCCCCACCGAAGCCACCTGGATTAGAAAGACTGGAATCACACCAGATGGGAATAAATCCATTTTTATTCATTTAAGGAAGACTATTTCTAGAATAAAGGCTACATTGTACCATTAGTTTGTTTCCATTTTATTATTACATCATCATTATTATTATTGTTATTATTATTATTTTATTAGTAATAGTATTTAGTATGATTCTATTGTTGCGTTGTGTCTTTCTTCTATTTCCCCCACCCCACCCGGCCCCCCCGGCCCCGATCTCTTTTTTTTTTTGTTTCCCTTTAAAAAGCCAGTTATGCACAGTAGCGAGGTGTTTTGTTTTGTTGTTGTTTTCATGCTGGCATCGAGAAGAAATAATGTATACTCAGAACAGGTTTTGTCGTATTTACAGGTCAAAGGCTGCCGTTGTCCAGAGTTTTAGAAGCACCATTCATGGCTCAAGACAGGAAAATCTTAGCTGGCCGATGGGGAGGCAAACACCCCTCCCGCATCCTTCCTTCTCTGAGGCCAAACGGAGAAGCAGAAAGGAGCAAATCATGCGTCTTCCGCCAGGGTGAGATTCGAACCCTGCGCCACTCCCGGGGGGCAGCCACAAAATGCTCCCAACGGGGAAAAAGGAAACACCATTGACAAATTCCAGCCACTCAGAGGCCGACGGATTGGCATTTAAAAAAAAGAAAATCATGCTTATTGTGAATTAAGCCACAGCCTTAACTGAGGGAAAGTCGCTTCCCATCCTCTTCTGGGAGGATCAGCATGAAGGATCAGGCCTTCCGCAGTGTGCTTCGTGGACCACATGGATCCTGTGCCAAAGGCGAGGAGGAGGAGGAGGGGGGGATCCTGGCCCCAGGCTGCCCTCCTGGTGCTTCAAGCAATGGCTGAAAAGAGACTTGTGCCAGAGGGAGCCTGTTTTCGTCCAGACTGGCTTTGGTGTCTTGCCCTCCATCGGGCAAAGAGGCGAGGGGTTTTCTTCTCCCCACAACCCCTCCTGTGGGGCTGACAAGCAGCAAGCACTGTCTGGGAGAGGGCATGAAAGAAAAAGGAACCTGGAAGAGGGCCTCAGATTAAAAATCCATCCACCCATCCATCAGATCCCACCGCCACCACTGGATCAGCTCAAAACCAAGTCTTCATCAGGCTCCGGAACTAGCACAGTCCGTCTGCATCAGGGTCTCACGTCAGCCCCGATATTCCTACCGGTGGGAAGACCTTCCCTTGAAATTTAAAAAAAAAAAAGCCTCTCAGGCCTGAAGGATCTTTGTAGGCGGCTTCGTTCCAGATTTTAAGACCCCCATTAAACCCTAAGAGGGTGCCTTTTATTACGCCTCTGCTTTGCAAACCACCCTTTGGAACAGTGAGGACTAGCATCTTCCTTTGGCGGTGAAGGGGAAACACCACTTGCTCAGCTGGAATTGGCCTCCCTGGGCCCTAGAGCCGGACTTGGAAGAAGTGCGTGTGTGTGTGTGTCTGCCTCCACCCCAAATGTTGGCCCCTGGAGCAGAGTTTGCTGTCCGGTCCCTTGTGCGAAAACAGAGCTGCTCCATCCCGGGCTGGAGGCCTTGATTCTTGTGCTTTGGATGGGTGGAGAAAACAGTGGGTTCCTGCATCTGTTCACGGAGAGCCGGGAGAAGCACCTCCTCGGAGAAGTGGACGGTGGGCTTCCCGGCTGGTGAGACCCCCGAGTTAAAACATGGCTGGCTTTGTTTCTGAAGACATCTTACCCAACGAGAGGTCTGCTCGTGAGCTGGGGGGTGGCGGCAGAGGGCCTATTTCCCCCAGACCCCAAACATCCTGGCTGGCTTCTCACCTTCAGATTTGAGATCCACTTTGCATACATAACACCTGGAGCCTTCCTCTGAGCCCTCTGCACAGATGCTTTTCTTATTTTACAAGGCAAATAAGTTAAAAAAGAGATATTTCCTCTAGATAAATAAACAGAAGAATAAGTAAGTGTGGCGGGTCGAAGGAAGGAAGGAAGGAAGGAAGGAAGGAAGGAAGGAAGGAAGGAAGGAAGGAAGGAAGGAAGGAAGGAAGGAAGGAAGGAAGGAAGGAAGGAAGGAAGGAAGGAAGGAAGGAAGAGGCACAGAGTCCCCTTCACACGGACAGACACTCAAGCATCTCCTGCAGACTCAGACTGCCTGCCCAGTTTGAGGCTTGCTTTTACAACTTCCAGGCCTCCCCCTTCCTCAAAAGGGAAAATCTGAACCCATAACCAGCTCTCTTCTGTGCCACTCAGGGGGCTCTCTGCAGGGAAGGGCACGAGGGGACCCCTTGCCCTCCTTCCCCCCTTCCCTCGTTCTCCTATCCTTGGGATACTCTTGAGGAGTGGGTTGGTGACCCCCTTTTAGCATGGCCATGTCCCCAACGGACCCCAGACCCCCCTCTGCCCGCAGCCACCACCTTTGCATAACAAGGCATTTTGAATGGGCCAAAGCCATTCTTTCTCAGAAGACAAAAGCCATATCTGCCTCCCGAGGGTCTGTTTGAAGATCTCCCTCCCCCAGAAGAAATTCTTAAACATTCTCTTCTCTGGGAAGCAGCACCGCCTGCCTCTTAAATGTCCCCCAATCTTGAGCCCCACGGAGAGAGCAGGGTCTCCTGCTAGAGGGCTGAGTCCAGCCGCATGGGCTCACTCTCTTGCTCTGTCTTCTGTACAGCCCTCAGGCTGGCCTCGCCCTCCTTAGCGGGCGAGAGGTGTGCTCTTCTGTTTGGTGGTGGTTGTCTTGTTGCTTTAAAAATTAAACCTTTAGACTGAAAATTAAACACAGATCCGTCATCTCACGAATCAGTGGGAACGTTCAAAGTCTGGCATGCCGAGGGTTGGCAGGCTGGGGAGTGTTGGGGTCGAAGCCAGGGAAGAGAGACCCAGGGATGGAAGGGTGTGCTGGCCGGCCTGTCCCGCCATCCGGCTTTCGGGTTCCTCGTGCTGCTCCCCTGGCCACTCGGACCCAATCCTGTTAGGCTGCTGGGTGCACCCAAGGTGTCTGGAGGCCAAGACATGCAGAGTCTTGCTTGGCAGGATCTGGAAAGCTTGGAAAGGGTCGGGGGGCCCTTCCCATCCTCCATCGCCCCCCCATAAGATCTTTTCTCTTGCCCACGTCTGGCCATAAGGCTCATTCCTGGACCTTCTTTTCCTTTGCATGGAGCCCCTGAGATCTGCGATATCCCACGGCTGCATGGGGGCACAGTCCTGGCCCAAGATGGGGGGTGGCCACCAGTCACACGGCCAGAAACCGAAGTGCCCATTGGTGCCTCTGTCCTGAAAAGAGTGATGGCAGCGGAAGGCCCAGGCCCGCCACACGGTTTCCTTTGAGTGTGCAGGATGCTGGGTCCAGCCATAGGATTCCCCCCATCCCATCTTCCATGGTGGTGGTGGCGGTGGCAACAGCTTGGCTCTGGGTCGGTCAGCGCCCACACCTCCCGTGCAGAGCGTGTGCTGCAGACCCTCGGCAGATTTGCGGCGTCTGGAGAGGCAGAGTCCCGCGGTTGGCCTGCTCAGCCTCTTTTCTGGGAAGAAGATCCCGGACGTCTTTCGGGAGGCTTTCCAGTCGCTGTGGCCTTTAGAGGCAGAAGGCGAGAGGAAGCAGTGCTGCTCCCCTGGTGAAGCCCGGGACGCCGACCTGGATGCCTGGGAAACGTTTGCGGCATCTCTCCTCCTGCCTGGCTTTTGGATCCAATCCAGGAGACGCTGTTCTCCAAGCCAGGCTGGGCCCTCCAGTCCGCTGGCATGGTCTGAGTTTGGGGGCCTGCCTCGGAGGAGCCCTTCTCAATGGTGCTGGCGCTCCATCACTCCCTCCACCCCACCCCGAAAAGGTCTGTGGTTGTTGACTGGGAGCATTGGAGGGTCACACACCATAGGGGACAGGTGGTGGGGAGAGTGCCTCTCTCATTCAAATATGGTGTCCCCCCCCCTTTCGGGTTGGGCTGAGGGAGCTGAGAGACGCAGAGAAGGTGGTGGGTGAGAGGCCTCGATCCGAAGGCCCAGGCAGTGGGGTAGGGAGCGTTCGGAAGGCCACGGCCGGGCCGAGATGCCAGAAGGGGGCTGGGCGAGAGGGGCAGGAGAGGTCCGGGACCACCTCTGGGCACCCACGGATGAGGGAGGGGGGACAGTGGCGGCAAGTGGGGTGGAGGGGAAGGAGGCACGCCAGCCTCCCTCCCCACCTCACATCAGGCTACACTTCCCCTTGATCTTGTCTGTCCGCTTCTGTTTGTTGGAGCGCTTCCCGTCGATGTTGAGGCTCATGTTCCGCCGCTTCTCCAGGTTGAGCAGCTCCTGGAAGAGCTCTTTGACGTTGTAGTTCATCTTGGCCGAGGTCTCCATGAAGGCGCACTTCCACTCCTTGGCCACCGCCTCCCCCTCTTTGGTCTCCACCTCCCGCTGGGTCTCGTCGCACTTGTTGGCCACCAGCATGATGGGGATGCTCTCCACGCTGCCTTTGATCTGGACGATCTGCTGGTAGATGGGCTTCAGCTCCTCCAGCGACTGCTTGCTGGTGATGGAGAAGACCAGGATGAAGGCGTGGCCTTTGGAGATGGAGAGGCGCTGCATGGCCGGGAACTGGTGGCTGCCCGTGGTGTCCGTGATCTGCAGGGTGCAGACGCTCTTGTCGCAGCTGATCACCTGCCGGTAGGTGTCCTCGATGGTGGGGATGTAGGTGTCCCGGAAGGTGCCCTTGACGAAGCGCAACACTAGAGAGCTCTTGCCAACGCCGCCCGCACCGAACACCACCACGCGGTAGTCGTTGCTTTGCTCCGGCATCTTGGAGGCGTCCGGGAGGGGAGAGGGGGCGGCGACCACACCTGGGAATGAGAGAGAGAGAAAGAGAGAAGGGGGAGTCGAGGAGGGTCGAGCCACGCGACATTCTCCTAGCCCAAATCACACGGATTTCCTCTCTTCCACCCACTAGTGATGGCCAAGATGGGTTTTCTGCCCACCAAGAGTCTGTCTGTCTCTGTGTGTGTGTGTGTGTGTGTTCAGAGGTGAGAGGGTTCGACAGACCCCGGGGAGAAAGATTCAGGTTCCAGCCCCCACCCCATCCACGCTTAAAGGCCAAGAGGGCTGCTCTCCCTCTCTGTTCCCTGGCTCAGATCACAGAAGTAATTAACTACCAGCAACTTAGTTATCCGTCATGAGTTACTTCCCCTCTTGGGGAATCAATGTGTCATAAGGTCATATTCCCAAAAAGCCATGGGACCCAAAGCATGAATTAAGTTGTATCAGCAAACGTAGGAGTCCTAGTTCCCTTTTTAAAGAAGATTTTTAAGAGGCCTGTTGGTAGGATTCCCCCTCCACTCTTTTTGTTATTCTCTAATGGATCCTGTGTCTGCCCCCGCCCAAGAAGAATAACAGACAAGCAAGAAAACTAGTTGCATTCTTTAAAATGGTAATGGATGAAGGCAATGAATTATTTCCGAAACACTGGAAGAAGCAACAGGAATTGTTTTGCTTTTTTAAATAAAAGAACTTTTTGAAAATTGATTTCCTGGGTTCTGGGCTTTCCCAGGGTTAGGATTGAGACTCTGGGAATGATCTCTCTCTTCCCTTCTTCCCGGAACACACTTCTCGGAAAAGCCTGTTGAAAACCCAACCTTCAGGACTGACCCGTCGCCCCGAGACCCTCCGGGTCGGCCCCGAACCCTCTGGCTCTAGCCACCTTCTCCAAACATCTCCCAAATGCGCGCGCACACATACACACACACACACACACATGCGCACGTACCTGGCCTTGGCGAAAGCAAGAGGATGAGAACCTTTGCTTTGCCGCCCCAGGTGGAGGCATCCCATAATAGGATCAGCCTGTTCTATTTCTGGACACCACCGCCAGGCACCCATCTGGCCATCCTGGTCTCGCCAGCCGGAGCACTCTGATGGCAAGAGGGGGTTGCTGGTGGGAGGGGCTTTCGCAGAAGGCATGTGTCCCCCCCCCCCCGCCCAAGGGCTTGGAGGACCATCCAGAAGAGGAGCTGGCGGAGGGAGATCCCCCACCCTCCTCTCTCTCTTTCCTACTCAATGGAAAGGGAAAGTCCATGTTCTGGACGACCGCTCGGAGCATCTCCCTGTCCTTGGCAATGTGGAAACTCAGGAAAAAAAGGCCCCTCGCCCCAAGGATGACGGACGTCCCCGTGGTTCTTCTCCCTGAATTAACCTCCTAGTCCTTGTAAGCGCGGTGGCCTTCGGCCGTTGGCCCTCTGGATCAGACTCAGCCATCTGCAGGGCCTGCGGTCAGGAAGGCTGGCCGTTGACAGGGAGGGAGGTGAAAGTGGAAAGCCACCACGGAGCGTGGATGGCCGTGGAAAGTGGCTTTAGACTGGGCCAGGGGCTTTTCCGTGTTGGCCCAAGTGACTCGCTCTTCCCGACCTACCATTCAGACACCCCGTGTCGCAAGTTACGATGCGAAAGCTCCTCCTGGGAGTCAAAAAAGGGAGCCACGGCATTATTTTTTTGGGGAACACACGCAAGGAGCGATCATTGTGCTATGCTTTCACGGAAGACCTCTGTGATTTAGGGTCTCTGGCTAAGGAGCCCGAGGTCAGGTGTTCGATTAAGAGGGTGATGAGGATTATGATGACCTGGAGTCAATGATCCAGGACGAGGGTCTGTGGTTCTTCCTGCAGGTTGCCCCGTTACGTGATCACAGTGTGACCGGCAGAGTTGCTGATGCAGCTTCCCCGTTGTCAGAATTTGGAAGGGCTACAGAACCACCCCGGGGAGACACCGAGATTATCAAACAACGAGGAGAAACCTCTCCAGGGTAAGAGGTTTTTGGATCCCAAAACCAGTTGCTTGGAGGGGGGGGAAGCATCCGTTTGCCCCAAATTGGGTCTACCCCCCCCCAAAGCCGGGCTGAGATCTCTCCAGGCAGCCCCGGAGGGCCTGTATTCCCAGGCTGGAGGTCTCCCCCAGGGTTTATGTGTGAACTCCGCAGCTTTGGAAAGGAGGCACCCAAAATTGGGCCCGGCTGAAAAGCCAACCAGGTGGCTGCTGGGGGGGGGGGAATCCAGCGCTGTGGGTCCGTCGATCCAGGGAACAGGTGCTGTGGAAAACACGCACCTCCCAGCAGATCTCCCAGGCTGCCAAACCAACACACACAGACAGACACCCCTGAGGGAGCAGAAGAGACGGAGAAAGTGATGTTATCCAGGTCTCGTTAGCTGCGGCGCTAACAGCTCCTCTGAGGGATGCATGCTTTGATCAGAGGCTCCCTGACCCCAGGAGACAGAGCCAGGACATCGGTCTGTGTGCTGTGGGGCGCAATGGGGCGCTGGGATTCATGAACCCAGCCTCCTCATGTCGCCTGCGGAGAGACAGGCCGCCCTGGCTGGTTCTGACTTCCCTTCCAGCCACCCATCAATTAATTATAGAAAACAGCTCGCAATCAGTTGCTAAAAGTTTCAGGAGCGTTCACCCCATGCCGGGAACATTTAGATGGAAATCAACAGCGTGGCCTTCTCGAATCAAGGCAGTTATTGCTGGGTGCCCATTAAAATACTCCCCCCTTTTATTCCCCAAAGGAAAATGAGTGATCATGTAGAGCAGGGACCACAGAAAGGGAGCAAAGGGTTTTAGAAGTAACTCAAAAAGATTAATTACCATGGAGCTGTTATTTTTACCCAGAGCTTAATTGTAGTTAGATACAGCCACACAGTTACCCCTGTAACCAGTTACATTTCTGGGTTGAAAAGCGGGGTGTGTGTGTGTGTGTTTCACAAGCTTCTTTTTTTCCCAGATGTAACGAGTCGAGGAAGGCAGACAGAAGTTACTTGGTTGGTGAAGTGGGTAACTGTTTCTAGGGATTTTCAAAGGTTGCTTTCAAAGGATGCTTTAGAGGCAATCTTCTGGGAATTTCCCAAGTTTTACACTGGCTGGTTTTCTCTCCTGCTACCCACCCATCCAGAAAAGGAACCCGCAGGATGATCATCAGTAAGGGGAGGAGTTACTTCCCCAGACACTGCAAAGGTTACTTTGCAAACACGCCAATGAGGAATAAAATTAATTTTAAAAAGTAATTTCCCAACCAGCTGCTTTCACCTGGCCAAGAATTGTGGCTTATTTCCTCCAGGAAGTGACCTTTGAAATAGCAGCTCTTGAACCCCTGAGCTGGTCCAGAATCCAAACAGCCCCCTTTGGGGCTGATCTTAGCTGGCCATAAGGT
The DNA here is from genome assembly GCF_051106095.1 of Pogona vitticeps. Taxonomy (NCBI): domain Eukaryota; kingdom Metazoa; phylum Chordata; class Lepidosauria; order Squamata; family Agamidae; genus Pogona; species Pogona vitticeps. Next base: position 14,233,897 of record NC_135789.1, on the reverse strand, counting down.
TTCCCGGAGGGAGGGGGGGAATGTCTTTTAGCTAGCTCTGGTCGTAAAAGAAGCCCTGCACCCCTCTTTGCAATCCCAGGCCCGCCCCGCCACCCCCACACCCTCCATCCTTAGTAGTATTTAAGACCCTGTTGCTGTGATCGAAGCCCCCCCCAGAGGTTCCACACACTCTTTTTCAGAAGACAGAACCCCCCCACACAAAGGATCATAGGTTGGGAGCAACACCCTATATAAAAGAAGGTGACGCACTGTTGGAGCTTAGAAAACACGGGGGGGGGTGGGGAGGTGTAGAAACCTCAGCCTGGCATGGAGACCACAGAGGGAGGGGGAGTTATCTTTTTTTCTCTCTCCCACCCACCCCACGCGGACCCCGCTGGGGTCGTCCATCAAAGCAGAGTGGAAGGAGGTTCAGGGTGGACCGAGGGGCCCTCAGCTCCCTCCCCCAGTGAAGGGGCACGGAGTGGAAGCTGACCCTGGAACTCACGGCCACTGGATCGGCCTTCCCTTCAGCCTTCACTTCTCAACTCTCCCTTGCAAAGCTGGCTGCCTTTTGGGGGGCAGCGATCTGTGGGGGGGGCACCCTCCTCCTCCGGCCTGGCTACCGTCACCCGCCGGACTCGGTACTTGCGGCCGCTGTCCAAGGTCCTGAACGGATCTCTCCACGGAGAGCGGCCGGGGAGGCCCCTGCCTCGGCCCCCGATGGGGTGGGGGCGGGGGTCTGCAAGCCTGGAGGCCATGTGTCTCCCGGCCTCCGCCAGGCCCTCGGCCTTCCGCTCCCCCCCCCCCCAGGATGGGAATCCCAGCCTTCTGCGAGGGGACGGGTTACAGCCCCCACCCCACGAGCCAGGCGGCCGGAGGGGATGATGGGGGCGGTCGTCCCGCTCCTCCAGAGGGCCTCCCCGGGGGAGCCGAGGAGGAGGATGGCCGGAAAGGCTGCCCCCTCCCTATTGCTCTGGAACCCCCCTTCCCCTCGTCAGCCACCGGAGCGGGAGCCAGGCCCGGGGGCCGCGGAAATCCCCACCCCCACCCCCACCCCCGTGGTTTGACACGTTCAGACACACACACACACCCTCGCTCTCAGGGGTGGGTGGTTTCTTTGGCGCCGGTGGGGTGGGCGGCCTTGCTGTGGGGTCCCTGCTCCCCCCACCCTTCAAGGGCAGCCAGGAGGGGAGGGGAAGGGGGAGGAGGACGGGGGGCAGGTCTGTGTTGCTCCGTTTCAATGGAGCCCCCAGCTGCAGGAACGATCTATCGCGACAGACCCGAATCCCATTTCGGGGAGGGGGGGACGGGCGGGAAGGACCCTTCCCAGTAGCTGGCGGGACACCTGCCCCAGAGATGACGACGACGACACCCCCCCCCTCCGGGCCTGCCAGACCCCCGGGCTTTCCCTCGCTCTCCTGTGGGGGGGGGAAGAGGTTCATCGACACCTCTGCCCCGGCAGGCCCCCGGTTGGGCTGCGCCCTCCCCCGCCCCCCCCGGATCGGGGCCTTCCCCCCTCCCCTCCCCTCCTCCTAGCCCTCCTGGTTCGGGCGGAGGGGGGGGACCTTGGCTCTCGCCTGGCGGTGGGGGGCGAGGAGGGCCGACCTCCGGGATGCTGAGCTCACACACACACACATACACACACGCTGCCCCCTCCCCCCGATCCGCCGCAGCGGGCGTCCTTCTTTACCTGGCGAGGAGGAGGAGGAGGAGGGAGGAGGAAGGCTCAGCCCGGACCCGAGCGACGCTTCGGCCGCCCAGCAGCCATCCGGAGAGGAGGAGGCGCCTGAGGATGATGGGAGGGAGGGAGGGAGGGGAGGGAAGGATGATGGAGGGGAGGAAGAGGAGCCGCCGGGCCGGCGCAGGTGCTGGCGCTGCGGAGGAAGAAGAGGAGGAGGAGGAGGAAGAGGCAGGCGGGCAAGCAGGCAGGCAGGCAGGCGCGGGAGGGGGGGCCGGAGAGCGGGAGCAAGAGGCGCGTCACGTGTGAACGCCGCTGACACGAGGCGGGACCGGGGAGGCGCCTCTTGCCGGGCGGGCCCGCTCCTGCGTCTGCCGAGGCCGACCCCCCCTTTCGTTGATCCCTCTCCCTTCCTCCCCACCCTTCCTTCCCCTCCCTTCCTTCCTTGGGGTGTCAAAGGTCAGCGTAACTCCCCAGGGGGGGCTGTGTCCCCCCCCCCGCCCGTCAGCCTCTCCCCAATCTGCACCCCCCTTCCTTCCCGGGTGCCTTTCGGAGTCCCTCCTTTCTCTGGCCCCTTCAGGCCCGCGGGAGGGAGGTCAGGGGCCAGAGGGACTCCCTGCTACTGGACAGCAGACTGGCTCTGCCGTGAGGTGGGCGGAGGGAGGGACGTGGAGACCCGGAGCCTGCCCTTTTGTTCCCCCCCCCTTTCCCACACCTCCACAGACAGGCTGCTGCCTTCCGGTACCTTAGAGGGCCCTATCCTGCCACTTGCGCTAGATCCCAGCAGCCACCCCGAAGGCAGGCATGCACAGTGCCCACTTCGGCCGGGGGGGGGCACTCCCTACCACCGCCAATGCGGAGAGGTTTAAAAGGGAGTTGAATCGGTTCACGATGGAAATCTCCGTGGCAACTCGTCTGGGCAGATCAATAAAGCCTCCAGGCTCAGGGGCAGTCTATCCTCAGATACCAGTCCATAGGAACGGCAGCACAAAGCGCTTGATAGAGAGTGGGCTGGACCCATTTTTCCTGTCTTGCAGGATCAAGCCAGAGCAGGGATGAGATTTTTCCAGTGACTCACACAGCTAATTAAGATCCGAGCCTGTTATTAATAGAGGCCCCCCGAAGGCAAGCTGCCACCCCGGAGGGGGAGACACCCACGCGGGCTGTCTGCACGGATCCCCCTTGACAAATGGGGGACAAACACACACCGCCGCCGCGCAGCACTTCCCGCAGGGCTCTGTGCGAGGAGGGCAGCGGGAGTTGGGCTGGGGTGGGCTGGGGGTGGGTGGCTGGAGCAGGAGGCGGGGGGGCTAGCCCTGGCCTGGCCCCATGAGCCCCCCCAGGCAAGCGGGAGGTTGCCCACTGGGACCGTGGGCTTCCCGCTGGCTGAATAAAGGTATTTTACAAATAGGAAGGATTTGGGAAGAGGAGTTTTCTTCCAGAGGATCTGGCCTGCTTCTGCTTTGAGCATGACGTGAAGCTTAAAACCCCAAAGAGCAGGTTGCAAGGCACGGGAACCCAGCAAGGTCCAAAATCCACAGGGGGAGTATGACGTTTAGGAGGGATTTTTAAGCATGGGAATGCCCCCCCCTCAAAAAAACCACACTCCTTCTGGTCTGAGAAAGCCTGCTGAAGAATTCAAAAAGTGGACACCCTGGTCAAATTGTTATCTATCTGTAAATTTTACAGCCCCGGATGGCCTTCCTGCCGATTTTATCAAGGCATTTGTTAGCGTTTCCAGGTTCACAAGCCACCCCGATTCAAGAACGGACTCGCCTTTGGAACTCTGTGCCTTCTATAAAGAGCACCATAAGAAAAAGGAAAAATAAAACAAGCTGTTTTTGAAGGATGTTTATTTAGGGTCTGGCTGACCTTTACCCTCTCTGGACGAGAAGGGGCAGGGTGGGGTGGGGGAGAAATCCCAGGATGCTCCAGAGCAGGAATATCATCCAGCACACACTCACACACAAAGTCTCTAAGCTAAATATTAGGGTGTGGGTTTAATTCAAGAACAGACACGTATGGGGCCACCCTCCAGCCCCCCATTAGTGGCCCATGAGCTCTGAAAGGGAGGGAAAGAAAATGCCCAGAAGTCAAAGAAATAAATCAACACCAAAAAATTCTGCCTCCCTTCCCCAAATAGGACCCTGGGGTGTTAATATAGATATAAAATGGTAAAAGGGAAATATATATAGTCCCATGTATTATCAGAACTGGCCACTACAGGCGCCAGAGACTATGCTATGTATTCGCGAAGGCTTTCACGGCCGGGATCTAATGGTTGTTGTGGGTTTTTCGGGTTCTTTGCCCGTGTTCTGAAGGTTGTTTTTCTTAAAGTTTCACCAGTCTCTGTGGCCGGCATCTTCAGAGGACAGCACTCTGAAGATGCCGGCCACAGAGACTGGTGAAACGTTACAAAGAGCAACCTTCAGAACACGGCCAAAGAGCCTGGAAAAACCCACAACAACCATATGCTATGTACAAGTATTCTTCAATAAAAAGCATTCTTAGCACAGTCTCTGGCTCCCTCTAATGGCAAGTTTTGGTAATACATGCAAAAATAGGTGGGTTTTTTCTTTTAATATTTTTAATATTTTTAGAACTTGGATAAGTGAATCAGTGGATACTGACCCCGTGGATAAGGGAGTCCTACCGTATTTTTGTCACACCAGCTAAATATTAGCAAATGAAACCTTTGAAAAAGTCCCATAAATGCAAAAGATGGGACTCTGGAGGGCAAGCATGCAACGCCTAGCTTTCTAAAGCGACACAACTTCTCTCTCTTTCTCTCTCAATATATAGGTAACGCAGACAGAAAGCGAGGAAAGCCAGAGAGCCCTCCAAAAAGGTGAACAGCCATGGCAGATGGGTTGTTGGCAAACAGGAGGTTTTCCGGGGGAGGGGGAGACAGATGAGAACAATCCTGGTGCTGTACAGAACCTAAAAGATGGTTCTCGAAGGAGGCTCACGGGAAAATCACATCAAGCTCCGAGGTCAACCGGCCCCTTCATCTGCCTTGGCAGGGCTTCCCCTTGCAAGGTGTGGTGTGTATGTGATCCAGGGATGCTGGGCTAAAAGGAGCAACTGACTCCTTATGTCTGCCTGAGGGTGTTCGAAGATGGGCCATCTTCTCCTCAGTGCAAACGAGGACACCACAACTGGCCACCACATGGCTCCTCACACGTGGCAGGTGATCTGCGGATCCTGCCCCACTGCAGGCCTTCCTGTGGTGAGGGGCGGTTTTCCTCTGCGGATCGCATGTGAACGGTTCCGTCCTGTCCCTTCTTCACCATTTGAAAAAGACCAGGCCTGCCAAGGCGGTGTAGCCCAAGACCAAGAAGAGGACCTTCAGAAGACGGTCGCTCTTCTCCTCCAGTTCCTTGGCCAGGATCTCGAAGAAAGTGACAAAGAGGAAGGTGCCCCCAGCCAGGCCCTGCAGGAGCACCGAGGCCACGGCGCTGGCCATATTCCGGGCGCTCTCAATGCCCAGGCCCACGCCAATGCCCAGGGGGATCATCAGGCTGACGGCCACGGCCAGCTTGGCCGCCTCCCTCAAGGACAGCCCCGTCTTGGCCATGTTGATCCCCAGGGCCACGGCCACCAGGGTCTCATGGATGGCCACCCCCAGGAAGAGGCTCATGACCCGGTCTCCTTCTTCCTGCAGGCCCAGCGCCAGGCCCTCGAAGACAGAGTGGGCAGACAAGGCGAGGACCAGGCTGGCGAGGCGGAGCGGGCCCGAGCGAGAGAGGTCTTGGATGTTCACGTCGTGGGTGTGGTGTCCGTGCTCCCCGTGGAAGTGGGGGCGGGGGCCGCGCCCCCAGGAGTGCTCAATGAAGGGGCTCTCATACTCCGAGTCGCTGCCAGCGTCCGAGCCGGCGTTGAAGGTCTCGAGGTCGATGAAGGAGGGCTTCTCCTTCCGGAAGGTCAGGACCAGCTGCTCGACGAAGACCGTCAGGAAGAAGCCCACCATCATGAGCGTCTCGGCCACCGGGTAGTCTGTGGTCACGTGGCCCAGCTTCGAGACCTCTTGGAACTGCCGAAGGGGAGAGAAAAAGGGGACGTCTCTGCGGCGGGACTAAGAAAGACCACAAACACACCCACCCACTCAAAAAAAGCACAGGATCGCTTTTCAATGGGCGTCTCTAGGCCCCGCTCTGTAGCTTAATAGTCATTTAAAGTTACGCTCCAGACCTCTGAGCGCGCAAACGGCTTTCAGAGCGGACCCAGAGGCTTGTGCCATCGTCCGGCCAACTTACCTTCTCACGCACAGCGGGAAGCAGGGCGTTAAAGCAGGTGGCCAGGAAGACCCCTCCGCCGAAGGCGTTGCAGAGGGAGAGGAGCCGCCGGGAGCGGTGGGCTTTCTCGAAGTCGGCTTCGAGGATCTTCACCGGCAGGAGGGAACCGCCCAGCATCAGGACGAAGACCCCCACCAGGCACAGCACCTTGGCCGCCAGCACCTTCATCTCGGCAGCGGGCAAGGCACAGGTGGGCAACCAGGCTCAGCCTTCAGCGGTGGGCATAGGGGGGCATCTGCTGGGCGAACCCCTCGGGGGCCCTGCGAGGAAAACAGACGCACAATGAGCGCCTCCGGCATGTGTGCATGGCTCAGATCGCACGGATTGCGGACAGCCTCCTGCGGGGCTCAGAGAGCACCATGGATCCCCATCCTTCTTCTTCCCTCTTGATGTTTATTGACTCCCACAACCTCAGCAAGGCTGCTTTTCCAAACGGGACCCTCGCGGTTTTCTCAAATTATTAAAACACGCCATGAGGGTCCCTTTGGGGGGGGGTGTTATCCTTTTATTTCCCCCCTTGCAAAAGACAATTACGGCAGCAGAACCACAAGGGGCAAGGACGGTTGTTCTACACACACACACACACACACACACACACACACACACACACACACACACACACACACACACACACACACACACACACACACACACACACACACACACACACACACAAAAACCTGGCAAATTCCCTTCCTGCCGGTAGCCACGGGAAGGAGGCTACAAATCAATAATAATAATAATAATAATAATAATAATAATAATAATAATAATAATAATAATAATAATAATAATAATAATAATAATAATAGAGAGAAATAAAATACAGAGCGGGGAATAGTCGTTACAGTAACGCGTTACAAACGTAATATTGTTGGCGGCCTCGTTCCTTTTCCTTTCCCGCTGCGTCCCCCCTCCAGCCTGGAAAAGTTACTTTTTCGGACCACAGTTCCCTCCCAGCCAGCTCTTGCCCTGGGTGGTCGGAGTTGCAAAAGTAGTTTCACTTCTAACCCCCAAAAAGTAACGTTTCCCCCGCTCCGCCCCTTCCCTCCCTGCCCGCCGCGCTTTAGCAACGGCCGCTCCTTCCGCGGCCCCTTAGCAACAGCCCTCAGCAACCAGTCCCGCCCCCCCCCCCGCGGCCCCGGACTCGCCTCTGGAGCCGCTGCGGGTCCTCCGTGCCGTCCGCTTTCCTTCCCACGCCACTCATCGTTCCTCCCCCGCCCTCCCTGCAGCGCCGACCCGCCCTCCGGAGCCCTGATTCGGCGTCGACCACGCCATTTGCAATCTGATTGGGTAGCTTGCCTGTCTATTAATCTTTTCCGAGAGTTCCTACGGCCCCGCCCTTGGCGACAAGGGGGACGTCCCAGCTTTTGTTTCCAGTCGGCCTTGATGGGGTGTCCGGCTAACTTCCGGTAAGACTTCTCCCTCGCCTTATATAGACCGTCTGGCAAACAAAACCTGTAAAACAAAGGTTCCGGATCATTACGCGTATGAGCATTGCGTTAAAAACATTCCTTGTCCTATTGCACCATCTGGTAGTGAAATTTGGGTAGTGCAGCCACTATGGTTTGCAAAGGAAAAGGCATGTTATATTAAAACTGTCATTCCTTCCTGAGATTAAAGAATGACAGGAAGGAAGGAAGGAAGGAAGGAAGGAAGGAAGGAAGGAAGGAAGGAAGGAAGGAAGGAAGGAAGGAAGGAAGGAAGGAAGGAAGGAAAAGATGGGGAAGGAAGGAAAGATTAAAGAATAACAGGGAGAAGGAAGGAAGGAAGGAAGGAAGGAAGGAAGGAAGGAAGGAAGGAAGGAAGGAAGGAAGAGATAGGGAAGGAAGGAAAGATTAAAGAATAACAGGGGGAAGGAAGGAAGGAAAACAAAGAAAAATAAATGGGAAGGAAGGAAAAGATAAGGAAGGAAGGAAAGTTTAAGGACAGGGAGAAGGAAGGAAGGAGGAAGGCAGAAAGAGAAAGAAGGAAAGAAGAGGAAAAGAAAAAAAGAAAAATAAAGAGGAAGGAAGGAAGGAAAAGATAGGGAAGGAAGGAAAGATTAAACCATGACAAGGAGAAGGGAAGGAAGGAAGGAAAGAAAGAAAGAAAGAAAGAAAGAAAGAAAGAAAGAAAGAAAAACAAAGACAAAAGAAGGAAGGAGATGATGGATGGATAGAAAGGGAGGGAGTAAAGATAGATCTGATGCTTTACAAAAGGAAACAAGCAAGCAAGCAAGGACAGATGGAAGGAAGGAAAGAAGGAAAGAACTGGTGATGGCCGGAAGGAAGGAAGGTGCCCTCAGAGCTCCCAAATGGAAAGCAGCCGAAAAGGCCTTGCATGCAGTGCAGGGCGGACATCGGCAGGCGGCAACCTTGCCTTGTGTTGAAGGCCGATGCTTTGGCACACAACCGTTGCACCACTGAACCCACAGGGAGAGGGAGAGGGAGAGGGAGAGAGACATGGAGCAGGCCAGCTCGCCCGTCCTCTTTGTGTGAGGTCCTGCGGAGACATTTGCCAGAGCGCCAGCCCGCCTCGTTTGCTCGGCGCCTCCCAGGGAGAGCCTCATCTCAACAACAGCCACCTCCTCGGCCCTGCTAGTCTTTGTGCCGTGCAGCCTGAGGCGGAGTGGCGGGTGTTGGAAGGGTATTTCGGCCCTAAAAAAGAGGGGGGGAAAGAAAGGAGGCCGAGCAGGCAGGAATTCAAAGGACCCTTTTGGGTTGTGAAAGGCCTTCCCAAAACAGAAAATAAAAGGATATCGGGTGCCTTCCAGTTTGAATCTGGTTTCGCTCCGGTCTGAGTTCAAATCCACCTTTTCCATGCCCGCCTGAGTCAAGGTCATGAAAGCGCAGAAGGGACCACATGGAGGTCGGTCGAGACCAACGGTGGCTAAGCAGAGGCTTTGGGGAAGCCTGTGAGCCAGGGCTCTTTGGGTGGACAGATAGACTGCTGTGGGACAGGGCAGTTCCCACCTAAATGGGAATAATAAGCCTTCATGCCCCCCCACCCGCCTTTTCTTCCTCAACTTAGTAGGAAGGCAAGGGTCCTGAGGGAGGGAAAGGAAGGAAGGAAAGAAGGAAGCAAGGAAAAGATAAGGAAGGAACTGATGATGGATAAGAGGAAGGAAGGAAGGAAGGAAGGAAGGAAGGAAGGAAGGAAGGAAGGAAGGCCTTTAAACTTTCCATTTGGAACTTACACCCTAAGGTTGGCCTCCTGAGGCTCCCTCTCCTCTCCACACCTGGATATTATTTTTGAAACCAAAAATTAAAAGTCATCATTGGCAAGCTGCCATTTCCAGCCATCAGCGGCTTTCTTTCTTAGAAAGGAGGTGACTTATGAATTTTAGGAGGAGGGGAGTGTTAAGGAGAAAGGGGGGGGAAGGATGTGAGAGTCTTATATTAAAGGGAAACCTAGATCTGAACGTTCTCTGGATGCACAGGATGCCGAGTCAGGATTTGTCCCCAAAGTTGACTCAGCATAATTCCGGCACCAAGTTCTTTCTCCTCCTTGGTGATTGTTGGTCAGCCGACTGGCACATACAGTCTCACTCTGAATCGTTCGTAGTAGAAATAACAAAAACGTTTCATTTAGTTACAGTTGAACACCTAACAGCAACTAAAACAAACAAACAAACATGGCTGCTCTCTGCTAACACGTCACAACTGACTAACCAACCACCAACTGAAACCATGGTTTTTTTCTTGGCGCATTCATTGTGGCGTGTTCAAACCACGGTTTGTAGGATCTTTGAGCCAGCCTCCTCTGTGGCCAGTGGGCCCCGCAATCCTCAAATGAGAAGAAAAAGACGGGAAGAAGAACAAACCAGAGATGTTGAAAACAAACCGTGGTTTGTAGCCCTACCTAGTATGCAATTTGTGGCTTAAGGGGGAAATGATGGTTAGTACAATCCATGGCGTATCGTGGAGTCAGGTGTGAATGGAAGCTTTGAGGTCAGCTATGCAGGACATGTGAAGGCATGAAAACAGAGGAAAATGTTTTCCATTGTTTCTTTAAAAAAAAGAAGAAGAAGAAGAAGAAGCATCCATGTCCAGAATCTGCCTGGATCAGAAATCCCATCATCCCCTCTTGTTCCTGCCCAGCCTGTGGGTCATTTTACAGGATGACTCCAAGGGCTTATTCGAAGCCTTTAAACTCCCAAACCAGCTCTCATCCCAAACAATGCTTTCTGGATGGCATGGATCACAAATACCATCGTCCCCTGTCGGTGCCCAAAAGAGGAATGGAAGTGCATGCCCCCCCCAAAAAAAACAACACACACACAAAAGGCAACCAGGAGCGAAGAAATGATGGTGGCCCCTCTTTGGAGGCTTGCCTTTGTCGACCGGGTGCGGCATGTGCCACCGGGAGGAGTGTGGGTGTTGCTGGGCGTGTGCGCCAGCGGAGGTTTCGAGCTGGCACCCTCTCCGTGCCCGGTTGGCCCCGGGGGCCTCCTCTCTTCGCTCGGTCTCTGGCTGCGGTGTGACTCAGAGGCCTGCCGCCTAGGCGGTGACTCAGCCTTGAATCGCAGCCACGTGATCCATCCTCCGTGTCCCGAAGGGACCTCGGCTGACCCCGATCACAACAGGACATTTTGAAACCACCACTCGCCAGATGCCAAATGTCCTCTGAGCATGTTCGGAGTGCCTTTCCCTGAGCCCCGCCCAGCTGTGGCTGCCAGCCTTGTGGGCAGGCATCCACGGCTCTGGAGGGACAGAGGTTCTGTACATCCTTAAAAGACGTCCAGGAATAAATCCCTTTTTGATACCTTGGAGAAAATGTGGATTTTTAACAAAAACAGATATTTCTGTACCCAGCCGCTGCCTTGTCTGTCTATCCTGGATGTGTGGGTATTGGCGAAGGACCCCATAGGAAAATAATATGCCATTCCAGAGACATGAAGTGGGATTTTGACCATGGTTCCTGAGCCTGGAGGGAAGGAAACTCTGTCCATGGTCAGAGGCAAGCTGCTGTCTTGTGGCCACGCCACTATGCAGGGTCAGACCCAGACTGGAACGATAAACAGCTGGCCGCTGGCCCAGATTCTACGTTTCTCTCCCTTGCAGTGTCTCTGACCATTTCAAGAACTCCCACCCAGATCAGATGATGCCGGGGGGGCCAAATCTGGGAGGCCTTTCCGAAATATTTTAGTGGTGTCTCCTCAGCCTGACAAATCCCCGACACACAGGGTCGCTCTGGCAGTTTGGAGGTTGGAGGGAGTTCGAATCCTCCCCATGCCTCCTTGGCAAGGGCTGGACTGGATGATCCCAGAGTGTCCCCTTCCAGCTGTGCCCTTCTAAGCTCTTGTTGAGAGCTGGATCTTCCCTCATCCAATTTAGTCTGTAATTAACAAAAACATACCCACCCACCCACCCACCCCTGTTTGAGGTTTGGCTGAGCAGGTGGGCGGTTGGGCCGACAACCAGCTGGCTTTGGGCAATGCCCCCGCCTTACAGGGTGCCCGCAGGGCTGTGGGCGTGGAGGTGCCACGCCAGATCCAGGGACTCGTCTGCCTTCTGCGCCGCCTCCGCCGGAGACAACTGGGTTCTGAGCAGGACCAGCCGTTTCTCCCCCCCCCCCCCGCCAGCCTGACACAAGCCGTCATTAAATCCCAAAAGCCAAACCTCAGCGGTTTTCCACGTGTCTGCTGTGTAACCGGGCCTCCGCCCTGCTGAAGAACTCTGTTGCCATCTGAAGCTGACCCATCCTCACCAGATCTCCTCCTTCCTCGCCTCCTGCAAATCCCGATTAAATCCGGCAGCAAAACCTCGACACTTTTCCGACCCTTTTCCTGTTTAGGCTCCTGCAGAAGAATTCTGTGTAAGTCCAAAACTTACACACCAGCTTGTTTCTGCAAGCAAGTATTCTGTATCATTCTGAAGCTGGCCTCCATCAGGTATCCTTTTATAGGGACTCATTAAAGGTTCTCTGTGCAACATATATATGGCCAGGAGTATCGAACGTTTATCGTTCAGCCCCGCACATCTCTACCACAAAGCCTTAATTAGGGGAGGATGATCAGGGTGGATTGGGGTGGATGGAGGATGATCTGGGGGGGATGGAGGCAGCAAGAGTCGGCCTCTCCAGAGGATGAAACCACCTGTCCCATGAAACGCCCCCATCACCAGGAAGACACTCTGCCCATGGCCAGGAGACCTCGTGTCCTCCTCATTCTCATCCTCAAGAATAATTAATTGATCTGCCACTTGGTGTCACCCATGAACAAGAAGACGGCTAACGAGCAATTAAATCGGCCTTCTGATGGCAGGAAAGGAGCCAGCTGTTCCAAACCCAGGAGGTGTTCCTGCTCCTGTAGAAAAAACATACTTACATACAGGTATATGTATGTTGATACATGTACATGTTATATAGGGCCTGTCCTTCCATTCTTCCCCAAGGGTAATCCAGTCCTGGTTTTCCCGAGGGCCCAAAGGAAGAGGTTCCCTCTTTAGATTGGTGGTGGAAGCCAACAAGAAAACCTGGACCAAAATTTCAGATTGGGGGACCAGCCTAGCATTTCCCAGCCCTAGGGAACCAACCGGTCGTCCTCCGAATATGGTTGGACTTGAACTCCCATCAGGCTGGTCAGGCCTGATGGGAGGTGTAATCCAACCCCAAATGCTCTCTATTCCAGAGGGATTAAAAAAAACCCAACAATGTCAGCCTCTCATCCTGGTTTCCCTCTGGAGGTTGTGAACCCCTCAGCCCATGCTGGCCAGGGACAGCTTTACCCGTTGAACTACTGGCCTGACAAAGATTTTGTGGGTTGGTTTCTGAAGAGCTTGGCCTGCCAGGGTTGTTGGGGGGAGGGAGAGGGACCACCAGAACTTCTCAAATAGCTTCCTTGTGACCCCAAGTGGGGCCTCTCCCAGCTGTACCCCCTTGACCTCCCCAGAGATGGAAATGTGAGGAGTGGGAGGGGGTGGTGGAAAGGAGGCCACGTCAGTGCAGAAAAATCCATTCATCCCCATGCCTCCCATTCATGCACACGGTAGGAGCCCCCAGGAGGGCCTGGTTGCCACGGAAACATCACTCTCCCCCCCTTATTTTCGTGCTGTCTGCATTCACCAAAATTTTCCAGCATTGTTCTCTAAGAAGGTAACATGATTTCCCTCTCCTCTTCCTCCCACCTGCCCTTCCTCCTCCTCCCCCTTATTATTATAATATATATTTCTGCAGGCTTCTCCAGTCTCCAAAAAGAAAAAAAACTATTTCAAGGCAGGTGGACATCCAACGGGGAGAGAAGAATAATGAACTGTTCCTTTTGAGTTTCCGCCTTGCTGTTTCTCCCCAGTAGCTCCTCCTGGGTCCTAAAGCATCTTATGGGGGAAACTGGGAGACCTTTCTCTCCCCCACCGCGATTTCATCCCCCAATACCCTCTCGGGGCCTCCCTCCCTCCCCCCTTCAGTTTAGCATAGAGTTTTATCCCCATGGGGAGGTGTAGCTCCCTCCTTGGGGGCTCCCAGTCTCAGTTTGTGGGGAGGGAGAGGCAGGCCCCAATCCTGCTGGGACTAAGAACAAATCCCCCCCTACACACACACTCAGGGGGTTTCTCTGGTAGAATCGCTGCCTCTGCTCGCCCTAGGCGAACGCGCCATGGTGGATCTGTCTGTGCAAGTATTACATATATTTTTCAAGAAAGACAAACTGGATTTAAAGAGCATGTGTGTGGGGGTTGGATCTAGGGCTGAGTCCATTGGCCCCCCCACCCCAAGCCTTTGCTGCTTTCTTTCCCTTCCTCTTTCTCGATCCTACCTCTCAGTGTTGTTGTGAGAAAACCAGGGATAAGAGGAAATCCATCTCCTCCTCTCTGTACTTCTCAGAGAAAACCTAGACATGTTAACGAACCCGTTCATGAAGCAATAAGGAAAGGATGCCTGGATCCAGGTGGCTACGAACCACGGAGGTTAGTCCCAATGCTCTGCTCATGGGCAGAAACACCCTCGATCGCATCGTGATAGCTTTTACTTCACTCTTTCCCGACCGGAAGCTTCGGAAACTGCCTCGGAGTGGAGCCAGGTTCAAATTTCCACTTGTCTGTGAAACTCCCTGCAATGGTCCTCGGCCAGTCACTGGGTGTCCCAGCTTGGCCTCCCTCGCAGGGCTGTGGCGTGGAGAAAAGGATCAGACTCGGGGTGGGGTGAAGAATGGGAGCCAAAAAAGCAAGATCGTGGCAATTGACTGAGGTTTGTTCCAAAGGAAGGTTTGGAATTGGGAAGAGAGGCGAGCGGGCCTCTGAGCATGTGCCGAGTGTCTTGCCTCCAACATCGCGGGGCTTGAGGAGTGAAAGGAGGTTCCCTTTCTAGACCTGAAAAGGGGGGGGGGGAATCTTCCCTAGCCTTCCTTTGCAGAGGAGCTGCTCAGACGTCACAAAGCACGTGCAGAGTGCCTTTGACGCCAATCTGCTCCACATCTTATCGAGGGTCTCCTTCACATGTTCTGGCACGCCAGCAGCGTGATGTGGCTCCTTTGTTCCCTCCTTGGCACGACAGCCTTGCGGGGTAGACTGTACGAAGGATCAGACCACCTTCGCCCAGCAAGTTTCGCTGGCCGGCGCACGCCCAGTCCCACGGTGCCCTTGACAGGAGGGTCACCCGGGTCCAGATTCCCCGAAATCTGGGTGGGAGGAAGTGGTTTTGGGAACAGGGCGGAGAACAGCGGGTGGCTTTCCTGACGTGAAACCAGGCAGGGCATCCGATCTGAGACATCTTGTTCCCTGGGCCGCAGGGTGGTGGAGGATCACGCAACGCTGGCCCCCTTCCCACCCCACCCTAGGAGAAAAAAAGCAACTTCCTGCACGGTTGAAACACCCGAGGGTGAGCGGAAAGAGGATGATTAGTCAACAGTTCTTCCTGAAGGACATTCTTTGAATAACTCTTAAGGTTGTTTTTTTTCCCCACAAGGCACAAAGGTTACAGCCAGATTCCAAGGCGGCTTTTCCAAAACCCTGGGAAGCAGCAGCAACGGGTTGCCAACTGACCCACAAAACCCCAGTACGGAGTGCTCTTCTGCTTCCCTCAGGGGCAAAACCACCCCTCGGTGTATGTGTGTGCTTGTCTGAAGGGCAAAGCCAGGAGCGTGACTCACCATTCACCTCTTTGGGCAAAGGGTGAGAGGCCAAGCAGAGGCGCCAGGGTGGATGGTAGAAGCTGGCAACTCTGCCTTTCCTGCTTTTCCTACCATGCCTTTCTGGGCCGGAGATCAGCGTGGGGTGGTGGTGATGATTCCCAGCCAACCGAACCGGCTTGGCTCCTAGGAATTAAGGGGGTTTGCCTCTTCCCACTCAGGGACTGGTGGGATTTGGATTCGAACCCAGGTCTTCGCTTTTTGTCCAGGGTGGTGGGTGTTTTTTCTCATCGGTCCCTTTCCTTTGGCCTCCAGCGCTTTGTGTTTTGAAAATCCAGTCCTCGTTTCACCTTGAACAGCCTCGCCTCCCCCTGTGCATACGCCACGTTCCCTCCTGGCAATGCCAACCCACCCACTAGGCGTCTGGCGCAGAACCGTTTCTCCCCACCACCACCCCACCCCTCTTCCCGGCACAGACGCCAGGTGCTGCGTCTGAGGAGAGGCTGAGCCGGCCAGCATGGCGTGGGCGTCTCTCTCTCTCTGTGTCTCTCTCTCTGTGTCTGTTTCTCTCGCTCTCAGCACATCTTGCATCCAATCTCTGCTTGCTCTTGCACCCCGTCGGACCTGAGGCTCTCGAACCCGGGACTGAGACAGACCGACTCGCTCAAGGACGCCACAGGCTGGAGTTCACAAGAGCCGAGCAAAGTATACAGTATAATAATAATAATTAATAATAATTAATAATAATGAATAATAATTAATAATGAACAATAACGACAACGACAACGACGACAACGACGACAACGACGACAACAACAACGACAACAACAACGACAATAATAATAATAATAATAATAATAATAATAATAATAATAATAATAATAATAATAATAATAATAATAATAATAATAATAATAATAATAATAATAATGGGGCAGAGATGGAAGCAGTGCGGTTGGTTTGCAATTTCACCAGTTCCCTGTACCTTTCAACAGTTTTGCAATGAGGAGAGGGAAGTGGCGTCAGCTGGTGGGAACCAGGGCTGTTGCAAAACACAACACAACACACAAACACACATACAACCTGGCCTCTTCTGGCAACCCCAAAAAAGCCAGCCTCAAAATCGACCCCTGAGTTTCGACCCAGAAGAGTTTGGGTGGGATCCGGCTCCGCTGCTCGGGGACCGCCACACCAACGCCTGTGTCACGAATGGTGTCAGCATGCGGCACCGTTCCTCTCTGGTTCGTTGTTCTTACCCAGGGATATCGGTACGAATCCTGGGTTCGAGTCTCCGTCTTTGACGCTTAAGTCCTAAGCCCAACTAAACACAAGTTTTTTTCCCTAGGGAGAAAAGGGGGAGCGTTCATGGTTCCAAGTTGCAAGTCAAACCCAGATCATCTGGCTCTGGAGCCGAGGTTGGGAGTTTGAATCCCCCACGGGGCCTCCTTTATCGGGGCTGGACTGGATGATCCATAGGGCCCCTTCCAGCTCTGCCATTCTCAGATGATGATGATGATTCTCCCCTGCAATGTCCAACCGGGGAGTCTCCAGGCTATACTCTCTTTCTGTGCCTCAGTTTTCCCATCTGTACAACACGAGCAAACCCAGCCCATGTGGCGAGAGGTGAAGTTCAAGATCCAGACATTTCTCGGTGTGTGTGTGTGTTTGCAGGTCCGTCTGTCTCCAGAGGCTGCCGGACACCTCTGGTTGATTGGGGGGGGCTCCCCAGCGGGCCACAGAGTTTATAGAAAAAGGAACATGGCCTCCTTTGGCAGAAGAGCTGCGCAGGCCGAGGGCTGTAGGTCCGCGTGGCTGCACGGATGGGGGCCTGAGCATCATGAGCCGATCAGGAACCAACATGGCTGGTTTGGGGCTCTCGCCCCCCCCCCATCGCCCAGAGCAGTGACGGCCCCGTTTGAGGCAGGTCAGACAGCCTGAAGGGTGGGCCCCAGCCACCAGCAGCCCAGGTGCATGGGCGGCGCATGGGGAGGAACGAGAGGGCCCGGATTCTCCGCGCGGAGGCCAAAAGGCGCAAGCGGCGCAGTGTAATAAGAGCGAAGGGAAGAAGGCTTGTCTGAACACCGGTGGGCGACCGCAAGCTGTGTAGGCGGGCATGTGCTGGAACATTTCTGGGCTGTTCCGCAGTGGGTGCGCGCTGTCGGGGAGCCGGAGAAGGGGAGCATGAAAGAGAGACCGTCCTCTCCCCACCCCTGGGCTTTTGGCAGCGTCTGGCTGTCGGCAGCCGCCCGATCCTCAGGGAGATGCTCGAAAACCTTGTGAAAGGGACGAGAAAGAGACGGATCGCCCACTGCAGCCCTTTTTGATCCGGCAGGAGGGGGGGGGGGGAAGCGCAACAGCACGAGAAGGCAGGATTCTGTGGAGGAGACCGTCCTGCTGGGAAAGGCAGGAAGCCAAAGGGAAAGAGGAGGACTGAATGTAAGATGGATCTACTCCCTAAAAGAAACCACGGTGGTTGCATTTTCAAGAGCCTGTTTCAGATGAGGCGTTCCGGAGGTCACCTGTGCAAGGGGTTACCATGAGTCAGAGGCGACTTGACAGCATATTCACAACCCTTAAAGGATCAATTCAAGGGGTCCAGTGCCACTCGGGCAGCGTGGCTGCCAACTCGGCACAGGACAGCAAATGCCAACTCCCAGCTTCCAAATTCCTGGTGGTTTTGCCCAGCGATTGGATCGGATCCCTTCCCTAGAAGCCTCCTGGTTTTAGTTGATTTCATTTCCTTTGGCCCGCCTGACTGCAGGCAGAGCGGACTCCCACCCGTGGGCGTCCAACGGCCTCCTCACACTTGCCTTTGTGTACATCTCTGAGGTTACAACTTCCTTTTCCTTTCCACTTGATAGGGCCAGCCTTGTAACCGGAGCTGAACCAGCCGGATTGGGGCCTAGGTGGGCCTTTTCCGGGGGGGGGGGGGGAGTAGTATGGAGCTTCCGAAAATTGCTCCTCTTGGGCCCATTCCCGCGGTACCCATTAGCCAGCTGGGAGCTGGCCGCTTCCCACATTTGCACAGAGCTACGGAGTCTTCATGTGGCTGTTTTTCTCGATATCGCCACCCCCGCTGCTGCCACCCCTATGAGTGTTTGCAGGAGTTGTTGTGACTTGCGGTCAAGTTGCCTCTAAGTTATGGTGACTCTTGAACGGAACAACCTCCCAAATCTCCCTTGCCCTGAGAGTCACATCTTCTGGCACTATCACTACTTTCGTTTTGGCTCTGTCCCAGCCATCGAGTCACCTCTGACTCCTGGCAACCGAATGGATCTTTTATCCTGTAGCCGTGCCTCGGAGAATATTACGGATATTAATTTTCTTTTGAAAATTATAAATGCAGTATTTTTTTTAGAACTTAAGACCATCAAGGCACCCGGTTGAACTGACCAAATCGAACTGGTGAGAAGAGGCGGCAAAGTAGAAGGCCTTTGAATGGCGGAGATTTTCAGGACAGCTTGTTATTTGACAAGGATTTATGGATATGGAGCCTGTTTCGATGGAGCAAAGCAATGAGATAGAATCAACCACAGAATGGAGCCGGGGGGGGGGAGCATTCTGCACATGCCCAGAGACACCCTTTCCAAATAAAGAGTTATCTCTCTCTCCCTCTCTCTCTCTCTCTTCCTCTTGTGTTGGGTGATGTTGCTCAAACCGGGTGTTTCTGCCGGCGCACCTGCTCGTCTCCGGGCGAAGGGTTGCGTGGGTGGAAGCCTGTGGGTGAAAGAAAAAGAGAGAGAGAAACTACGGGAGCGGGTGGCTTTCCTGTCGCTGAAAAACCCCAAACCCAAAAGCACAAGATGATGAAAGGACACCCTGCCAGCGAGGAAGGAAGGAAGGGGACGGTCGTCTTGGTCAACGCTAGAGGAAGGGAGATGGAGGTGAATTCGCACACAGATCCCCACCCTTTCCTCTGCGGCCCATATCTGGGGCAAAGGTGGCCCCCACGCCTTTAATAAACGACCCTTTATTCAAAGAGATGCTTAACGCCTCACTTCCTAAAAGCTGAAGTGCTGGACTAGGCCTCAGGAGATCTGGGTTCAAATCTCCGTTAGGCCGTGCAAGCTCCCGTGGGGGGTCGGCTTAACTTTACATGAAAGGCATACAAAATGTGTGGGTTTTTTTTCCCTTCCTTCCTTTTCCAAGTGAGAAACATCACGTTGTGGTCATCTGCCACGATTCAAGGGGCGCACCGAAGTCACAGACCTCTCGCACTCGGGTCCGACTTCCTGCAAGCTGCCAGGAACTCTGCTCGAACATGACTCCTGGCCGAGAAGCGCTTCTGCCTGCTCAGCACCCACCCCTTATAAAATAAAATTCCAAACTCCCATCTTCATCAATACTGTACAGTACTTGTATTTCTGCCTCTGGAAATGTTATCCTGTGTCGGGCAGCGACACAGCTCCTTTCCAGCATCATCCCCGTGCACGCCCCCCCCCCCCCCGCTGTTGCAAACAGAGGATTTTTGAGTCCTTTCTTTGCAAAAATGGGGATGAGTCAACCTGATGACAGCCGGGCACACATCCCCCTTCATGCCGCCGGTTGGGGAAAAGGTCACCCACGAGCCCCCGGGGAGAAAAATAAAGCAGGTTCTGCCGCTTTGGTAGCTGACGTGATGAGCAATGTGCAGCCTCCGGAGTTTTCATGGAGCGCCTGGGTGTGGGAGGGTGCTTTCGAACTCTGCCCGGCCTCCATGCGAGATTTCCGAGTTCTTTACTGGAGCGGTCTCATCCAGATTGGACGCGTGTACACATCACACCAAAAGATGCACCTTGGCAGAAAACTCCTACTTTGCCCCTGAGCCAAATCGATCCTCAGCCTGTCCCTTAACTATTCGTTCCGAAGGCTTTGAGGGTGAGCTCAGCCTAGCTTCCTGTTCCTGTCTAGCAATTGCACCGTATAGACACCTAAATGTGGCTCACCCAGGAACTGGAAGGCCGAGCTTGGCCTAGTTTCCTGTTCAGAAAGAAAGCTCCCACCTAGCACTGGGGATGAAACAGGAAGCTAGGCCTAGCTAGGCCTTTTGCCCAGGCGAGCCACATTTTGGCAGAGGAAGGGTATCTTCCTGTCAGGTGCTGTTGTTGTTATGGCCCTTTCTGGGAGCCTGAGGAAAGGCAGCAATCCCCATTCAATCACACAAACGTGGTTAGATCCCGAGATTCAAACGTATCAGAATTAATTGCCCTTTTTCCCACCACATAATTTCCCCCCTGCATTGCCTGTCCCCATCCATGACATGGAACTAATTGCTAGAGTGAGTCGTTGAATTCATCGCGTGCCTATCTGCCTATTTCTTCCAGCAAACTCAAGGTTGCGCCCACAGCTGTCCTCCCCGTTGTCTTCACAACAAGCCTGTGAGGTGAATCAGCTGAGAGAGAGTGCGTGTGGCAGGCTCAAGGTAACTTCCCTAGATTGTACGGCTTCTTGACAGGTGCGAATACCAGCCTCCCAACAGTTCCGTGCTTGTAACTTAAGATATCCCGTTGCCTTTCCTGGTAATGCAGCATGCCTAGCCAATAACAACCGCTCTTGGGAATCCATTTTCAAAAAATGTGAAGAGGCAAACATTCGACTCAACTTTTAGGGCTTTGTAACCTCCGTGGCACCTGGCAGGACTTTGGCTCACCTGGGTGAAAGGCCTAGTTAAGCCCCACTTCCTGTTTCAGGCAGAACCCCCGACCTAGGAAAGCTGTAGGTTTTGAAAGAAAGGCTAGGAAACTGCAGGGGCCATGCAAGGCTGAAAGCAGCAGCATACCGTGTGGGAGGATGATGGCAACGGATTTCTGAGAAGTAAGACACAAGGATTTCCCTCTTCGGCCCCATAAGAGGATCGATGTGGCTTTCACACGCCTCCAGCAGCAAAGATTTTGGGTGCCGACAGCCGAGGCCTTTCTGCTAAGCCTTGTCATGCTTTGGGATTGGTTGAGGGTGAAGCGAGAACCAAAAGGCACGAATGGAAACTAAACCTCTCTTTTAAAAAATTTTAAATTGAATTTTTGAATCCCATTCCAGGGCAGCACAAAATCCCACAACTAGAAAGTACAGTACTTTTAAAAGGGACACAAATGGCTACGTCAGGGACTGGGACAGTGAATCTGGATCCTTGCTCTCTGGAAGCCAGACTAGAGCTCCCATCATCCACAGTCCCCTACATTTTTGGGGGGATGATGGGAGCCCACATCCCTCAGCTGCTAGAGGGCCTCAGGCTCCCTCCCTTTGGCTTGGATAATCCAGCGAGCAATCCTCCAGGTTGGCTGGAAGGCAACAGCGCCCTTCCAAGTGCCAGCTGGCAGGCCACAGTAGACTGCTCCTGCAGATGGAGGTCCTGTTTTGTTACCAGAACAGGGTGCTTGCTGCAGGAGCAGCCCTGCAGGAGGAGAAACCCAATTTATTTACAACAACCTCTTAAGTCTCTTTTGCCAATAGATTAGGTTATATCTGCCTTTCCCCTAAAATATTTTAGAATTAAAAAAATTTATTGTTGTAACTAGAGGGTGCAAGAAAT
Organism: Pogona vitticeps; assembly: GCF_051106095.1. Lineage (NCBI taxonomy): Eukaryota > Metazoa > Chordata > Lepidosauria > Squamata > Agamidae > Pogona > Pogona vitticeps. The sequence continues at coordinate 14,212,391 of NC_135789.1, read as the reverse complement.
GTCTTTTCAAGGGGAAAATATTTTTAAAAAGTTTATAAGGTGGGTGATTTTGCCAGGGGGGTTTATATCTGCCTCCGCCCAAAACTATTTTATAATTTTAAAATCTTTTAGCCGGTAGAGGGTTCAAGAAAGCTCTTTACATTCCTTTTTTAATTTTTTTTAAATATTTTTAAAATTTTCTAAGGTGGATAGTTTTGCCATGGGGAGGATTATATATGCCACCACCCAAAAGTATTATGATTTTAAAAATATTTTTGGCCACTGGGGGGTGAAAGAGAGCTCTTCCCATTTAAAAAAAACTTTTTTAAAAAAGCAACTTTTAAGCTGACAGCTGAAGATGGGTCTTGAATTTACTCATTCCTGGGATAAGAGACTGCAGTCTGAAATACTGAGATTTGACTCATCCACTGTCCTTTTATTTAACGTGCCTGAGTTTTGCAAAACTTTTCCCCTCTAATTCTACCTCCCCCCAAGCCCTCCCTCCCATTTCCCATTTTTAAAAAACGAAATCCAGCTTACACAATACCCAATGTGGCTCAAGCATTCTTTATTTTGTGTTTATTATTTTAAAACCATGTTTAAAAGTTTCTTTTTTTTTTAATACAGGTAACTTAAATGAGGTGATAAAACAGGTCTACTCATTTCCCCCCCAGAAAAACCCCTTTTCACTGCTCCTTCCATACACTTGATTCACACAGACAGGTCCATTTCCCCTTGCTTTTGTAATGCTTTTGACTCTCCTCTTTGCTGTTATACCGACTTAAAAAAACACACACACAACAACAAGCGAACAAACAAACAAACAAAAGATAAAGGAGGGGAAAGGTCAAAGCCATCAAATCGAGAAGGTTGGGTGGAGGAATATTCAATAGACACACACCATTAAAAAGAGTACATTTAAATATTTAATAAAAAAAGATATTTAAAAAATTAAAAACCTTCTACACAACATCACATACAAAGGAATTTCACATCTAGGAGGGGAAAAAAAAACCAAAAACAGGAAGTGTAAAGACACTTTTGGACCAGAAGGGGAGCAGTTTTCCTGTCACCCTCTAGTTGGCAAGAAAACTAGTCTCAAGGCAAGCCACAGAGAGAAAAAGACAGACAAGACCCAAATAGATTTTTGTTGTTGTTAAAAGTCCTTGAATGACAGAGTGTCGGAGAAGTAAATATAGAGAAGTAAAGATTAATGGGAGCGAATGATTTCAATGTTGAAGGGAAGTGCAGGGAATCTGGTTTTGGTCTGAACTTTAAAGTTCGGATGAAAACAGTGTGGAGTCAACCTGTTTTGAGGGTTTAAAGGGCCTTCTGGAATATGAAAGTTATTTAGAGTCCAATTTTCAGATTTAAAAAAATTGTAAATTTAACTTGGTCCACAGAAAGATAAGAGCAAGAAAAGCAAGGAACAAGTCAAATTCATATTCTTATTCAGAGTGTCTTCTCCAACAGCCCCATTTCAAACACAGATTAATCTGCATTTTTGCAAAATTCAAATCCCATCCGTATGTTTTTAAATCAAGTCTCTTCCCCCCTCCTGCCCTTCATGATTGTATTTGTATTATTTCTAAAAAGAAAGCGTATTATGTTAAGCAGAACAGATACATCGCCAACAGAATGTTTGATCCATGAACTTTCTTAACCATGCAACATTTTCATTGTGGAAATTTTGAAATTCGTTATAATTTTATTCAAATCCATGCAGATTTCTTAGGACAAAAGAGACGAGGTAAATTCGGGATGAATGGAAAAAATTCTTCCTGTTGGCTCCTTATTTCTTAATATCTGAACAAGTGAAATTTTTAATAACTTTGCTGAGGTCCTCCAGGATCATAGAGTTTGTTCCTGGCACTTCCTGTTTTCGCTCAATCATCTTCTATTGGTTGGGCTCCCAGGAAGTGATGGGCGGAGCTCACAAGGCCTCTTTAAAAGGAGCTCAGGGAAAACCCGGCTGTCACATGGGAAAAGACCAGGAGTGGAGATGTACCTTTCCAGGACTACACCACCCATCATTTCCCCCAGACAGCAAAGATGGATTTGAGGATTTTGGGATTTGTAGTTTTAAAAAAACTGAAAAATTAAAAAAAAGTTTCTAGTTTCCGGCAATAGAGAAATTGGAGGGTGAGAAAGGGGGCGTAAGCGAGATCCAGGCAAAGGAGGAAATAAATACTGAATCAGATGTGCAAAATAAAACAAAAAATTGAAATAATAATTTCAAAGTGAGGCACTTGCTTTAGAAATTTATTCTCCTTTTTATCCACACACCCCTTGGCATTTTTTTCTCTCTCTTTCCTTTATTTATTTATTTAAAAAGCACACAACGGATAACAAGTAGTGTTAAAAACCTCTGGATTAAGGCCTAATCCAGCAGCGAGCAAATGGGGAAAATTCCCACCTATTGATTTACTGAAAGACAAGAACCAATGGCAACCGAGCAAGACCCCCCCACACACACACACACAAACTGAGGAAGAAACACTGAAAGCGGGAGGGGAGGCATAACGAGGCAACAGATAAAATGGGTTGTTTAGAGTGGGGACGGCTCAGCCATCCCTGGTTTCCCCAAAAGAACATCAACACATGCTTTACGTAGACAACACACTCGGGGGGGGGGGGGAACGGTGGAAGGAAATTAAGGCTCAGGGGCAAAAAAATAGGTTCTGGCTCCCCAGAAATTGCTGCGGACTCCAGGCCCCATCAGGTCCGGCTGTGTTCAGGTCTGATGGGGAGTGTAGTCCATTCTGATCTGCAAGGTCAGGCTCCCCCTGCTCCCACTCTCGTCTTTAAGCTACCGCAGCCCGAAATTCACACCCTTTTGTTTTTAGAGCAGGAGGGCAATGCTTCTAATATGCAACACGCTTAACCAAAACAAATCCTTAGAAAGAAGGTTTTAAGGTAGATTTGGGAATGGTAGGGTATTTTTTTTGCAGGGGCCCCGTTTCCTGCATTAAAGCCCACCCCCAATGTCTAAGATTGGGTTTTGACTGCTCACCCTAATGCAGGCACCCCCATGGTCCACGAAGGCAAGCGACTCCAGTTCCATGGGGACAGAGAATCCATTCCATGAATTTTCTTCATTTTAGAAGCTGGCGAGGAAGGAAACGCCTACTGAATCTGCAGACATATTCTTGTTAGGATTAGCAATTCAATTGGGCCTCGCTGAAGCAGGGGCTGCCTCAGTTTTAAAACAAACCAGCATCTGGATTTATGGATTCCTCCTTGTTTCGGTTTTCTGTTTACCTGTGGAAAAAAGACTCGGCCAGATGCAAAAGACAGACATCCCCCCCTTGACTCTCTAAAAAACCGAACAAGCATGGATTCCCTAAGACACCCACACGCCGGACCAAGATTTTACAACTGATGCAGGGAGGGAACATACTATAACTACTGGCTCAGATAATCAAGTCTATAAATAATATATATTGTGGTTTTCTTTTCTGTAAAGGAATGGGCCGAAAGTTTGCCACTGAGGGGCGGAAAGAAGAGTGAGAGGAGAAACCAAGGTGGGTCTCCACAAGAGGGTGTACATTTTTGGGTCCGGAGTTGGGAGGGTGGGTGGCTGAAGTTGCCAGATGGTGGAAAGGGATGTGTGTGTTGAAGGATTCGAACGAGGCAGATCAAAAAAAAAACCAAACCCCAAAAAACCCCTCTAGCGGTTTTAATGCACCCCATCAGGGAAATAATATATATAGATAACACCAGTAAGTTGCGCCGGGAATGTACAATGCAAAACAGGACAAGAAAAAGGCAGAAGTGGAAGATCGTACGGACATCCTTCCTCTGAACACTTTCCAGCCCGCCACCCCTTCGAGGTAGGCTCAGGCGGAAGGGAAGGGAGATCCCACACATTCTCGTGAACTGACGTCACTCCACGATTTACACCTCTTATAAAGTGCATGCGGTCCTCGGGACAAGAAAAAGACGCAGGATGGAGGACGAGAAGGGAAGGGGGGTGGTTAGATCAGACAGCTCCAGACTGGGAAATGCTACATTAAAAAAAATTGAGAAAAGGACAAACAAGGAACAGGGAGTCAAACAGACACACAGGAACACTCATGTCAAATGCTGGGGAACCTTCTCACTGCCTGCCTCCCCCCCCCCCCCCCCCGGATCTGGGCCTCCCTCATTCAGCCTGAAGAATGCAGAGGGCTTCCTGTGATGCAGAAGTCACCCAAATAACATATATATTTTTTTAAATGAATAAAATTAGAAGAACCAGGATAACATTCCTAACGAGTCACGCACCGCCTCCCACTTTTAGGGAGGAAAGCAAACCTCCGTGTCAGTTTCACAGGGAAGAAAGCAAATGTCCAAATTCCAAAATCCCGCCCGCCCGCCTCCCCCCGAAAAAAACACCAGCCCAGAATAATCCCTAATTTCCCTCCTCCCGTCCCTGGGGAGGGAAAAAAAACAAACAAAAAAAATTAAACCCCACCAAAATGAAATCAGGGTCAAATCCTCATCCTTCCGAGGTCCACGCAGCTGAAAAGTCCATTGCTTTGCCATCGTCTGAACGAACTTCTCGATCACGTGTCGTGCTAAGGCAGCCGTGTTTCCTTCTTCAATAGCAAAGCATCCCCCCTCCAAAAAATCACCGTTTTTTCCCTCCCCCCCCCTTTTTCCCAGAAAAGAAGAAGAGTTTGCCAGGGAGGGAGCTCCCCTCCCCTTTTCGCTCTCTCATCCCTGGAAGAAACTGTTTTTCCATCTCCCTCCGTAGGCCCCGAAATGGTTTTCAGTTCTTTAAAATAAAAAGCAGAGCAAGGGGTTTTGGGGAAATCATAGAAAATACTGTTCCAAAGGCGGGACATCTCATCCCCCCTCAAGACCTCTGAAGGGGGGGGACAAAAATTAAAAAATTAAAAAAAAGAAGGTCCGAACCAAGAAAATCCACAGCGATCGAGTCTTTGAGAACCAAGCACCCAAAGGCAGGGGAAAAAACCCACATCGCTCTCGTCCATCCAAATCAACAACAACAAAAAAGAGTAATGTTAATTATTACTAAACAGTCTCTTGGTTTTTTTCCCCCCGACGCAGCCTCCCTCGAAATTCCTCCATCTCTGTCCCCATTCGAGGCTCATGATCAAATTTTTTTTTTATGCTACAACAAATTCCGATTTCAGGTCCGCCTTCACGTCGGGCTTCCACACCGAGTCTTCGAAGTCTAAATCAAGGCTTCCCTCGCTCGAAATGCTACTGTTGCTGTTGGCCCGGCTGGCTTTCCGGTTGGGCAGCCAGTGGTAGGGGGCTCGGGCGTCCCGGCGAGCTTTCCGGCGCAGCCGCTTCTGCTGCATGAGGAGCTGCAGGCGCTCGACCTTGCAACGGGTGGCGCGGTTTTCCGTCTGGCGCACGCGGTCGCCTGAAGGCGGCGGGGGGGGAAAGAGAAGAAAGCACAACATTAAAATGCAGCCCAAAAAGAGGGGAGATCCATCGGCATCATCAGCACAGAACGGCAGAGCTAGAAGGGATCCCATAGATCATCTAGTTCAGCCCCTGTCAAGGAGGCCCAATAAGAGATTCGAACTCCCAACCTCTGGCTCTAAAAGAGTAGACCTTTGGTCGAGATGGGTGGGATAGAACAGCAATCAATCAATCAACCAATCAATAAAAACCAGAGACCAAAACCCCTGAGCTATCCAGCAGCTGAATAATAATCTTAGAGCAGAAAGGGTCCCCCAGAGATCATCCAGTCCAGTACCTGTCAAGGAGGCCCGGTGAAGGATTTCGAACTCTTTGCCTCTGGATCTGCAGCCAGAGACCACAATCCCTGAGCTAGGCAGTGATTTGTGTTCATCTAAAACCACATATTCCAAACAAAACTGGGCCTTCTATCAAAACGTAGGAGGTCTGGATGCCATGGGAATGGCTACATCTTGCCATGTCGTAAAGTCGGCACCCATCATTTGTCTCTGAAATGCAAGCTCGAATCTGATGAGATACAAATGGTTTAGGCTTTTTTTCTGGTTAGAGGGGGAAAATGAGAGAAGGGGCTAACTTTAAAGGTGTGTGGCACACAAACTGAGCTCTTTCTAGCAGCAAAAAGGACAACTAGCTTTCCCATCATCCCGCACAACGTGGGAGAGGGGACCACGCACAATGGGAATTGAAGGCCGATACTCTCCGCTCCTTCGTTCCCTCCCCCACAGCGTTCTTCTCGTACGTCAGGTTTGAAGATGCCGGTGGCCACCACCACCCCGTCCCCTGGCGCACGCTTGACGCAGACGCCACGCCGGTCCCCGAGCATGGGCGAGCATCCTTAGGCCCCCGTCGCCACGGCAACGGAGGCAGGAAGCATCCGCCAACCAACTATGGAATCCAGGATCTATCTTTTTTCTCTCTTTTTTTTGGCACCTTCTCTTTCTCTCACACCCCCTCCTGAATTAGTCCTCCCCCCCCAAAGCGGCCACTACTGGGGTTTGGATCACTTCCCTTCCACGAACCGAAGCCACGCTTTCACGCCCGCCTCCTCCTCTTTCTCCCCCATGAAAAGGAGGTCGAGAGAGTGCAGTGTGTCTATGCTTGTGTCTCCCTCTCTCTCTTTTTCGCTCGCTTTTAGCTGTGCGTAGGCGGGCGAACAATTGAACGTTTACAGAGATGAGGCTGGAGAGCAACGGAGGAAGAGGAAAAGCAAAGCCCACTCCATCGTAAACTTGGCCACGATGCTGGCTCCCTTCCCCGACACCCGTTCAAGTCTCTCTTCATCTCAACGACGCCGCCCCCTTCCCCAGCCGCAGGCGGGGGTGGCAAAGATGTCCCCGAGTTTTGCATTGGGTGTGTGTGTGTGTGTGTGCGAAAAGTGTGGGGATGAGTAGAGCAGAATAGCCCCCCCGAAGGCCCAGAGATGAGGCCACCCCTTCCTCTCCGGAGAAGGGAAAAGCCCTGAGCAGAGAGGCAGGTCTCTCTTTGAACTCACGAAGCAGGGAAGGCTGGATTGGTTAGTGCCAGAGAAACTGACAATCAGAAAGGTCCCTCCCAGCCGAGTCCACTAAAGGCAGGATGCGAGGTTGCCAAAACTCCCAACAGATTGAGTGGGAAGGTGAATGTTGTGAATGAAATCAGAGGGAAGATCAAAATTCGGCTCGGATTTGACCGGAACCAGAAGAGCGGACAGAAAGTCATGGATTTCTTGAAGATCAATAAGGCCACAGCTACAACATCAAAACCATCCCATTGTCTTTCAGGGTTTTATTTTCTCCCTGCAAGGGGTGAACGCTACTAGCTTTTAGCGGGCGGGGGGAGGAGACAGACCCCAGAGAGTCAAACGCAAAATGAGGGACTCAAATCCGATTGGGAATTTCAGCAAAGGCCATTGCCTTGAGAGGAACTAATGGCACAAGAGTTGTTGAATTCACTGCATTCCTATCTGCCGATTTCTTCCAGCAAACTCGAGGTCCTCCCACATCCCTCCTATTTAGAAATCAAAGCCGCCCCACTTCATGGTGCGCCTGAGTCGCCCCGCTTGGTCACGCAGCATCCTGTTTCGGTAATGATGACGCTCGCGGGCAGAACCGCCAGGATTGGGGCTGATAAAAATACACAAGATGGGTTTCGTCATCCGAGCCTCTTTCCTCGCATCACAGCAGAGAGAGAGAGAGAGTGAGAGAGCGTGTGTGTGTTAAAAATGGACTTGAATCAAGTCGAAGGCAGGAAGGGAGAAAAAGGTATACACACACGTAGAAAACAGATTTTCCATAGTTTTTGCAGGCAGTAATGGGGTGAAAAGCAGCAAAAATCTGTTAAGAATTAACTCACTGCTCCCGTGCCCTTAAGCACAGAAGGGCTCCGGTGACAGCCGGGGGCGGTTTTTATTTGAGAAGCATTCATGCAAAGAGAGATGGGTGGTGCCATCGCGTCCAAGAAGGAGAAACCAAGCAGACCAGCTCAGAACAACAACGAATTGGCTTCAGAACAAGCCTCCTGGCCCAGCGACAGCCCTGCCAGGCGGGCCAGGAGGAGGACGGCAGGACAGGTCCCGTCCCATCCCTGTCCCCCCCCCCAAAAAGCCACCAACGGATTTCTCAGCACAAGCCAAATTTTAGAAGTGCCAAAACAGCAGGGCAGGACAGGCGAATCTGAAGAGCTGCTGGGTTTCCCTGGGGAGGATGGGAGTTGGAGTTGCAGGCACTTGGGGGGGGTTTACGAAAGCTGCCTGGCGGGTCTCAGAGCCATGGAGAGGCAGAGGAAGCCTCGCCCCCATTCTTGGTTCCCAGCAGGGTTCCTGGAGCTCAGCTGAGCAGCAAGAAAGCTACACTCTGCGCATGCTCAGAGGCTTCCCCGTTTTTGGAGCCAAACATGGAGGCAACGTGGGGGTGGGGTGCGGGAGACCAATGTGACCCGCACCTTCCAGGTTCAGAGTTGGAACAACGCGGGCACCCTCGCTCTGCCACCCCACAAATCCACGATGTCTCTCTTAACGGCCAACCCTGCAGGGGAGGACGCGTGGATAACAGAAACAGGCGCTCGCTGGCGATGGGTGGTGGAGAACCCGGTCAACGGGCGCAAGAGAAAGCACGAGCGGGTGGCGACGGGAAGTGTGAAAGAAAGACCCGTGGAGACCCAAGTGTTGTCGAAGTGGGTTCGTCCCCCTGAGCAGCTAGCTTTCTGCTGGCGGGGAGGCCTTGGCTTATTTATTTCTAGCCAATGCAGGAAGCGAACGTGGCATGCATTAAACATGGAGGTTTTTCTTCCATGTGCTGTCTGAAAATCATCTGGTCTCCCCCCCCCCCCCCCGCCTGCCTGTGCGTGAGGCTGGTGTCACGTCTCCGACAGTTGGCATCTGGTGCCCCCCCTCCCGGTGCCCTCTCTCGCTCTGTCTGTCTCCGTGGTATTTTATTTCCTCTCTGGTGCCGGGCCAAAGAGACCTCCCCAGCTGCCAATTTTGCAAGTGTGACGTTTCTAGGCCAGCGTGAGCCGAGGAGGCGGTGGAAAGGGGGGGGGAAGGAGGGGGCGCCGGCTTGTGCCGCCGCACGCCAGGAAAGCCGAAGGGAGCCAGCGGGAAAGAGAAAACACTTCCCAGAAATCCACAGGCAGGGTCGGGGGTGGGTGGGGAAGGGGGGGAGAAAGCGCCAACCCCTGACGCCAGCGGTCCCGGGTTGGGTGGCAGAGCGATGACGAGAGCATGAACCCGACCAGCCAGCAAAAGAGAGGAAAGAGAAAGGAGAGGTTCTCGCACTCGCAGCCCATTGGAACTGCTCTCCCCAAAACGGCGTTGGCCGTGGTGGCGATAAAATGGGCTTCTATGTCGGTCCAAAGACTGGAAGAGACGGCGGGGCCCATTTAAGCTAGAAATCAGGAAGTCAAGGCATCCCTGCAGGCAGAAAGCTAGCTGCTTAGGGAAACAGATGCCCGATCCCAGTGCAACTGGATTCTTCGTTGCTACCTGCCTGGGGATGTTCGGGATTCGCCAGAGGGCCTCTCCAGGAGAGACCGGAGACCCCGATTTTGGGTGGGTGGGGTGGTCAGACCCGGTCTGCCTTTCAACCCAAACTTTACACAAAAGGGCCAAGGTCTATTCTGCTCCCAGCTTGGGACTGGCCCGCCTGTCCACTTTCCTTTATAAAATCGGGACCAAAACCCAGAGCGGATCCATCACCCGGACCTTTCTCAGCATGGGGAGGCAGAATTTCTTTCACCATCTCTCCTGAGGAAGAGCCCTGTGGAATTCCAAAGCTTTCATCCTTTGGGAATTTATTGCTGATCCCAAAGAAAGCGTTTTCCTCTATGCATTTTGTTTTCTTTCTAGAGATGACCATGAATGCTGTTTCTTCTGTGGGGCGAAATTAACTCCCCCTCCCCAATTTAACCCAGATCATCCCTGCTTTGAACTCTGCATCTCACTTGTGATTTTTTTTTTTTTTTTTTTTTTTTTTTTTTGCTTCTGGATAGCCCAGGGGTCGAAGTCTCTGCCTGTGGAGCCAGCGGCTGAGAGTTCGAATCCTGTGCCTCCTTCAGAAGGGCTGGACTTGATGATCTTACAGGGTCCCTTCCAGCTCTGCAAATCTAAGATGATTTTCTCTCCTTTTCAGGACTTCTCCCATGGTCAGAAATGGACAGGGTGGGGACCAGTATCTTTCTAAGAAGCATCCTTTGTGAATGCTCTTTTAAAGAGCCATTAAAATGCCTGCATAGGAGGGTGGCAGATGGGGAGGGGAGTTATTTGCATGCCGATGGTTTTGGAAAGGTGATAAATGTCCCCCAGGTCTTAAGCCCTATTTCCTAGGGGCTGCAGGGAGGTCTATAGAAAAGAAGTCTATTGGGGTTAAATTACCCATTTGCCTATGCAAATGTAACCCAGTCAAGAACAAAGGAAGCATTCAAAATCCCATCAGGTGAGGAAGGAGCACCTATTCATCAGCAACCTCAGAGCCATCACCAGCCTTTCAAAAAAAAAAAAAAAAGCCACGAAACAACTGGGATCCTGGAGGGCATGTTTCTGTGCTGGGGGAATGAACCATCTCAAAAATGCCTTCTTCCCCAAGGCCCTGCTCTGCTCTTGCAAACTCAAAAAGTTGTGGTTTCCTCCAGGGGGCCCATCTATCACACACTGGGTCCTCCTCTTTTCCTGCTGACTTCCGCTTTTCCCTCCCCCAGCTTTCCAGCCGGATTTTAGTTTCTCATGATGGGTCCCCCCAAAAATAAGACTTCCATTTAGAAACATTTCTCCTACCCAGAGATTTCGGGTTGGGGGGTTGTTGTGCAGCCACCCAAATTACACTCCCATGTGCCTGCATCTACACAGGCTGGGCTTCTCCAGGTGAATCCTGGGAATTGTAGTAAAGGGAGGGATTCCGTGGGATGAAGCCATGACCACTAGATCAGTCCATTCCCCCCCCCGCCCCCGAACTCAAGACTCTCCTGGGAACAAACTCTACACGGAGTCAGAAAATATTCACATTTCTGCAACTCAGTTTGAACTCCGGGAGATTTCCACCAGATTTGCAAGAATTTGGAAGAGGGAAAACAATGTTCCAGGTTGAGGTGGAGGGATGGGTGGGGAGTTCCTTTCTGTAGGGATTCCTACAAATCCCATCCTACTTCCACCAGCAGGGCTGAAGGGGGCGATGGGAGTTGTAGTCAAGGGGGGAGAAGAGGGACTTTTCCCCATCTCTGCCTACTGCAGACCTCAAACTAGATCTTGGTGGCTATTCATCCTGCAACTCTTCCCGTTTTGGGTAGGAATCTGCCAGCTTGCAGGTAGACTGCTGCTGGCCAGCAGGAACGACACACTAAGAATGATGCATTAGACCAAAGCCAGGTAATTCCTGCTAGCAAATCCCTTTTGAGAATGAGACAAGATTCAACCCATTTCCCAAAGCTGGAAACTTGGCGACAAGCAAAAAACCCCAAAATAAAATAAATTTACATTCAGCCTAATTTTAATGCTTCTTTACACCAGCAGGAAGATCGGTGGAACTTATTGTGCTTCCAGCCACTTGTCAAAACTCGCTGCCTCCATTTTTTGGGACTCAAGGTGACATTTAAACTTTCCTATCTCTGAAGTTACGAAAAGCCCCATGGGAGACAAAGTTTGGAAGCAATCCCCAAACCCTGACTTAAAAAAAAACAAACACAAATCTTGTGCTCTTTGATATTTTGGTACGCCCATAAAGGTTGTTCCCAACTGGAAGTAATGAAACACTTTTATTCTTTCTCTTACAAATCTATTGGGAGCGAGTCCCTGTGCCCTTACATACCGGCTCATGAGAAAGGGGTGGACTCTTTGGGGGACTTGGAGCTATTCTGCCCCGCAAATCTGTGCCCTTCCCACTGCGTCACACACACGGAATTTTACCAGAAATTCAAGACTCTCTGGGGAAGAGCACGTGGGCCTCCCCATTCAAAGAACTCACCAGACGGTTTGCAGGCGGCCGCTTGGCCAGGATACTGAGCTGCCAAATAAAAGGGCTGGCTAGCCGGAGTGGCTGTTTTCTCTGAGGTAGCGCTGTGGGAGAGATCCGGGGAGGACGGCGGCGACGGAGACAACGAACACTGCGTCTGGCATCGCAGCTGGTTCAACGACTGGGGCATGCCCTGGTAGTGCCGCGTGGCGCTCAGGAGGTCATTGAGAATCTGGAGGATGGTGCCGATATCTCTCCGCGGCCGGCCGCTGCTGTCCTGGCAGTTTGGGTGCAAAGTGCCTGTGAAAAAGTGAGGGGTCAACACAACATCCTTCACTTAAAGCAGAAGCCACTGGACTTCCTTTAAAACAAAACAAAAAAAATTAAAACTCAAGTTCCTAGTCCTCATGGCAAGTTTCTTCAACCTAAATCATTCCAGCACTGGGCAGTCTTTAAAATTATCATAAGGACTTGCCGTCAAGTCGTTTCTGACTGGTGAGCCTTTTCCAGGGCTTTGCAGGTAGAGAAGACTCAGAAGGGGTTTCCCATTCCTTTCTTCTCGGACGGCGCCGCTGGCCCAAGGCAACCCCGGCTGGTTCTTTTCATAAGAGGTGCAAGTGAGGATTCGAACGCCGAACCTCTGCCTCTGCAGCTGGAGAGACCTCAACCCCTGAGCTATCCGATCTTTTAAAAGCAGCCCTTTGAGGCGTCAATAAATCATCACCTCAGCCTCTTTAAGGCATGCATTAGTTTTATTTCTTTATTTTTTTTAAAGTAGGGCTTCTAGTCCTCATTAATGTATCCAGGCTAGATTGTGATCCCATTCACTCGTCATTTCTCAAGATGGTATGTGGTACCAGGTTAAGAACTTGATTTTTTTTTTAAAAAGTTCATTTATTTATTTATTACTACAACACCCCCAAATCCTGTCATTTTGCTGGATGGGAATGATGAAAATGAAAACTAAAATGTCAGGGAATGCAACATTTCCCCTAATATAGAGGAAAATGGTGGTTATACTCATGGCTAGGGTTGCAGGCCAGCACGAGTGGGAGGTAAACAGAATTAAATAGGATTTGGGTTGTTGTTGTTTTAAATAACCTGCTTTCTCATATCAGTAGCTGTTAAAACAACTCATAGCAGAAGAATTCAGGATTTCACCTTAAAATAAATGGCGCTAGGTCTGTATATCCACTCAGCTCTTAAGATACACATCCCACAATGCTTACAAGACTCAGGAAGGGATCCGGTCCATTCCCACTTACTTCAAAGCAGGTATTTGTCACCATTTACTGGTGGAAAAATATGCACAGAATTATACTAGCGGCACTTCTTTCAGCCTGACAAAGAACCCTGTGAAATCTGACGGCTTGCAGGCACTAAATCTAATTTATATCTAAGCCCGATGGAGGAACAACAGCTGGAAGAGACCAACGCAGCCATGGTCTTACCGGAGAACGTTCCGGAGAAGACGCCAGGGGCATGGTTGACAAAGCTTTCGATCACAGCACCAGGTTTACGACTCCGGGAAGGTTGGGTTGGGGTAGCCGAGCTGTTACTCCGTGTGGTGCAGTCCACCTGGAATTTAAAAAGGAGACACTGAAGCTCACACAGGCCATAGGAGAAGGTAGAACCTCTCCCTGATCTTTAGGAAGGAAAGCTCTTCGCAAACTATTTCAGACACCGAGCTACACAGAACGCCGCCACGGGCTCCCGAAGTTTCAAGCGACATTTGATTTCACAGCCAGAAACTCAGGCCAGAAGTGGAAGCTGTCAATTTTTTCTTGCATGTCCGGCTTCATCTTAACCCACCAGCCAGAAGGGATTTGACATCAAAACAGTTCTGACTTAAGGCAGCCCTTTCCAGGGTTTTAATAACTAGTAAAATATAATCGTGAGCCTGCATTTTTCCTCTTTTCTCCTTGTGGCTTTTCCTTCTGTGTCATGCCACCACTTCGCACCAGGAGCCAGGACTGGGGATCAGCTTGATGCTGAATAAAGCCAATGCCTGTATTCCTTTTAAAGCTTCTCTCCAGAACAAGGAGGACTAGAGTCTTTCTTTGTTTTTAAGAAACAAATCGCAACTCAACGGGAGACCACAGAAGCAGAGTAAAAACAAACAGGAATGAAATAAGTTGTGCCCGAAACCATTTAAACCGTGGGCAAAGCAGACTCTGCGCATGCTCAGGAGACCAGGTTTGCAAGACGAGACAAAGCCTTTAAGCCTCGGCTCAGAATTAGGATTTCGAACGAGTCGTGAGCCGGGCGGACGCATGTTTGAGGAACGGGGCCTTATGGAAAATGCAAACTCTCTGGGAGAAAATAAGGAAAGGCTAGCTAAAAAGTCAGGAGACAGGGCGGTCTTTTCAGCAATAGCTCCCCCCCCCCAACATCTGGAATTTTTGTGGGCTAGCAACTTGGGTCAGGTTTTGGAAGCTGTGATTTGTAACATTTCAAATGTCCTGCTTGTAGGATGCAATGTATGCCCTGTATTTTCAAATAGTTATTTAATTGTATTTATTGAAAATATTTTTGCCCTGCCTTTCTCCTTAAAAGGACCTCTTGAAATAGGTAAAGCACCTCAGAATTTGACATCCTCCCTGGCTTGCTATCCCTGGCGTTTCAATTTTTGGCTTATTTCAGCCCCCCGTTTGGGGGTTTGTTCATTCTCTCTTGGGTGGGGACCTCCTCTAAGTTTGTACAAGTGGCTGTCGTGTAGTAGTTGTGTTGGGGAAAACATGAAAACAATTTATGGCAGGATTTGAACCCAGAACTCCGGCACAACAATGTTGCCAGCCGGGCCCTGTCGCTCCTGACCAAGCCGTGAAGGCACAACGAACCTCTGAGCACGGCGAGGTCCCGCTCCCGCTGGCTGGCGTGCTGGCCCCATGCGACCGGAACATGCCTGCCGTGACAGGCGTGGGGTGCGTGGCTGCGGTGCTACAATACGTCGACGTGGCTGAAGCAGGCGAGGAAGAGGCGGTGGGACTCGGTGGACAAGTGGGCGCTGTGGGGCCCCGGGCAAAACCAGATGGGGGGCTCCCAGTTCCGCCGCCCCCGTGGAGGGGTCGGCAGCTCCCGGTGGCCGGCAGTGGCGTGGTTCCTGTAGCCCCTCCGGCGTGGTCTCCATGGCTGGTGACCACGTGGCGATGCTGGAGCTGAGCACCGCTCTGCTGGGCGGCCAGCTGCAGCTGAACGAACATCATGTGGTCCCCGACACGGAGGGCGAGCGTTAACGGCGACCTCCCAGAGAGAAAGTCGTTTACCTGGAGAGAAGAGATGCACAAAAGCAGGACTTTAGGGGGTGCTAATTGTTTTCTCTTTGCAAAATGACGAAATTAGGCAGCCTCGAAGACATTCGAAATCAGCCCCCTCTGCAAGGGCCTGCTCAATGTTTGCACAAGGCACTGTCGTGACGTAGTGCTGCAGTGAAACATTTGGGAGGAGCGCCATTTAGAAATGGAGCTAATCACTTTATTCCAATTTCTTAGGATTTTATGGCCTTTCTACATCCATTTTTAATTTAAAAATGTACCAAGATTGTCGATTTGCAGTAGGAGTCCCACACAGCCCCCTGATTCGGGGCGAGTGGGTTTAAAAATTTATGTTTTCACTTAGGATCTTCCTCAGAACAAGCGCCATCAACGAACCCTTCCATGCCTAATCGCCTGGAGGCTCTGCTCGACTCGCCCCTGGCGTGCAGTTAACCCCCCCCCCCAAAAAAAGTTCCGTTTTGTGCTTTAATAACCTCTGATCACTTCTGGGTTTGGCCTCTGTGTCACCTGGCTGTTTGGACCCAGGCAAGGTTTGTCACACACCCCCGACCCCCCCCCCAAAGCTCCAGGCGCAGGGTCAACCAGTGAAGCCAAACCTGCTGTTCCAGCTACACCTGTTGAATTCCTAACCCATCGGGGTAGGGCAGATCCAACGCGGGCCGTTCCCACCGCAATTTGCAGCCTGGCCTGTCAACACCTCCCCACGCCAGAGAGAAGATGCCTTTGGGGAGGGTTAATAAAAACCAAGACGGAAACAATCTGGCATAGCGTTCCAGAGTCACACTGGCCTCTGGGATAGGAAGGGGCGGGGAAGGGAAAATGGATGTCGGAATACAGTAAATATTTGCCTAAGCAAGGTGGAGCTCTCTGCTTTTTTACAAAGAACGACAAAGCTGGAGACCTTGGCAAAGGCGTAATGGGAAATTTTCACTTTGCCAGCTGAACCAGGAAGGGTGGTGCTAAGAGAGACATCAGGAGGAAAAAAAAATATGAATTATTACTCATTTTTCTTCTCTCTTCCTTCCCCACCAAAAAGGAAGAGCCAGGAAAAAAAAAAGAGAGAGCAAAGGGGGTGAGGATTCAAACGAAGCTTTTAGGGGCGACTGAAATAGTAAGACTCCAAACCCCAAGATGCTGGACCTCATGTTTAATTTAATTTGGTTTTTTAATTAAATGATTGACCTGGCATGGGAGAGCAACATTTGAAAAATAGTAAGAATCATTTTTAATTTTTTTTTACCTTTGTAGCTCACCTTTCCACTCAGAGAGTGCTCAAAGCGGTTTACAAAGTTTTTTAAAGAGAGAAAGATGACATTTAGAAAAGACTTTCATGAAATGGACGGTGCACGCAAATCCACCACACTATAAAGCCATAAAAATGGGCAAAGTGCTTTGAGAGGAAAACACGAGAGGCGTGTCAATTAAGGCCTCCTGAGAATGCACAGAATGTTTCTGTCGTAGACAGAGCCGAGGGTTACAGAACCAAGCAAAATTTCGGGGATTTGGTTGGAAAAAGCAGTGACGCGCACCCCCGCTGTTTACAAAATGCGAGGCTTCCTTTGAACCCAAGAGTTAACCCTTTCTTTTCACACAAATTAAAAAGTCAGCAAAAGAAAAGAAACTCACACACTGGTGGGTGACCCTCGCTTGATGCCGGGGCATCACGCCGGAAATCTTCCCCCACCCAACGTGAAGGGGAAAAAAAACACTTACACGTGCACCACAGCTATGAATTTTCTACAAATCCAACCGGAAAGAGAAACAGAAGAAAAAAAAAAAGATATATTTCTGAGAAACTCAGAAGGAGGACTCGAGAAGCTGAAGCTGAGCTGCGTGCCAGATGGGAAGCCACAGGGAGGAAGACGTGGGCGGGGAGGCGATGTTGAAAGTTTCGGACATCCTTGGGGCGAGAAACAGTGGGTTTGAGAGGAGGCCGTTTTTACACGTGGAAATCAGAAAGAAATGGGGGGGGCGGTCGAAAAGGTAGAATAGGTCTCAGGAGAGCAGGGTTCGAATCCCCACTCAGATAGATAGGAAGTTCACCTGTGGTGTGCAATCACTGCTATTACTTAAAACAATACCGAGATCCCCTATATGCTGCACATTGATTTGTGTGCATCAGCCAGGGGAACTCACTGTCACTGGATGGCCAAAGCCCAGGTTCCTAGTTTTTGCCAAAATATTAGCTGAAATCAGGGATGCCGTGATGCCAAAGATGTGATTGAGGCAAAACAGGGAGGGGGGGTTTGTGCTTCAAAATTTCCCAGGATGCAGCTGCGTGGTTTTTACTGGAGGTGCTATGCTGGGTGAAATGGATCTTTGGTTTGATTTCACCAGACACAGAGTCCAGACTACGAAGAAAGCAACCTCGTGGCTTCCAGAGAACTCTACTACCACCCCCATCTTCCCCACCCAAGCTGGCTGGGGATGATGGGAGCTGGAGTTCCCACTGAATAACCTCCAGAGTCTCATGGCGCCAACTTTAGTTCTGGCCAGGTGGGTAACAAGACATTGACTGACATGCTGTAACCACGATCCCACACTGTCTCCCCTCCACAACCACAGTACTGTAGTGGGAAATTCAGTGCTTAAACCAGTAGGCCCTCCACCCATCCAGGAAATGCTGGATAGCTCAGTGGGTTAGGTCTCCGACTGTGGAGCCAGAGGTCGGGACTGGATGACCTTGAGGTTCCCCTTCCAGCTCTGTTGCTCTAAAATTACTAAAATGATATCCTAGATTGAGACTCAGAAAGGCTGCAGTGAAGGACATTCAAATGTCAGGATGTAACCCTGCAGACCAAGAACCAAGGTCCTCCACACTCTTGTATTCCCGATCACCATGTAGGGGTGTGAAAGCTGGACAGTGAAGGAAACTGATTGGGAAAAGAAATGATTGGTTGGAGAGGTGGTGCTGGAGGAGAGCTTTGCACCTACGACGGACAGACAGAAAGACAAAGAAGTGGATCAAATCAAGACGGAACCATCCCTGGAGGTGAAAAAAATGAGGAAACAGACTGTCCTACATTGGGTACATCCTCAGAAGGCAGGATTCCCCAGAAGAAAGGGTAACATTGAAGAAGGCGGAAGCCAGCAGGAAAAGAGGAGGACCCCAACATGAGAGGGACGGACTCCCTTAAAGAAACCACAACTTTTGAGTTTGCAAGAGCTGAGCCAGGACATGGAGGACGGGAATTTTTTTGAGATCACTCCCCTTCTGAAGGTCGCCATACATCAGAGGTGACTGGATAGCACTGACGCATGCCCAGGAATGGGGTCATGGGGGGGGCTTATCTGTCTCCCCCTCCTCCTCCCAACTCAAATCGGCCCTCCCTGGGCCTCAAGGGAGCCTCTCTGCCTCCCACCAGCCCCGCCTCCGTCATGACTCTCAAGGCCTCCCGCCGGCCCCCACCAGCGCCAACAGAAAAGCCCCCCCCCACTGGCAGCCAGCCAAGAGACACACAAGGCTAACAAAGCTATTTTAGAGAGAGAGAGGCGAACCTTCAAGGCGGAAAGGAGACCGAACCCCAAAACAACCCCCAGATGTGGATTGGAGAATTTAGCCAAGCTCCCCCCCCCCCGCCGACTACCGGGGCGGGGGGGGGGACCAGAATCTCCTTTTCTCAGCCTCTTAATGGGAACTCAGGTTTTTTCTTTGTTCTCTTGAGCAGCCAGGAAAAGGACAGATGGTAATTATAATTATTGTTTGCAAAAAAAAAAAAGAAACAAGAAAAAGAAAGAAAAGAGGGGAGCTGTTTCTGGGAAAAAGTTACCCCGTGGCCACGGGGTGTAGGTGTGTCTGCTTCGGTGTGGGGGGGGCTTTCCATCCCTTAAAAAAAAGTCTGGCCAGGTTGATTTTGTGGGAGCATGGAGCGAGGACATTTCGGACCCAGGTTCGAGTCCCACCTGAGCCACATTGGACGTGGGGGGGTCTGCTTTCCCAAAGACCCAACGCCCCAAACAGGGAGAGAAGCAGGGAGCCCTCGATGGGCCAGGTTTCCAGACCAAAGCGAAACCTACACCACCTCTTCACCCCCACCTCCGAGCATAAACTGGATTATTGGGGTGCAAGGAAATGCAAGCCAAAATGGATCGAGGCATGCTGACCGGCCACCTCAACACAAACAGTCTGTGGGGCCCCCGTTGGTGTCTAACCACTAGACGGCCCTCCTTCCCCTCCCTGCCTGGCAGAAAACCGGCGATTTCTCCCCGCTGCTTTCTCCTCTCCTCCAGATTCCTTTGACGTCAGAAGCCAATCTTAAGTTGGTGGATATGTCCCTGGCCCGCCCGCCCGGGCTGGCTGACTCACCCTCCCTCCCTCCTTCGCCCTACATCGGCGTCATTCAAACCCAGGCCGTCCTTTGCGCCGCCCGCCCGCCCAGGGACCTACGCCAAGCACCTCCGTGCCAGGGGCTCACAGCGGCACTAAAAATAACCTTTCCTTTGTGCCTGCGATGGATTTTTTTTTTCTCTCCCCAAGAGAAGAGGGAGGGAGCCGGCCAAAAATGCCAGCCAGTTCCCAATGAAAGATGCCCTTCTGGAGAGCAAGCACGACACAGGCACTGCCCCCACCCACCCTGGTTGTCCACGCCAGAGGACCAACACCCCCCCCCGTGTTGTCCACCCTTATGCTTCCGGGGGTTCTAGTCCTCATTATTTTTGTTTCCGGAAATCAAAACAAGCAAGGTCCTTGCTTCAAACTTCCAACCCACAACTTTGGGGGGAACACCAGTGGCTTCTGAGGACCGGGCACTCAGTCCATGCTCTATGGCGTCCTTTTGGGACGCAATTCTTCTTTTTTTATATCCAAAGGAGACAGCAGGAATCGAACTAGAGACTTCCCTATGCAAAACCAGACACAATCCCAGGGGCTGCTTTTTTCCTTTTAACACCCAGTTTCCCCTTCAAAATCCCAGGCACAGTGTTTAGGGGCAAGGGATTCCTCCAGCCTTCCCTACACACACACACACACACAAAGCGATTATACTACAACTCCCATCATGCTGGGCCGTGACGGGTGGGAAGATGGGAGCTTACAATGCCCTTGGACTGAATTGCAAAACTTTTAATCGGAACGAAGAGACGTCCACCAGGAGTGGGGGAGGGGTGGGTGATTCCTTGGCACTCTTCCCATGCTCAGAGGCTCAGCACCGAGCCACAAAGTTGGAAGACTTTAAATTCGCCGGCCCTGTTTTTTCAACTATCAACACGCTTCAAGGACGGAGAGTAAGATAAAGCGGCTAGCTAGGGGCAGAAGGAACTTGGGTGTCTCCTCTGGAGTAAGCAGCTGTCCAGTTTCATTTCTCTGAAGGGGAACCAGTGGAGCAGAGAAGCCAGCACGGCTGCGGTCAGAGAATATATAAAAATAAGAGAAATTCAACTTACAACTGTCTGAAACCCTCTGCTTTTCTTTCTCTTGAATTCAGACCCTTCTAGCTGGACGGGGAGGGGGGGAAGCATGCATTTAGAAAAAAGTTGGGCGGTAGAGGAGAAAAGCAGGGGGAGTGCAGAACTGATCAACCCTGTCTCGAACTCGAGAGCGAGCCCAGTTCCGAGAAGTGAGGGAATGACTCAGAGTACACCCAATTCTTTCTCTGGCGTGCGCTCGGCGACACAACTGGCCCGAGATAACCTTGCTCTTCCTTCCCTTTCCACAACCCCCCCCCCGCTCCGGCTGTAGGTGGGTGGGGAACATCTACAGAAGCTCGGCTCAGTCACCACCACAAACTCCATCATCCCCAGCTGCTCGGCCCATATCGCGGCCGGAAAGCTTAGGAGGTTTGGCCTCCGGTTGTGTCTCCCCCCCCCCCCCGATCTTGACAAGGGCTGGATTCCTTTCTAGGAGAATGGGATAGGTAGTCCAAATGTTTGCAAGGGGCCCAGGGGCTGTAAGTTCATCTTTTTTTGGGGGGGGGGGACTGGATGTCAAAAAGATTTAAAAAACAAAAACCCTGCTCTTCCAAAGGTGTTTCTCGACCTTTTTCTTTCCTTTCCTCCCCAATGGGCAGCCACGGCCGGGGCAGTCTATCTGACTCTTGAAACAAACATACCCGGGAAATCGGAAAAAGAGAAAGAGAAGAAGAGATTGCTTCCGCCCCCCCCAATCATCTTTTCTGGGTCGGAAGCCTCGGCAGCCTTCTCTGTAGGGAGAGGGCAGGACTATATAAAATGGGGGAGGGGGAAGTCGTTTCCATAGCTCCATTCTATTATTCAGAGGCGGTAAATCTATAAATAAGCCAAAATCATCGCCGGGGTTTAGCAGAGCATCTAAGAACCCACCTTTTGAATCTGTTCTCCTTTCTCTTTCTCATGCCCCCTTCTCAAAAGTGAATGATTTCAACCCATCATCCTTCCCCCCACCCTCCTCTGTACCCCCCCACTTTCAAAAACACCCCCAACTGTGCCAGGAAGAGGGACAGGCAGAGTGAGGGGAGGGGAGACAAGACCCGGGGGGGCTTTAAACATTGCCACCGTCTTATCTGGCATCCCCCCAAAAAAGGGCAAAATGAGCCTCCCCGGCAGGGGCGTTGTGCAGTGGGCTGACTCCAAACCCCATCGTCCCCACCTGGTAGAGGATGGAAGGCACTGGCCTGCTGCTCTCCTCCACCCATGTCATTGACAAAAGCCTTCCAGACACCCCCCCCACCCCTTCTGCCACCGCACACCGGAATGAACAGGCGGGCTCGCCGAACGACGCCGAGGCAGGGCGTGACGTCAACCGGCCATGAATGAAGAGGAGGGGCTTCCGACTGTCTCCTCTTTCCTGCCTTGAAAATACCCCCCCCCCGAGAATGACAGCTCACAATCCATTTCCCATCAAGAGACACTTTGGTGGGTGCGGATGAAAAGGCGGATGTGCGCCCCCCCCCATCCTCACTAGACACGGAAGGAAGTGGCTCACGCACACGCACGCACCCTCGCTACCAGCCTCCTGGGCTCAAGGCGAGATGAAGAGGAGGAGAACTAAGAGGCGCCCAGTTGTGTCACTTCCCTGCACCATTTTTATTTTTATTGAGAAGGGGGAGCAACCCGAGGCCGGCACTTTTTCACTACAACTCCCATTTGCCCCAGCTGGTTGGCCGAGGACAGTGGGGTTCGTCTTCCAAGACACCAGGGAGGCACCCGGTGGCCGAGACCTTAAGTCTTTCCTCGGGACCCCCTCTGGCAGCCTTTTTAAGATTAAATTTCAGTGATTCAGTCATTGTACAGCCAGAGGTTGGGAGTTTGAGTCCCCCATGGGGTGGTCTTTGACAAGGGTTGGACTGGATGGTCTCATAGGGTCCCCTTCCAGCTCTACCCTTCTAAGATGTCTTAGGTTGCCCAAGTTCAAGATTTCTGCCAGCCAGGGGCCTGGCACCTTCACCCCTTAAAACCCAGCATCGTCCTGCTTCTCCCCTTTACAATCCACCTCTTTTGGGTCCCACCAGCCCCACGGCCTTGGCCACCACTCCCCACCCCACGGAGGCAGAGAGGAGGGGGGAAGTATATAGAGAAAAAGAAGGAGCGGAAAGCAGAAGTGGCCTAATGAAAGCCAGTCCCACCACAAACAGATGGCCGGCCGGCCCATCTTCTCCCCGTCTCTAACCTTTCTGTTTTTCCGGCCAGGAGAGGTGACAATTCCCCCCCACCTCAACCCCCCCAAAAAAACTCTCTCTCCCTCTCTTTTTGCTGGAAAGCATGGGGAGCAAAAGGAAGTAAGGAGGAGAGAATTACCAATCCGCTCATCGTCCTCCCTCTGAAAAGGTCCTGCTGAGCACAGAGGGTGGGGGTTAAAAAAAAAAGAGAAACGAAGGGCATCCAGAAGCCTGTTTCCCTTGCAAATCTCTTCCACCCCAGGTCAGAAATGCAATCCTGGAGAAAGGGCTCTGAAATCGAGCTTCCCACCTCCTTGGCAAAAAATAAAAACAAAAAAAACCCAGCCGTGCATCCCTGGATCTGGAGGTGTGGGAAATAGGGGTGATGGCCAGGGACACAGGAGGGGAGATAGGAAGGCATTGCCTGGAGAGGGGCTTAAACTGACAGGGTGGGTGGGGACTTATTTATGTCAGGATTTGCACGCAGGACAGGTGGCTGAAATGGCCAGAGCTTGGGCCACAAGGGTCGTCCCGGTCCCATTGGATTTTAAAAATAATACTCCTCAGATACCCCAAGAAGCTTTCTGGCCTCTAAATGGAATTTAGCCTCCTGGGGCTTCCGCTCACCCACATCACCAAAACAAAGGTTTTCCAAAACATTTTATTGCCTTTTAAAAACAACGTAACAATTCCCTGCAATCCGAAGTCAGTGGGGAAAGCAGAAATGTGGATTTAAATTCCATGAACAAAGGGAAAGTGTTCTAGGCTAGGGGGCTCAGCAGAAAAGAGGTAGAGAGAACTACAAATCCCATCATGCTGGCTCACGTCCTTTTCACCAAAATCCTCACTCAGGTCCACCACAAAGGCAAATAGAAAAGCGGGCATGAATGCAGGCGGTGACGACAACCTCCAGCCTCGCTATGGACTAGAAACTTGACACCATGACATATTTGTCCTCTTTTTCTCCAACCACAGACTGATCATGGATTCAGGAAAACTGGATTTTCAGCCTCTTGATGGTCTCAGTTTTTAAAAAAGGGTTCCTGTTCCTAGCTCCTAGACCCTTCCCCCTCAAAATAGAAGCTGATCCAGAATGTGAGAAAGCCGCCTCATGAGATCCACCTCTGCCACAGACATAGCCTTCTAACCCCAGTCATGTCACCTAAACTTTTTTCCCCAAAATCACTCCTTGCCCTCTGCGAGGTAGGGAAGACAACACAACCCAGAAAAGTTCAAAGGCATATTTGCAATTAATTCAAAGAACACCAGTGCTTTTTTCACAAAAACAACAGCGCTTTCGATCTTACCTGAGTTTCTGTTAAACTTTCCAATGCCTGCATCACAGACTGTTCTGGTCTGGACGCTTGAGACTGCAAAAGAAGGGGGAAAAACAAAAGAAAAAATGAGTTTTCTTTATTTGCCACTTTCTCTGCTCACCTGGACTCTGTTTCCAATCGCCTCTAGGCGATCAGGAAGGGAAAAAGCTGTAGCGTTCATAACTATGGACCATTCACACATGCGGGGTCTCCCAGTGACAAACTGATGTGTGAACAGGCATTTAGCCAGCAAAATATTTGGGGTTTGGGGCAGGCCAGGAGTTCTGGCCCTTTTAACCTTCACCCTCTTTCAGAAGAGGA
This sequence comes from Pogona vitticeps, assembly GCF_051106095.1. Lineage (NCBI taxonomy): Eukaryota > Metazoa > Chordata > Lepidosauria > Squamata > Agamidae > Pogona > Pogona vitticeps. The sequence continues at coordinate 14,188,074 of NC_135789.1, read as the reverse complement.
ATGCCACGTGATTTCAGTCTCTGGCTGCAGAGCCAAAGGTTGGGAGTTCGAATCCAGCACTGGGCCTCCTTGACAGGGGCTGGACTGGATGTTCTTGAGGGTAGACTGTAATGCTGGATGGGACCTTAAAGGCCATCTAGTCCCACCACCACCCCGTAACTATCCTCCTGTGGGGGGGGGAGAGGAAAGGGGAAATATTTACCATCAAGCCAGCTTCGACCGTAGGAACTAAGGTCAATTTACTGCCTTCGCTGACCCCGAGATCTTGCAGTTTGCCAGAACTAAGGCGACTAAGGAGAGGGGGAAAAGGGATGTGGGAGGGAGACAAAGGGGGAAAAAAACATTACTTGAAAGAGAAATACTGTTAAAAATACATGGATCGTGAAACACTTCCGGATGCAAACTTCTGCTGAGGAAACCCAACCCTTCTGAAATCAACGCCCGGAAAAGAATCAAAAGGGTAAGGTGGGATGGGGGGGGGGAGAGAGAGATAATAATTCATTTCCTTACATGGGTTTTTTTCTCCCCTAAACCCACATATCTGAGAGTTTGCAAAAAAAAAAAAATCCTTTATTCCCCCTTGAATACACCTTCAACCCATTTTGGCCTTTTTTCTTTTTGGCTTCTTATGAAAATGTAATAGCTTAAGTTTGTCTGTGCGAGCTGTTCTCTCTCTTTCTGCCGCCCCCAGACCGATCCAGGCCTCTCTGGCGTTCACCCGCAGTCATTTATCAAGGAACGCTGCTCTTCCCCCCCCTCAACTCCCCTGCTCCGCCAGACAACTGGAGTGACAGCCCTTAAAAAAAAAAAAAAAAAAAAAAAACCAGAAAGAGAGAGAGGAGCAAAAAAAAAAAAGCCAGAAAAAATAAAGCTATTTGTGTGCAATGTATTTAAAGGTGGGGAGAGAATCTATTGAATTTGACGGGAAGGAAATCTTGAGGAGTGGGTTTCTTTGAACATACACACACACCCTCCAAGACCGGTTGGATTGGACGTAAGTAAAGAAATACAGCCAACACCCCCCCCCTTCGAGGCGGACACACAAGCCAGTCATGCATTGGGGGGGGTTCCTTTCTTAAGTTCAAACCCATCTCATCAGCAGGGAAGCAGACTAAAATAAAATAAAACTTGTTATCTCCATTTTAACTAGGTGGATCACACACACACACACAAGCAAAAAAAAGAAGCAAAAAAAGAGCCATGTCTCGTTTATTATTTTTTTTTAAAGCAGATTACAAAGCAGAGCAATCTCCCAGAAATATACAACACGGGGGAAGCGGTTTTGCATGCAGTTCAGTGTGTTTGCGTGTGCAAAAGGGGGCGGGGGGAGGAACATTATGGGGGATTTCACGTTGAAGGGCAAACCTGCCTCGCATCTTAAAGACACCCCCCCCTCCGCCTCCTCCCGAGCAGCAACCAAGCAAGCCTGATTGAGTTAAACAAAGAGGCAGGCTTGGGTTCGACACCGCCAACCCCTCCCTCCTCTTTTTATGAAGTCACTAAGGCTGGGAGCATTGGTTCGCTCCCACCCACCCACCCCCCAGCCCTCCCCACGGCCAGCCCCATTGTGGGAGAGAGAATGCTCAGGGGTTGAGGGTTTTGTGTGCCATGGCGTTGACTCCCAGACACCCCCAAAGAGATGGGATAAGACCGTGTGTGGATGCATCTGTGTGTGTGCATGTATGTATGTGTATTTATGTGTGTGTGTGTGTATGTATATATATATATATGTCTGGAGGAGGTATACTGCCGTGCATGGGGCTGGGGCGTGCAATTACCGGAGCCTGCGCGCGCACTGTAGGCGTGCGCTCCTCTGCCTTTGCACGCTACCCAAATCCAAGCCTTCTAGAACAAAGGAGACCTTCACGGTTGAGAGGCGGGGGGGGGAGGGAGAGAGAGGAAGTACACTCTGGAAGACCCACCACGGAAGACCTCCTTCTCTCGTACCCTTGGCGAGACCAGCTTTGCATCTCAACTTTTTTTCAGTGGGAGGGCAGACCCCCCCACCCCAGAGCTTGGGATTTATTTATTTTTAAGCTTTCCCCCTAAAAAAAAAAAAAAAAAATAACCAACCAGGGAGAAAGAGAGAGGGAAAGAAGCAGCAGCAGAGCAATCCTACAGGGTATGTATTTTTTTTTGGGGGGGGGGAAGAGAAATCCATTGATCAGATGTTCATACATTGATTTTATTGGCATGCACGCTGGTGCAGAAGTGCAATATATATTATACTTGTTATGTCCAATACAAGAGTTATTTTATTTTAATTTAAAAAAATAAAGCAGGAACGGATTTTAGCCATGCTCCTTGGAATGGGGTTGTAAGGGGAACACAAGCCTCAATAGGGGGGTTGCTTAGGGATAGGCAACATTTTCTGTGGGTGTCCCTGCTTTGGGAAGCTCTCTCCCCCCCCATCCCACACCTTTGTCCTACCCCTGAATGTCACAGGGGAAGACATTCTACTTTAAAGATAAGTGCTCACCCCCATTACCCCGGTTGCCCTTGGTGGGGACAGTTGGAAGCCAAAGCAAATATAGGAGGCAGAAAGGAAAGAAAGAAAAAAGGGTTTTTTTTTATCATACCTATAGCCAGACAGGCATACAGAGATATATCTATCTACTCTGACAGAGGGGGTCTTCTGGCTAAATCTCTCTCTCTCTCTCTCTCTCTCTCTCGGATTCAATTCAATTCCACGTACTGTACTCTTAAAAGTTTGCCAAGCGATAACGCTAACACTTCTTTGTTGCCCCCACCCCTCCCCAGCCCTTAGATCCCAGGGGCTCACATTACTCCCAAGGAAGCCACTTCTGAACCCGGAGCAAGCCCTATGGAGTCCAAGGAGAACCCCCTCCCCCAGAGAGAAAGAGAGGGTTTTTCTTACAATGTACAGCTTTAAAGCACTTTCCTTTAGAATGGAAGCCCGGTGGAACTCCAAGAGACTTGGCTCCTTGAGATCCAAAGAAAGAAAGAAAGGAGGAAAGAAAGGAGGAAAGAAAGAAAAGAAAGAAAAGAAAAGAAAGAAGCGATATTCTAACTTTCTAGGTGCTTTGCTCGCCTCCCTCCTTCTCTGACTGCCCTGGGGTAAAAAAAATAAAAATGAAAATTAAAGAGATTTGAAGCTTGAGCACTGCTTTGGGGAAGGCAGCCGTCCTTACCTTTCTTTATGCAACAGAGCCAGCCGTTCCTTGGGGACTTTGAGTTTTTGGGAGAGCCGCCGCTTCAGACCCTCCACCGTCTCCTCCACGGGCAGAGCGAGCTCATAGCGGGCCCCGGTGGTCGTGTGGATGAGGACTTTCATAGAGGGCTCGCTCTGGACCGGCTCGCAGGCTGGGGGTCCCTGACTGCAACTCCTGGGAGTCGGTTGGTGGTCCATTCGAATGACCTGTCCGGTGAAGGAGGAGGATTCACGGTGGTGGGGAGGGGTGGAAGGAAGGGAGAAAAGCAGAGGGAGGGTGAGATGGACACGGAAGAGCCCACCAGGGCAGACAAAGGAGCGCCACGCCGCCGCGTTCACACGACCAACCCTCTTTTTAATTTTATTTTTTTTAAAGAAAGGGAGGAAAAATCCGATTATTTTTCCTTTTCTCCCCCTCCTTCCTCTTCTCAAGCTGAGAGAAAGCCGAGCCTCGCTCGCCTGGGGCTCCGGCAGGCTTCCTTTCGTGCGGAGGCGGCGCCGGCGTTACTTTTACCGCCCACCCCCGCACACCCCACAGCCCCGGACCCGCCACGCACCTCGGCCACCCCGGCTGGAAGCTTTGAAGACAAACAGGAGGGAGAGAGAGAAAAAAAATAAAAATAAAAAAAAGGCGACGCGAGTGAGAGAGAAAGAAAGGAAGGAAGGAAGAAAGAAAGCGCCCACTTCCTTGCAGGGAGGGGCTTCAATAGAGAAAAGGGAAAAATTAAAACGCGAAAGCCAGAGGAAAAAAGACGACAAACCCCCCCCCCCTGCGACCCTGAAAATTTTAAATGGGTTAAATACAAAATTTTAATTTCCTCCCCTTTCTTCTCTTTCTCCCCCACCTTGGGTTCGAACCCGTGGCCAGAAGCTCCGCCGCTCCCGAAGGCTTCGCGTGAAAGTCCGCGACGCCGGGCAGACGAAGCCAGCGAGAGATGAAAGGGGGCGGAGGAATCAACAACAAAAAAAGTTATAATGTATCAACGTTCTAAACGGGGGCGGAGCTTCTCTCTCCTCCCCATTCATTCTTTTCTACCTGCTCTCCTCCCCTCCTCTTCCCCCCTACCCGGGGGGGGGGGGCGCCTCCGCCGCAGCCAATGGGGGCCCTCCGAACGCGAGACGCCGGCGCTCTGGGCCAATGGGAGCCCGCCCTGCCGCTCTCCCCCACGTGGAAAGGGGGACCGGATACTTCACCTCCCCCTCCCCCTCCCCCTCTCTTTCTCTGCCCCTCCCCCGAGATCGAGCAGTCGTGGGAGGGTTTTTGAGGGGGGGGCGCAGAAAGGAGCGCTTCTCCCCCCCACCCCTCACTTCTCTCCGCCCACACGCGGCGCAGAACCCGACTCCCTCTCCCCCCTTCGACACACACATTTCCTTCCCCCTTTTAAAGGGACCTTCGTAATATTTTATTTCGACAACAAAGAGGTTTAGAGAGGAAGAATGTCAAGAGGAAGGGGCGGATCTCTATAGTTTTTTCCTGCACGATTCACAAGTTACGGGTGTGTGCCTGAAGAAGTGGGGGGGGTAATTCCACGAAAACTTGCTTTTTAGTGGCCTCCTGGCCACCTCCTTCTACCATTTTTCCATCGCTCTTTAGCTCTGGAGCCTCTTTATCTGATGGATTTAGCGCCACAGCACTTTTATTTATTTATTTATTTATTTATTTATTCATACATACATACATACATACATACATACATACATACATACATACCCTGCCTATCTGGTCATTGCGACCACTCTAGGCGGCTTACAACACTTTAACTTGATGCATGACTAAAATCTCAGAAAAATCATATTGGGAAAAGCACACAATAATGTGCCAACACTGGCACACAATAACAAACGTATCTATAAATAAAAATACATATATATGTGAGGGCCAGTGTGATATCCTAGATAGTGTTGGGCGCAGGAGAGCTGGGTTCAAATCTCTGCTCAACCAGGCAAACTCACTGGGGGTCGGGGTGGCCTTGGTAAAGCCATTCCTTCAATATCCCGCATACCTTGAAAACCTTATCAGGAGTACTTTAAGTCAAAGGCATATCAGAACAGCAAATACTGTATACAATAAACATTATTATACAATACGGTTACATTTTTATGCCACTATGTAGTTTACATGTATTCATGTGAGATACACTGTTATACAATGCGACATTATTTCATGCAATTTTATATACTGTACTACACAGTACATTTAAATTTAAACATACAGCAGATACTGTTGTAACATAAATAAGGTATTACATTGTATCTATGCTGTTCCATGTCATGAAGTTGGTTCAATTTTATACTATGTATCGCTGACACTGCTTTAGGGTGACCCTAATAGTTTTTTCAAGGTACTGTATGTGAGATATTTAAGGGTAGTTTAACCACTGTTGGCCCCCAACCATGAGTTTCCCTGGTCAGGCACATTCGAACCCAGTTCTCCTGATTCCTAGGCCGTCACTCTCTAGCCACGACACCACACTGGGGATCCTGATAATTCCTAATACAGTTTCTGAATGTTGTGAGAAACTTAAAGATTTTTCCCTCAAAATATTTTACAAGACCAAGCAGGACCCTCTTCCAACACTCTACCCATTAAACCACGCCGACTCGTTTTATTCTATATTAACATAGATTATCTTGTTCCTATCAGGGGGGAAATCAACTATATATGGAAGCCTTATTTGCACATTTTGATGGCTCTGATAGAGACGCACGGGGTCAGGAGGAGTACTGGTTTTGAAAGATGCATAATATGACTTTTTAAAAAAATTGCCCTGGAGTTTTTGCTTGCTTTCCTAGCAAATTATATAACAGATACATGTTTTAATAAAAAACCTAAGTATCTGTTGTTGTTCCTGCTATTCATTATTATTATTACTATTACTATTACTATTATTATTATTGTTGTTGTTGTTGTTGTTGTTTTGTTGTTGTTGTTGTTGTGTTGTTGTTGTTGTTGTTTTGTTGTTGTTTTGTTGTTGTCGTCATTGTCATCATTGTTATTGACCCAATCTTTGACTGGATTATATAACAGATACAAGTTTTAATCAAAAAACTTAAGTATCTATTGTTGTTGATGATGATGTTATTGCATCCCTTTTGATTGCAACCCTCTGATTCACTAATGGATTGCATTAAATTCTAGAGCCAAAAAGTTTTAAGTTCTGGTCCATTTTTTGGAGGCACTGAGAAATAGGAAGCCTGCATTGGCTTGCACCCTTGTGGCTGACTCTCCCCAGATATTTGAAAGGGGAAGCAAAAAAAAACAAAAACAAAAAAAAGGATCCTTAAAATGCCCAAATCCCGAATTTTTCCCTTCTCTATCTGCTGCTTTTCAGATAGGTTAGGCTCTCAGTCCCATCATCCTCAGCCAGCTGGGCAAAAAGACTCTGCCCCTCCTGCACCCAGGGTCCTTTTAAAATGACATGGATCATTTTAAATGCCCCAAGTATTTCAAGACAATATTTGTCATTTCTTCCTTGTTTTTATTTCTCTGACAGCCCTACAAGGTAGTCAGTCTAAAAGGTGACAGGAGCATAGAGAGGAGGGATAAACTGGGGAGCTATGGCCTGAAGGTCATTCACCAAACTTCACAGCTGAGAAAACCCAGAAGCAGACTTGTCAGGTTTAAACCTGGCACGCTCTGACCACTATCCCACATTGCCTTACAACAGAGACCAGAGAGAGGGAATCTCTGAGGGAGGCAGTAATATTGCTCCCTGAGGCTGGAGAAGGTTCTCCTCCACACCATGTGATGTAAAATAGCATTGTCAATTTTCTAAATGCGAAAGAACCCCAGAGGTCATCCATTCTGACCCACTTAGAACAGCTAAGTAACCTGATGCCTACTTTGCTATGCTTACTCAGAGTCCCCCTTGAGCCCAGTAGCCTCTCCTCGAATAATCGCATGGAGGATTGTAACTCCAGAAAATAAGGTCTGTCCAGAATCAAAGCTTTCTGAAAAAATAAAGTTGTATTCCATATTTTTAGGTGGGACTGCTCAGTGGTTTGGGGCAGATAGGGAAGGCAAAATCACACTGCACGTTCTCAGAGGCTCTCTGGTTACACAGGAAACAAGAGAGGGAAAAGAATCACAGCGGATGCCCATAAAGGAGACACGTTCCATATAGCTTTGGACACAGGTGTGCTAATTTGTGTTTGCAACTATAAAACCCACCATCCCCAGCCAGCCATGGTCTGATGATTAAGCCGGCCCATGAGCACTGGATTGGTTTCAGTACCCATCATCCTTCTCTGGGGCAAAATCTTTTCTCCTTTTTCCTCAGCTCTTTTTGCAAACCAACCTGAGGTCCAAAGGGGCAAGCTTCGGAGTTTCACACGACGCTTGGCCACCAGGCAGCCACATGCGCGTCTCTGTGATGCCCAGAGGCTTGCACAGTTCCTCATCCAAAACAGCCAGGTCCATATCACAGACACCCTCCTCTCCGGGGGGGGGGGTGTCAGTGGCTTCTTTATATAAAATATCTAAGGCCCCATCTGAGTCAGGCAGGAAAATACACTTTTTAAATCAGTTGTAGGGTGGCTGTTGCTTTTCTTTACAGCTCCATTGATTAATGATCTGCTGAAGCAACGAAGCAGCCGGGGTGGATGGAATCTGGAGAAAACCAGGGTCAAAGGCCTGGAAACCAGCTCTTGCAACACATCCAGTAAAATCTAGATTTCTTTCCTCCAAACCAGCGTGATTTAAGGTCACCACCAGCCTCCTGGCACAGCTGGGAACCTTGAAAATAAATTTCTCTATAAATATATTGGCTCTCCAATCCCCCCCCCCCATGCAGCAAAACACATTCAAGAGGATATTGAAATCCAAACTAAAAACTGATTTTATAAAAAGAAACCCCGATTCCAGGGAAAACGAGGCATTCCTTTGGTGTTTGTATTATAATGTTCTTTTCTCCTTTTGCCTTTGAAAAGCCAGCATAATGGCAAACACCAGGCCTTGGGGAGGGTTCTGTATCTTTTTTTGGCTCGCAAGGTCCCTGTTATTTCTTAAAATTTAATAGTACCCAAACAGAACTGGGAGAGCCTCCAGAATGAGTCAGCAAAGCAAGGGCGCTCTCTACTGGATGAAGCTGAGAATATAAATAACAAATAGTGCTCTGTAAAAGGTGGCTGAGAATGGATCTGGGTTAGATAGAATGTGAAAAAGGATCCTTTCCATGGGATTACTGCCAGCTGCAGGGGCAGGAATGGGCAAGGTTTGGGATCCCACAGGACACTTCAGAAGAAGGTGGGAAAAGCACAAAGCACTGGCGGTCCCTTCCCCCTCCAAGGTGTGACGTGAATGATGTGCCTGGCATTATGTTCTCTCTCCCTCTGGGATTAAAGTGGGAGCTTTGTGAGTGTCAAAGCATTCTGTGAATCCCTGAAGGTGGTCCAAAGTAGGCCAAACCCAGCTGGCAGGGTGTATGTAGAGGTAAGGAATAATCTTTAGAGCCTGGTTATTAAGTGAGTTTATATGAACGGCTTTGTTTAATCAGTGTTACAGAGAAATTTGGGTTCTTTAACAAAGCAGCTGTTGCATTAGTCACTAAACCTTTCCTGAGGTACAGCAACTTGTTTTCTGCATTCAAATCAACTAGCTTATACGGGAAATGAGAGCACCCCAGAATCTGGAAAGTACAGAACCCCTAAACCTTGAGCCTCTTTAAGGCCCGAAAACTAAGTTTGTCCAGCTCCAAGGTGCAAAATAATTCCCTATTATACATTCCTTAAAAAGAAATTTTTGGGACAAAGTTGCCATGTCTCTTGTGCCTGTGCCAACGAGATCACCAAGTCCAGCCGTTGCCAAGGAGGCACCGTGGGCGATGCGAACTCTCCCAACCTCTGGCTCCACAGCCAGAGAACTCCACCCCTTAGCCATCAAACCACCCCAGCAAAAGGACGATGGGACTTGTGGTTTGAAAGGCTGGCTTTAAAGGGATGTGCAACCGCCACAAATGAGGGGGGGTGAGTGGGAAGGGGGAGAAAGCATAAAACATTTTGCAATCTGAAAATCCTGCTCCCACCGTTGTGACGTGCGGGTGGGTGGGCGTGCGGGGGGGGCAGGAATTAAGCAACGTGAAGGGTGTGGAGCTGGCGGCTGGGAGGGGGAAGTGGTGACAGCGTGGGCGTTGTGATGGCCTGCCTTATTCCGACACCCCCCTCCTCCCAGGCCTCTCCCAGAAAGACAGGGTGTGTATGTTTGTGTGTCTGTGTTTTCAGTAAGGCCTCAGCCACCCACTTCCCCGCTCTACCTCCTTCCTTTACCAAAGACACAGGAAAACAGCGGCTTCTCTTATCTTCAGTTGCTAAGAAGAGGAGCGCTCCCACCATCGGCTGGACTACAACACCCATCACCTCCCAAGGCCTAACTGGCAGGAATGATGGGGTTTGTTGTCTGCCCAATCAGGCAAGTAGGCCAGGGAGTGTGTGAGGGACACAGAAACCACACCAGACAAAGGAGACCATTATGTGTGTGTGTGGTGGGTTCAAAAAGGGGGTGAAGAAGGGGAGATATAATATTAGTGGGGACCCCCACCCCCAAGTGAGTCTGGGGCATAATATACTTTGGTATGAAAATGTTATTTTTTTTTTCATCTTGGAGGGTTTACAGCAAGGTCCCCAAGCTCTCAATTTGGGAAAACGTTTTTGGGTTTTTTTGCAATTTCATTTTTTAAAATTAACATGATTTTTTTTTAAAAAAATGTCATTTTTCAAATGAAATTTAAAACCCAGGAAAGTTTTTCCACGGGCGCTTTCACTCTGTGCCGTAGCTGTCACTCAAGGAGAGACCTTCCCCACAACCGGGTTTGGATCATTCCAAAAGGAGGAAGAGTTTTTGGTTTGCTATTTGTTTTGTTGACAAGTTTCTAGTCCTTATGGTTTACTTTAGGGGAAGTGGCTCAAGCCTCAGTTTCAGGAAGGCGAATAAACAAGCCAGCTTCCCGAGAAGGCTACGGAACAAGCCCGCTGAGGTCCAGAAGGAGCTCGGTGGGCTAAGAATCGCTTGCTGCTCTCCCGGGAAGGCCCTCTGCACATGCTCCAGAGCATCGAGATCCGTCCATGATTCGGAGCATGCAGTGTTGAATAGGGGCCATCAGAAAACAAGTAAACCTTTTTCCCCTGCCCTCATCTTCTAAAGCAATTTTGGTTTTCCCAAAATGGGCTTTTATCAAAATGGCAAAGGCGGGTTTAAAACAAAATCAACCAGCTGGAAAATGCACAGGGTTGGGCAGAGGGAGTCACACAAAGCTCTTTCCTGGTCTAGAAAAATAAAAAAAACCCTTTGTTACACAGGGTATGGGGTTTGTTCCACCTCCTCATCTGAGAGACATCCCCACCCACCCAAATAAACAAAGAAATAAAAATTACACTGTGGTAAATCAAGAAAAGGGGATCTGAACTAGGAGAGGACCTGGGAGGGAATAGTTCTGATCCCCTTGTCTTGATTTACCGCTGTGTAATTTTTATTTCTTTGGTGGAAATTTTTTATTTTTAAAGGAAATTTCCCACATTTTGCTTTTCCAGCCCATGACCGGATCCACGCGTTTGAAACCCGAACGGGACACCTGACTCTCTAGGAGACTCCCAGGAGCAAAATACCATTTTCACCACCACCCTGCAGGGCCCCAATCCGAGGGGATCCACTCTGCTCCTTCCCAAGAGTTGACCCATGAAATCCAAGGGGGATGAGCCCCCCCCTCCAAAAAAAACCCCTTGAATTAGCCCAGCCCCATTGGCTTCTATGGGACAACCCCTCTTGGAAGACTGCTGGATCCGGGCCTGGTGGAAGAATTGAACTCCATGGGTTCTGGATCCGCTTCATTGGGACTTAGGAAGGATCCAGACCGGAGCAGCCCTGTCATCTTTGTTCGGGCCCAAGTTCCATTGCGGGGGGGGGGGAAGAGACCCATAAATCTGGGGGTTCAGGGTCTCTGATGGTGGCGGAGAATTAAAAAAAATCAATATTTGATTTGGGGAAATGTCTCCCCCCTTCTCTTTGAAACCTCCTTGACTTCTTTGTGACCCACACAAAAGAAGTGCCAGAATCCAACCTTCCCTGCTGTAGAAAACCACTGAAAGAGAGCAGGCAGGACTTCTGCCTTACTTCTGAGTAGACCCAATGAGCCCTGTCACCCTGGAGAAAAGGCAGGACGGGCTCACCACCACCCCCCTTGTCTTCTCTTGAAACATCCAGCCGGCAAAGCCTCGCCAGGTCTACTCGCAAGTAAGCCCCCCCCCCGGGGCTCCCTCCAAGTTGAGGGTTTCCAGCTCGCTCTCATTAGGGGAGAAGTGCCCGCTCCCTTCGATTCGGGAGAGGCAGCCTCCGGATTTCACAGGACTCCTCCGCAGGCAGCGAAGCATCGGATCGGGGCCAGAGAGAGACAGAGAGAAAGCGGACCATCCTTCCCGGGTTTTTATTTTTCACCTCCGAGATCGACCACCCCTTGTCTGGCCGGATTCGGGAGCCAGAATTCCCCCCCCCCAAAAAAAACCACTGGATAAAAGTCTTCCCGGGTTCGGGCTGAACGTGGGAACGCGGAACCGCGTCCGCCTGGAAACGCGAGGGAACTCCCGAACAAGTCTAGAGGCAGGATCAGACCCCCAGATCTGAAGGCTCGCCAAGCTGGGACGGGTGGGAAGAAGTCCCCCCTCTAGAAAAACCATATATACATAGACAGATATAGAACAAACATATACAGTATGTTAGTATAAACACACACACATATACGGTTGCTTTCTGCTCATACGTATATATTTATATTTTCCAGATTTTATTTACCAACTCCTTTGTGTTCAGTGCCTGTTCAGAGAATCGGTCCCGAAACGCGGGGAAGCCATAGATATATATATAGAGAGAAATACGTAATATTCCAGATTCTACTTACCAACTGTTTTGTGTTCAATGCCTTCTCTTGTTGAAAGAATCCGTCCCGAAAAGGCTGTAGGAAATTTCCCCCGAGAAGAAAAAAAGGGTAAAAAAATATAACACCCCGTTTCCCCTCCCCCCCAAAAAACTCCCCCCCACACCCTCTAAGCCGCGGAAGGGGAGGCTGGTTTCGAAAAATAAAATTTAAAAATCCGATTTTCTCCCCCCCCTTCCCTGCTTGGTTCCTTTGGAGTAAATCCGTGGGGTAGCCAGAGAGGGTGGCTGGCGGCCGTGTCTCCTTCGTTGGCGAGCTTTGAAAAAGGTTCCCAGAGTTAGCCGTGCGGGTTGGTATTATGATTATTTTTTAATTATTGATCTGGGAGGTGCTAGCAAAAAAGAAAAAAAAGTTTTCTTTTCCTTCTCTCTCTCTGTCTTTTTTTAAATTCCCGTACGCACATGAACGGTCATATTATACTGGGTGGGGTTTGGGAAGGAGGCGGTGGCCGCTTGCGAAAAAAAAATTATATATATATATATATATTGAAGACAGCAACTCAGAACAGAAAAGGGAGGAGGAAAGGGAGGGGAGGGGGGGGAAAAAGGCTGCCGACTCAGCAGAGGGATTTGCGCGGTGACGCAACCGCCGGGAAGCCGCCCGCGCGCCCCCGCGCGTAAAGGCGCGCACGGGCGCGCACCCTTGGCTCGGGCGAAAAAAATAAAAGAGAAGCGAAGCGAAGCTGAGGTTATTTGTGGCCAAAGCACTGCCGGGAGGCCTAAGCTTTTGAGTGTTCAGCCGCTGAGAGGTGGGAATGTTACGTTTGCAAAGTCGTTACTCGTTATTTTCTCTCCCCCGCCACAGCGTCTGGTGGGCTGGAAAGGAGTTCGTTCCACGTTCCTTCTCTGGAGAAGCCAAGTGGCTTGGCGGAGCGGGGTTCGGTGGTAGTGGTGGGCCAGCTCTGAGCTGTTTTGTGCAGTTCCTTGCGTTATTAACGTAACGGTTGTCGTTACCGGTACGGGGGTCCGGAAAACGACGGGGTGAACTTCTCCAGTTGTCTCTACTGGCCGATGGTAGTATTCTCGTTGGGAAAGGTTAATAAGAAAACTAAGCATTGATTGATTGATTGATTGATTGATTGATTGATTGATTGATTGATTGATTGATTGATTGAGCCATCTATCAAACCCCACTGACTCTCTCAGCCACCCAAACACTCTCTTGTTGTTGTAGGGGGGAAGGGGGGGGAAAGGCAGTGGTGAAGAGTAAGACCGAATTTCAGCTCCATGGTTTTGGACAGTCAGGAGGGGGCAGGGGAGATCCGTTCCGCCTTTTCGTCTGAACTTCACAGAAAGGCAAGGTAAGAATAAATAAAAATAAATGCTGCCAAAGTGAGTTCAGCAGCTTGGGTAGCTTCTTTGAAGTTTGGATAAAACCCGGACAACCCCTGCTTTTTGACTGTGAAGTGCTCGGAGAGGGGTCACGGGCAGGACTTTGGAACTCTCTGCCACGGGACAAATACCGGGCAAGGTCCCCAAGTGTGCAAGATGGGGAGTTGTATATCCGCCTAGATACGGCAGGTTGGCAACTCCCACCTGTCCTACTCAGCAAGATGGGGGCTGTAGTCCTGCATCGTCTAGAGGGTGACGTATTGCCTGTTCTTGCTCTTTTGACAGATACTAGCAACAAGGACGTTGCCAAAGTAACAATGAAAGATGTTCCTTTGATGGCATGGCCCAGTTTAATACTCTTGTGAATGGGGGCCTCTGAGCCCGAACAGAGTGCCCTTTGCATCAATGTTAACCAGGCCTTCTACCTTGAGTCCTCTGGGGTCAGGTTTTGGCCCAGGCTGAGCTCATAGATGCAAACAGACAGGCTGCTCTGCAAGGCAGCTTTCTTTCATTTGGGTTAGTACGATCAGACAGAAATTCAACAGGTGCTGTTTTTTCTTTCTCTCTTTTTTTCTTTCTTTGAAGTTTGCTGTGCAACCCGGTCAAGGTACGGGAAGGCAGTCAAAACATGTTTGCTCGCCGGCTTCTTGGAGGCTCGCCCTCCGCCTTTGCGGGCATTTACAGCCCTTGCCGCACGGCTGGGCGACTCCAGTCTCAAACAGGAACTCACAAGGAAGCTGGTTTTGACTCACCAGACCGCGGCACAGTCACAACAGATGGGAAAGCATGCGGACTGGAGCATTGGGTGCGAGAGGAAACCCACCACACCCCTGTGATCTCCCCAGAAGGTTTAGACTGCCAAACCCTCCCAGCTCCACAGAGTCAGCAGCCACTGACATCTGTACATGCTCAGAGGCACCGAGGTCGCTGCATAATCTTAGATTCCTTCTGGTAGCAATACTTACTCCTTCGCTTACCTTGAAAAAAGGAACGCTGGTCTTACAGTGTTTCTTGGAGGAGACGTGGGCCATGATTTCCCCCTTCTTTGGAGACGGGTTCAAATTAGGGGAGGGGGGACCCACTTTACTTACTAGATTAATAATAATGAAAAATGTTATAATTAATTATATTATTATAAAATAATATAATAATACTATCTGTTCAATAGTAATAATAGAACAGCAGAGCTGAAAGGGACCCTGTGGTCCAGCCCTTGTCAAGGAGGCCCGGAGGGGGTGGGATTCGAACTCCCAACCTCCAGCTCTGTAGCCAGAGACTGAAACAGACCGAGCCACCCAGCATCTGCTTGGTGGATTTCGACCCATCGCACCCAGTTTTCCAGCAAGGAAAAAAAAAAGGAAAAGCGCTAACTGGGAACAGAATGGCCGAATGGACAAACTGACTCCGACCGGCCACCGGGGGGGGGCTTCATTACTCCCCGGAGGTTGGACTGCGAGCCCCATCGTCCTCGCCACGCAGGCTGATGGGCTTTGGAGTCCATCCCAATGCGAGTCACCACAGAAAGGATCCCGTCTTCAGACGGATTCGTTAGTGGTGACGTTGAGAAAGGAGACGACCTTCTGGTTTAATCAAATGTTTAGTTGTGAGGGGATAACTTTTTGAGTGGTGAACGCTTTTAATTGCGAGACGTCTTCGTTTTTGTGCGACTTTGTTCTTCGGTGTTTTTACAGTAACAAAACAAGCACCCGGCAACCCTGAACTCCTCTTTTTTTCACAGCAAACCAGGCTGTTTGATTGTGAGATTGTAATTTTTCTCACCTCCCTGGATGATTCAAAAAGTTACTTTGAGGTTTGTTGAATAGAGACAGCGTGGTTCACAGATGGGCGAAATCTCACCCGATGCATTGCTCAGAAAGGCCTCTCAGTTCCTTTCCCAGCTTCTTATTTTTATTTTTATTTGATTTGATCATGATCTGGTTTTCCTTTTTATTTTTATTCGTAACTTTACATTTGGTTTCCATTTGGTTTTGATTTTTTTTTTTCAGATTTGATTTGGTTTGATTTGGTTTGATTTCCCTCCCAATGTTTATTTTGAACTTTATTTTAAATTTAAATCTACATTTGATTTAGATGCTGCCTTTTCTCTGGACCTTGGGAGCTTGGCTGGTAGCGAGAGGGAGGGTGGTCAGCTCAGAACAAAGAACCGGTGAGTTAACCAGGCATCCTTAAGCAGGTTTAATCAGAAGTAAAGTCCCACCGGAGTTCCTCTCCGATGGCAGCCTAAGATCCCAAGGGGAGATCCTCTGTATCGGATGAGTGGCCTCTTCCGTCCTAAGTTTGTAAAACAATGGCACCGGAAGGGGCTGCCAGAGATCATCTATGCCAACCCGTCTGGCTCAAAAATCAACAGCTAAAAAGATCCCTGGGAAAAAAACCCTATCAAACTTTGTGTAAAAAAAAAAAAGCTTCAGTCGAAGGACAGGCTATCACAGTCAAATTCACCACAAAGCTTTGTGTGTGTGTGTTTGTTTTAGACTGCCCCTGAAGCTGGAGGTTCTTATAAGCAGCCCTACGCAACAGATTTGGCCTCTTCTCTTCTCGTGTGTAGACTTCAGCTTAACAGGTGGAAGGCAGGCTTTCCCCCCTGCACCCTCATCTTTGCGAACAACCCTGGCCTGCCACTGTACTGTAGCTTGGTTTCAAATGGGTCATTGAGAGCTGTTAGCTTGACAAAAGACCCACTCCCTTTGTGGGTGTCGAAATCTGCCCTCCGTACCCCCCCCTCCCAGATTTTGTCCCACTGAGGTTCGAGGGGTGGAAGGAACGACCATAACGACGGCCATCGTTTCTTTTTCACGTTCCTCTCCAGCATTTTCCTTTGAGATGGTCTTGTGTGGCTCACTTTGTGTTGCAACAGCAGGGGGGTGGACTAGATGACCCTCGGGGTTGTCCTTTCTGCCCCACCTTCCAACGGGCACAATTTTCA
The DNA here is from genome assembly GCF_051106095.1 of Pogona vitticeps. Classification (NCBI taxonomy): domain Eukaryota; kingdom Metazoa; phylum Chordata; class Lepidosauria; order Squamata; family Agamidae; genus Pogona; species Pogona vitticeps. Next base: position 14,171,703 of record NC_135789.1, on the reverse strand, counting down.
GGAAACCGGCACACCTTTCCTGGGAGATGAAAAAATATACGGCCCTGTCCTGGGGAGGAGATCCTTTTCCAGCACCCGGCGCCGGCTGGTGCCCACCCACACATGCTCAGCTAATACCCCAGCGTCCGTCTTGACCTGTGGAACTGCCAGCTATTCCTGGACGCCTTTCTCCCACACACCCCTCTTAATTCTCGGAGGCTCAGGGCAGGCCAGTCGGCGCCTCTTTTCCCAGCTCCAGCCTCTCCCACACGCCCGCTCAGCACGCCCTGACCCGAAGCGTTTTCTGGGCCAGGCGAAGTTTCACCCACTCTGGGCGAGGGCGGCTCTTCAGGGGTGGCGCGGAGTCCCCAGGGGTGAGGGGGGGGAGAGACACGGCCAGGAAATCTCAGGGCCTTCCCTGGTGCCAAACCCTTAACCGGCGTCCTGCCACACGAGGGTGCGAGGTGTCCGTTTTCAAGAGCCTCTGAGCATGCACAGAGTGCAGGTACCATTTTGCTTCTGGATCTGGAACCTGCCCTGGAGACCAAGAACCAAGATCTTCCACACTCTCGTATTCCTGACCGCCACATACAGGTGTGAAAGCTGGACAGGGAAGAGCAGCCGGGTTTGAAAGGTGGTGCCGGAGGAGAGCTTTGCAGATGCAACCGACGGCCAGAAAGGCGAATGAGGGGATTCCGAAAGCAAATCGAGACTGAACTCTCTCCAGAGGTAAAAAGGTGGAAACGAAGGCTGTCTGATGTTGGGCACCTCCTGAGAAGGCAGAATTCCCGGGAAAAGATAGTATAGCTGGGAAACATGGAAGGCAGCAGGAAAAGAGGAAGGCCCAAATATAAGATGGATCAAGAGAGGAAAAGCTATAAACAGGCCATATCTCCTCATACAGATTTTGGTTCACCTCCTCTCCCCCAGCTGATTTCCTCTGTTGGATCCGGTCCCAGAAGTCGGGGTGTGGGTTTGACACCCTTTTGCCTTGCTCAGGGGCAAAGTCCACGCCCGAGAGGCCTTCAAACACCAGGCGTCTAAGCCAAATGTGCAGAGATGCACAGGGAGAGCTTTGGAAGGAGAAGGGAGTGTGTGTTTGCATGCATGTCTGTTACACAACAGTGTGAAGACCCACATTTGGAATGTGAAGCCCAGGTCTCTCCTCCCACTGCTCCTTGAGCTGGGAAGGAGGAAGGATTCAACCCCAGTTCTCCAGAGTGTGACACACTGTACCACACAGGGAGTAATGGCGATGGAACACTGGCAGTAGAACGTTTTAATGATTCTGGAAACTAGGAAGAGAAAGTCTAAAGTCCTCTGAACCTCATAAGGTGTAACCACTAGACTGAACTTCCCCCCATTGGGAATCTCAGAACTCTGGAGTCACATCTTGAGTTAATTATGAGCTTCTCCTATAGTGTTTGATCTGAGTCTGGAAGCATCAAAACTTTTTCGCCCTTCCACCCTGTCACTCGGAAACCCATCTTCCTGCACTGGAAGTCATGCACATTTACGATGTGCAGGAACCACACGAGGAGGTCCTGGATTCAAGTCCCAGTCTTCAGAACTGGAAAAAAAAGAGAGGATCAGATGGAAGAAAGGAATTGGCCAAGGCTCCAGACAGGTGCCGGAAATCATCGGAGGATGGTTGATAAAGATTTAGTCTTGACCAAGAAAGGAGCTTCCAATTTTAAAAGGAGACTCATGAGGACTAGTACCTTGACAGTCAAGGAGAACGCTCAGCTTTGATTCTAAGCATTTCCAGAAAGAACTCAGAAATGTGTGATGGAGTATAATTTCTGGAAAATTTGGATGGGGAATAATGCATGAGTGGCCCATCCCCCCCCCGCCCCCATGCTTCTGGATCTTATCTTTAGGTCCGGATGAATTGATTCCCCCTCTAATCCGATTTGCGCTCCAGAGACTAAAAGGATCTGTACGTCGGTTTGGTTGGGCTCCAGAATGAAATCGGGCAGCCAGGCCGGGCTCCAAAGGATCCGAATCTGGCCGATCCGATTTGGAGTCTGGGATGCGGACCCCCCCGGGGCGTGCAGCCCTTCCTTGGCGCTCCTCGCTTCGTTCCAGCCGCCGCGCCACGAAACCCTGTCGCCAGCAAGATTGTGTGCCAGGGTTTCTAGACTCGGAGCAGATGGATGCGTCTGGCTGGCTCAGCCTGTTGGGTCTGGACTTGTCAAAGGAAGCAAATGCTCATGGCAGCCTTCTTCCCGGCACGCCTCACTCGCTCCAAACCAGCCTGGCATCCTCTCCCCAGCAAAACTGTGCAGAAGGTTGTGGGTTCGATTCCTGGCGTCTCCCACTGAGTCCTTGGAGAAGGAAACCGTGGCTTTGCCAGGGTTCTGTGCCATCAAGACACCTATCTCTTATGGCAGTACCCAAAACGCCCCGTCCTCCACAGCCCTGCTCATCTCTTGCAAACTCAACAGTCTTGGTTTCCTTCAGGGAGTCCGTCCATTTCACCATCGGCTCCTCCTCTTTCCCTGCTGGCATCAGCTTTTCCAAGCAGTCCCTGGATTGAGCAAAGGGGGTTCTTCCTATTCTTCTCAAATTGTCTTTTCATTCTGAACCTGAGGGCCGGATAGCCATCACGCCCTGCTTTGCACAGAGAACTGTTGGGGCATTTGCAATCTTCCATGTTGCCTTTAGCAAGGCTGACTGAGAAGGACCTGTCAATCTATCGAGCAGTAACCAATCCTTTCTTTCCCTGCCTCTGAATTTGAAGAGAGCCCTGCCTCTCTGGGAAGTGTCTCCTTTCCCTCTCCTGAGACTGTCGGAAGCAGTCGTTGCTTGGTTTGCTGTTGATCTCTTCACAACCGTAAGGAATGAAAACATATGCTCATTAGAGCTCATGTTAATTGCCATTCTGCTTCAAAAGGGCCATTTTTTCTTTTGGCTTCCTCCCACACACACACACACACACACACTAAAGAAAGGGCTAAGCTTTGCAAGACATGAATTGCTGGAGGAGACGAGAAATTAGCTCCTCCGGAGGTTAATCAAGGTAAGGCAGGCACTGGTATTATCTGAGCCGGCAGAGGCTGCCAGCGCTTTTTGGCTTGCAAAGGTAAAATAAGGTCTTTTGGATTAGCCGAGTCCCTGGGTCACCACCGGATGCTCTCAAAACTGATCAGGATAAGCACAGCAACGTTTCCCATGGATGGGGATCAGGGCGAAACTGAAATGCCTCTCTGGGATGAATATGAATCCATGTGTGCTTTGGAAAATGTGTAGCTTCTCTCGTTGTAAATTATTCCCCACTGGGTAGGTGATGTCATTAAGATCGCCTGTGCCTGACCTGAGCTGCTCAGCGCCAGCAATTGTGCTATCCCCAGATGTAAGCAGACAACTGCTCTGATTAACCTTGGCAACACCTCCTGAGAAGGCAGGATTCCCTGAACGCTTCTGTCATGTTGACAAAAGGGGAAGGCAGCAGGAGAAGAGGAACGCCGGATGTGAGAGTGATGGATCCCCTGAAAGAAGCCATGACTTCTAAGTTTGAAAGAGCTGAGCTGGGCTGCGGAAAGCAGGACATTTCGAACCTTTCGCTCACTCAGAACATCAATCCCGGGTAGAAGGACACAAGATCTGGCTTGCTTTGCGACCTTTGGCCCTTTGACCCATAAAATGTGGAGGTTGGGGCCATTATTGAACCTCTTGACCTAAGTCATTTGGACTCTGAGCAGGCCCAGGAGAGCTTTTGGGTGGCACTGATGAGACACAGGAGGGGGAAAAAAATCCATCACACGCCCTTTTCTGACTCTATCCAGGACGGAAAAGGAAAAGAAAAAGAAAATTCCAGGAGGTGGTGATGAGCAGCCACTGAATAACCCACATGTGACGGCCAGGCCCTGAGTCAGCCGGCCTAGTGGGCGTCCCTCGGCCCCCGAGAGGCGCGGCCCCGCTTGGTGACGTGGCGCCCTGACTCTCCTGGAAACCACAGGGACGAGGGCGCGCAAACTCACGGCCCCGGCATTCCCACGCCAGGGCACGGCTCGGCGTGGCGTTTGGCCCAGTTGGCCGGGGGCCAGCAACGCGCAAGGCCCAGCCCCGAGGAAGTGGGAACGGGGAGCGGGGGGGGGGTTTGAAACAAACCAAAACCACACCCCAGCAAGGTGGGGAGGCCCCAGGAATGGGTCTGCATGCATGCACTTGTGCGTTTCCAAGCATCTGTGCGCTCCTGGCTTTCCTCGGTTGCTTCCTTTGTGGCACTGAGATCCACAGCCCGTTTTTCTCTGCCGGACACTCGCTGACCTTCCCGGAAAGGGCTCAGCAGCAACGCAGGGCCAAATTTTTAGCGTTCTTCCTCCTCCGTCAGACTTTCCTGGCTGGGAGGCATCTATCCAGAAAGCTTTGTTGGCAAGGGAGAAAAACTGGGATCTTTCGATTCAGGTTGGATCGAAAAGTGCTTAAATATATATATATATTTGATGCAATCCGAATTGAAATATCCCAGTTTTTATATATATAAAAATAAAATTTATTATGTTTCCCACAGACACGCTCTATTCCTTTGGATCCTATATAAGCCACCTCCCCTTATCAGGAGAACGGCAGGCAATCAATCGATCAAGCCAACAAATAAAAATTATATATCACAAAGCGAAGTGGGGTGAGGGAAACGGACCTCTGCCATTTTAGAAGTTTTTGACTCAGTCTCCCATCATCCTGTTAACATCCCTCATGCTGGCTGGGCCCTCTGAGAGCCGAAGTCCAGACGCTTATTAGATCCTTTTCCGGAGAAAAGCAGCACAGAAACACAGAAACAAGCAAACAAATAAACCACTAAGGCTGCCTAAGATCTGGTTATTGCAGGTAAGAATCTAGAAAAACACTCTTCCCATTTCATGACGAGGCGGTCTGGGGATGATGGATAGTGGAGTCCAGCAACTTTCAAGGCTCATGGGCACTGCAGTCCAGGATGGCTGGATCACGGCATCGCTGAACTGGCTCACGGCTGTTTGTGTGTGTGTGTGTTGTTTTCCTTCCTCTGTGTGTGTGTGGTGTTTTTTTTTTTTTCCTCAACGCCTCGTAGTCTAATTGAACCCTCCTATTTTTTTTTTAAATCTCTCCTTTCCAAAATAATGGTTATCATTATCTCAATTGCCCAGGAATTAGATAGGCCGAAGAAGAAGGAAGAGATGCTTCAGAGTACCAGTCAACACCGCCAGGGCTAAAAATAGAACACACACACACAATGAGCCTAGGATTCCTTTAACCACTAGGCCGTGCTTCCTGAGTGCCAGAGGACTGAGAAAAGTGGGGTGGCCCCGTCATGATTTTGATGAAACAAAGGGGGCGTGGAAAGAATTAAACAGGAACGAGGAGCCCGAAATGATTCAGCCGGGATGTCTTACAGTCCACACCCACCAAGCGGGTTTACTTGGAATCAAGTTACACAGACCTCCATGGGTTTTGATCCCAGGTCAATGATTTTAAGATATATATTTTGTTCCTTATCATTGTTTCTCTTTATTGGTCTTCTCCCTTTTCAATGCTAAAACGGTGCACACAGCGGCTTGCAAGCCCCATCAGGAAAGAAAAGTAATAATAATTAAAAAATCTAATCTTTCCAAATCTTTGCCTCCATGCTGGATTTTGGGGTGTTTATGATCCGGAAAAGGCATCTACTTTTAACTGTCCCCCATTTGCTCCGAAAGACAATGGTGCTAGGAAACGTTGGCAGCAGCAGGAAAAGAGGAAGGACCCAGACACGAGACAGACCAACCCCCTAAAAGAAACCACGAGTTCTGAGTTTGCAATTGCTGAGCCAGGCTGTGGAGGAGAAGCCGTTTTCAAGATGGCTCATTCATGGCCTAAATACTGTCTCAAGGCAATTTATTGAGATAGGACAGATCATGGCAATTATTCTAATAGGGATGACGATGGTGGCCATCAAGAGGCAGTCTTGCATAGTGGTTAGATTGTTGGCCTAGAACCGGCAGTGAGCCATCAACAGCCTTCCTACTTATAGAGGCCCTAATAGGGATGTGTTTCCTCAGCCGAGCAAGGATTTGAACTCAGGACTCCTGGCATGACACCCTCTCTGCTACACCACACACTCAAAGCCTGGTAGGGTCTGGGTTCGAATCCTCATTCAGTCGTGAATCTCCGTAACCAACTTCTGTCCGCAGCCACGCTCTTTTAAAAAGGTGTACAATATAGAGGGACGTTGGTGTCATAGTTCGGGGCTGGACTAAATGACCTTTGAGATCCCCGTTTTCTTTTTCAATTAAATTAAAAAGAAAGAAGATGGTGTGGCTTATTTCATCCTCCTTCCCCATGCCTTCTCTGGCTTAAAGGCTGAGCCACGGCTCTCTCATGTGGCCGAAATAAAGCCTGAATCCTCTATGCCCCGAACCCCAAAATTAAGTGGATGATTACTACCCCCTCCTATATATATCACCACAATGATGGGCCCATCGTGCTCAAGATACAGAAAGTGCATTGTCCACTCCTCTTTTTGGGAAGTGCGCGGAAATCTACGGTGTCTTGAGACGAGAAATGTAGGATTTTTTTTAAAGTTCGCTGTGCCACTGGACTCAAAAGAGGGGCACCCCAAATGAGGACACCAGGAAGGGGAACGCTGTGCGTGGCCACCCACTCTGAACCCCAAAAGCAGTGGGGGGCATAACTGGGGCACAACCGGACCCAGCCGCTGGCTTCTTAGGGGGCAGGGGCTGAACCTGCTGGGCAGTGCCCGTTCTGCCCCCCCCAAATAGTGAAAAGGGAAAAATTAAAAGCGGTGCACCCCAAAAATAAAAGTCATGCCAGCCTGCATGGCGTCAGGAGAGAGAGGGGGTTCACCCGTGGCAATCTGTTGGCCACCCTCCGGTGACCAGACGCCGTTGGAGAAGCTGGGCCCGACTTGAAAACAATCGCACAACTAATGAACGTTCTTGACAACGCCTGCCCTTTTTCTCATGGCAAGATTCGGGGTCAATTTGTCACGCGCTGTCTCATTGGGCTGGATTTTCGGCCCCGGGGCGGCTTGTGTCGCTGCTGTCTGAATCACACGCAGCCCTGTGACGAGTTCAGGAGAGCGCAGGAGGATTATTTTTTTAAAACCACGCCTTGTCTTCTTTCTTCCTGCTGGAGCCGAGAGAGAGAGAGAGAGAGAGAGAGAGAGAGACAGAGAGACAGAGAGACAGAGACAGAGAGACAGAGAGAGAGATCAAGGCTGCCGGTAGTGGATTTTGGTAAAATCGACTTTGTAAAACCTCAGCTGCTAGCACAAGGCAAAGGGGGAAGCCTTGCAAGACAGCAGCTGTGATGTTCAATACAAGCTCCTTCATGGAGGCAATGGTATTCTTACGACAGACTTTCCTTACAGGCAGATTCACTGGCCTCCCTCTCTTTCTGTCTTATGTTAGAGGAAATACTAATAATAATAAACAAATGTATATTAAGTAGCCTGCTGTCCACCACCCCCAATCCGCTATTCTCAATTATTATTATTTTTGCATGGTTTGCTAACAACAATTTATATCCCTTTGAAATTCTTTGTTGATGTTCTTTTTATGTTGCGTTTTCTTTTCATACTGAGGTCCTTCGGATAACATTTAGAGAGAAACGTTTACGATTACTCAAAATCTCAGAGTAAAATACTGTACTAGAATAAGGCAAGGCAGAAGCTTTGCTGGACATCAGCCGCAAGCTGGTGGCAAAAGCTCAGCACAACCTCAGGTGCTCAATCTTGGCGAGGGCACAGCCCGGCTGGGTCCAGAACATGTGCTAAATGTTGCACACGGCTAGACGGTGGCGCAGGAGGAGAAAGACATGAGCTTAGCACAACCTCAGCTGCTTTGCACTCCGGCCAAGAATCTGCGAGCCGTCAACAACGTTGTTTTTCCTGTCCAGAGGGAGAGTGTGATACATCAGGAAGCCGGTTGCATTTCTCTCATTAACAACCTTTAAGAAAACGGGGGAAGCACCTTTTAACAGAGGAGTGACGCAGAAGGAGAACTTTTTCTCTCTACTCTATGTATCTAGGATCTTAGGGCTTCAGGGTATTTGCAAAAGCCAGATTCCAGCCTCCTTTGCTCAGCCCGAGGGTGGACGATGCCGATAAGGCCCGTGTCAGTGGGGACATGATGGGGGTTGTGCACCGGGGGTCAGGAACTCCCGGAAAAAGGAAAGAGATAACTATTAAAAGAAACTTGGAAAAGTTTCATGGTTTGTACGCTGAAGACATTTGAATTATGTCCACAACTTTGTTCTAGGAGCTGCCATTTTAATTAATAAATGAATTCCTATATATAAAATTATACTCTGTGCATGCTCAGAGGCATGGCTCAGGAGAAACTCCGGCTCCTTTTAAAGGACAAAATCAGGTTAACCCTGATTTTGTCCTTAAAAAGGAGCCGGAGTTCCTCCTGAGCCATGCCTCTGAGCATGCACAGAGTATAATTTACCTAGCACCGTGGCACCCAGAGGGGGACCTTCTGCAGAATTCATACACATTATGTGCATGTTCCTGATGAAATATATACACAGACACACATTTAGATGAAGGGGATTGAAAAGTTTGCAAACGATGGGAACGGAAGCCACATTGTCCAGAATAAGACTGTTCACTTTATTGATCTGTCCATTTTGATGCCGGACGGCCACAGGGGCTGCCAAACCAAAAATGCTGAGAGATTTGAACTCGGGACCTCCCACATCTGTCACTGAGAGGTGTAGACCAAGAAAAAGAAAAGAAAGAGGAGGCAGCTAAGGCCCGCTTTTCACATTCCGCCTGGGCAGTCGTTTTCCTCTTCCCTCCTCTTCGCCTTCTCCTTTCGTGCCATGCTCGTTTTCCTTACGCGGTGCCACCCAGTCCGCACAAGCTTTTCCCAGCGGCCCTAGTGGAAGGTGGGCCAGCCCGACGGACTTTGATCCTCCGCGCAGGTGTCTCGAATCCTTTGGGAAATGAAAAACCAGCCCAGCCCGACCTCTCCTTCTTAGATTCAGGGTGGCTGGGCTAAGTTCAGCTGCCCCGGGACGTGACGAAGCTTTCAGGAGATGGGGCCGCTCCTTTTTCCACCCACGTTTGAGCATGGATTCAAATACATACATTCATAAACGCCTTCCCTTCCACCCTGCCTTTATCTGGCCATGTGCGCTGCCCCAAGGGGAACTTCTTGGGCAGGAGCAGTCTACCTGAAGGCGAGCGCCAGCCAGCAGGGGGAGGTAGAGAAACCAAAAAGAGCTCTCTCTTTCTCTCTCTGTGCGTGTGTCTTTATTTATTCATTTATTTTTTTAGATTTGTATCCTGCCCATCTAGACTACGTCTACTCTGGGTGGCTTACAGTAAAAGCATGAAAATAACATATAAACAGGCTTCGTGGTGAGATCTGGTGACCAGCTGCAGGTTCGAATCCCGCCAGACTGGAGCTAGGTTTCCAGGCTGGTTGGTGGCCTTTTTCCTTCCTGAAAAATTCAACAGGAACGAGGTCTGTGTGGGGTCGCTTTCCTCCTCTCCTTCGGCCCTTCAATGCGTCCTGCCTTTTCCCCTCCCCTTGATCCACGAGAGTGGGCTGTCGCACATCGCTTGCTCCAGAACGTGTTCCGGATCAAAAAGGAACCAATGTCTAAAACTTCCACTAGCAGGAGAAAGGCATTGTTCTGTGCCCGGAATCACGGGATCCCAGCGGGGAAGCCTCCGACAGGAGATGGGGGAGCTTTCCCCAAAAGTTGCAGGACTACAAATCCCATCCCCCCCCAAAAAAAACCCCACCAGCACCACATTCCTGTTTACTTCCAGCCTGGATGTATTTTCCACACGGCCCCCATCAATTTCTACCCAGCCCTTCAAAATGCAAATAAAACCCGCTTTTATTTATGCATTCTCCCAAGTTCGATCCATTCGGGATCTGAGGCACGCAGGGCCCAAAGACGGAAGCATCCCAAGCTGTTTCAGTACATGGAGGTGCTTCCCACCCATTATGTGGGCACAAAATCCCCATTCCCAAGAAAATGGGGGTGTGTGTGACCCGAAAGACCAGCTTTGGGGCCCAGGTTCGAGACAGGTGAAAACCCTGTGAACCAAGAACTTCACATATTTGCACTTCACACGCATGCCTTGCACAGGCCTGGTTGAATTCCTCCTCAGCATGGCCGCCGGGCCAAAGACGGGAACCTTGACCTTCACGCCTGTGCCTTTGGAAAGACAGGGAAGGCGGTCTCCGGATGTGGGCCCCTCTGCCTGGAGGGCCTGGAGCGCAAGAGGGAAGCAAGGGGGCCGGTGCAGGTGGTGTGATGGTGGGGGAGAGCAAGAACGCATGGATGCATTGATCCGGAAAAGCGCTGGCTGCCTGTCGCCTGGAGAGGAATATTTCCTGCCGGGAAGAGGCTGTGTCTCCTCCTGCAAACGGGGAGGGGGCGGGAGAGAAGCGGAATCTGTCGGTGCATGTGCGTGTGGAGCATGCACGAGAGAAAGAGCCCCATGCACCAACTGTCCGGCTTCACGAGCGAAGGCCTTTGTCTTCTTCCTCCTGATCAAACCCCATCCTGATTTGACTTGCAAATAGAGGGAAAGAAGGGATAATAGTGTACAGATGCTCGTACACTCCTGCGCAGTCGCCTGGCGCCTTCGGAGATACTTCCCATCTATCTATCTATCTATCTATCTATCTATCTATCTATCTATCTATCTATCTATCTATCTATCTATCTATCTATCTATCTATCTATCTATCTATCTATCTATCTATCTATCGGTTCCCCCACGGGGGCCCCTGGACAACAGCTGGACTCCATGATCTCTAAAGGTCCCTTCCGGCTCCGCCATTCTACGATGACGACAACGACATTATTACAGTACTATAAGCCTTGATTTCTCTTAAGTTCCTTGGAAACCGGTTTCTGACACAAGGGCACGAAGCAGAGCTTCGTGTGCCCCTCCTGACAAATAAACCAAGATGCTGGCCCTCATGAAGCCAGAGCGGAGCCGATCCCTGCGGGGCTTGTTTTCGAAAGGGTTGTCCGGAAGAAGGATGGTCTGCAATATGTATCATTTGTGTGTGTGGCATGGGAGGGTGGCCAAGGGTGGCTGTGCTGTAGGAAGAAGAGGCCGGGTGGGTTGGAAGCAGTCGGACAGGCTGCCCCGTGGGCCGGAGAGGAGGAACGAGGTGGCTGCGCGGCCCACCCTGTCCAAAGGGTTCAGCTCCCGGAACGGCGAGGCAGGCCTGATGTGCCCGACCGGTTGCCACAAAGCCCCCCCTTCTGTCCGCCTTTGGGGTACAAAGGCGTTGGGGTTTCCCCAGCCATACGGGAGTGCGCATTCCCGCGTCTAAAGAAATATATTAAGGATGGTGGTTTCCGTAGTCAAACGAAGGTGTGTTTTTTCAGGGGGGGAGTCACCCCAAAGGCTCTGGGCTCTCAGAGGTCAGCATCGATGTGCGCATAGGGGCGATTCTGCACCCCGAGAACGATGTCGCTAGAAAACCTCCGAACTGGCCCTGATCCTCCTCATGCTGGCGCAGGCTTTGCCAGTCAGAGAGAGAGAAGTCTGCCAAGGCTGAACCCCTTGGGGGGGAGGATGCTGGTTACCCCCCCCCAAGGTGACCTGGGTGGCGGGGGGCTGCAAGGATGCCCACATAAGGCACAAAGACCCCATTGAGACCCCCCCAAAGGCCGAGGGAGGGAGGGAGGAGGTGAGGTTATACAGGGAGCTGTCCTGCCTATAAATAGACGTGGGGATGAGGGAGAGGGGGGTGTTCCCTCGGCCACGGAAAAAAGGGATCCCTGGAACAACAGAGAGCACAGTGTTCGCCTCCTCCGCCCACCCGCCTGACCCCCGGGGTGGCCACATTCCTCTCCCCCCCCTCCACCTCCAGCCCCTGATTTTTCTTCCACCCCCAACGCCGCCCTCGGCTTTTCACAGCTCCCCAGAGGCCCTAAAGAAGGATAATAAAGAGGGAGAGAAGGAGCCCCAGCTGCAAAATGCGCAGCCCTGGCGCGGGGCCCGGAGAACCAGCGCCGCCTGGACCCGTTGGCCTCGCCGCGCTGGGAGGGGCCCCAAGGACGCCGCCAGCTCGGGCTGGGAGCCTTGGCGAGGCCTGGGAGGGAGGCAGTTGCGGTGGTGGTTGCATGCATGCGTGCGTACATGCGGGCGCATGGGAGGGGGGTCTGAAACACATGTTCCAGCTGGAAGGGAGAGAACCAGAGATTGGGGAGGGGGAGAATGAAAAAGAAGCCTCCGTGTTTCAAAAGGTGGCCACTGATGCTCAAGGGGTGGCCACCCCAATGCCTCACTTTTCGAGGCGCATTCCATCCCATGTTTCCATGCACCTCATGTCCGTACCCTGCCGTCTGCAGACCCTCGCACCCATGAGCGGAGGTGCTCCGGCTGCCTTCCTCCTCCGTCACCCCCTGCCCATGCTCAGGCCTGCCTTGCGCATGGCCATTGTCATGCGCCAGAGTGCATGTTGCATCCATGCCTGACCCAAGGGGGGGGGAAATGAGCAAAATCTGTTTGCTTTATTCCCACATAGTGCACAGTCCGATGCTCACAGGTGCGTGGGACGAGTGGAGGCCTTGAGCTTGACACAGGCTGGCTTTTTCATTTCTGGGAGGCTGTGGGTGAGCTCCATGCTCCCTTCCCAGCTCTGAGCCTGTCTTGGGTTCCTCTCTTTATCCTGCTTTTGCTCCACGAGGCCTCACTCCGTTCCCGAGAAGCCTTTTGCAAACACTGTGCGCGCGCATAGCCTTCCCCTCAAAGGTCTCATGTGGGTGCATGGAGACCTCCCGATACATATGCCTCTCTGCATCCTCCTTCCCTCTCTCACACACACAAAATCCGCCTCTCTCCCTTTTGGCTCTCTGCAGGCGCATGGATGCACACCCCGGCCGCGCACGGCGCACCTGGGGCCCGCCCCAACATGGCAGCTGGCCCGTTGCCCTGGCAACCGCCATCAGCTCGGGATGTATTTTCTTAACCAGGCCTCTGTGGGAATCTGGACGGCGGCCAAGGTGCTCCGCCTCGCTGGGCTGGGGCAGCGCATAGGACGGCCCGGGGCCTGCCCCCACCTCCTTCACCAGAAGGAAAAGCTGGCTAGAAAAGGGGCCCACACCCCTGCCCTCCTCCCTGCGCCAGCTCCTTCTGTCCCTGCACTCTGGGGGAGGCCTCCCCAAAGGTGCCGGCGGGCGCTGGGCATGTGGCAACAGCTCGGGCGCCTTGCCCCGATCCGTGCGTCTCTCCCCCTGCATCGTCCTCTCTCTCTCTCTCTCTCTCGTCAGGGCTTGGCGCCGGTTCCCACTCCCGCACAACGATACCAGCTGGGCCGGGATGCGCCAACTGCTACCAACGCCACGCCAAGCGGGCGCCAACCACACCACGCCCGGAGCAGGGCCGAGGCGGCCGCTTCAGCACCTCGGCCCTGCCGGATCCTGCGCTCAGGGCTCGGCTCGACCGGGTCCACGTGGTTCTGCCAGCCTCTCCGTTGCCGGAGGACGGATTTCGTCTTTAAATGAAATTCATCCCTCCCCTCCCAGCTCCGCTGGGTTTGGGGATATCTAAGATTCTAGTCCTCAATAAAGGCTCCTATCTGGTCCTCGCGCATCCATCTTATTTTCACCACAGCGTGGTGAGGGGGGCCAGGCTGACAGATGGCAAATTGTCAAGCAGAGAGGATGATGAGGGGTCCGAACCACTTCAGTTGTACTGTTCCCTTGCACTTCTTCGTACTCCGGCCCCTGTTGTCCACATTTGGTTTTTGAAGCAGATCAAAAGTCTCTGTGAAATATCAGTATGTAGGCAGTTTCTAATACGGCTGTTTTTAACCCTCTGCCCAGCTAGGTACCCTCGGGATCTGTTGGCCCATTGTCCCATTTGTTCGACCTGTGGATGATGGGAGCCATAGCCCATGCATACCTGGTATCTTCCCTATCTTTGCGTGACCAGGAAACCTCCCCCCACGCCCAGTTTTAGACTCCCCCCCCCGCGCCCAGCCAGGCCCACCCCACCCTGAAGGCCGCCTGAGGCCACCGCACCTTGGTTCCCTTCCCAAAGGGCAGCCGATCGTGATGATAAGAAGCCGTGGGTGCGCACGTGCCCGGGGGATGTTTTCCCCCCGTTCCTGGGAAGCCTGGAAAAACGGCTGAGACAGGCCTGATCGGAATAATCGCCGGTTATTCATTAAAGTGACCTGGCAGCTGAGAAATCACAACGTTGGCAAGGTTTTGGCTCAGAGGAGGAAACAACGAGCCCCCCCCCCCAAAAAAAGCACATTTGGAAGGATTTGCAAGGTTAAAAAGGTTAAAACCGGGTGACCTTTGGGCGGAAGCTCAGGTGGCTTGCTCCCTGGCACCGATCCTTTCCGGGGTGGACCCTGTTCGGTGCAGAATCCGATTCCTAACACGGTGACTGGAGTGTGCCATGGAAAGGCAGTGCTCTTGAGCATGCGCCGAGTTCAGCGGAAGGAAAAAACGTCCACGTCCGACCTCCACTTAGGGAGCACCATCCGGAGGGGCGGGATTAGAAATTCCATTCGCCCTAACCCCAACGCTCAATCATGGGGTGGGGGGGGGACAGCGATGTCCCCTGAAGAAATCTGGGAGTGTTTAGAAACAAAGATCGTACTGGTCATACTGGTCCCATTTTACAGATGGGGAAGACCGAGGCCAGATTAGGCCGCACAGAAATCCATGTTCCGGATCGTGACCATGGAGGCTCGTATGAATTCAGGAATGACGGACTCAGAGGTGGCCATACTGGGATGCTCCCAGCCATACTGGTTCCCTTGGAAGCACCGGTCGGGGAGGGCAGAAGGCTGGTGTGGCAGCGCCGCCTCCTGGAAAACTGACGCCTGAGCCAGGGATTTTCACACCCAAGCAGCCTTTTTTTTTTTCTTGGCAAGGCAATGCAGTGGGAGTGTCCGTCACGTGTATTCCAGAAGTGGCACGGTGTCCCTGCTCGGCAGCGGGCCATCGGATCACCCACAGTGGCAACGAGGGTTAATCCAGGTCTGGATTTATTCGGGCATCGGGATCCCAAATACATGGAGGGCATGGGTTCCCAGGGAAGCGGCGTGTGGGACGCCTCCCACTTCTGCTGAGCTTGGTTTCTGTGAGGCGCGCCTTTGCTACACACACACACGTGTGTGTGGGCCCGATCCAGAAAGGTACGGGCTCCTCCCTCCGCTCCTTCGCCCATCATGTTGGCTTGTCAGCTTCTAACATTAAAAAAAATCCCACAAAACACTCTGCACATGACTAGAGTTTGCAAGCACGTGTCAACCACCTTTCGCACTAACTTCCCCGCACTCAAAGGATCGCTTGTGGCCCCTAAAACACTGAGCTTGGGCAGAGGCATCTGGTCCTGGAGCAAAGGGGGGGGAAAGATTTTTTCCTCTTTCCCCCTCTTCGCAAGGAGTGGTGCATCCAAGCATGCAGAGTGCTTTCCCCCCCCCCGTCCTCCAAGTGCAACGAACCCCCCCACCTTCTTCCAAAAGGGTTGTAACGCCCCAGACCTCGGCCCACCTCCCTCTGGTCAAGGGAACCCAGCCATGGCCAGCTTGATGAGAGCAGGATGCCTCTGGGCATGCACAAACAGCCTTCCCCATTGGGGGACTCTCTCCCACCTCAGCTGCCTACAATCCCCGCCGGGGTCACGGAAACGCTCATCTCTGGGCTGGCTCGCTTTCTGCTGGGGCCGGCGGCCAAGAGGACGAGCCCCTGGCCCTCGGCCCAGGGCAGCCCGTCCAGGCCAAGTATGCGCGGGCAGGCCGGGCCTGGGGTGGCCGCATTCCTGCAGGGGCATGCACGGAGGCAAAACCACGGGCGGGAGGCTCCGAGGGCTCCACCCTGCGTGCGGGTTTTCCCCGCCCTTCGGCTCCCCGGGATGGGCCTGCTTCCCCAGGAAAGGGGAGCCCTCGCTCAGACCAGGCCTTATATGGCGAAAGGACTAGGCCGTGGGGCCAGAGAAGGGACGCCCTCCCCCTGGCAAAGGGAGAAGGCCGGCCGGCATTCCACGCTTCCTACCTCATCGCTCCGGAAAATTAAAAAAAAAACAACAACCCTCTTCCATCAGCTGGGGAAGGAACAGGGGAAAAACACAAAACTCAAAAGCCACCAAACCGGGGAAAGAGGGTGACGCACACCAGATCGGGCGTAGCTTGCTTTAGACAGGGGCTTGGTGGGTTTGTTATTCCGGCCCTCCCTGGCCTGGAGGGGTCTTCCCACGATTCAGAAGATCTGGGTTCTAATCTCTCCCCTGAGCCCCGAATCTCCCTGGGTGGCCTTGCTCGGCCTCCCTTTCCCCCCACCTGGCCGGGTGGCTGTGAGAAGGCGGCGTGATGCAGCACCCTGACATGGGGGGCCACTTCCTATTTAAATCGGCACTTATTACTTTGTAAAGCATCATGAGGACTACAACCATGTTGCATCTTTTGGGGGGAAAGGCTATAATAGCTCATCCTCCAAGGGGCTGCTTTCAAGTGACAAAAGGATTGGCTTTCAGAGGGGATGAGGGGACCCCCCACCTTCTCCGGAGGGTGCCTGCGCCCATGGGTGCAAGCGCAGAGCCAAAACAAAGCATTCTTTCCCCCCAGGCGCGTGCAAACAGTAAAAGGCACGTGCGAGAAATATACGAAGGAAGTTCGGCCGGGGGGGGGGGAGAGAGAGAAGCAGGCGTGGAAAAGTTGCCAACGGAAGCACGAAATCAAAAGACGGTCTGTCACGGCTTATTCCTGAGATATTTTAATTAGCAGCAGCTTCAATGTCTCCCCCCTCCCCTCTTTTTTCTTCCCTTGCACGCTGGAACATCTGACCTTTCGGGGAGAAGAGGAAAAGACAGCCTCGGAGGGAAGAGGAAGCTAAAAGGCAGGGCTTTTAATAGCCACAGAGAGGCTTTTAATAAAATTAAAAGCAAGGAAGGGAAGTATATGTGTGTGCGTTTTAAACACCGAGTCTATTTTTTAAATCTCTCCACCACAGAAAGAGAGACAGACAGAGGAAAAGGAGGAGGAGAGCAAAGCGCCACGTTCGCATTCTCGGGTGGCAGGGTCCAAAAATAACCCTGCGCGCAAGTGGGTTCCTGCCGACACTACCCACTTCAGCTGCTGGCGTCATGGCACCGCTGGGGGAAATGCTTTGGAACCGGGGAGGGTGCAAAGAAGAAAAATTGGGGAAGGGGGAAGGAAAGGAACTGGGGTTTCGAGGGGGAATTCAGCTCCGAACTGATTTCTGCAGCTCGATGGGAATCGCTTGGTTTTGGCCTCGGCTCACCCATCTTCGGCTGCGCCAGCCCGGCCTGGCAGCTGGGCAGCGGCAATTAATTTTATGTTCGACGAAGGAGCAAGAGGGTTGTTGGAAGCGAGGAAAGGAGCACAGAGGCCTTGGGAAGGATCTTATGAGGAATCAACTCATCCACCAATTTCTCTCCCCCCCCCCCAAAAAAAACACTCAATCAGGCAAATGAATTTGCTAATTTGGAGCAAGGCAGACACAACATGTCCTCCGCAGGCAACCTTGAGCTGGCGGGGTGCAAAAACCCACATCTGACACCCGGTGTCTCTGAAGAAGACCATCGGTGGCTGGAGATGAGCTCAGCACAACGGGGTCTGACACGGGTAGCTTCCTATTTAAATTGCCATTTATTATTTTTTTAAGAGTCATGAGGACTACGATCTTGTTGTGTCTTTTGGGGGAAAGGTGATAGCTCATCCCCCAAAGAGGCTGCTGTATTAAGTCCCTCATACATATCTAGAGGTGGGAATGTTCTTTTTCCGCCCAAAAGGTTGAGAAATTGTGGTCAAGCTAAAGCGATGACCGGTGGGAGGCAACTTTCTCTGCCCTTTGGAAGAGGCCAATCTCTCGGGCCTCTCTGAAGGCTACAAAGGTCAGTATTGAAGGACAAGCCTTGTACAAAGGCTTTGACACATGTCCAAACAAGAGCCGGCTTGTTGGAAGCCAAGGAATTCCTTTTAAGAAATTTCTTAAAACAGTTTTCAGTCCGTCTGGCTTCCTAGATTCAGCCTACTTAAGACCTGTGAGGGTACTGGTGTTTGATATGTATTGCCACCGGTTTGGCCTATTTTTGCAAACCATTCTTAATTTTCAACGGCTCCAACCCTTGCTATCGCATTGACGTCAATTTCGTCTGGCGCCCTCGGTCACACTATGTTTTCTTGCATCCGCTTAGAGTGACCGCCCATCGGATGGGCGGCATAAATGTGGAATAAATAAATAAATCAAACAAACAGGGCGTTCATGTGCAGAGTAGGGTTCTGTGCATGCATGTTGGGATGATTTGCAGCTCTGGCCAGCACCGTGGCTGAGGGTGAATCCTAGAACGGTAAGGACTGAAGGGACCCCGAAGGCCATCTATACCAACCCCTTGAAGCAGGAAATCAAAAGCCAGGGCATTCGCGAGGTGGGCCTCTACTTAAAAACCCTCCAATCAATTCCCAACTTCCGAGATTGTCCCTTGTACGACTCAACTTCAGGGGTTCAGGTTTAACCTGAATGATTTTTCCTCTAACCTTGAATCCACTCAAGGATATCTTAAGGATATATTTCCACCCGCTGGTTCTACTCTGCTGTCCCAGGCAACGAAGAACATAGGGTTTAGGTCTCTGGCTGCGAAGCCAGAGGTTGGGAGTTTGAATCCCCCGCTGGGCCTCATTAAGAGGGGCTAGACTGGATGAGCCACAGGGTCCCTTCCAGCTCTGCTGATTAGATCACTTTTCCTGTGGGACCTCCGTCTGATCCCTCGCCTTGACCCCATGGTGTGTGCACAAGGACCTCTGAACACCAGCTGCTGCCGTGTTCAGACATAAGGGTTTCATTTTCTGAATGTGAAGCCTGTCTGCTGTGTTTTACCCACACCTTAAGCGGACGAGAAGAATCCAGCTGAAGAACAAGACCACGAGAACCTGCTCAGGGAATAGAAGAAACCGTTTTGCCTATAATTCCTCTTTTTAATAGGTAATGGCGGCTTGGGTTTGCCCACACCAACTGTACAGACCAAGGAAGCAGGAGGAGGAAAAATCCACAGCAGGGGCTGCTCTTTCCTCGTAGCCTGGGATGCAGTTTCCTGTAACACCAAAAGAGAAGACAAGGATGAGAGGCTAACCAGGAGGGGGAGATGAACAGCTTTGCTAGGGCTGGCTGTGCCCTTGAAGAAATTCCATGAGATGATCTGTCCGACAGCGTCACCTAGCGGCCAGAACTTATTCCCAAGCAGCCTGGAAATGCACGCCTGCCTCACGGGGCACATTCTCTGGTTGATCTTATCCAGAAGCCCAAGGCCCAGGGAAGAGACCAGCAAATAGTTATGTTGGGGGGCCCTTTGCAGAGACACAAGACAGAAGCTTCATAAGAGCCCTTACAAGCCTGCAACTTTTTCCACAGTGAATCGCACCCTAGGCAACTCAGGGGTTCAGGTTGTGGAGCCTGAGGTTGGGCGTTCAAATCCCCCACTGGGCCTCCTTGACAAAAAAGTGGCGATAGCGGTGGTGGGACAGTTGTTTAGCGCAGTGGTTCTTAACCTTTGTTACTCGGATGTTTTTGAACTGCAACTCCCAGAAACCCCAGCCAGCACAGTTGGTGGTGAAGGCTTCTGGGAGTTGCAGTCCAAAACTCCTGAGTAACCCAAGGTTAAGAACCAGTGGTTTAGCGAACGGAGGGAGCGGGGAATGGATTAGCCGTCAACATAAAAATGCTGAGATGATGTCTCTGTTAACATAAGATGTTTTGTGGCCAGAGAGACAGAGCAGAAATGTGTTTTAGGGTTAACAAAGAGGGACTCACTGTTTTCACTCTAAAGCTTTCACAATGGCTTCGTTGGCTTCCACACAGATCTGGGCTTCCGCCTTTGCTGCTTCATCGGCGGCTGAAGCCACGGCCGACTGGGCTTTTTCCAGGTTGGCTTTGGCTGTCTGCGAACAGCAAAAAAAGCTTCGATGTCAATGGAAGTGTCAATTTCCCTTTGATCGCTCGCACTCACGAGCCATCACAAGGGAAACGAAATGCAAAACCCCAATACTTTATAATACAAAGTAAACAATATTAGGAACGGTCAATTAAAAAAATGATACAGACAGCAAAACTGGCCACCTGGTCCTTAACAAGACATCTCACAATCCTGGTTTTCATCTCTGTTGGAAATGAGAAGCAGCATGCAAAACAATGCTATTCTTACATCCCGCACTGGGCTACTCTGAGGAAGGACGGGGCAGAAATTCAATAAATAGAATGGTTAAGGGTGTTAACAAACAAGCAGCTTTCTTTCATGTGGACTTCATAAGAACCAGCAATAACCAAGGGTTTCAATTTTCTTTATGACCAAAAATGTAATTTTCCAATGGATTAGCTAATTACACTCTCTTTGTAACAGTTGGGTAAGTAACTTGATTGTCTAGGAGAGGTTTTAAAATGGCTTGCATTCTGTTCCTAAATTAATTTTTATTTATTTGAAATAGTTTTACCCCGTCTTTCTGCTTAAGAAGGACTTCCAGGTGGCGTACAAATAGTTTAAACAGAAGCGGAAAAATGCTGGCATACATTCCTCTCTTTGAGCTGATCCGCGTTTACTGTGTTTGTTACGCCGCTTATGTCTGCAAGCCCATCCTGGGGTTTAAGGCAAAAAGCCCTGGGGGTGGGGGGGGGGGAAGCTGTTTCCAGAGAAGGAAGAACCTTAGAATCATGAAGTTGGAAGGGGGTCTCGAAGGCCATCCAGTCCAGTCCCTTTGCTCAAGGCAGGAATCCAAGAATTCAAAAATGGAAAGATGAAAGCTATTCTTAATTTTTTCCCCCTTGAGGGTTTTGCAACCTGGTATTTTTGGATATTGAATCAGGGGGTGGGTGAGCATCCGCGAGCACTAACCGCGAGATCCAGCTGATCTAAGTGCGCCACTTCCTCAGCCAAGAGCTGGACCGATGAGTCTGCGTTCACTGTGATGGAACCGCTGCTCACTGCAAATGGGAAAGAAACCGTCAGCCGAGGAGAACTCCACGTGCCTTCTGCATCCCAACCCAAATCTCTCGGCCCTCAGTGTTTATTCAGTTAAATCACTGTGATTCAAGCGTAGCCCTGTAGATATTTTTAAGGGCAGGCACTGGCATAGCTGACGAAGAGGGAGGTGGAGGGGCGCTAAATTCCAGCAACACGGGGGCAGCTGTGCATCGGTCTGCCCTTGGTTTAAACATTTAGCACAATGGCTCTGCTCAGTAACTGAACTTCCAGGGCTGACGGGCTGTACAAGGTTGAAATAATGCACCAGATTACAAAGTAAAAACCACCTGCAAAAAACAAGCGGTGCTAAGATCTCGCGGGCTGGGTGGATCGCTCAGGGAGTTCGATCTCTGGCTGCAGAGCCAGAGGTTGGGAGTTCTAGGTCACCCTAATGCAGATCCTAGAACAGGTGGCCTGGGTGGCTTTTGGGGAAGAAAGACTGAGAAAAGTTGCCTATGTCAGAAATGATCTGAGGGCACGCAAATGTTAGGGTGATGCCATGCACGCCACTTTTGAATTCGCTGGAGAAAAGGCAGAATGCAGGCGTCCCAAGGCTAATAAATCAGTCCTTTGAGATTAGTTTGCAGCTTTATGGACACCCACAACCGAGGGTCCACTGGCAAGCAAACGTTTGCTCTGGGCTAGTAACAAGGATTTGTGTTGCCTAGTAGACAATTTGCTTCCAAGCCTAGAAATGCCGTTGTTATGTGCAGCCCTCCACCTTTCCCAACATTATGGTCTTTTTTTTCCAGCCAATCCTGCCTTCTCACAAGGAGCCCAAAGTAGGAGAGCCTCGTTTTCAACTTTTGCCTCCAGAGAGCGTTCAGGCTGAATTGGCTTCGGGACACATACATACTAATGCTACAGAATGGGTGCCGGGTGAATTTCCAAAGCACTCCCAACGCCAACCTTACCAAAATATTTGGAGGATGAGCCGTCCTCGGCAAAAACGGTCACAACTCCGGGTTTCAGGACCTGCAGAGTAGGGACGTGAGCCGCCAAGATGCCGAAGGACCCGCTCAGGGTCGGGACGTCTACCTGCTTCACGGTGGCTGCGTTGTAGAAAACCTGTCAAAGAGAATTAGAAAGCCAGATGATGACGATGATGATGATTCACAATCCACTGAATGTGGGCTGGACCAGGGACACTATTATATTATTATTATATGAAAATTTATATACTCTCCCCACACCCCATGCATTCGCTTAAAACATTTATAGGCCACCTCATTGGGAGGAGGGAAGGGGGAGTCTGTGGAACCGCCGGAGATAGGAAAAAAGGTTATATCAGAGGATCTCAGACAGGGTGACAGAGCCACCTAAAACTATGCAAAACCCACATTTCCCCAAAATAGATCAAAATGTTCCCAGTTCTTGGGGTGTGGGTGGGATTTGAACCCAGCTCCGTTCTTTATAATGCTTCCCCTTGCCCCAAAGCCACAAGGGATTCCCTTTTCTCCCCTTTCATGTCTCTAGAGGTTCCAGAGACGCTCCCCAAAAGCTAATATTTCCCTTGAGCCACGTCCACCCTTTATAATGGCTAGGTACATATAATATCTGCAGATTCACTTATCCGCAGCCTGAAAATATTAACAATATTGAAAAAAACTCCAAAATATCTATTTCTAACAACGACGTTACCAGAAGTGGCCAATTAAAGGACACCAGACACCATATTGCGGATCGCATTGGCTAGTAGAACAGCGTTCGCTACAACACGCGGTTTCCACTATCCGCGGGGTTTTTGGAACCGACCCCCCCCCCCCGTGGCTATTGGAAAGGAGGAGGTTTCCCTGATCCCCCGCCCTCCAGGGAAGTTACTTTCCCCCCCTCCCGGTTCTGCGGTTGCAATGGCAATACCTCGGAGGGCGAAGCGAAGGTGAAGGACATCTGGGCCGGTCCGGACGAAGCAGCCGCGGGAGCCGCCTCCGCATAATGCCGGGCCGGGCCTCGGGTGGCCCGGGCGAAGGAGCGGGCGAGGAAGCGGCTGGCGGGCAGCATGGCGGAAGCCCAAGGACGGAGGAAAGGGGAAGAAAAGCCCCGGAAAAGGCCCGGACTACGAATCCCAGCAAGCCCCGCGAAGGGGGTGGAAAGTAGCCGCCGCGGGGCATGACGGGAACGGGGAGGAGGCGGAGCAAGGACGCCTTTCCTTCCAAGCGGTCGCCGCCATTTTGGAGGCGAGGCCAAGGTTTCCCCAGAAGGCACCGCGCGAGGGGGGGGGGGAGAGGTGGAGACTAATCACGGGCCGCCAGGCATCTTGCGTCACGACGCCGGACTACATTTCCCGACAGGCCTCGGAGGAGGAGAAGACGCCGCTCCTAGGCCGCCATATTTCCCTCCCCCCCCATGATGCCCTGCACGACCCAGCCACTTTCTATGTAGGCTGAGATGCACGTAAACGATTTGTTTAATTCTTTATCATTAACATGGCTATAATTGCAGCTGTGATACATTTATGTTTAATAAACGTACTTATTCATTTATTTATTATTATTATTAATAATTTTATTATTAATTTTATTTATATCCCGCCTATCTAGTCAATTAAGACCACTCTAGGCGGCTTACAACAAAATATAACAATATAATTAAAAACAATTTTATATAAGGGGAAAAACTTTGGACAATATAATTTCCATTTATATTATCGACCCATCACTGGAACGATATAAGCTTGTAGTTAATTTATTTTCATTCATTCATTCGTTTGTTTTCTATTTATATATTGCACCCACATATATTTAAAAAGCATATAGTACAGTACTCTTAATAGTCTCTGGGTTTATCATCATTGCCTCCTTCGACAGGCCTCGTGGGCAGGGTTTCTGGCAGGCGAAGCCCAAGAGAAGAAAAATAAAATGTTAGCTTTAATCGTGCCTTTTAATTGGTGTGAACTGCCTTTTTATAGTCCCTGTGCTTCACTTTAAATATTGCCTTTTACTTGATGTAAACCATGGTGTACTCATTGGTTCCAACCGTTAAATATTGCGTTGTGAATTTTTCGGGCTCTTTGGCCGTGTTCTGAATATTGCCTTTAAATGCTGTAAGCCGCCTTGGGTTCTTTTCAAAGAGAAAGACAGGGTAAATTTTAAAAAATAAATAAATAAAATAAATCTGTCAAGCGAAGGATGGAGACGTTTAAGGGACAGCAGGAAAACAAACAAACAAAAAAATGAGGGAGGGGTCTTCAATTCCTCCACGGAGGTAACGCTCTGGGCTTCGCCACCTCTATGGTTTTACTTCCCCAGCGCCTCCGCTTTCCATGACCGCTCAAGCCGCCGTTCCTCTGTGGCTGGGTTGAGCCGGAAGTCGGTCCATCGCTGCACCGGTCCTCCGCTCCCGGACTTCCGGCGAGGCCCAGTTTTTTTTTTTTTACCTCAGAGAGCCGGTTTCGAAAAGCCCGAATGACGGCTTGGCTTCTTCTCTCCACGCTGGCCTTCTTGGCCTTGCTTGGAGCCGTGTCGGCGACGGCGACGGCGACGGCGAATGAGACCACGGCGGCGCCTCCGCCGGACCCGGGGGTCCCCAAAAGCCCCGGGGGTCCCGCCGCGCCTCAGCCCACCGGGGTGGCTCCGACGACGGCCTCCGAGGCTTCCCCTCCTGGGCTCTCCGGGCTGGGGCTGCCGGCCCTCCACCGGGCCCTCTACGTCGTGCTCGGCATCGGAGGCCTCGGCCTCCTCTACTACCTCGGGGGCCGGGCCTTTCGGTGAGGAGGAGGGGGGGTGGGGAAGCGGTGGCCACGGCGTTACCTTCTCGCAAGGAGGAGTAATTCGTTATTGTGAGGCGATAAGGGAGAGGGAGTGGAAAGAGGTTAGAGGCCTCCGGAGGTTACTTCTTTGAAAATAAAAGTAATTCGATACTATGAAATGATTAGGGACGGGGTGGGGGAAAGATTGAACAGGGCCTCAGGAAGTTACTGTCTTGAAAAAAAAAGTAATTAATTACTATTAGGTAATTAGTGAGAAGAATGGAATGATGAAGCAGAGCCAGAGAATTTACTTTCTTGAAAAGTAACTCAATGCTATCAGGTACCTAGTGAGTTAAGAGAAGATTAAACAGAGCTTGGGAGTTAGTTACTGTACCTTGTTCAAATCAAAAGTAATTAGTAATTAGTGAGAGGGGAAGGAGGAAGATGAAACGGCTCAGGAAGTTACTTTCTTGAAGAGGAAAATAATTACTAATAGGTAAATTAGGAAGCAAGGAGTTATGGGTTATTTAGGGGTATTAGTTACTAATTAAAAATTTTGCTCCTTCTGTGGTGCAGTTTCCAAGATCTGGGATAGACCTGCCTTTTGAGCTGCTTCATCATAACAAGCTGTATTTTTTTAAAAAAAGAAAATATTAATTAAGGAAACTTTGATTAATAAGCTGTGAATTTCCAAGTAGTTAGGTGTATGTTAATTACTCCCCTGTGCTTGCTATTAATTATATATGGCTCACAGGAAAGATCTCCTCAGTGTTAAAGCCTAATATGAATTTTCCTTCCAAAAAATCTATGTCTGGTTTCTTCAGGAGCTTCATTTTAAAACAGCTTTGAAAACTCTCTTTTGCCCCTGACTTTTTAATTGAGAAAAATAGTGTAATAGTTGCTGCTGATAAAGATTTGAGATTTTATTTTATTTTAACTGCTTAAGCAAAACCAACAAAGAAGTTTTTCTTGTATGAGTTTTCATGGAGATCAGCTGATGTTTTCAGGTGTTAACATTTGGGTTTGTTGGAGTGGGAAGTGTGTTATTAAAAATAACCTAAGTTTGAAGAACAGTAGATGTTTTAACCATTTTTGTTTAGTCCGAATGATAAAGATTGACATTAAATGTTAAGGAAATAAATTTATTGACAAACTCATGCAAAATGGTACTCCTTCTACTGCAATATAAATATGATGGAAATATATTTCTTAACATTTAATTGCAGTTTTTATAGCATTGGGTGTTTCTGTAGTGGTTTGTAGTGGATGAAACTCAAAAACAGAAAGCATAGACACAAGTGCATTTTTTTTTAAAGGGTAGAGACCTGTGATTGTTTCAGCTATTTTGGAAAGATCTTACTGGGTCTGAAGCACATAACATTACAAAGGGGTTATAATGTGCTGCAAACTCATGGCTGCTTTTTTTTTTTTAAGAACCAAGAAGCCTCCACGGAAAAAGTACGGCCTCTTGTCCAACTCGGAAGACCCCATGGAAATGGGCTCTCTAGAAAGCGACGAAGAAACAGTCTTTGAAACGAGGAACTTGAGGCGGTGAGTGGCGGTGTCTTCTTTCCTGTGTTGTCTTGAGTCTGAATCAGTTGCTCTGTGTGGTGTCAGAGTTAAGATTTGTAGTGCGAACCAACCTTAAACATCAGCTGATTTTAGGGAGATGCGTAAGGATCTTTCCTCATTTGAGGGGAAAAAAGTTTGAAAGCATCTGGCTAGTCTTGCGTTAACATTGCAGGCGTGTGACCTGGTTCCGTTCGCAGGTCAGTTTTCCTCAACACTCTTTTCTTCGGGATTTAAGACTCCTTTTAATTTGCTGTCGGCCTCTGTGTAGGGCCGTGTTTGTCAGCAGGTAGTTGCTGACGTTATTTGCTGGAGTCTCAGACCGTGGAGGCTTGGGTCAGCCCCCAGCTTCGTGTTTCTTTGTACTTCTGATGAAACAAATGAGTTTTGGAGGTCTCCATTCAAAGACGTAAGACTGAAGTCCTAAGGCAGGACTAGATGCCAATGGAGCGGACAATGGTGTGTTTATGTTGACAGTGTGCACTCCTTTCATACAGAGGTGGGGCTGTCCAGATGAGAGCAGACTCTACCTCCTATCGGTCCCAGCCAGCCAATAATAATCTCTCTCTTGGCTCGGCAGCTGCTGTTGGGACTGATCTGACAACGGCACCACGTGTTCTCCTTACCTGTGCTTGGTCCCTCCTGTCAAGAATGTTTTTGGAGGCAGGCAGGGGTGGATTTGATTTAAATCAAATGGATTGAAATGACAATTTAAATTTTAAAAATCAGGATTCAATTTTTAAAACTTAAATTGTGATTCATATCGTGGTTGAAATCGATTCAATTTTAAAAACACACACATTGATTTAGGTCCACTTGGAGGCATGCTTTTGCTGAATGCATCTCGGTGGTCTGACATTCTGGTTTTCTTTTCTAGATGATGATGGGGCCAATGGCGTAATGTGCCCGGGTTGACCAGAGAAGGTGCACCTCCGCCGTCGGAAGCTGCTTGTTCTCAATTCTTCCTAATTTCCCCCCCAAAAAAACTGGGTATCTTTTTTTTTCCTGAAGAAGTTGCTTGTCTGCTTAGTGCGATCCCTTCCTCCCACAACTGTTGACGGGGGACAGGTGGTGGCCTTCCTCGCCAAGCCAGCGGGCGCTGGGAGGATCTTGCGTTGTCAAGAAGATGAGAATTGGGGGGGAAGAGGGGGTGTCTTGATACAGGTGGACGGTGGTGGAAAAAGGTGTGATATTGAAGCCCCATTTGGGGGTGCCCTTTGTAGATTGTCATCTAATGTTACAGAGGCCTGCCTGCTGCATCTTTGAACAAGGTGTTTAAGAAGGAAAACCATGGTTGTGCGCTAGCAGTGTTCTCAGTGGAGTGCAGTAGCAAAGGTGAGGAAGGAGGGCGTATTAAACCCCTCTGGCCTTGATCCTCCAGCTGTCGGGATTTGAGAAAGTGCTGCTGGCAGCTCATGGTGTTTTCATGCTTCCCAAGCTTGACAGGGGCTCACTGTGCAGGCTTTCTGCAGTGGTGTCAGTTCGAGGGACTGCTGTTGAAGATGGCTTATATACCGAGCAATATATTTCTAGCAAGAACCCTGGAGAAGGAATGAAGGGAACACCACGTAGGTAGCTAGTGACTCAGGTGCCTCGAACTTGGTGCGGGCAGCTAGTCATTTTGAAAAGCTGTTCTCTCCCATTCCCTGGTTTTTTAGTTAAGGTCACCCCAATGTCTTGTTCAGGGTTCCTTTTGAGGCTTAGCAGCAGCACCGTCACTTTTGATGTTTCCCAGAAGGCGGAAGTAACACCATGCTGAATTGCTTGACAATTGAAGACTCCCATTTACCCGTGAAGGGTAGTGTGGTGTTTTACATGCGGTGTCGAGCAAAGGCTGTTCGGGTAGAAATCTACCTCCGCCTACTATAGGGTGTGAGAGTGAGCTCTTTGTTGGCTTGGATTACAGAGTTCTCTGCTGTTTTATTTTTTTTAATGCTCTTTCCTCCTATACCTGGTGGGTGAATAGTCAGGTTTATACCCTCCTTTTCCAAACAAGTTAAGATCGGTTGAAACTTCAGTCCATTCCTAGGCAACATTCTCAGTTCATTCCTATTGTGTGGCATTATATTCTACAAACTGTCTCTCAAGCGTTTTCCGTGGGTGCCGAACATTTCCTGAATGGGTCCATCTGTGGTGAAACCAGAAAGAGGCTTTCTCTTCTTCCCTTCCTACTTCGCAGAGATGAGTGACATTTGCTCACTGGACTTTTTTTTTCCCCAGTCACCGACATGTTGCCTTTTTTTTTGGTCAAAACCTTTTCCTCCTCCTTTGGAACCAAGAGGAAAATTGTGTTCAAGAAATGACGTCTTCAGATCAGTGCAAGGTGACTTTAGAGCACTTGCTGGACCGAGGTGCTTTAGGTGGATTTAAAATCAAGGTAGGGGAACCGTGCCTCCCATCGTTCCTCACCCATGGCCAACAACCTCTAGGGCTAATGGAAACTTCAGTCCCGCAGCATCAGAAGGACTTAAATGTATTCATTTGTGTTCATTTCTCTGTTTTGAATATTTCTAAGACTTTCGGTTTAAACCAGCCTTTTCCAAGTTGGCACGTTCTAGTTATCCTGGGCTACATTTCCCATCATGCTCGGACCGTGTGGGAGAGTGTAGTCCAACCCCTCAGAACAGCATGGGGTTGATTTAAGGCTGGCTTGGAGTCGGAGCACACCATGGCCGCAGTGGTTTTCCGTTTGTGAAAGAGTCCCGTTAAAGGGGAGAGAAGTAATATTTCTGTTTCTTAAATCTGCGATCAAGGCAGTGTGAGTTTCCTTTTGTAAGTTTCTTTTGGAAAGCAGGGGCGGGGGGGGCAAACCCTGCAGATTTCCAGCTGGTGAATAATAAACATTCCATCTTGGGTTGTCTCTTCTGCTTGAAATTTGGTATTTTGAAGTGTGGCGGATTAGGCTCCATACGTATGTTTGTGTGTACATGTACGCCTGTAACCTTACATGATCCTGTTCAGATCTCTGTGCTGTAGGCAATGAAACCACCTTTTAACATCAGCACTGAGGTGTTGTCCTGGACTGCGAAGCTATATATCCTTTCTGCTGAATTCTGGCAGATTAGGGTGACTTAGCCTCTCCAGCGTTGTGCTGTTCAGGGTTTTTGGAGCAGATGTTCCCAGCCCCGGCAGTGGAACTCAAGGTGACTCACAAATCATTAAAACAAGAATTAAAAGCAACATGTACAAAACAGCTCACAACTATTAAAGAATAATTAAAATATAACATGAAACAGAATTAAAAAATTAAAACCTTCCTTGGACAGCTCTCTGCCTTGGTCTTGTGCCTCTGTTGGTCCTGTTATTCCTTCTTTAAAGCTGCTTATTTTATTTAAACTATTATCAAACTAGCAGTTCGAAAGCATGCAAATGTGAGTAGATAAATAGGTACCACCAAGGCCTGGGTCAATGCAACCTTGATTTCTGTCATCTGCATCCATTTATCCATTATCTATACATAAAACCACTGAAATGTGTGTGTTTGTATTTATAGGTATGTATAGCTCCCCCTAGCTTGGTGAAGAATTCTGGAGAACTCAGAAGCTTGCACATTGGGCTGGGTCCTGATAGAAATGTCTTACCCCACTGTAGATCTTGGGTTTTTTTTTTTTTTTGTATGCAGAACTTGTCTTTATTTATCTAAAATAACTGCAGTGTTAGGAGGAAGGTGGTGGGCTAAAGAGGGGCTTAGCCCCCGCATCTGCTCACTTTTCCAGCTGGGCAAGTGAGAGGCAGACAAAAATGATGAAAGGAGATTGCTTGTATGTGATCCAGGGCCTCTGAACCTTTCTTTTGCACAGAAACCGCAGAATGGCTGGATATCAGAGAAAGAAGGAAGTGGGATGAACTGATGACTCTTGGGGTTCGTGATAACATTTTCTGAAAATTTCCATTTTTTCCAAAAAAAAAAAAAAAGGAATTTTTTTTTGGTTTTTTCCCCCAGAAAATAATTGAGATTTTTGGAAATTTTACATCTCTACACTGGGTTTGCAGTTGACGAGAGCTGTCCAAGACAACAAACTTGGTTTGTGTTAAAGTTCGGGCAAAAACCCAGACCATAGAAGCAGCAGCCCTTCTTGTTATCTGACTTGCTGGAAAGAAATGTTTCTTGGCATCGAGGCTGTTCCTTGTTTTCCCCCTGCTCCTCCCACGTTAACATGTGAAATGGGGCAGGAAAAAGAGTCTGTTTTCATGTTATTTTGGAGGGAGGGGTTGCAGGTTGCCTTTAATACAATTTGTGGATTATTTCTCCCCCCCCCAACTTCCTCCTCCATATGTATTAATGTGTAATATTCACCCCAAAATGCAGAAGTGTTGTTTTAGAAAGTATTCTTTTCTCTTTCCCAAAGCTCAGAGCTGGTCTCCCAGCTTCAAAAGGACTTTTTTTAAAAGAAAAACTAATTACCCTAATGAAGTCATAGGAGACCTGGCTGCGTCTCTTACTTAGAGAGAGCGCGAGGGAGGTTAAAATGGAAATTATGGCCGGTTTGCTGGTTTAGCTCTGCCTTTCCTGTACAGTATTTGTCTGTTGGAAGATGGAGCGTGGAGCGTGTCTGGGGTGCTTAACTTCCCCCTTCTTCATTCTAGTCTGGATTTTTTTTAAAAATGAAATAAACCAGATAGACAGAGGAGGTGTGTTTTACCCCTTTAAACTCCTCCTGGGTGAATTTCATTCTGCACCAGAAAGAGTCCTGGACAGCCATCAGAATTTGTGCAGGAGTCTAATGGGGAGGGTCCCCCCCTCCCCACTGAGGTTAATGGGCCATTAGAGATCAGGCTAAAAGCTAGCAAGAAGACATGTTGTCAGAAGATTGCGGAACATTAAAAGAGCAGCCCTGTAATGTCTCCCCTTCCTTTGGGGGGGGCGCTCATTTTTGGCAGGGCAGGTGAGCGAAGGGGGGGGAGAGGAAATTCACAGCCTTGAGAACCCTGTTTCACATTTAAGCCTCAAGAACACCACCCCCCCCCCAGTTCTGTCTGGACGAAGTATCATGCTTCCCATCGGTAGATTAATCAACATTTGTGCTGGTGAATCGTCCTTCATTAACTGCTGGGGTGGCCCTTCATGTCGTTGTTGTCGTTTAGTCGTGTCCGACTCTTTGTGACCCCATGGACCAGAGCACGTCAGGCCCTCCTATCTTCCACTGCCTCCCGGAGTTGTGTCAAATTCATGTTGGTTGCTTCGCAGACACTGTCCAGCCATCTCATCCTCGGTCGTCCCCTTCTCCTCTTGCCTTCACACTTTCCTAACATCAAGGTCTTTTCCAAGGAGTCTTCTCTTCTCATGAGATGGCCAAAGTATTGGAGCCTCAGCTTCAGGATCTGTCCTTCCAGTGAGCACTGAGGGTTGATTTCCTTTAGAATTGATAGATTTGTTCTCCTTGCAGTCCAGGGGACTCTCAAGAGCCTCCTCCAGCACCACAATTCAAAGGCATCAATTCTGCTTTCTTTATGGTCCAGCTCTCACTTCCATACATCACAACAGGAAAAACCATAGCTTTGACTATTCGGACTTTCGTTGGCAAGGTGATGTCTCTGCTTTTTAAGATGCTGTTGAGGTTTGTCATCACTTTCCTCCCACACAGTTTAGTAAACGGCCATTCTCCTGATGTGGCATGCCTTTTACACTTGGCCCTAATGGTCTCCGCTTAATTAATAAATTAATATGCCACCCAGTTTGTTAATTCAGACTCCTCTTCTATCCATTTTCTTTTGGCCTTGATGGCTTTTATGTCTTTTTCCGCCCCCTACATTAGAGACCGCAGAGCGTTCGCTGGCTTTAGTTAAACGGGGCCATCCTGAAATTTGAGGGAGTCCATATCGGGCAGTTTCGCAAGCTGGGTGAGGCCCGCCCGTTCAAGATTCCCCTCTCCTACCTCCATGCCTGTGTCCGGATGCAACCACCCACTCCTGACAGTTTTCGACAACCCTTTAATTATCTGATGGATTGCACCCCAGTCCACAAAAATACTATAATAATTTTAGGATAATCTGTCAAGTGCTAGAGGACTTTGCTGTCTGATCTCATGCAAAACATGCACAACAAACCATAATAATCTGTCAAATCAATTCTGCTTTACATTGTAACCCCTTTTCTGGGTTTTGCAAGTCATGAGCGCACTCGGAAGTGGTTTCCCCTTCTTCTGGGACTGGGCAGCTTGCCCAAGGCCACCCAGGCTGGCTGTGTGTTTTTTATTTTTATTTTTTAGAGGATCGCAGGGAACCCTGGAGAGAGCCTGTCGGCAAAAAACGTTTTTATACCTAAAAGTGGGAGCCAACCAACCCCTTCCGCTTCCTAACCCAGAAGGGCGAGCCTCCGTCTTGCGCTCTTGTGCGGGATGTTCAGAGCAGATGCACGAGAGGCATGGCAGGCCAGCCCAATGACACTGTGGGGGTCACGCCTTCGTTGCTCATGCAAGCCATTGCGCTCCCCAACCTGCTTCCTCCTTTCCTCTCTCTCTCTCTCTCTCATATATGCATTTTTCTCCCCAGCCTTGCCTGCCCTTCTCCGTTTTATCTCCCAACGACCAAAAGGACCGCCGCAGGGCAGCGACATCCTTAACCTCCCGGTCGCCATAGGAACCGCCACCCGGGGCTTCCACGCGCCCGCGTCTAGGAGGGCCAGATCCTCGGGCTGTACCGTCACGAGCCTGTGAAGTCTGGGCTTCCAAGGCCTGGTTAGACACACACACACACACACACCCCGGAGGCTGCCAGGTTGTGCAAAGCTGCGCTTGCAAACCTAAAAGATGGCATTCTCTCCCTCCCTCTCTCTCTCTTTCTCCCTCCCCTCTCTCTTTTTTAAAATCTTTTCTCCCAAAGCAGGGACGCTCCAAAGGTAAAGGTTATTAGAGTCAAAGAACTTTCCGACTGGGAGGCTAAACTGTGATTATATTCTCCGTAATGTCTCTCTTCTCCCTGGTCTGCTTTTCTAGGTCTGCCCCAGGCTTTGCTGAGACCCCCCCTCTTTTTTTAATTGCACCAGGGTTTTGTGGGAGCTGAGAGCGCCCCCGAAGAGGCCAACTGGCCGGGCAAGTGGCTGCTGGACCCGTCCTTTTCTCAGAGGGGAGGGGAGGGGGAAAGGGCAGGCGCAGGGGCTGAAAAAAGGCCCACTGGGGGTCTTGGAAAGAGGAGGGTGAGCAGAGGGGGGAGGGTGTGTGGGGTCTCCGTTCAGTGTGGTGGGGGAAAAGGTGGATGGGTGCTGGAGCCCTGAACCCCAACTTCTGGCTGAGGAGTCAGATGTGAGGAGTTTGCTTCTTCCCCGGCCTCCTTGACAGGCCTGGACTGGATGATCTCGAGGGTACCTTCCAGCTCTGAAGTTCTAAGATGGTGAGGATTTATCCTTAATGAGCTACGGGATGATAGTTCAGAGGTTGAGGTCTCTGGCGGAGGGGCCCAAGGCTGGGAGTTCGAATCCCTCACTATGCCTCCTTGACAGGGTCTCTGGACTCAATGATGCATAGGGTCCCTTCCAGCTCTGCCGTTCTAAGATGATATGGATGATGATGATTATAATCATCCAGCCTGCCAGATCGGTGATGGGGAACTAAGACTTCCTGGTTTTAGAGCAGTGGTTCTCAACCTTGGGTCCCCAGGTGTTCTTGGACTACAACCCCCAGAAGCCTTCACCCACTAGCTATGCTGGCCTGGATTTGTAATCATCATCACCATCATCAGCAGCAGCAGCTCTTTCACAGGAGCAGGCATCCCTCGTGATGCTTCCCCCCCAGTCCAGCCAGCGTTCTGTTCGGGAGGCAGGCACCCTCTTCCCCACCCGCTTGTCTTCCTCTATCGGTCCCATGCATGCGCGGCGCCGCTTCGTTACCTTAATCAAAAGACAAAGCGGGACAGGTGGAAATTAAAAAAGGCCGCCTTCCGCAGCCTTGTCATGGGTAGCTGAATCTTGACAGATGGGTGTAAACTTGTTTTTATTCCTGTCAATCCCGCCTTGGCCCCCGCTGCAAGTTGGCATCTAATTGGCCCTGTGTAGCGTGAGACCTGACGCGGAACGTTGCGCCTGTGTTACATGCAATTAAAACGAACCACCCTTTCCGTGGGCTTCTCTTGTGTTTCATGCCTTCATTTGTCCCCCACCTCACAGAGATGTCTCTTCCACCCTTGTTTTATTCCCCAAAAGACTACAGCCCTTTCCCTCCCTCACCCAGTCTATATCTGGCGGTGGGCAGCATTTAGGCCTTGCTAAAATGAACAAGCTCCGCTGAATTTGAACGATGGTCGGATGAGAAACCCTGGCGGGGTGCTGTAGAGTTTTGGATTTTGGTTTAATTTCCACAAGAGTCGGGTTGGGATTCACAGAGCCAAATAGCTTCAAGTTCCCCCCCTTCCCAGAGACCATCCCTTTCCTTCATCCGCTGGCCCTGACAGTCTCAATAACGCTCTCTGGGACTTTAGTAAGAGAAGAAGTAAAATGTTTCATTACTGACAATGGAACAGAGCAAACGGGCAAACAGGACAGAATCGCCAAGGAACTTAGGTTTTGGTTCAGGACAAGATTCTCTCACTTATACTACCTGATTATGTGTGGTTCTTGTGTGTGTGTGTGTGGTCGAAAAGGGAGCTGGTGTAAACTTTGCCTTTTGGAGGTTTCCCAAATCTTTTTGGGGTGAATGAGAGGAGAAGGGGGGTGACCAGACCCCAAAGGACAGAAGCAGAGAAAGAAGAAAAGGAGGGCTGGCATCTGCTTTTCTCTCCCTTTCCAGACCTCTTCTTTGTTTTCTTTCTCTAACCACCTCTTTTCCTCTCTGTCACGCCTTTCTTTCTGTCTTTCTCTACCAACCTGCTTTTCTCTTGTGACCCCCTTCTCTCTCTTTCTTGTTCTCTGAGACTCTGCTGTTGTGGTTTTGTGCTGTCATGTCGCCTCTGACTCGGGGAATGAGCTGTCTCCACAACATCCTATCCTCAACAGCCCTGCTCAGCTCTTGCCAGCTCAAAAGTTGTGGTTTCCTTTGGGGAGTCTGTCCATCTCGTGTTATTGGGTCTTTCTCTTTCCCTACTGCCTTCCACCTGTCCCAGTGTGATGGTTTCTCCCAGGGAATCCTGCCTTCTCAGGAGGTGCTCAAAGTAAGGACAGCTTCCATTTCAACATTTTTGCCTCCAGAGAGAGTCCTGGCTTGCTCTGATCCGGCGACCCACTTGATCCTCTTCAGTTTCATGGTTGACACCAACGTGGGTCCACAATTGGGTTCACGAATGCCGTTGTAAAATGTGAGATTTGCTGGGGGGAAAAGCAGCAGAGCCCGAGAGCTAAGATTCTCTTCAAGATCTAAAAGAAAGAGCCGCTCTCTCTTCAGCGCAACGGGATTTCCCCCCCCTCTCCCCAGCCCCAGCTGGAATATGTTCGGGTCAGTGACCTACAGCCTCAGGGAGACCTCGGTCTTGCATCGTTGGGTCGGCTGTTCTGACAGACAGCTCGGTGGATGATGGGGGGGGAATCCAGGTGGGGGGGGGGAAGGAAAAAAGAATATTTATCTTCACTCACCTTTAGCCATGGTGGTGCCTCCTCAGATCGCACCTCCGTCTTTGATTCTCTGCAGTCTCGCTTGGGGTGCCCAAACCCCAGAGAAAACGGGGTCTCCCCTTGGCTAGACTTGCATATAGGAATATTTATATTCCACTTTGCATCCAGATTGCAAAGGATAAAACACTCGTCAGAATATCTAGAACCAACACGTCAAGGAATCAGGTCGATCGGTTTTTAGGGGAACTGAGAAGGAGAGCTACATTTTGATTGGGAATGGTGCTGTTGAGGTCTGAAAAGGAAAGGTCTTCCACGCTTGAAAAGGGACATTGGGACTTCTTGGACTTCAAATCCCGTAATTCCCCTTTCTGGGGGTTTCTACCTGACTTACACACACTTGGCTCGCCTGGGAGGAGAGGCCTCAACAGCATCCCGTTTGCTATTAAACTCGTGTTTGTTTATGATCCACGTTTTCCATCATCCGCAGGAGAGTTGGAACCAAACCAGGGGTCCAGCTGTAAACGGAACGCATTGCACTTCTAAAAAAGTTGTTATAATTATCATACTTTTTGCTGTCCGAGAAAGGAACTAATTGCAATTCACTCTTAATAATGAGCCAGTTCCATGCTCTGGCTGTGAGATATTTCCTTGGTCTCATCTTATTTGGGCAGCTTTTCTAAGGTGGATTTGATTTAAATCACAATATAAATTGTGATTTACATTTGAAGAATGGGATTTTATTTTTTTAACATTTTTTTTAAAAAATCAATGTAAATCCTGGTTTAAATCATGAGTTTTATCCACCCTGCTTTGGTCCTGTGGGAAAACATGCCGCCAAACTAGGAACAGCTGGACCGAGCTTTGAAAAGTTACTTTTGTACAATACAAATCCGGAAGCCCCCCCCCCCCTTTTTTTTGACTTTACAATATATATATACTTTTCAAAACAAACTTTTTATGTCATGTAGAAACTCCTGCCCCCCCCCCGACTTCTTTGCAAAGAATACATTTGTAGGTTTCATTTTTGGGAGCTGATGGGAGACGTCCCGTCTCAAAGGCTGAGCGGGCCACATCTGGCTCAAACCCACCCGAGTGAAGCGAAGGAAAGGGGATGATGGAGTGGATGCTCACGTATCCCGGCGCAAAGCCGCTCATGGAGTTAATCCACTTTGAATTGCAACAGCAGCCTCACGCCGGGCGAAGACAGCTCCAGTTTGACAGATTTGACAGGGAGTGAGTGACAGGCCCTCAAACAGGTGGTGCTGGTAGTGGGGGAGAAACCCCTCCTTCCAACAACTGAGACAGAGATGATGAGTGATGTATTAAAGAGCATTTTGACATATGGGGTGGAGGTTTGCTGGCCGGGTGGTTGCCTCGGGCTTGTTGCTCTTTTAAACCAAACTTTTGTAACGAAAAAAAGAACTGAGAAGACGGGTGGGCAAAGAGGAATTGGCACCCACCCGGTTTTGCTCATTTATTTATTTATTTATTTATTTATTTATTTATTTATTTATTTATTTATTTATCTCTCCCACCAGACAGCGAATTTTTCCCAAAGAGGCTTCCATCATCCTTTGTGGTCACTCTTTCCCCCAGTTTCTTCTTTTTCTTCCGTTCGTTCGTTCATTCATTCTTTGGACTGGGGGATTGCCAACTGACCCCCATTAAGAACTCTCCCCTTGCTCTTGTGCTTTTTGATGGCTTGCTTTTGTTGGTGAGCGCATTCGCCGGCCGAACGCTTGCCCGTCGCTGCTGAGAGGAGCCACATGGACTCTTTAATTACTGTCCGTGGTAGCAATTACTGTGGTTCGAAAGCAAAGTCACAGAGGTGGAGTGAGAAGTTGGCACACTTCCCTTTTGCGCTTTTTTTTAGTCGTGCGGCTTGCGGAAGCTCACCGGGTGAAGCTTTTTAACAGGGCAGGCCTACACCATGAGGCAGGAAAAATCATCTCCCAAATTGCGCTTTTTATATGTGTCGTGCAGCTGCCATTGCAGAAGGCGCAGGAGTGCAGCCAGAAAAAAACCATGGCAACCTGCTGAACTTCTCTTTGAGGTCGTTCAGGTTCTTGAAGGTGGGCCTTGGTCTTGTTAATTCTCAAGTGAGAATAAGGGCATCCTCCTGTAACTCAGAAGTTTTTCCCCATCTCCATCTACCCTACAATAATGGAGCTGGAAGGGATCTCTAAGGCCATCCAGTCCAACCACCGGCTCAGTGCAGGATCCAACCTTCTTGTAAAGGGGTTCTGTTCCCTAGTCTTTCTGGAGTTTTTAAATCTTACGATCACTGATGTCTAGTGTTCCTATCACTTTTTTAAAAAAATTCTTTATGTCAAGCAGACATAGGAACTGCTGGACAGCTCAGAAGCTTATGCATCAGAAGGTGGGAGTTCGAATCCCCCACTGTGTCTCCTTGATAAGGGCTGGTCGCTGATGGTCTCTACATAGGGTCCCTTCCGGCACTGCAGTTCTAAGATTAATCATAACACCTTTCAAGGTGGAAACATCCTTCCAGGTTCCTTTACAGGGGATAAAAGGAGGTGGAAATGGC
Source organism: Pogona vitticeps (assembly GCF_051106095.1). Classification (NCBI taxonomy): domain Eukaryota; kingdom Metazoa; phylum Chordata; class Lepidosauria; order Squamata; family Agamidae; genus Pogona; species Pogona vitticeps. Next base: position 14,133,482 of record NC_135789.1, on the reverse strand, counting down.
GCAGTAACCGAGAATGTCCAGCAGGGGGCAATATTGCCTTACTTTATCCTGGAATTTTAACATTTATTCTGCAAAAGCAGGCATTTAGAAAAGCTGAACTGCCTCCTCCTATTTCTCTCCTATACTGTATAGACGCACAACCCTCTTGTAGTCGGTGTGGTAATTCTCATCCAGCAACTCCCTCACATGTGTGAATGGAAGGGTGAATTTAAGAGTGTGAGGTTCGGAGTTCGGATGCTGCTGCCGATGCAGGATATTGTTTTAAGCCAGAGATTGGAAGCAACTGGTAATGAGCTACTTTTGGTTGACAAATAATATAATTAATAGATGCAATTTCTGCTTTGATTTGGGTTCCTGCCTTGAACAGGGGCTTGGATTTGATGGCCCCATTCTAACTCAGTCAGTCAGTCAGTCAGTCAGTCAGTCAGTCTGTCTGTCTGTCTGTCTGTCTGTCTGTCTGTCTGTCTGTCTGTCTATCTATCTATCTATCTATCTATCTATCTATCTATCTATCTATCTATCTATCTATCTATCTATCTATCTATCTATCTATCTATCTATCTATCTATCTATCTATCTATCTATCTATCTAATCTGCACCTGTTTCCATCTCTTTTTTTCCAGTAAAGCTTAGACTGGTTCCTTCTTTACTTAGATGAGCAGTTCAACTTTTTTTAAAAAAATTGTTCCGCGTTTCAACGATTTAAATATGTACTCTCCGAATGCTCCAGTCTGTTTTCAATTTGGGAAGCATGCTGTCAGAGCGTTCTGGATGTTTTAATTGGCACGCTCTCGTTTGTGGCTGTTCGTTTGCCTGTCGTCTTTTGTCTGGAAGCCTTTAATTTTTGTTTTGTTTTGTTTTGTTTTCCCGGAAAGCCCAGGAAGTATTGCTTAATTTTATAAACATATAAAGCACACAGATCAGGAGGCGTGTGCCCTTTCATCCCTGACGCACACAGGGAAATAAATAAAAAAGGGGGCTTTTCTCACTGAGCCCTGGGATGACTGCCTCAGCTCCAGAGTCTGAATTTTAGGTTGCTACTAAAAGCAGAGGAGCCGAGCCCAGGGAAAAAGTTGGCGATCTGACATTTCTCCAGAGTCTCTTTTCCTGCGTGGCAACCGAGCACGAGCACGCTCTCAGATCTTCGCTCCTCTGGCCTTGGCTGCCTCATCTCTCGGAAAAAGATCAATTCCTCGCCTGCTGGGGCCTCTTAGACTCCTAATTTTAACTCAACATTCAGGCTTGCTTCTGGTGATAATGAGTGATAAATTCCAGGGAATGCCTTCGGAGGAAGGTCTTTTTTTTCTTCTTCCCCTTTTTAAAAGATCTTGTAATGGCCTCCTATTGTTAAAATTAATTAGATTCCCCCCCCCCCCCCCGGATACGTGTAGTGAAATGCTTGCAAACTCCATGCTTAGACTTGTTTTCACTAAGGGTTTCTGGGATGGTTTTTCCAAAATGAACCCCAACCTCCGGGAAGGCTCATTTTCTGCGTTTCCGCCTCTCTTCATGCTATAGATACCATTTCATGTAGTCCTCTTTTCTAAAGCTTCTCCGGGGCCAGGTAATTTATTTCAAAGTCCACTCTCCTGTGATGTGTAATGCCACCATTCTGCCACAAGGGGGCAGTAGGACCTGCAAAACTAAAAGGGGAGAAAATAGCCAGTCTCGAACCCAGAGACTGTACCTCGCCTCCCTGGTGGTCAAAATGTGAGAGGCGGGGTCCAAAGGATGCTTAAAAGAGGTCTGGGAATGATCGCCATAAGCTTGAAGAGTCCCATCCTGTAGAAAGAGGAGCGACATGGAGTGTCACAATATTAAAATGGGATTTTTGGTTTTGGGACTACAAGTCCGATCGTTCCCCATTTTGGGAGTGCTACCCGCTTTACACACACTGAAATGTGGCTCACCAGGGAGCAGGGCCTCAACCGGAAGGCCGAGCTTGGCCTAGCTTCCTGTTCGGAAAGGAAATTCCTAGTTAGCACAGGCGAAGAAATGGGAAGCTAGGCCTAGCTCGGCCTCGGAGCTTTCCAGCTCAGGCCATTCGCCCAGGTGGGCCAAAATGTGATTTTTTTAAAAAGTCGCGCTGAACCCCCACCCCAAAATGGAGAATGATGGGGTTTCTACTCATTCACCTCCTTCCCAAGGGGCATGTGCCCCATCTCCTTCTCGGTCCCACGCGGTTTTCTCCAGTGATCTTTCTGTCTCTTTGGAGGACGTGCAAAACCTGGACCTTGTGTGGGGAGGCCGATTCCCAAGGTCCTCCTTTGCCAGCCGTCCTAAGCTATGGCCTCATTAAAAGTCTCGTTAGCTACGCCTTCCAACTATTGCAGGAAAGAATTCATGGCAAGCCACGTATTCTGCGTAACGTGTTTTTTTTCCCACCCTCGGCATTATTCAGGGCCAGCTTCTTTTCCAGTTTTCTCTCCCCCCCCCCCCAGTTCCTCCACTGGCCTTTCCACCCCACCCTCTCCCTTTTTCCTCCAGCTCTCCTCCCGGCCTCGGGTACCACACACGGCGTGGGCTCGGTACCCCCCCTCCAGATCCGACCTGGAGCAGCTCCTGCCAATCCTTTCCTTTTCTCTCCTGATGCAAACTTTGACCACAAGTCCTTCGTTCTTGACCTCTCGCGACCCGCCACGCTCTTGGTGTAGCTCTTGCCCAGATCTGCCAATCTCTTGGTTTATTTGAAATATATATATATGAAACTAACAATAATAAGAGCAACCCACACATACCCCTTTCCCGTTGGGGCTTCCTTTAAAAACAAAAACAAAAAAACCAAAACAACACACACACAGGCACATAACACCGACAAAAGAATAATAAGAAAAGACGGACATTTTAGGCTTTTATTTTAGTCGTCTTGGCGAGGCAAAATGGAGACTGTTCACTCCCCTTTTTTTGCACCACTTAGTGCCCGCTTGTGAAGCCTGAGAACGCTTTAACAATAACCCCGTCACGAGAAGGTGAATTCCTCCGGGTGCTGATTAAGACTTAATTTGTGAACGAGCCACTTCCATTTTGTGGTTGGCCTTCATCTTTCTGTTTTTTTTGGGGGGGGGAGCGACCCGAAAGGCTGCCTGAATCACGTCTCTGGCACACTAAGGGGATTTCTGCTCTGAGGCTCCCTCATCCGTCATGTGCCGTTTAGTGGGTAGCCTGGCATTTTTTTTTTCCTGAGTTCCTCACTGGGTCGTAGCTGGTGGCCACGTCTGGTAGCCGAGGCCACTCTGGGCGGTTACCGATCGGGGAGATTCGTACTGTCTTGCAACTTACTGTGTGCCCTGGCAGCTCAGACAGACCTCAACCGGCCAGGTTTTCAGGAGACACTGGTCGACGCGGCGTCCCAGCTGTGCCGCTCCTGAAACTGCTGAACACCCCTTGACCGTGGAAGCTGTCGGTCTCTTGTTTCCTTTTTTAAAAGACAGGCATTCGTAGAGCATCTCCTTTTGAGGAACACCTTGTGAGTTCTTCACATCTGGTCCCCTGATGAAGAGACCTGTTCCACCCAAAACCTTGCATGCACGAAGGGAATAAAGCAGCTTTCTTCTCTCCTCCCGTTCCCCCACCCCCAATGGTTTGGACCGATCTTTCTTGCTCTGGTTTCTTTGGTGTAGAGGGACCGCTTTCCTCTGTTTTAGCCAGCGTTTCATCTCGAGGTACACAGAAATAAAAGCCTGCCTTTCTGCCTTTGTTTTCCTCGTTTAAAATAAAAATGTGTGTACGGGCCGAGCTGATTGAAGCCGAGGCGCTCAAAAGAGGTAAATGATGCCTCTGAGGAAACCGGTCTAGCGTTCTCACCCACCCCTAGAGTGGAAAGGAATGGTGGAACAAAAAATTAAATTAAAATAAAAAAATCTGGAATAATTAAGGTGCCGGGAAGGGAAACCAAGGGGTTGTTAGAAAAAGTGAAGGGTGGAAGGAGAAAAGGGTAGGGAAAAAAGCCAAGGAGTTTTTAAAAAGGAAACTTCCTTCCTCCTGCAAATGTGGATGGAGGGGAATGAGATTTTTTAATAGTGTGCTTTAAGGATTTAGCTAGGAGCCAACGCAGCGCTCTCTCTGTGCGGGATTCGAACTCCCAACCTCCACATCATGGATGGTGTCTGTGTTCTAGTGTTCTAGTTCTCCGCCCACTAGGCCAGCCTTTAAGCTTTGAAAACCAATGGAAGAAGAAAAAGAATTTCACACCATCATTCAAGACAAGCGTATCTCCAGCGTTTCTCAATCTTGTAGAGAATCTCCCGGGCGTTGGATAACTCTGATACTGCTGACGAAGCGAAAGGGGTCTCGGCGCATCTAAAAGAGAGGGAGAGAGAGAAAAAATAGAGAAACGAGAGCATCCAAGTCATTATTTTCCTTCCTTTGTTTCTTTCATAAAAATTTAAACAGAGGAAGCAGCTCTGTAAACCCATGGGTGACAGGCGCTGTGTTCGAAACACCTTAGCTAGCCTCTTTTTCCTCTCCCACTGTGAAGGTTGTAAGACAGTGGTTCCCCAGCCTGGGGTCCTCCAGATGTTCTTGGACTACAACTCCCAGAAGCCTTCGCCACTAACAGTTCTTCTTTTGTTCCTGCTCGAGAGAGAAAAGACCAGGGCTTTTATCATCCTCAAGGGCATTAAATTAAAAAAAGAGGGGGTCACGTTTTCTATGAAGCCCCTTGCGTTGTGTATAAACAAACCTTGGGTGTGGTACCAAATAAACTCAATTCATTAAAAGAAAAACCCAAGGTTTACCGCCCGTTCGGCATTTTCCGACCAAATCCAAAGAAATAAAATTTCAAGCTGGCCTTTTGGCAGCCAGTGAACCACAGGAATGCTGTGTTTCTTTTTTTAAGCATAGTTGGTTGTGAAAAGCTTCTGAATGGTTTGTATATGTGAAAAAAATCTGACTTGTATCTTGAGTTGTTGTATGACTTTTTAAAAAATTTTAAATGTCATATTTATGTAGAGTTTTTGAATTTCTTATTTTATCTGTTGTTAGTTGCTTTGGATCCCCGGTAGGGAGAAAAAGGCAACATGGAAATGATTTTAACTAACTTGCTAGCTAAATAACTAACTAACTAAATAAACAACAAAACCAATGGCCGTGAAGTCCATGAATATTTGCACACAATGCAACTTCTTATACTCTTAGCAGGGCTGGACTGGATGATCCTTAGGGATCCTTTGCAGCCCTGCCCTTCTAAGAGTATAATTACAGCAAGACTGACTATTAGAGAGAGCCATAGACCATTTTATGCATAGCGTTTGCTATTAAAATAGTGTCCACCATAATCTGCGTATTTCAGCATCTGCGGAGGGGTTTGGAACGGATCCCCTGTGGATGTAGCTAGTAGTGAAAGAGTTACTTTTAGATGTAATTAGTGGCACCCACTTAGGGGTGACGAGTAACGACCTTTCCAAAAGAGACTTTTAAAAGGTGGGAACAAGAATCTTCCAGATTTCACGCCCTTCTCTTGTCAGCCCTATGTGGCAGAAGAAGTATTCTCTGGTTTCAGCTTTTTGTCTTTCCGGAAATATTTTTGAGATGCGATAGCAGAGCTCACCACTAGTGGGCCCTAGAGAGTATTTCCTATTTTTCCTGCTCTGCTGCTTATGGCAATAGAACACAGTGGCAAAGAGTAACAAAATAGGGAACTGCAGCAACAATTATGGCAGCCGGGTGCCATGAAGTCACGAGTCACGCACTGAGCTCTGCTCTTGTGCACGTGAGCTCACACTCAGTTCTTCCCTTGCTCACACCTGCTACGTCCTTTCTCTCTTGCAAACTGTCATTAATATTATTACTCAGTCTCAGCGCTTCAGATGGGATAAACTGCAAGACAGAAAGACACTCCTTAAAAAAATAAGGGAAAGAGAAGAGGAATCATAAAGAGAAGAAGAAAAAGACGACGCCAACGGTGTGACAGGATCTACATTTGATTTATGTCGTACACAAAACGGCTTTGCGTGACAACACAGATTACAAAAACATTTGACACGGAGAAAAGGGGAGGAATTGACAAGGAACAATTATGACTTGGCAGATCGAAGGGAGCTGCCGTCGTCTTTCCCAACACATGAGCCCCTTCTCAAATGAGCACCCGGAGGGGGCATAAACACTCTCTCAGACCCTGCCTTGATTCTGGTAAGTTAGTTCTTTTTCACCTGCAAGGGGAAGCCACCCGTGTACCACCACCCCATCCAGCCTGTGCATAGTTGTTCGGGCATCCGGGGTCGAAGAGCCACATCCACATGGCAGCTTTAAACAACTTTCGAGTCTCTCGCGGCAGCTGGGTACCCCCCCTCCTGAGCCGGGTTGTTCCCATGGCGAACGTGCTCTCAGAATTTAGAAAAAGTTATCCTTGGCAAGCGACAACTAATTCTTGAAGCTGAACCACAAAGTTTCCACCCTCTTCAAATATTTCAACTCTACTTGTAATCAGTAGAACTGGTCTCTTGATAAGGACTGGCATCGGTTTATTTCCCCCCCCCCGGAGGGAGTCTGGGGGCTGGGGCACCACCGAAGACGTGAGAAATTTGCTCCAGGTTGGAGTCCGAACATCACAAGCGCTAGCCGGGGGGGGGGGGGGGGCGGAAACCTGAACCTTTTCACTCAGATCTGTCCAAGGTGCTGAAAAACCTGCGCTGGTCTTTGTGAGAGCGCTTTGAAGCCCCGAACCCTAGAACCCAAAATGTATCCAGCTCTTTCATGCGTACCTTAAAAGTTCGGACTCCTACTAGGAGTGGTTCCGCAGCGGGTGTGGAATTTGGAGCCGGTGGCACAGTTGCGGCCCGCTTGACCACGATTTGGAATAGGAAGTTGATTTAGAAAGACCTTTGGTGTGACCTAGCCTGTCCCTTCATGACCTTCTTGAGGTCTAGCCACATTCCCTAAGCTTTCTAAAAGTTAAAACTTGCCGCCTTAGGCCTGTTTATACAGGACTCAACCTTGTTGAGTGCAGTGGATCTTCCTCCTGAGTCATCCTGTCTTGGGACGTGCTTGCCATCTGGGAGGGACGCTTCTGTCTGCCCGGGACCCCGGCTTGCTCCCAGCAAGCGCATGCGTGTTAACCCTTCAGCTGCTGGGTTTGTTTTTCCCTCTCTGCAAACACAGACTGTAGGTCAGCTGTGTTTTCTCAGCGCATTTTTAATCCAAAGAACAAACAGGCAGCTGGATTTCGAATGAGTTGAGGACGGACTCCGGCTGAGTAAATGGACACAGCTGAAGAGAGGCGGGCTTCCTGGAATGCGTGGTACTGATGATGGTGGATGGTTCCAGGGAGGCCCATGAAAACGAGAAATCTCAGTCCGTCCAACCCTGGGCTGGGACATGTGACCTTTCTTTTGGGACTACGATTCCCAGAATCCCCAGACAACAATGGGATTTATAGTCTAGACAGTTTCCAAGCCCAGCACTCACCAAAATGCAGCTCTAGCGATGCTCACCAAGCTGAATACAGAAAAACAGCTTTCTCCCTGTCCACTGTCTCCATTATTTGACGTTTAATGGGAAAGAAAGCTGGCAGGGAATTAATTGGTTTTGCTTGAAATGTGGTGGTGGAGGAGAGTTCAAGATGGAACAAGTGGGTTCCGGATCCAACCGAGCCTGAACTCTCTCCAGAGGCAAAAACGTTGAAACGGAGGTTGTCCTTATTTTGGGCGCATCACGAGAAGACAGGATTCTCTGGGGAAAGACAATAAAGCTAAAGAAAGTTGACGGTAGTAGGAAAAGAGGAAGGACCCCGATACGAGATGGACGCAGTCCCTAAAGGGAACCATGACTTCTGAGTTTGCCAAACCCGAGCAGGGCTGTGGAGGATGGGAAGCTTTGGAGATTGCTTCTCCATAGGGTGGCTGTATGTCGGAGGGGGCTACAGAAAGCACACCGCCCCCACTATATTTAGGAAATGCACGCCTGATCTGCTTCTGTGTCTCTCCCTGTGCTGCAGAACATGTTCTCTCTCTCTCTCTTCCCCCCAGCTGTGAGTAGGGCACACGGCTTCCATGCTGCATGGCTGCGTGGCCTTTTTGCCGCCTCCCGTTTTTCACCGCCTGAGGCAAAGCGGCATTGCCGGTCCCCAAGACCCACAAGCATCTTCCAGGCCAGGGAGGCCATGTGCCCCCTTCTGGCATCCGCCATCGTTCTTTGGAGGCCGAGATCCCCAAAGTTATCCTGACCTTTCCGGAGTCCGTCCTGCTCTGCAGGTATGGAATAACTGGAAAGGGCCCATCAAGGACGTTGCGCCCCCCCCCCTTTGTCAAAAATATTTCGCGGGAGTCGGAAGGACCTGTAACTTCAACTCTGGAGTTTGCTTCCTGCGCACATCTGTCCTTGGCGAGGCCGACGAGGGCTTCGCCGCCCCCTCCAGAGCGAGCCGTGGCGGAAGGTGGCGCATGCGAAAGCAGAAATGGCGATTAATTATTGAATAACCTGCAACCCAGGGATAGAAAAAAGCTGGATAAAATGCATATTATTATTGCATAATTAGGGCCATACATTTTGCGGCGTGCAAAGCCCAGACTCGCGCTGTCACTTTCTCTCACAGACACACACAGGGAGGCATTCGGAAGGAATATACAAATATTTCTATATTCTTTATATATAATAGGCATGTTGGCATCCTTGGATAATTTCTTTCTTTGGTTCCCCCCTCCCTTTCCTGGTACCCTGTTCACATCCAAATTCTTTCCATCTTTTCTTACCTTCTTATCTGTCTTTGTGATCTCCATCCTCTTATCACTTCCCCCCCTCTCTGTCATCCTCACCGTTTCCTGTCTCTACATTGAAAACCTGACATGGCAAGTTAGTTTTAATCAAACTAGGCTGGTGACTTCTGGTCGGCTTGGGCAGATGGGAGCCCACCACCGGCTGAGGATATGTCCTGTCTGTGTTCGGGTGTGCGAGAGAGAGGGAGGGAGAGAGAGAGAGAGAAAATGTGCTGTTCTGTGTTAGGCTGCCTCTCTGTTTTGCCTCCAGCTCTGGATGTCGCTCAATTGCTACTTTTTCTACCCCACCAAAAAGAGTGAGTGATCCCACCATCACAGCCCGGCTGCGCTTTTCCTCTTCCCTCCCAGCCTCCTTCCCTCTTTTGTCATGTCTGTCATCCTATAAAACTGAAGTTGAGAGACTGTAATATTAATGATCTGTCCCCATTTTAAGAGGGATTTCATTCCACGCCAGTGCTAAAAATCTGGAGATCTCTCACCCATCCTTTGAAAGTATCAAGAATGAGCTGTGAGCCAAAGGTGTTTTTTTCCTACTCCAACCTCACCCCAGATGTAATTTTGGTAGACACCCATCATCTGCAGTCTTTTGCCTGCTAACGTGGAGACTAAGTCTCCTTTCTCCGATGCTATCACATTTCATATATTTGAGTATCTCATGCTTCCTGCTCAAAGTCCTACATTTTGGCACAAATATAGGGTGTGTGACACCTGGGTTAAAAACAATATGTATGTGGAAGGGATCTGGAATGTCTTAAAAGCCTGCAAGTCAAACATGAGCCCATTGTGTGATGTGGCGGCAAAAAGAGCTAAGACAGTTCTAGGCTTCATTGACTTGAAGGAAGATGAACCAAAACTAATTTAAAGCAGAAAAGTAGAACAATTCATTAAAAAAAAAAACCACTTGGGCAGCTAGTCATTAAGGGAAAGTTTCCCTGAAGAGAAAGGTATTTGCTCGCTTGCAGAAGGAAGGAAGGAAGGAAGGAAGGAAGGAAGGAAGGAAGGAAGGAAGGAAGGAAGGAAGGAAGGAAGGAAGGAAGGGAGGAAGGAAGGAAGGAGCTGATGATGGATAAAAGGAAGGAAGGAAGGAAGGAGCTGATGATGGATAGAAGGAAGGAAGGAAGGAGCTGATGATGGATAGAAGGAAGGAAGGAAGGAAGGAAGGAAGGAAGGAAGGAAGGAAGGAAGGAAGGAAGGAAGGAAGGGGCTGATGATGGATAAGAGGAAGAAAGGGGCTGATGATGGATAAGAGGAAGGAAGGAAGGAAGGAGCTGATGGATAAGAGGAAGGAAGGAAGGAGCTGATGGATAAGAGGAAGGAAGGAAGGAGCTGATGATAGATAAGATCAAAATATTTGGGGGGGGCGGAAGGAAGATCCCCCTGTCTTTTAAACAAGCAGAAAGACTCATGTGATTTCTGGGGACAAAAGATAAGAAGCCAGAAAGCACCCCCCTAAAAAGGAGGAACATTTTAGGAGAGGGGATCCCCCCATGTCTTTTTATCAATTGGGCTCCAAAAGCCCCCAAGGGCTGCCCTCCAGGCTGGGACCCTGCGAGGGGAACGAGGAGGGCGGAAAAATCAGAGAGAGCCAGATTTACACCTCCCCCCCCACCAGAAGCGAGACTGCTTGCTGAGAAGGTCCCTTTTATTCGGATCCGCTGCCTTCCTTCTTCCCTTTGCTTTTTTTTGGAGGGGGGGCTGGATCTCTCTCCCCCCCTCTCCTTAACAGATCTGGAAATTGAATACAGAAGCAAGAGGGGAGGCTTTGAGACAGAGAAAGAGAGAAGGGGGGGAAACCAGAGAGAGAGAGGGAGGGAGCGTAGAGGGGGGACGGGAAGGTGGAGCCAGTTTTTTTCCCTGGCCAACCAACCTTGAGGCTTGAGTGGAGGGAGGAGGCAAGGGGATCAAGGGGAGGGGGGGAGGCCTCCACCCGGGTTGGATGATGAGGATTGATGATGGGTTGGCTTGGGAGAAAAGAGGGAGGGGAGGGGGGCCCGAAAGGGAGAAAAGAGCAGGCGGTTACTTTAGGCTGACCAGCCAACTGGTAACAATGTGTCTGTTCCAACAGTAGAAAAGGAAGCCGGCTTTATTTAGTGCTTTGCAACCCATTCAAGGCCAAAAAAAGGGGAGAGAGAGAGAGAAAATAGTAAGAATAATCAGATTTTTTCCTCCCCCCCCCTTTTAAATAAAAAAAGAGGGAGCTTTAAAGGCGATCCGCGGCGTCCGGCTGAACGAATTCGCAGGAAAGCCTCTTGCGGAGCGAAGCTTCGCTCTCTTCTGGGGGTCTCTCCCTTTTAAAAAAAAAATTAAATTTATTTTGGGAAGGCGGTTGAGTCCTGGGGGGGCAGCTTTAAACACACACACTCACAGAGGAAAAAAAAGAGGGGGAAAAAAAAGAAGGAACCAGGTGGGCAAGCATGTTTGAGCCATGATTCTGTTGGCAATGCGTGTCTTTTTGGAGAAGAATAAGAAGTAAATAAATCCACCAGACCGGCGGGAGGCGAGGAGGGAGGGAGGGGAGAAAGGAGGGGGGCATAATGCATCTGACATAATCTTTTTTTTTTTTTTTAAATGTGCATGCATTTTTTGGGGGGGTTCTCCCTCCCCTCCCCTTTCCCTCCCCTCCCCCTTTTCAGTTCTGATAATTCGGGCTGGCTTTCTTCTTTTTCCTCTTCTCCAAACCCTCTTTCAGAGCTTCTTAGCTTGCAAAGGGCGGGCGGGCGGGTGGGGGGGTGAATGGAGGGGAAAGAGGGGGAAGGAAGAAAAAAAAAGTGGATTTTCATCTTTTCTTTCCTGTCCGAGCGAGAAACCTGTTGTGAATTTTTCGCCCTGGAGTGCTGAGCCCCTCGCTTCTGCATTTTTACAATGAGAAAAGGGGGAGAAATTGCATTTTTTTTCATAAAGGAAAAAAAAATCTCCAGATTTTTAAACCTCAGCCTGTCCTTCTGACTTCTCTCCTTCGTTGTTAAAACTTTTAAAACTTTTTTTTTATTTTTATTTTTAGGAAAAGACGCCCGGGTGACCCTTCTAATCCTAAGCAGACAGAAGAGAAAAGCTGCAAACAAAATTCGGCGCATCTTTCAAAACGAACCAAAACTTGGACTGAGTTCTGTATGTATGTTTGTTTTTTTTTTGAGAGGGGGTTGTTCCTTTTTTTTTCTTTTATAACCTTTTTGTTTTGGGAGAGCTGAGCACCTTTTTTGGAGGGGGGGGAAGAAACGGACCTGGGTTGGAAATCTCGTTTCCAGACCACCGCTTGGAAAAAAAAGGGGGGAAGCATTTTGGTCATTTGCCCACTCCCTGAATTTTTGATTCTTGGGAATTGCGAATTTGTTTCCCATGGATTTTTTGTCCTCTTTTCGGGTGTTGATGACCTGCTAGGAATGGCACCATCGCAGAGAAGAAATGGCAACCTGAACTTTGCCTGTTGACTGGAGAAATCTGGCTTTCTCTTTACCTTCTTCCATGCCAAATAAAAAAGGAACTTCAAGAAAGAGAGGAAATCCAGGAGGTAGTTTCTCGGAGATGTTGAGGTTGCTGGCTTTTCCCCATCTTCTCCTGTTTTGAGCATCTTTGATCTTCAAGATTTTGGCCTTCCCGCGACGAAGCTGAGTCTATGATTCTGCGTTTGCCTTCTTGCGAAGAGTTGAGCAAAAGCCGAAGAAGTTTGGAGAATGACTTTTCTTTGAGGGAATTAATATTCTCCCCTCCGTGCTTATCTATTCTTAGACACTAGATTAAAGCTCACCAATCCCCACCCCAACACCCCGGCTGCGAAATCGAATTCTGATCGGCCTCATCAACCCATGCCAGGGCTGGGTTTTTTAATAGCTTTGTGCCACTGGGAATGTGACCTGGCCCAGGACGAGAAGATCCGGAGAATTACTTGAACGATGGGGGTCTCGACTGAGTGAAATGAATTAAGGAGGGTGTACCCTTGGGGTGTGGGCTTTTCTTGAGAGGACAGGGAAGGGGGCGAGGAGGAAGAAGGGAAGTGTGGATTTTGCCTAAGTGGAGACCAGCACAGCTGACCGACCCCCTAACAAAAAATAATAATAAGTCTTTTGAAAGAAAGAAAGAAAGAAAAAGCCCTCCCCAGGCAGAAAAAAAATGGGCTGGCTGCCTTATTCCTAAAAGCCAAGCTGTGCCAGTAAGAATTGAAAATAAAATCAAAATTATAACAGGAGTTGAGGGTTGCCAAGACAGACGTAAGACGCTGGGCCGGAATCAGTTATGATGCTGCAACTGGAGGTCACGGTCTTCCTCGTCACCCTGGTCAGGGTCTGCGTGTGGACAGATGATAGCAGCAAAATCATCTCGGATCGGTACGCGGTCTACTGGAACAAGAGCAACCCCAGGTAAGATATATTAACCAGGCGGAGAGCTTCTGTCCCACAGGCTGGCCCGCATCCTGTGCCTTTATCAGGAGAGGTTGGAGCCTCGGGCTCCCTGAAATTTGTCTGTCCACAGGTTGTGGGGTGGGTGGGAAACTCCCCCCCCCCGAGATAGCCCAGAAGGAGACCTGAAATCCACAGGGGTGGGTGTGAGAGCTGGCCGGCTGGTTTGGGACGAAATAGGGACCTTCCGGTCCATTTTTCAGACCTCTTCGTCTCGTCTCCAAAAGCCAGCTTTTTCTGGAGACATTAAAAAATAGGATTCCAACAAACACCCCACCGAAGACCCACGTACGGTTGCCACGTCTCTTTCTGCATTAGGCCACGCGAGGTGAGGAAGAGAAGGTTTCTCATACACTGTCTGTGTATGAGATCTTTTTTTTTTTTAATCAAGAATCTCTCATACCGACTTGGAGCAAGTTCCCTGCCAGTATTATTTTTTTCTTAAAGTGAATAATTCCAAACCAATCATAGGAGGGAAGAGGCTAGCACAGTTTCTTTAGCCAGCAGATACTGTCATGGCATTTAGATGGTCTGTCTGCCTTTTGAGAACGAGTGCAATCCTCTCAATGCAACGGTATTCTTTCTAGGTTTTTGTATGATACAGCCGGGAAGCACGGACCTCAATCTGCACAGATTTGTATGCTGTGTTGCTTCAAACTCTGTGTGTGTGTATGTGTGTCCAACAGAACTTTGGGGAGAAGTTAGGGTTTCTACTTTGATTGTTTTCCTTTTTTTAAAAAGTCACGTTTTGGAGACCCTTCTGTCTCGTAGTCGGCTTCAAAGCAAAGAATGGTAGGGGGTGGGCTGTTTAATGTTCGTCTGCCTTGGCCTGTTTCAGGTTTTAGGTTTTCACAAGAACCTCTCTGTTCCCCCTCTGCCTAAAATCCAGAAAGACCCTTGGGGGAGGGGTTGGAGTAGCGAGTGAGGTAGGCAGAAAAAAGGGGGAAATATTTATATATCTGAGTGGTTTTGTGTTAGGTTTGCAAGCCGAAATGATAGCGATATAGATAAATAAATAAATGAAGTTGCCACGCATCCATTTAGAAGTCAATGCAAGGAAGTTGTAAGGCTGCCCCAGCAAAGGGGAACGAGAGAGTAACGGTTTTCTGAAGCACCTCCGACTGTAGAATCAATTACACCTCACTTAAGGTCTTGCATCATGTCCAATTAAAGCACCACTTAGCCAACCACCCTGGCACGCAGCCTCTCCGGCTTCCTCTTGCTTTGTTGGAGATGCTTCTCGATCTGCCCCCCCACCCCCACCCCGGTCTGGATTTTCTCTTGGTGGACCAAAAAAACCCAACAACCCCAGCTTCGTCTCTTACGAGCTGTCCTAGTTCTTTTGGGGGGGGGGGTGCGCTTTGTGGAGGACAGAATTGCTCCCTTTTCCAGGGTGGCCACGCTGGGAACCTGACAGCTCCAATTTGGTGGATGCCAAAGCTGGGCGGTTTCCGTGCGTGATGGCAGTCCACGCCACCCGATTCGACCACCACATCCAGAGGTTCTCTGTGGCTGACCCCCGAACTGGCGTGGCCGTGCCGTCTGCTTTACAGACGTGGGTCCAATTCTGCCATTTCTGTTTATTATTATTATTATTATTCCTTTTTAGTGATACTCAAAGCTTCTGCGCAGGCCTGGTTATGGAGTTTGGGCGCGTTCCGGTGGCTTTGGGTACCTGTGTCCCATCTTGTTCCAAAAAAAGGAGGCCAAAGAACCTTTTTGGTTGTTCCTTGAACAACCAAGAAGAAGGTGATCAATGTGGGGCATCTCGTAAATTGATTGTTTTATTGGTTGAAGTGGCACACTTTCTTAAACCATAGATCTGACTGGTTCTTTCTCTCCTTCTTTATCCTCCCCTCTCTTTATAACTAGTGTAATGAAAAGATTTCCGGAAATGGTTCCCCCCCCCCCCCTCTGGTTGAAGGGCTCAGCACAGCTTTCTCAAGTTGGAAGCAATAGAAACCGGCTGTTGGCCACAGTGCAAAATGATGATTGTTCATGATGGACGGGACCTCAGCCCAACATCACAGATTTTCCCTGAAATGTGTTAGAAAAGAAGTGTGGGTTTTTTTTGTTGTTTTTTTTAAATCTAGTTGAAAGACATTTCATGCTTATCCAAACCCTGATTTTTGAAAAGAAGGGGCACAGAAAAATATGCCTTCCATTTGAGAAATCTCATTGCAGTTTGGTGGGTTTGGGGTGTGGGGTTTTTGTAATTAATTTTTGGAGCAAGAAATATATTTTATTTGAACATCGCCAGGTTTCATGTTTTCTCCTTCGAAGGCTCAGAATCCCAGGACGGCTGGTGTCTTCTTCAGTTTTGTTTTTGAATTTGCAACCAGGTTGTGAGGTGGGGGGGAGAAAAATAAGGTAATGGGTCGTCTTCAGGTGAGCGGTGGCATGGCTCGAATGAGTCCATTTATAGGTTCTGTGTTTTCATGTATACATGCACACGTGTGTGTGTGTGTGTTTATACACAGACCAATGTAAAAAGTTTCAGCCATCCACCCTCTGGAAAGACATTGGATTATTTGTGGATGCAAAAGATCGAAGGGTTTGGCCAGAGGTGTCCATGGGCACCATGTCCCCCCCCCCCGGTTTGGCTTCCTATCCGCTGAAGTGGGGGCATATATTTGCCTGTGCAAAAAGCGAACTTGCAGTATGTGGTAGTGTAAAGCCATAATAAGGTGGAGAACTATGAAAGAAAAAGCTTTTTGTTCTAAAAAAGCCACTTTTCTCTCCTTCCCTCTCTCCCTCTTCCAAAGGCATATAGGTCTCAGTGGGGAAAGAATGGCCACTCCTCGCTTATGTGCCCCACTCTTGCTATGAGAGAGCTCTGTGGGGTGGGGGGGGACGTTTCATAGAAGAAGGCTTCCCTCCCCAGCCCCATTTCCTGTCGTTGTGAATGAGGGGCTTCATTCTTGAGACTGAAATGTTCGAGAAGCGAATCTGTGACGTTCGTTGAACGAGGCCTGCTATCTTATGGGGGGGGGGGAGCCTGCACGTTGACCATGCCGGCCTCCTTGAGTTACAAAGATTGGATTATTTTTCTCAAAGGAGAGTCGACTCGAGGGATAGGGCGATGGGGTTTGTCCAGTGGCACCCAAGGTTGAATTGTCTTTGTCTCCTCTTTGGGTGAATGTGGTCCTGGAGCACCCCTCTAAAAGGTCCCCTACCTCTTCAAAACAAATATACTCAGCCAGAGAGCCATCTTTGAGGTCCACAACCGTCACTGGGAGTAGACGTCTCGTTCCCTGCGTTGACGTTGGGTGGGTTCTTCCTGAACACCCTCCATCTTCTAAACACCATCACTCCTTCCCTTTGGATTCGATTCCCCAAATCCCAATTTTGAAATGCAAGGAAGACGGGGATTCAAGATTGTGGTTATATGGGGGGGGGGGAGAACGGGATGTGATTGCGGTGAAGATTTTGGCTATGCATCGCGTGGCTGAAGGTTTCTTTGAAGCCAGGAGACTCTTGAGGATGTTGGCCTATTGACTATTTTAATTTTTTTTTTGGCCAACGCCCCTCGGCTGGTTAGGGTTATGTTCCAAGGAAATCACATGTCTCTTGGTTATGTTGTGGTGGAATTAACTGTGACGGTGTCAACCTTGATGTCACCCTGAACGTGGGTCTTATTCAGTGGAGAATATTTGGGTCACCGTCTTAGCCACTCTGTTCTTCTCAACCGGACATGTGGCGCGAGGGTGCAAATATTTGCAAATTGTGTGTGTTGGAGACGAAGACACCATAGAAGCTTTCGAAGTGAACAAACACAAGTGGAGAACAGAAGTAAATAAATTTCAGGTCCTGGCTCCATATTCTTATATCTAATAAACGTGGCTGAGTTCTCTGCATCAGCATGCATCGCATGTTGCTGGAGGGCGGGGGGTTTGAACCATTTTCAGTGTGATAAAATTTACATATTGATGAAACACACGTTAGCGTATTTGGTTTCAAACTGGTGGCATTTGCTTTAGAAATCGTTCAAGATGAGTTCAGGACTTCTCCCGTTTCCCTTTTACGTTGAAAATTTGGGGTGGGGTGGGGAAGACAGAGAACAGGCAGGTGGGTTTTGATTTTAGCCTCACAAGGGAAAATCTAGCGGGCCATCCTGGACGTTCTGATGTTTACTGGAAGGAAATGAATTCGTTGAGTCCGAAATTAAGCTGCAAAGTTTCGTAACGGGAGATATCCTCTCCCTCCCCGAATCGAAAAATAATTTCTGTTGGGTATGATCCATTCAAGCGCTTTCAGAACGTTAGCTTCAGGGTGTACCTTGACCTCCAAGGTTAGTTTTCCCAAATTCGACCAAGCACGGTGAACTCATCTCTCCTCCGTTTGGATTTCTCACCCCTGTGTTTGGCGTTTATGCCATTTTCAAAATTCGTTGGCAGCCCGAAAGCTACAGCTGGTTGGATATTTTGCGACTAGATGTAAACCCCCTTTGAACCACAACACATCATGTACCATGACAGTAGAAACTGCCTCTGTTTCATGTATGCTGTCTTTGTCTTCATAAAGGGTGCAGGACATCATGAAACCTTGACGTTCACGGTTTTAAACAGACAAACCTAGAAATCTTGTCATTGGGTGCAATGTATAGATTTATCCTTTTTTTCTTTCTGTTATTCCTACTTTTATTTCTCCCCTCTGGTAGGGAAACGCAATCACGGTTGGGCGGGGACGGGAGGGGGGAAAAAGAGATAAAGAAAGGATGCCCTCTTTGATAATTGAGTCTAAATTAAAAATCAATCGTAAAGGGAGACTCGTTAAACTTCGCGTCTCCCAACGTAATTTTGGTTCGCCTGCAGGTGTCCGTGATATATTTCCGCCCCACCGTGGTGGTTGAACGTGGTAGCCACTGGTCTGGAGGATGCTGAGAGATGTTTATTAAATACATCTCCATCTAGATTCTTGATTGAAATATCGGCGGGAGGGATAAGTTGGCGCAAGGAAAAGGCGGGCGCTCTCTTGGGTGTTTTGAGAGAAGCCCGTATTGGCAAGAAGCAACCTGGAATTTTATTCGAAAGTTCTGCAAATCGAGCCGAATTGGGATGAAAAGGTTGCGTTTCTCCGAGACTCGTGGTCGTCTCGGCAACCACGGCCGCCATGTTATATCCTGTGTGCCGAGAACAGAAAAGAGAGCCTTTACCATGTTGGCTTGCGTGTCCAACGGAAGAACAACACAGTGTCCATTAAACCCCAGATTGCTGGTCCACAGGGAAGATTTAATTGGGAGGCAATATTATCCCTGTAGAGGAACACGAGCCACCGATATTGGGGAAAGTCTCCTACCTTTTCTTGTCCCTTAAAACATCTCTTTTAGACACGAAAACCGGTACATATATTTTGCCGTTCCAATGTGTTTTGCAGAATTTTGTGGTTGATTTTTCCTCCCGGCGGGCCGGGGTCCCCTTTCTCGTACCGTCACCCCACTTTAACTCTGATTATGCCGGGGAGGGGTGGCCCATCCTCAAATCGTGGAGGTTTCTGGGGCAGCGGGGTAAAGATGGTAAGACGAGGAATCGCAACAAGCTACATCCACCGGAGCGTGGTGTGGGGTGATGGGGCTGGCCAATTGCCCGGGTCCCCCCAGAGGCTTGTGGAGAGATGAATTTGGAGTTGCCATCGTTTTAAAATTGATTTGGGACGGGCTCGATGACTGGGTGTCCCTAAAACCACCCCTCTGGGCAAAAAGGGAGGGTGCGCATGGGAGCGAGTGCGAAAGAAGCATAGAAAAACACGTACGCACCAAAGAGATAAGAATGGCCCCATTCTGCCGCAGGTCTATGATTCTGTTAGAAACTCGAGCAAATTCCAACTCTCGATGCCGGCATGATTGGGCAAATCATTTCTCAAGTAACTGAGGTGAAGATGTGTTTCTTTTACTTCACGCTACCCACAACAGTATAATGGGCAGTTTTAAAGTAATTCAAGAATGACAGTTTTACCTTCCTGCCCAGTGCAATTCCCAAAGAGGCCGCCATTGGCGGAAGGGAAGAAACGAGACGGGGAAATGATCGTCTATTTTCTCCCACAATTGGCAACACAGCTACATCCCATTATTTTATTTCCTTCTGCCCTCCTGGCCTGTATTTAGCTACACGAGCGTTTCTTACCGCCAATTTTTATTATTATTACTTTAAAAACACACACACATACACAATTCCACGAGAGGGGGAACTACGAGAGCCTTTGTTTCTGTCCCAAAAAATGCTCAATCCTAGGGATCAGAGGATTTTATTTTATGTTTTTTTTGTTTTGTTTTATTTTTTATTTTGTTTTGTTTTATTTTATTTTATTACTGGCTTGGAGGTACCTCTTTGTTCCCATGGCCGGGGAAAACATGCTGCTTTCTATAGATCGTGGACTGAAAGACGCTGTGTCTTCGTGCGAGCAATCCCCTCATAGTTGAAGGGGGCAGGAGAGTCAGGGAAATCCCACTGGGATGAACCCCCCCCTCCCCTGGCTGGGTGTCGTTAGAGTAGAACCTCCATGTTGAGAGGCAGTCTACCCCGGAATATCCCCGTGGCGCAGGCGAGGGTTCGAAGTCATCCTTCCTCCCGGTCATGGGGACCACGAGCGGTCTACAAGCCAGCAATAGAGTCAAATAAAATATCAGATGCTGCCCAGGAAAGAACCAGTAAGAAAAGAAAAGAAATCTCACCATGATGACTTATTTTGTAGTCCACTCGTGACAGATAACAAGATAACAATCTAGACAGAATATTCATCCAGTCCTTTGGGGTATAACTCAGGGTAACCCCAATAGTATAGTAGGTAGTGCTATTTTTAAAGAGCAATGTGTTGAAAATAGCCATTTTTGACAGCTCTTTCCTTCCAGTTCTTGCAAACTTGTGCGTTGTTCCGGTCCATCCGGGCTCCCCTTTGCGGTTTAGAGTCTAGTTTGCAGGATGCACACACTAGGTTTTCCATCTCCCCCCCCCCCTTCCTCCTTTTCATATCCAAAAGTGTTTTCTGGCGGGCTTCGGATTTTCTAAAACGTGGGGGTCTGAGATTGAGAAGAGCCGCCGATCCTCCTCCTGCCAGGTTGAGCTATGGGGCGGCCCAGATTCATCTGCCTCTACATTGATGGGCCACAAAGAGGACACGTCTCCTCTTCGAGGAATTGAGCTCCAGCCGTAGGTTTGGGACAGGATGTACGCGCTTCTGAACAAGGCCATCCTTTTCTTAGCCAAACCCATTCGAAGATCCCTGATATTTAAATTTTACGAGCAATGCTTCTTATAGTAAATACAGCGTACAAGTGAAATCCTCGGTACGTTGGTTCTTGGTATCTTTATCGGTCAACGATACCAAGAAGAAAGCTACACTTTCCCCACCACCACCGATTTCCTACATTTCAGGTGCGATGTCATGTGGATGTGTAGTGAAATTTTCTTGCCTTCTTACCAGGACAAAATAACAGCAGCCTGGTGTATCAGGTGAGGCCGTGACCCGGCTGGCCTCCTTGTTGTCTGTGAGTCCCGTTCAGTCAGAACTGGGAATAACCCATTAAAACAATCAACGATTTAAAGAAAAAGTTGACCAATCCCGGTCAAAACAGACTGAATTGGCTAAAAAAAAACCCCACCACAAACACTTCACAAGTTTAGCTTCCAAGTTAAAAAAATTAATAAAACAACAAAAGATCCATTATTTGTCATGAGTTTGTTCCTTCCTTCTTCTTTTGCAACCGCTGCGTCGTAGCTGAATTTCCAAGGCTGGCTCACGTCATTTCCTATACGGTAAAACTGAAATTTCTCCGTTGTATTTATATGTGCAAAAGGCATGCATTCCCATGTCAGTGCTCTGAACCGTAAACCGGTCCCCATGAAGTCATTAAGACCCGAATCCCTCTTCCTTCGTAGGGTCATTCATGCGCCCAGTTTCGTAACCAGAGAGCATCACTGGTATGGAAGGGTTAGCTTGTTGGAGGGAGGGGAATGATCCTAGTCTAAGTAACTAAGTTACTTTTGGATAAGAAGAAAGCAGAGACGTGCTTTTTCAGAAGTGTGGGCTATATCTAAGGCTGTCGGTTTTCATAAAGTGCAAAATAATTATAATAATTGACCCTGGGATTATCGAGACCAGGGTGGCAGAGTTGGGAATTGAACTTTCAACCTCAGGATCCACAGCCAGAGACCTAAACCCTTGAGCTGTCAAGCCCTTCTTAAGTCTCAGCCCCCCACCCCATGGTATGTCCAGCAACAAAGTGGAGTTATCCTTCCAGTTCGTAGTCCCTGCTAAAACTTTGGAAAATGCCTTAAAATCCTGCACCCGGGGGACTGAATCTCCCCCCCGTCCGAGCTGGTTTTTGGCCCCGTCCGGGTCGCACTTTGAAACAAGTGTTTTTGAAGGCCTTGGCAATGACCTGCGATAAATGAGTTGGAAATGGCAACTCTCCCGACACCCTGGCCTTCGGGTCATCTTGGTTCGGAAGGGTTGGGAGAAACGGCCCAGATCTGAGGCAGCTGATTGTCTGACGTGTTCGTCCAGCCAAGGTTGGACCATCTTGTCCCGAATCAATCTTGGCTTTGAAAAGAGGGGCATCTCACTGAGTTTATCCCCCGTTCATATTTTTGTCCTTCCTCCGGGGTTCTGTCCCCCGCGTACACGGAGACGGTTTGCACCCACCCCAGCCCTCACCTTTTCTCTTTTCCTTCCGGCGAACTCTATTTATTAAGCCAAACCGTTTTCTCCTGGCCACCTTTAAGCCTGCGTCGCGATAAGTGGGTCATGGCGGGGTTGCCTTGGCCCCCGATCACGGCTGCTGACGTGTTCTCTGCCTCTCCACCCCTTCATCTTTGCAGGAAATGCGTCTTTCTTTTTCTCCTGGGTGCCAAGCTTCCTCCTAGACCAAACCCAGTTCTAAATAGGGCCTTCCCGGCCATATTTTACCCTTATAAAAAGTTGCTGGCTTGGGAAGGTACCGATTCCCGTCCTTTTCGGGTATCCTTTTGGCTGTTCGAATCTTCTCAGAGGGTCTCCCGACAGATTTGACAGATGCAAATAAGGACCGATGGCTTCGAAAAGCTCTCTCTCTCTTTCTCTTTCTCTTGCTAACCACCTTCTCCTGGCTCCTTTCAGGGCATAATATTGTGCCCCCTCCGCAGGTTATACCTTTAATGTCCAGATTCCATTTTCGCACAGAATCCAAAACAAAAAGGAGGACGCTTTGGACACTTTAAAAAAATGGACCTCCTGGGCCATGGATGCTCACCTACTCTCCCGCAGACCCGGCGATGTGGGGCAATCTGGCCAAAAGTATCACGTGCCAGGGCCCCGTGCCAGCCGTCGGAAACACACGCAGTGTGGGGGTGCACAAACGTTGCGTGTTGTGGGGGCCCTCTTCTCCGCAGGCCCATCAGGATCCACTAGAACGATTTGAAAAACACACACCAAGCGTTCCATTGCTTTGCCGTATGCAAACGGAGTGATACGGAGACAGGCGGTTACCCGGATTGGTTCGCATAAAATAACTTCATCTCTATGTGTGTATTTTGTGATATCCATCTGTGCAGGGGAAATGGAAACCACTTTGCTATCTGGCTATGATCATGGTTTTGTCATAATCCACATATACAGCATAATCTGCCCCCGCGCGCCCGCACACAAACAATCTGTAAATCCCTAGAAATACTGTACATTTTCCCGACCCATGTCTGTCTGCCTACTTATCTTTCCTAATAATATATGTGAATATGGTGGTGATATACATTTCACGAATTTTACGCCCGTTCACCTTGTATGAGTTTGCAATCGTAGATGCAAAATAGAATTGGCTGTCATTTTCTGCACATCCTGGAAAGACGGCTGTATGGGACGGATTGCAGAGAAAGGAGATTTTAAGTGTTTCCCACCCCAACATATGTCTTTAAGTCCTTTAAATTATTTTAGGGTAACACAGTCATTTATTTTTCATGGTGGTTTGGTAGGCTAGACTCCTACAGCGAAATGATACATGCTTAAAAGGTTGCTGCGCAAACATTTTTAATTTTTCATTCTTTGTTTATTGCGATTGTGGGTCTGTTGGCTGCGTGCCTGGGTGTGTACCCGAGCGCCTGCGTCGGCGTACATCCGAGCCATTCAACAGAGGGCTGGAGTGACGGTATGCGACCGTCCCGGTGTTTGGCGTTTATGCCACGCGATCCCGGTAGAATTCTGGTTTTTACTGAGCGGTTCTTTCAACCTTTTGGTGAGCTGGCTCACCAAACAGAATAGAAAGGAAAGAATAAAATAAATAAAAAGCTAGCGTTCTCATTTCCGGTGTTCTTCTCTTGCGGGACATTTTTGGAAGGGGAATGAAAAAGTCAAACAATGCTCTGAAATCTATGAAATACTATGAAATCATACATGCTTATATATGTATCTATTGCCTTTACATGCGCGCATGGCTCTTCTATATATGTGTTCATGGATGTGCGCTATCTTTTTTTTGCTTTATAGAACTGGTGTGCACAGACATGTGTTTTGTTTGCTAGGAAGTATATTGACGGAAGGGCATTTTCCAACAAATCAACTGATCTATCTGTATATCAATTTATCTGCCTTTCATGCCAGTAAAGGAAAATGGTGGCCTAAGAGTGGTAATCACTAAAATGGTAGCGCTCAGCTCCTAAAACATTTCCAAGCTGAATTTTAAAAAACAATGATATAGCTAAGACGTGGTGATGCCGTGTTACCTGCCTTTGTGCATGTTTGTGAACATGTCCGTCTACGCATGGTTGAAATTTATTTATTTTTTTGTTTGTTTGTTTGACTCTTATACTGCCCATCCTGCTGTCTAGGCCACTGTGGGTGGTTTGTGCCATTAAAACTCTTCCTAGGAGGACCAGGTGGCGAAGAGAACCACGGGGAGAACGTGGTGGCCGACGGAAGAAGCAGAGGTGACGTGGATAACACGGAAAAGCCGTTTCAACCAATGTCGACTTATTTTCGGCACTAGGGCTAATGAGTAAGCCCAGCTTGCGTTTTCTGGCCAGTTGGAGGAAAGCACGTGGGTCAACAGCACCAGCCAGACAAATTTCGTATGTGTTTCATCCCCAAATCACAACTGGATTCTGTCCAAAATTGGTGCATCTCTCTCTCTCTCTCTCCCCGTATATCTGGTTTTTTTTCCCCGTCCAGTTTTGCTGGGTTGGTAAATTTCGGGAAAACCCTTCTCTTTGCACCCTTCATAATAATACCACGGCAGCTGTTTTCTTACAAGTCTCTGGGGTCTCAATTTACGTGTGTGTGTGTGTGTGTGTGTGTGTGTGTGTGTGTGTGTGTGTGTGTGTATGTGTGTGTATGTGTGTGTATGTGTGTGTATGTGTGTGTGTGTGTGTATATATATATATATATATATATATATATATATATATATATATATATATATATATATATATATATATATATATATATATATATATATATATATATTTCATAGCACCCGAATCATTTTGGTATCCTCTGTTTAGACTGGGCAGTGGCGTAACTCAGATTCACAGCTGAATCTCCTCCCCGCTACCTCCTGTCAGCTCTCTGCATCCTTCCTTCCTCAAAAAGATTAAGTTAAAGCTGCTATGATGATGATGATGATGATGATGATGGCTACCTGCGCGTGCAGGTTTTTGAGCTTCTCCTAACCTCTCCGTTTTGGGTTTCAAAAACAGACTGAAATTACACGTTTCGTTTTGTTTCCTGGCACCAAACAGGTTTGGCTTTCCTTTCCTTGTTATCTGTCGTCTTACGGGACAACATTTCTGTCTCTGCTCCAAGATTTTACATCTCCTGCTTTATTGTTTGTGAGGCAAAAAAAAGGTGTTGCTCGCCAACGCTTTTGGCTACTTTGAGTTTTTAAAAACCCTCTGCATCAAGTAGTCTTCCTTCCTTTTCTTTCTTTCTTTCTTTCTTTCTTTCTTTCTTTCTTTCTTTCTTCCTTCCTTCCTTCCTTCCTTCCTTCCTTTGCCAAGAGGCAGTTTCATTTCCCGTCGCACTTAACATGAGCAAAAAAACCCATTAAACACTTTGCTTATGTCAGAGCAAAAATATGTTTACAGTGGTACCGTTGGCAGACCCAGTCATAACTACTTACTATCTTGGGTTTTCTCCTCCTCTCTCTGTCTTTTAATTAACCAGCCTGCTACATTTAAATACGTGAGCGTTTTCCTTTCTCCCTTGGAGGCTGTAAGATGAAGAACCAGGATGGAAAGCTGAGATGAGTCACGTTTGCCCCACTGCAGAATGGTGTAGGTTTGAAAGGGGCTTGAGAAATGCAGATCCCTCTGTAGTCTGGCAAACCTAAACCCTGCCCTTGGCAGCGGGGCTACTGATAATATTGTGGTTATTTAGTCCTGCTGGCCAGCAAGCTGTCTTGAAGATGGCTCGCTTGTGCTTCATGTTGGAGGTATAAAACATGAGCCACGCATGAGACAGGGAGTTGAGACTCAATTATGGGAGAGAACAAGGCTGTTCCCTTCTGCTTTAGATCACACGAGCCGTCAAAATGCATGACATTTTTCCCCATCCCGGAGGGGCAAATTTTAAAACTCTCTTAAGAGGGTTTCCCCTAACCTCCAAAGGTGGACGTGGGACCTGCCATTCGTAAAGAGGATTCTCAGATTTTGAAAACTCAATTCGCAGACTAAAAAAGAACACGGTCTTCCATATTTAAGGTTCAGTTTTGCCTGAAAACGTGGAGGTGGTGTCTTTTGAACCCGGAACTGGGATCCGACGGCATTGTTTTCCAGCAAATAAGGCTACAGTTCGAATGAGTTTTTTTTAAAGAGAAGGAAATAACTAAACTTGATATAAAGTGGCTTCCTGTTTAAAGCTGCACTTTATTTTTTAAAAATTGCCTGCGAAAATTTCCAGGTGTGATCCATGGCTTCTTCAACTCTGGTTTGATCCTGACTCAGCCACGGAAGCTCCCATTTGAGGTGGCAACTGGGCATGGGCACCCACCGCCGATTTTGGCGGTTCGTGCCAGTTCGTCCTTCAGACGAACAGGCATTGGGCGCTTCCCAGCCCTGCTTCCTCTGGCAGCTGCCCACTCAGAAGCAGCACTCTGGCTTCATTGCCCCGCCTCCTCTGAGGTCTGCCTCTGAATGGGTGCCTGCGGGAGGAGGCGGGGCTAGGAAACGTCAAACGCCCGTCCGGCCAAAAAACGAACCAGCACGAACCGCCTATCTGTAGTAGCAATTTGCATGCGCTATATATATTCTCTGCAACTGATTAGTTGAAGTTACCTATGGGCCCCCTTCGTTCTCCTTTCTTCTTTCCCCCTCCATCTATGTTTTATTACAAGCTTTTAAAGTTTATATGGTTTATTGATTCTTGGCGGTTGTGTGCTTTGTTTCGTTTGTCGTTTTGCTTTTGTGATTGTATCGGGTCTTCCGCCAGTTGCCTTGCGGGCCTTCCTGTTGAGGCAGAAAGGTGAGTTTTTTCTCTCCCTTTAAATAAACAAGAATACTGTAACAAGATGGCCCACGGATTCAGGTCTCTGGCTGTTGAACCAGAGGTTGGGAGTTCGAATCCCCCACTCGAAGCCTCCCAGAAGAGCCAGCCTGGGCAACACCAGAAGAAGGGAAGGTTGAGCCCCTTCTGAGTATTGTCTACCTGAAAAATCCTGGAAAGGGGCCACCAGAAGTTGGAATCAAAAGGATGATTATTCTTAAGTGAGATTCCCCCCCCCCACTACCAACCCACAGAATTCCAAAACCAGGGTGGATATTGTGTATTCCCTCCCAGGGGTCAACCCCTGTGTTGTGTGTGTGTCCGAGTGCGAGCGTTCTTTATGCAGAAAGCCACCAATATTGTGTGCAAAGTTTATCTCTTGGAATGCTCCTCGGGGCCCTGAAACGGGCAGATCTTTGCAGTAAGGTGGATTTTAATCCCAACAGGTTTGCGGAGGTATGAAAATGTGCTTTCTTCTTCTTATTTTTTCCTGAAGCATGTCCAGGCTAACAAGGCACCTTTCCGTTCATGCCTGGGGTGTGCAAGATCAGTGAATTCCCCCCGTCATCCATGCAGTTGAAAACCTCTTCATTTCTCCGTATCAAAGCAACCTCCCCCCCCTCCCTGCAATGGAACCTGCTCTCTTCCCATCTCATGGATGCAGGCTCTTTTCCTCAAGTGCCTCTTGCCATCAGGCGGCTAATTACCTCTTAATGAGCCTTCAAAGTGAGAAGCCAGGAACCCAAACGAAAGGTGGATGTGTGCGGTTCCAGAGCATGTGTGAATATGGAAAGTTGGGGTGTGTGTCTGTGGATTGCCAGCATATTTTTAAAATTTACCTGTTTATTTAGTTTCTGGGGTTTTTTGTGTGTATGTGTGTGTGTGTTTGGTCACTTAGCAGAGAAGGGGACAAAGAGCAAAGGCTGGTGACAGGGTTTCCCTTGTGGTTAATTTCCTATCTAAATGGGCACCGCTCTCGAAATGATGTGAAAGCCCGCATTTGGTCCAGAATGAATCCCATGGAGTGGGAAAGTATGATCATTTCAATTTGCGCTTTCACGATCGGTCAGAGGCTTTACTGCTCATGTTTGTCTCTCACCTCTCCATCAAGAAAACAAAATATAATCTTGGAATGGCAGCGCCGGAAAGGGACCCTCTGGATCATCCAGGCCAGTCTCTGTCAAGGAGACACCGTGGGGATTCGAACTCAGAAACTCCGGCTACACAGCCAGAAACTTCAACCCCCAAGCTCTCCAGCAGTTCTCAATAAAAGAAAGAACAGAATAGCCAAGGCAGCTAGCAAGCATCATTAGAAATGAATTAAAGGCAGACCAGGGTTTGGCTTTTCCCCCATAAGCCGTTAAAATGACAACAATCAAATAATTAAATTCATTCGTTGGTGTGTTAGTTCATTCATTTAAAATCATCCATTAGGAAGGGAATCTGAAAAATCTGGCTAAAATGGTGTGGGGTTTTCAAAATTAAAACCAATTGGCAAAAGAGGGCTATATTAATCATATGAGCTGGATGGATCGCTCCGTAAGTTAGGTCTCTGGCTGCAGAAGGTGGAAAAACATACGCACACGTTCTTCCACCTTTCTGTCCTGTTGGGACAATATAAAGAAATTTCACACTGTATTATAAACAGAGGTTCAGAGTTCGAATTCCCCCATGGTGCCTCCTGGGAGAAGAGCCAGTCTGGGTGGCCTTGGGCCAGCTGCAGAGTAACCCTGATGCTGGTTCTGTCCAGCTCACACCGAGTTAGCGTGCTGATCAGAATATCACGGGGCACTTCGTCCGAGGCTTTGCTGAAGCCAAGATATATTACATCTGCAGCATTCCACAGGTCTACCAGGGAGGTTACCCCATCAAAAAACAAGATCAGATTGATCTGGAGGGATTTGTTTGTGACCAACTTGTGTCGGCGTCTAGTTTACTGCCTTGTTTTCAAGGGGAGCGAAGAAGGACCACTTTATCATCGGCTCCTGATTTTTCCCTGGGATTGGTGTCAGGATGGACTGGTCTGGATGCTCCCAGGTTCCTCCTCCTGGTCTTTTCTGAAGACGGGGATCCCCGTCGGCCTTCGCCTGATCCTCCGGGATTTCACTCATCCTCCGTGGTTTCAAGAAAACGATAGGCGGCACTTTTGCCGGAGACTTGAACTCATTTAAACTGATAAAGTACTCCTTGACTGTGTTGATCCGTCTCAAGCTGAAATCCTGTTCCTTCCTTTTGCATTTTACATTTGCCTGCGGGTGTGGGTCATGGACGGTGTTTTGGGAGAAGACCCGAGTCGTCGTAAGAATTGAGCTGCCTTTTCTTGGTCGTCTGTTTATCATTTCCCCGTCGCAGTCGCCAAGATACGATCTCTTGAAGGCACGGGCCATGTTGAAAACCAAGGCGGTGGACAACGTTAAAAGCAAATCGCAGTAAAAGGAAAAGAATAAACCGAACCATTACATGTACCAGAATTAAGGAAATAGCCATTAAACAATTATATACTAGTGATTTAAAAGCACTTGAAAACTTTCAAAGTACACTTAGAAAAACAGAGGAAATCATGTGCCTCTCAATCTGTGGAGAGGACAGATTTTTGAGAGGCTCCCCCTCGAATTTTGCAGTGTTTATTTCTTCCTTGAAATGAACGAGAAAAGCCGTTTAAATGTAAATTTATTAAAGTTAAATGGGGGAAATTGATATTTTCGCAAAGGGATCCGCCTTGCATTTAAAATTCTGCCTTCCATAGCACAGCAGAGGGGGGGGGGACAGAATTGGTGTGTCTCTTGTAAACCATGCCACTGCCTTAATGAGCGCTAGCTTCATTACCGCCTCTTTCCGTTCTGAAATTCCTTTATCTATCAGCGATGATCCTCCTTACTCCTCTCTTTCATGCGCTGCTTTGAAAACACACACACACACAAACCCCAATATTTATTTCATGGACAAAGCCTGTGTTTCATTTGTCTCGCTTTGCTGCTTCTTCTCGTCTAGCTATTATGCTGTATTTAACAAGGCCATGTAAGCTGCGAGGTGAGATACTCATAATTTTTGACATGTGGTGCTTACGATGTTCACTCCGTGGCCCTGGTGGTTTGTCGCTGGTGATTCGATGGGCGAGGTTTCCGGCGAATGCTGAGCCTGCCCAAATTCTGATGTGGAAGGCTGGTTGTTTTTACATGCCTGGCGGGCCCACGGATGAGCGCTCCCGAAATGGTCCTGTCCTGTCCTGCACAGCCCTGCTCTGCTCTTGCCGACTCAAAAGTCATGGCTTCCTTTAAGGAGCCCGTCCATCTCACATTCGACTTTCCTCTTTTCCTGCTGCCTTCCATCTTGCCCAGAGTAATGGTCTTTTCCAGAGAATCCTGCTTTCTCAGACAGCTTCGGTTTCCTCATATTTTGCCTCCAAGATAATTCAGGCCTCATTTCATCTAGCACCCACTTGTTTATCTTTCTGGCCGTCCATTGTATCTACAAAGTTCTTCTCCAGCTCCAAATGTCAAACAAATCAATTCCCCCCTCTCAATTTCCTTTCCGTGTAGCTTTCACACTCATACACGGTGATCAGTAGAGTATACTTTCAATAATGTATATTCATAATGATTGAACCCATCCTCTGGCCGTTATCCCAGGCATTCCTTCAAATAATCTGGCTTTCTACGGCCAGAACCGATTCATGTATGTAATTGCATACGGTCAGTTTTGTGGTGACAGGTCACCTTTTTCTGAGAAAAACAGAGAATGTTTCCACATGTGCCAAGGTGCATTTTTTGACTTTAAATGTTGGAACTGACACAGGCGGTTATGAATGTGTCTCGCCTCCCTTTGTAATCAGAGTACGTATCTTTCACAAACGTTCAGGCTTTCCTGCGGTGCGAAGCGATATTCCATTTGATCCGATGGACAACGGGCTGAAATTTTGGCCCTAAAAATAAGAAAAGTCTCTCTTTCTGTTCCTCTTCAGACAAATCCTTGTTTTTCACAGAGAAGGGCTTTTCTGCTGGGAGTCATAGGATTTGCACTTTATGAGCATTTTAGGGCCCCCTGGAAGAGATGTGGGGAAGCTTTGTGAGATATTCTGTGTATGTGCAAAAGCGTGCATGCTCAGTGCAACCCACTGGGCCAGGATGAGGCCCGCTGTGCAGTGTGAGGGCTAGAGAAAAAAAAATATTTTTCAAGACCAACGTGACCCGCTAAGCGGTGATTTGCTGTGGAAGGAAACTCTGCATTCGTATTTGCTTTCTTTTCTGGGAATAAGTAGCAAATTTGTTTGGGCTGGAGGCTGTAGGAAGGACAGAAAAAGGTTAAGGTCCATTTTGTGCCAGAAAATAATTCCAAGGTTTGGAGGAATGGAGGCAATGCATTGAAAGAAAGCTGTGATGGTCGTCAGGAAAAAATACATATGAAAGAATTGTATCCGAAATTGAAAATGGTGCGGGAACTTCAGCAGTTCCAAAACATTGGTGGCCAGACTGATTTCTGGGAGCTGGTAAACTTGAGAAGAGTTAGGGTAACATTGATTAAAAGAGAGTGAAAGGTTTAAAAACCAAGCAGGAAAGGGGCATCTTCTTGACTGCCTGCCCGTCACAGCTTTAGCGGGCATGCGGTCCAGAATTTCGCCCCAACATGTGAGACAGCAAAGTGCAACAGCCCCCGATCACTAGGTTTCTGATAGTTGATCTGTCTTCCCAAGTCCCCGTCTTCCGATCCCAATCAAGAAGTCAGTTCGTATCGGAGCGGTCGAAAACGAAGTCTGAAAGAACACCACATCTTCAAGGGTCATCTCGTCGTCCCCACAGCCCGTGTGGGAAATCCAGAGCATCTTGTGTCTAGCCTGTGACTTACGGCCGTAAAATAAATTCGCCAGAATCCTTTTGTGAAGTACCTGTTGTGCACCTGGCTGCGTGACTGAGTGTGCAACTAGATTAGGAGCTGGGTATCTCCAAGTGTACGACAGCCACTAGAACCCTAGAATCCTAAGATCATAGAATGATGGAGTCAGAAGGGGTCTCTTAAGTCCATCCAGTCCAACCTCCCCCTCCCACTGGCTCTTTTTGGCAATGCCTGTGCCAAACTCTTCCGTGTTTCAGCGTCAGCTACTCCAGAACAAGAGATGTGGTAGACATTGCGTCTGGTTTGGCCTGCCATGTTTCCGAGTCACACTCTGATACGTACAGCATATTTTGCAGTCGGTGGATGACACTCAACTCTATCTCTTCTTGCCACCTAAATCCGAGGAAGCTACTTCGGCTCTAGAGCAGTGTCTGGTATCTGTAACGGACTGGATGAGGGTGAATAAATTGAAACTTAATCCGGAGAAGATAGAGGGGTTCCTGGTCAGCTGAAAGGCAGATCAAAGAATCGGGAGGCAACCTATCCTGGATGGAGTTACACTCCCGTTGGAAAGCAGGTGCACAGGTTAGGGGGTGCTCCTGGATTCATCCCGGAACCTTGATGCCCAGATTTTATCGGTAGCCAGAAGTGCATTTGCACAATTAAAACTAGTGCACCAGCTACGTCCGTCTCTTGAGAGATCTGTTCTGGCCATTGCGATACATTCCCTTGTTATGTCCCGGCTGGATTACTGTAATGCGCTGTATGTGGGTCTGCCAATGGGCAGTGTCCAGAAACCTCAGTGGGTCCACTGAGGTGGCAGCCACCAGATGACTGACTGGGGGCTGGTTTCAAGGATCGCACAACCTCGCTTGTTATGGCCGCTCCGTATAAATAAATAATATATATTTTAGAAAATCCGTGTCCCTGTCTGTGTAAAGAAGAGCATCGGTGAGACGGGATGGGTAAGACTAGAGCAATTAAAGAAGTCTTCAAATGCCCAGAAAAGGTCGCGTCCCAAAGAAATTAGAACGTCTTACTAGTTACCAAAGGATGTTAGCAAATCTTTGGGTCCAAGTCACGGGTTCGAGTCTATGGCCTCAGGTCTGAACCCGAGATTTTGGTCCTGAGTCCCTCTGAAAACAAGTGTTTTCCACCTAGAAAAAAGAGACGGGGTGAGTGGGTTCCAAGTCATGAGTCAAGTGACCGGTCAAATCCAAGTCTGAGTCGTTGATGTGGCTTAAGTGTGACTTGACAATCTCGTGTCTTGAGTCTCAATTCCTGCTAGTTACCTCAATAAAGCAACTTATTTAAGCTTTGGGGGGGACGGTGGCCCTTTCCCCCCAAGATTCTTCCGAATTTGCTGTGGATTTGCCGGAGAGGCATATATTTGAAACCAAAGCTGTGGGCTACCTTTCACGAAAACCGATCCCAAAGCAAATGTTTTTAAGATGCGACAAGGATCTTTTTTGGCGTAAAGGGGAGCAGGCGACTGGCGAATCCAGACACCTCTCAGGAAATGTCCGCCCTGCACAATTCTGGTGATGTTGGATTCCCCCAGGACGGCGGTTCTCTTCTTTGTCTTTCGGCGAGGATCCGGTGGGAAGTGCACGCTTGGACGTTCCCATAAACTTTCCCTGCCTCGCAGCCGAGAATCGCAATCTCTTCCCGAAGCAACCTGTTTCAGAATCCCTGACAGTTTATAGCGTGTGTGTGTGTCTGTGTCTGTGTCTGTGTCTGTGTCTGTGTCAAACTGATTTTGTCACCTGGTTTGGGTTCCCCTGAGCTGAATCTGAATCTTGAGCCAGGTTCACGGTGCCGCTGCGGAACCACAGGCCTGCATGACTTTTCCAGCCAAGCTTTGGGCCGGAAGGAGAGTTTGAGGGGTCTGGAAACATCTCACGATGACTAAAAAGGAAAAAAAAATTAAACCTTTTTATCCCAACCTGGAGGAATTCCAAGCAATGCCAGCACGGATGCAGAAGGCTTAGATGTTCGTTTTTTGCGGTGCAGAAAATGGGTTAAAGTGTTGGGCCCCGGAATGGATGGTTGTGACTTTACATCCCCTGGCGAGGTGCCCCCCCCCAGTCTGTGCCTGTTTGGGCCATCTTCAGCAGCTTAGATCAAACAGAGTAACGGACTCCAAAGTTTTAAAACTAAGGTTTTAAAGTTTTGGGGTGATGGCGTCCAGACAAGCAGACATCTTTTGTGTTCAAGGCGTTTTTTTTCTCCCACACAATCGGAGGGATCATTGAATGCCCTCTTTTCCTTAATTTTGGAAAGAAAGAAAGAAAGAAAGAGCACACGCCACCTGCAAAGGACGAACCTTTGGAAGCTAACAAACCAATTATTGTTATTATGATTTTTCTTTACCTTTCCTCTGAGCGGTCTGTATCCCATGGAGAAATGCGTGCGGTTCTACGATGGATGGGACATTTGAAAATAAAATTAAAACGAACCCGGGGCTTTTGCGTTCCTGAAATATCGTTTTGGTTCCATAATGCAAAATTTCTCGGGGGCATTCTGGAAAGAAGTTTGCTTTAATGAACGGTGGGGTCGGAGAGCAAGAGAAAAGGGGGGTTGTGGTTTCTTTTGCTGTTGCTCCTTATAACACCACTTTAATTAGGTTTGTTAATTAGCCCTGCTTAATTTGCGGAAGGCAGGAAACGCTGGCGAGGCGCCGTGTGTTTGTGGATGTCATGGGTCACTTAAACAAGGTCGCTCCCCTGAATGGGACTGATTGGAGAGAAATCAGCGGTGGTCACAAACCTTGCTCTACATTGTGCGTTTTGCGGGTCTGTTGTGTTTCTCGGTCGTGAGTAAAGCTTCTTGGACGTGGAATTGTGCATCCTTAACCACGCCTTCGAAACCACGAGGAAGCTCTCCCAGAAGGGAGATAGTTTGGGGCACCTCCGTCAGGTGTCACCAGAATTTTGCAACCTGGATTTGTCCATAGGTGTAGGACTCCAGTTCCCATCAGCCCCATCCATGCTTGGGGATGATGGCAGTCGGAGTCCACCCCCCACCCACCCCGAGAAGGCCCCTGTTCTTAGGGTGGCATTTTACAGCCGGGCTGGGTTTGACCCCCTTGCCACCGGCGACATGTCTTTATGCGT
Source organism: Pogona vitticeps (assembly GCF_051106095.1). NCBI lineage: Eukaryota > Metazoa > Chordata > Lepidosauria > Squamata > Agamidae > Pogona > Pogona vitticeps. The sequence goes on along the minus strand of NC_135789.1, from coordinate 14,098,987 downwards.
CAGACGGAGGGGCGGAAGAGGGGGCGAAGCTCGGGAACCCACCCCCTGGACCTCCATTCCTGCCTGCCCACCCATGCCCTGCCACGATTGAAGTTGGCACTCGGTAACCCCGCTGTGTCCAAGCGGGGGCTGGCACAGGGAAGGCTTTAGAAGTTTGGGTGGAAGCCGAGGTGGGGCGGAGGGAAAGGGTTGGAGAAGTCACTGACAGCCGGCGAAAGGGGGGGCGAATGACGACAACCGGGCTTGCGAATGTTCGGGAATGTTAATTGAGAACGAAGGAAATGCCCCGTCTTTCGCCCGCCGTTGGTGAGGTTCTACTTTTGCTAAACACTCTCCTGGGTTGAAAAAAATATATTCCCTTTTACGTCTCCTCCCAAGAAATCCAGTTCCCTTTAACCGGTGAAATCTTCCAGATGATTAAATAGAACACCGACCGAGGTGGTGCTGTGTTCTTGTCTCTCAAAGCGGGTTTCAACGCGGTTGTGGGTCCCACCTCCGCTTCCCATTTACCCCAACAGGTAGCTCCAAAGGGCATGCTCCTCAGAATTATGCTGGTTCTTTCCCTTTTCTGCCCCAAAATGAAGAGGCACAGAAAGTTTATGTCCTGTTACTTCAGGAGAGAAAGCCTGTTGACAGCAAGGAGAAGCGTATCCAAAAGATAGGCTGATAGAGGTATTCATTAATCTTAAACCCTTAACAACTGAGAACAACCCTATTTCCCTTTTATTCACAGTTGTGTTTATTCCTGCTAGCTGGCACAGATGACCGTACATCCTATAGGACCACTAAATTCGCTAAAGGAGCCATGGAAAGACGGAACTTATTACCTGCTTCACACATTCTTCAGGATGATTTTACATCTTGAATCGTTTCTTGAGAATGCTTATTATTCACGGGAGACTTTCTATGACCTGTCATGTTTTTTTCTGCCATCTATGTTTGAGCTTATGGGTGGGTTTGAACAGAAAGACCAGATTCCTCATAAACATGTTGGAGCTTTCTTTATGGGTTCAGAAGGTAGGTTGCAGAGAAAATGTGACAGGTCATAGAAATCCTCCCCTGATTGATTCTTTTATTACTAATTTTTAATTATCTTATGCGGCTTTTTACATACTTACGTGAGAGGCCAAAAACTGTTTTTAAGATGGCATTAATCTAGGCTCTTGTGTACAGCCTGAATGGGCTACAAAGCAATAAAGTATTCCCATTCGTACGCATGTTAAAAATGATTTTATACCATCCAACCCTCAAGCGCTTTGGAACAGTTTGAAAATATAAAACGAAAATCATTCTGGTTTTGCATGAATCATTTTTTTTAAAAAAAGCTTCTATCCTCTTTGTTAGAGCTACCAAACATGACAGAGGGAGGGGTGTGTGACCCCGGCTTATCCAGCAAAGGGGGCGATTAGATGGGGAAATTACTCGCATTTTGGATCGGTTATATTATGGGCTAGTGTGAGCGATCTCCAGGCGATCCTGTGAACCCGCTGACCCACGACTGTGGCGAAGTTGAACATTTTGCATCCAGTATAGCACTGCTCTTTTTTTGGGGGGGGAGGCAAGACTGGAACGACTCCTCAATGGACGGAAAGGAAGGTTGGCTTTAAACAAAATTGCTCTGAGCAGTGCAACCCTTTCTGGTGCGGCTGCATGCAATAACAACCGCCTTAGAATTGCATCACGTCCGGCCCATGTCAAGGAGGCCCAGTGGAGAATTAGACTCCCAACCTCACCAATATCACTAAGCTATCTTTTCTCATTATCTGATTAGACTCAAAGCGGATATATATATTTTCCTTCAGTATCTATGGCCAGGATCTTCCTAAGGGGGAATCATGTACGTGTTTGCATGCCTAATCTCGTGCTGGTTGTGAAGCCGGACACGTGACCGGTCTTGCGCTGGGTTGCTCACAGTTGAACACTGAGCCCGCCTGGGGCATGGTTTTGCCATGCTTTCGGCACTTGGTGGTCCCTCCTGAGCGCCTCATCCCCTCAGTAAATTATGTTTGTCCTCGGTAGAGAGGTGGCTGTAAAACAAGGCCGCTCAGAGCAACTTTTTAACTCCATTGGCTAGGAAGGCCTAGAAGATTCCTTTTTCTTAACGGCGCATATTGATTACCTGCAGGCGATGCAAGTCGGGCTTCGTGATGATTAAGAAAGACGAGGCCAGGTTGCATTAAACGAGGCCTTGGTGGGTAAATCAGTCCAGCGTGTGCAAAATGGGAAGCGCCGTTTTGGACGTGAAGAGATGGAAATGAGGAAGGCGTGGGGCGTTTGATCTTCTTCTCTGTCTTGCTGACAGCATTTTAATGACGGGAGGTTTTTGACCGGTGTTTTCTTGCCTCGCCATCTTGGGTGTCGCCAACCTCTGTCTTTCCATGAGCTTTGTTGGTACCGTGTCTTCATTCGCCATTCTTCTTTTTGGAGCCCCGGTAGCTGTGGCAAGGTGGACCCCCCCTCCCAAAGACGGGCACCGTTTGCATGGGGGGGGGGAATGGCTTCTGATTTGCCTTCTTCCAAAGATGGCCAACACCGTTTTCATTTTCTGGAAAGCATGGGGAGAACATAAAGAGCCCATTTTGTGCTTGGGAAGGTCTGCGGAGCCCCCCAAGGTAGACCGTTTCCATTTGAGTTGGTGGCCAGCAGGGTCGAAGAAAGACCAAGGAAATGTGGAGTGTTCTCTCAAGTGTGGGTTTCCCTTCTGTCTGAACCACTAAGACTCATCACCTAAGAGGGAATCCCCTTTTTGGAAGGGGAAAAAAAAACACCAACCCACAAAATTATATTCCACATCTAGTCTTTCTCAAGTGATATGAATTGTCTTAGCCTTTCCCCTTTCATCATCTCCTCCTTTCTCTTCTGTCCTGAAGGCACCAGCAGGATGTTGAGTTGGTTCTTCTGCATTGCCTTGAAAAAGTGGTGCTTAAGAAGGATATGAGTGTGTCCCCTTTCAGATAGATTTTTACACCCTGCCTTGCGCCAACTTATTGGGAGAAAGGTGGCCTGTGAATGAGGCAAATAAATAAATAACTTTCTCTAACTTTCTCCTGGCCCTGTTTGAGGGATGCACGCATTGAAATCGATGTGGCCTCCACCCCAGTCATGGGATGAACGGCATCACAAAAGCAAACGCAACCACATGGCTGCCGTTGTGCCAGCTTTTACCAGCGATCCCTTGTCCGGAGGGAGGTCTGGTCCATCGTTGGGGAAATCCTGCTACCAACAGATAGAAATAAACCACATTTCCTGAACGATAAAAAACAACAACAACACAAATTAAAAATCAGAATCAGAAATCTTTGAACGTTTGATGGTTTTAAAAGCGATTTCTTTCTCTCATTTCCACCACGCGTAACAGCAGAAGAGAGGACCTTCCGGAAGGTTTGGTTGGTCTCCTGCAATTATGGGATGCCTTGCCCATAAAGGTTGCCTGGGGGAAATTAAACACAGGTAACATCTTTCCTATATGATTGTCTTTTCCGCTCCAGGTTAAGAATGGTTTCGTTCCCTGGTCCTTTGATTTGGGTGTGCTGTATCTTTGTGCTTTGTTCTATTGTGTATTTTGGGGGGTTCAATCATAGGACGAAAATATTACTTACAGTATGTTTAATTTTGACCGTCTTGGGATTTGCTGGACGCAAATAGGCTTGTCCCTTGAAAAACCAGAAAGACAATTGATAAATGCATTTATTTTAATAGATGGATAACTATATAATTTCTATTTCTTTGGAGCCATCAATTCCCTTGGGGAAAAAATGTATTTTTGCTTAGACCAAACAGTGCTTCCATGATCTAGCTGTCAGGTCAGCAGCATGGAGGGGTGGGTGGGTTTTTTCCCCTTGTTGTGACTGAGTTCCTCGAAACGGATACCTGTCTCCCTTCTACCATACTGTGATTAGGGGCGCTGCCCCCCATGTAGTCCAAAATCTGTGTATAACTCTTTGCCCCCCCCCCAAATGTAACTATAAAGCACAAGCCGTTGATTCAAACACCCACCCACCGATAGAACGGATCTCTCTGTTGAGGATCTCTTCCACAGCGTTGACAACCCTTTCCACGCAATACCATGTGTTGTTATGAGCCTCAAAAATCCTTATGACCCCCCTGATTAGAGATGACTTAGAGATGTGGTGTTCATGGGCCTCTAGACCCCTTGGACACCTTCAGTGTTGAACCCCTGGGGTTCTGGGTGGTCAGGAGCACACTATTTATTGAATATTTATTTATGAAATATTTATTTATTGGGGTGGGGTAGGAATCATATATAATCAAAACCGTGTTCTTTGGATCCGTGCCATTCAAGGGAGACATGTATATGGAGTGAACCGATCCAAAATGTCTTTTCTTTCTGTTGGAAACACAGTGAAAAGAAGGATACAGCTTTTTTTTTTTTTGAAAGAAAGGTAAATCCTCCTTAAATTTTGTCACCTGGCAAAATTTAATACCAAAGTCTGTTAAGTTTGTGGGGCCCTGTCAGCCCTCCAATGCCTGTTTCTTATTTGACTCTGTTGAAAACCGATTTTGGAAGAATTTTGCAAAAAGGGGGGGGAGGAAAGAGAAAGAGAGGGGTTTACTCGGGAGTAAAACAGCCTAGTAGAATCTCTTTCACACACGCATTCCTCCACATTATATGACAAAGAAGGGAGTACAAGTTGAACCAAAGAAGACAGATATCCTTTTGCTGCTTTGCAAAAATGAATTCCTGATTTGTTCCTAGAATTTGGGGTCCATTCGTGGGTGGAATTTTATTTCGTGCGGACTTTAAAAAATTAGCCTAGGTTTTCAGTGTCGATAAGAGCAACACAGATCCAGTGCCAGCTTTTAAAGCCAACTCAAAATACTTGGCCAAGTCTTTGCTGCTCCCCGAAATATGATTGCAGATTAGATTGCAGAAGCAAAAAAAAAAAAAAAAATTGTTGGACCGGAGCAAATTTTTTTGTTGTGGTGAACATTAGTAAGAATGTGTGGTGGGAGCCGAGTTGTCAGATGGAATGATTAGGTCCTTCTCATTTGGAAATTAAAACATGTGATGAGTATGCATAGGATTCTGTGGGTTTCTCGGGAGGGCTGGCCTCGTTTTGATCTCCTGCTTCTGCTCCCCGAGGGATCGGCCACGGGAGTGTGTCTGGGCACGCAGAGGTTCCAGGGTCTCAGAAGCAGGCAATCAATCGGCATCTCGTCATATCCATATCAAACACTTGACACAGAGCAGGGATAGACAAGGGGGAACAATCTGGAGGTGGGGGGGGCACAGGTTCAGGGTTGGACCCCTTCGTAGGAGCAAAGGGTGGACAGCCAAGAGCTGTGCCATTCTTGCCACTGTATTTTCAGGTGCAATCGGACAAAGGGTCTGTAGGTTCCGCCTCTCGTTTCTTTTTTTTTCAAAAGCGGGACGTAAGTGTTAGCTGTAGGAATTTGGAACGGGGCCCTCGGCTCCATTTGGGCGATTTTGGAACAAGATTTGCTGCTTTCTGCTCTGGTCTGCGAATGATTATCTACTCTGATCAGGGCGCACGTCACGGCAGCCAGGAAAACCTCCCGGACCTTCTCATAACCACGAACACCATCACGGATTTCATCTTGGCCACAAGCGCCAAGATTGAGTAGGAAGAGCCATCATTAAACACCGAATAATGTGGAGAACCCTTGTGAAGTGAATAGAATTAGGGAAAGGGGATCATTTCCTGTCTCCCCCATCTGTCCGTCCCCCCCCCCCCACTTAGCCGGTTTCATAATACGGTGTATTATCTGGTCCCTCAATCAAGGTTTTGTAATATGCTCGATTCTCTCATTCTGGCTTCATGCTTTGTCCGAGGATTTATCCTCCCGCCCCTCCCCATTCAGACAGAAAATTTAGTGTGTGTGTTTGCACACCGGGGATAGAAAGTGTCCCGTAGGGCTCCTTGATCTGGGATAGGTTAGTGTCATGGAACTGTTGCGTGGCAAAGGAATGAATTCGTGTTTTTGGTGAGAGTCAGAAAAACAAGGGTTTTTCCCCAGACGCTTAAAATCAAGCAAACCTGGATAGAAACGACCTAAACAGATTAATAAAGTGAACTGGATGCAAATGGTGAATTCTGTGGATTTCAAACCATCCAGTTCTGGGCGAACATTCGCCTTATTAAGTTTTTTGCCGAACGGAGGGCCTTGGTGCTTATGTACCCACCACCCTTTCCTCGGAAGATTCTCTGGACTTTCAGGGTGGCTTATAAAATAAATAGCACCGAAAAGAGTGGCTTGTCTATTTTTACCAAATCCTCATCTTGCAGGATGATACTTCTCTTGCCTGTAACCAAGTTCGCACCCAATGCTCTCTACCCTTTCCCAAGGAAATGGGTCACGTAGCTGACCCCTGAATGAGCGCCCCCCCCCGTCCTTCCTTTCTGACCCCGAAGTTGGGAAAAGGAAAGGAAAAAAGCAACGATGTATTATTAGTGCCAGTAATATTTGAACGTGAAAACAAAATCGGGAATGTCCAACTGTATTTGTGCGTTTCATTCCACGCGCAAAATTACGTCCTGTTCCAAATCGAGGGAAAGAAGGAGAAACCTAACCCCGGAAAGACATGATAGGATTAAAAATAAAGAAATTAATAAAATAGCATTAAGAACTAAACCCTTAATGCTAAATCATCATTAAATCAATTCTAAATCCTTGATACTAAGCATTTGAATAGGCGCATTATTATTTAAAAGTACATACCAGTCCATAAATTGGCAGGTGAATTTAGGGACTTGGCATGAGGAAGATTTTATGTATTCTGGGATTTATTTCAATTTATTTTGGAGGTGACGGAGGGGAGAGAAGGGGAGATCGATCCACCATTTTTAAGGGGTTCTCAGGCTAATTTTCCTGGGTCGTCTCCCCCCTTTCATATGTGGTGTTTACTTAGATGGGCCTACCAGTTTAGCTTCCATTTTGGATCCTGTAAGAGGAAAAAGAAGCCTGTAAATATTTTAAATAAATAAACAATATCAGGAGGATTGTGGCCTTAATTTGTTAAAAAAACACAACTTGTTCCATATTTCTTTCTCCGAATTAAGCTTGTGGATCGGACTTTGTTGGCTTAATCGGTTGTCATCTTACTGTCTTGTACGGTACGCGTCCCAATTCTCGTTGGCCATTTTGATATATTAGGGTGCAAGGGATTGAGGAGTCTATGGAAATAACAGTTGTACCCCATTTAGAACTTTGCAGGAAATGGCGCTCGCTTCCAACGCACGCGTTTCAAATGGTTTTCTAGCTGCATTTCAGAAATACAGCATCCATCTCATCATTGACCTTAAGGAATGGAAGAATGCGTCCCTCCTCAAACCAGATCCATGTCTTCTTTTTTGTTAAAAAATATCGCAGCAATGGCTGAAACTCTGAATGATATGTAATGAAAGCTCTTAATCTTCTCATGGATCTGGTCACGCACCTTCTAAAATAGCAGTGTTTGCCCACGCTGATTCTCCGAATAAGCAGTTATAGGGTGGCCGTGGACAAGAAGCAGTAACTCTGTGTCTGCTTGCGGTCAGACATGTCTCTCTGTTTGCACGCATGTGCGTGAGAGCCGCGAGGGTTTCATTCCTGGGTCAAAGTCATTCACATTCACAAAAAAAGTGTACGAACACATCCAGTTTGTAGTCTGAGTGAATTTTAACAAACGTGTGTGTGTGTACTTCTTGGTTCCCTGTTCTTCGAAGGGAAAACTGAGCTATCTTTTTGGCCTCCTTTTTCAAAGCCAAAGCTCCAGCTAGGAAATGTGTCATATTTGTAAAAATTCACGCAAAAATGTTTTACTCAGCGCAGAAAGCGATGAAAAAGACACTCGTAAAGAAAAATGCAAAAACGGCCAGGAAATCATGTACCCTGAATTTGTATGTGCTTCCATATGAATGAATTTGTGTGTTTTTCCGTATGGATGGGTTTTTAGTATACAGGGCCCCTTTTCTTTGGGGGGATAATTGATTAATTTGTCGTTGTGGTTTGCAAATTCCAATACAAATGGACCTCATCCATAGCGACTCGAGTAACAGGCAGGTTGGTGCGAAAACCCCTCCGGCAAATTTCGCTCGTTCGGGATGTGGTGCCACCGCTCCGGGCTCAGCAGAGTGTGTTTAAAAGTGGTCATTCTGGACTAAACTAGTGTTCGGTAGGCCTGATTTCAGAGTAAGGAGGTTCAAAAAGCTGAGTAAAGTCTTGAAGTGTACATTGTAGCTTTTTAAAACAAAAACAGGAGCATAGAAGTGACCCGGGATGGGGTGATGATTGAACAGGCATGAAGGTTTTATGCGCTGGGAATGGCTCGAGGCATCGTCCCACATTTCACCCTGTAGGTAGAAGTAGAAAGGGGACCTCCCGCTTCCATAATTCAGCCTGGGGAGGTTCCCATCGAATGATGTGGCTGAGAGTTCTTTCTTCCCAGAGGAATAATATCATAATAATCCTAGAACGGCAGAGCTGAAAGGGACCTTATGGATCATCCAGTCTAGCCCCTGTCAAATAAGCCCCGTAGGAGGGGGATTCGAACTCCCAACCTCGGGGTCCACAGCCAGTTCAGTCCCACTCCTGGTTAAAATCTCCTTGTTAAAATTTGGAAGGGTTTCCCTCACCCATCTCTGAGTTGAGAGGGGAGAAGACACCTGGGAAAAACTTTGGAATTCCACATCTAGGGAGCATTCTCTGAATTGTATTCGGTCGAAACGTGGGAATGGGTTTCCCGGTCAAGTTCTGCTCTCACATCCTCTTGAATTACTTCTTCACTGTTTGAGGAGTGCAACAACAGGACCCATGTCCTCGGGAAGGGGTGAGCACTCCGACCCTGGAGGCACTCGAGAGAAAAACCGGACCGCCGTCTGTCAGACCTGCTTGGATCTGGATCCCCACCTTGAGCCGGGGGTTGGTCTAGATGGCCTCCGAGCCCCCCCTTCCAACTCCGCAATTCTCTGATTCTCTACTTTCCACTGTCCTTCCAAAATATATTTCTTTTCTGGAGCTTTTTTGGTTGAGCTTTTCATTTATTTATTTGTTTGCTCGCTTGTTTGCTTGTGTGGAATAAAAAAATCTGACATTTTTAACATGGCGTTCTGTGATTTGAGGCCTCTTTTATTTTCTCTCTGTCACTCCGCCTCTTATTTATTTATTCGTTTTATGAATATTTAGTAACAGTGGCCATCTGGAGATTTCTGAGCGCCGTACGACGATGATAAAGCATGCCATAAAAAGAGGCCATGGAGATCCGTGTATGGCATCTATATCTGCGGTAAAAAAGTGAATGACTCGGGAGAAAACTTGGCAAAAATCACAGTTTTGCTTTATCTTATAATGCTGTCCATTGCCTGGACTCTTTTGCTCAGAGTTGCCAGCGTCTCGGTGAAAGCAGAACAAGTCAAATCATTTCTTAAATCGGGTCCATTTCCTACTCAGATTTGATTTTGTCCTCAGGTTTGAGAGCCAGCATGGGGTAGCAGATAGACGCTCAGAGAGACCTGGGTTTGAATCTCCATTTAGCCATTGAAACTTAAAGGGGAGCTGGTAAACTGCTTCTTGTACATCTCCCCAAAACTGGCGGGGGGACTTGATGGCACACTACATCGCATAGGGTATTTGAACTTAATGATGGCCCTAAATCACAAAGCTTAGATAATTCCTCGAGTCTCAAAAGCAGCCTGTCTCCCAGAACCAGCTGCTGGGGAGTATGGGTAGAGGAGTGCTTTTGCAGGAACACCGGCCGGTGGTTTTTCCCTGGGTTTCTCCTTGCTTGCCTGGACTAAAACAGGATGATAGTTTAGAGGGTCATCTGGTTTGACCCTGCATGTTGCGTAGGTTTCCGTATACCAAGGCCAAATCCGCATAACTTTCCTGAAACAATTTATTTTGGGCGTTGGGGGTCTTTAAATCCTAGCAATTTAGGAAGGTACCATATTTTTCCATGTATAAGACTATACTTTTGTCTAAAATCTTTAGACTGAAAATTGAGGGTTGTTTTATACATGGAAGTAAGCTGAGCAGAGAACAAAAACAAGTGGAGGGGAAAGCAGGGATCAAAGCGATTCTGCAGTGCTTTGATCCCTTTCCCCCTACACTTTCTAAGCCCCACTTAGATTTCTTAATTTTGGATTAGAAAAGTGGGGGCATCTTATACATGGGGTGTCCTTTATACGGGAAAATATGGTATTTATTTTAACAGAGACGAAACTATTTAAATCTTCCCTAGTATAATGTGTTGCATATTTGTATTGTACTAAACCGAAAGCCATTTACTGTGAAAGTTGCTCATCTTACAGACCTGTTTTTGAGGTCAGTTCACTGATTTAAGGATTTTTTTTCTTTGTGTGTATTCTCAATTCTGTGTATTGGGGCCATCAGTTCTCACATAATCACCGTCTGTCTACATATTGTGCTTTTGGCAATGACTCTATCTGGTTTCCCAACCTGATAGATAGATGGATTGACCCAACAATGAAAAGCAAAATGAAACGAGGAAAACACCAAGTAATGTCTTTGTTTTATTTGTAACCTGCCTTGCTGCCAGGGAGCTCAGGGTGATACTCATGGTTTGCCTTCTTTTGCTCTTACTGTTGCGACAACCCTTTGAGGTAGACAGGCACCATAGAATCCTAGAATCATGGAGCCAGAAGGGGCCTCGAAGGCCATCCAGTCCAACCCCCTGCTCAAGGCAGGGACCCAAATCCAAGCAGATCCGAGACAGGGTGGTCTAAATTTCTTCTTGAAAGCCTCCAGGTCAAATGGGCTCCATCGTCATAGTTAAGAAGTTTTTCCTGATCTTCAGACTAAATCTGGCTTCCTGTAATTTGAGCCCATTGTTAGGTGTCCTGCCTTCTGGGACGATCAAGAACCGATCCTGCTCTTCCTCTGTATGACAGCTTTCCAAGTCTTTGAAAAGTGCTGTCAGATCTCCCCTCCACCTTCTTTTCTCACAGCTAAACATGCCCAGTTCTTTCCTTCGTTCCTCTGAGGGCTTGGTTTCTAGCCCCCTGATCCTCCTCCTTCTTGCTCCAATTTCTCAGCATCCTTCTTGAAATAGGGTGTCCAGAAATGGACACAGGGCTTAGTTGAGCCAAACTAGTGCCGAATAGAGGGGAACTAGCACCTCATGAGATTTGGAGACTTGACTTCTGTTTATGCATCTTGAAATCATATTGGCCTTTTCTGCAGCCACATTGCCCTGTTGGCTCATATTCAGCTTGGGATCTACAATCATTCCTTCTCCCTCGTAGTATTCTTGAGCCCAGCATCCCACCCTACTTGTGTGAGAGAGTCTGTTTCATGGCTCAGTGGAGATTTGAACTCATGTTTCCTCCGTTCTAGTCCAAAACTCTGAACTGCTACTCAACGCTGGCTGTTTGCAACGGCCCACAGAGAATTCACCTCGCTTTTCTCTACCAGGCCAGACTATTTATCAAGTTAGTTTGGGAAAGTTTTCGTGTGAGGGAGGGTGTGTGGTGAATACAATTTGTTTGGTTCACATTTTAATGCAGATTTATCTATCGGCGCTGGGCAAGTGCTCATAGATTAAGTGAGAACTTCCACCTTTCGGCTTTTTCTGAATGCATGTTTCTAACAGACCCCCCCCCCCAGTTGTGCCAGAAATTGTATCTTCTGGGGGAGGCATCTTAATATGGCTGCAAATAAATTACCCAAACAGGTAACCCTTTGGAACCAATTAAAATCCCATAAATCCCATTGCTTTAACAGATCTGCTAGCAGCTGGATTTAGGGCATTCTGTGATGGCTTTAAATTAAGGTATTGTATTAAGGCTTTTATTAATGGTTTGCGAAAGAATTCATGCATTAGGAGAGAACGCATTAACAAATGCATTCATTAGGGGCACAAAAATGCATGGATTTTTCTTTCTTTTTAATTTTTGGTTTTCTGTGTGCTTGAAGAATGAAATAGGAAAGGGATGAAAACCAAGGTCTATTTGGAGAAAATAAAATAAAGTTGAATAGATTTCTGCTCCTTGAACATAGCCGCGGCTTGCTAAGAACATGTTAAACTTTTAACAGGAAACAGATCTACCCATCTCAAGTTCTACAAAATAATGTTGTGAAACTTTGTTTTCTAAACTTATTTGGAGAACATTAGATGGCCATGTACCGTGTCCTCCTGGTCAACAAACTAATAAAATGTTAAGCGAGGTATTACTTTTTCTGCACGCATGCCAGATTGCTCAGATTCTTCTCTTATTTTCCGGCTCAGATTCTTCTCTTATTTTATATATGACATGCTTAAAATTATTAGTCATTCAGCCACGAATTGGAAACATACTATTCTCTGCCTGGATGGCGCTCTCTGGATTGCGCTTTGGCACAAGCCCTACTTCTGTGCGTGAAATCCAGGCACCGGAGATCTGAAATAAGATGGCCGGATAAATTTTCTGCCCTGTGATGCTTCCCCTTGTCCTGGGTTCGATTCACCTGCAAGCCACCACTATGGAAGCTCCACCTCCACCGTGTGTGTCCCACCGACTGATAGCACAAAAACTAGATGCACGGTCCAGCTGTCCTGTCCTGCCTAAATTCACCTTAAGCAAAGTTTGCATACATTTGCAGCTCCAAACAGTTTGACAGTTTAATTGCATGTGGTGTGAAGCTGTTTCTCCTTTATCGGCCACAGTGGATGAACTCCCATTTATGTCCTAAGAGAAGAAACCATGAGTGTGTCCAGCAGAGCCAACAGGACTGTTTTTCTGGACCCTGATCACCCCTTCTGTCTCCTTGGGAAGAGACAAAAGCAGCGCCCAGAGTCCATAGACGTAAGCAGTCCTCTAGGCTCAATTTATCTGATTTATTTGCTTAGTTATTCGGCTCTGTCGGTTCTTTTATCCCGTTTATATTGCACCTTGCTAACCAAAGCGGGACCTGCGACGGTTCCCAAGCGAATTCAGCAGCTGGTAAGCCGAGAACACAACGCAACAAGTTATCAAAAGACACTTCAATAAACTTCCAGTTGTGATCAGAATCCGGCCGTGTCATGTCACGGACGTCAGGGGAATCGTGCAACGATTGTGCACCATGTTCGGTTCATAGTCTCTGTGCCCAAAATGTATTAGTGGAGTTTGAAAGTCCGGTCCGTCCACTGGGATCCAGGCTAGACAGAGGGAAAGATCGCCCGCATTGTCGCCGCAATTTTGAGTCCATGCGATGTGGTAATTGTGACCGAATTTGGGTCCCTTGTAAAAACAGAAACGAGTTAAAACAGTTGGAAAAGTACCTTGATTCATATCGTAATAATCTTAAAAAGGAAAAGCACAGCGCCTGACAAAGCTGGGTTTGTTTTGCCAAAGCTTGGGAGCAACTAATTACAACTAACCAGTTCCTTGTAATCGTTTCCCTTCTTCCAGTGAGAAAGGCAAAACTAAGTTGTATATTTATTATCATCATTACTGTACAATATTATTATTTTTATCAATCGTAATGGATTTTGAGCGCTGTTGGCTTTTCACAAAGATCCTCTCATTTGGGGTGTCCAGATGCATTCCTGTCCGGAGCGATTTCTGCCCATCTGATTTGATGGGTGTTCTGGATCTGAATGTGTTTGTAAATGGAAAACAAAGCGGTGCTTGGGAACGCTAAACCCACTATAATGTTTGTTTGTTTGTTTGTTTGTTTATGAATGATCCTAAAGAGGGGAGCAACCCTGCCAGATTTGGGATCAGCGCCTTGCCGGCTTTACATTTCACGCACCTTGAAAATTGTTTGAAACAATCCGGATTTGATCCAGATCTCGTACAAATCAGAACGAATCAGACTGCTTTTAGTTTGGTGCTTCTGAGCCAGCGTTTTGCCCTACTTTCTTCCTTTCTTTTTTAAAGACTTCTCCAGCCCTATCCATTTTTTTAAAGAGGGCACGTCATTAGCCACTCCGGGTCGGATTGGGTGTCAAATAAGGCGACTCGTGAGACCCTCGGAGCTCCCGTCGCTTTTAATAGAAAATGGAATTACGACAGAGATGAGATGAGTTCGGCCCGAAGAGACTCACACGTTGGCATAACCCTGGAAGAGACGGGGTCCCCAGCTTGCCTTGGCTTCCAGCCGCTGCTGCATTGTGTTAAATTAAGTAATAAATAGACTTTGGCCGTCATCCCCAGAGCTGGTTCCTAAATGAACATCATTGTACGAAGCTGTTTGGGGATCTTAATTCGTTCTTTCCGAGCCCAAGAAGTAAACCTGATTCCCTGGGGGTTTTTCTCCTGGGGGTTGTTGATACAGAGCTAATTTTGGTAAAGATATTGGGGGGGGGGAGGAGGAGGCTGGGAGGGATTGACTTTAAAAAATGTATTTCCATAAAAGGCCAGATGAATATTGCCATATATTCTTTAAATAGGGGCCACAGCGGAGTCATGGAAATATCGGATCTTTTCTGTCACACATATTGCACCTCTGTATCTGGTATTTCCAGGCAGACTCTCCCAATTGGTGGCAGATCCAATCATCACCACCACCATCATCATCCAGTATTTAGCAGATACTTAAGATATTTGGTTAAAACTTGTGTCTATTCCGTAATACGTGTCAATGTTTTTATAATTGGAATTGACTGTGCCTGGTGTTTTTGAATCATTGTCATCATCATCTTAGAACAGCTGGGCTGGAAGGTACCCTAAAGATCATCCAGTCCAGCCCCAGCCAAGGAGACACAGTGGGGATTCGAACTCATGTCCTCTGGCTCCACCGCCATGGAGCATACCCAGGTATATGGAGATCAGTTCTGGAAATGGAGTGCCTTTGGTTTAAACAGTTGACAGCAGCACCTTGACTCTTAAAAGTCGTGTTGGTGATCTGGCTTCTATTTGGGGGGAAATGGAAAATTTTGCCCAAAGCTGCACAGGCTGGCTCTTTCTCTAAGAGGCACGGGGGGGGGATTCAAACTCCCCACCCCTGAGCCACCTTCTCTCTCCATCAGTTTCTCTCTTCTCCATCTTCCACCCTGCTATTGTTCTACCCTTTTCCCGACTTTGGGGAGTCCCTCCAGGAAAAAAAATCTGCCCCCCCCCAGGTTGCTTTCTTTGACTTGGCATCTGTTCTGCAGATGTCGGAGGTTGGTAGCTGTTGATTTAAATGGCTCCATTTGAAACACCTTCGTGTTCTCCCCCTTTTGGCTTGGCAGTGGGTTCGTTTTGTGTGTGTGGGGAGGGGAAGAGAAGCCTATGCATTGACTTTTCCTTAACCCCAAAGCCTGTAGGATTGTTTGAAAGCAATCTTTTCCAGCTGCCTAAAATCCAAAATCTCTCAGCAGACGGGACTCCCAAGTTTGGCATTTCGTGGCTGAGTTAATTATTTCTCCGGGGAAGTAATGGAGCGAGAAAGAACACAAAATCTAGCTATTTCTCTCTCTCTCTCTCTCTCTCTCTCTCTCTCTCTCTCTCTCTCTGAGTGTGTACACCTTTGTCTGTGTTGGCGGCAACACCATTTGGGGGTTCATCTTGGTCAGCGGGGTGTATCGGCAATCTTGCGTGCTCATGCGCGCCAGAACCAAAATGAATTTGGACATCAGAACCTTTAAGCAGGTCACCGTTCCAGTTTCAGGCGTGCTTTGCCGACATGCGGCCCATCTTCTAAACCACATTTATTTATTTATTTTGCAGACAAGTTCCGTTTCTCTCCTGCCTTTTCTCCAGGGTGCTTCAAACGGTGCCTGCAGAATTTCCATCCAGCTTCCAAGTCAGTTCCTCTTCCCTTTTATCCTCACAACGGCCCTGCGAGGTAGCCCGGCCTAATCAGAGCAGATCAGGACTGAGCTGTGTGGGTTAACCTTTTGGCCTCCTATGAGTCCGAACTGCCAGTATGATGTTGTAAGCAAGGTGACTCGGGGGTTCTGGGTTCAAATCGGTCAAACCACCTCTGAAATACTTCACCTACCTGGAAAACCGTCTTTGGGATCACCATAACTGAGATGCGATTTGACAGCACAATGTAGTGGATACAAGGCGGAGTGGCCGGGCTGGTTGACTGGGTTTGTGGCACTCACAAAGTGGATTTTAAGATTTCTTCGAAACCTTGCCCCTTAGCCCAAAATGGTTTTCCAAACGGGCCTCCCTTCGGCTTGCCGCATCTAAATCCCTAAACTCATCAGGCGATGCAAACGTTGTAACACTTAGATGGCACATTGATTTACATTGGGGTTGATCTGAACCCTTTTTCTTTTCCCCTGCTGTCCGAAAAACCCGGATTGTGTGGGGGTCCCTACTCTGTGCCGGTCCAAGTTTGCCTCTCTGTGTGTGTGTGTGTGTGTGTGTTTATGTCCCCTTCTGTGCTTTAATATTGGTTTCACCTTATAAATCAACCCACTCCTGGCTGGCTTGTAAAGCGGGGGGAAAATCAGGATTTATGAGTCCAGGTGTAACAGCAATGAAATGAACTTGACGGTTAGGGGCTGAACTGTTTTAATGTTTTCCTAATGATGGCACCACCGGAGAGATTTCGTTTAAAGCTCGAGAGCTCTCTGAGCGATAAATCCTTCCTCGGAAAGGGGCAGGTCTCGTTCGGGAACATGTGGAAAGAATAGGAATAAAGTCCTTATGGGGGAGAGGGCAGGATGGTGGGGTGGGGGTGGGGGGGAAAGGGGGTCGAATCTGATCCAAATATTTTGGGGTCTGGAAAGACGGCTGCCTTTTCACTTAACGTGGGTTCTTGGGATGGTGCCGAGGAAAAGCACCCTGATAGTCCCACACTGCACGAAACAGGTCATTAGTTTCGGAGCGTCGTTTTTGGCTAACTTTCGTGTCTCAACCTGAGTTTCTTTGGAGGTCTCTGTTAAATCCTGTAACCTCTCCTCCTTGCTTTCTCTGGTTCCCTCAAGTTCTTGCATCTTCCTTGGAAAACACCCTCATTTTGTCCATTTTGGATCGTTCCTATATATATATATATATATATATATATATATATATATATATATATATATATATATATATATATATATATATATATATATATATATATATATATATATATATATATGTATATGTATATGTATATGTATATGTATATGTATATATGTATATATATGTATATGTATATGTATATGTATATATGTATATATATGTGTGTGTGTGTGTGTGTGTGTGTGTGTGTGTGTGTGTGTGTGTGCAGTTTATGGCTGTTGACAGTTCTGGACAACAACTCCCATCCTTCTTCATCTTGGGCTCTACTCGATGGGTCTGGTGGGGACCTCGAGCCATCAACGCCTGGGGGGGGCCGCAAGTGGCCCACCCCGCGTTTTCTCCGACTCGGAAAGCTGCCGGTCCAGCCCCGATGGATGGAAGAGGGTCGCCCCCGGGGGCCGAGCGAAGTTCCTCGGAGATCCCTGCAAATGAGATTGCTCCCTTGCAGCTGCACAAACGAACCAAGTAATTGCCGAGTTGTAACATTTCATGCTCGTTAGCAAAGCATCAGTTTTCCAGAGACAGAGAGAAGGCTTTAATGTGAGCAAGGGGGTAAGGGTGGAAAGGAGAGCGAGAGAAAGAGAGAAAGGTGAGGCGCGGGGAGAGAGTTCAGGACCTCGTGGCCGCCGCAGACGAGTTTGGCACCCGACAATGGGATCCAGATTCGTAAAGCTGCCCAAATGTTTGCATTCATCAACCTAAGTCTTCCTCCACCGTTCAACACTGAGTGGATGAAATAGAATCACCAGTTCTGGCTGTAACAGAGATGGAATTTTTAAAAAAGTAAGCAGCTACAGAATACAGAATCAGGCCATTGCTATACCATATCCATGGTGGTTCCATTGATTGAACTGTTGGCAGTTGTGGGGAGTTCAAATGCTCCACCGGCCCTCCTTGACAGGGGCTGGACTGGATGATCCAGAGGGTCTCCTTCCAGCCGTGCTGTTCTAAGGCCGTTGTTGTTGTTGTTGTTGTTGTTGTTGTTGTTGTTGTTGTTGTTGTTGTTGTTGTTGTTGTTGTTGTTGTTGTTGTTGTTGTTAAAATAAAGCAAGCAAAGCTCAGCACGCTAGGGTTATGGGGGTCAGTCTAAAAGCTCACCCCACACACTCAGAATTTAATCTGTTCAAATTAATTAGTGGTACAAACCTCCTATTACTCGTTCAAGTCAAATGTCAGCCGTGTCGGCCACGAACCCAGAAGGACATGGTGTAGCTTTGACAGAGAAAAGGTGGCTTCTAATTCAGGTTTTTGTGTGTGTGTGTGTGTGTGTGCGTGAGTGCGCACACACAGATGTTTCATCGCCCATGTTTTTCTCTTTTTGCAACAGTTTAAAGGTATTTGTCATTCAGATTGCTGAGAACTGGGGCAGGTGGAAGTAAGGCCACTTTCATGGTGCGTCCACGTACCTCCATTTTAAAAAAACCACCCAAAGGGGTGATGTTGTTTTCATGTGCTATCAAGTCTTCTCCAACTTATGGTGAATGGAGGTCCAAATGTCGTGTCCTCCACAGGTCCTGCTCAGCTCTTGTAAACTCAAAAGTCGTGGCTTCCTTTAGGGAGTCGGTCCATCTCGGCTTGGGTCTTCCTCTTTTCCTGCTTTGATCCGCCTTTCCCAGCCTGGTGGTCTTTTCCATTGAATCCTATCTTCTTACAAGGTGTACAAAGTAGGACAGCCTTAATTGTGTCATTTTTTTTGCCTCCAGAGAGAGTTCAGGCTTGATTTGATCTGGGACCCACTGGTTTTCCCCAGCACCACATTTCAAAGGAATCCCCTTTTTTAACCCAGCCAGCTTTCTTTCTTTCTTTCTTTTTTTTTTTTTACTGGTCCAGGTTTCACACCCAGACGTGTTGTTCAGAAACACCAGAGCTGTGGATGATGGCTAGGAAAAATTTTTGCCAGCATCGGAGAGCATGAGAAATGATACTTGGAGTTTTTCTTGAAGCGCCTAAGTCACCGTGTAGGTGCCAAATAAACGAATTCTTTGGCGCCCTTGCTTGTTCTTGCCGACAGAATCGGTTCAAGTCCACGATCTACCACTCTGGAATGGTCCAGATGTGCAAAGCTGCCGTTTTAAGCCACAACACTGGTACCCTCAGTTGTGTCGGTTGCACCGCTCGGATTGTGCCTTCGCATCTCCAAAGTTTCTCCGTGACGTTTGCACTTTTAGGGCTTCGGCTTGTTCCGGAATGGGGTTTTTCCTCTCCCCCTCGCCCATTTTGGTCAGATGAGGGGAGGGATGAGACCCCATGGATGAATGGGGCATTGGGGAGTTCGGAAGTCATAGCTGGCTGCTCAGCCGTGGAGCGCAGGGCTCACCCAGGGCTGGCATGCCGGCAGGAAGCCAAGCCGGGCGCACTCGGGAGGGGACAGAGGTAGCCGGCGTGAATAATTTCAGCCCCTTCCTCTCCTCTCTAATCTTCTCTCAGGAACTTTCTAATGCGTTCGGAATAATTGCACGAAAGTGGCAAGGTTAATACCTGTCAGGTCAAATTCACTCCTTGCTTGTCTCTCTACCCCATGACAGACACATCCTTGCGCACACCCGGTGTGCCTCCTTTCTCCTCCAAATGTTTAGAAGGGCATCAGGCCGTGGTGGCATCCGCCTTTTCTTTCATCCAATGATTTTTTTTCAGCTTTTGGGGCCAAAAGGGCGTTTTCAGAGCACTTTGCAGGAAGCGCTCCTAGCGAGCGACGGCTGGAAAAATAGCAAGGGAGCCACGTGAAAATCAGGAAGGAAGCACTTCAATGCTCAATCCGTTGAGCGCTTAGAGGAGATGTATGGCCGTGGAGTGGGATGGCAGGGGTATTTTCTGCATGCGCAACCCAAGCCTTCATGCGTCGGAATGACAGGCCACGTCCTGACGCCCCTGCCAAGCAGAACAGCGACGGGTCGTTCATTTTTACAGATCCGACTATTGGGTAGCATTCCTAAAACCATGTGCCTGCTTTGCGTTGCACATGCTGATTTGTGCCCCACTGGTTTGTGTGCCGTCCAGTCAATTCTGGAGTGATGATTGAACCAAGAGATAGGAAATCTGGTAATGACATCCTCATCTTTATCGTGTGCATTTTGTACAGATGAATAGTAGCATATCTAGTAGGGAAAAAAATTATGTATACAGATCTGTTGTAGAACAGGGTGAGGATGAGCCACCGGGGATGGTCCTGTGGACATCTTGACATCTTCGATGAGGCTGGAAAAGTTCCTTTCCTTTTTCCAAATGAATACTTCCCCAGGCTCTGGAGATGTACCACCTCAGCCCTCCCAGCTGAGTTGACTGTCATTTGCCACCATCTCTGGGCTCCTTCCTGTCTTCACTCTGGGTCCATAACCCGCCTCCCCCTTTTCAATCCTGCCCCGTCATGGAACCCCCTTCTAATGCCCAGTGCCTTCCGCCACCTGGTTTTGATCAAGCCCAGTTTCTGAACTGCAGGGCCTAAGGGAGTGAAAGGAAGGCGAAGACGCCATTTGCGTAGCGCAAACATGTGGCTTTCATTGAGCCCTCGGCGGAGTGGTTGGGAGACTGTTGCTTTTGCTTCAAGACGTAGGTAATAATAATAAGGAGGTTGATCCTAACTCCTGGCCCCCAACTCATAAGCAAACTCTTTTGATTTGAAGCTATGGGGATGGACGTGTGTGTTCGAGCATCCCAAGCAGATCAGACGAATCGGAGATTCGCAGTGGAACCCTATCTCTCATTGGGTACCTCTCACTTTATGGTGCAAGAGACGGGTTTAGAATGGATACAACTTCTTCCTGGGAACCTTTTCTCAACTTTGCTCTGTCCTCTTACTGTTCCAGCCAACGCATGCAAATTATACCTTTCCTGTTGGCCCCTTGAGTAATGGATTCTCAACTTTTCCATCTGGACATCCCAAGAAACGGACCCACCATGATGAAAGCAGCCAAGTCCGTTCCTCCCCCCTCCCCCCCAATAAGAACATCGAGACGTTTCTACAGATGGTCTGTGAGTCCGTTTGTCTTTTGTAGTTCGGTTTGAAGGATGCCAGAACAACTCAAAGAGTCCTTGTGCGAATTTCGTTGTGCAAATGAAGGAAATCATAACAATCCTATTGGCAGCCTGTAATAACACCGTTGAGCGTAAATTTTACCGCTATAGTACAGTAAAACTCCAAGGCCATAATGCCGTCAATATTCCCATCTAGAGCAGAGGTGCGATTTACATAAATGTTGACTCGCCGTTGAGTGATTGATTCAGTGGGTTTATTCCGGTTACAACTAGCAACAGAATTTAGGTCAAAGAGAATATATATATACTAATTGTTTTGAAGATCCTGCATCTCACCTGGAGGACTTCTCTGTGTCACACCAGCAGTATAGGTTCTACCTGATGAAAACCACAGTGATTTTAGATGACACAATTAACTGCTTTTAGTTTTTGTTTTTAATTTTTGTACTTTATCATATTTTTCATTGTTTGAATTGTTTTTGGTTTAAACAAAATATTTGCAGGTTTCCTCTACTGGGAGTAAGAAGCAGCCTATATGAAATAACTGACCAACTCATTTAAATAACTTGAATAATTTAAATAAATGAACAGTGTCACCGTGGGCTGCTTCCTCCTCCCAGTTTCAAACCTAAATGGTCTTATTTTTGTCAGTGTTTTTCCATTCAGAATCGCGGCCATCCTATGTCCAAAAAAAGATGCCATCGTTGACAGTGGAGGGAGCGCTCCCGCTTAGGGAGCACCTGGGTTTTGTGGGTTGAATCCTGATATCTCCAAATTTAGAAAGAAAGAAAGAAAGAAAGAGTGGAGCAATTTGCAGTCCTTTGGATCATATTGGATTCCAAGTCCCATCAGCCCCAGACAGAGGGTTCAGGGCTGATGGGAGTTGTAGTCCAACACTTGGGCGGGAGCACAGAGGCAAGTGACCCCGGTGTAAGACGAGAAGTTGCTGTACTAGGGGGACGTTTCGGCTTTAATACCTTCTTTCCTGAGATTAAGCTCGGCCAACTTTACTTCAACGCGATTGTGCCTCTTCTCGTCCCTTTCGCTCGTGTGTTTCCCGTCCATCCTACTTTTTGATTGTCCGCTCGCTGGATGAATCAATTATATTTCAAGCCATTTTATCATTACGTTTATACAGAACTTGCCCTTCCTGTATTTAACACTGGAAACGGAGCAGTAAAACAAAACAAAAAAGTTGAAAATACAGATGTCTTTATTCTAAAATTTGTCTTGGATGATCAAAAAAAGGGGGTTCCAAACTGGATTTTTAGTTGACTACTGGACGAATGAGGGCTTCCATTTTTAGCGATATCCCATAGTGGGGTGGGGCAGAAAGTGGATCCCCATCCTGCTCAGGTAGCCGGTCTTTCGTTGTAAGGTCTTCATCATCAGTTGAGATGGATTTAATTGGAATTTTGACGCATTTATTGGTCGGTTGGTTTGATGTTCAATGCTAAATGTCATAAGCTGCCTTGAGCTTTCTGATAAGGCAAGCTCACAATTTAAGCAGATTGCTAAATATCAGAAATAACTGGAATTGGTGGGATGTTTTTTTTAATAAGGAGAAAAACCATAATGAGGATCGTTAGGCTGAGATGTGGAAACATGGTAACTTTCTGAGCGTCTACAAGCAGAAATAATCTACTTACGCCATAGAGCTTTGTGTGCACCATAGAGACTTGTGTGATTCCAGGGCAGAGCCTCTTCACCCCATGATTTTGCTACATTTGTGAGCTTCTGGAAGGTCTGCAGAACACTGGTGCAAAATCTGTGTGCAACCTATATGGGTTTGCAGGCTGGATGGGTTTGCACATGTGCACATCGAGGAACTTGCATAGCAGTAATCATTTTCAAAACATCCTCTCCTGCAGGGTTTGAAGGAACTCCGAGGGTCCTCCCTCCAAGAGGAAGATAAAGTAGCACTCTTCAAATACAGGAGCTGTCCTCGATGCTCCCAGAGTGCAGGACACGTCATCATGGGCTCAATATGATAGAAAAACTTCTTAACTGTTAGAGCAGTACGACGATGGAAAAGAAAACTGGGGAGAGACAGGAGAGCACTCTTTCAAATCCTTGAAAGGCAGTCCTACAGAGGATGGGCAGGATCTGTCCTCCATCCTCCCAGAGTTCAGGACATGTCATCATAGGCTTGAGTGACAAGAAGCCAGATTTTGGCTGAAAAAATCTCTCAACCGTTAGAGCAGTATGACAACAGGACCCATGACTTCGGGAGGGGATAAGGGGCACTTCTGAGGTCTCCCTACTTAGAAAAGGGCCCAACCATAAATCAGAATGAACTGGTGGCCCCTGAGTGATATTTACTAATTGCACTGTGCTGTTTTTGAGACAGACCACGGACAATCTAAATGGCATGTGTCACCTTGGGAAAAATGGCTACAGGAGCTTGTTTTTTGCCTCCCAAGTAATATACCTGTATTTTAAAAAAAAATCACAGGAGGCTGGGTGCTCTTCCTCCTGGCTCCTCACCCTGAGGAGAGGGACCCCCCTCGCCCGATCTCCTGGCTTCTCTGTGTGAAAGAGAAAGGGAGACCCAGAAGAGGGGAGGATGAAGTTCTCAGCCAGAGAAGTCAAGAAGACTTGAACCCGAGGCAAAGAGGAAAGTAGCAGCACTGGGGGGGGCATACTTTAATTCGAAGCTCTGTCGTATGCTTAGTCTTCCCCTTCCAGATTCCTCGGCCGAGTGGTGGGATCCGTTCATGGGGGTGGTGGGCTCTGAGCGAGTGCGGGCTTTTTTTTGTGTGCCCATGCACATTTGTGAATGACGAACCCCCCCATCTCTGCGTCTTGGCACGAACCTGGCCCACCCCTCGAAATCCACCACCGGGAACAATTTGGGGCTGCCAGCCGCCATGACATTTGAGGGTCCCCCGAGGTCACCGAAGCCTCAGATTCCTTCCAGAGGTTAGCGAGGGGGCCCCCCCATACTCCCCAACCCTGTGTCCCAGCCCAGCCCCCCCTCCACCACCACCACCGTGACCCCATTGCTGTAATCCCTCTGCAACCCAGCCGGTGCAGTTGATCTCCCAGGCTTGTGAGCAAAGGCAGTTGAGAAAGCCCTTTAATTTGGGCTATTTAAAACCCAAAACAATTTTCCCCATCTCTCTCTCTCTCTCTCTCTCCCTTTTCTAAAAAAGCTGAACAGGGCTTTGAAAACCCTCGAGGTGTCCCCACGGACACTCCTCTCCTCCGGCTTCAAACGCTGTCTTTTTCTCCTTTTTTTCCCCCCCTCCGCCTGTTCGCGCGGTACAAAGGTGCCCGAGCACTTTTGTCTCCATGGAAAGACCTTTTTAATTGGTGCCAGGCAGAAGGTTAAAATGTGGGGCTCCCCCTCCCCTAGTTTTCTCTGTCTCACACACTTTTCTTCAAGCGAAAGAGGGGAGCTTTAAATTGAGGAGGGGGAAAGGACGAGAACAGGGCCACTCACCTCGAGAGGAAACGCCAGGTACAGGCCGCCTGAAGCGTGCACACCAACCGGAGAGGAAAGGGAATTTGCGAACAGCAGCCACAGGTTTTGCACTGCTATATTTTAGCACTCAATTTACCCATTGTTAGTGTATTCCACAACCCCACCAGACAAGTGCGCTCTCTAAACCATTTCCCCCTCCCGCCTTTCCATCTTTCTTTCTTTTTTTCTTTTTTTGCAACAACTCGGTGTTCGGAAGTGTTGCCGAGTTTTACATTTCCGGTTCAATTCCTCTCGCTGCTCAGTAGAAGTGCAGGGATTCCCAGAGCGGAATAGCTTCAGGGTTCCCCCCGAGTCCACCCCTTTTCTTGTTCACTGCCACTTACGGTCTCAGCCGCTCACTCCGAGACATTTGTAAGGAGAAAGGAGAAAAGGTGCCTTTACTTCCGGTTGAGCCGATCAAACAGCCAATGGATAAACGTGACTGCTTTCGACAGCAAACTTCCGACAGGGTCGACGATGGCTTCCTACAGATAACAGAGAGGGGGAAAGCACTGAAGAGAGGCGTGAATCAAAAAACAGCAATTTTTTGGTAGGCAAAAACGTCCATCTCTTTCTCTTGCCCACTCTTCGTTGCCTTCCCTTCCCCATGGTGGTGGTCAAAGCTTGGAAGTTACTTGTTCCCTGTAACAGAGGGACAAGAAATTAGTTCCTTTTGGATAACCCCTCATGCCATTTGTTGTGATGATGTTCCCTTTGAGGTGTAACGAATATAACACCCTGTTCCTTTCAAACATTACTTTCAAAGCATATTTTTAGATGGATCCCCCCTCCCGTTTTTGTGCAGTTCAGTAAAAAAGGGGAAGAGTGGAATATTCTTCGGTCTGGTCTGCTGTATAGACCCTGAAGAGGAACTTTGTAACTAATAGTTACATTAATAGTTATTCCCAAAGGACTTGTTAGAATTGACTGCATAAATGGTGACTTAAGTCATTTCAAGATCTGCTCGTCTGTAAAGAAAATATGGGGTGAGCTTCGGAGACCCTTAGAGAAAGACGTGTGTCTCTCGGTCTGCGTTTTGGTCGCCAGTCGTTCTTTTCCCCCCTTTGACCACCTTTGGCTTTGCATTTTCTTTTGGAAAAGAGGGCCCGCCAGCCACCTTTATGTCCCGGGTATACTTCCGACTGTGCCACCCTCCTTGTCGCTGTTCCTCCGGGCAAAGAGGAGAGAAAGCGTCCATCGCCTCTCCACCCTAACAAAAGACTAGATTTGTTCTTTTGAAAGGAAAAAGACAATTATAACTGTATCCAAGGGCGGGTCCCTCAGTCAGCTTTTTCTTCTGTTGTTGGTCCGTGCTGTCAAATCACCTCCGATTTAGAGTGACCGAAGGGGCGATCTCCCAAAGGTCCCTAGGTTTTGACTGACCAGGGAGTCTCCTCTTCCAGCACTATCTCTTGTTTCATTTTGCACGGTCCCAGCCGTCAAGTCGCCTCCAACTCAGGGCCAACCCTATGACCGACCCCTCTCCGAAATGTCCTCTCCTCCACGGCCCTGTTCAGCTCTTGCCAACTCAAAAGTCGTGGTTTCCTTTAGGGAGTCGATGCATCTCATATTTGGCCTTCCTCTTTCCCTGCTTCAATCCACCTTTCCCAGCAGGATCGTCTTTTCCAGAGAATCCTGCCTTCTCATGAGGTGCCCAAGGGTGGGCTGCCTCAGTTTCAAGCCTTGTTGCCTCCAGAGATGGTTCAGGCTTGGTTTGTTCTAGGACCCACTTGTTTGCCTTTCTCCTTCGAAGTAGCCAGTCGGATATTCCCCCGCTTTGCCCCTCTCAGTTCAGCCAGGCTTTCTTCGCCGTCCATACAGGCAAACGCCAGGAAGACGAGGAGAGGACGGGTGACCCCCTTTAAGTTTAGAAGAAGGGTCTCCATCAGATTCAAGACAGAAATATCAAGGTGGGCTGGGAGGGGTGATATTTGGTCTGTGGGAATTTAGCAATGAGACCGAGCATGCTCACACCTTCTGGAGAGGTTCTTAATCTGATTAGCTTTTGAATGAATGGAGAAAGTGAGAAGATTTTAAAACTGGAAGAGAAAATAAGCCAAGGAAAGAGAAGAGGGGGGTTGCTCACCGGGGAGGCAGGAGGCCCTTTGCACCCTGGTGGCTAGGGGAGATGCGAGAGATTTCGGGCTCAAGGACAAAGTGTGAGCTCATCATGTTAGAACGGCAGAGCCGGAAGGCACCCTGTGGATCATTCAGCCCAGCCCGAGTCCAGGAGGCACAGTGGGGGATTCGAACTCCCAACCTCTGGATCCGCAGCCGGAGGCCGAAACCCCCTGCGCTATTCAACATTCGTGTTGACAGGTCTCATTAATTAAGCCCAAATGGGCTCTCTACAAGGGGTAGGTCAGCGTGATGTCAACACAGCGCCGGACGGGTGCGGATCTCGGCCCTCCGGGTCTGTTGGGTTCATCAAGGGGTTGCAGCTGGTACAGGTTGCTGATTTTGCCATCTTCTGATGTCTGTCTTTAATTGGCCGAGGGTGGCTCATTTTCCACCACCCCCTTTCTCTCCAAGCACCAGGCAGCTGGTGGCCCTGCGACAGGTTTATTCCCACGGATTTTTGTTGGAGAGACGTGTGAAACTGCGCTGACATCAGAGCGGTTGTGTGTGTGTGGGGGAGATGGCGCCTGGGAAGTGCACCTGGAGTGCTTAGGTTTGGAGGGTGCAGGAAAATGGTCCAGGAAAGGTTCAAACCTGTGTGTTGTTCTTTGCATCTGGATGGGGAGTAATAAACCGCCTCCAGCTACTCCTCGCTATATATAAGGAAGCACAAAACAGTTTCTCTGCCTGCTCCCAGCACAGGCCAATTTTAGGTGACTGGAAGTTTAACAAGAGAGCTGAGGATGGACGTTTGGGAATTTATGGACAACACCTCCCATAATTCCCATAATTTGGAATGTGAGAACTTGCTTTGGTATAGGTCTAACTATTCATCCACAAGCCCGGAATCCGACCCGTGATGGGAATCCAGAATTTAGGGTCCAAAGAAAAGAGGGGGAAAAAGAGACAGCACTTAATGCCTCTGGAAAATGAGATTATTGGGGACTGAACATGGACCTTTTGCAAAGAAAGCCACCTTCTGCAACTGACTATATTCCTGGATGGATGGATGGATGGATGGATGGATGGATGGATGGATGGATGGATGGATGGATGGATGGATGGATGGATGGATGGATGGATGGATGGAAGGAAGGAAGGATGGAAGGATGGATGGAAGGATGGATGGAAGGATGGATGGATGGATGGATCTGTTGATAGGTAGAAGGAAGGAAGGAGAAGAAGAAGGAAAGAAGGAGCTGATGGATGGATAAGAGGAAGGAAGGAATTAATGATAGATGGAAGGAAGGATCTGCTGATGGGTAGAAGGAAAAAAGGAAGGAAGGAAGGATAAGAGGAAGGAAAGAAGGAATTAATGATGGATGGAAGGAAGGATCTGCTGATGGGTAGAAGGAAAAAAGGAAGGAAGGAAGGATAAGAGGAAGGAAGGATTTACGCATTCATTTTTGCTTTGTCCACTGCCACCAAATCTGCCGTTCTGCTTTTCTTCAGGCCTTGTACAAATTGGCCCAAGTTCGTCAGCCATTTTGGCGTTTGCAAAACCCAGGGCACAACCGTAATCATCAGCACCCTGACACATGGGCATCACCCCTGAAAACGCTGTTCCCAGGGATTCTCCCTCCCACCCAAACCCTGCCCATGACTGTGAAGGGCACCCGATCCCCCCAAGAGGGGCCCGTTTTTGTTCTCCGGCCTTCCAGGCTTGACTCGGAAACTTTTGTTTCAGGAGTCACCGACTTGATTTTAATTTTTTTCCCCTGTATCGATCTCGGCCTTTCTCTCCTCCTTCCCAGGAATCAATGGCCTTCCCCCCCGCTTCAATTTCGGGACAGAAAAGGCAGGTGCATAAAGAATCGTCTCTTCCCCCCCCCCCCTTACTTTGGAGAGAGAAGGTGGAGGGTGATGAGGGAGATCATCCCTCTAGCCCTTAAAGATTTCTGATATTGATCAGCTGGGAAAGTGAATAAGAGCGGACCCTCGCCGATCAATTAACCAAGTCATTAACTGTGGAAGAGTGTATGTGTTAAGTCTTATTTGAGTTGCAGAAAATGGAAAAATGAGAACAGAAGTTTATAGGGGACACCTACATGGATGAAGCCCTGCCAAGCTTGGGGGAGAGAACTTGGCAGAGTTACTTGTAATTAATTTTTATTTCAGTGCCAATCCTTAGGAGGGAAGAACGACGGATTTTAGGTCTAAACCTCTCAATTTACTTTCTAGAGAGCCCCTAAAAAGGTAGAGAAATTAACATTTTGAGCCCATTGCAAGTATTTACTTACTTATTTTGTCTATGTGTGTGTGTGTGTATTTAAAATACTTTTACCCTGCCTTTCTCTTTAAATAGCGGCTTCCATCATTAAAAGACAACATTTAAAGCTGAAATGAATGCATATGACGAGACAGACAGCTGACGTC
Organism: Pogona vitticeps; assembly: GCF_051106095.1. Lineage (NCBI taxonomy): Eukaryota > Metazoa > Chordata > Lepidosauria > Squamata > Agamidae > Pogona > Pogona vitticeps. The sequence continues at coordinate 14,070,163 of NC_135789.1, read as the reverse complement.
ATTAGAAGGCACTATTTAAGCTAAAAACAAAACAAAAAACAACAAAAAAGTGGAAAACACAAGTGATACCAAAACCCCAGTCAAAGTGGTTCTCTTATGACAGGATGGTTGTGCTCATTCCCTTGTAAGGATGATGGCAACTTAAATAAGGAATCAGGTCCTTCCTTTTGTGGCTGAGCTAATTTGTTTTAAAGCCTCTGTCTAATCGCAGGTCTCAATAAGGCTGGGCTAAACTGGATCCGTTCCAAAGGGGACGACAACTGGTGTGTAAATCCCATGGCTTTAATCGGTTTACTTTAGTTGGGACGTCGAAATTTGAGACTGTTATTCTCACCCCACTGGGGTTCGTTTTCCCTAAAGGGTGGAAGGAGGTCATAAATGTTGATAGCTGGTGTGTGATTCAGGCTTTTTGAAAAGTAACTAAAAGTAACTATTTTAGTGACCATAGACCATGGGTTGTTTTTGTCAGTTTTGGAGCAAGACACTCATCTTACCCGAGCAGCTTCCTCTTTTTTAAAAACATTAACCACAAGGAAGTAAAGGCCAGGAAAGGCCAGTGGCCTATCTGGTCAGAAACTGCCTTCGGAGAGAATTCTGGAAGTCAAAATCTAAAGGATCTAAGGCACCCTTAGTAGAAGCAGTGGCCAGAGGGGTGGGTGGGAAATCTGCAGAAATTAATAATAAAAAATGTTTTGCATTTTCCGAAAATTTGCGTCTTGTTGAAAAAAACACACACACAAGCATTGGCATCAAAATGCACATTTCTTGAACCAAAGTCACTACGCCTTCCCAAATACGTTAATTTACGGGAACTCTCAAAGAGATAGCTGTCTTAGTCTGTCCTGTCCTAGCAGCTGAAACCGAAAGAGAAATAAATTAGGTGAAAACGTCGTGGTACTTTCAAGGAATAATTGTTATATTTTACTGTGAGCTTTCGGGGACCTGCTGTGATGGCTTCTTCAGACATTGGAGGTGGGAGGAAGACACTGCACAGTAAAACATTCGTGGTAGACACAGTGGCGTGAGAGCGAAGACTTCAGAACTTCTTTGTCCCCGGGAGAGCAAAATAAGCAAATATTTACATCTCTACTTCCAACGTAGCTGAATTTTAAAAAGCTAATTTTAGCAGAATGAAGCGATGGATGCTGTCGATGCCCAGACAGCTGAAATTTAGAGTTCGACACTTTCTGGGTTTTGAATTCTTAAAACCTCCGCTCCTTTCCACTGAATTTGCACAGGGGTTCATAAATTGGGAGAAGTTCTTCAAAAACCGGAATGAAGATTTCCTCTCTGCTTCCGGGGGGGAGGGGGGAAATGGTAAGAAAGTGCCTGCTGGTGAGTGATGGAGGCACTTTTCCATACATGACGCGGTGTATACAGGAGAAAAGGACCATTTTGAAGAGGGAGGAGAAAAGGCAAAAGCGAAACTCACAGAGTCGGAAAATAAGATCCCCTCCCACTAAAAAAAGCACAATGAAGCAGAGAAGCAAACACAGTTATTTGGAAGAAGGAGGGGTCTGGAGAAGGAGGAGGAAATAAGGCTGATTCAATCTGGAGGCTGTCAGATCTGCTAGTTGAGCAGTTATTTTGGGGGTACACAGAGGCCCACAGGATTACGGGGAGGAACGGAGGGGGGAGAGAGTCGGTGACGGGGGCCCAGGTGGCCGTCCAGGAGCTGTGCGCAGGATTCGAACTCTTGCTTCTCTCCAGAGCTAGCTGGAGACGACCTGAATCTTTTTCTCCCGTTTTAATCCCAAAAGTTATTGGTCTGGGGAGCCATGCGCTTGATGGAGCCCTGGCTGAAACCAGGGGTGAAGCTAGCGCAAGACTTCTGTAGATCGGTTTCCTTTCTCGGTCTTCTACCTTCTTCTCTACCCACTACGCCATACTGTGCTTCACTCAATTTCCCCATCAGGCTAAATGAAAATTGAGAACAAAGGAGTGGCGTGCTCCCTCGGGGACTCCCCCATCAGATTGGTAGGATTCACATCAGTGTCAACCCGGTGGCGGGGTCTCAGCCCCTTGGGTGGCGTCCATAAAGTTCGGATCCAAACCTGGAGTGGGTTTGCTGCCTTCCCCAGGCAAAATGGGTGTCCCTGCTTTCTGTCGGATTGACCTATCGTTCCCTAATGGATACAGCGCATCTGCTTTCACCAGGGCCAGCCGCCGTTTGCTGGATTATATCAAGGTCAAAGACGTAGGTGGAGAACAGCCCAAGCCCAGAACCCCGAAGCTGCAAAATGAAGAAGGCATCCCAGCCGGAAAAGCATGCGCTTTGGGTTTCGAGTGATCGTAAATCTGCCACGTGTTCCTCTCCGCCCTTCCTTCTGTTGGGCTGGGATGGTAACCACTAGGCTCTGGTTCCTTCCTCCTCGATACGGATCAAACCCACCTGGAGCCTTGCCCCAAAGAAGATAAATCGGGACACCCCTAACTTGGGGGAAGCAGCCCCCAAGAAGCACAAAACAAATGATTCGGCCTTTCTACCCACCCCGATCTCATGTCCTTTCTGTTTAAGCCCGGTTACGAGCAAGGCATCCCTGGTTTTAAGCCTAAATGACATTTTTTGGGGGGAGGGCAAGGGTTGCAATAACGGCGAAGTTCTTTGCCCTACAGATGCACTCCCTGCACCGAAACCGCCGGCTCCTCCCAACCCGGCCGGCGAGAAGCTCCTTCAGTCAATACCGGTTCTATTTTTCATTACTCCCTGGAAATGTGGCCTCTCGAAGCTCATCCGTCATTCAATTACACCCCAGTTCAGGCCTATCATACACGTGTCATAAAGTTCCTCAGATCTGAACCGCTGTTAATTTTCTGCGCCGTCCCGGGGGGAGTCCCGGAACGTGATCGGAAAGTAACGAGGCGAGCTGAGGGCATGCCGGGTACGGAGAAGCAACTGGGGAGTTGAGCCGAGCTACAGATGAAGCAGGTGAGGAAGAGGGGGTGTGTGCATGGATTTGGAAAAAAAAAAAAGAAAGAGAGAGAGAGACAGAGGGAAAAAAACTCAACTTGGTTTTTATAACCATATCTGGGTTTTGCAGACTTGCGGCGGCTAGTCACCAGATCCCTATTTTTCTAGAATCCTACATTTTTGCTTTTGATAGGAGGGTTGGGTTATGGAGAGATTGTGTGATGTTCGTTGTGAACCATTCGTAGATTCTCAGTGACAATTTGAAGGGGCTCAACAGCCACAAAGTAGAAGAGGGTTTCTGGGTGTTTGTGGGCATTTTTTTTCCCATAGCATGGGTGCATTTTACCAGGGATGCTGGCAAGTCCCAAGTTTGAGCCCGAGTCTTCAGGACAGAGACCTGAGTTTGAGTCTAGAGTTGCTTGGGGCTCCAACCTCTGGCGTTGCAGCCAGAGACCTAAACCCTGAGCTACCCAACCAGCTAAATTCCTGAACCCTAATTTGGATGTTTCACATCATCATCATTGTCCTAGAATGGCAGAGCTAGAAAGGACCCTATGAATCATTGAGTCCAGCCCAAGGAGGCACTGTGGGGGATTCGAACTCGTAACTCTGCAGCCAGATACCTAAACCACTGAACTATGCAGCAGTTTGTGGCTGCCACCCCTCTGCACCGCTTGGGGGGATTGGGCTACTCCAGAACTCCCCATGTAGCATTCTGGGTATTGTAGTCCAGGAAACACAACTTGGATTGGCAAGGGAGAAGTCCTAGATGAGTCGATCAGACTGACAAGCATGCTGAGTGGCGGGGGCTTTTATAGCACCTGGTGGGCTCGGATTGGCCGAGGGGAAGTCAGCTGACAGGATGTTCCCTAGAACTACAACCTCGCGGGCACTCTCAAAGTTTGGATGCAGCAAAAGCGCAAAGACCCTGATTGTTGACAACACCCACAGACTCCACCCTGCAACCCAACACCACACAGCGTACCCCAAGGTGGAATGATGGAAAGCCTTCTCCTTTCACCAAGGAAATAATGGATGGCGCATTCATTAAACCATGCCTCTCCATCTCCGATTCTCCTGGGACTGACTCACAGACATTCCCAGAGTTGGAAAAGGCTGGTGTTTCAACATTATACAGTACTTGATCCAAGACTCTCATGGGTTGACACCTTCGTGTCTGTGGGCCCATACACACTGGCGAATAGCTTGCTATATGGATCACTGAGAGCATGCTTTGGACTGGGGGGGGAAGACCCCATCCTCCTGTGTTTCAACTCAGTACGATCCCTCCTTTCCATTTAAGAGCCGTCCCACACTTTTCCAATGCAAGGATTAGGGCATGCATTCTTTTTTGGCGCTGAGTTCAAGGATCTTTTCAGCAGGGGCAGGACTGCAGCCAATTTCACCATGTAGACAAGCCATGTATTGTCAGGGACCCATCTCCTCCAGAGTTCTGTATAGCTTTTGAGGATGGCGTTGTCTCCCCAAGCTGCGAACCACCCTTGTCTTGAGACAGAGCTCACCACCACATCAATGCCCCCCAGCTGAGGCTTCCTTTCTTGTCAATTCATCTGTTAACTCCTATTGACTTAAACATGAAGAGCTGAAGCGATATATATTCTCTCTCTCGCTCTCTCTCGCTTTTGCACTGAGGAGATTATCAGCATGATTGAAGCATGCAGGTTGAATTTGCTTCTTGCACTCCGTTTCCCACTGATCAAATTAGGGAGGAACGCTTTTGACAGCAGATTTGGAAAGAAAGGGGGGAGGGAGAGTGGGAATCAAGCGGAGGGCGACATATCCCCATTGTTTGTATCTTAGATTTCTTCCGAATTATGGCTTTGGAGGTTGACATAATTATCTGTGCAAACGAAGGACCCCTCCCCATCACCCCCTCGACCGTGTCCAGGGAGGCTCCCCCCCCCGGACTCCAGGCCGAGACTGATAATAATCCACGTCATAATCGCAAAACACACAAAGCAAATGAAAACCATATTTTTCCCCCTCCCCAAATGAATGTTGAAAAATTGAAATGCCGAGTCAAACCAGCGTGCGGCCGTTGACACCGCGGTCATGAACAGCGTTCCCTGTAATGGAAGCGCTTTATCCGTATCATATCCGCCAAGATGGACTTATTCCGAGAGCAAATAATTTACTCCAGGGAAAGAGACGGGGGAAGAGCGAGGGAGGGAGAGACGCAAATTGAATTTATCTTCTGCTTGCCAAACAAGTATGGGAAAATCCGAGTGGCATCAAACCTCCATAAATCACGACTCGCTCATCTTTTGTGCTGTTGCAGCCACATGGGAGTTTTGCCGGCCTCCGAAGCAGGCTCAGTTTTAGCCAACACTTAAACCTGGAAGCTGTTTTCAGCACTTTGAGATACACCTGGAATAGATTCCTTTTTTCCCCTACCTGTTTTCACATTTCTTCCAGTGTGATCCATTCACATATTTACGGCTTTTAAGTCTGTATCCACAGTGAGGTTTCTCATGGCACAGTCATGCTGGATTTAGGGGGTGCACCGTTGTCCCCCACGCTCACCGAGTGATGCCTTGTTTTCTTCCTATCTTTTTCCTTCCTATTTGATGGTCAAAGTAACCCTGCAAGGTGGGTGGGCCAGATCACTCAGGGGTTTAGGTTTCTGGCTGCGGAACCAGAGGTTGGGAGTTTGAATTCTCCTTGGGCCTCCTTGATAAGGGCTAGACTAGATGATCTAGAGGGTCCCTTCCAGCTCAGCCATCCTAAGATGATGATGATGATGATGATGATGATGTGAAATATCCAAATTAGTGTTCAGTAATTTAGTTAGCTGGATAGCTCAGGGATTTAGGCATCTGACTGTGGAGCCAGAAGTTGGGAGTTCGATTTCTGCTTGTGCCTCCTTGATAAGAACTGGACTTGATGATCTAGAGGGTCCCTTCCAGCTTAATCTACCCCCTAGTTTTTATGCCTTGAAAAGAGTATCTTGTGTTTGTCCACACTGGTTTAATGCCCTTCCCACTGAATTTCTATTTTGTACACTTTGGCAATGTGTGTGTGTGTGTCTGTTTTCTGGAATATACAGAACGAAGCAAGTCCGCCAAACCTCAGAGTAAAATTAAATATTCTTGCACAATTCTTTGGACTTTTGCCCATCATGTCATTTTTATTTCTGCTTTTCTTTTATTTTAATTACTATTTTTGCCTGGTGGCAAAAGCTGGCCTTGTGGTTTGTTTTCTGGTCAATTGACTGTAAAGCTCTACTGGATAAAGGGTCAGATTCTTGGGAGACCTGGGTTCGAATCCCTGCGTGGCCCCTTGGAAACCATTGAAGGGGGTAACCATGGGCAACCCCTTTCCAAATATCTCACATGTCTTGAAAACCTTGTTAGGATCGCCGTATGTTGGGAGCCACCTGGGGGCATGTAACAACGCAATGCAACAAAACTACTGGTGAAACGGCTCTTCTCTCTCTCTCTCTCTCTCTCTCTCTCTCTCTCTCTCTGTGTGTGTGTGTAGGAGGCATGGCTCCTTTCAAGGTTAAAGCTGGAACTCTGTGTGCTGCAGAGTTCAAGCCTCCGACCTCCATTTTGTCATACAAAGACAGGGTGAGTATCCAGAGGATCCCAGAAAGACCATATGTCTATTTTTTAAAAATATTGATAAAATAAGACAAAGGTGACCCAAACACACCCAAATCCAGTCCTCGCTACCCTGTGGGGTTTCTTTTCCATTAGCTGTCCACGCGTCTGGCCTTGATCTATGCTGGTTGGGCCAAATGATGTTTGCTAGGGAGGTCAGGGGCGTGGGGAAGGGCAGCCAACTCTCCCGACCTCTTTTCCTTGATTGTCGAGTTTAACCTGCTGGCGCTCAAACACGCCACCCATGCCCGGGAATACCACAAAGGTCTCTTTTATGTGCAAATCAGCTTGAGAGATTCTTTCTCCCCCGTTTCACCCCCCCATGCACTTATTTTCTTTTTCTTTTTTTTTCCTAAAGGGAGGTGGGGGTAAAATCTTTGACAAAGTATGTGCTCTGTTTACATAAGTCTAGGCCCGGGTCCTCTGGAGAGGGTCGCTGACAGAACTGGCAGGAGATGTTAAGAAGATCTTACACCACTGATCTTTGCTTTGCCAGAGGCTGTCAGAGGCAGCCGGAGGAACAGAGGGCACACAAGGGGGTTGCGGGGCAGCTTGGCTTATGGCTCTCATGTATTTGGAAAAAGAACCCCAACACACACACACACACACACACACACACACCGGAGATATTTAGGGACGAGAGATGCCCAAGAGAAGCGTTTGTGGTAACCTTTCCCCATTTCGGCACATCGCCCGAAGGCCCATCCAATTTTCTCTCTCTTTCAAATCATGAGCGGTCTTGCCCGAGTGGGCGTGGGCAGAGTTGACACAGCCTGGCCTTCCTCGGAAGGAAGGTGTAGGGCCTCAAAAACAGCCAGCTGGAGACACGAGCGAGGGAGGCGCCTCGGAGAGGAAGCCATCATTACAACGTCACGAGATCATGGTTGGGTGATGGTAGACGCCTAGAAATCCGTCGGACTCCGGGGATGGCTTACCTGCGTGTAGTGATGGGGCCATCTGTGACATCAGAGTGAGTTGGCTCCTCATGGCAGGTGGCCAATGGTTCCGTAGTTGGCTTTGTTACTGGGTGGGCAGGATATAAATGTCAATCAATCAATTAATCAATCAATCAATCATTGTCCTACCCCTGCAAAGATGTACACCTGTCACATTGAAAGAAACACACCCAGCGGTGAAAGCAGACGGGGCCTTTTTCCTGCTGACACCCTGCGTCCGCCATGCCCTCTCTCTGAAACGGCCATCAGCCTTATTGAGGTCTCGCTGCCTGGCTCATCTCTTTCTCAGCCAGATTGCCGGATGAGTCAGCTCCACTGGATTCTCACAGCTGCCTGCTTTTCTCTTTCCCTTCCGTTTCGGGAAGGATTCGGTTTTGGAGCCGGACCCAACCGTCCCAGTCATTCCGTTCCGGAGACGGCACGGGCCAACATGCAGGCCGGTTGACTTTCCTTGTGCGTTGATTTTGTAAACTGGCAACCTCTGCTTTGTATCTGGGGTGTGAATGGCACTGGATTGCCTCCGAAGAACTTGGAAACCTTCTGAAGCCCCCCCGCTTAGCCTCTAAACCAAATCGGGGACCTGCGCACGTCATCATTTCTCACTGTCGTTTTTTCAGGCTAAAGATGGGAGGTGACACCGTTGCACAGTTGAAAATTGGACACAAATGGGGGGACAGCTGGAATGGCCGCCCCACGGACTGTGTCCCCCGCCGGCCCCTTGCGCCCCTCCTGTGGAGGGGACAGGTGGCCGGCGTGTTGCCCACCGTAGGAGGCACCCTGAAACCCTTCCATGTGGATGCCGATTACGCCAGCCAAGCTTTTTGGCTGTGTTTTCCGGTGATTTGACGCAGGGGGATGACTGGAAATGTGGGGTGGACGCAAGCCAAACACGAGCCGCTCCGTCGGGGGCCAGGAAGGGGTACGTATCTGAGAGGAAGAAGGAAAGGTGGGGAAGGTCACCACGTCTCCCAGAATAATCCCAACCGTCAGGTCCATCTCATCCTCGGAGGCCTTAAAATGGGCCAAAAAGAAAAATAATTGTCCCACAATTAAAATTAAAAAAGAAGCTGAAAGGGGCAATTATTCTTCAGTTTGACTTTGGTCTGGTTTAGGGAATCTGGCTGCAGAACCCGAGGATGGGAGTTCGAATCCCCCACTGGGCCTCCTTGACAGGGGCTGATGATCCCTACAGGGTCCCTTCCAGCTTTGCAGTGCTAAGATGATAATGATGATGATATTTTTGTTTTGTTTTGGGAGGGATGTGGCCCCCACCATGCAGAACCGGATGCTCTCAAGAAACTCCAAATATGAGATAGATAGATCAAGGACGTCCTTGATTTAGTGTGGGTCAGAGTTGCGGCTTTAATAAGAATTGCACATACACCCTGACATAGATTGAGGAAAAAACAGGTTGTAAAGGCATATAATCCAGAGACGGCCCCAGCCTTTTCCGATGCACCTGCCTCCGGACTGCCTGAATGACAACTTCCATCATCCTCATCCCAGTGGTTGGGGATGATGGTGTTGTAGCCATAAACATCTGGAAGGTGTGTGGTCTTGCACATCTGTTCTGCATCCTTTGCCAGCCTGTCAGTGGTCCCGGGCACAACGTCATCCTGAGAACTAGAGACATCCTGAGAACTAGAAACTTGGGTGCTTTGAATATGTTTTGGTGTTGCTTATGTTTCCCATTTTCCTGAAGTATTTCTTTGATCCTTTGTTAGTATTTATATACTTACTGTTGTTAGCTTTAAACATTGTCTTTCCATGATGTAAGCCACCCGGGGTCTTCCTTAAAGGAGAAAGGCGGAGGTAAATCTATTTTAAATAATCAATGGAAACGGAAAATTCCAGGTTAATGATGAAAGCAGAAGTGTCCATTTTTGTAACGAAAGAAAAATACAGATGGGGCAAAGCAGCAGGATCCTGGATGGGGAGTCTGAACATTGGCAGGTGACGTCCACGTAAACTGGGAAAAAAAATGACCAGATTCATTAGCACGTGCCTACTTGGGTCATGTCATTTACCGGCGATTATTGATTAGTTTCGGTGTTCAGCTAGCAAGCTTCAGTGTTAATGAAGGTGCAAATTACAAGGATCCTGTGTGGCTCCACAGGGAGTTTGGGTTGATCACACTTCTGCGCTTTCCCTGACATCGGCATCGGGTTGACATGAACCGTTCTGGCATTTTCCTGGCGAGGTTTCGCCGCTTGAGCATTGACCTAAATAGGGCGAGGTAGAAGTTGGCATCGTTCCTGTTTGGGACTGACAAGAACTACAATGTCCATCCCTCCCACCAGCAGGGTCCAAAGGGCAAGGGAGATAGGAATTGTGATTCCCAAACCTCCTGCTGAATGGCCGGCTTTTACAATAGACCTCAGTCAAGACCTCGTTTTTATTCTGTACTTTAGGACTTAAATAAATAGATATCTAGAATAATGAGATGTGGCGGCTGCCTGCTTTTAAAACGTTGGCTTCATGGTTGATCCCAAATTCTGGTGGAGGTTTTACAACCTCACATGCTGCTGGAGCTTTGAGTGGCAGGGTGGGGCTTTTCTGGGCAGGGGTGATTGTCAATCTAGCCAGGAGTAACCAATTATTCCTTCCCTGTCTCTGAATTCCAAGAGAGTCCCACCTCTTGGCTGAGTCTTCCCTTTCCCTCTCTCTATTGGAAGTCAGCCTGTTTGTTCAGTTCACTGTTGATCTGTTCTCAGCTGTAAGTAGCGGAAGATTAATTCTTTCTCCTACAAATGTCTCAGCGTGAGCTACTGAGACCCTAAGTGTTAGCTTTAATATATATCTTCCTTAAGACCCATTCTTTCTGCTGGGTTTGTTGGCTTAAATTATACCCACTTTTTCTTTTCACGACCTCGAGTGCTCGATGCTTCTCTTCCCTGCTTTCTTCTCACAACTGTCCTGCAAGGTGGGCCTGATTGAGGGGGAAAAGGAGAAAGACGGGCCCCAAAATTGCCCCAGTCAATGTCCAGGTTTGGTCCTGAAGTCTCACCATTATACTGCACTGTCTCCCCCGCCTGAAAGGCAAAAAGTGCCAGGTGTGGCTTTCCCCCTGACCTCCTTCCCAGCTGATCTCAAGCCTCCTTTTCCTGGCCCACTTTTTTTTACCAGCCACCGCTTTTTAATTTTTCTGCTGCTGTTCCCGTCGGGGGTCTTTTGCGCCGTTTCCCCTCTCTCTGCTCTGAGCCTCCGCCAACTCAAAGCCACCAAAGTAATTTTTGAAGCCTGATAAGAAAGACGAGAATCAGAAAAAAAGAAAAAGGGAAATGGGTCCCGGGTGCGTCCTCTTTGCTGTTTGCTCACGCGGGCGGCCAGGGCCGAGGTGGGAGCGCATGGCGAGGAAGCAGTCAGCCGTCCTGGTCTCTGAATGCTCTCAAGACAACACACTCATCTGATAAGCGGTGTGCCCTCAACCGTACCTATTAATTTAGATTTCGAACAGGGGGCCATGGCGGTGGAGATGATGGGCAGAAAAGGCAGGCAAGCAAAGTGACTTTTGAGCACTCCGACATGTTGAGGGGGGGCAGGCAGGCCCGTCCATTCCGTGTTTCAGCCTGAAGTTTACGTCTGCTGTCCAGGGTGCTGAATGCCATCCTGCAGGGTATCGCTGTTTGTGTGTTGAAGGGCCCCCCCAAAATTCAAAGCTTGAGCCCTCTCTGAGCCGTGAACCTCACGGGGTGGACCAGGGCCCGGCCACGTCATCTCTCCACGTGGATTTGCTCCTAAAGGTGGCTGTGAGCTCGAAAAAGGCGGAAGGAAGACCATCCGCCTTGCCTTGATCTCACAAATACAATCATTCCCGAATGGGAGGTCCCCTGATGTTCAGCTTATCCCTCCCGACCTCGGGGAATCTGCTCCGGCTTTTAACCTGAACTTTAAAGAGCTTCTCCAAGCAACTTTGCAGCTCCTCCAGCCTCCATTAACCCATCAAATTGACCAGGTCACCTTAAGCAAGCCATCTTTCACTCACTGCACGGCCAGCCTCACAGGGTTGTTATGAGGGCCAAAGTGGAGAGGAAAAGCTTCGAAAAATAACTGCCATCATCATCATCTTATAACTGCAGGGCTAGAAGGGACCCTTGGGGTCATCCAGTCCAGCCCCTGTCAAGGAGGCCCCGTGGGGGATTCGAACTCCCAACCTCTGGCTCCATGACTGGATATCTTGACCCCTGAGCTAGCTGGCGGGTACATCACCCGTTTTCTGAGATGAAAAAACACCCCCATTAAAAAAACTGGGGATTGGGAGTCATTACACCCCAGCCGATCCTGGGGGTCCCTGATTCCTTTTGCTTTGAGAAAGGGGCTCCACGAGCAACCCAGAGCGCCCTCCCCGGCACGTCTCCGGGGTGAATCCCGGAAGCTTTGGCTGTCAGGAAGGATCCTTCGGGCTCTGACGGCCGGTGCGCCGCTGACCTGTCAAGTCGCATTAGCGCCGAACCGCCTCTCCTCCCCACCCCCCGACTCTATAGAGCCTGTTGGAGGGATGACAGAGTACTATCGTGGAGGAGGAAGGCGCAAAAGAGAGATTTGGAGCAGACACAAATACTGTACTGATAGGAAGGCGGCCAGATCTGCCTGGGTGATGCTGAGCATGGGCCGGGAAGGCGCTTGGCCTTGCCTTTAGGGGTGTGTGTCCCCCAACTCTAACAATTAAGAAGTTTTTTTTCCCTGCTATTCTGCTGAAATCCAGGTTCCTGTCCCTCGAGCCTAGGATGACATGTCCTGCCCTCTAGGATGATCGAGGACCGATCCTGCCCTTCCTCTCTGGAGGACCACTTTTCAGGTCTCTGAAAAGCACTCTCCTCTCTCCCCTTAAGTCTTGTTTTCTCAAAGCTAAACCTGCCCAGTTCTTTCCATCCTTCCTCACTGGTTCCCAGTTCTCCTGATCCTCGGGGTTGTCTTCCTCTGAACGGGCTCCAAATCCATGATTAAAGGAGAGCTACCCTGCCCTTTTATTTATTTATTTAGGTGATCTTAAACCGAGTTTGGAAACAACGCCTGAGAAAGGGTTGATTGATTTATTCTTTTTATTTATTTAAAATATTTCTTACCACGCCATTCTCCTTCAAAAGGACCCAAGCCACTGACAGCCATTAAAAGATCATATTTAGAAGCTAAGAACAGGAAGTAGAACAACGGAGAGCTCAAGAAAGAAGCTAACCTGGTCTGAGAACAAGGGGATACGACAGAGGGAAAGTTACTTAATGAGTGCACATGAAGTTACTTTACATCGCGTAAGGAGTAAAGTTTCCAGTTACTTTCTGAAGCACCCTTTTAAGGACATTTTAAAGGCATTTTAGTAGCCCTTTTTTCACCTGTCATTTTTCCTGTCTGATGCCTTCCGCAGATCGCTCCTTAAACGCTCTTATTTTTCAAAAGTAACACAAATTACAGAAAATATACTGTAACAGGCTCTGTGACAAATCATGAGGCAGATTCCTTCCTGAACACTCGCTCCAGCAAGGGACAGGGAAAGTAACTTTCCAAATTGCCCGTGTTCACGGGAACACTGAAAAATCTACTTTGGCACCAAATAATAACAATAACAATACTTTTAGACTACATTTCCCATTTTCCTCCATGCTGGCCGGAGTGTGTGTGTGGATTTTGGGCATTGATGTCCGTTAAGGTAAGTTCTCTGCGCTGCGGGCTTCGTCTGCTCCCTTTGCATTGGTTTCCCTGCGCAGTTGCAATCTTTCTCCTCTTCGATCTTAAATCTTCGTTCGGGGGCCCAAGAACGAAGTATTTTTCCAGCAAAGCAATGAGAATTCCCCCCTCCCATTCTATGGTACTTAAGACACCCCCTTCCTGTCACTTCCACCCCCAATTCTTGCAGATCCCCCCCAACTCAAAATCGCATCAGTTCTCCCATTCATTTCTGTTAAAATCCCCTAATACTGCTTCATTCAGGGGGCTGATAATATATTTTTATAGCAATTCTTTGGTTTCCTGACCTCTTTTAAACAGCCTCGCACTCCCCGCCCCCCCTTTCCGATTCAACACTCAAATGCAAATTCCTTCTGTCCCTGAAGAAATTTCAAGAGAGGAACTGACACGGATTTTTAATTCCTATTTCTTAAAAGGCGGACACACACACACACACACACTCTCACTCTCTCTCTCTCTCTCTCTCTCTCATACATACAGCCTAAAACCTAATCCTTTTCTTCATTCTCACTCTGTGTTCACTATCCACATGGGTGTTAGATTGTCTGACGAATTTTCGGAATTCGGAGAGGCAGCGTGGGCTAGTGCTTAGAGGTTTGAATTGGCACTTAGGAGGGGTTAAGTCTCCCCCAGGGTGTGGAAATTCACGGAGTGGGGGGGCGCACCTCAATGGTGTTTTTCCTGATCTTACCCTCTCACCTAATCTGGACGGCCAGAAAGATGAACAAGGGGGGGTCCTAGAGCAAATTAAGCCTGAAGCCTCTCAGGAGGCATAATAATAATAATAATAATAATAATAATAATAATAATAATAATAATAATAATAATAATAATAATAATAATAATAATAATAATAATAATAATAATAATGAGGAGGAGGAGGAGGAGGAGGAGGAGGAGGAGGAGGAGGAGGAGGAGGAGGAGGAGGAGGAGGAGGAGAAATGGAGGTGGTCCTTCTTGGGGCACCTCCAGAGAAAGCAGGATTCGCTGGAAGAGACCATTGTACTGGCAAAAGGAGAAGTCAGCAGGAAAAGAGGAAGGTTGGATGTGAAAGGGACAGGTCCCCTTGAGGAAACCACAACTTTTGAGTTTGCAAGAGCTGAGCAGGGCGGTGGAGGACAGGACATTTTGGAGGACGCTGGTTGGGTCGCCATCCGTTGGCGGTCACTCAACCTTTTAGAGCAACACAAACCTATTTATCGATGTGTTTGTGACATTAGCTCTGTGCCCCAAAAAATCTTATCCCCACCTCCCGCATACCCTTGGGGGTAGACTACGATGTTCTGAATTCGTCGTTCTTCCTTTTGATGCGAAACACTTGCATTCCAATGTTTTCGTCCTTCCAAATCTCCCGAATGTCGTCCCCTCCTGGAGAGCTCTCTGTGCACAGAGAGGCGTGAGCCAGAATCCGGTGGCTGATTTACTCTTACACAAAGGAAACAGCGTCAGGGGCAGGCCTGAGGCCAGGAAGTGGCTCGGGGGCCAATTCGTGCATAAGATAAATACGAATTGTGTGCCATCAAGTTAATTCTGACTTACAGCGACCCTTTCTAGGAATTTCCAGATAGAAGACTCAGAAGTGTCTTCCCATTCCCTTCCTCTAGGGGGCACCCTGGGATGATGGTGCAGCGCGTGCCCAAGGCTCCCCAGGCTGGCTCTTCTCCCAGGAGGTACCGTGGGGATTCGAACTCACCACCTCTGACTCTGCAGCCAGAAACTGAATCCACCGAGCCGGTGGATTACATCGACATAGCCATCAGTAGAGGAAGACACGAAAGGAAGTACATTCAAGCTGATGCTTCCCTGGGGCCCACTCGTTAGAGTTGTTCCCTACAAATGTTGGCAACTAAGACGACACACCGCCCCGCAGCTTGGGGGTTCATTGGCTTCCTTGTTCTGTAAAAGATCCCGAACCGACAGACATTGTGACGCCGATTTCTCTTTTTCTCTGTCTTTCCATCATTCCTTCCCTCCCACCTTCCCTTTCCTTAATTTAATTTTTTAAATTAGTTTATCCTCCATCTCACGTTCCGTAGCTGTTGCAGTTATTATTATTGTGTGTGTGTGTGTGTGTTTTCCCGAGCCCCACAATCAAGCAACCTCATTAACACAGATCAAAAGGAGCCGTTAATGATTTATAAAGGTGCAGCCGTTTGGAGAAATTAAATAATTTAGACCGCGTGTGTACAAAGCGTCTCCCCAAAGACGCGGCGCGAGAAATCTTTTCCTTCCCAACCCACCCACCTCCCAGTGGCGCATCCATGTTCCCGTTTTGCTTCCCGGTCGGCCAGGATCCCCCCCCCTTCCCTTCTGCCTGGTCTCCCCACCCTTGGGGGTGCCTGAGCAGGAAAAGTGTCCCCGTGACCCACTGCATGGAATCCAGCACTTGAGCAGGTCATGGGACTGAACATGAGTCTTGGAGAAACGAAGGACGGTGTCACAAAAAAAGACTCTGAGGGCTGAAATCTGGTAGAAACAAGAGTAGACCTATTTGGATCTGTGGAACTGAGGGAGGAGAGTCCCCCCCCCCCCGTTCAACACTGGTTAGACCACCTCTGGAGTCCTGGGTTCCAGTTCTGGACACCCCACTTGAAGAAGGAGGATGACCAAGGGGAGCCAGTTCAGAGGAGGGCAAGAAGGAGAATCGGGACTGGAACTCAAGCCCTATAAGGAGGAAAGATAGAAAAAAAGAAGACGGAGGGGAGACAGGAGAGCGCTTTTCAAATCCTGGGACGGCTGTCTTACAGAGGAGAGGCAGGATCTGTCCTCCATCACCCCAGAGGGCAGGACCCGTCAGAAGGGGCTCAAGCAACAGGAAGCCAGATCGAGGCTGAAGATCACAGAAAAACTTATTAACTGTTAGAGCAGTACAACAATAGAAAAGAAAACTGGGGAAAGACAGGAGAGCGGTCTTCAAATCCTTGAAAGGCGGTCCTACAGAGGGACCCAATGTAGGTAGAAAAGCTTCACTAGTTTTCTAGCCCTCAGTGGGGAACAGGACCTTGGTGCACTGAAAAATTCATCAGCTACTCTGAGCAAAAAGACCAAGGCTAATACGTATCTTCTGAAGGCTGGATAGATAGCTCAGGGTTTGGAAGGACTACAATGCCCATGGACTCGGGTTGCAAGGGCTGCTGGAATCAGTGGCCTGCCACGCCTGGACAGACAGTGGCTCCTTACACCTAACACAGAAATCAATTAGCAGGAAATGTTTGACAATTATCTCCTAAAATATATCCTATGACCATGCATGGCTTTCTCGTCCTCGTCCCATGCCATATATATATAAGAATTGAGGAATCTGTTATATCCCCATTAAATCTCTTGTTATCACTCCCCCCCCCCCAGTTTCGATAAATAAAGTGATTTTTAAAATAATACTAATCATGGAAGGATAGTTCGCGGTGATGGCAGGAGCCTTTTGCGATTTAAGGAAAATCCGTTCCGAAGGCGCTTCAGTCAATATCCGGCTAATTGAAAGATTTATTTTGTAGGCTTCGGTGCACAGTCTGGATTCTTGCCAATGGCGGGAGCTTTTCTTTCTTTTTCGGTCTGTTTTTAAATTATTACTTTTTTTGGCATTTATGATCTTGCCGTATTTAACACAATTGAGATTTTCCTTCATGCAGGAATGGGAGGGGGAAATCTTGGGCATTAAAAAAAAAAAAGGCAAAATACCCCAGGAGCGCCTGGAAGAAAGCAAGCAAGCGGTCGGAAAACGAGCTTAAATACGCTCCACGTGAAGCCCTTTGCTGGTCCGGTCACTGCCAAAGCCAGCAGGGCGAGGGGATTAAGGGAGAAAGCAGCCTTCCTCTTTGAATCCACTTTTGCTTCCCAGGCTTTGCCTGGAAGGAATGGTTTCCAGGTTCCCCCAGCGGCCCAGAGAGGGAGTGGGACAGCTCTTCTTTGCTGACCCTGGGGCTCCACGAAATCCGTCCCCCTTGGAGTCTTCAGGGGCTTCGCCTTTTGCGAGCAGGCCTGGTTAAAAATGTCTTGCTATGAGATTCTGGTGTCTGTCTGTCTCTTTCTTTCTTTCTTTCCCTTCTTGCCTTTGTTCCTTTCATCTATCCATTGATCACCAGTTCCTGCTTTTCATCCATCCATCATCAGCTCCTTCCTTCCTTCTTATCCATCATCAGCTCCTTCCTTCCTTCCTTCCTTCCTTCCTTTTTATCCGTCATCAGTCCTTCCTTTCTCTTATCCATCATCAGCTCCTTCCTTCCTTCCTCTTATCCATCACCAGCTCCTTCCTTCCTTCCTTCCTTCCTTCCTTCCTTCCTTCCTTCCTTCCTTCCTTCCTTCCTTCCTTCCTTTTTATCCATCATCAGCTCCTTCCTTCCTTCCTCTTATCCATCATCAGCTCCTTCCTTCCTTCCTTCCTTCCTTCCTTCCTTCCTTCCTTCCTATCCATCATCAGCTCCTTCCTTCCTCTTATCCATCACCAGCTCCTTCCTTCCTCTTATCCATCATCAGTCCTTCCTTCCCCTTATCCATCACCAGCTCCTTCCTTCCTTCCTCTTATCCATCACCAGCTCCTTCCTTCCTCTTATACATCACCAGCTCCTTCCTTTCTCTTATCCATCATCAGCTCCTTCCTTCCTTCCTCTTATCCATCATCAGCTCCTTCCTTCCTTCCTTCCTTCCTTCCTTCCTATCCATCATCAGTCCTTCCTTTCTCTTATCCATCATCAGCTCCTTCCTTCCTCTTATCCATCACCAGCTCCTTCCTTCCTCTTATCCATCATCAGTCCTTCCTTCCCCTTATCCATCACCAGCTCCTTCCTTCCTTCCTCTTATCCATCACCAGCTCCTTCCTTCCTCTTATCCATCATCAGCTCCTTCCTTCCTCTTATCCATCACCAGCTCCTTCCTTCCTCTTATCCATCACCAGCTCCTTCCTTCCTCTTATCCATCACCAGCTCCTTCCTTCCTTCCTTCCTTCCTTCCTTCCTTCCTTCCTTCCTTCCTTCCTTCCTTCCTTCCTTTTTATCCATCATCAGCTCCTTCCTTCCTTCCTCTTATCCATCATCAGCTCCTTCCTTCCTTCCTTCCTTCCTTCCTTCCTTCCTTCCTTCCTTCCTTCCTTCCTATCCATCATCAGCTCCTTCCTTCCTCTTATCCATCACCAGCTCATTCCTTCCTCTTATCCATCATCAGTCCTTCCTTCCCCTTATCCATCACCAGCTCCTTCCTTCCTTCCTCTTATCCATCACCAGCTCCTTCCTTCCTTCCTCTTATCCATCACCAGCTCCTTCCTTCCTCTTATACATCACCAGCTCCTTCCTTTCTCTTATCCATCATCAGCTCCTTCCTTCCTCTTATCCATCACCAGCTCCTTCCTTCCTCTTATCCATCATCAGCTCCTTCCTTCCTTCCTCTTATCCATCATCAGCTCCTTCCTTCCTTCCTTCCTTCCTTCCTTCCTTTTCCCAATTCATTCTTTCCTCTCTTCTATTTATTTATAAATTCCTCTTTTTGCCAAAAAGCATAGCCAAAGATGGCTCACAACCTTTCAGAGCAATTCATCTGGACCAAGCCCCCCCCTCAACCATGCAGACAAGAATTAACAATAATAATCTTAGAACGGCAGTGCTGGAAGGGACTCTATGGATCATGAAGTCCAGCCCCTGTCAAGGAAGGCCCGTGGGGGGATTCAAACTCCCCACCTCTGGCTCTGCAGCCAGAGAACCTCAACCCCTGAGCTATCATTGCCATCCAGCAAACTCACTTTGTCCACCCTGTTGGAAAGCGTGTGGCGATACTCCATTATAAAATGTGCAATCCCGAATAAGCCGGGTTGGTGCAGGATGGACCGAGCGACCACAGAGGGTTCCAGAGGCCATGCCCATCATGTTTTCCACCCGTGGTTGGCACCTAACCATTTTCCAAAAGCAGAGGGGGTCACATCCAGTTTCTCCCCCAAATGGGGAGAAATCAGGTCATCAAATCCCAGTGCCTCAATTTCCTTCATTGGCGCGGGGTAGAGTTTTTCAGGATGCTCGTCATAGAAGCCCTACCCCAAAAATAAACCCCAATGAAATGAAACCCTGCCCTCCACCCTTGTGCAGCAGCCAGAAGAAGATGACATGCCTATATTTGAATGAAAGTAGATGGTGGTACATGAAAAAAAAAAAAACATCCCCTGAAAATAAGCCCTAATGCGGTTGTTTTGGAGCAAAAATTAATATAAGACCCTGTCTTATTTTCGAGTAAACACGGTCATAATTACCTGCTGTCAGGTCTCCCTACAGTATTTCTTCTCTTTCTGTCTCCCCAAGTACAATTTCCACAGTTCCAAATCGCAACCCACAGCACCCTCTTTTAAGTAAACCTGCCATAAGGCTGTATCTAGCAATGGGACGTAGCTGTCAGGGTTTTTTACAACCTCGCATGCTGCCTACAGAAGGCATGGCTTGGAGGAATTTTTCCGGGCTGAGGTGACTGTCAATAATAATAATAATAATAATAATAATAATAATAATAATAATAATAATAATAATAATAATAATAATAATAATAATAATAATAATAATAATTATTATTATTATTATTATTATTATTATTATTATTATTATTATTATTATTATTATTATTATTATTATTATTATTATTATTATTATTATTATTATTATTATTATCATCATCATCATCATCATCATCATCATCATCATCATTATTATCATTATTTATTGTATTTATACCCCGCCTATCTAGTCATTTCGACCACTCTAGGCGGCTTACAACATAAAACATAACAAGTTCAAGAAAAATTTATAACAATTAATTAATTAAATGATTTTGCAATGGGAAAAATACAAAATAAATCAAATAAAAAGAAAAAAAAGGAAAGAGGACAGGAATTAACTGGAAAGGAAGGCCTGCCTATACATCAAACATTACTGCCTATACAACAAACATTACTGATCCCTTCTGATATTTTTGCCAGTCTTACCAGAGTGAAATGCCATCTATGAAATATTTTAAGGATGTTTATTCTATGATTAACTTGCT
Source organism: Pogona vitticeps (assembly GCF_051106095.1). NCBI lineage: Eukaryota > Metazoa > Chordata > Lepidosauria > Squamata > Agamidae > Pogona > Pogona vitticeps. Next base: position 14,049,980 of record NC_135789.1, on the reverse strand, counting down.
TAATCGTTTTCCAGTTATCTTTCCACATTTTTGTCCATTCATCAATCTGTCCTTCACTAACCAGTAGAGAGAGCCCGGCATCTCTGCTCTGTGTTCTTTTCCCTCTGTTTCCCTTCTCTTTCCTTGGTTGGAAGCCACTCGTTATTTTGCTGTTGATGTGTTCGCCGCTGTAAGTAATGAAAGGTTTTTATTCTTTCTCCTACAAATATCTTAGAGCGGTTGAGACCTGAAGTGCCGGTGAATGGGAAAGGGTTGGACTATCTGGGGAACTTGAAGCTATTCTCCTCCGTGGATCTCTGTATCTCTACTGGAGAGCAAAGGAATAGCCATCCCTCATTCCCTTGCATTGTCTTAACAAATCTGGGAGGTAGCCAGTACAGTGGAACTGCTGGCTAGCTCAGGGAGTTGAGGTCTCTGGCTGTGGAGCCAGAGGTTGGGAGTTCGAATCCCAACCATGGGCCCCCAAATGTTCTTGGATGACAACCCCTAGAAGTCCTAACCAGCATAGATTAGTGGTGAAGGCTTCTGGGAGTTTTACTCCAAGAACATGCGGGGGACCCCAGGCTGGGAACCACTGTTATAGAGCCTCGTGGGGCAGGAGTTAAACTGCAGTCCTGCAGCAAAGAGTCTGCTCACAACCTGAGTTTGATTCCTACGGGATCAAGTTGGCAGCTTGAGGTGGACTCAACCTGCTGTCCTTCCACGGTCGGGAACTTGAGTTCCCGGCTTGTCAGAAACCACCCAGAAAGTGCTTTACATGCTTTGGATGGTATATGAGCGGCACACTTCGCATCACCCGCCCTCGATTAGGCCACTCGAACATGCAGACATTCCCACAGATCAGCGTCCATTCGGGGTGTGTGTGTGTGTGTGTGTGTGTGTGTGTGTGTGTGTGTGTGTGTGTGTGTGTGTGTGTGTGTGTGTGTGTGTGTGTGTGTGTGTGTGTGTGTGTGTCGGTGAATGGCTGGCAACCGTGAGACGTAACCTTTGGGGTTCGCCGGAAAGCGCCGGCCGAGAGGCCCCCTCCGGGCCCCCGGTTATGGGGCCACCCTTATTGTGCGAATGCCATTTTCACCACGGAGGGCGAGCCCAACCACCCCGGCAGAGTTAATGCGAGGCCCCACAGCGAACAGCGGGTCTTTTCGTACGACATTTCAAACAAATTGGATCTAGATGAGATATCTGTATATTTTCTTGGGGTCTTTAAAAAAAAGATGGAGAGGAAGAGAATGCCGGGAGAGTTGATTTTGAACGTCCCGTCCCGAGGGAGGCTGGTTGCGATGGGAGAAGGTCCTTTAGAAGGCTTCTTATGTTCTTACGTGGAGGGGGGGGGAGTGAGTGAGTATCCTGACATGCTAACTGTGGAAGTTAGAAGGGAAAGGGGGCGAAAAAGCATAGAGAGCAGTCCCTGTACAGGAGTAGATTTCTTATCCCGATTTGATTACAAACGGGGAACTGTGAAAGGTTGCATGTAACGGGCCCACAGGCGGTGGCCAAGAGGAAGCCCGTCTCCCACAGCGCTGTTCATTAGTTCCAATATTTTATTCCGAGCAATTTCACCCGAACATTGAGGATCCCGTTGTCATGCAGAATAGAATGGGGGTGGGGGACGGCACCGGACAGACTGTCACAGGGCAGGATCCATCCATTAAAACCCGATGCGGTTGGCCGTTCTGGGAGCCGAGCCAAGGGGATGCTCTGGAAAGGTCACCCGAAGGTCAGCGGATGATGATACTAGTGCTGGGCTGCTGAATCTGGGCTGAGGGCACGCGTTTTTATTTTAAAAATGGGAACCGTTGGTTCCAGTTTATTTATTGATGTATTAATTGATTGATTTGGCTCCTTCCAAAACAAACCTTTAGAGCAAGGGGCCGGGAGAACGCCCACGTTTTAAAACCATTCGATCATTTACAGGTTTTCTCCTCCCGACATTCATATCGTTTGCACGCCATGCAGGCTCGAAAAACAGGGTGGATTGGACTGAAATAAAAGCTGATTTTGATCGCAATTTAAGCCGCGATTTAAATGTCCAAAATCAGATGTGTTGACCATTAAAATGTTGCAAGAATTGAGTTTGGAAATGGAAATTGTGATGGCAATCAATTTGGTTTTTTTTCTAAAAAAGGAAATCATGGAGTTTTAAAGGCATAGCATAAATCGAATTTCTAATTTCAGCTCGAATCATGGATTCTATCACCGAGGTTCGCACAGAAACCTCACCGGTTCAGTGGGTCTTCTGTAAGAGAAACAAGGAACAGATTTTAGGCCGAAATCTCTCAACCTTCTTTCTAGAGTGCCCCTAAAAAGCTAGAGAAATTAGCATTTAAAATATTTTTACCCCACCTTTCTCCTTAGAAAACAACCCAAGGTGGCTCACATCATTAAAAACACAATAGTAAAAGCTAAGAAAACGATTAAAAAAAAAGTAAATTATTCAGATATTAAAGAGGAAGGAAGAACATTATACTACAAAAGTGAGATAAAAGCATAAGTGGGGAAAAGAAGGTAAAACAAATGAGAAAAACCCCTCAAACCATCAAAACCAAAGGCGACATTGAAGCTGAGGGAAGTGGGACAAATACATTAATAATCAGTATTTGCAGATAAATTATAAAGCCCAAACCAGGGGTTTCATGATGAGAAAGGAAAAGAGCAATGAAAGAAGAGATGGATTTCTGCTGATTTATCACTGTCTCCTTTCTGGTGGAAAAAAAATGGATCAGGCTATGATGAATATAGCGGCAAGACCGTTGTGCTGCTCCATATTCCCTCTGTGCGTGGATTTGCGCAGCAAAAAGGGAGAATCTGCGGCCGATCTCAGATTATGAGCTGGCGAGATTTTACGATAAACCTCCTTTAGGTAGGAAGTCCAGCTGGAATTCGGAGGATGAACCTCGGGACACGCTGGCCTCACACTGGTTTTGTCAAGGACGTGGCCCCAACCGTGTTCTCCTACACCGAGAGGAGCTTGGAAATTTTAATTTCTTAGACGACCGCTCTCATCATCCCCCTACTTGGACCGGTTTCAAGAGCTTCGACCGCCAGGTCTCCAAAATCGTGGTTGAAGAGGGTTGAGGGCAGAGATGAGCAGATTTGCGAAATTCTCCGAGTTGGAAGTCTAAAAACACACCGACCTGCACACTTCTAGTTGGGTGGCACTGGTATTCTGTAGGGACAAGCCATCTGGGTTTTTTTTAACTACAAATCCCATCATTCTCCATTCTGGAAGTTCCTTCCCAAAGATCTATACCTCTAGAGACCTAACTTTAAGTGATCTTTTCTTTCTTTTTCTTTTTCTTTTTGAGTTTTTGCCATCTTGGATACTATTAATTATAATAATTGCACTATATACGTTTTATAAGCTGTTTTAATATGTTTTAAGATATGTAAGCCGCCCCGAGTAGACGTTGTCTAGAGGGGCGGGGTAGAAATCGAATAAATAAATAAATAAAGTAAATAAATAACTTTAGCTCACCTGGAGGAAAGGCTTTAGCTTCTTGGCCTGGGATTTCAGCCCAACACAGGCTGGCTCTACACATGAGAGGCACGGGGGGGGGATTCGAACTCTCAACCTCTGGCTCTGCCACCAGATACTGAAACCACTGAGCTATAGGGTGTTTTTTAAACCCCTTCTTGGTTTTCTTTCAGGAGCAAGAACCTGCAAGACGGATATATCTCTTCAGCAGCCTGGGAGCAGCTACCAAGAAGGCCATTGACCCACCTAGAACCATACATTTACGGTTCTAGGTGAGCCATGTCCTCCTGCTTCTAGAGATGGTGGGGCAGTCCTGTGTAATCCTCTTTTTCTCGAAGTTTCCCCCTCATTTCCCCAGTCTGGATCTTTCTCCTGCCCCAGCTTTGTCACGGAAAAAGGAAAGTTAGAGTTAAAAGTTATGGCAGAGGAACGATGGTTTCTTTCTCCCTCTGACATAGATGAATACTGCAGGATGATTGTTCTCCCTCCGATGGGAACCTGCTCTCAACAATTGGCTCTCCCTAAGCTCTTGGCTCTGTCAGCTACCATTAAGGGTCAGGATTGTGGCTAATTGGATGTTTTGTTGGGGGTAGGTGGGAAATTGCTAACTCAAGCGAGACATCTGACATGACTTCTACACCCTCCCTATCCACTTACCTTTGGCTTTCTCCTTTTCACAGTGTGTTGGTTTCACTGTTAGACGCAACAGGAGGAGAGGTTTTAACCACTTTGGAAGGATAACATTGAGAAGGGAACCTAAAGGACATCTGGTCCAGTCCCGCTCCCAGGGCAGAAATCCACAGTCAATCCATCTTTGAAGAGTGGCTCTCCGGCGTCTAGTTGAGTGCTTCCCAGATGTTCTTGGACAACACCTCCCAGAAGCCTCTGCCACTAGCTGTGCTGGCTAGAGTTTCTGGGAGTTGTAGTTCAAGAACATCTGGGGACCCCAGGTTGGGAACCACTGGCCTAGAACCGCCCCATTCAATGCGCCTGCCCGCCATTGAGGCAACTTGTGCTTTGTCATTCGGCTGGCATGCCTTTTGCTAAACATGAGCAGCTAGGTGGTGCTCAACATGAGCTGCTGGACCACTCAAACTCCGCATCGGCCAGGTCTGCTCCCCACGGTCAGGATCCGAGCTCTGCGGCCAATCAGAGGTTAAGCTGTCACGCAGTGGATGTGTTTGGCCCGTGCCTAGCATTGCGGCTGGCAGTTTCCGACCCCCACCGGCCCTTTCCTCTCTCGGCCCCATCTCGTTTCCCCTCTCTCGTGCGCCAACAGAAGAGATGAGCTCAGCTCCCCATCTCAGGAAGGGGGGCAGGAGTGGGGTGCTGATGGAACCGATGGTGTAATTTAAATGGTCAATATTTAGAAAGCACTCTGCGGTTCTCCAGAGACCCGCGGAGGGGAGGGGGTGGAGGGCCAGGGGGAGAGCTAGGCATGACTTATTCATAATTAGCTTATGCTGTCAGCATATTGCAAGCCCCTCAATTTCAGAACCTTCCCCGAGCGTGTGGGTGTTTCCAACTCGACAACACGTGTTAGACGATGGGGGTCAAGGCGCTCGCTGGGATAATCCCCAAAAGGTGAGCTTCTGGATGCAGCCCCCAGGCGGACATCAGCTTGTACAACATTCACGAGAGGTTGGATTTTTGAGTTGTTTGGACTCCAGATCTCATGATTCGGCATCCTGGGACTTCCACTTCCCATCTCTAGAACCTCCAAAATGATACTCGCCTGGAGAAAGGCAAAACTAGGCCTGGCAGGGGCCCAGCTGCCTGGACAGAAAGGAAGCTCCCAGCGAGCAGTGGGGCAGACTCATCTAGGTGTCCATAGGGTGTGAATATGTCAGGTAGAACTCCTGGATTGGAGAACCGCCGGATTTGGAGTCCTAAAAAATCCCCAAATCTCATGCCTGGTGTTCATTTCTACCAGGATCGGATGCTTTGTAAAGCTAGCGGCTCTTAAGTGCCAAGCTGCGCCCGAATACTTTGCAACTCAACCGAGATGAGAGCACCAGGATATATTGCTGGGGGGGGGGGAGGGACTCTGTTTCTCTTCCAGCTACTGTGAGGATTGTAGTGCTCTACTTAGGGGGAACATGGACTCTTGACTGGGGAGGGGCACTGGCAGTGACCACTGGTGGATCCATAGGGGTGATGGCTGTTCTTTGATTTTCATAGTTTGGACTTCACTGGGGTTTCTTCAACACTCTGAACCCTTTCCCCACATTTCTAGAAAAGGTTCAGCAACCTGGGCAGCTTCTGTAAACTTTGTACGAAAACCCGGGAATTTTGTGTGTTTTTTAAAGGCACAAAACCACTTCTGGAAATCCCCCCCCTGGAAAGTTCCTGAAAACATGCACACAGTTCTTGCTCGGTGGACAGAAAGCTTTTCGGGTTTTTTCCTTGTCCCCCTCCAAGAATGACATAAGTAACAATTTAGACCTTTGTTTCTGAGGAGGTGTTATTAACGTGGAATAAAGCAAAAGAATTGGGTTTAGAAATGGATTTTGAAAATGTGGTTTCTTGCATTCCTGCCTCCTGCTGCGGTATTTATTTATTGTTGCGGCTTATATGCTGTGCTGTAGCGCTGAAGCACTCTCTGGGTGGCTTAATGCCATAGCGATAGAACACTCGCCGGGCAGTTTAACGCTCCCAAGCCAACTGTGTCTGGCTCCCTAAGAGAAAAATTGGCTTTACAGTCTCAAAATCTCAGTGTCGTTGTGATCCTAATGGCAGAGCGATAGTTTTCTGCTCGTTTCCTTCCTCGAAAACAATTAGAATCTCCTCTCGTTGCCGGCGTCTGACCCGCAAAGTGATTATAACCCTGTAGTGTCTGTGTGTTGTGTGCAAGAGTGATGTGCATGTGTGGTTTTGGTTTTTTTTTTTTGTTGCTTTGTTTTTATTTCTATTTTCACGAGTGTTTAGCCAGAGCTGTTGAGGGTATGGTAATTACACCTTCACCGTTGGGAAAAAAGCTAGAAATAATTACCTCGCGGCGTCCTGGGGCGCAAGCAGAGAGGCATAGCAATTGTCGTTACTCCTGGGGCTGGGGCGGAGAGACGAATGGCAGGGACATGGGCTTATTCTCTCAGGCAGGTTGTGGGGTGCGGTAGGATGATTAGTTCCGGGGGGGGGGGAACTTTGGGTCTGTTATGCCTTCAACATGCAAAGCAGCTGGCTTTTTGTCTACCCAGTTCAAGGCGTAAATAATATAAGGAAGTTGCAGGGATACTGGCGAGTTCGAAGCCTTGAGTTCGAGTCTTTCCCCTCCCCAAAATACTCGAACTGGGACTCACACCCAAAGACTCGGACGGTCCCTACGCCACTGTATTCAGACCAACTGCATTTCCGTGAAGAACATGCAGGCTTCATCAGGAGCTGGGCTTAGAAGGTGCTTCTCCCCGACAAAATCCTTGGTTACAGAAACCTCTAGGCCTGGTGCCCGTGTTTGCAGGTCTGTCTCTCTCAGTAAAATGGTGAAGAAGGAGAACGAGAACCTTTTGTGAGGAAGAGGAAGGGAAAAGTCTAGAATAACCAATCCGCATGTTGATCTAGACAAGAGGAGAAAGGAGAACAGAGCCGGGTTATTGTAGGCCTGAAGCTTTCCTGTTTCCATCCTCCCCATCCATCAGTTATCTCTGTGAGGCCAAAGGCATGGAGGCCAAATTCATCCGGAGTAGCATTACCCTTCCATGTAACTTACTCTGAAATGATCCTCTCTTTTTCTCCCTTGCCCTTGGTACCTCCTTAGTTTATTGGCAAAGCCTTAGCAGGGTCTTCTGCATCTCTTTCTTTCTCAGCTGCCCCCCCCCCGGTGCAAGTGCATTAATTGTTATTAAAAATTAACGGCCTTTGGACGTCTTCGGGGAGTGAATAAACCTCTTTTAGCCGCGAAGGTCGGCTTTTTTCCACTGCCCACACCTTGTTTCTTTCTTCGTCTGTTTCTTCATTTTTTTAAAAAAGAAGGCAGGCGCTGCTTTGGAAATAATGACTCACCTCCCTCCTCTTGAGCCACTCAGGTGGTGAGGATCGACTGGATCGGTGCCCGATCACAGCCTCTCGGGAAACGAGATGAGAGTAAAACTGTGTGCTTCATTGCTGCTGGACAGGCTCGAGGTTTATTGGAGAACAACCGATCTTTAAAAAGAGGCAACCTAATGGGTTGTTTTACAAGCTCTCTCTGGGGGTTAGAAGAACAGTCCAGTGTTTTCAAGAATCATAGGATGGGAGTTGGAAAGGAAGCCATAGAGGAAAACTGGAAAATGGGTGAAAACCTATTACGCTGTGTAAGGGTCTCTGATTTCCTCTAAAGCTTTTAAGGTGGAACTGCGAGTTAGGAAGAGATAGAGCAAGTCCAGCACAATGATTGTATTGTTTTATATTTGGGAGTGCCCTACGAAACACTGGCTAATATTAAGTCCATGAAGATGGGTGTCCAATATGTGTATCTGTTTTATCTCCACTCTCTTTCTCTCTGGGTTGTTCCCCTGTAGTTTCTCTTTTTTCAGAATGGCAGCTTTCAGATCTTGGGCAGAGTTTTCCAGGTAAATCCAAATGATATGAAACAGGTTTCTGTGTGTTTCATTCTGGAAGTCCGATTTGTGTCCGTTAATTCTTTTGCGTAGAAATTGTCAGGTTTGTCATGTGCGGAGGGCGGACGAGCTGATGTCGTCATCATCAAGTGCAATGAATTTTCTGAAATAAAACAGTGAACTCAAGTCTTGTGTGGCATTACATGACTCTGCTGGGTTTTGGCAAATGTTTCCTTAGAGACAAGGTGCAAAATACGCCTGAAGTTTCCCTGTGCATAGTGGCAATTGTACATGTGCTTTCTGCTCCTTCATGGAGCACTTTTCCTGGATGGTGAAACTCTTGTTTGACTCGTTGTACAACAGACACCCAACAGCTGAAAACCACTTATAGTGATGGGATTTTTGGATTTTGGGGGCTACAAATCTCATTGGGGTGGAAAACAGGGGGGCCTAGTGTGCTCTGGTCCATGGGGTCATGAAGAGTCAGACACGACTTAACAACTAAATAACAAATCCCATCATCCCCAATTCTGGGCCCTTGACCTGTCTTAATATACACCTCATAGACACCTACAATTGGGTCATCCGGGCGGGGGGGGGAACCTCAGCTGGAAGGCTTTGAGGTCGAGCTAGGCCTAGCTCTGTGTAGCTTCCTGTCCAGAAAGGAAGTTGCCACAAGCAGGAAGTTTGGGAGAAGCCAGGCCTAGTTCAACCTTAAACTGGGCCTTTCTACCTCCTCAGAGCAGTATTTCTTTCTTAATAATTCTCAATTCTGGTTTATGATCACCCTTTTCAGGGTTTTCCAGGTAGAGAGTACTCAGAAGTGGTTTGTCCTTCCCTAATCTGGGGGCACTTTGGGACTGCAGCTGCCCCCCAAGGCCCCACAAGCTAGCTCTGCTTATAGGAAGCCCAGTGAGGGATTCAAGCTCCTAGCTCTGCAAGCACACACCTAACTCATTGAACTATCCAATTAGTTTTCTCTTCCTTCCTTCCTTCCTTCCTTCCTTCCTTCCTTCCTTCCTTCCTTCCTTCCTTCTTTCTATCCATCATCAGCTCCTTCCTTCCTTCAATCATTGGCTTCTTTCCTTCCTCCTCCCCCCCCCTCCAGGTGATGCTTGCCCGGATCGCCCCTGCTTCTCCCTGCTTCTCCACGCCAGACGCTTGGCTGCAGGCGCAGGGAGAAACCCAGCCAAGGGAAAGCAATGAAGAGTGAAGTCAAAATTGGAAGGCGGTCCGAGAGGAGGAAAAGTTTTCACGCAAGGAAGTCAGGGGGAAGAAAGACAGGAGGAAACAGGGCGTCCCTCGACCGCCAGAGATGAATGTCTGCTTCCAGGGTAGACGGTGGGAGTGGGGGGGAGGAAGACAGAGGCGATTAACAGCTGTTAAATGGCTCGAGATTTATAGAGCTGAAAGGAAGGGGGAGAGCGCTTTCTGTCTCAAAGTGCTTTCTAATCACAGGTTGGTGCTGGGGATTTTTATATTTTTTTAACACAACACCCCCCAATCAACAGAGTAATACTTTGGCCGCCTGATTAGACCCTCGAAGTTCCTGATATAATGAGAGCGATTGGGTCCATTCTCCCGTGCGCATGTGTGTGCACGCAGGAGAAGGGTGAGTCCCCCCCACTTTTTCTCCATCTAAACGAGAGGGTGGTGAGAGAAAGGTTTTAGCCTGAAATTCTGCAGAGGAACATTGGTTGGTTGGTTGGTTCAGGTTTTTTTACAAAATTTGGACAAAATTTTTACCCCATCTTTCTCCTTCAAATGGACCCCAGGCAGCTTCCATCCTTAAAAGACAGGCTTTGGAGCAACAATGGTGAATATACAAATACCAAAGGAAAAAAAAATAAAAGGAGCAAACAGGTAATGCCTGCGCTGTGTCTGCGTCGGATGTCGGATCAGTGGGAAGGGAACCCAGACCTGGGTTGACCTGTCACGGTTCCCTCTTCGTACCCAGATGGCAAATAATAATAATAATAATAATAATTTTAAAAATGTATAAATCACAAGTCATGCATTATATTCCCAAGTCTCAGATTTTAGCCCAGATTTGAAATCTCTTCCTTCCTTCCTTCCTTCCTTCTATCCATCATCAGCTCCTTCCTTCCTTCCTTCCATCACTAGTGCCTGCCTGCCTGCCTGCCTGCCTGCCTGCCTGCCTGCCTACCTGCCTTCCTTCCTTCCTTCCTTCCTTCCTTCCTTCCTTCCTTCCTTCCTTCCTTCCTATAGAAGTCCAGCTAGAAGCACTAGACCTGAATCTGTAGAAAGAGCAGTTTCTGCCAAGGCTATATAGTCATAAACAGGAAGAGCTGTCCTGTTTAGCGCTATTGCACTACAACACACACTCTCAATAAGCAGTTTTGTGCTGCTCAGTGGACTTCTGGTCTACCTAAAAGGTGTAGACCAGGTCTTTGGCAGATCTGTGGCCCGGTCTACCCATTTCATACTTTAAAAAAAAAAAAACTGTTTGGCACTGATTTGGTTATTTCTCTACTTTCTCTGAACGTGAGAGCTAAGTGTGGTATTGCTGTGTCATAGATTTGTCGCTCCTACCTGGCAAAACACTGTTCCTCTGACTGAGCGGGAAGAAAGGAAGGCAAAAGACAGACAGAGAGAGAACTCTTTGCAAGGCACAGCCTTCCCGAACACATGGGCCGCGGCCTGGAATTGCAAAGGCAGTGAACAAGGAGGGATCTGAGCAGCGTCAGACAAAGGCTGCTCTGTTCCCCTCCACGATAGCCCAGCTGTGAGATACAGGCGTTGCAAGGATGGAAAGAATGTTATCGGCCGGTTATCTGCTGAGGACGCTGAAACACAATCCATGTTCAGAATGTCACTCGATTGCAGGAGGCGACCTCCAGGTTGGGGGCCCCGATTGACTTCCCTGAGGAAGAAGCTCCGCCTGGGAAGGGAAGGGACGGAAGAGGGGGATTGGGGCCACGCCTGTACAGTAGCGGAAACCTTGTGTGTGATTTGGGATCGGGAAGAAATCCACAGCAACCATCGTCGTCTAGTCATTTAGTCATGTCCGACTCTTCGTGACCCCATGGACCAGAGCACGTCAGGCCCTCCTATCTTCTACTGCCTCCCAGAGTTGTGTCAAATTCATCTTTGTTGCTTCGCAGACACTGTCCAGCCATCTCATCCTCTGTCGTCCCCTTCTCCTCTTGCCGTCACACTTTCCTAACATCAAGGTCTTTTCCAAGGAGTCTTCTCTTCTCATGAGATGGCCAAAGTATTCGAGCCTCAGCTTCAGGATCTGTCCTTCCAGTGAGCACTCAGGGTTGATTTCCTTTAGAATTGATAGGTTTGTTCTTCTTGCAGTCCAGGGGACTCTCAAGAGCCTCCTCCAGCACCACAATTCAAAGGCATCAATTCTTCGGCGGTCTGCTTTCTTTATGGTCCAGCTCTCACTTCCATACATCACGGCAGGAAAAACCATAGCTTTGACTATTCGGACTTTTGTTGGCAAGGTGATGTCTCTGCTTTTTAAGATGCTGTCAAGGTTTGTCATCGTTTTCCTCCCAATAAGCAGGCGTTTTTAATTTCGTGGCTGCTGTCTCCATCTGCAGTGATCATAGAGCCAAAGAAAGTAAAATCTGTCACTGCCTCCATATCTTCCCTTTCTATTTCCCAGGAGGTGTTGGGACCAGTGGCCATGATCTTAGTTTTTTTGATGTTGAGTTTCAGACCGTTTTTGCGCTCTCCTCTTTCACCCTCATTACAAGGTTCTTTAATTTCTCCTCACTTTCTGCCATCAGAGTGGTATCATCTGCATATTGGAGGTTGTTGATATTTCTTCCGGCAGTCTTAATTCCGGCTTGGGATTCCTCCAGTCCAGCCTTCCGCATGATGTATTCTGCATATAAGTTAAATAAGCAGGGAAACAATATACAGCCTTGTCGTATTCCTTTCCCAATTTTGAACCAATCAGTTGTTCCATATTCAGTTCTAACTGTTGCTTCCTGTCCCACATATAGGCATCTCAGTAGATAGATAAGGTGGTCAAGCACTCCCACTTCTTTAAGGACTTGCCATAGTTTGCTGTGGTCCACACAGTCAAAGGCTTTTGCATAGTCAATGAAGCAGAAGTAGATATTTTTCTGGAACTCTCTGGCTTTCTCCATTATCCAGCATATGGTCTCTAGTTCCTCTGCCTCTTCAGAATTCAGCTTGTACTTCTGGGAGTTCTCGGTCCACATACTGCTGAAGCCTACCTTGGAGGATTTTGAGCATAACCTTGCTAGCGTGTGAAATGAGTGCAATTGTACGGTAGCTGGAGCATTCTTTGGCACTGCCTTTCTTTGGGATTGGGATGTAGACTGATCTTTTCCAGTCCTCTGGCCACTGTTGAGTTTTCCAAACTTGCTGGCATATTGAATGTAGCACCTTAACAGCATCATCTTTTAAGATTTTAAATAGTTCAACTGGAATGCCATCACCTCCACTGGCCTTGTTGTTAGCCAAGCTTTCTAAGGCCCATTTGACTTCACTCTCCAGGATGTCTGGATCAAGGTCAGCAACTAAATTGTCTGGGTTGTCCAGGATATCCAAATCTTTCTGATATAATTTCTCTGTGTATTCTTGCCACCTCTTCTTGATGTCTTCTGCTTCTGTTAGGTCCCTACCATTTTTGTCCTTTATCATGTCCATCTTTGCACAAAATGTTCCTCTAATATCTCCAATTTTCCTGAACAGATCTCTGGTTTTTCCTTTTCTGTTATTTTCCTCTATTTCTTTGCATTGTTCATTTAAGAAGGCCCTCTTGTCTCTCCTTGCTATTCTTTGGAAGTCTGCATTCAATTTTCTGTAACTTTCCCTATCACCCTTGCATTTTGTTTCCCTTCTCCTCTCTGCTATTTCTAAGGCCTCGTTGGACAGCCACTTTGCTTTCTTGCATTTCCTTTTCTTTGGGATGGTTTTTGTTGCTGCCTCCTATACAATGTTACGAGCCTCTATCCCAAGTTCTTCAGGCACTCTGTCCACCAAATCTAGTTCCTTAAATCAGTTCTTTACTTCCACTGTGTATTCATAAGGGATTTGGTTTAGATTATACCTGAGTAGCCCAGTGGTTTTTCCTACTCTCTTCAGTTTAAGCTTGAATTTTGCTATGAGAAGCTGATGATCAGAGCCGCAGTCAGCTCCAGGTCTTGTTTTTGCTGACTGTATAGAGCTTCTCCATCTTTGGCTGCATAGAATATAATCAATCTGATTTCGATATTGCCCATCTGGTGATTTCCATGTATAGAGTCACCTCTTGTGTTGTTGAAAAAGAGTGTTTGTGATGACCAGCTTGTTCTCTTGACAAAACTCTATTAGCCTTTGCCCTGCTTCGTTCTGATCTCCAAGGCCAAACTTCCCTGTTGTTTCTTTTATCTCTTGGCTCCCTACTTTAGCACTCCAGTCCCCTAGAATGAGAAGAACATTTTTTGTGTGTGTCAGTTTTAGAAGGTATTGTAAATATTCATAAAATTGTTCAATTTCAGTCTCCTCAGCAATGGTGGTTGGTGCATAAACTTGGATTATTGTGATGTTGAAAGGTCTGCCTTGGATTCGTATTGACATCATTCTATCATTTTTGAGATTATATCCCATTACAGCTTTTCCCACTCTTTTGTTGACTATGAGGGCTACTCCAATCCTTCTACGGGATTCTTGCCCACAATAGTAGATATGATAATCATCTAAATTGAATTCACCCATTCCTGTCCATTTTAGTTCACTGATGCCCAGGATGTCGATGTTTATTCTTTCCATCTCCTGTTTGACCACATCCAGCTTCCCAAGGTTCATAGATCTTACATTCCAGGTTCCTATGCAGTATTTTTCTTTGCAGCATTGGACTTTCCTTTCACTTCCAGGCACGTCCACAGCTGAGCGTCCTTTCGGCTTTGGCCCAACCACTTCATCAGCTCTGGAGCTACTTGTACTTGTCCTCCGCTCTTCCTCAGTAGCATGTTGGACGCCTTTCGACCTGAGGGGCCCATCTTCCAGCGTCATATCTTTTAGCCTTTTGTTTCTGATCATGGGGCGTTCTTGGCAAAGATACTGGAGTGGCATTGCCAGTTCCTACTCCAGGTGGATTGCGTTTAGTCGGAACTCTCCACTATGACCTGTCCGTCTTGGGTGGCCCTGCACAGCATAGCCCATAGCTTCTCTGAGTTACTCAAGCCTCTTCGCCACGACAAGGCAGCAATCCATGAAGGAGACAGCAACCATACTGTTTTGTAAATGCATCCAATCTGCTGGAGAGCTCAGTGGTTTAGGCCTCTGGCTGCGGAGCCCAGGGTTGGGAGTTCGAATCCTCCCATGGGGCCTCCTTGAGAGGGCTGGACGGGATGTTCCTTAGAATCCCTTCCAGCTCTGCCGTTCTAAGATCATCATCGCCCAGAGCTGTCTATGAACTTGAGGGAATCTGCCTTGAAAAGGTTATGCCATTAGCATCGCCAAACCACTGGATTTTGGCTACTGGGTCAAGAAGGCTGGACTAAAACCCAGAATGGACTCACCACTCCAGCTTTAAAGGCTAACGGCGCCAGACTCATGCAAGACTGAAGCACTGTTCACAAACAGTATGTTGCATTCTTCAAAATGATTTCATTTACGGTGAGGGTCGGATCTTAGCTTAGGAAAACCAGGAAGTGCCTGGAGTTGGCTGATGATGTCTGTGAACCTGTAAATCAAAAAGTCCTGCTGGTTTGATCCTGAGGGTCCTGGCACCACGACAACACTGGGATCTCCTGGTCTTTAGTGGTACCACCCCTCTAGTCTTTTCCCCTGCCTAATTTCTCTCTCTGACTGCAAGTGAGCCAGCAACGCTGTGGCCTTTGAAAACCCTTTGGGCCACTCATCAAGACAATTAATGGGGCAGGAGGGCTGAGGAATGCAAGATGAAGGCAGAGATGTGATCGGCTCAGGATTCACTGGGAAAGACCATCATGCCGGGAAAGGTGGGAAGCAGCAGGAAAAGAGGAAGACCCAACACGAGATGGACGGACTCCCTAAAGGAACCCACGACGTTTGAGTTTGCATGAGATGACCAGGGTGGTGGAGGGCAGGGCATTTTGGAGACTGATCATTCACAGGGCTGCCAGGAGTTGGAGGCGACTCGATGGCACAGAACCGCAAGAAGTCAAACTTTGCATTTTAAAAGTTGCTGGTGGGAGGCATCCAGATATCAGGGCCAAACCCTGAGAAGGAGGGAGGGAGGGAGGGAGGGAGGAAGGAAGGAAGGAAGGAAGGAAGGAAGGAAGGAAGGAAGGAAGGAAGGAAGGAAGGAAGGAAGGAAGGAAGGAAGGAAGGAAGGAAGGAAGGAAGGAAGGAAGGAAGGAAGGAAAAGTGTGGAGGGATGAGAGAGAGAAAAAGAAGCCAGGAAGCTTAGAGGTGGAAAAGGATTGAGGGATGGATCCCAGCCTCATCTCCCTATCTATCTGTCTGGCCATTCATCTTTCTGTATGTCTGCCTGTCCTACAAATTGGTCAATTCTTTCCAGGAAAAAAAGGGCGGGCATCTGATTTTGTGTGTGTGTGTGTTGTCATTATCCTCACGACCCGATTTGCATGAAGGACAGCCGACGTGTTTGTGTGAGTTCCAAAGGAAGGGAGGAGAGAGAGATGGGGGGGAGGAGGGCTCGGTTTTTACATTTTTAAAGTGTTACCTTGCCGTGGGCAGGGTTGGTGCAACAGATTAAGGGGAAAAGAGGGCAGGCGATGCGCAGAGAAGGACCACCTTCGCTCCCCCCCTTTCAAAAAGAGGAGGCGAAGGGAGGCCTTTGCATTAATTACTATGTGATTGGAGTACTTATGAAGCCAGTAATTTAGTGCACAAATACTTTAAAATGTATTCACAACGAGCAATTGATGCTCGTTGTCACACTCAAGCCCCTTGAGATAAATCTATTTTTAAAACACACACCAACACCCCCTTTCTGGTCCGCTCTTGGTCGACCGTGATTTGTGCATCCTCTTTTTCCAGAGGCTCGGGGAAACTCCGTCTTTGGATGGCTCCCCTTCTTCTAGGAGGCCACAAGGCAGTCTGGTAGCATGGTTGGAGGGTGGCCCTCGAGCCCTGGTCTTGAGTTCAAATCCTCCGGCTTGTCCGGGCATTGGGGGAGGCCCCATCCTGGGAAGCCGGTGTGGCTCAGTTTGTGTTGAAAGCAACAGCGGTGAGTCCGTTTCGAGTTTCGGTCCGACATTTTTATATTCCAGCTGAAATCCAGTGGTTTGGTTGTGCAAATGGCGCAAGTATTTAAAAGGGGCATTTGCACAATTTAAGAACATGGCAGGACCCTGCAACAGAGTCCACAGACGTTTCTTAGCTTGAGAAGATGCACTTTCAAAAGTTCCTCCTTTCCCCTAACTGAGCTTCAAGATTTCAGCCAAGATTTATTGCTTGTAAAGAAATTATCAGAAATGTAGCAGAGGCCACTGATTTGACCTAGCTTTCCCAAGATGCTGTTTGTTAATGGTTTAGTGGGAGCTGCCAATCTTGCATAAGTTGAGATCCAAGTCCCGTCCTGATATTTGACTAAATTAATTTTTTAAGAAGTCCTTGTGAAATGCAGGTGGCAAAAACAGAACATGAAAGCAGGAAGGAGAAAAATATCAAATATATTTACCGCTTCCTAAGCGGACACATTGCAGACCCAGTGTCCTTCTTCAGGAGCAGCTAAACATAAAAACCTGTGGCATTGACAAAGCCTTCAATGGCAAACGCTTCATCAGAAATTTGCGTATGTGCCTCTTCTGACCAAACCAGCGCATCCTGGAAGGTTATTCAGTCCAAAAGGCATCACATTGAACAGTAAATAAATGGCATCTTTTCCGAACAGGATTTTTTTCACTCCCCCCCACGCCTGCAAATTGCAGGAAATGTTAGAAAATATTTCCATCTCTTTTTCTCAGGATACGGACGGCTCTGTCTGTGGCTGACAGAGGCTGGGTGGCTGGAGAGTTGGGACAGACCACGTTGGTAAGGCGAGAGAAATCTCTGGGATGCAAAAGCTAAAGGAACCCTGCAAGATCCACTAATTGCATTAAACAAATTCATTTAATTACAGGCAGTTGTCAGCAATTTAGGTCTCCGGCTCTGGAGCCTGAAGTTGGGAGTTCAAATCCTCCCCTTGGCCTCCTTGACAAGGGTTGGACTGGATGATCTATTCTAGAGGATTCCTTCCAGCTCTGCCGTTCTAAGAATGTTAAGATGTTGCGGTTGTTACATGCCGTCAGTTCTCCCTCGAATTACAGTGACCCCCGTGAATGAGCGCTCTCCAAAATGCCCTGTCCTGCACAGCCCTGCACAGCTTTGCAAACTCAAAAGTTGTGGCTTCCTTTAGGGCATTGGTCCATTTCGTGTTTGGTCTTCCTCTTTTCCTACTGCCTTCCACCTTTCCCGGCATTATTAAATCCTCCAGGGAATCCTGCCTTCTCATGATGTGCCCAAGGTAGGACAGCTTATATATACATATATTTCTACACTAAAGGTTGCAAGAAGGCTTGTTTCAGTTTAAAAAGAAAAAGAGTTACTCGCTTTTAAAGTCTTTTTTTTGCCAGTTCACAAGGACTCCGGTCGTGAACCGCCTTTCCAGCATGTCACCACTGTATGGTTTTCAAAAAGAAAAAAATCTTAAAAATTATTTTAAAAAAGAAAACCAAATTAACTGCTTTGGACCTACCCCTTAGAGTTACGGTTTGGCTCCAGCCTGCCTCACAAGGTGGTCATGAGAATAAAACATGGGCGAAGGCAGATGCTCAATATGCTTTGAGACTGTTGAAGAAAAGATGGAATAGAAAGTTCGTTGAAGAAGGAGCCTCATTGAACAGTCAAAATGTGGCTGCATGGTTTGTTGTTGTCCATCCATCCATCATCACTTCCTTCCTTCCTTCCTTCCTTCCATCCATCGATCCTCACCTCCCTCCCTCCCTCCTTCCTTCCTTCTTCTCTCCCACACACAGACACACAAACACACACATATGTAGACAAGAGGCAGATGCCCTTCCCATTATGTCTTCTCTCTTTAAAATTCAGGCCGCAATCGGGTGGGGGCTCAGCGCTCTCCGCACGGCACTCCCAAGCCCTTTCAAGAGCTGATGAGTGGTATCCTGATGGCGAGGCGCGGGTTTGAAGGAGAAGCCGAGAAGGCATTTCCCCCGGAGAGAGATAAACGCTTGTGCGTTCTCCGGCAGCCTTGAGTAATGATATCATTAGAAAGCAGGAGCTGGGAGTGCAGAGCCGAGAAGGTGGGGAAGAAGCCGCTGGGTCTTGTTGGTGGAATCACAGACCGATCGACCTGAAAGGGACCTTCCAGATCATCAAGTTCAGCCCCCTATCAGTGCACAACGACCCTGTGTTGTAGGACTGGAAGTGAGAGAGGCTGGTTGTGCCGACTGCAAAGAGGAAACACAATCTGGGTGCAAACATTCACTCTCTCTCTCTCTCTGGATTTTATTATTTGAAAAAACTCACAAAGGATGTGATCTTCCAATTCCTTCGAAGACAAATCCTGTAGCTCCTCATTCTGGGGATTCTACCAAACTTACATGCAACGTACTGTACAATGTTTCTCCTGAATGACCGGCTGCCTGAGCCGGGTTTTAAAATAGGTGGTTTTGCCTTGTTGCTTTGAATGTGGTTTTTGGTGTCGTTTTGTTGCCACTTTGAGTGTTGTATTTCGATCGGCATCCTCTTAGAATTGCAGAGCAGGAAGTGATCTTATAGATCATCCAGTCCAGCCTGTGTCAAGAAGGCTCAGTGAGGATTTGAACTCCCAACCTCTGACTCTGCAGCCAGAGACTGAAACCCCTGAGCTCTCAAGCACTTGAACGTTTGTATATACTCTGTTTTTAGCTTTGTGGTTATCTTGGGTTATCAGAAAGACAAATAAGGGGGCCAAGAGCAAATAATAATAATGCTGGGAAAGCTGAAAAGGCAGCAGGAAAAGAGGAAGACCCAAGACGAGATGGACCAATGCTCTCAAGGAAGCCACGACTTTGGAGTTTGCAAGAGCTGAGCAGGGAGGATGGGACATTTTGGAGGACGCTCCTTCATAGGGTGGCCAGAAGTTAGAAGCAACAACATGATGGCATGAAGTAACAACGTACAAACAGTTTTTTAGCTTTTTTAAAAATGGTCTTTGAATGACGTGAGCTGCCTTAAGGAGAAAGGCAGGGCAAATGGATTTTAAATCCATTAATAAGTTGTTGGTGGCCAGTGGCGCAGCGTCTTGAGATCGAATCCTCTCCCATGCAACAGGCCACAAAAACTCGTGGCCAATCGGCCCGGTTGAGGCATTACAGTACCGCAGGCTTCTGCGGTTTCAAGACTCAACTTTTTTCTCTTTTTCTCTCTCTGTTTCACATACTGTACACAACCACGCCGGCTCGCTCCTTCCCCCCGTGGCGGTTGCATTACACACACAGCAGTCCGCGCTTGTCTCGCGTCGGTGGGCCAAGGATCTGGGAGAAACCGGCCCGCCCCGTTGCGCTCAATTGCTACTTGTCCTCACAGTGGGAACCTCGCCACGACCACAGGCTCCATCTAAATGGAGATGCGGCAGCGTCATCCGCTGGGCTGGGAAATAGCTCATGGAGAATTATAGATCTGTTCGCCGGGCTTATGTATGCATGCATGCACGCATGTGTTGGAAAGCAATGCGTTCTGAGGCTTCAGGAGGTGAGCAAGACGGGGGCCCCACCCCCAAGGCCTTCTTTCCTGTCTTTGCACAAACGTCTTAGGGGACACAAACACAAGAGGAAGAGAGAAGTTGAAGGGAGCTTCCGGCAGAAAGGAACACTGAAACTGTGCAAACTTCAGAGCTGCACAGAACTCTGCCTCAGTTGTAGAATGTGGTTGACTCAGTACGGTGGTGACTGGTCTGAAACCGAAGCTTCCGGCAAGAGGATTTGTCTTGCTTGTTTCTTGGCGGGTTATTTGTTGATGATCATAGAATCAGGGAATAACGGAGTTGGAAGGGGCCTCGAAGGCCATCGAGTCCAAACGCCTGAAGTTTTGGGCTTATTTTAGTCTTTGTATTGGTGATTTTAATTTTAATTGCCTTTTTTTGGACTGTAAACTGTCCAGAGTACAGTAGATTAATGTAGATGGGCGGTAGAAAAACAAACAAACAAACAAAAAATAAAATAAAAGGCAGGGATTCAAATCCAAGCAGATCAGACAGAAGGTGGTCCCGTTTTCTCCAGCACTGGACGGCTCACCACCTCCCAAGGTCATAGGTTCCGTTCTAAAAAGTTTTTCTGTGATATTCAGCCAAAATCTGGCTTCCTGCTGCTTGAGCCCAATCATGACGTGTCCTGTACTCTTGGAGGGTGGAGGACAGATCCTGTCCCACTTCTCTAGGATAACCTTTCAAGTTTTTGAAAAGTGCTCTCCTGTTTCCCCTCTTCTTTTCTCAAGACTAAACCCGTCCAGTTTTTTTCTGTCTTTCCTCCTTATAGGGCATGGGTTCCGGTCCAAATCTGCACCATTTTAGTCCAAAGTTTGAAGTTTGCTCCAAAGTTTGAAGTAATACCTGAGGTTCTTCAGCGTACTATGTGGTGGTGGTGGTGGTGCTAATACGTTTCAGCACCATGGATAGTGCATATGATGGTTGGACTCTTCCTGGCACGGACTCTCTACATTTCTGCTAACATCGGGAGCCATTGCTTGGCCCTTGCTTGCAATGGCTCACCAGTGTGATATACAGAGTTATTATTATTAATTCTTGCACAGAAAGTGAGAGGATTTGTGCAAAAGCTCTCCTACAAATTTTTCACACATCCTCAAGTCCTCAGTGGTGGGAAAATAATGCTCCAACTCTCCTTCCCTCCATCAGCGAGAATTCCCCCCCCCCAAAAAAAAATCCAGGCTCCTCAGTGGTGAGAATGAAGCAAGTGGAGATTTACACCATTCAGCCAGAGACGGCCTTGGCTCATGAAGAACAAGCCATTTAGAAGGGATTTCCTCACTTTGGTAAGCTGGCAGGATTGGTTTGCGGCTCTCCGAGCTTTGCTGGGTTTCTGCCTGTTGGTCGGCAGGTGACAGAGCGAGCAAAAACCGAACGCGTTCTGCCAGGTGTTAAGCCTGCCACAGCGGGCAGGAGGAGACACTTTTCGGAGAAGGGCGGAAAAAAGACATCAGCCGGCTAATTTCTGAAGTGATCAGCAACTCAGGAGGTGAGAGGAACAACTCTAGGAGTAATCCACTCTGAGGATGTTTCAAGAAGGTTTTGGATTCTAATTCTATTCCTCGGCCGCTTGGGAGCATCTGATTCAAGGAGTTTGTTTGCAGGTCGCTCCAACACAGGGTGCAAATACTTGTTCATTAGGCCTTTTAAAAAGAATTGGTTTGTTTGACAGGTGGTGCTGGAGGAGAGCTCAGTTGGACGCTCTGAACTACCAGAAAGACAGACGAGTGGGTCCCAGATCAAATCAAGCCTTGAACCATCTCTGGAGGCCAAAAAAATGTTGAAATGGAAGCTGTCCTATTTTGGACCTATCCTGAGAAGGCAGGATTTTCTGGAGAAGACCATCAGGTTGGGAAAGGCAGAAGGCAGCAGGGGAAGAGGAAGGCCAAATATGAGATGGGCAGACTCCCTAAAGGAAGCCACAGGCTTGAGTTTGCAAGAGCTGAGCCAGGCTGTGGAGGATGGGACATTTTGGAGATGGCTCATTCCTAGGCATGCCATTGGTCGTGGACAACTTGACGGTGCAGAATAACCACAGAATGGCCGGGGAAGACTGAGCTGTTAAAAAGAATTCGGCTTAGCTGGTCCATTCAGGGAGGAAATAAATAAATGAATCATGTAGCTATCGAGCGAAAAAACAAATGTTTATTAAGTGGCTTTACCGAGAAAAAGCAAGCACAGCCCGCAGTTCAGGGGACTGGTGTTGTGCGAGGGTGGCTTGGAAAAAAGGTAGAGCAAAGAGTGTGAGCGAGAGGAAGGGGACGATGGGATGTGAGAAAGGCAGAGAAGAACAGTGGGAAAGAAAGGGAAGGGATGGTGCACAGAAAGAGAAGAAACAAGGGAGTGAAGCTGCGGAGTGGAGAGAAGAAGGGAAGGCGTGCCAGAGAGGAAAATGTGTGAAAGAGAGAGAGAAAGGGGGGGAACGGTTGTGTGTGCGAGAGAGAATAAGTCAGAGAGGTTGGCAAGTCTTTGGGTCCAATTCCCGAGTTTGAGTCTTGGATCAGAGTCCCAAGTTCGAGTCTTGGGGTCCAAGGCCCAAGGCCCAAAACAAGCCTTCCCCCCCCCCCTTCATCAGGAAAAAAGAGGGTGGGTGGGTCCTGAGTCGCGAGTTTGATTCTGACTCATTGGAAAGGAAAGAACTCCGAGTTGAATCCAAGCCGAGTCACGCCGCGGTTCAAGTCCCCCTTGCTGGAAGACGTTTCCACTCCTGAACAGCATCCCGGGCGAAATGGGGCATTAGGGACCCCTGAAATGAAGTTTGTGGCTCTCCTAATGGTTTGCCGAGACAGACGGGTTTCCGAGGAGGCAGCAGAATCCGGGCCTTCAGGGTCTGGAAGGGGTCCTGTTCAGGGTCCGAAACTCTCGTCCGACGTTATTTCTGGAGAAGGATGGGTGCAGAGAGGGCCAGAGGCCCCCCAAAAACCCAATGTGTGACGTGGGCTTAAGGAAACGGTCTCTCGCATTCAGGGAACAGCACGCGCTTCTCCTAGTCCCCCCCCATTCCCTAATCTTCCCCCAAAAAATTTCCCAAAGAAGCAGGGAGTGGAGTGCGCCTCTGAACAGCGTTACCTGGGGTGCTCCGTCAAGGCCTTGTTAAAGGAAGATGGCGCCTCCCCTCTTTTACGTGACTAATCATCTAGCATGGCCAGTTGATTAATTTCATGAAGGGCTCGTTTTAATCTTATCAAGTTAGCAGGAGGAAGGAGGATTAAGCGGATCATGGGGGCCGGAGGAGCTCTCTGCTGGATCTCTCCAGAATGGGGGGGGGGGGAGAGGAGATCTGCTGGGGATAACGGGAGTCATAGTCTGAAAACGGTAAAAAATTCCAAGGTATGGAGAATGGCCATGCGTAGTTCCCAAGCTTGGAGAAGGGTCCCTCTTTGTAATCTTCCCTTTTGGTCTTTATTTCTGCCCCCCCCCCCCGTAGGTTCCACCAAGGCGACTACACGGTGGACGTGAGCATCAACGACTACCTGGACATCTACTGCCCGCATTACGAGGTGCCTTTCCCCCGGGAGCGCATGGAACGCTACATTCTCTACATGGTCAACTACGAGGGCCACGATTCGTGTGACCACCGGCAGAACGGCTTCAAGCGCTGGGAGTGCAACCGACCCGACTCACCCAACGGGCCGCTGAAGTTCTCCGAGAAGTTCCAGCTTTTCACCCCCTTCTCCCTGGGGTTCGAATTCAGGCCGGGACATGAATATTATTACATCTGTAAGTATGGAAAAACCTTCCCCTTTTACGAGACACTTAGATTTTCCTTATTCCTTTATTGCTTTTCTTGACATGGTGTGTGTGTATTGTTGTTCTTGTGGTCGTTCTCCTCATGACCTGACTTACAGCCGGCTCAATAGGAGTTTCCAGTTTAGTGAGATATTCAACGAGAGGTTTTAGCAGTTCCACGCCGCCCAGCGAGCTTTCATGGCCGAGCGGAGATTCAAACCCAGAACCCCTGAGTCCGAGGCCGTCACTCCATCTGCTACCCCACACCTTGACATCTCCCTTGACATGATTCACGGGCAACGTTCAGCTGGCCAGATATCATTGGACTACACGTTCCATCGGTCCCAGGCAGCAGAGAATGCTGGAAATGATTGTCCAGCCAGAATCTGGAGGGCCCTCACGTTGTTTGTGTCCTGGCTTTCTTCGGGGGGAGCTCAGTGGAGTCGGTGCCTCTTTTCCTCCTTCCTCCTCACGCCATCCCTGTTAGGTGGGGAGTCAGACTAAGAGACAGGCAGGTTGTACTGCCGAAAATTTCGCAGCTACAATTCCCTGCCAGACGGGCTCGAGAGAATAAGGAACCAGAGCTGTGGAATGAAATATAGTATTGCTGTCAATGTTACAAACCGATTTCCATTCAACGCATCGGAACGCCTGTTTAAATACTATGTGACTTTTCCCCTTTAAATACGAGGGAACTTAAACCGTCTTTCTTTCTTTGTAGTTTAGCAGATGGATATTTTGATTTTTCGACACAGTTATTATGTGTCTGTGGTTATTGTTGAAGGCATGATAGCGGTTCCTTGGGCTGCGCCCAGAGTGGCCTGGGTCAATAAATAAAATCAAGAAACCAGATTTTTAAAAGGCCTGGATAGAAATCTGTTCAAATGGCCGCAGCCTGACCCGATTCAGCCTTTCCTGGCCGTTCGCGAATATATCGCTGCCGGTACCCGCCGGCGGCCCCATTCAGAGAAAAATAATAAAAATAAATCGGTGCGAGATAGAGAGAGAAAGAGGAAGAGACATTAATACCCTGTTTCCCTAAAATAAAACCTAACCTGAAAATAAGCCCTAGTAGGATTTTTCAGGATGTTCGTCATATAAGCCCTGCCTACACCAAAAATAAGCCCCATGTTAAGTGAAACCCCGCCCTCCACCCTTGTGCAGCATCCAGAAAAAGATGACATGACTGTGTTTGAATGAAGGTAGATGATAACTGGGGGAAAACATCCCCTGAAAATAAGCCCTAATGTGTATTTTTCGCAGCAAAAAATAATATGAGACCCTGTCTTATTTTCGGGGAAACAGGGTATAGACACAGATGTAGGAACCCTTGTGAATTATCCATAGTTTCCCCTTGTAAGGAGTGTGATTTTACTCCTAGGTTTGTAAATGGCTTGAACCAAAGCCTCCCACTGAGCCCTCTGGCCGGACCGTGCTGCCAGGAAAATAATCAACTGCTCAAAATTAGCTTCCCGGACCACCCATTAAGGCGACCCTCCTTTCGAGCCTGTTTGCACGTCTTGGTTTTCTTTCCTTTTCCTTTCCTTTTTTAAAAAAAGGGGCCAAAAGGAGAAAATTCCTGCATTTATCACTCGTCCACGGTTGCGGTCAAAGGCTTGGGGGGCCCTGTCGTTCTATCTTTACACATGGTTGTCTGAACGGTCCGTGCACCCTGGTGCGGAGAAAGGGGGATCTGGCGTGGAAGGTCCCCGTGACTCTCGGACGTCCCCAGTCAAGGGGATGGTTGTGGTGATATAGTGTTAAATGTGGAAGGGTAAATGCTCCCCATAAGGAGAATATCAGAGCCTACAAGGGAAGAGCAGGGTTTTTGTGAAGCTAATGGCTCTTAATTTTCTTCTCCCACGTTGGGCAAAGTCGGCAGCTGATCTGCTCGGAACGTTCTGGAGCACCAACCCTAAAACGTGGGGACAATTACCAGGTTGCAAAGTAACTGATAGCTCTTCCTTTCTGGATTTGTGGTGAGAAAAAAACCCTCTGGAGGCTTGTCAGGTTTTTTTATCTATATCAATGCCCGGCCCTCTCTGTCTGTTTCTGGATAAGAATTCTTGCTCCCTGCCTTGGCATAACAGAAGCAGAAGACATCAAGAAGAGGTGGCAAGAATACACAGAGGAATTATATCAGAAAGATTTGGATATCCCGGACAACTCAGATAGTGTGGTAGCTGACCTTGAGCCAGACATCCTGGAGAGCAAAGTCAAGTGGGCCTTAGAAAGCTTGTCCAGCAACAAGGCCAGTGAAGGTGATGCCATTCCAGTGGAACTATTTAAAATCTTAAAAGATGATGCTTTTAAGGTGCTACATTCAATATGCCAGCAAGTTTGGAAAACTCAACAGTGGCCAGAGGATTGGAAAAGATCACTCTACATCCCAATCCCAAAGAAAGGCAGTGCCAAAGAATGCTCCAACTACCGTACAATTGCACTCATTTCACACGCTAGCAAGGTTATGCTCAAAATCCTACAAGGTAGGCTTCTGCAGTATGTGGACCGAGAACTCCCAGAGGTACAAGCTGGACTCCGAAGGGGCAGAGGAACTAGAGACCAAATTGCTAAGATGCGCTGGGATTATGGAGAAAGCCAGAGAGTTCCAGAAAAATATCTACTTCTGCTTCATTGACTATGCAAAAGCCTTTGACTGTGTGGACCACAGCAAACTATGGCAAGTCCTTAAAGAAATTAAAAAGCAGACACATCACCTTGCCAACAAAAGTCCAAATAGTCAAAGCTATGGTTTTTCCTGTTGTGATGTATGGAAGTGAGAGCTGGACCGTAAAGAAAGCAGACCGCCGAAGAATGGATGCCTTTGAATTGTGGTGCTGGAGGAGGCACTTGAGAGTCCCCTGGACTGCAAGGAGAACAAACCTATCAATTCTAAAAGAAATCAACCCTGAGTGCTCACTGGAAGGACAGATCCTGAAGCTGAGGCTCCAGTACTTTGGCCATCTCTTGAGAAGAGAAGACTCCTTGGAAAAGACCTTGATGTTAGGAAAGTGTGATGGCAAGAGGAGAAGGGGATGACAGAGGATGAGATGGCTGGACAGTGTCTGCGAAGCAACCAACATGAAATTGACACAACTCTGGGAGGCAGTGGAAGATAGGAGGGCCTGCCGTGCTCTGGTCCATGGGGTCACAAAGAGTCGGACACGACTAAACGACTAGATGACGACAACGCCTTGGCATAAAGGGGGTTTTATGTGCTGGGCTTCTAGAACATCAGTATGCCAAGAGTGATGGGAGCAGAGCAAGGGTACCCGTTGTGCTGTTTGGAGCAAAACCAGGAGTGGAGTACCAGCGCGCAGGCTGTTGAATCAGTGCTTGCCAACAATTCAGGAGCGGGTCTTTGGTAAAGCCAGTGGCTCCTCATTGCTCGCTGAAGACCAAACCACCCTCAAAAAACTTAACACAACAGACCGCCGAATCTTGGTTCCACCCGAGCTTTACACATCAAGGACACGCCACGGCGGGGGAACTGAACTCTGTACGGGTCTTCTGGTGTTCAGAATAAATTCACCACCACCACCAGCCTTAGCTTCACTCGGGCCCTCCGCTGCCAGCAACCCAAGAATCGGCCCCAGTTTTGTTAATTTCAAGGTCAACATCAGGAAATGGGAAACTTAACATCAGAGGATCCAGTTCCGAGATGGTGAAGAGTGTCTTTTGAACCAGACACTTTCCATCCTAGCTGCCCCCCTCCCCACTGCAATCAATACAGAAATGTTAAAATAATAATAACATTATTAATTAAAATCCACGACCCCCCCAGCACTCGGCGACACCAAGTCCTGTCTTTGGGTCCAGAAGCTAGCGGGCAGACTTTATCTTTTTTCATATTTCCTCGACTTCTTTAGCTCTAAAGCATCTGTTTTTCAAGCTTCTTAATTTGTTCCTTTTATCTATATTAAATTACCATTTCCCCCCCTCCCCTCTCCCTGTGTAAAATGTCACTTGTAAAATAACTACATCTACGATTCTTCTCTCTTTTTCTCACTGTCTGTGTGTGTGTGTGTTTTTTTAAATGTCGTTAGGGAGAGATTACACAGGAGTAAATAGCGAAACCCATCATGGCTAAGCCAGTTACAATTCTTGTCATGTGGAACGCTAGAAATTACACCCGCTTTGAGGGACGCCGTATTTAGCAGACATGAAAGAAGTGACTTTACCTCCTTCTGCCGTTTGCAAATTGGAATTCCATTAACCTTCCGGGCAGTCACGGGATGCGGGTCCGTTTCGCCTGTTGCCCACTTGGGGTCAAGGTTAAGCCGAGGGCTTCCCACCCCATCGATTTCGGAGATGCACCTTTGGTGGGGGGGTTAAAAACAGCAGTGCAACAAGTACACTGAGAAAAAGGACCCAAATCCAAACCGAAGCAGGGAGGGAGGGAGCGACATCCAAAACTGGTTGTGTGATCCGTTGTGCAGCCAGTCCCGGGACTGGGAGGGCAAGGCCGACACAAGAACATGCACAGTTCAAGAGTCACATCACCTGCCACGGCAGACGGCCACTAATTAAAGAATTCCTTTTCCAATTCCATATGTCGTACCATTGCCTGCGACTCATGCAGACATTGGTAACCAAAAGGGGAGTCTTTAATTGGCGGCAGTCTGCCTTATAGGCGGTAGTGTGCCGAGTCGAGTTTTGAGTGCACAGCTATGTTTGCTCCACTGGAACAACGCCATTGTTAGTGTTGGGTTGTTGTTTGTTAAAGACGTCTTTTTCGGGTATGTGCTTGAGTTGTCTGATTGGGCTCGACTCCTTTGCACCCCAAAATCGCAAAAAGGAACTCTCTAATGAGCGGGCGATCTGCTGATTATGACTGTTCCTGTTGCGCAGGATACCGGCTCGGAGGTCTTTTAAAAACCTCAAACCAAATGCCAAGAGAATCCTAATCCAAAACCCTGCTGTGGGCATAAACAATAAACCGTAAATACGCTAGTTTTGCCCGACACTATAATTTCCTCTGTGGCTCTGTATTTATGGTAAGTGCTCTGGGGTGTGTGTGTAGTGGATAGTGTGGTGGACTAGAACTCAAAAGGAGATTTTGTTGAATCCTTGCTCACAAATTCACAAAGGTCACCGATAAGCAAATAAGGCTGAAACCAAACTGGTGTGGTTTTTTTCCTATGCTATCGTCTCCTTTTGATGTGGCCATTGCTTCAACAGCAGGCGCATGACGGAAAGTCTGCTGGGGGGGAGAACACAGATGATCTCCATTTGTGTGATGGTGTACATGTACAGGATTCTGATGCGTCATAACAATCTTGTGAGGTAGGAATACAGGGGGGACTTGCTAGATTCTTCATTGTTATCTCTTTTTTTGGTGACATCATAACGAGGCCCCTTTTTGTCAAGCCTCACACGGGAGATTTCTCCCTTCCATCAGGGATGCCAACATTTCAGAAAATGTCCTCAGAATACACCCATTCCGGCCATCACATGGGCAACCGAGGGGAGAAACCGAACCCGCCTCCTGATGTTTGAATATTTCCACCACCACCCCCGATCCGTTTTGATTTCAAACGAGGCCCTGTTGCCTCTGAAATGAAGATACGGTGGTGGCTCCAGGGGAGAAGGAAGATGAGGGTAAAGGACCAAGGACGACAGAGACAAGCGGTTTCGCAGCAGGAGACGAGAGAGCATCAATGCGGGGAAAAACACATCGTTTCACTCAAGGAAGCGAAGGGGAGGGATGGACGGCCTCAGCCAGCATCCGCACAGTTCTCGTGCCGTTGTAATTATCATTGTAATTATTATTAATGCCCTGTGCTTAGTGTGCTTGAATCATTACTTCTTGTTTATTTATTTTAAATAATTTTTAGCCTGCCTTTCTCCTTCTTGATCTCTCGGGTCCCTTCGAGCTCTGCCCTTCGAAGAATTGTTATGTGCCTTTGACTGAATGGTGACTCCATGAACAAGCGCTCTCCAAAAAGGTCCTTCCTGAGCACTTGCAAATTTGGGCTTGTGGCTTCATTTAGGGAGTCCGTCCCTCTCGTTATTGGCCTTCCTCTTTCCGTGCTATTTTCCGCCTTTCCCAGTCTTAACCTGTTTTCTGGGAAATCCTGCCTTCTCAAGAGGGGCCCAAAGTAGGACAGCCTTGGTTTCAACGTTTTTTTTCACCCATCCTTGTTTAGTCTCAATTTGCTCTGGGACCCACACGGTTGTATTTCCAGCTGTCAGTCACATCTGCAAAGTTCTCCTCCAGCACTACATTTCTGATGGATCAGATTTCTTTTTTCCCCTTACCAGGCTACTCGGTGTAACAACTTATTACATTTCAAGCCCCTCTTTCTACAAACAAGCTCAATTTGGCGTTCTTCTGGGGTTATTCATTCAGTCCATTTTATCCTTGTAACAACACCCCTGAGAGGTAGGGCTGTTTGAAAGACAGTCGCTGGCCCTGGGTTCCCCCGACAGGGGTCTGAGCTCTGTTCCAAGATTCGACGACAGAGACAAACCAGCGGCGTGACGAGTGGCATCAAAGAAGGATGGTCAAACCATGGATGGGGGGGGGGAGAAATGTAGTAGTCGAGAAAAAGACAGGATCCCCCCACTAGCTGGCCATAAAACGGGAGCAATCTGCTGGATTGCATAGCAGAAAATGGAACACATAAACCCTAAATGCAATGCCACGTACAGACATTAACAGTCTGTCTCAAGATGCAGTGAAATGGTGTTAATTAGTGTTAAAGCGCCCAACGCCTTTGGCTGTGTTAATATTTTGATGCTTGCTTTCTGTAGGGGGAGGGCTTCCGGAAAAGTCTATAGGGGAAGTCTTCCTGGCAATTAAAAAAAAAGGAGGGGGGGAATACAGATTTAGTCCCCCTCCCTACATGGTTTTTGCAGCGGGCGGGCTGTGCTTGTTCGCTTCCTTCTTTCCTGGTTCCCAGAGGGGCTTTTCACGCTGGCGGAGAGGCAGGGGAAAAAAAAGGAAAACCCCGGGTGGGGTATAGAGATGAATTTCGGGGTCAAGGGGGGGGGAATGGACAGCGGCTAAGCCTTTCTCCGTGTCCTCGTGTTTCCGCACGTCCCCCTTGAGTAGCCCTCTGTGGCCTTCATCTAAAGGTGACATCACTGTCCGCTAGTTGCTTTTCTCCTCTGAAGACAATGTTCCCCCATTCCCGAAGGGCGGACAGGGGGGTGGGAAAGGGGCCCGGAGGAGAATGGCCACAAAAGTTTGCATTGATGGGCCTCAATGTCCCAGCAAGCCCCCGGGAAGCAGAATGAGGCGCCCTGAGAACAGCTGCTGCTGGTCGGCTCGGATTGCTGTCCGATCGTTGCTTTGTCGCACCAAAATGCTCCCTCCGGGATGATCAGTGGGTCTCTCCTGTGAATGTTCGCACAGTTCGTAGCACAGAATAGTAATTCGACGTGTTTAAAAAGTTGAAAACGCCGTGGCCCCTTAAAGGCTAACGTTTACCTCTAATGCTTGCGCAGACTCGCGCGGCCACCCCTTTGACCACCCCATGGCCCCTAAAGGATGGCTGTGTGTGTGTGTGTGGGGGGGGTGAATTTTATTTTGGTCCATTTTTTACGAAGTTTCAAAATTTGTGTGAATGACTTCCTCCACAGAATCCAAACTGTGGCTAAGGCCAGAGCATTTATGGCTTTCTCCTGGGGCCCCAGAGTTTTAAAGGCTCTGAAATCTCAAGGCAAACACACTGGTGTATTTTAGGAAAATAAGGTACTGGTCATTTACCAGTAGATGCTAGGAAAAGAAACATATCCCAGTGCTACTTGCTTTCATTAATAATAATAATAATAACAACAACAACAACAACAACAACAACAACAACAACAACAACAACAACAACAACAACAACAACAACAACAACAACAACTTTCTGTTTCTTTGAGGGGGGATTGGCACTACATTTTCCTCCTTTTTTCTCCCCATGCCTGGGTGCAGGATTGGGGGTGGAGAGAGATGGTGCTTTTTGCCCCAGTGCCAAAATTGGTGGCTATAGGTCATTATGGCTCAGCTTAGACAGGAAAGAATTTGAGACTTTAAAAAGGAATAACAACATGTGGGAGATTCAGAGTAACAGGTCCATCCACGACTAGAGTTCTGTGGTTTTAATTCATGGTTTGTTTGTTTTTAAGCAAGCATGCAAAAAAAGGAACATGAACGAACATGGCCTTTGCCAGACCTCAGCTGTGCAATGAAATCAAGGGCGCTTTCCTGAACCTCAGCTGCCCTGCGAAGCACACAGACCTCTCGGGGTCATAAAAAAGGTGCCTTTCAAACACTCTCACCTCAGGTGCCAAAATAACTTGGTCGGCCAACATGCTCTGGCTTTTGAGGGCCATGGAGTCTCACTGGCTTTTAGAGACAAATGGTGAAAGCTTGGAGAAAAGAAGACGGAGGGGAGACAGGAGAGTGCTGTCTTACAGAGGAGAGGCAGGATCTGTCTTCCATCCTCCCCGAGCACAGGACCAGTCGGAATGGGCTCGAGTGACAGGAAGCTGGAGTCTGGATGAATATCATAGACAAACGTCTTAGTTGTTAGAACAATACGATGATGGGACCAATAAGGGTTCGATGGAAAACTTTCGTTTTTTAAATTCTCGCCCCCCCTCTGCTCAGCGTTTGGGGGAAGCGCCGGCTTTTTCTTCCGGAAGCGGGCTGTCAGATCTGATCCTTTGAGGAGCGAGTTCAAATCCATCTTGTCCAATCACATCCCTTCTGTCCCTTTCCCTCCCAATTTCTTCCCCTTTTTGTGGGTGGAAAAAAAACCCTCAAAAACAGCTCCCCTTTCTCTCAGCTAGACCCATCCTGTCCTCATTGGCTGAGATTTCACGCTTCAAAGCTCAAAGCCCTGTTTTTCACAACCCAGGTTTGATTTCGAGTCTCCCGCCTGCCTTCTGTCAGCCCCACTTACGCCTCCTCGGGTCTGGGACGGCTTTTCGCCGAACCGTATCATTTACCTTGGCAGGTTTTTTGAATCGGGCCAAATCCGGACACGTCGAAGAGAGAAAGACACCCCCCTCCTGCTCCTCCTGCGGGGTCGGGCAACTTTTGACATCGGTTGCGGCGGCCGATCAAAGGTGGGGTTTTTAACAAGCCGGAGCCGAACAGACGAGGCTTTTTTAAAAAGATCTTTAAGCTCCTTTAATAGGACTGGGAACCTCTTGGGTCAAACAGCAAATCAGGGCTTAGTCACTGTGGTCTGTCACAATCCTGACGGATTGATAGGATTGATGTTTTTTAAAAAACTCAAAAAAGAAATATATAGAATATTTCCGGTGTTGTTTGTCTCATCCAGTCACCTCTGATTTAAGGTGATCCTAGGAAGGAGCCGTCTCCAAAATATCCCATCCTCCACAGCCCTGTTCAGTTCTTGCAGAGTCAAACGTCGTGGCTTCCTTGACAGAGTCGGTCCATCTCGTATTGGGTCTTCCTGTTTTCCTGCTGCCTTCCACTTTCTCCAGTCTTATCGTCTCTTCCAGGGAATCCTGCCTTCTCAGGATGGGCCCAACGTTGGACAGCTTCAGTTTCTTTATAATTTGCCTCCAGAGAGAGGGTTCAGGCTTGATTAAGGACCCGTTGGTTCGTTTTTTTCTGGCAGTCCAGGGGGCCCAGAAAGCTCTCCTCCAGCACCACATTTCCAAGGAATCCAATCTTTTTTTCCTGTCCGTTTTATTTCCTGTCCAGCTTTCACACCTCTACCAGGTGACTGGAAATACAAGCATATTTCTGAGAACGAAAAGTAACACAGGTAGTTCGGGTCCTGAAGCCAGAGGGCGCAGTGGTTAGTGACTTGGGTTGGGGCTCCTTGCAAAGCCACGAAACTCTCCTGGTGACCCTGAATTTCTCTTTCTCTCCTTGACCTGCCTTGTAGGGTCGTTGTGAGGCAAAAGTACAGAGGCGGAAAGCCATTCCCATTGTCTGTCAACGCCGCCCACTGCCTCAGGTTCTCTTTAAGGACAAAGACAGTGTAAAAATACATTAAATAAATAATAAATAAATAAATGTGTGTCGGTTTCTATTTTCCTGCATTTCTGTATCGCTGACTTTTGTGCATTCAAAATTCACTTGTGGTCTTAAATATGTTCATTTCTCTCTCCCCTTCCCCCCCTCAAAATAATGCTTTCTATCTTTGAAGGCCTTTCTTTTTAGGCCAGCTTTCCCATAATGACTGGCTGCCTGAGTGGGTTTTATTTTTATTTTTTAATTGAATGCGTTTTTGGACGTTGCTTCTTTTCACCACCTTTTATTGTGGTATTTATTTGACTCTCTTTAGTATTTGTATACTTCTTATTTCTAGCTTTAAATATGGTTTTAAGCTTTAAATAGCTTCAAATATTAAATATATTTGAAGGACGTTATCCTGCCTTGGGTTTCTTCTTAAGGAGAACAACAAGGTAGAAATGTTTTATATATAAATACATAAAAATATAGATACTGTTTGCAACCTGTTCACTGCAGCTATCACCGCATTGGATAAATTAATGATTTAACACCCTCGTACTGGTGTTCCTGCTCAGTTTGCTGATGGAAAAACAAAAATCTTTAAGGTCAGAATATATTCAGAGACATGCTTTTCTTCCGGCTGGGTCTGTTTTGTGCCATACGTTTGGTGGATTTTCTTCAAAAGGCAGCCCATAAGTCGTGCAGAGGCTAAAGGAAGAGGGAAAGTGCATCGTGAACATGGAAACCTGTGGCCAAAATGCACATGCGTGGCCTCCCGCTGGACGGTCTTTGGGGGATTTTAAAAGAAAACTGTAAGGGAGAATTTGTTCTGCATGAAACCTGAACCCAGGACGCAAAAAACACGTTGTTCTCTAACACTGCTCTTTTTTTCCTTCTTCTGTCCTTTTTTCCTCGCAGCGGCCACCCCACCAAACCTGGTCGACAGGCCGTGCTTAAAGCTGAAAGTTTATGTCCGGCCAACAAGTAAGTATCATCTACAGAGAGGTAAAAATACACGTGGTTGGGGTTTCGGGCTCCTTGAGAAATTATGTTCCCCGCTGGGTAAATGCACCGCTTGTTAACCGATAGAAACTCGAGTTACTAGCTGAAAAGGAAGGGAAATACTGCTTTACGGCGATCATACGGGGACATTTTGCAGACCATTCTCCATGGGAAATTCAGCCCTGGCATACGTGTTTTTTTAGAAGTACTGTACCCCCAAACCATGCAAAGCTGGGCCAAGGCAAGAGACTGGTGTCGGCCATCTGGATTATTTTGCAATTCTATAGGCATATGCTTTGTTTCTCTAACTACAAAGCCCAGATTTGCCTTTCTGTAGACCAGGCGGCACCCCCAGTGACGCGACTCGGTACGCGCCAGGTCATGTCGCCCGAGATTTCTTAATGGGAGCCAATTCACCTCCAAAATTTACGCTATTGGAGTAAGAGTCCAACAGGATTTTGGCCAGAACCGGAGTAGCAACTCATGATGGCTGGTTTGCGGTTTTTGGACTCCGAGGTTGGCGTCCCGACCAGTTTCGGGTCATTGATGGGCTTCCAGAAGGATAAAAACAGGGCAGGAAAGACGGAAAGCCAACTTGGGAATTCCATTCATAAGAGCATCCAGCTGTCAGCCGTTTTTCCAGGTACTGGGAACATTTCAGCTCATAGGGCGGTCCAACCTTTAAAAAAAAAAAAAGACCTGGATGCTTCCTGTTTGGGATTTTTAAAAGGATCTGATCTGAGCAGAAATGAGACCCTTAAAAATGGCAGTTGTTTTCCGTGAAAAAAGCTTTTTTGAAACACCTGTGTGGGTGTTAGGTGGTTGAGCCCCTCTGAAATCTGTCTATCCGTGTTATCACACCACTCAGATCTTCTCTGTGTCTTATTTCCCCCCTGTTCTGAATAACATGTCTGTAAGTGGAATAATAAAATTCATGTTTTTCTTTTGGTTCTGTGCCAAAATCGGTTCAAGGGGGAAACAACAGCAACAGCCATTAAAGGTAGCTCACACCCACACCCTCAAAAACCATAGGAACCTGTTTTAACCTTTCCTGTTTTCCTGGCACAGGCAGAAAGGCAAAGATGGAGGTAATGTCAAGGTGGCCTTTGGATCTCTGGCAAAATTCTGTTGTTTTTTTGTTCTGTTTGGGGGTTGAAAAGAAAGGGGAGGGGGGAAATAGTGGATTGATGCCTGCTGCCAAAACTCAGAGGTCCCTTGGCTGGCGGCTGCGTTTTGATCGAGGGAGACGCGAGCAAATTATTTTATTTCTACTTAAGATGGAAACAACAAAACCCCCAGCTTTCTGTACAGGGGTTATTTGGGTTTTTATAAAATATCAAATAACACAGCTGTTGTGTGGAGGGGAAAGAGAAAACACAAATTAATAATTTCCCTCTGTCCTGCTTCCGTCTAATTAGTATTTGGCAACATTTCTTCCCAGCGAGTGTGTTAAGTAGCCAGAAATGTCCATGTTGAAAAGAGAAGTGCATTTTTTGTTCCGAGTCGCTCCCTCCCCAAATTTTTGTCTTTTGTATGTGCCCGAATGGGCACAAATGAGAGCTAATGAGTTAAAAAAACAATCAAGAAGTCTTGAACAAATGAAACTCTAATGGAAGGGTCCAAAAAAAGCACCATCTTCATAATAAGGCCAGCTTTCATTTTGTTTGGGGTTCATCTTGATTTTAAGTGTTGGGGGCGTGATGGGCCGCATGCTTCTGGATGGGAAGGTGTGGACCCCATTTTTATGTATAGCTTCTGCCAGCGACAGTTCTTAGCCCCACACAGTTTCATGGGGTTTCTGGATCTTCAGCCATTGGGTAGAGATCACGCAGCTGGGTGTTTGGGGCCGAGGAGAGTCCACTACAGGTTTTGGTGTGAACTTTACATATGTCCTCCATCAAGGTACATGAAATGTAGTGATTTTCTCCATATCGATCGATAGCTATGCACAGTAATTATGCCAAGCATTTTCTTAGTAATAATGCTATTGCTTTTCTTGTGGCAGGCAAGAGTCATAACACTGTTGTCCCCTGATGATTACAACACTGTGCCTCATGCTAATACTCTAGTAATAAAAACAAAGATCACTCACCATGCTAAAGACTCCTGATTACAGTTCTCCGTCAACAATGGCAGTTGTTGCTAGCAATAGTGCTCTGGTTAGTAAAAATGCAATGGTTAGCAATAATATCATTATCCCTGGATGTAATGTGATAGGAAGAATGCTAGTGTTGCTAGCAATAATATTTTTCGTGGCAAGTTATCATACTTGGGGAGACCAGGGAGCGAACCCTGAGATTTTGCATTTCCGGCTTGGTCGATTCAGTTTTCTATTCTCTTTCCACGCCTCCCTCTTCTCCCATGCTGGCAATGCTGGCAAAAATACCCAAAACACCCCACCCTTAATCTGGGCACCAACCAGAGAGAGGGAAAGCTGGCCAACGGCGTGCGGATGGCTTTCCATGTCTTTTAGCGGGATTCCCTCGGCAATGTCCGGTCGATTAGGGATGCTTTCGGAAACCAGACGGTTGGATAGTGACAAAACGCTCGCTGTTGTGACCTTCGGAGATGTCGTGCCGACCGG
Source organism: Pogona vitticeps (assembly GCF_051106095.1). Classification (NCBI taxonomy): domain Eukaryota; kingdom Metazoa; phylum Chordata; class Lepidosauria; order Squamata; family Agamidae; genus Pogona; species Pogona vitticeps. The sequence continues at coordinate 14,013,047 of NC_135789.1, read as the reverse complement.
GCCCGGACGCCGGCGAGAACAACGAACGCGCTGTCACCCCCGGCCCGAGGTGCCCCTGGCATCTGAAACCATTCTACCAAACCAGCTGAGCACCGTTGGGGCGAAATGCTTCATCCCTGTTTGGAAAGGCCAGGAAAATGGCAGAAGGCGGCCTGGGTGGCTTTCTTGCTCTGAAAGCCAGACCTGCTGAATGCCAACACGACCCTGGGAGGAAAGCGCCAGGGAAGGCGACTCGCAACTCACAACTTTAAGTCACACCAGTGATGCAACTCGGATTCAACTTGGGTCTTTCTTAAAAAAACAACAACTCAGACTTGACTTGGGACTTGGAGCCATTTTTCCAAGTTGCATCAGAGAGTCCCTGTTACAGATGAACCTCTCTACCTACCACTGTTACCACCATCATCCTTAGAAGCAGCAGGCTCGGCATTGGGTGGCAGAAATACACGGCTGACTGGTGGTTAAGACTGCTTCAATACATGGGTCCAAATGAACGGATATTTCGCCTGGTTTTTTTTAAGAGTCTACTTTTGGTTCAAGCAAAGTCTGGCCCGAATCCTGTTCTTCACACATGCCCATGCAAAGCAACTGCGGTGAATCACCCCTGCCTGAGGCCTGCTATCAAAGGAGCTCTGCCAACTTGTGTTTCTCCTTGTGCGCTGAATCGCGTGATTCGATCAACGAGAGCGAATTTGTACCGAGCGGGGCTTTCCCCGCTACACCCCGTGCCGTTTTGAGTCACACCGGGAGTCAGATTCTGGCCGATCCGATTCCCGCACGTTTTATTGCACGGGTCGTTTCATACACCATTGGGGGAGAAAATGTGGGTCAAAGGGGGGGGGGGGCTTACAAATCTAGGCTCAAATAAACCAAAAGAAGAAATACATTTCGTGGGTCCGGGGAGAGTTGCTTGAATGAGTGTGTTCAGCCACGTCCCAACCCTTTTTAAATTCCTTCATCTTTTTCCTCTTTCAGACGATTCTCTGTATGAGTCTCCAGAACCGATCTTCACCAGCAATAACTCCTGTTGCAGCTTCACTGTCCCTGATGCCTTCTTCGTGGTTGTGCCAGTGTTCTGGATTATTTTGACTTCCTAGCCCCTGCGGAAAAGCACGGGAAGAGGAAAACCAATGTCCCTTTCAGCGGAGTGCTGGGGAAACACACCATGGGGCAACCAAGGAGAGAAAGAGAGACAACTGGAGAGGACCCAGAGCAAAGAGGGGAACCCTAGATTTCAATTTTTAAAAAATTATTATCATTATTATTTTTGCCAGATCGGTTAAAACGAGCAAAGTGGTCCAGTTTGTGCAGGTTGGCTACAAGGTGGGGTGGATGATGGATCGTCCGGCGCTGCCCTAGGCCAGATGATGGAGTCGTCTTTTCATCTTCGTCTCTGATTTGCGCAAGAAAATAAACATCACGGAGGACGAGGCCGTCTGTGCAGAAGATCAGGAGAACGGCGTGGCGGGAGAATTGTTAAAATCAAAACATTGTCGAGGGAGCCGAGCTGGTTCCAGGCTTCCGAAGACTCTTGACAGACCCGTTTCACCAGGCGCTGGGCATGACACCCTCTTGGGATCTGGGTTTTCCCCTCTTCTCCTTGGGACGGGGATCTTCTTTTTCAAATATCTAGACCAAATATAGTCTTATGGGGGGTGGGGGGTGTTGTGTCTCTCGGGTTTAATTTCAATTTGTCCCATATTCTGTAATTTTCCCAGCTGTCTGGGACTCCGAGTGGTGAAGTGGCAAAATAAGACCTTTTTTCTGTGCCCCGTATGGGAATTCTCCGTGCTTTCCCTCTGTGCCCCCTTCAATGGGGGTCACTTTTAACTTTAGGGGAGACAAAAGAGACCCATTTGGGGAACTGATGTCCGCTTCTGGAAAGCGTTCCTCGGACATCTGGCATGCAAAATTGACCCGGATGTTTGCCTCTGAAGAGGAACACAGAGGACTAGAACCCTATTGGTCGAAAATCTACCGGTCGGCATTCCCTTGGCCTCAAAACTGTCCGACCCTGCTCTGTGGTCCGGGGGAAGTGAGGGACTTGCCTCTCACTCATATCTAGATGCATTTTTCCGCCGATCCCACGCCTCTCGGGAACGACAGACTGGATCGCTTCAAGGAAGAGAAGGTAGCTCTCCGAAGATTTTACCACAGGACCACGTTTTTTAACAGACGGAGAACCGGGGGACTAGAAATATTCTAATCTCTAGTTTTTGTTTTAAATAAGAAATTAAGTGCGGCGAAGGAGAATCAAGCATTTGACACGACTTAACCCAAGCACCGCTGGTAAAATGTTCAGCCACAGCAATGACAGGTTCCTGGGAGCTGAACCGCCAAGATGGCAGGGATCAAGAAGCCCATCATCCCCACTCATCTGCCAGGCCAATCCCATCAATTTAATCTGTCGCTCAACGCCGGAAAAGCCCTCTTTTCCAGGCAAGTTTTCGGACGGAGCGACTCAGGCTCTCAAATTTAAAACTGGGACCCATGAAGAGCAAAGTAGAAAGCAGGATTTGGGCCTCTTCCACTCTTTTTCTTGCCCATCCCTCCTCTCCATCCCGGCTCACATTGTCTCCTTCCTTTTCCCAGCCCTTATGCAGAAATGAGGGCCTCATGGAGGGGGATCGGTTAGCAGTGGCAGTGAATCCGTTCTGGGTTTCAGCATGAACTTCCTGAAGCTCTCCAGCATGCTGGCTCTTAGTTTCAGCTTCTGTAGCCTAGGAAATTTCATGGCAGTGTCAAAATGTAGGATTATTAGACTTCCTGTACAGAACGGTATCTGTTCTGCATGGGATTCTCTAGAAAGGGGACCTGTGCAGGACAGCTAACCTTCCTGTGCAGGATGGCATATGTCCTGCACAGGATGCACCAGAAAGGGGACAAAGCGGTCCAGGATTTTGTCGTTTCCTGCACAGAACAGGCAAAAAAGAAGGAAAAAAAAAACAGAAAAAAGGAGAAAACAGGACTGAGGTTTTTGTTTTCAGGAGAAACTGGGATTTCTTGCTGCTACACGGTGATGCCTGTGCAATTTTTTCAACCGTTTGGCACATCCTTAGTTCAAAAACACGTTCCCAGCACTGTGAGAGTTGACTCCCTTCAAATGTCTAATTAATATTCTCCTAATTTGGTCCAACTGGGGAAAGCGAGAGGGGGAGAGGCAGCTTGGGACAACCGAGCAGCTTGGGAAGTTTTTAAAAAGGAATTGTTTTTCTCTGAAATGGATTGGAGCCACTAGCAAAATATTTTTGCCCCATGCAGAACGGGGCACTGAATTCTACCACCACCATCGCAAGGTAGGGCAACCGATTGGTGACATCAAGGCTCGGGAGCCATCCAGCTGAGAGCTGTGCAAGAGAGGTCACAGTAAGGGGGATGCACCACCTCTTCCCTCCTTGGATCTGTGGCAAGACCAGCCACACTATGGATTGCTCCCGTGGAGTTCGGACCCAAACCCAGAGTGGATACACTGTCTTCTCTTTCCTCCACTCTCTCAACCAACCGACACACCCCTAGTTTAATAGACGCTGTATCTGAGGCAAGACAATACACTTTTCCCAGGTGCCCCGGCCGTTCTTTTCACTTACAACCCTGCAAATGGGCTTCAGAGCCACCTAAACAAATCAGCGAAATTTGAATTAGGGGCTGAACCGTGTTTGGAAAGCTCCTCAAGAAAAGCATTTGGCGAAACACTCTGAGATTCTCCCCCCAAAAAAACTACATTTTCCTTCGGAACCATACAAAATGGCATTCTCCTCTTCCTTCCACCTTCCTATCCCTTTTTCCATTTCCGTCCCCGGCTCCTTAATGTCGAAGAAAGAGGGAGAGGCTGATCCACTCCCCAGCCAATAGCAGGTGGTCGAGAGGCAGGGAGATGGGGCCGGAGGTCCAATGAGGGTGTTCTTGTAAGGACAGATTTGGCTCACGTGCTCTCGTCCCAGACCCCCTTGTTACCATCAGTGGACTTTGCTGGATTATTGTCCCCAACTCGAGTGAAGTCAAAAGCTCTTGAATTTTATCCAAATCTCAGACCCTCCACGCTTGCTGGCTGAATCTTTGGCCAGCCGCAGAAAATCCCGAATTTTTCTTCCTCCGAACACACACACCATGACAATCTTTGTAGAAATCTCTTTTTGAAACAATCTCTCACGGTGGGAACCTGCAGAAAAGGACCGGCACACAGCTCTCCTTTCCGTGAGAGAACGGACTCTGTTCGACCTGTTTGTTATATCTCTGTACATATGGCCCACAAGCGTAATACTGTGACTATGAATTATTATGAATTTATTATTATTATTTTTAATGCCTTTGCCACAGATTAATGATTTTACTGGACGGGTTTTCTTATTTTTCAGTCTTACATTTCCTTGTGGGGGAAAAGATTGTTATGTGTGTGTTTTTTTTTACAAAAACCCTAGAAGCCTAAATTCCCTCTCTTTCTCTCTCTCTCCTTTTCCCCTGTTTTTTAAAAAATCCTGCAATAATCTCGTCTCAATGATCAAAAAATGTTTTTCAAATGACCTGCTGTTCCTCTCCACCTCATCTTTTGTATGTAGATTGGGTAGCATTTCTTACAAGCCCAGCTGGCTGAAAAAGAAAGGGGGGGAAACGCGAACCACACATTTATAAAACAAGTCCCCCCCCCCATTTGTATCAGCTTCCTCTATCATCCATTTAAAGTAATAATAATATTAAACAGACAGACACCTACACTCAGAGGCGGCGAGGTTTGAAATAAAACAAGAGAAATATTCGGCTTTTCCCCCTTCCGAAAGAACAGATAATCCGTGTGCAAACTTTGCAGAGAGAAGAGACAGGTTGCAAAAGAAATACAGTGTTTGCACCCCGTGGAAAATCCTTGGGATTTTGCGGATGGGGGGGGAACATAGGGATGGTTTATAGGCTTAAATTTTCTGATACTCAGCTATTCCCCCTGCAAATAATATTTTGGTTGGAAACAGAGAGCCAGTGGAGATGGGAGTGCAGAATGGATACGGGCCACTAGGGCGGAGCCTTCTGCGCACTGATGTGCCCTCCAGAGTCTTTGATCATGCGTGGCAATGTGGGCTCTATAGTGTCCACCCCCAGGGAGCCGCATGGAGTCTGCCTTTCAAGAAGACAAACGAAACTTACCAATAAAGTGAAACGTTGCGCCACCAATAAAAGTTTGGGGTCTCCTCCCACGGCTTTGCGTGGCGCATGTTGAGCACATCAGGTGTGGGATCTTTTGCCCAAAGCCTATTCTGAAGACGCACACACCACTGGCCTCTGGCAGACGTGTGCAGGTTCTCCAGTCCCCCAACGTCCCAGACCCATCTCTGTGGTCCAGGAAATCAGGTTTTCCCAGATTTCCTCTTTCTTACATCGGGGAGATTCTTCTTGAATCTCTCTTGCACACAAGGAGGATGCCGGCCCTGCGAGGTTGAACGCCGCCCCTGAGGACACCTCACCACCTGATCATCAAAGTATGGATTGTTTTCACAATGGGAGCCCATGATTTTCCAGGGAGCTTTAGAGACCCGACCAGCATGATGGGAGTTAGAATCCAAGATCTGGAGAGCTTCATCAGCTGGCTAGAAGGCCTCTGGCTGCGGAGCCCGAGGTTGGGAGTTTGAATCCCCCACAGGACCTCCGTCCCTTCCAGCTCTGCAATTTTAAGATGATAATCATGATGATATGTGTATATCTTATCACATGTCGCCAAGTTCGACCCAACGTATAGCAACCCTAAGAGGACTTTCAAAGAAAGTGAGATATCCACACCTCCAGTGAGTTTTCACAGCTGAGCAAGGATTCGAACCCAGGCCATCTGAGTCACAGCCTATCACTCCACCCACTACACCACACTAGATATCCATATGCACATATATTCATGTATAAAAGGACTGCACGTATGTCAGCTTTGCAGAAGGTGCCCACTGGAGAGTTATGGAAACCAAAAAATTAAAACAGTCTCAACAAGCAATAGTAGTAACTCCCAGTGCTTTGGGGTCTCTGGCTGGGGAGCCAGAGGTTGGGAGTTCGAATCCCCCACGGTGCCTCCTTGATAGGGGCTGGACTGGATTATCTCGAGAGTCCCTTCCAGCCCTGAAGTTTTAAGATTATAGAAAACATTTTCTTTTTTTTTTTTAATACATTTTAATTTTTCCTTCTTAAAACCTGCTTCCTTCTCCACCTTTCCTTTCCTCTCTCTTCTTTTGATTTTTTCTATTTGCAAGACTGAAACACAGAAGAAGAAAAATCCTTTTTCCCCTGCTTTTACCCAGTTTTGCTCAGCTCTGTCTCATACACACCACTGATCACCCAAAACATTGTGCTGGTGGTAAACCCAACTATTCTGCCCCCCCACCAAACCTGACAAACTTATTTGAATTCTGTATTTTTTGATAATAAAAATATTTAAAAATATAGATTCACTCTCCGCTGGCTTTACTTTGGGGATGCCCCCTCCATAAAGGGAGATCTGATTGTTGTGAACATTCATGAAGTGACTTCTGGTTACCCGATGCACGAGCTTTCTCCAAAACATCCCATCCTCCACAGCCCTGCTCAGCTCTTGCAAACTCAACAGTAGTGGGTTCCTTCAGGGAGTCTGTCCATCTTGTATTGGGTTTTCCTCTTTTCCTGCTGCCATCTACTTTCTCCATTATTATTCTCTCTTCCAGGGAATCCTGCCTTCTCAGGATGTGCCCAAAGAAGGACAGCTTCAATTACTGTACTACGTTTTTTGCCTCCAGAGTTCAGGCTTGATTTGATCTAGGACCCACTCGTTCTTCTTTCTGGCTGCCCGGGGAATCCACAAATGCTCTCTTCCAGCATCAACTTTCAAACAAACCATTGTTTGTTTTTTTTCCTGTCCGCTTTCTCCTTGCCCTGCTGTATTTGAGTTGGGCGGGCCACCTTGTTCCCCCCCCCACACGCACACACCACAATGTCTAATAGCAACAGAATTTCTTCACTATTCTGGATAAATTACAGTTAGCCCCAGAAAGCACCTCCCGAGGGAAACTCCATTGTGGTCACCACAGGCAGGTGGGGAAAAACAGTTTTACATCTCCCCAGGAATCTGAATAGAAAGATGCATTTTGTTCACAAGAGGAATGTAATAACGACTTGCAAATTTTCCCATTTTTAATGAAAAATGTGTCTTGACAGGAGAGGCCGTCAAAAGCATGTTCAGCCTTCTTGAAAAGGGACGGAAGGGCTTTGATGGGTCAGCGACAGCATGAGACCCAAAAAAGTGTATATCACACACAAAAACGTATACCTAGTATAAGCTTTGCACAAAGTATAAAGTGGTCTGTGCAGGATGCAAAGTTTTTTTTGTGATAAGATATTTTGTGCAAAAAAAACCCCAACCACCCACACTCTAAACCCCACTGGTGTGTTTTGCAAAAATGCCACGAAATGCAAAACCCACGTCGAAATTCTCTTAATTCCACCCAATGGGGAAATAAAACTCGTAACGTTGTTTTTTTCATTCTTCTTTGCTAGCACGAAACAAGCAAAGTTTCGCACCCAGAGTTCGCAGCTGGGATGCAAAACCAGCGAGCCACCTCTGTGGCGGAGAAGGGGGCTGAAAAGCAAGCTTCCCCCCCCCCCCGTTATGCCGTGCGGGCGAATGGGAGCTCTTTGGCCCACTGGGGCCAAGGAGGATGGGATTTGTAGTTAGACCCCTTTGTAGGACAGCGAGCTGAGCCAGATTGCTCTGTGGAAATGTAGGGAGTTAGAATAGCCGCCAGGCTCAGCCAGCACTGAGCAGATCTCCACCAACTCCCGAGCTCACCTAAGCGCTGTTTTCTTGAACCCAGAGCCAGGCCTAGTAAAAACCATCTATGAAAAATAATACATTCTCTTGTTGAACAGGTGCCACCATATGTTTTCAATTCTACCATACTTTTTGCAAATATCCCCATTTTCAAAGATGTAGGCCTCCCATCTTTTTTTATGATCAAATTATGCATTCCCCCCCCCCTTTTCCCAGATGACCCGGCTGTCGTTGACTATCTTCTTTGCCCTTGTAACAAGATCATCCCGGCGCTCCCTTCCAAAACCATAAAGAGAAGGAGAGAGAAAGAGGGAGACCCAGACGTTAAAAACAGCCGAACATTTTTTGGAATAAGTCTCGCAAAATTAGCAATGCATTATTTGGGGCTTTGCCAGTCCTCCTCTTTATTTCTTAATGATGCTCGGAGAATTTTAATACTTCTTTTGTGAAGCTTCTCCGAGCTGTGCGCTTGCTGCCTCCCGGCCGCCACGTACCAGGGGCAAGCGAAGGAATGAATTCTAAGCCAGCCATTAAGGAAAACATGGATTTACTAAAATTGGCAAAGTGGAAGGTCCCGCCGGCGGCCGATTCCTGCCCTGTGGGAAGAAAAATCCTAAATAAATCCTAAATCCCCCCCTTTTAAAAAAAAAAAAAAATCCCAAGGAGAGAAATCGGGGCTGGAAAGACGCCTTCTTGTCCCACCCACTGGGGCTGAAAAGAAAAGAAAAGGAGCGAGCGAAAACGTGTATAACCTGTATTAATTTTCAGCACTGGCGTGCCAAGGCATCGGCTTAATGAGCCGAACAGAGACGACGTGGCGTTCATTAACATCACATAATACCCCTGATCTGGGTATCAGAATATTGGCTATATTGAGTAATTTTGCTTTGCTTTCCTCTTTGCTTTGCTTTGTTTGCATGGGTTTGTTGTGCTTTTTGCTGTTCTTTGTTTTGCTTTTTTGCTTTGCTTTGCTTTGCTTTGCTTGAGCGCCAGGTGTATGCCGGGGATGGGAAGTGAACCCATGCCCCCTGGCATTGGGCACATCCAAATTGATAGACTGGCAAAGCCCGCTCCTTACACATACACACCCATCTACCGTGCGCATGTCCAGATACAGGTTTGCATCTCTTGAACGGCTTTCCAAGTAGGGAAGAAGAAAGGAATAAATTCCCTTTATACGTCCGAGGGGCCTTAAGACCCATGAATGGGGGTGCCAAGGGGGCGTCCCACGGCTCGTTCCAAATAGGGCAAGGGGTTGGAATTTGGATGGTTTGCAGCCTGGTCTGCTGTGATCCCTTGCCCAACGCTCACCCGATGTGCGGGGAAATGCGCTGTAGCCAACCCACGTCTTTTTTGGCCAGTGCAGGACAGCAACGTCATTCACATTTTCAGCATCTAGGGTTGGTGGCAGAGTTTGCCGCCCATCACAACCTTCGGCCAGGGGTTGAGAAAGAGGAAAGAAGCTCTCCGTCTGTCCTCTTCTTTAGGGCGACCCCAAAGGTCACGGCCAGAGAACCACGGAGAGGAATCAGTGCTTCCCTCTGCAAAGACCAACGAGTAGAAACACAGCCTCCGAGACCCTCTTTCTCTTTCCACCCCTCTCGTTTTCTTATAATTCATTCAACGAGCCATGAAGGTGGCCCAGGGAGCTCATTTCGAGAGGTCATCTTTCACCCTCTTGAAGCCCACGACACCTGGCAAATTGGGGTCTCCCTTTCTGAAAGTTTGAATGATTTTCCGGGTCATTATACACTCTCTTGCCCTTCACCACCCGGTTCCCCCCTCCCTTCCTCTTTATGACAACGACGAGGATGATGATGATGGCAATTAAAACTTGGGGATTAGCTGCCGAAGATAGCCCAGATTTAATCCGTTGGACAGCAGAGTTTGTTTGTTTGTTTGTTTGTTTACTTTAACAAAAGGGGCTTGTGACGAGAGTTGGCATGAACGGGGGCTGGCATTCCAACCCAGGAAAAGAGGGCTGTTATCGTCTTGTCAAGAGGATGATCCCGATCGGGACGGACATGAGCAGCTTTCCAAGCCCATGAATGAATGAATTAATTAATTAATGCTCCCCCAGGCTGCACTTGCTTCTCAGAACAGGGAAAGGGAAATGGTCCCTGAGCCATAAAAATTGAGAAATGGCAGGAGGTGCCTGAAGAAAACGAGGAAATGAGGTCTTGCAAAGGGCATGTGAATCAAGGACCCAGGAACATCCTATATCACACTAACTAGGGATCCCCTTCTCACTGCATTGTGATATCCCATTATTTGGCCATAACAGAGGTGTTGGCTGGCTGGATAGCACTGGGGCCAGAGGTTGGGAGTTCGAATCCTCCCTTGGGCCTCCTTGATGGGGACTGGACTGGATGATCCTTAAAATCCCTTCCAGCTCAGCAGTGCTAAGATTATTATATTATGAGGATTATCATACAAGAAAAAAGTAACAAAGAATAAAGCTTGTAATGTTCGTAGAAGCACATGTGGAAAGCCAGTTCCTGTCGGAAAAAGTAACTTCTCTGGGCTTTGAGGATTCCACACACCCCCATACCCACCTGTCAGTCACATTCCCCTAAGTGGTTAGAGCTGTCAATGGACACGGTTATCCATGTCCTTTGCTAAAGGTGCAATAAGGTGGTGGAAGAAGGTAATCTAATTGTTCTCTGGCCGCAAGGGAACCCCAGTGCAGGCGGGTGATGGCAGAGAGGTAATAAACTCATCTCTAATGCAAGGCTCCCCGGCATCTCGTCTCATTAACTGCCCTGTCTCAGCCGGTCGCTAATTGCAGCTATTAGTTTTATGCTGACCGGCTGTTAGCAGCTTATCTGGGCCTGTCTTGTTTTCCCTCCACCTATGATTGAAAATCAATAGCGTAGAAAATTGCAAGCATCCATATTGGGGGGGGGGGAGAACGCCACCGTGGCAGAAAGGGGAGCCAGAAAGGGCACTGGTCCCTGTTATAAGGTCCAGTGATGACATGTATAAAGGTGACACCGGACACCTGTGGTAAATTCCTGCGAAGACAGAAGAAGAGGCGGAGAAGGGTTCGGGGAGAAGCAATCAGCCTCTGTCAAATGTGGGTGCCAAATCAGTTTTGCAAGGTTGGGATTCCGTCCCATTCCAGGTTGTGGAATCGTCAAATTCCCGAGTCCAGAAGGACATAAACGGTCATCTAGAGATCACCCCCTCCATGAAATGATCGGAAGTTGGGAGCTTAAAAGCCCCCCCATCTGAATCTTTGCAAATAATTCCTTTTATTTCTTTTCAAGATCGGAGCAGTGCTGTTGCACTAAGGCACTCCGCTCTTGAAAAAGAGAGACAGACAGAGAGGAGGAAATTGGCTCTTATTTACAGCTGGTTAAGGTTTTCTTCCTTCGGCTCCTACAATTCAGGAGAAAGGCCTGCCTGGATCTGATCCAGAACTCACCTCTTTGCCTTTATCTGGATCATACATTTATTATCAATATTGTCTGGATCATATATTTATTATCAATTCAAGTTTTTGCTATTAGGATATTTGAATATTAGCATTTGGCTGATCCTTCTTTCCGTTAAAAGAACAGCCACTGCATTACGGACGAATGGCCGAGAGGTGAGCACGTTTCGCTTTTCTCAGCCATGCAAGGCGCAAGAGAAGTCGGCCTAGAAATGGCCCGCAAAAAGCCACACTTGCCATCGCCATCATTCCGCGGGCCCGGCCACGCTGAGCTTTTGAGACTGGCGCTTCCCATCGGGGTGGGCACCAAGGGGGAAGGCAAATTCCATCTCCCCCGCCGACACGCGCCGTCTTCCATCCAGCTCCCAGCATCAATGAATCTTTTTGGCTCTGTCGGCTGATAAATAGATGTTTGATATGCAATCAGTGGCATAGCGCCGTGCCGAGGGGCACGCCGGTCCTTTGCCAGCTGGGAAGTGGAGGAACAATGGAGAGAAGACGCCGAGGAAAGGGACGAGGCAAAAGGCCACACATTAGCATATGTTCACAGTAGAAGTAAAGGGAAAGAAAGGCAGCGGGAAGGGGGGGATATGATGCACCCCATGCTCTGCCGAGGACAGCCTGTTATCGCTTCGACGATGCGGCCTGCCGAGAACCGGCGCGTTGAGCCCGAGCCTTAATTTGCTTGGAAAATATGACAAGGACTTGGGGTCTCACTCAAGGCTTTGTCTGGAGGGAGGGAGGGAGGCAAGGCCATCACAGAGACGCACAGTGGGGTCCTTTTAAACATTCCCAAAGCGAACATTGCCTCTTCCCAGAGGGGAGGGAACGCCAGCACCAAAGGGCCAGCGAGGAGCCGCAGAAAGCGGGAAAGGACCATTTGCAAAGTTCAGGAACAGCAGTGACGTTCAGAGCGGGTGTGCGGTGGTGGGCTCCGAAGGTCTGGGTTTGAATCCTCACTCACCGGGGGAGAAGCCACTGGGTTAGGGGGGACTCCTGGCTCTGTTCCCTGGGTGTAAAGCCGGCCTATGTGGCCTTGGGCAAGCTGCACGGCCCCAAGGCTCCCCCCAGAAGGAGGGAAGGGTCAACCACTTCCAAGGAATTTCAACCTCGAAAACCTTGGAAAGGGCTATCATGAACCTCGACAGGGCTGCGTTTTGATCCCCGTAACCATTAAGAACATCATGAACTGGGTTTGCGTTGAAATACAGCATTGAAATCTGGAGACTCGGATTCAAATCCTTGCTCGGCCATGGACACTCATTAGAGATGGAAGTGGCATTTGTAAAACCACTGGGGAGGGGATTTTCAGTCTTCTTGGGCTACAAATCCCATAAGTCCCCATTCTGAGAGGTCTACCCGGCTTACACGCCTCTTTCACGCATACCGAAATGGGGCTCACCTGGGAGAAAAGTCTCAGCTGGAACCATTGGAGGCGGAACTAGGCCTAATTCCACTTAACTTCCTGTCCAGGAAGGAAGTTCCCAGTTAGTCCTGGGTCAGGATGAGGAAGCTTGGCTGCAGCTAGGCCTAGCTAGGCCTCAAAGCCTTCCACGATCCTGGTGCCACGGGTATTATAAGGGTATTTTATATGGCCCAGCGCAGGCTGACCAGCTTAGCCCAATAATAATAATACAGCAGTGCCTCGACTTACGAACGTCCGGACAGATGACCATTTTGAGTTACGACCAGCTCCAGCTGCAAAATTTTGCTTCTGGAGCTTTGGGTTACAACCATAAAAAGCCAGGGAATAAAGGCGGGGAATTCAAATTTGCTAACTGTTGGTCGGCGAAGAGGCTGCTTCTTCATAACTCTTTCGCCCCAGCGGTTAGAGAGTGTGCGATCGGAGGTGGCTTCGGACTGCCCGGTAAGGTAAAGTGCTGCTTTCTGCTTTTTAAAAACTGTTCTGGGTGGGTTTTGCTGCGTGATTTTGGGTTGGGTGGTGGGATTATGTTTCTATGCTCTGATGGGTCTTGCAGGGTTTGTTAGCTTTTTGGATTTGTTTGTTCTCATTTCTGAAGGGTCTTGCATGGTTTGTTTGCTTTCTGCTTTCCTTTTTTTTTTTTTTGCATTTCTGAAGGGTCTTGCATGGTTTGTTTGCTTTTCTTTTCTCCCCCCCCCCCCCCGCCCTCAGTCGGAACGGATTAATTGCATTTCCGATGGGTCTTGCAGTGGGTTTTTTTTTTTTTTGGTGTGTGTAATTTTTTTTCTTCAGCTGGAACGTATTAATTGTATTCAAATGCATTGCTATGGGAAATGGTGCTTCAACTTACGACCATTTCGAGTTACGACCAGAGTTCTGGAACTAATTAAGTTTGTAAGTCAAGGCACCGCTGTAATCATTTTAGCACTGCAGAGCTGGAAGGGACCCTCTGGATCATCGAGATTGGCCTCTGTTGGGAAGGCCCAGTGGGGATTCGAACTCCCAACCCAAAATCCCGGAGCTATCTAGCAGCTCAACGGGCTCTGGTGGGTTTGTGGGAACCAGCGAACAGTGTTAAAGCACTGCCTGTGGCCCTCCATCCATGGCACTCCAATGTTAAGCAGGGAATCCGCTTTAAAATCAGCTAAAATCCCCTTTTGCTTTCCTTGATCCCATAAATGTGGACCCCGGTCTTTCTAAACTCATCCCAGCGATCCATTCAGCCTTGTCCACCAGACTCAAGGGATGCCAGCGCTTTTAGAAAAAGCATCTTATAGGCCAGAGAGCTGAAACAGACGCACACCGGGGGGAGAACGGGGGGAAAAGACCCTTGACTGGATTACATCATTGACAATGAGGGCTGTCGGTCGATATCTGTGAGGGCCCCACACGGTGTGGGGAGAAAGCAGGGGGAAATGGAGGGGGAAGGACTGCATTTCCTGCCGGTTTATAGATCAAAACGCGGCAGTAAATTGAGGATTGGAGGACGCGGGCTATGCAATTAATGTCAAGAGGTTTTCCGATTCAGGTCTGGGTCTGAGTTACAGTATTTCCCTTTCGCCTGCTTCCTGACGGCGCACATCTTCCGCATGCGAGTGCCGGAAACGCATCTTAGCCCAGGTCTGGCCTGGGTGCAGAGCGATTCCTTCCCATCTGCGATGCAACCAGAGAATCTGAGAACTTCCCAGGGATGAAATTAAATGAAATCTTCACAGCGTCGAGGGGCTGGGCACAATGGCCCGTGTCTCCCCGGCCGCACCTCGTTTGGGGACACCCCGTCGAGATTTTTACACAATAATCCTGTAATGTTGTTGTGGCTCGTGGATAAAGGGTCAGGCATGTCCTGGGCACATGCCAGGGAGCGCTGCTGGTTGGTCCTGAGAGTGCCTCGTTTCCGCCGCTCCATTAGCCAGTGTGACAACTTCCACCATTCTCCTTGCCGATGTGCAACCTGCCAGAAGGATTTTGATGCCTGGCTCCGGAAGCTGCGCCTGTGTGAATCACACATCTCATGTGCGTGAAAGCAGGCGTGCATTTTTCAAAAAGAACTGCCAAGGGCTAAAACTGGACGCGGTTGGAAAATGAAAAAATTGATTGCGGACAAAAATGGCAGGTTCGGGGAGCACACATATATGGATGTGTACATTCCTGGCCAAATGTATATAAATGAAAATACATCTCTATGTAGCGGAATTGAGATTGCTTAACGGGATATTAAGTCAGGACTAGAGTAGATCCATTGAATCCATGGGGATTTGAGGAGGTCAACTCCCCCATTACGTTTCACTGCATGGATATGGCAGACTTCCTTCGGCTGAGTTATTTCTGCCGAACGCAGGGGTGAGACTAGATGACCTCCATCAACCTGCTGAGCTCTACAATCCTATAACAATCCAGACCCCGTTAAGTGCACTATTTAAAAAATAATGGAAGAAATGGTGGCCGGCGGAGCGGAGGCCCACATTCCAGAACATAACAGCAAATCTTATTGATCAATTTTAAAAAAATCCTTCGCATTCTAAGTGCAGCATTTAAAGCTCCCCGTTAGCTAATGACTATAGATCTGCCTTGCCAGCTTTAATGGGAGCTTTTAATTGTCGGAGGGTTCTTTACAATTAAAGGGGTCAGGATCTCCCTTTCAATTTATTTTTTTTCCTTAGGAAACCCAATTTTCTATCTTTGGAGCCTTTCTTTTGAAATGGCACCCCTCCTTTTTTTTCTCTGCTCCTTAATTGTGGGGACTTGGGAGCTCCCTTCAGACTTTCCAATCCAGAATTGGGATCCATGCTCCTCACCAGGATGGTGCCATATATGGCAAAAATCGTTTTTTACAATTAACCTCTCCCTTCCTTGTGGGTGGACCTGAAGAAAGCCCCTCCCTTCTCCCAAGCCCCTCCCTCCCCAAGCCACACCCCCTGGCACTAAGACCCACCTCTTTGCTAAGTGTTCCTTTCCCTTAATTTTACTCTGTTGGAAACCGTGTGTGTTCATTTGCTGTTGATCTGTTCGCAACTGTAAGTAATGGAACATTCTTATTCTTTCTGCTGCACATGTCTCAGAGGGAGGGAGTGACTGAGACTGTGCCAGCTTATGAGAAAGGGGTGGACAGTCCGGGGAGCTTGAAGCTATTCTACTCTGTGAGTCGCTGTACTTCTCCTGCATAGCAAAAGGGATTTTAGCAGAAATTCGAAACTCAACAACTCCTGGCAGGGCATTTTTTCTCAGGCAATGACTGATACTCACTGCCCGCAAGTCAGAAAGTTCCACTTCAAAGCAGAATCCAGGACGAGGTGGAAAGAAACCGGAGAGAAAAATGAATTAAGGAGCAGAGCTAGAGCAGAACCCCCTCTGATGCATGATCAAGCCATATCTGTGCTGCAAATTTATCCGTTTCATACCCGTTTAATTGGGGATTTGCTCTCCCGAGTCCTGGCAACAAAACCGAACACACGTTTAAGGTCACGGAGTTCAAATACAGATTTTTCAGTAGCAAAGGAGGCTGTCGCTGCCTGCGGTGAACTCTGTTTGATCACAGATTATTCTTCGTTACAGGCCCTTCCTTCTTCCCACTGCTCCAGGACTACAACGCCCATGATGTCTCAGCGAGAAGGAGCAATTGCTCAACCAGGTTCAATTTCACAGTGTCCGGAAGATGGAGAAGGCTGCTGGGGAACAGGATCGATCCGTTCTGGGATTTTAGCTCTCCAAGCTGGCACCCCTTGAATAGCAAAGACCTTTTGAAAAGTTGAGACTAAAACCCGGAGCAGATTCACCGCCCCCGTGGAGTTGGACTCGCCGCCTTCCTTTTCTCTCCTCCTCTATTCTTAATTCCTTTCCTCTTCTCTCCACTGGCATTCACAACCCGGTGTCGTGATGTGTTCCAGTGATCTTAAACACTTGGTTACAACTCTGCCAAAACCTCCACAGCAAAACAAATAACCAGCTCTTGGGGACTAGAAAACCTTCAAGACCATGTGTTTTATGAATGAACGGCTTCCGAAAGCCTCCTGGTCAGTCTTGCAAATTGGAGGTTGTGGCTTCCTTCATTGAGTCAATCCCTCACGTATGCCTCTCCTCCTCCTTCTAAGACTTTCCCCAGCTTCCAATGGCTCCTGTCTCCTAAGGATGTGCCCAAAATAAGATGGCCTTTTAAAAATCCTTTTTGAAGGCCGGAAAAGGGTCCCGAAATTCTTCCACTGAGCAAATCCCAAACCTGTTCAATATGTTATACGTGTCCTTACCACTGACGCAGCAGCTAGCCATGCTTTAAGGATGATGAAAAAGTGCAATTAAGTTAATCAAGATTTTTCCCCCCTCCACAGTCTTCTCCCCAAACCCTGTCCCCTGTTTGCTTGTCGCTGCCTGGAGATCTCCATAGGTCTCTGGGCAAATTATCCTATTGTGCCGTGCATTATAAAAACTTCCTTTCTTCCCCTCTCTCCCCAAACCGCCATTAAACCCTAATAAAGACAGAGCCTGACGTTAATTCGTAATTATAACTGGATGGAAACGGTTGTGTTTCGGTGCCCTGGGAGTTTGCCGTGGAGAGCCCCCCGGCCAATTTGGGAAAGAAATTGTTTGACGGATGTCTCCTGGCTTCCCTCGCCTTCAAATCCCTTTGCACCTATTCTGCTGAAAATTGGAACTCAAAAGTTAGACATCAGCGCTGGGACAAATCTTGCACAGGAGAGCGAGCCCCCATTAACCTTGGGGAATAATTCCGTTTTGGCCCTTAGGGACGAAGTCCGAGCCTGATCAGACCCAGAACACACACCAGCTGTCCCTCTTTCAGTATACTCTGTAACTCCCCTTCATCGGCCACTTTCCTCTTTCCAGCCCCCACTTGACAGACTCATCTTCCACATAACATGTTGTTTCCGACTTACGGCCACCCTCTGAAGGAGCAACCTCCCAAATTTGCCAGTCCCGAACAGCCCTGCTCAGGTTTTGCAGAGTCAAATGTCATGGGTTCCTTTAGGGAGTCCATCTCATGTTCGAGCTTCCTCTTTCCCTACGGCCTGGAACATTTCCCAATGTTCTTCTCCTTTTCAGAGAACCTGGCCTTTTCGTGATGTGGCCAAAGCAGGACAGCCTTATTTTAATCACTTTTAGCTTCTTCTTATTATTGTCCACACACCTTGAAGACCTGTTTCTGGAATTCTTCCAATACGACACACCTTTGTGCTTTTCTCCACGAGAACAAGCACACGCTTTTAAGCGGTCAAAGGCCATCAATGGAAACAGAGCTGTAAATGAGTCGTCATTTCGTTGCTTTGGGGCAATGATCAGGCCTACGAAAATGCACATTTCCCCCCCCCCGGGTCATTTTTGAAGGTAGAACTCTGTTTTTGTTTACACATCAGATTTTGTGCTGAGCAGCTAAGGAAATCTGCATTAAACTGGGTCCCACATGGTGGCCAGTATAAGAACTCCTGGATAACTCTGTGGTTTTGGCAGTCAGAGGTTGGGAGTTCGAATCTCCTCTTGCAACTGCTTGACAGGGGTTGGGCTGGATGATCTCAAGGGTCCCTTCCAGTTCTGCCGTTGTAAGAGGATGATGAGGATGAATTCCCAATGCTCCTGCGAGACTGGGCAGTCAACTCCCGAGTCTTGCGTCCCTTCGCCCCCTGAAATCTGAAAGGTGGAAGGAGCTTCTTCCTGCCCATTTGCGAGCTGGCGAAGCCGGCGAATGGAGAGGAGGCAAAACCCAGCAGCTCTTGGCTTCATGTGGCTCATGGGCACTGTAGTCAAGCGACCTCAGCTGTGGAAATTCACTGGGGGGCAGGGACCATAAAACCACTCTTTAAATACCTCACAACTCTGGATGTTGTGTTATGTGCCACTTTGATGGAACATGACACAATGTCCAGTGTGACGGAGTGAAGGCTTAGCACAGGAGACCCAAGTTCAGATCCTGATCAGCTAGGGAAGGGTGGAACTGGGGGGGGGGGACACTCTTTATCTTATTTACTTTGAAAGTCCCACTTGGGTTGCTATAAGTTGGTTGCGACGTAACGTCATGTAACACAAAGACATTGACTATACTGTATATTGGGGGGGGGGTGTATAAGGAAGTCACTGTCCTGGGTTTGCTGAGTGTGCTTGGTTTTTTGTGTGCATTTGGAAATGCACAAACCCACCCGGGCCTCAGCAGCAGTGCTGAGCGATCATGCCTGCCTGCCGTCCCTCTTTGTCAATTCACGGCACTCCTGGGCGCAAATGGGTTTAAACTACCTTAAGTGTTTCAGCGGGAAACAGCCACCGGCTCCATAACGCTGCATTACCGCAGCATTACGAGCGAGGGATCAATCGTAATCCGTCGGTTCAAAAATAGGATTATGCAGAGAACCAAGAACAATGGGGAGATAGGATGAGGGAAAAGCAAGCTTCTCTTCCCCTTAGCTGCCCCCCCAATCTAAAAAAACCTAAATCATTTCACCTAAACGGTTATCACATGCTAAGAAATAAAGATGATTTTAAATTTGTGGGAATGATGAATTTACTCAGAGTTTTGTTTCGAACTTTACACAGATTGGGTTTTTTTTTTGTACTGGGCTCAGCATAAAAAAAATCTTTGTAAAGTTCGAAGCAAAGCCTAACAGGGTTGTGTTCCAATACACTTAACATTTCTGAACCCCGCTTTTCCCCCAAAAAAACTGAAGGTGAGCCTCCTGTTTCTGTGCCTTCCTATTTTCTGCTCACGACAACTTTGCAAGGTAAGCCAGCTTCAGAAGGAAAGAGATTTACCACCTACGCAGTTATGAAATTCAGTATAGACTAGAACCCCAAACTTTTCTATAAGGAGTGGCTGTCCTTATTGTTTCTGTGATTAAGTTGTGTTATTTACATTTTGCTTTTGCCCATGAAGAGCAACCTCCAAAATGCCTGTTGTTTTTCCCTGCCCTGGGAGTCTCCTCTTCCAGCACTATCTCTTGTTTCCTTTTTGCCCTGGCCCAGCCATATAGCTGCCTCTGACTCATGGTGACTCCATGAATGAGCGATTCTTCAAAAGGTCCAGTTCTCCACAGCCCTACAAACTCAAAAGTCATGGTTTCCTCTAGGGAGTCTGTCCATCTCGTGTTGGGGGGGCTTCCTCTTTTCCTGCAACCTTCCATCATTTCCTGTATGACGGTCTCTCCCAAGCAATCCTGCCTTCTCATGAGGTGCCCAAAGGCGATCAGCCTTCCCAAGAGTTACATGTTAAAAAGAAACCGTTTCCTTTCTCAAGAGTTTTTTGGATTTTGTCTTGAAAACCGAGAGGCAGATACTGTACTGACTTGCCTAGAATCGTCTTGTAGACGGGAGGCTCCCCAAAGGTCATTTAGCTTGACCCTCTGTGAGTGCAGAACCCACACAACGAAAGCAGGTTTCGGAAACCAAGCAATCTGTCCCAGTTCTGCCGATGTGCTGACTTTTTCGGAAAACCCCTAACTAATAATAAACGGAAACAGACACAGAAGCTTTATTTAATTGTTCTTTTA
Organism: Pogona vitticeps; assembly: GCF_051106095.1. NCBI lineage: Eukaryota > Metazoa > Chordata > Lepidosauria > Squamata > Agamidae > Pogona > Pogona vitticeps. The sequence continues at coordinate 13,992,939 of NC_135789.1, read as the reverse complement.
GTTGGGCAGTCACTGAAGCGTGCCCCCCAGTATTGGGACCAGGTGGAAGATGGCTGCGAAACCAGAAAAATTAGAGATGCCGAAGCTCCAAAATGGGATTTGAGACAAATGTTAAAAAAAAAATCATAACCGGATTTTCTTCTGCAAATGAAGGGGATGGCCGTGTCTCTTCGTATCAGTGATCACGGCATTAGCCGTTCCATTTGGTTTCGTCTGCTGGGGCGTATTTCCATTACCCCGATCCTAAGAAGTCATTGATCCTGTGAAAGGAGGGGCCGGTGGGTTCAGAGAGTGGGATTTTTTCCTCCCGGCAGCTGCAAATTTTTCTATTTCCTGATTGATCGGCAGATAAAATAATGCTGAGCGTGTTGAGCAGGTGATAAACCCCAAAAGGGACCGGGAGGACTGGGGCTGGCCTGCGGCCCTCTGCGCTTTTCTCACGAGGCATGTGCGAGATTTTCATTTTTAAAAGGTGAAAGTAGAGGCCTGGGGCTCGCCATCCGTATCGCTCTCTCTGGTCCGAGCATGGCGGCAGCGAAACGCATGTTACCTAAAACTAGGAGAATCTGATTTTTCCTACCTCAACATATTCCCCATAAAACAGACTGACTGCCTTATTCTGATATTTCTGAGTGGCGTATCTGCTATTTGACATCTCTGCGGTTCCAGCTGCTAACCGAGCGTGGATAAATAATAACCATGCGCCACTGAGTCAGTTCCGAATTATGGTGTCCTTTTTTCCAAGTTTTCCAGGTAGAAAATATTCAGAAGTGGTTTTCCCGTTCCCTTCGTATGGGACTATACAGCTTGCCCAAGGCCACCCAGGCTGGCTCTTCTGAAATTTCCAGAAGGGTTTCGAACTCACAACCACTGGATCCACAGCTAGAGATTTAAACCACTGAGCTATATAAATTCGCTCGCCATGTGGCAAACGAATAGTCCGAATCTTATTTATTACAATCGTATCCCGATTTTCCCTCACCCTGGACTCAGTGTGGTGTGCCTCATTGTTTTTTTTTTTCTCTCTCTCTCTCCCTGCTTTCCTATCACAGCAGCCTGATCAGGTAGGCTAGGCAAAGAGACTGCGACTAGCCCCAGTTCGGCCCAGTGCTTTTAGTGGCCATGTGGGGATTTGAATCTAGATTTGTTGAATCTAGATTCAAAATCCAGCTCTCCAAGCACTACGCCAGCTTGGCAACCACACTTCAGAATCCGCTCTCATTCTGTTGGATATTTTACCAGAATTTCACATAATTTGAATCTGTTACTTGTTGCGGAAAAATAATTCTTCCCCACCCCCTTCTACATGGCAGCCTTTCAAATATTTGTAAAGGGTGACTATACCTCCTCTCCATAATTTAAATTTTCCATTTCTTCCTGAAGGCGGGATGTTTCCAAGACGGGATCCAATAGATCATCCCGGACGTAACAGTTTGCTTGGTGCTAATCAATTCAATTCAGTTCATCAAGGGTGTTCACGAACCCGCTCCCTTCCCAGATACTTTGCAGAAATGGCATTAAAAAGCACCTTTCCTTTTAGCATTCCTGTCCAGAAGGCTTTGTCTGCTTTTTTTTATCCCCTTTTAACATGTACGAAGAAGCGCTCAGGAACTCAGAAGACGCCCCTGGATCCCCGAATGATAAAACTGATTATTCAGTCACGAAAGGAGAAAATGGATTTGCTCAAAACCACCGTGCTCGGAAAGCGACACTGACTGGGGTGCCTCGTTATTATAGATTAAAACGTACCATGGAGCGTGATTCCTTGCAGAGTTTCAGGATTGCTCCGCGCTTCGTTTTCCTCCCAAAGGTCTCACTTCGCATCCTGTGTTTAAGCCGCCGGCTCGCCCTCCGGACTCACATCCGAAAGATACGGGAGAGAGCGGGCCCGTTCTCCTGCACGGCCCGGTGAGGGAGCCAAGGCTCAAAGGGACAGAAGTCCCCTCACCAAAAACGTTTAAAAAACCTTCAGGATATATGAGAACCAATCTCCTTGGAGCATGGAGGGGGACTCGAGTCACTAGACTTGCTATCGAGTCGGACTTAAGCTGCCGCGGTGACTCGATTCGAACTCGACTCACGTTATTTTTTTCAATGAGTTGGACTTGACTCGGGATCCCCTCCCTTTTTTCGGGGGGGGGAATGTGTTTTTCATAGGGTCTTCAACTTGGGGTTGGAGACTCGGGTCGTGATGCCAAAGACTCGGGACTTGGAACTCAAAACTCGGACTTGGGAATCTGACCCAACGATCCCTGGTGAAAAATAAAGCTCCCGCAGTCTCAAAATACACACATGAGGATTAATCTTGCCCGTGTGAAGATGAAGACAGGACAGACCAAAAGCCCCCCTTCCTTCCAATGAAAAAAAAACGTGTTTTAGAATATTAAAGCCGACGTGATCAAAAAACAGACGCACCGTTCATTTGGGAATCCGAGACGGTCACGCCGGCCACCATCTCGGCCCCTTCCCTTCTGGGGTGACCTAGAATCTCTCCGCTCCGGAAAAACCCTTCCCGGTCGGCGCTTTTTCGCCAGCATCTGAACGAGGCCAGACAGTGCGCCGCGGTCGCCTGCTGCTAAATAGAAATTGAGTGGAGCAGCGAGGCGAGGAGTCCGGCCTCGGCTCACGCGGTGTGCCGAGAACGAGGAGATCATCTACATACTGCACCGTTTTCTACCTGCGGTGCCTTCCTGGCAGGGACCTTCTCGAGATGGCCCGGCCTGCGCTCCATTTATATATAATTTCCCTTCCCCAGCTGACTGACTTTGAATACAGTTCATATTTCACTTCTAATCTCTTCTTCTTAGTTTTAATCCTCCGTCTCTCAGCTTTCTCCGCTTCGGTTCATTCTCTCGCTCGCTTTCCAACCTTCTCTTCTTTCTCTTCGTTCGCAGACAAATTACCCTTAATAATGCTCTAGAGGATCGTGACACCTTCGCCGTGGCATGTCCTTCCCCCCCTTTTTTTCCCTTTGTCATCTTCTGCCGTACTGCGTGAAAGGATAATACGAAATATGGCACTTATCCTCAATTGTGTACCGAGAGAAGTTGCTAATCCCCTAATAATATCACTTCCCGGCCTCATTGGCTGGCAGCTCATGGACGGAGGGGGGAAGATGATGTCTTGGCTGCATTTTTAGAAGCTGTATATGACTGTCCAAGGCTGAAAAATCCCCCCCACACACACACACACCTTTCTCTCGCACGGATCCTTATATGCATTGGCACACCCTCAACTTATTTCTTTTCCTCCTTTGTGTGCGTGCTTTGGACTACTCCTAAACAGACCTTGACTGCTGTTCCTTAGTTTGCCGGCAAGAAAGAGGGATGGAGGCAACGGGGGGAACATGGCTGGAGTGTAAAAAGGATCCTTTGGCTCCTTCGCATATTCATTCGTTTTATTAATTTATATCCCATGATCTCTTCTGAAATATTTTAACGGGACGTGTGGTTTAACGGGACTTTGGGACCTGTTGAACCAGCGACCCAGGCAATGAACAAGAAATCAGGTCTCTCCTTCTGTCCGAGCACTAAGAACCCAAGTTCCTAGCCCTTATGAGTCAATCCAACCTTATTGAAAAACACAGTCATTGTCTGCTGGAACATCACGAGCCACCACACCTGTGGCTGAAACCATGTTACACAGAGGAGGGATCGGAGCTGTCCTCGATCCTCCTAGAGGGCAGGACCTGTCAGAATGGGCTCAAGCGACAGGAAGCCAGATTGAGGCTGAAGATCATAGAAAAACTTATTAACTGTAAGAGCAGTACAACTTGGACCAAAATCCGGCCATAGCTCCCACTGAAGTGGACCACTGTATCTTCTCTAGGTTTTCATTCCGGATTTTTAAAGGAGACCTCCAAAGCCCTGAAACCAATTTGGGGCAGGATCTCAGAGGGCTCATATCAAGTTCGGACTAAAACCCAGGGTGGCTTTCTCACTCCCTCGCTTCCCCAGAGTTTTGACGGAGTTTAGAACCCGTTTAAAACTCTTGCTTATCTGTAAAAGTACGTTTCCAAATTACACGTATTTCTTTTCTTCCTGAGACCTTGTCTTCTCCAAAGACTCGCTGATGCCAAGATTTCTCCACAATTCTCCGTGAAATGAAGGGGGAAGAAACCCTAGCCTCACCACCCCACGGCTTGTCCGATATGAGAAAGAGCACATGCCTCCATTATTTATACCGACCAAATTCCCGACACCGAATTGGCCCGCTTGATTTTGATTTGCTTTAAAAAAAATTGCCATTTATTTTCTTTCTTTTCCTGCGCAGAGAAGCCGTAAGGCCCAGTTGCCCAGCCAGGTGGAGAAACCTGTGGTTTGTTATTCCGTCCTCCGCCAGGCCTCCTCGGGTCTTGGCTCATCTTCCCCACTGAGCCGAAGGAAATTGTGATTTTACTTCGGCCTCTGGCTCAGCACAGGCCCCAATGAAAAAAAGGAGCCAGCAGCGAAGAGCAGAAATCAACACTTAATTTGTGCCTTGCCTTTTCCTCCCGACCCACTTGCGGCTCTGCTTTTTGATTTATCGGTCCCTTGGGTACCCCTTAGAAGACATACCCTGTTTCTCCGAAAATAAGTCCTACCCCAAAAATAAGCCCTAGTTAAGTGAAACCTCACTCTCCACGCTTGTGCAGCAGCCAGAAAAGATGACATGACTGTAAAATAAAACATCCCCTGAAAACACGGAGCCAGCTTTTTCTAGAACTGACAAGGAACAAGTTTATTAAATGGTTATCAACAGGAAAAACAATGGGGGAGTTATATATGTATATGTGGTTTCCTCCCCCCCCTTACTCTCCCCTTATTATATATAGAGGATGTGAGCAATGTTTATATATTTATTCATTCTGTGCTAGGTTTCTTCCAAAACCAGGACCCCAGGTGGATCACATAATAGTAAAAATAAATAAATAAATAAATAAACGTATAGTGCTAAAAACTCAAAGGCAAAAATTGTCCTGCCGGTCTCATAAGAACGAACACAGCCAACCCCAGTAACCAGGGAGATGCCAGGATGTCTTTTAGCTGCACAGGTGATTATGTGTCCAGTTGGACAATCCGGATAAATCATCATCCTCTTAGAACGGCGGAGCTGGAAGGGACCCATCCAGTCCAGCCCTTGTCAAGGAGGCATAAGCAGGAATTGAATTCCCAACTGCAGGGAGTAATCCTTTGCCGGATCGCTGGTGCAACCCGTCACATGCTGGATTTCACCGCTCGTGCACAAGTGGTCAGGCACCAGAGGGAGGAAAGGCCTGCATGCTCTCCGTCCAAGTGATGAACAGCATTGTGTCCAGAATGTTTTTACATTAAAATGATTAGGATGATCATTCTGGATGCCCTTGTCCGTTGTGTTTCGTACAGTTATGGGTCTGGAAGTCTGCACCGTAGGGGGCCACAGGAAACCCTTGCTGAACATTCCTTGCCACAAAAAACCCTGTGATGAGGCAGCTCAAAGCAAAACAAGAGATAGTGCCGGAAGATAAGAGTCGCAGGTCAGAAAGTACAGTACTCAAACCCGCTCCTAGGAAAATCCGAAGCTGCACAACACATAACGCTTGATGGATCGACTCCCTAAAGTAAGCCACAGGTATGTCTTTGCAAGAGCCGGGCAGTTGAGGACTGGAGAGCAAACAATAAGATTTATAATTTTTCAGCGGAATCCAGTTTGCACCACCTAGCTAATGGCAGCTGATTGGTGAAATGGTTTCTTAGAATGGCAGAGCTGGAAGGGACCCTACGGATCATCCAGTACAGCCTGTCTCCAGGAGGCCCCATGGGGGATTTGAACTCCCAACCTCGGGCTCCACAGCTGGAGACCTCAATGCCTGAGCCCTCTTGACCAGGGCTGGACGGGATGATCCGTAGGATCTCTTCCAGCAGCTGGTCGCCCCAAAACAGACACAGGAGCATTTGAAATCCTCCCTGGCTTTGGATCCTCTCCCTGTCCGGGGATGATGGGACGCAGGCCATTTTGAACCCATCCCACTGGAGACCCCGAGGTCCGCAATGGTAGATGCACGCGTCTCTCTCCTCATCTCCCACGCATCACCTAGAGAGACGCCGTGAAGGGGAGAGAAACCTTTTCACAAGGACAGTTGGAGAAACCTCTCTCTCGAGACATGACGGGGGGGGGGGGTTGAGTTAAAAGCAAGACAGATTTGCCACTGTGGCAGCTCAGGAGAGACCGAACATGAGCATTTTTTTGTAATTTTCTTTTTCTTTTTTTGCACCGTGGAGGGGAAAAGGGAGGGACAAAATATTCCTTTGACGCTATTCTCACCACACCGCCTTCAAACAGTCCCCAAAGCCTCCTGGGAGACTGACTGCCCTCCCCGGCGGGTACAAAACAAACCCGGAAAATATATTATATATATTATTTTGTTTATCTCCGTGTCCTCTGGAAGGACATTCACCTCGTCCACACCTGAAACCCACATCACAGAGGCTCGCCTCTGGTGACGGCTGCGAATAAAGCAGCGGCAGACGAGACTCGGTGATGAGGGGGGGATGGCATGCGCGGAGAATCGGGAGGCCGTGTCGTGCAGCAGCCGTGCAAGCATCCTCCAAGCAAGGGGGGACTGCAAATCCCATCGTCCCCAGCTGGACAACCATTTTCCTCGGGGCTGTGGCGGCAAAGCGCATTCCCGGGTTCACAGAGTTTGTGAAGCATGGCAAGAAGAAGAAGAAGAAGGATCTTAGAATGGCAGTGCTGGAAAGGGATCCTTGAGATCATCCCGTCCAGCCCGTCCAGGAGGCATGGAGTGGTGGGGATTCGAACTCCCAACATCGTACGTTGGATCAATTCCCACGCCACCTTTCTCACACAGAGAAATCACGGGGCCGTTAAATCTATTTCAGAGGCTCAAGCAGCTATACGCAGTGCTGGTCTTCTTTTGACCCTTCAGCTTGGGCACCTGGTGTAAAGTTCAGGCTGAAACCTGGTGTGGTTTTCCTGCTCCATTGATTTTAAGAGTCTACTGATTCAGCCCCTTGGTTGTTCTCCCCCCCCCTTCGTTCCTGTCGCTGCTATAGTCCGCCCTCGTCTTTCCGATTGGTTCCCAGGGTGGAAGAGCTGGCTTTTCATTAGCCAGCCCCCAGCAAGTCCCGGGGCCCAGTGGTAAGGCAGCCCCCGCATGAGCCAGGAGCGATCAAGACATAACAAGAGATGGATCTCCAGAAGAATATCTGACCACTGGAAGTGCCAGGGTTTGTTTGTTGCTGAGGAGGCAAATCTTGATGTATTTCATGACTAGGTGTGAAAAATGAGGCACCTTTCTCTCCCTGGCCCAGTGCTAGCAGGGGGCTTCCTGAGAGCTAGGCCTAGCTAGGCCTCAAAGCCGTCCAGTTTAGGCCTTTCACCCAGGTGAGCCACACATTGGTATCTGTAAGGTGTCTGTCCGGCAGAATTCCCAGGATGGAGAATTATGGGATTTATAGTCCAAGAAATCAAAAAATCCCATCTCCACCTCTAACAACTTCTTTGTTCACGTCAGAAGCAATCTTAGGGTACTTCTAGAGTGGATGGATCAGTCAACAGGGTGCTCTCACTCTCTACAGGATACCCAAATGCCTCAACGTCTTTCGGTGGGCTCTTTCCGTGTCCCCGACTCTAACCACTGTACTGTACAGCCTCACACTGGCTTTCTAACTGATGTTCTGTTCCTGAACATTGTGAGCATTAATAAAATAAGCAAAAACACGTCTTTTTCTTGCTTTTGTTGATTTCAGCTTGTTTATTTCATCTCCTGCCCCTAATTTTCCCTCGGCCTAATCTGTAATGCTAGGCCACCGCATTTCCGTTAAGCCAAATCCAGCCCTCATGCGTGAAAACTGCAGGATATATTTTTACAAACACAAACGAGGAAGGGGGAGGCAAAGGAAAACCACACGGCGTGGGTTAAATCCTCACCCTCAGAAAAAAAAATTAATTGAAAATGAAAATTCGGCACATCGTCTGCAACGAAAATTCGCCCAGCCACTTCTACGACATGGTGCAGAAAGTCAGGCCCGGTGAGTTTATCGTTTTTAATTAAAAGCTGGAATATCCGATAATAACAACCTTCCCTGAGATTTGTTTAAAAATTAAATCTATTATGAAGAGCTTTAGGAATGGACGTGGAAAATCCAGCGAGGGACAATTGGGGGGAGATGAGGATTAAATCGCCAAACTTTTCTTCTTCAGTTGGAGAAAGCGAAGAAAATCTCGTCTGGACGGATAAAGCCGCGTCCGACGGGAAGCGAAGCGCCAGCACCCGGACGGAGAAGGAAGAGGTTGGGAGAGGTTACCGAGATGGAAATTACTTGAATAAAAGAAGAGGCGTGAGTAGGTATATGCGAGGATAAGACGCGGAGAAAAGAACGGAGCCGAGCCGACTCGAGCATGGAATAATGATGGTCATTTAGCTGTAAATTTGGCAAAGGACAGAGAGGTAATTTCTATGGAAGTGGAGCCGGCATCGGCGTACTGCTTTCTCCTACGCGCGGCTTGCCTGCTGTGACCTCCCTGTGTGCTTTTTTAAGAAGGCAAAATCAATTCCTCTTTGGCTTTCCCCGTGGTGTGTATTTTAAAAACAGGATACGTGGCACGATGCCATCTGGAGAGACTCGAGAGTGCTGGGCCAAGGTGTGGCTCCTTAAATGTGCACCTTTATCCAGTTCTGGGCACTGCCCTTGAAGAAGGATGATGACCAAGTGGAGAAAGTTCAGTGGAAGGCAACCAGGACGATCAAGGGGCTGGAAACTCAAGCCCTATAAGGAGGAAAGACTGTAAAGAACTGGGCAGGTTTAGCCTGGAGAAAAGAAGACAGAGGGGAGACAGGAGAGCACTCTTCAAAGATTTGAAAGACGGTCCTGCAGAGTAGAGGGGCAGGATCCGTCCTTGATCCTCCCAGAGGGCAGAACAGATTTGTGGATCTATTCTGGACCTGTGGTTAGGACTCACTGGCACTCATTGCAAAATAAATATGCTGAGATCAACAGATGAGTCAGGGAGCTTTGCAGCCATAAGTGGATCTGGCTTGTGCAGTGAAGGACCTGCGATTATTTTCTTACATTGTCCACAGCTTTGTGAGTTGCAGATCTTGGTTACCCAAGTCTCCCCAGAATAGACTACCCCTTATTGTCTCATCAGCTGGCACTTAGGGTCTCAATAACTCACTCTGAGACATGGGTAAGAGAAAGAATAAAAGGTTTCATTTACTCACAGTGGAAGAGCTTTAAAACACCATACTTTACAAACATTACTGCTATGCATCAACAGGCGTCAACAGACTCACTGCTGGCTGCTTCCAGTGGACTCTTTCAAACTATGTTCTTAATGCATTACCCTAACAGACTAAAAAACAAGGGGGAAAGACATTTAAGGAGAGAGGCGGGGTTCTCTTTGAAAGCAGGGAAGAACCATTGGTTATTTTTCTTTTCAAAGGTTTTTATTTTTTTAATATAAGGGGTGACAGAAAGGAAAAAGGGAGCTGGAATTAATGAGGAAGAGGGGAGACAATAACATACTAACATCCATTCTATACTTATTGCCATATCAAGGTTTTAAGTTATTCTGTTTACTCTTCTGCATTCTAGATTAAGTTCTCATGGAAGAACCATTTCTGGGCTGGGCCGACTGTCAATCAATCCAGCTAGAACCACTGGTTACCGCTGGATTGATTGACAGTCGGCCCAGCCCAGAAAGGTCCCTCCCAGCCAAACCTACTAAAGGCAGCATGCAAGGTTGAAATAACTTGAACACTGACTAAGAAGTGTTTTATACAGTGGTGCCTTGCATTACGACATTAATTCGTTCCAGTGAAATCGCTGTAGAACGAAAACGTCGTAAAGCGAAAGTAAAAAAGCCATTGAAACGCATTAAAACCTGGTTAATGCGTTCCAGTCGACTAAGAACTCACCGTCCAGTGAAGATCCTCCATAGGGGCGGCCATTTTCGGGTGAAAAATGGCTCCTAAACACAACGGGGAGTCATTTTGAGCACCCGGCCGCCATTTTGAAAACCCGACGATCAGCTGTTTTGATTGTTGGGAAGCAAAAATCGGTGCCCAAAACAGGGAACCGATCATCGCGCAGCGAAATTCCCCCATTCAAAACGTCGTTTTGCGATCGCAAAAACCTCGTCATAATGCGGATTCGTCGTTAAATGGAGCACCCATCTTGCGAGGCACCACTGTACTTTAAAAACCAAAAAAAGGGGACCACAACTGAGAATTGGATGAACTGCACATTATTATTAATAACATCAAAAATGGCGGAGAGCTCAAACAGCCTTCCTGAGTCTAAGGCCAGGTGCACGGAGAATTAAAATCAAAGCAGATTATATATGTTGGAGGAATAAGACTAGGTTGGAAATGAATGGCTATGAGAAACGAAAACATACACACATACACCATACCTTGGTCCTATCTCCAGGGGAACACACATCTATTCTACCAAATTTAGCATAAATGTCATTTCGCTCGTCTGGGGCCCCGTCTGCTCCGTGCTTATTTCCTGCTCCTTCCGCCTGATAAGTTTTTCTGAAAATACCGAATGGAACCAACCGTCTTGTCAGACCAAGATAGCCGTGCAGGGGCAAGAGGCATTTAACCCCCCTCGGTCAAGGCGAGATGGACTTTCTTAAGACCCCGCCGTGGAAGGTCGCCTAAAAACTCTGCACCCGGACAGACGCTGGGTGGCGGTGAGAAAAACTGAGCGATATGCGCACAAACAGAAAAAGGATGCAGGTCTTCATACCATCGGATACCTTCCTGCATCTGGAATTCACCCTTGATTCAGCCTTTCGGACAGGACTGTGGCTTCGGCCTTAGGTGGCTGAGGCTGGGAGGTGGTGGCGAACTTTATCCTTCCCAGACAGGCAGCATTTTGTGCTGCTCCACAGCTTAAGAGGACGGTAATAAAATTAAAAGTGGGGAAAGGGAAACGGAAAGCATTGATGCCTTATAAGGAAGATGCTGAGCCTCTTCAGGGAACTGATGGTCCAGGGTCTTGGGGAGATGTCCCTGAGCCCCGATAGCCACCCTGGGCATTTATTTTAGCTGCACTTCAAAGAAAGGGACTCCCTTCGGTGTAGTATATCCACTGGGCTTTCCATTATTGAATTCTCTCTTTATTTCGTCTGTCTTAAGAACTAGGAGCTAATGCTTACAGATGTGTGGATGAACACCTGCCCTCCCAGATGGACTCTGAGTGGTTGGCTTTTGCACGCAAGGATGTCTACACTTCTCTCTTTTTGGTTGGGATGATAGAACCACTGCTGGAGGCCACCGCCACCGTTTTCGGCCTCTCTTTCTTTTGTTCCCTGTGGTTGTTGTGTTATGTAACATCACGTCGCCCCCTGGAAATGTGCGATCTCCAGAATGTCCCGTCCTCACTCACCCTGCTCTGCTTTTGCCGACTCAAAAGTGGCTTCCTTTAGGGAGTCAGTCCGTCGCATATTTGGTCTTTCTCTTTTCCTGCTGCCTTCCATCTTGCCCAGTGTGATGGTCTTTTCCAGGGAATCCTGCCCTCTCACGAGGTGTCCAAAGTAAGGCAGCCTCAGTTTCATCATTTTGGCCTCCAGAGAGAGTTCACACTTGGGGACGGGACGGATTAGTAACTCCACTTCAGATTTTCGTTTGAACTTGATGGGAGCTCTCCTGGGTGCTTAACCAATCTGTCTTCTTGGGCAGCTCCTTAAAAGTTCAGACCCCAACCTAGAAACTGGACTTCTGGACGCTTTGTGCCCTGGATTGCTGAACGTGTTAGAGGGCCCTAAAACCGCAGGTTCGCAGAACCGTCTGGAGGTAAACCATGTTCTCCAGCTTGTTGGATTCAGTGTGGCCACCCTGTTATTGTGCCTAACATGCTGACATCTCTCTCTCTCTTTCCTTCTCCTCTCATGTCTTTAATGCACCACCTCCATTCATTCTGCTCCTATAACTGTAAAATTGATTTTTCTGAAAACTAGACACTTGTCGCTCACTCCCGAGCATGCTCGAAAGGTTCCAAGGCGACCCACTTTTAATTAGTTTCTCTGCTTCCGTTCCGGCGCAAGTGAGCGGAACCCGGGACAAGAATGGACACGACCCAAGGAGCCACAGACTCCGACACCTGACACGGGTGACAATGACTTATAATAGAAGGAATTGTACCCAAACAAATCAGACAAGACGCCCGAGAGCGGGAGCAATTAACGGCGGTAAATGAAGCACAGAGCACATGGCTTGATTATGACATTTAGAAGAGGAAGATGCTGTTTCTATCGTTATTTTGGAGAGACACAGGAAATGTGTTTTCGGCTAGGTTTCACGTCACACCAGTCTCAGGGGTGTACTGGTGTGGCGGTGGGTGGTGGTCAATGCCTGCAGTGGGAGAGGCCAAAGGCAGAGGATTGCCCCCCCCCTCCAAAATAAGAGGACCACCCTCTCCTCCAGTTCCAGCCACTTTCCCCTCGATCGTTCTCTCTGGATTGTTGCCACTGATGAAGAAGAAAGCAGGCTTCTGGCTATTATAATGATTTTTCTCTCCAGAGACACAGTTCTGGCAAAGCTCCACGGCTGAGCTCTCAGACATGCCAGTAAAGCAAAATGTGCTGCTTATAGACCATCCCATCATGTTTAAACCATTCTCTGGGTGGTTTACAATTTAAGTATGCAGGCTAAAAAAATTGCCAGCTTCCCCCTCCTGAAAAGCTCCTCTGCCTTTAACAGCTGAAATGTACAACCTAGCGCTCTCCCTTCCGGTGAGTGCTGCGCCTATGCCATTAGATGGACACGGAGGAAGAAAGATTTCTTTTTATTTTCAGCTCATTTCTAATAATAATTCACTCGAATTTTCAGGTTCCTGCATTGCGAGATGAAACGAACTCAGGACTTTAAAAACCAGGAATGCGAGACAGAGAGAAATTGATGGATTTCCCCCCATCCTAACCAAATGCCGTACAGTCTCCTGCAGGTTTACTCAAAAGTAAATCCTATGGAGTTCAATGGGATCAAATCCATGGCAAGCTTTTTATTTTTTTTCTTTACCTGGGAGTATAACTGGACTGCGTTTCAGCTGCCCGTGTAGGATTGCACCGTTAATTGGATGCATTGGGTTAAATCGCTCCAATTAATTGTTTTCAGATTTGAGCCTTAATTTGCAAAACTGGAACGTGAGGTAGGTGGGAATCAAAGCTCTTTTTTTAAAATTATTGTAGAGTTTACAAAGGAATACCCCAGGTCGGTCTGATCCGGCAGGTGTTTTGTTTAAAACGTCTATTTTTTGTGTTTTTTTTTTAAAAAAAAAAAAATTAAAGAAGCATTCATGTTTGATCTCACCACATCCACTCACCTTTATTAAGGTCATTAATTGAAATTGTTCACAATAATTCTTTAACCTCTCTTTAATTGCTCTATATAAGAGCGAAGGATTGTTCCCCCCCAGTTTGAAGTGGGTCGAGTCATGGGAACTGCACCACCTGCAGCCTCCTGCTGGTTACTGCATGTTTGGATAAAACAGGATTTATTTCCCAAATATTGGATGAGATTGAGGAGGTAGAATTAAAGTGCATTTTTACTTATTTATTTTCATTGCCTGCTCAACTTAAGGAATATTCAGAGAATAGGTCTGGGGTCCAAGAACCAGAACACGGCTCATAAATCAGAGGGAATTGCAAAATTTGAGATCTGGCATCTTTCCAAGGCTTATGTTCTATTCTATTCTATTCTATTCTATTCTATTCTATTCTATTATGGCATTTTTACACTCTTCACAGATCAAGGCCGAGCTTGGCCTTGCTCCAGCCAAGCTTCCTCTTCCTGTCCCAGTGCAACCTGGGAGATTTCCTTCTGAACAGGAAGCTTGGAGGGAGCGAGTCCCAGCCTCTCATTGGGAACTTTCCTCCCAGGTGAGCCACAGTTCGGCATCTACAAGTCAGGCAAAGCTCCCACAAGGAGGGAAGTATGGGATATATGTAGTGCAGGAAATCCAAAACTCCTGTCCTTAAGTCATTCACTCGGAAGTACAAAGAAAGTGAAGAACAAAATAAACTTTAAAGAGCTACCATATTGTGGGGTTCATTCTTTCTGTCTTTGGACTGCAGATCATTGTAATCTCATTAACCCCATATGTAATACACAGACTAATTCCTTCCTTTTTTCTTTGATTTTATACCAGGCTCGCCCCCTTCTGAAAGCGGGGGACACCTCACGGTTTCTTGCTTTCTGCTTCCAAAGGCGATGGGCACCTGGTGTAAAGTTCGGGCTGAAACCCGGTGCGCCTCTGGCATACACACAAGCAATGTATACAAGATGACGTATCCATGATTAGACACCTTAAAACTCCGGTTACTACCTAGAAGAAATAATGGAAATGATGCATTTTACTCCACCGCTCCTTAGACATCGGTTTTTGAAGCTTGTGGGCCATTAAAGTAACTTTTCTAGACTCTAGCCCATAGTCTGGTTGCCATAGAGTGCTCGAAGCTTTTCTTGATTAGGGTGGCCATTTCTGCATTGTCAAGAAGGAGAAGATGCTTTAACCCCCATCCTAAAGAGAACACATTCTTGTCTATCATGGCCCCAAGCCAACCGACGTCTTTATCCTTTATTTCTAACACTGAGCTAAAGTCTCACTTTGGAAGAAAAATCAGGAAATGCTCCAGAAGATGACGGAGAATGGAACATTGTGTCCTGGAACAGGGCGTGGCTCTCTGGCTGGCAGGAAAAGGAGGTCAGGGTGAGAATCACAAACAGAATATAGTGTAATTGGATCACGGAGTGGGAAGGGGGCTCAAAGGCCATCCAGTCCACCCCCTCTGCTCAAGGCAGGGATTCAAAGAAACAGATCGGACCGGTGGAGATTCAATGCCTATAGCATTGGAGTGCCTTTCAAGGTCATGAGCCCTATTGCCAAACTGCTCTAACAAGAGGTTTTCCCTGAGATTGAGCCCAAATCGGGCTCCCTGTCGCTTGACGTGTCCTACACTCTGGGAAGATGGAGGACAGATCCTGTCCCTCTCCTCTGGAGGACCACCTTTCAGGTCTTTGAAAAGCGCTGTCCTATCTCCCCTCAGTCTTCTTTTCTCCAGGCTAAACAGGCACAGTTCTTTCCATCCTTCCTCCTCCTGGGGCTTGGTTTCCAGACCCCTAATCCTCCTTCTTGCCCTCCTCTAAATTGGCTCCAGTTGGTCCGAATCCATCTTCAAGTGCAGCGTCCGGAACTGGAATACAGGACTCCAGGCCTAGCCTGTGCTGAATTGAGGGGGGGCTAGTACCTCGTGGGATCTGGAGGCTATAGCAGAAGAATCACAGTTCATGGGCAGAGTTCAGGGGATACACTTAGAATGGAGTGACCCAGAAGCAGGCAGGGCTGGTGGCCAACGTTGGAATCAAGTCTACTTGGAAAGGGTCGATCAAGAATAGGCCCCTACGAAATGAAAACCATGATCTCTCCAGCTCCACGGAGCGGCAAATGTTCCCCTTGATTTCAGGGACGGTTATCCTTGTCTTCCCCATGTTTACGGTGGAACAGTGGGGTGTGACCCCCTTATTTCTCTAAAGGACCCTGGACATGTTGTCGAGCAGGGGGCCCCCTTGACCTCTGCACCCCAGACAAAGCCTCCAGCGGTGTACCCCTGACACGAGAGGTCCTTGTCTTTCCGCCCTGGCCCCCTGCGCGTTCCTCGCTCGACACGCCAGGCTGAGATTGGCAGGGGGCAAAGCCATTTCCCAGAAGGGCGCCCCCCGGAAACGCACTCTTTGAGCCCCTCGGCGGCAGGCGTAACATCTCAGTTCTCATTTGTCAAAGCGGCGGGTTAAATCCGAGGGCAAGGGGGAGGAAAGGAGGAGAGACTGGGATGTGTGGAATCAAGGAGACCACAAAACAACCCGCTGTTTTGGAAATTGGCTCGGGCTCGCCTGGCTACAGAACGGCACATACCAGGATAAAATAGCATAGCGCTACATTGCTATAGTGCTACATCGCTGTAGCGCTACAGCACTACTTGGCTAACCTGCAAGGGCTGGCGACAGGGAAAGTTGTTGAGAAAGTTGGAAATTTTCAAAGGGAATCAAAGGGGAAAACTTTGAGGTATATACTTATTTTAAAAAAGTCTTCCCCCCTCTTTCAGCCATGCCGGTATGGCGTCGGCTGTCACTCACACCCCTCCAAATTCTCCTTCAAGTTGTCATAGCGAGGCTGGCGGGGATTATGCTAACGCGGTGTCCAGAATTGATTCAACTGGAACGCATGTTTGACTAGCGGAACCGCTGATCTGAGCGGGAAGCGTTGAGACCCGTGATTTTCCCACCTTCCCGAAACAATTCTGTATTGTTTGATTCCAGGCGCGGCGATTTCTGTCCCGGAGCTGTGAGTGACAGTAACTTTGAGGGTCAGGGAGAGCTATTTTGAATTTCTAAGAATCTCTCAGGAAGTCCCCATGGACGGGTTCTTCTATTGTCTTCGCTCCCTTTTGACTCCCCCCTGGCCTCCCTCCTGCCCGTTTATCCTAATTTCAAGGCTTTATATCCCTAACAGAGTTTTCTCTCCCCCCCCCAAAAAAACCCTTCTCCTGTCCTCCCTTCCCATAATTTCACCCTTTTCTCTGAAAACCAATTCTAAATCTAAAAGAGAAAGAGAAGGAAAAGCAGAAAAGTTATCTTGACCTTTTAACGAAGGCTCTTCTGTTTTAGAGTCTCCAACTCGCTTAGAAATAGATGCCGAAACCTCATAGCATTCAAACAGTCCGATTTCGTTAATCGGTGCAATAAATCTATGTTTTTGGTGCTTAAATCCCTCTGCTGGGGATGCCGAACAGCTCTGTTCGAAGCACGGTTAAAAAATCCTGTTTTTTCTCTTGATCCGTGCCTGGAAAAAAGGTGACTGTGTTGTGTTCCCTCCTTGTTTGGGATGCCACACAACAAGCGATGTTCGGTTGTGATTTTGGAAACGGGATGGACAGGCTTGTGAAGCCCTTTGGGGTCCTTTTAAAGGGTCTCCGAGGGGACAGTCAAAATAATACTGTGTCGCAAACATACTACATTACTTGCAAACACTGACTAACAAGCAACGAGCCATTGTTGAGAAACATGGCTTAAAATGGAGCTTGCCGCCTCTTCCAGCAGCCATTCGAAGCTCTGATAAAAATACTTCACTAGGCCTAGCTCTGCCCCAGCTTCCTGTTCCTGCCCCAGTGCAAGCTGGGAGCTTTTCTTTCTGGACAGGAAGCGAAGTGGACCTCAGCCTAGCTGAGCTCCAAAGGTTAGACCTTTCTCCCAGGTGAGCCACATTTAGGCCTGTCTGACAGGTAGAACCCCCCAGAATAGGGAAGGATGGGATTTCTTGTCTAGGAAGTCCAAAAATGCTTTCCCTATTTCTAAGTTCCCCACCACCATATCCTTGGAGCAGAGACTTCCTTTGGACACTCATCTTCCTATGGAAGTCCATTTAGCTGGTGTGAAATGGAAGACACTCTCAGTGGCCCTGTCAAATCTGCAGAACTCCTTGCACCATGACGCTTGAGCAAACTCAAAAGTCTCCTTCCATTCACACCAGGGCTTTCAATACAGCGGTAGTTGTCTTCTGTTGGCTGATGATGAAGTTCTTCCAGCAACAGAAAGTACTGGATGAGTCCCGCTCTCCCTGCCCTGCTTGTCTCTAATTAAGGCTATTTGTTTTGTCGTGATACGGGGAGTTCCTTCCAAAATTCGATCTCAGGTATGCTGGAGTTTTTTTGCAACCTTGCATCCTGCCTTTAGTAGGTTTGGCTAGGAGGGACCTTACCCAGCATAAACCAATCATTCCTTCCCTGCTTCTGAAGTCAAAGGGAGGCCTGCCTCCCTGCTCTGTGTCTCTTTCCCTTTCTTGAGTCCGTCAAAATCTGTTGCTGAAGGTAGGCATGACGATTAGTTTGTTGTTTCATCTGTCCAGTCGTAAATAATGGAACATTTTCCCTTCTTTTCCCTACTGATATCCCAGGGTGAGTTACTGAGACTGTAAGTGCCAGTTGATGAGAAAAAGGGAGCGGGCTACTCTGGGGATACTTGAAGCTATTCTGACCTGTGCATGCTTGCACTTCTGCTTGTACAGCTTGAGGAATTCAATCAGAAATTCAGAACTCTGCAACTTGGGAATCTTTGCATAAGAAGCCAGGCCAAACTATCCTCTCTGCTGAGACACCGACAGCTTTTGATTGCTTCTCTCCTTAAAACATTTACAATAATTACCTTGGTCATTCTAAGAACATTGACCTAAAACCAACGTGACGTCTGCAATCCTCACTGACAAGCAGAAGGTCAGCGTTAGCAGAGAGCACTAGGGAACTAGGAAATCAAGGCTTTGGGAATAAGATCGAGAAATTTCACCCAGTACGACAAGCAGCTGCAGATCTCAGAAATCACACCCTCAGAGTGATAAAAAAAAAAGAGGCAATATTAGGAAGAGTCTACCTACTGCGCTGATATTGAACAACTTGTACCTGTTCTATAATACCAGTCAATGTTTTTTATAATTTTGATTGCTTGTACCTGGTGGTTAACAATAACAATAAGAACAACAACAATAATAATACCAGTCAATGTTTTTATAATTTTTTAATTGATTGTGTCTGGTGTTTTTGAATAATAATAATAGTACAGTGACAGCAATAAGGCTTTTTTCCCCTCCTCCAGAGACTGGGCTTCCAAAAGCTATCTTTGAATTTTCGAAAGGCTCAAAGTAGCCCCCCCCAAATCCTTCCCCGCTGTTATATTTTTCTTTCCGAAATACTGTAATCCCTAACATGAAATTTGCTTCCCCTCCACCCCATATAGATAGACACACACATCCCAGCGTTCATATTTTTGGCAGCTCCCAAGCCCAGCGAGTGGACCTGGGGAGGGATCCCTCACAGCTCTCCGTTTCCCCTGGAAGGAGCCGCCGGTTGGCAAAAACACATGAGCCCTGAGGGAACAAACATCCAAGGCCAAAAATTAAAATAATACAATAAATAAGAAATAAAATCATCCCCCCCAAGCCAAAACGTAACCATTCTGTCTCTCTTGCTCCCAAACAACCTTTCTTTCTTTCTTTCTTTCTTTCTTTCTTTCTTTCTTTCTTTCTTTCTTTCTTTCTTTCTTTCTTTCTTTCTTTCTTTCTTTCTTTCTTCTTCTTCTCATCATCATCATCATCATTCTTCTTCTTTTCATCATCATCATCATTCTTATTCTTATCCTCCCCCCCAATGTAGGGCTTATAAATATATGATTTTCTTAGTCGAGAAAATCCATTTTTGCACCCCGGGGTGAAATTCGAATGAGAGCCTAGCGCAGCGGCCGGCTGACCATTGAAAAGTGTTTTGAGCCATGAAGAAGACAACTCACTTCTCGTTAGAGGAAGGGAATGAATGATGAAGAGAGAGAGAGGATCAGGTGGGCAGAAAAACAGGGCCCCGTATGTTTGTGTGTGAAAAGCCAGTGGAAGGAGATGGAGCAGTGGTTCTTCGAATTTGTGGCCTCCCTCACAGGGAGCTCATCTTCCTTGTAATTTTTTGGTCATCCCATAAAGATTCCAGACAGGATCCTACTGATTTACATGATTACATAGGGACTGGCACTTTTTGAAGGCGGTAGGAAAAGAAGAGAACCAATTACGAGATGGACGGACTGCCTCAAGGAAGCCACGACTTTTGTGTTTCCAAGACCTGAGCAGGGCTGTGGAGGATGGGACATCTTGGAGATCGCTCATTCATGGGCTTACCCTAAAGTGTGTGACCTGACCGCCTGTCACAACCACCCCAAGGCACATAACACATCAACGATGTCATTTGGGTCCATGAGATACCAAACCGCCATGAGCCCTTCCTCTCTGCCTCTTCCCCGGCGGAAACAGGCGGGCCTGATTTTGTGTGAGAACCGGACCCTCGAACTCGGCTCCCGAGTCTTTGATACGTGCAGCCGGCCTGCCACCAGAGAGGATGCAAGTAAAGGACAGGCAGGGGTGGTAAGAATCTGTCCCTCGACTCTTCGCTAACCGTGCTGAAGAAACAGAGCGTGTTATTAAAATCCCATTAGCAGGCATTTCGCATATTCAATATCCCGAACGCTGTCAGAGGCCCCCGTGGCGCGGCACGACCTCATCCGTCTCCTCGGATGGGTCGCTAATTTCCTCCCTTGTAACTACAAGATGAAGAGCGTGTTCGAATTCTCCACCGGTGCAAGGACATGGCCGGCCGGCCGGCAGGAGGTTCGCCCCCACGAGCCGGCAGTTAGCCCGTGTGCTAGCGAAGAACCCGAATGCGGTTTCTTTGACCTGCGGCTGCACGGCCCTTCTCTGAAGCACCGCTGGACTCCAGACAGAGAGAGAGAGAGAAAGTGGGCCAGGCCGGAATCAGGCCGACCCCAGAGATGTCCAGGATGTGCCGAGAGCGAAAGCCGCAGAGGCTCAAACAGCCTACGAGGGGCTCTGAAGATCGCTCGGGGTTCCCCTTCGCAAGAAGTGGCTTCCTCCTAGACCTGTTCTTGATGGACTGAGATTTGCAGGTCTTTGCGTCTGAGTCCCGAGTTCGAGTCTTGGGGCCCGAGTCCCGAGTTGGGGTCTTGGGGTCAGAATTTGAGTCTTCGGGTCCCAGTCTGAGCCCCTATTAAAAGCAATCTCCTCCCCCCCCAGCAGGAAACGTGGGTTCCAAGCTGTGAGTTGAGTTACCGGTGTGATTTAAGTCCAACTTAACCACAAATCCTGGGATTCAAATCTCCATTCCTGGTGGCTTCCCCCAAGACCTATGGGTTGCTTACTGGGGATGGTCACAGGGATCCCATAACCCCTGTTTCAGCAGCTCTTCCATTTCTGGGCCCAATCCAGAGTGCTGGATTTGACCTAGAAAGCCCTTCACGGCCTGGGTCCAAGCCATCTCCAAGATCGTCGTGTCTCCCATGATGAGCCGGCTGGGGTGTGACGATCCTCAGGGCGAGGAGGTCCTTCCTCTTGGTCCCATCATCCTCACAGGTGCATTTGGTGGAGACACACGATAGGGCTTTCCCTGTGGCTGCTCTGAGACGGTGGAACTCCCTGCCCCTGGAGGCTGGGCCCCATAGAATAATGGAGCTGGAAGTGGGGCCTCGAAGGCCATTGTGTCCAGCCCCCTCCCTGCTCAAGGCTGGAATCCCAAGTCCAAGCGCATCGGATGGAGCATTTGTAGCATTTTAAAAAATACTCTAAAGCTGCTTGGATTCTTAGCAAAACAGAAAAACTGATTCATAGATAATAAACAAAAATCAATGATCAAAAAGGGTCCGAACACGGTTGATAAATAAAGCAATAGCGGCACCTGGTGGCCAGGTGCTGTCATAGCAGCCGCTTGGGAATTCATCCTTTTAATACTTGGGTCATTCCTATAACCTTGAGTAACCCAGAGGCGCTCGGACTACGACTCCCAGAAATCCTGGCCAGCACAGCGAGTGCTGGAGGCTTCTGGGAGTTGCAGTCCAAGGACATTTTGGGAGCCAGGCTTGGGAAGCAATGGGGTGTAAAGGATTGATCCACATTTATTAGGGTGCAGACGTGCTTAGCCCAGATATCGGAGGTTTGGAACAATGAATGAGGAAACTGAGAGTCAGAAGAGCTTTGCACATAAGTAGAGGTTGCCCCCCCCCAAAAAAAGACAAAGCAGGGGCACATAGTTCAAATCACGCCTGAACTCTCTCTGGAGGCAAAAATCTTGAAACTGAGGCTGTCCTTACTTTGGGTGCATCGCGAAAAGGCAGGATTCCCCAGAAGAGACAAAAAACGCCGGGAAAGGTGGAAGGCAGCTGGGAAAGAGGAAGATGGAACGTGAGATGGGTCGTCCCCAGAAAGGAAGCCACGGGTTGCATTTGCAAGGGCTAAGCAGGGGAGGTTCCTTTAAAACTCCTCACCAACGCCTGTGCCAGCCAAATGGAAAAGCCCTCTGCATATGCTCAGAAACCCCTTTTCTTCTCAGAGGGTTCTCCTTCACAGCACTCCAAAACCTTCAGACCCACCCAGATCCGTTGCCTACAGCTGCCCCACCGTGAGCTACATGGGGACGGCTAGAGCTCCCAGGATTCGCACCCAGGGGCTGGCTTCGGGCTTGGACAGGCAGCAGGAAACAACCCCTCAGTCGTCCATACCGGGACCGCTGGTAAAGGACTCTTTGGCCCTTCTGGGTACACTGTCATCGCACTTGTCAATTCTAGGATTTGCACAAGGCAGCTGTGACTGTGTGTCTCCCCTCTTAATCTCTGAGGCATCATCATCATCAAGCCAAAACATGAGAACTGAGTATTCTCAGTAGCTATGGTGATGGCATGAGGGGGGGAGAAAAATTAGGAAAATCAAGGAGCCATGGGGTGGAATGGATAAAGCCAGCTGAGGTCCTCTCCTGCTGGCCAGCACCCTTAAACCAAGTGGAAGCAAAGATGCGCTGCAAAATTTTGCTGCCGCTTGGGACTTGTCCTCCACCACCCCCCTTCCAGCCTCCGGGTTTTCAGAGGAGGCTGAAATTAGAACCAGGATCCACAGGGTGGCAGGCGAGGACTAACATTGAGAGGAACCCCCACCCCATCCTCCTTTCTCCAACGCTCAGCGTTTCCAAAATAGAGGTCACTGGGATGCAGGCTTCCTAAGCGTGGGGTGGTCCAGCCGTCCGAGCATCACCCGAAAAGCCACCCCGAGCAAGCCAGCCAGCAGGCACACGGGGCGCTCGATGTGGCTGTTCCAGATTGAAATGGTGACCTCTGAAGTCTGAAAAAAAACAAACCACAACAGATTGATGCTTTCTTTTATTTATTACAGGAGAAAGGGACAAATCTTTTCGACCGGGAGCCATTATTCGGGCATTTTACGAATCTGTGGTTTCATCCAGCAAGATTGTGAATTCAAGGTGGCAGCAAGAGGGAGGAAGGAAGGAAACAGCAGCTATCATGTCCTCAATGGGAAAACTAACAGCGGTCTGAAGAAGAGGCCTTTGGGGTGGCCCAGGCAGCCTGAGGCAAGGAAGCGGGGTTGAGCCGTCCCACCCGGCCAGGTTGGTTTTCCCCAGGAGCCTTGGGCAGGCTGTCTGAAGACGGTCCAGCCTGCGGATTGGAGGAGGATGAAGACCCCGGAGGGAAAAAGAGACTGAGCTTCCCCGATACATTTTTAAACACAAGAGGCATCGGGGTGGGTGGGAGCCCTGCCCTGACCGTGTGGGGGCCGACGCGAGTCTCTCCAACCAAACGTTCCAACATCTTTTTCTGATCCCAGCTCATAATCCGGCAAGAGCTGCTGCCCATCTGTGATGCGGTGAGAGGGAGACAGAAAAGGAAGGCCTTCTAAAAACACACACTTCGTCGTCATCCTCCTCCTCCTTCTGGGTTTGGTTTGGTTTTTTTCCTTCCAGATCGCCACCAGATCTTTTGGCTCGAGGATGCCCACCTCTAAGCCACTGGAGGATGAGTTTTGGATCGAGGGATCCCGGAGGGATTCGGCGCTACGAGATTTCTACCTCGTAGGCCCCGAGCTGGGCAGGTAAGACTGATCTCGGGCGCATCCGTTGGCATCTTTTTAATTCTGGTTGTGAAAGACACCTCCCCCCCCCCCCGGTCGGTGGTTCTCCTCCATTTCTTTGCACTGTTTTTTCTGCATCTTCAGGTCGCTGAAAAGCTACCTATTTATGCCACCTTTTGCTTCTTGTCCATCCTTAGCCAGTTTAAATGTTCCCTCCCGTCATCCATCGAGGTTTTTCTTTTCCTTTTGCTACAGGGATTGTCGAAAAGGATTGATATATACATGTAGAAGAAGGTTGTGGGGCACAATAGTTACAGCCAGCTGGATAGCTCATAACTTTATACGTAATTTGATTCCATGGTTGATTTTGGTGCTCTAGCTACTACACCACACAATCCTTATTTTGCTATAAAAATAAAAGCACATTTCCTCTTAGACAACCAAGAGCTTGCCTGGATGTAGTTCAGCGAAAGGGGGAGTGTAAGGGAAAATTTGTGCATCAAAAGGTTTCAGGTTTGGAATTGGTGCTGGCAGCATCACTGAGTGGTTAGAGTCATAGCAGAAGGCAAAGGTAAAGGACAAGCTGGAAAATGAGGACGGGGTCCGGGAGTCCCCAGGGCATATGCATGAGTATAAAGTACCTGTTTAAGTAGTACACTGGAGAGGATCTATGGGGAACAGTTCTGTGTACTCCTTAAAGTTGGCGACCCAGGAGTGCAGGGCATGGGGAAGATGCCTGTTCTATTTATTTATTTTTAAAAATGTACCCCACCTTTCTCCTTAAAAAGGACCCAAGGCGCATTGTTAAAAGACAGTATTGAAGCCAACCACCATGAATAGAAAAATATTAAACAGGATTGCACAAATACCGTATTATGAAACCTAAGCCACATCGAAACACGTTTTAAAGCAACAAGGAACCACCATCTGTTTAAAAAACACCCTTCAGGCCGCCAGTCACACAGGGAAAGCCCGTCGGAAGACAAAGATCTTGCCCCCCCCCCCCCCGTCAGCAATCTGGCTGCTTGTGTTTTGGATGCACCGGAGTTTCAAACCCAAAGGCAGGCCCAAGTGGAGCTCAACAGTAGGGCTGGCCCTGATTTGAACAGTAAGGCCTCCAGATCAGCGAAGAATTGGATCCAGGCGCCCTCGTGGATGCTGAAAATCGCGGATGAGAGGGAACACTCATTTAATTGTGAACCTCTTGCATCGCATCGTCTTTGTCTCCCTCTAATGGCCTGTTCTGGTAACTTCACCTTTAGAAGAATACTATACAGTATTTCTAAATTCTTTTAATATTTTAAATATTTTCAGACCATGGATCAGTGAATCCGTTGATACTGATCCCGCAGATACCGGGGTACATGTGTGTCGTACTGTATGAAAAAAATGTGAATCCCATCAACCTCTTCACCCTCATCCTTAGAGCAACTGGGTGGTTTATTAATTTATCTATTTATTTAAATTTTCCTGCCCAATCTCACTGTCTTCCTTTTCCATTCACTTGATGTTTGTCCTTTTATTTTTTCCGGCTAACTTTTACTGTTGGCAAAACAGCAAAAGGAGAGGCGCAGGAACAGATTTTTATACGTCCCCAGATTCTAGTAACGGCCACGAAAATAAAGATTATTGCTCTCTACGATCATCAGGGGAAGATTTAGCTTGCGGCCATCCTTATTTATTTCTCTGCGACCTTCTGCTTGACTTTTCTTCCATTGAGTACAAGCCAACATATTTATTAAATTTCAAGTAATGTAATTTACTGTTATTTAATTTAATTTAATGTTATTTTATTTAAATATTTTCACCCCGCCTTTCTCCTCAAAAGGACCCAGTATTGTACTCAAAACAACTCTGCGAGGTAGACGGGAATGAAAGAGGGAGAGAAATAAAGAGGAAAGCATCAGTCTTGATTTCCCAAATCCTGGTTGAGCCCTCTAACCACTATTCCACACTACTGGAGTCAAAGTTGCTCTCACCACTTAAAAATATGAATAATTCAGTCTGCAGTGGTATCCACAGTTATTTAAGGAAGTGGCCATTCTCAGAAAATTCCCTTTTTAATCCCAATTAAGTCCAAGGAGAACACTTGGTTTAAACTCTCCTTTAAATTTGTTAATGATGCTTTAATTGGTTTTTTTTTTTTTAACTCTTTTAGTCCACTGAGAAAAAGCTCACCAAAAATCTCTCTTTCCGGACTTAGGAAAGTTGTATCTTTTTAAAAATTCTTGATTATGCTAAATGCATAGACACAAACAAGCAAAGAAACAAACAAAAAACTAAGAAAACCACCCATCATATTTGTGCATAAATGCCACTTCTAATTAATGCACATGCCAGCATTTTATCAATTAGCCATAATTAGCACCTGCAGTGTCTATAATTCCCTGTGTGCACACTAATCATCATCATCATCACAGAATGGCAGAGCTAGAAGGAACCCGGTAGATCATCCAGTCCAGCCCTTGCCAAGGAGGCCCACGGGGGGGGGGGGGGATTCGAACTCCCAACTTCTGGCTAGAGACCTGAACCTCTGAAGTTATACCCAGGAACATCTTGGCTAGTAAGCTGGCTTCCGCTTCAGATCTGCCATGTGTAACCCATTCGCTCAGACTCTGGGCCAGTTCGTCAACATGGATCAACCCCGTTGCCTTTATCCATGGCTTCTTCACGAGGCCATGGCCCAGCGTGGCATGTGGAGACATTTCATGGCACCTGCAGGCTTAATTTCCAGAAGGCGTATTTTTTTCCCTCTCCCAGCAATCATAAGTGGAAATAAAGAGAAACAGATTTTGGGTTTTCTATCACCGGATCTCTCGCAAATAGAACCAGCAGCCTGGAAAGGAGCCGAGGCGCAGAAGGGGGTGGCATATCTAATTCTGTTTTCCGTTCCTCCTGCTGTTGCCGCTAATGAGGTTTGGAGGGCTATTCTTCATGCCAGGAAACGTATCAGCCTGGATGACCAGAAGGTGCTCTGCAGACGCAGCTCTTTGAATCGCCCGGGGTTGCCAGGGAGCTTTTGTTCAGAGGAGCGTTGCCAATTTTTTTCTCCAGGTGGGCTCCTGCACCTTTTAATGACAAGGAGCCGTCATCCAACTGACCTCCAAGGACGGATCCCAGGACAGGCAAGGGGTTCTTTCCATAGGGTGCGAACGCTGAACAGCAAAGAAACCTGACTGGGGGGGATGATTTGTTTGAAAGGTGGTGCCGGAGGAGCGCCTTGTGGGTGTGCTGGACAGACAGAAAGATGAACAAGAGGGGGTTCAAGCCTGAACTCTTTCTGGAGGCAAAAAGAAGGAAATCAAGGTTGTCCTACTTGGGTTGCATCATGAGAAGGGAGGATTTGCTGGAAAAGACCACCAGGCTGTGAAAGGCGGAAGGCAGCAGGAAATGAGGAAGACCCAATGTGAGATGGACGGACTCCTTCAAAGAAACCACGATTTTTGAGGCTGCAATGGCTGAACAGGGCTGTAGAGGATGGTAGATATTCCAGATGGCTCATTCATAAGGCCTCCAGAAGTCCGAGGGGACTTAATGGCACATCGTAACCGCAACGAAACCTGTGCAAAATATATTTCCATTAAACATCTGTTTGCTGATCCACTTTGCAGGGAGGGCGCAGGCTGGAGTGTCAGAGGAAGGAGGGCCTGGGGGGCCTTCCAAAGCCGCTTAGCTGGTTTAAAGCTCTTTAAGCATCTCAAATTTAATTAAAACCCTTTTTTAAAAAAAGAGAAAAACCCCAAAACCCATCCACAAAGGGGGGGGCAGGAATTGACATCTTTGGTGTGCGAGGCATAAAGGAGCACACAACTGCCAAAAGTAAACATTAAAGAAATAAGTGAAGGGTGCCAGAGAGATTTGGGACAGCAGGAGAAGAGGAAGATTGAATGTGAGAGGGATCGACCCCAAGGGAACCACGACTTTTGAGTTTTGCAAGAGCTGAGCAGGGCAGTGGAGGAATGGGGCCTTCTGGAGAGAGTGCCTTCCTGAATTAGTTTCGTTTGGCGGGGGGGGGGATCTTCCATCTCAACCTCAATTAATGTCTTTTGTATTTGTGTTTGTTTAGGGGTGCCACGTCGGTGGTCTACAGCTGCGAGGAGAAAGAGACCCAGGCACAGTACGCTGCCAAAATATTGCAGAAGACGGTGAGTAGAAGCCGCCGTCTCCGGCTCCTATTTCGTTTCTGTTTTTTAAAAAAGCAAGGCGGCTTCGTTTCAGGAGAATCGCTGAGTCCAGAGTAAACGAAGGCTCTAGTCCTCATGGTGACTTCTGAATAATTGGCTCATTTTGGTGTGCCTCACTCTTTATGATCTTTCTCTTCTCTTTTTTTCCCACGCTGGCTCTCCAGATTGACAAGAAGATTGTCTGGACCGAAATCGGGGTTTTGCTCCGGCTTTCACACCCCAATGTGGTAAGTAAGCCCAAATCTGAGTCATAAGATCCGGGGATAAATTCTGCCATGACTTGCTAGGGAGGAACATTAAGGTGCGAACTGGCGCTTTGGGTGAAGAATAATCTTAATAATAATGATCTTAAAACAGGAGAGCAGGAAGGGGTCTCTCTAGAGATCATCCAGCCCAGCCCTGGTTAAGGTGGCCCAGCGGGAGATTTGAACTCTCCACCAGATGCCTCAACCCCTGAGCTGTCCAGCAGAATGAAACCCCCTCCAGGTTGCGGTTCCATGTGGCAACCCACAAAACAGCGTGCTTTGAAAAGCCATACTTCCTGACCTTGGATACCCTGGGTGTTCTCGGACGACAACTCCCAGGAACCCCGGCCAGCGCAGCTTGTAGCGAAGGCTTCTGGGAGTTGTAGTCCAAGAACATCTGGGTTGGGAACCATGGCAGCACCAAACGTCATCAGCACCCGGAGTGCCGTTCCAGATGGAGCCGCCTAGATGCTTCATGTTTGCTATAAAAAAAAAGATCCCAGTTTTCCTCTGAGGCCACGTAGAGAAGGGGTGCTCGCTTTCCTTTATCTTATCTGATTGGAAGGTAACGTCCACAACTAAGGCAACTTCCACACCACAGCATGGCCACCTCTCCGGGCCTGCTCTTTATCCTGAACGCCATCGCGACCGGCGGAGGCTTGTCGCTGGCCGCTGGCTGGATTAATCCCCCAGAAAGCTCTCTCTAATCCTTAATGGTTTGCTTTTAAGCTGCAAAGCTGGCAGACGTGAATCAACTTTTCCCAGCACTGGGTTTACACGGCACATTATAGAGATTTGCCGAGTTACAAGCTCATATTCTTTCTGGGAATTGAATGCCACTCTATAAGGCGGGGGGGGGCTGTTAATGTTCTTTTATTTTTACCTTTTTAAGTGAGATATTGTTACATTCTGGGGATAGGAAATAAAAGACGGGTTTTTATCTGTTGCTGAGCTTTGAATTCTTAGTTAAAATTCTCTAGATGCACAGCGGAAGCACAGGGATTCGCCGAGCAGAACAGCTTCAAATTTCCCAGATGAATCCACTCCTTTAGTTCCTCTGAGACATTAGGAGGGGAAAGAGTAAAAGCTTTCGTTACTTACAGTTGAAATGACTAACATGACTGGCTTACAACAGAATCAAGAGATGGAAAAAGCACTGAGCAGAGAGGCGGGTCTCTCTTTGGATTCAGAGACCAAGAAGGAAGGATTGGTTAGGATTGGGTAGATTGACAGTCACCCAAGGGATTCTGGGTGATGTTGTCCCACAGAGGAGCGTACCCAAACTTTAAAAGTGAGAAATGAATTCCAGCCAAGGGATCAAATAAATGTAATCTAAGCGGTGCTTCTTGATTCACGGTTCCCCCTGCCTGGCATGCCTCCTGTCGGACAATCTGTAGATCGTCGGACAGGAGGTATGCTGGGCAGGGGAATTTTGGTACTTGTAGTCCGAAAAGAGCCAAATCTGCAGGCATCGTTTCCTTTATCCGTGAAGGTTTCTTTGTACTGAGGCGCCAGGAAAAGGCTGTTTTAAAGTATCGCTAGTAAAGGGATGTCATGGAGGCTGATGGGATCAGGATTCAAGTCTCGGGACTCGCTGTCAAGTCGGACCTCAGTCACCCCCGCGACATGACTCGAACTTGACTCCGGTTTCTTTTCTTTTTTTCAATGACTCCGACTCAACTCGGCACGCACCCAGCCTCTCCTCTTTTTTTCTGGGGAGGAAAAGCTTGTTTTTAATAGAGACTTGGACTTGGAGTTTGCAACTCAGTCCCCAAGTCTCGGATTCGAAAACTCAAACCTGGACCCCGAAGAACTGACAGCGTCCCTGCTTCAAGGTCAAAACAGGACCAGGTGTCTTTCTAACAGAACCGGCTACTGGCCTTGTTTTGTGCTGTCGATCCTAACCACGGACCGCATTTTGAAAGGGTTAAAAATAAAGGAATAAATAACCAAAGTCCTATGAAAAACAGGACAATTTTGTTTTATTATATTCCCCTACAACTTTTCCATCCCAGCCCTCCCCTTCTGGCGATTTGGCTGATAGGGGAAGCGATAATAGGATTGCAAACTTTTAATATGGGGGGGGAGAGATCACAGTGCCCCCCCTCCGTGCGCCTCCAAAAATCCTGATTAAAGCAGCGTGAAATTCTCGGTGTCACCGAAATCCGAAGAAACCGTGACATTTTCATAAAATGGAAAGCGCACAACTCCGCATTCCCACTTCCACCCCTGCAAAACTGCTAATTCCTTCTCTCGCGCTTTTTCTGCAAAGAATCTAAGAGAGAGGGGGAAAGATATATTTCTCGCTCGCTCGCTATGAAAATGTGATTTTTGCCGTGCGTTTCTTCATTCCTCCCTAAACCCATGACTGTGGCTTTTTAAAAATACGCCCAGAATATTCTTATTTGTGTTTTTCTTGGATCTAAATGCTTCTCCCCACCTAAAAGCTCATCTAAAAATTAGATTTCGATGGCCAGCATCATCCTACCGGGGGGGGGGGGGCTGCAGGCGAACTGTGGAACTCAGTGCTGTGTTCTTTATTATTAAAGTAGTCAACGATTAATTAAATTAATTAAATGCACCAATTGATTAATGGCTTGTTCCTACCCAAAACATAACAGAAGGTAGGAAACGACAGTAAAACATTAAGGTAGGAAAAATTAATGAATTTACGGGAAGCGTCTTCCCCTCCTTCCAGTTCCAGCCTCGTGTGAAAAAGTCTGTTCTAGGGAACTGGAATACCAGAGCTTAGAAATAACTTGTTCCCAAGTGAGATAGATACTAGTAACTAGTTACTTTGGGGATGGTGGATAAATATAACGAAGGGTTGCAACAGTCTTGACAGGAGGTCCCCCCTCAATTTTATGCCATTCTTTTATTAATCCAAGGAAGCTTTTATCCTATATTTTTATGGCGTAATATCAAAACTGGCCACAAGGTGTCAACAAGATAACATTTCCCTGCACTTTTCTGACACGAGGAAAAAACAACAACTGTGTTATTAAGGCACCCTTGGGCAATCATAATAGCAACTTCATTGTGGAGAAGTCATAAATAATCATTAAAAGTTCCTTTTCAGAGAGAATGGTTTTGAGCTCGGGGGCCTCCCTTCCGTTGGTTTCCAGCACTAGAAAAAGTTGAGGGGTGCAGTTCGAACATAACCATTCAACCCTCCCTTATTCTGTGTTCCCCTTTTGGTATTGATCAATACCATGTAGTTGGAGCAAACCTATAGTGACCCTAAGGAAGGGAAGGAAATGGAGAAGCTATATTCTCTCTGGCAAAACAAGACCTGGAGCGGGTTGTGGTATTGATCGTGGCCGGTTCTGCCCAAAGAACATATGAGACGGAAAGCCAGACAAGGTTAAGATGGTGTAAACATTGGTGGAAGAAACATCACTATCATTCGTGATTGGACAAGGATGAAACCGCCTCGAGGTTGACAATATAAGACCTTGAAATCACTGCGGTTCCATCCACCATCCAAATCGTCAACCCAGAGAGGAACCGGCGGGGCCAAGAAGCCAGAAGATTGAGACTCCCAAAGCCAGCCGGGAAGAAAATAGAAAAGATTGCCAGGTGTAAGGATGGGTTCCCGAAGGCCACGAACATCTACCCTCTTGTATTCCCAAGTCACAAGGTCCGGGTGCGAAAGGTGGATCATTAAGAAAGCCAGCCAGGGGAAAAATGGTTATACATTTTTTAAAAATTAAACTATAAAACTGATGGAAATGACAAAAAACCAGGAAAAACGTCTTTAAAACCACCTTAATGAACCCCAGGCATGAACAGAAGACAAAACTTGGAATGTTCCCAGCCTCTTAATTAGAGAGAGAGAGAGAGAGAGAGAGAGAGTGTGTGTGTCTTATTTCTGAAGTCTCCTGTGTTGAAAAACTCTCCTGCCTCCCTCCTTAGATTAAGCTGAAGGAGATTTTTGAGACCCCCACGGAAATCACCCTGATCTTGGAGCTGGTGACAGGCGGGGAGCTGTTTGACAGGTAACGGGTGCGAAACCTGGCCAGGTGCTTAATAAAAGGTGACAAAACCGAGCTGGAGGAAGACGGGAGCAGGGAGCCTGCAGGGGGAAGATGTGATGATTTTTATCGGATCTGCCGCGGGGAGAGTTCCTTGGGATGGAGGAGAGGTGGGGGGATGATAGGAGGATGGCGATCATCCTCGCATTTCAATGCCGGGATACATCACACCACAAAGTTCCCCTTCATTTACTTCCCTACCGTATATATATTCTGATCCTCTCACCAGAAAAGGAAAAATGAGAGCTTATTTTCTAAAAGCAGGTCACGCTTTAGATTCTGATAGTCAAGGACGGGAGAGGAAAATTCAGGAGATATCGGTTCTCACCAGCCGGGGTTTGGAAAGTGGCTTCAAAAAAAAAGTCAAGCAGGGGAGAGCCTCCAGATATCGTGGCAATCTACTTGATTAAGGAGGCAGAGAGCTGCCTTCAGTGAGGTTGTGTTGTTCTTCTACCCAAGGATGTCTTTTTGTTTTGTCCGTTCTTTTCCGACAGGATCGTCGAGCGGGGGTTTTACAGCGAAAGGGATGCCGCCCACGTGGTGAAACAGATCCTAGAAGCGGTTTCCGTAAGTCTCACCTATTTACAAGAAGTTCTCTGCCTCTTGTCCAACCCTACCGCTTCTCTGCTAGGAGCATCATTTCCACAAACAGAATGAGCGGCAGAAATCCTTTGCCTAGCTTTTTCCCTGGCCTTCTCCGCCGGCATGACAGAATGCCCGCCCTCCTCGGCCTTTCCTGATAGGTGCAGGTGGGAAGATATTTATTTCCAAAAAAACCCGAGCAAAAAACCACTATTAACTGTCAGTGTCTTTTAATGCTCCCATCTCCAACTTCTGAAACCGGCAACCTGTGAAATTAAGAGTGGCACCAGCGGCTCCCTTGACAGGTCACGCAATTCGCAAAGCATCTGGTGTTTATTTGAGGGTGAGAGAAGCCAGTGAGAAGCATCTTGTCTTGAGATTCTCTGAAAAAGAGACTTTCCCCGCAGCTATTCCCCCTTTATTTATTTATTTTCCTTGCTGCGGGGCAGCACGGGTGGCTCATGCGAGGGTTCACCATGGGCACTCCCCCGGCGCTGAGAGCAGCTCAAAGCCCACCCTCCTTTGGCTGACCTTGAACAAGAACACTCGGCCTGCAGACAGCAAGAAACTGGAGCTCTGGATCTTAGTAAAAGGCATCATGAACAATTTCCCTGGAGGTCATCTAGTCTGACCCCCCAACAAA
The DNA here is from genome assembly GCF_051106095.1 of Pogona vitticeps. Taxonomy (NCBI): domain Eukaryota; kingdom Metazoa; phylum Chordata; class Lepidosauria; order Squamata; family Agamidae; genus Pogona; species Pogona vitticeps. The sequence continues at coordinate 13,959,807 of NC_135789.1, read as the reverse complement.
GCAGGAAATGGACAATGAAAGCAGCCAAAAAAACAAAACAAAACTCTCTTTTATAAAAACTTACAATGGAAGAGAGTCCATCACTTCGGGGGGGCATTCCTCCAAGGGACCCCACTTCCTCAGATTATTTCACCCCATAAATAGAACCATGCCCCACTAATATGACATGGACACCGAGACGACATTATTCCTCATTACATGAGGCACCCCCTTCTCCATGGGGTTAGGAACTGCTGACTCGATGATCCATGTTCCGAAAAAAATTGAATACTGTATGTTCAAAGAAAAATCCCAGAAATATAATTTCTAAAGGTGAAGTTACCAGACAGGGTCACAAGAGGGAGCCAGTCATGAAATATATTTCATTCTTTCTCCAGCCAAGGTCTCAAGCGTTAGGGAGACTTTAAGAGCTGGTTCATGAGGAAGGGGTGGACACCCCAGGGAACTTGCAGCTATTCTCCTCCGTCATTTCATCTGCCGTGGCCAAAAGGATTTTATCAGAGATTCCAAACCCTACCACAGAATTTTTCATAAGCTTTTTCTCTATTTCTCGCAGTACTTACACGCAAATGGAGTCGTCCACCGGGACCTCAAACCGGAGAATCTTCTCTACGCAGACCTGTCCCCAGAGGCGCCTCTTAAAATTGGTACGGCTGGAAATTGTTTTTAGAAAAATGATGCTTAAAACCACACATCATGCTGGACATCTCTGGCAAGCAGCCCCGAAAGATTTGCAGGCCGAACAGGATAAGGTTGCAAGAGGGGGAACATTCCGTTGCCCTGCAATCGGACCTTGGTCAGATCTGAATTCCACCCCCCCAATGAATCAGCGGCCAGGAAAATCAGATTTAAAGCAAGCTTTTTGCTAGCTTTTGCCTGCACAGAGTGGGTGGACAGAATGGAGGGGAGAAACCTGTAAAGGCGTGCTTACGCTCACACACCTTTCCGTCCGCTTCCTCCAGGTGATTTTGGATTATCCAAGATTGTGCACGAGCAGGATACAATGAAGACAGTGTGTGGCACTCCAGGATACTGTGGTAAGGGAGCAAAAGAGGGAAGGGGACATTTGGGGGGGCACATGTCTTCGTTATGTGCTGTCACATCGTCCCTCAAATCATGGCGACGCAAGGAAGGAGTGGTCTCCAAAGGTTCCCTTCTTTTTCCCCGCCCTGAGGGTTTCATCTCCCAGCACTATCGCTTGTTCCATTTTGCACTGTCCCAGCCATCTAGCGGGATTTTTCTTTTACTATTTTCAGACTGTGCATAAGTGAGTCAGCGGATACTGATCCCATGGATAAGGGGGCCCCAAACAGCAAATAAATGAATAGGTTCTGGGGCTCGACTCAGCAAGCCATAGGGAAGCTTGTGTTTTCAGCCACGGCCCTGGCCATGGGAAGCGACCGAGACAGGCCACATCCTTCTGTGGGAGCCGGATTCTGTCTCTCCTCTCCGTCTGTCTCTCCTCTCCGTTGAAAGTTCCCTTAGAAATAAGTGGGAAATTAACAATATTAGGCCATGTCTCCCATGTCATTCTCTCAGGAATGGCGGCCGGCATGAATGCGCCCAGGCGAGAGACGTTAAGTTTCCAAAAATGTTCAATTTCCCCCTCCTGATTTTTCCACAAAATTGTCGTTGTTTTCTGGAAAAAAACAAGGGGGAAAATGGCCCATCGTCCAAAATACTGCTAAAAGCCTGCACATGCCTTCAAAGCACCGCTTGGTGTTTAATGAATTTAAATTAATAATAAATTTAATTAATGTTTCTTTTCTTCTTGTTCTTGCACGCCTTCAGCGCCCGAGGTCCTCCATGGCTCACCATATGGCCCTGAGGTGGATATGTGGTCCGTGGGCGTCATCACATATATCTTGTGAGTAATATTCAACTCTGATGCTTCATTCTCTTCCGTTGGGCCTCTTGACACCCAAGCCGCATCATTTCTGGACAGGGATATAGCAGCAATCCTTGTACAATTGAACAGGGTGGATCACCTTTTGCGTTCTTTTGTGAAGGGGTGGTTTCTGGATTCCCCGCCCCCAATTAAAATAAATGCACATTTTGTTGTGCTTATGCGCTGTCACGTCACCTCCGACCCAGGGCAAATCTATGAACCAGCAAGCTCCAAAATGTCCCATCCTCCACAGCCCTGCGCCATTCTTGCGAACTCAGGAGTCGTGGTCTCCTTTAGGGAGTCGATCCATCTCATATTGGGGCCTTCTTCTTTTCCTGCTGTCTTCCACTTTTCCCAGCATTTTGGTCTTTTCCGGGGAATCCTGTCTTCTTGTGATGCGCCCAAAGTAGGACAGCTTTGATTTCTAAAATTTTGCCTCCAAGAGAGAGGGAGAGACTTCAGGCTTGATCTGAGTTTGGAAACTGTGTCTGGGAGCTGGAACGAAGGCCTCCCGCTGACAGGGAGCACAAGATGGGGTGGGAATAAAAATTTTAAAAATAACAAATTATTTTAGAAGGGCTGATAGAAATGTGGCATTCAGCACTGGCGTCTTTCTGATCCTCTTCTCCTCCCTGCCGGTGGCAAGGAATCCTATCTGCTTTCCTGACCCTCTTGTGCAAGGCAATAAAACTCCATCTATGAGCTTTTCCCCAGCGACCCTTTCCGAGCTGGTTCTGACCTCTTCTCTTCCTCCTTCCCTTTTTAATTAACCAACATGAAACAGATGGCAGTCACGCCACATCCGAACACATCAGGTTTGCATCTCTCATCTGTGGCTAATGTCGGATTCGCCCACCCACACGGGCACACTCTCGAATCATGTTTAAACTGATGGTGCTGGAAGGTTTTTTTTTTTTTGGAGGGGGAATCTCCAGATTTAACTGTACAGGCTTTTTCCCCTCTCTCTCTTGGACATGGGCGCAGAAGCTAGCAATATGGCAGATGGTGGGTGGGTGTCCATGCGCTCTACATAGGTTGGAGTAGCAGAGTAGTGGGGGAATTAAATGGCATATTTTCCTCTGCAACAAAGACATAAATGGAACAGTTTTATGCTTTATGCTAATGGCCCCATGTCAGTCACTGAGACTGTAAGTGCCAGTTAAGGAGGTGATCTAGGAACCAGAACGATTTAAACTGGAGGAGCGCTGAGTGGTTTACAAAAAAAGGCCTCTCACTCTGTTTGGGAGATACAGGAATGCTTCTTAGAAGAACCCTCCCTGTTTCGTGTGGGACAAGAGGAACGGGAAAATCTGCCACGAGGCATCTCTCTCCATGTAGAGGAAAGAGAAGCGATGTGTTATCCGGGAAAAGACATCTTATTCTTTCATGGTTTATTTTATAAGAAAAGAGAGGATGCCTCTTTTTTGATCCAGTGCGGTGCAAGAATGATCAAGTTTCCGTCTCTGTGTGTGCGCTTCTGTGTTTCATACTTTCTTTTAATCTCCTTTTCCACCCCCAGGCTGTGTGGCTTCGAACCCTTCTTTGACCCAAGAGGAGACCAGTACATGTACAGCCGGATCCTGAACTGCGACTATGAGTTCGTCTCTCCGTGGTGGGATGAAGTGTCTCTCAACGCTAAGGATCTGGTGAGACGGGTGGGCTCGGAAACCCTACGCATAAAAAGACTGAAAAGGACCAAATAAATACTGTATTAAAACACAACAAACAAAAACACATTCAAAGCAGCAAGGCACAACCGCCTGCTTTAAAATCCCCGCTCAGGCCGCCAGTCACACAGGGAAAGCCTGTCTGAAAGAGGAAGGTCTTTGCCTGCTTGAGGAAGGACAGGAAAGACGAGGCCATGCTGGCCTCCAGTGGCAGAGAGTTCCAGAGTCTTAGAGCACCAGATCTGATTCCTTGAAATAAGAATTGCAAGGACAGGGACCAGGCTGGCCTTCTCTGGATCCCGACAGATCGAGGGATCAAGGCCACCCAACTCAGGCCGTGACTCCATACTCTCGCTCTTCCTTGCAGGTGCAGAAGCTGATCGTCCTGGATCCCCAGAAGCGCCTCACGGTGCAGCAGGCGCTGGAGCACCCTTGGGTCACTGGCAAAGCCGCCAAGTTCGCTCACATGGACAGCACCCAAAAGAAACTGCAGGAGTTCAACGCCAGGAGGAAGCTGAAGGTACCGCGGGGAAGGAATGGGTGGGTCTGGCGGGCAAGCAGGCAGGGAGGAGAAGCAGCCAGGGCAGGGGAATCGAGTGGTGGGACTTGCCGTCCAGTCGCACCCGATTTTTCCAATCACTCGAACTCGACGTGCAATTGGGAACCCGCGGGATCAATATCCGCTGATTATGGTATCCACGTTTTCTTAAAATATTAAAAATATATATTTTTAAAAGTCCTAGAAGAATATATTTCTAAATATAACGTGACCAAAGCCGGCCATGAGAGGGAGCCAGAGACCATGCTCCGTATAGCGTTCACTGTTAAAATAGCATTTGTTGTAATCCGCGTTTTTCAGCATCTGCGGAGGGGGGGGGGAGGTCTCAGATGGGATCCGCTGCAGACGCAGGGGACAAACTAATCATTTTCAAAGTGAATGTGCCCTGCGATACAGAAAACACATGACCATAATTTGATTTAAATGGCATCGGAACTGAAACCAACACAAATCAGCAGTGTAATTGCACAATAATAGCAGATATTTGTATTTTAAGAAATGTCTTCTGGTTGCTTGCTTGTTATTGTTTTTTTTTCCCCCCTGCCACAGGCTGCGATGAAAGCCGTGGTTGCCTCCAGCCGCTTAGGCAACCACGGCCATTACGACGGGTCCAGAAATGGGCGCCACCAGGATGGCACCAAAGAACCAGGCCTGGCCGTACCCACAGAAAACACCTCCTTGCTCCGGGAAGAAAACCTGATCAGTAAGAAACCCGCCGAGCCCGGCACGTCGGACGACGGCATGACCGCGCCATCAGCCAAGGTGGAACGGCTTGACGCTTTCCAAAGCGAGGGCTCAGTGGCCGCCAGTGTGATCTTCAACGGCTCCAGCTGTAAGAGTTAACCATGCAAAACTTCGGCGTTCTGCTCGGACATGGAGGGGAGGGGGAACCATCCTTTAATTCAAACCAGACTGGAAAAGCATCCCAAAGTTATGAATTTTTTTAAGCCAGAAGGATTCTCAAAGCAACTGGACAGACTGACATGTTTTCTTTGGCACCGGCGTGTGCGATCGTGGCCCACTTTGCCCGGTTGGTGTTGTGGTACGGCATCTCCAGGTCTACAATTCCAAAAAAATAACCCCTTCCAATCCACCAAGACTGTACTTCTGAAGCCAATGTTGTGACGTATCCCTACTCCCACGGAACGGCACCAGCTCAAATCTATATACTGTACAGTAGGACCACGGTTTCACTTCTTCACTGCCTGAAAATATTAAATAAAAACCTCCAGAAATACACATTTCCAAGGTGTATTACCAGAACTGGACACTAAAGGGAACCAAAGACTATGCTATATGTTGCGCTTCTATACTCATGCTTTTCAGTATCCACAAGAGGGGTGCTTGAAATTGATACCTAGAGATAACATGGTCCTACTGTCTGGAACCACATTGTCTATTCTGACCTTGGGCGCTAGTCTTTGCTTAAAAATGGAACAAGATTCTAGCTCTCATGATGCTAAATCAAGGGCTGATTTAAATAAGAAGCTGTGTCCAACGGGCCCTGATTATTAGGCTTTCTGGACTGGCTATGTCTCCTCTAATTCACAGCTGTTCTGCAGAATATCAGGCAGACCATAATGTGGATGGGAAGACAAGGCGCCTGCTCAAATTATTTCCCTTTTTTAAAACTCGTGTTGGTAGCCATTGTACATCGTTGCTCAGAAGGTCCTTTCCTCCTACAAGTTAATTGAGTGAACATTTTCAGGATGAGCTGATCCGGTTCTTAAAAAAAAAACTGCACTTCAACCCTGCTAACCCTCGTACCACTATGCCACACAAACTGGAATAATGGCAGGATGAATCCTCTGCATCACACAAATGAGGCTTTCTGAGCGCCTTTTGCTTCCCACCTTCGACAAAACCAAAACCAAGCCGAACCACACGGCAATTTCATCTTCACCCAGAGCAGGTCTTTGGTCAGGCCAACGGGTTTTAATTCCCCATCCAAAGCCGAAACCACCTACGTACCACAGGCAACAAAGTCAATGTGTGGTCCCGAGTCCATCAAAACGAGACTGAATCCCAGTCGACATGGATAGAGGATGGACTTGGTGGGGGATCGCCTGGCGAAAAAGCCAGTCTTGCTTTTTAATATATGTGTCATCTTCGTTGAGAAATCAGTCAATAACTTTGGCCCTCCCACTGAACCCAAGAGAGTAAGAATTTTCACGCCCTTTTATTATCCAATTCTATTCTTGATGTAAATATTCTTTATCTATCTAGATTTGAGCCTACGGGAAATCTAAGAATAACAGATGGCTGATAAGACAATATGGACTAACCACACAATTTTTGTTTAGGATGTTGCCTGAAACTCAAGGGCTACACATTTCCATAGTTTGGGATGGTCTCCATTTAATGGGAAGAACCGTTGCTTCTCTCTTGAACCCAGGCTGGGGAGAAATACTCCATTACTGAGAAGAATTTCGGGGAATTATTACAACATTCAGTAAGAAAAAAAGTTGGTTTGCAAAATGGGAGGGGGAGGCATGAACCGGCTGCTATCATGTTTCCCTGAAAATAAGACAGGGTCTTATATTAATTTTTGCTCCAAAAACACATTAGGGCTTATTTTCAGGGGGTGTTTTATTTTCTTCATGTTCAACAATCTATATTTATTCAAATATAGTCATGTCACCTTCTTCTGGTTGCTGCACAAGGGTGGAGGGCAGGGTTTCACGTAACTAGGGCTTATTTTTGGGGTAGGGCTTATATGACGAGCATCCTGAAAAATCCTACTAGGGCTTATTTTCAGGTTATGGCTTATTTTCGAGGAAACAGGGTAGCTCTGGACCATTATGTGGGGTAAGACTGATAACCTTCCTCCCCCCACCTGTTTAATAACAGTAGCTCCCACCTTATCCGTGGAATTGGTATCCACTGATTCACTCATCCACGGTCTGGAAATATTAAAAGAAAATTCCAGTGAACTATGAATTCTGATCTGGAGACAGTGTGATATAGTGGTTAGAGACAACCATCCCACAAGGTTGTCATGACAACAAAAGGGGAAAGGAGACCATGTATGCTATGTTGAGATTCTCCAGAGGAAATCCGGAACTTAAATATTGTAAATTAATATGTTGTAACACAGCTTGGATGCTTAAATCTTATTATGTTAGATGTATTAAGACAAAGAAGGTCTGTTTCTTCTAAAATATGCATTCTGTTGAGTGTAATCTCAAAGGGCTTAAATGAATGCAATGGTATCTTTCAAATTCACAGATGTGCTTTTTCTTTTTCAACCAATGCACTACTTCTAAAAAAATCCCACCAAAAAAGTCTATCAAAATTGCACAAGTTAAAACAAGGTGGGATTTATTTTCAGATGAGGGTAGATTAACAATTTATAGGTTTCTTCAGGTTCTGCTTCCCAGTCTGATGCTGCTCTTCATGGCATGACTACTCGAGTGTAAGTTCAGTCAGTTGCAGAAAACAATGCCTAGGAGAGGAGCCAAACAAGGATGCCTCTTAAGTCTACCTAGAAGGAAGCCCCATTGAGTTCAACAAATTGTTATCTCCATGGGCTTTGCACCTCTATCCCCCTTGGGCTGCAGGTGCAACACCCATGTTCTGTCCGTACGGGATGCTACAGTGCATTATCTTTCCTACCCTTGTATGCAGACCAAAATCCTACAGCAAACTATGATCGAAAATTCCCATCAACCAGATGGGGAATCAGTGACTCCCTTGAGATCCTCACTAATCGGGTGGAGAAAACCCCATTTTCAGTAGGAACCTTCTAACTGCCGGATCAGTATCCGCAATTCTACACAGCCTGAAAATATTTTTAAAATCCCCCAAAGATATTTGTTTCTAATGATGAAGTTGCCAGGACTAGCCACTAGAGGAAGCCAGAGACCATGCTATGTAAGTGGCGCCTCAATTTACAAACTTAATCCATATTGGAATGGTTGCAGGTTGAATCAGCATTTCCCATAGGAATGCATTGAAAACTGATTAATCCGTTCCGGCTGTTTTTTGTTCTTATGTCGAGGCCCGGTTCTTAAGTCAAAGCGTTTGTTTCCATAGGAACGAATGCAAAGCCAGTTAATGCGCCCTCTACCACTAGGGGGAGATTTTTCTTTTTAACCTAAGATGAATTTAGGTTTAAAAAAGTGCAGGAAAGGAAGGAGGGAGGGAGGGAGGGGGAAAAGAGGAAGGAAGGAAGGAAGGAAGGAAGGAAGGAAAGAAAGAAAGAAAGAAAGAAAGAAAGAAAGAAAGTCATCACTGGGGCATACAGTCCCCTCAGAGAAAGGTTTGTGCTTTTAAGCACAAAAAAGAGAGAAAGAGAGAGAGAAGACAATGGGGGGGGGGGAGATTTGAGTCTAAACTCAAATGGGCCCCATTTTAGAGCCCAGCAGCTAGTACAGTCCTTTGCAAAATGTTTTCTGATTTTAAATCCAAAAGACTAAAATGCCACAGGACACAAACCCTAGGAGCCACAGAACCCGGCACCCATTATTCCAGCAAACAGACTCTGCACAAAAAGAGAAAGGGTCTGCAAGACCCACCAGAGCACAGAAACATAACACCCCCCACCTAGCCCAAACCCAACTTGTAAAACCCCTGTACAGTAAATACAGTGTACTCACCTAGAATAGGCAGACAGGCAGCCTCTTCGCTGGCCAACCGTTAACTGAAAGTTCAAATTTTGCGCTTTCCCTGACTTCCCTGCGTTTTTTTTTTTTCCGTTTGCAAGTCGAAGCAGAATTTTATGAACGGAGTTGTTCGGAAGTCGAAATGTTCATAAGTATGAATGTTCGGAAGTCGAGGCGTTCACTATTAGTGTTTGCTGTGATCCGTGGTATTCCACATCCGCCGGGGACTTGGAATCCAACAGTGTGATGCGGCCATCATCCCAGAGTGCAGGTCACATCATCCCAGGTGCACCTGACGAGAAGCCAAATTTGGGCTGAATGTCAGGGGGGAAAAGTCTTAATTCTTGGAGCAGTATGATGATGGGACCGATAAGTGTTACAGGAGTACAACAATGGGACCCATGACCTCAGGAGGAGGAGGTCAGCGCTCCAATGCTGGAGGCCTTCAAGAGAAAAATGGACTCCCATCCATCGGATCTGCTTTGATTGGGTTCCTGCCTTGAGCAGGGGGTTGGACTGGATGGCCTCAGAGACCCCTCTTGAACTCCCTGGCTCCAGGCAAGTGTATTTTTTTCACTCAATGGACTATGTTTTCAGAAGCCTGGGACAATAAGGAGATAGATCTTATAAATATGTTTTTACTTTTGTCTGGGTGCCGAAACCAGAGGGGACAGAGTCAGAGAGAGGGCGGAAACGATTCCAGCTGAGCTGGGTGGCTTTTTTTCCTGCCTTTGGCCTGCATGCATGAATTGCCGCCACGCATGCATGCACAAGCCATGCAGGGACAGAAAGCAGGCACATGGATTTGCTCACTGCTCAGGGCTGTTCCAAGCCATCCACAAGAGATACAAAACATAGGACGGGGGAGAGAGAGACTGCAGATATTGAGCAAAATAATAATATATAATAATATTTTTAAAACAGCAGAGTTGGAAGGGATCCTAGAGATCATCCTGTCCAGCCCCGGTCAAGGAGGCACTGTGGAGGATTTGAACTCCCAGCTTCCGGCTCTGCAGCTCAAGATCTGAACCTCTGTTCAGCAGTTTATTTTTATTTTGTATTTACTCAAATTGCCGTCCTCTTTCCCAGAGGTGCTTTGAATAAAACACCAGAAAGCATTTGACAGTAAATATTTTATTTGATTTTTTTAAACAATACTTTTGAAGCACGGCCGTAGCTAGCGAGGCACTCGAGATGAAATAAAACAAGCCTCTACCAGATAGAATTTGATGGGGGTTCGTGCCTTGAGCTGGGGCGGATGTTTGGTCTGGACTCGATTTCAAGACCCCTTTCCGACACCACGAGTCTGTGATTCTAGGATCTGGCATATCTCGTGTAAAAAATCATGCCTTTCTCTGCCCGAGCTTGAAAGGACAAACAAACAAGGGAGAAAGACGTCAGGGATGTAAACGTGTGCCTTAAAGGACGGCGCTTCTGAGTGCCTTGATCTCTTATTTCAAGCGGATTGCAAAAACCCACAAAAATCAAATAATTTGATTTTATTTTGTAGTGTTGGAGGCTTTGCTCTTTATGTGGTGTTGCCCCCGCAACATTTTGCTTTAGGCATGATTTAAAAACCAAGGATCCTCTTGTTTCTGATTTTTTTAAGTGCCTTGGGAGAAAATGAGAGTAGAAGGAAAGTAAATCAATGTATTTCCACCGTGTTTTATTCCGTCAGCTACGCATGCTTTTCTGTCTATAAAAATAAAAATATTGAAGCATTTTAAACTGAGGAAATGCCCGTGGGCCTCCTTGACCAGCTATTTGGCAAAAACTGACCAACTCAGCACCATGATTGAATTTTATTTCCTATATACAGCCAATATCTATCTAATATAAGTGCAGAAATGTCATACATTTGAAGAAGGATGGGGGACTGTCTAACACAGAGAGGAATCTAAACTTCATTTATATTTGCTTGATATTCAGTCTGGGATGTGTTTTATTTTGCTTTGTTCTGGGGAAGGCCCGCTAATTAAATTTCCCTCAGAATGAAAAGGAGGGAAAATGATTTTATAAAATCAGCTGTGGCTTAAAATACAGGAGTTAACAGCCCATCTACAGAAGAATTGTGATACTGTATATTATTTATTTTGTTCTGGATAGAATTGGAGGAAGTTCCCTCAGAATGAAAAGGAGGGAAAATGAAAAAAAAAACATGTGGCTTAAAATACAGGCATTAACAGCCCATCTACAAATGCATTGATTGCATTTTGATCTGGAGAAAAATTGGAGAAATTTCCGTGAGTGAAAAGGAGGGAAGTGATTTTTTTTAAAAATCCAGCTGTGGCTTAAAATACAGTATAGGAGTTGTTAACAATCCATCTAAAGAAGAATAATGAATTATTATTTAGTTTGTTCTGGACAATTGGAGAAATTTCCCTCAGAATGAAAAGGGAAATGAGAAAAACCCAGTTGTGTCTTAAAATACAGGAGTTGTTAACAGTCCATCTACAAAAGAATTATGATTTATTTTGTTCTGGAGAAATTTCCCTCAGAATGAAAAGGTGGGAAAATAAGGATAAAAAGCAGTTAAAAAAAACCCACTTCAGTCATTAGCGGCCCAAATAAAGAACTAAGATTTATTTATTTTAAATATTTGTACGTGGTGCGGCTGGAAAAGAGGGTTAAAAAAATTTTGTCCCATGAAAACCAAAATGTAACGTCTAAACAACGCAAAACCATTTCGCCTCAGAAAAAGCGCGCCACTCCTTATATAGGCGGCTCTTCATCTTCTGATTGGTCGCCAAATCTCGCGCGAGACCGAGCTTTGGGGCGGAACGGAAGAGGAGAGAGAAGAAGAAGAAAAAGAGCCCGGAAAACCCACAACAACCAGAAGAAAAAGGATTGGTCCTCGTCTGGCTGGGTGGGCGGTGCCTGAGGAGGGAGGATCGGAGGGGGGAAGGGGGGGCGGAGCCGGTTGTCCGTGGACCACACAGAGGCTGTGAGGGGGCGTGGTCTCTGTCCAATGGGCGGGGCTCCCACGGTCACGTGCCCCTCATTTCCGCGGTAACGACCTCCGGGAGGGAGGGGTTGCTTTTCTGGGCGTTGCCGGTTCGAGTCCCGCCTTCGCCAACTGGACTCGTGAGGTAGGTTTGCTTTTTTTAAAAAAATGCTTTTAATTTTAATACAAAAGCAGGGGGCGGGAGGGGGCAGAAAGGCAGCTGAGAGTAATCTTTGTGGTGAGTAGTGGTTGGCTCGGGCCCCACTTCCAGGATTCCAGAGTGCTTTCCTTCCCCTCCCCCCGATATGTGGCCTGTTTCCCGCCCCCTTTCCCTCAACTTTTGGGGGGACGGACCCCCCGTTCCTCAACTCCTTTCACTCTCCCCCTTTGAGGCGACCAGGGAAACGAGGGAGGGGAGACAGAAAAAGGAGGGGGGCGTCCTCCCCGTTTGAGGTGTTTTGGGGGCCGTGGGGTGGGGGTCCCCCCTTTTGGAAGGGGAGACGAGGAGGCCCTGCTCCTCCCCTTCCCCAAGGAGGCTGCCCCTCCCCCATCAAATTAACTGTAATTACAGTATTTCTCTTTTTTAAAGTGGGATTTTGGGGGGGGTTGGAGGGTCCCCCCCCTTTTTTTGGCTGCCCTCCTAGGATTACTTTGTAAAGAAGTGGATTTATTTACACACACACATGCACACATACATAAAGAACTCAGGTTTTAGTACTCCTTGTGTTTCCCATTTTGCCCCCCCCCCCCATTTCACACATCTACTGTATAGATTTATGGATTTATTTAAAATATTTTTACCCCGCCTTTCTCCTTAAAAGGACCCAAAGACGCGCTTACATCATTTTATCTCATCTCTAGAACTTGTTTAATAATTTCCTCTGTGTTTGTTTCTTTGTTTGTTTTTAAATTTATTATTATTATTATTCTGTTTTTGTTTTTTGGCCACCTGCAAAGGCTCTCCCAAACTCCATCACTAAGGGCGATGTTCTATTCTATACGGCATCACAGAGCGTTCCTGAAACCGGGAGACAACGGCTTTCGCTCCAGTGTCTTCCTTTCCTCCACCCACAGCGGCCACGATGCCCGAGGCAGAATATGTGCTGTGCAAACACAGGAGGCGATGGTGGCCAGCAAAGGTGCTTAGATGTATTTTCTTCATCTTCAGGGCTCCCACCGGAGGGGCTTTGAGCTCCCTGCCAAAACCCTCTGATGCTCTGCCGACCCTGGCCCTCCTCTGTCCGTCTTGCTCTTGTGTGCACTCTCTCAGAAAAAGATACTGTACTAGATGGACAGACAGATATATATGTCTGTCTATACACACAGGCCTATAGACCTAGGCCCTTGTCTCTCCTTATGCATACAGTATTCTCTTTCTCTGTAAATCTGAACTTCTATGCACTCACTCAGAAGACATTAGATACATATATCCCTTTCTTCCTTGTTTCTTGCTGTCATTCTTTATTCCTTCCCATCTTTCCTTCCTTGTTTCTTCCTGTCATTCTTTAATCCTTCCTTCCTTCTCCGTCATCCTTCCTTCCTTGTTTCTCCCTGTCATTCTTTAATCATTCCTTCCTTCCTATGGTTCAGTTGTTTGTCTGTTTATTTTTCCATACTCTTCAGGTTGTATCCGGAAGCCGAACTTCCCAGGGACGGTCGATTTCAAAAGCCCAGGTTGTCTCCATGCGTGTTGAGATCATGTGCCTGAATGAACAGTTAAGTTCCGTTCCCAGCCATGGTATCTTTTGATCTGCTTCTCCATGGTCCCCTTTGAATTGTATTGTTGGCTAATCCTGTGTTTCCCAACCTTGGGTGGCTCCAGTGTTCTTGGACTGCAACTCCCCGAAACCCTAGCTAGCAGAGCTGGTGGTGAAGGCTTCTGGGGATCGCAGTCCCAGAACCCCTGAGAGCCGCCGGTTGAATTGATGAGAGCCTCCATTTTTAATTATATTTGCATGTTTATACACCAGTTACATCTGGTGTGTGGTCACTGCAAAGCTATGTTTTGTTTTCAGAATAAACCAAATTTCTATGCTTTAAAATGTTTGTATCTTAAATGTGAAACGTGTATCTCCAAGTTGTGTAAAATGTCTCTCGATATTGCAACGAGCAGTCGTGCATGTGGTATGTGCCACATGGAGGCTTTCCAAGAAGTGGCTTAAATCATGGTCTAAATAAAATTGATTTTAAATGGAATCCTCTCTACAAAGCACTCCCGCCTCTCCTTAGGACCCTCAACAGAACCCAAAGCATCAAATCGTTCCTGTTGGGAGTTTTTAACAACCTCGCCGGCTGCCTGTATTTTGAGTGACTGGGAGGGACTTTTCTGGGCTTGGGGTGGCCGTCAATCTATCCAACACGAACCAATCATTCTCTCCTGCTTCTGAATTCAAAAGAGTCTTGCCTCTTGGCTCAGTGTTTCTTTCCCTCTTTTTAGTCTATTAGAAGCAGCGTTCGTTTTCTTGGTTAGTTTGCTGATGCTCTGTTTGCAACCGAATAACAAAGCGTTTCTATTCTTTCACCTACCAATGTCTCAGAGTGAGTTACTGAGACTCTAGGTGCCAGTTAATGAGAGAGGGGTGGACTCTCGGGGGACGATGCTATTCTAAAGGTAAAGGTTCCCCTTGACATTGAGTCTGGTCATGTCTGACTCTAGGGCGCGGTGCTCATCCCCGTCTCCAAGCTGTACAGCCAGTGCTTGTCCGAATACCGTTTCCGTGGTCATGTGGCCAGCACAACTAGACACGGAATGTGGTGACCTTCCCACCGAGGTGGTATCTGTTTATCGACTTGCATTTTTGCATGTTTTTGAACAGCTAGGTTGGCAGGATTTTGTTACCCTGTACTTCTACTCGGTAACAAAAGGGGATTTCACCCGAAATTCAAAACGCTGCAAGTGTTCCTGAGGCAGTTCTTCTCCACCAAAAGATGGGAACCTTTCCTTTCATACGCTACAGATGCCACCCTCAGCAACCCGTGGGTTATTTGTGCCGACAGCTGGCCCACAATGAGGACTAGAAACAGCGGCACATTTAACTGGTGTCCATTCACTGCTGCCTTTGGCAGCCTAGCATTTAGAGCAGTGCGGATAAACCACCAGAGCCCTGCTCTTGTTCCCGCATGCAGGTATTAATTTCAAGTGTCTTATTCTTTGTGATGTGTAAGCTGGCTTCAGCAACCTGTTTCTGGTTGCTAGCCCACCCAGAAGATCAGTTTTTAATTCTTTCCTGACTCTTTCCAAAGGGCTAATGTACGTCGCGCTGATGTCAAACCCCTGACGGAGGAGAACATTGAAGAAATTGCCTCAAAGTTAGGTGCGACAGTCTCTCTCTCTCTCTCTCTCTTTCTCTCTCTCTCTCTCTTTTCGTTTGTTACCGGAAGACGTCTGACGTCTGTCTCATTCACAGATCAGGGCAGGAAGCGCTGCACCCCCACGAAGGAGCTGATCTTTCGCCGGGCTCTAAGGGAGGCCCTGGATATTTTGCACCGGGCAATGCCCTCCCCAGCAGGCACCCCTTCAAAGGAGAGGCAAGCGGAGCCCTCAAACCGGAGGGACACACCGGCCACAGCGACAGGGTGGAAGGTTTCCTCCTGCAGAGACCCTCCCAAAGAGGAAGGTGGGGCCTCCAGACCACCGCAGGCCACCTTGCCCCTCGGAGGGGAGCGCCGTTCAACGAGAACAACCCGGGCTTCTCCTGTCAGCAAAAGTCCTGCGTTCGAGTCACAAGGCCTTTCGGACGGCTGGCCATGGGGTGGGGTTTCCGAAGCAAAGTCGTCCACCGCTCTTCTGGAAGAGAGGCAACCGTCGCCTGAATTTGGCTCAGAGAGAGGATCGCAGTCTTCCCCCAAAGAGGATAGCCAAGTTAAAGGCGATTCTGGGAGGAAGCGGGGCCGCCCCTCGCTGGCCACGAAACGTCCCGCTCAGACAAGCACCCCGGTGCCGTCCTCACGCCAGTCCTGCTCCCGACCGCTTTCGGCAGGCAAAAAGTCGGGTGCAAGGCTTGGGCTGCGAGGGAAACCCTCGGCGTCTGCTCCCAAATGGGCTGCGGTGGAGCTGGCCGGCAGATTCCCAGAGGAAGGAGCCTCTCCCGCTGGGAAAGGCACCGGGGTTCCCAATGGCCGGAAGTCTCCTGGGGGCTCAGGCGGCGCTCACCAGGAATGCAACAGTGTGGGGGCCTCTTCTTCCCGGAAAAGGCGGCGCAGGCTTTGCCTGGAGGACTCGGATCTGGAACCGAATCCTGAAGTGGCAGTTTTGGAACCCAAGAGAGAGGAAGAGAAGAGCCTGTCGGCGGAATACGAGCCGGTGGACACGTCTGAAGAGGAGAAAGGTAGGTGGGTGTTCGTCTTGACAGAGAGGCAAGGCTACAGAGCTGAATGGCTTTTCAGCCGCGTTGGAAATGGTGCAGAAATCAGCACGGCCTTTTGCTTTGCCTAACAGGCTGGGAGTCTACCTCTGACCTTTCCTTGAGACTCAGTCCCATCAGAGAACGTTCGCTCAGCCCAGCTTTCTGGGAGGACGATGAAGAGGATGAACTGCCGAGCCTTCTGCCACCTCAAGGTGAGATCTGATTGGTCCTGGATGTCCCAAAACTGGAAAAACACAGTGCCCAAGCCTGTTTGAATTACTTTCAATATTTTCACACATACACACATGCACCGCCTTTCTCCCTTGAAGGACCTGAGGCAGCTTACGTCGTAAAAAGGACAAATGTTTAAAAGCTAAAAGCAAGAACTGTATAAATAACTGAAAAGAATAAAACAAGGAGTGTGAGAAAAGCAGGAAATAACATCAATACTAAAAGAAAAAAAACATTTAAAACCCCTCTCAGGCAAGCCAGTCTGGAAAAGCTCACAGTATTTTTCATTGTGACTTCTGTTTTAATGGACTGAGATGCTTTGGGTCTACTATTGGGCGGAGAAAGGTGGTGCATAAAATAAATAAGAATTAAGACACCCCTATGCTTAGATGCTAAAAGGGCAGACCTCTCTTAGGAACATTCACACGAAAGCCATTTAAAAACAAACCCACAGAGAGCAAGGGGGAAAATGTCACTCTTTATTTTGAGATTGAACACTATACATAGCACAGTCTCTGGCTCAATCCCACGGCCAGTTCTGATAAGTTCATTTTTAAATGTGTGTGTGTATGTGTATATCTATCTATCTTGGGGGATTTTTTCTTTTAATATTTTTGGACCTCGAATTAGCAGATACTGATCCCACGGATAAGGATATCCTATTGCATTGCTTTCTCTCTTTTTAGAACCCGGTTCGATTGAAGCAGGGAAGCTGGTTTGGTGCAAGCTCCCAAGATACCCATATTGGCCAGCAGTGGTAAAACCAGATTTTACTTCTTGTTTTTTATTCTTTTGGGAAGACTATGAACTCCCTTGAGGGAGTTTTGTAGTGGCAAAGTGGGATGTCCGTGTAGTCAATAAATAAGAAGAGGGCTGGAGTTTACTGGGGTTTGGTTTGGTGTTTATTAAATATTTTCTCTGTGTCTGGAGGGTCTCCTCTCCTGCACATTGTCTTGTGAAGGGATCAGGGCAGGCATTTAAACCCTCTCTCTTTGTATAGTTGCTGGTTTTTGAACAAATTGAAAAAGGCCATTTAGGACCTGAAGGTTTAGATTTAGAAGCGCGGTAGGTCAGGAAAAGCAGGGCCTGAATTTCCACAAGGGTTTTGACAAGATTCCCCCCATGCGCTTCTCTCTGGCGGCTCCTGCTCATCCTGCAGGGAAATGTGGAGACTCACGGGGTCTGATTCCTGGTCCCCATGTTGTCCAATAGCTCCCTAAATGGCTTGGATGAGAAGTCATCGGGAGGCTTGTCAAATTGGTAGCGGCAGCTGATGCCTCAAAAGCCCAGGATCCGAATCCAAGCCAGTCCAACCAATTGGAGAAAGAAGCTCAAACAAGCGAAATGAGCTTCTATAGAGATAAATGTCGAATTCTGCCTTTAGCCGGGGCAGGGGAACCGTAGGCCGGCTTGATGACAGTCCCCGTGAAAAGATTCTCTCTGTCCTCGATGGAAAGATGCCGTTTTGAATTTCACCTGGAGCGCAGAAGGATCCTTCTGGTGCCAAAGAGGAAAACTTCAGTTCAGAATTCTTAGCTGGGGGATTTTTTTGCAGCTGGCAACAGCTGACGGATCTCAAGGTTTCCATTAAAAAAATAAGGTTTGCCTCACCTGTGGTTTAAGCTGCAGAGAAGGTCTGTTGTTCCCTCTGCCAGCATGAAGTGGCTGATTTTCTTTCTTTCTTTCTTTCTTTCTTTCTTTCTTTCTTTCTTTCTTTCTTTCTTTCTTTCTTTCTTTCTTTCTTTCTTTCTTTCTTTCTTTCTTTCTTTCTTTCTTTCACCTCTGGCAGGTGAGGAAGGTGAAACAGAAAGCGCGGAAGGCAAGCATTTTCCTCATAGAAAAATCCATGGAGGACCGATCAAGGGGGTAAATAGAGCCCATATGATCTTGGCTTTCTCTGCTTCCCTTCTTTGATTCTGCTTCCTGACCTTCTGAGACCACAGCGTTCAGAACGTCTGAGTCTTCTAACTCCTCCTGCGGAAAACAGGAAAAGCACACAAACGTTTAGGATGGAGGCATGAGGATTTATTTTATTTATTTATTTAATTTATTGGCCGCCTTTCTCCCGAGAATGGGACCCAAGTTGGCTCACAATATTAAAAAGAATAGAGTTTAAAACATAATAAGTGAAATGCTGAAAAAAAAAGATTAAATGATGTGCCCATTAAAATACAATTGGAGTACAGTATTAAACACAATAAACCTCGATACCCATCAGTTTTAGGCAACCTTGTGCGGTGTGGAGTGATGGGTCTCGCTGGCCAATATTTTCTGGAGGGGTGCAAGTTCCTGATGTATAATCTGGGGCAGAGCTAAGGGGTGGGTGGTAAAAAGAGGACACAGACGGGCTGCCTGCGTTCGCCATTCCGGAAATCAGAGAGGGCGGGGGAATTAAGTTTTCTGTCTTGCTGGTAACTTGTGGTTTTGCTTCCCTCCGCCTCCCCTCTGGACACAGCTTCTCCATCTCTCTGAGAAAACTGAAACCTTTTGACTGTCAAGAGAAGCAAAAACTGATAGTAAGTCAAGCCCTTGGGCCCCCCTTCCGGGCTGTCCGTTTGCTTCTCTGCGTCAAAAGAGAAGAAAGACCGCTCAGTTGCACGGGACGAAAGGGGCTCACCGTTTGGCTTCTGGTCTCGTGCTTCTCCCTGTCCTAGGATGAAGCCCGAGAAAACTACGACCATGAAATCAATTGGTGCATCAACTTGATAGAAGACTACAGAATCAGAGTAGGTAAGCCCGAGGGTGGAGGGTCGTTCTTTCCCTTCGGCAGGCAGAACCCTCTCAGATTTGTCTTCCACGGGCAAAGGGACCTCCTCCTGCAACCCCAGGGAGGGAGCTCCCTGGGTCTGAAAACTTCCGTAGAATCCTAGAATGATGGAGTTGGAAGGGGGCCTCTGAGGTCATATGTTCCAACCCCCTGCTCAAGGCAGGAATCCAGATCCAAGCTGATCAGACAGAGGGTGGTCCAATTTTCTCTTGAAGGCCTCCAGCGTTGGAGCACTCACCACTTCGCTAGACCAATGGATCCGTTGTCGTACTAACTCTAACAGTTAAGAGTTTTTTCAGCTGAAATTTGGCTTCCTGTCACTTGAGCCCATGATGACGTGTCCTGCACTCTGGGATGATGGAGGACAGATCCAGCCCTTCTTCTGTAGGACTACTTTTCAAGTCTTTGAAAAGTGCTGTCCTGTCTCCCCTCCATCATCTTTTCTCAAGGCTAAACATGCACAGTTCTTTCCGTCTTTCCTCCTTCTAGGGCTTGGGTTTCCAGCCCCCTGATCCTCCTTCTTGCCCTCCCTTGAACTGGCTCCAGTTTGTCAGCCTTCTTCTTCACATGCGGTGTCCAAAACTAGAACACAGGACTCTGTAAAGGAGGCTAAACCGTGCTGAATTTAATTCAGCATGTTCTGCTTTGTGCAAAGAACGGTGGACAGCAATGTAACAGCGATGTTACAAACATGCCCGTTCGGGAAACGGGAGTTTAACTGAGCTCTTTTCTGGCCTACTAGGTTGCTGCTCGTTCAGAGGGTCCTTCTTGGAGTATTGTTCGGACGCCATGAGTAAGTTGGTTTCCAAAATCATAAACCCCCTGCTGCCCTCAGGTAGCCTCTCTACACCTGTTTTGGGGAATTTGCAGGCTTCCAGGAGTATCCATGTGGTGGGTGTAAAAAAGAGAGCAGAAGAAGGGGTCACTCTATCCACTACACCACACGGGTCTGGCTTTGCTTCCCAAATAAATCCGGTCGGATGTGTCCAGAGCGATCCAAGGAGGATTCTTCTCCCAGAAATAAATGGGGTGGGTTTTTCTTCGTGGCCAGAATGAGCCAAGGGGTGATCTTGCAGATACAGGCTCTGAATTCCCCCCACACCTCTGCCTCACCCCTGTGCTGACCAAGGCTGATGGGAGTTGCTGTTCCACCCAGAAAGCCTCAAACTCGCCCACCTCCCCGTTCAGTCGCAAGAGGGTGCGACGCCCGTCTCCCGTCTCGTCCTTTCCAGGTTACCCAGTTCGAAAAGAAGCCCCTCACAACCTCTCCCAGATGAATTTCCCCCAGGTCGAGGAAGGGGACTCCCAGGGGTCTCTCTCCGAGACCCCGCCCACCCAGCGGGTGAAGAAAGTCCTTCCCGACCGGACGCGGGCGTTGAGGGACCGAGCCAACGGGAAGATTGTGGATTTCATCGTGAAGGCCAAGGGGGCCGATGGGCACCTCCGGTCTGTCCTGAAGAACGAGAAGCCCTCCAGGTGGCTGGCCCGCTTCCTCCACGCCCGTCCGTACCTGAGCAGCGTCGAGACGTACCTGGAAGACGACTCCCAGCAGGACCGCGTCTTCAGCCATTTGCAAGGGGTGTATCGAGCGATCGACCCAGATACCTTGCCCCTGGTGAATGGAGACCAGGTCAAATTCATCCTCGACGTCCTTTTTCCTGAGGTGAGGAAGGCCACTTTGTCCAGCAGGTAGGAAAAGGGGTATGTGTGTGGGGGGGGGGGGGGTGTTGGGCACCATTCGACGGCCGGGCAGCTCGGGGGTGACCGGTTGAAGCGGCGCAGTGGTTTCTGCTACTTCCTCCTCATCGTAGCCTTTTCATGAATGTGGCCGATTTGCGCTCTTTATTCTCCTTTTCTCTCTCTGTGGTTCACACCCCCCCCAGGCCATCATCTACGCCATTTCCGCCATTGATCAGATCGATTACAAGAAGGCAGAAGATAAGTATATTAAAGGACCACTGGTGAGCCAAAGGTAATCTATCGGGGATGATGGCAAATCTGGGGGTCCGAGCCCCAATTTCCGAGTGTTTGGGTCAGAGTCTGGAATCTATTAAAAATAAGCTTCCCCCCCCCCAAAGAAAAGAGAGACTTGATTCACGAGACACAAAAAAGAACGGAGGTGCTGGTGGGCGAGGGACCCAAGCTTGGGAACCAGTGTGAGAGAGGCCACTCCCGAATCTCATCTCACAGGAATTACCCCTTGCCACGTTTTCTCCTGCCACCTTGTCTGTTGCTGTTTCATTTAATTTAATCCTGTTTTTTCTTTCTGAATCCTTCAGAGAGAGACAAATATTTGAAGAAGAAATTTTGGAGCAGAAGAGGAAGCAGCAGACGGAGAGAGGATCCCTGGAGGACTGCCTGTGAAACCTTCTCCGACCTGGCCTGCATAGGCAGCCTCTCCTCTGATGAGTCCGAGCGCACTTATTTTGTATAAGATGAGACACTTTATTTTTTAAGTACTCGCCTTGACATCCGATGAAATGTCCTTTAATAAGTGGACGTGGCCCCCGTATTAACTGCCCGCCCAGCCACCGACTAGAAGAAATTTCACTATCAATTTCTGGTGTTGATACCAGCCCAGCGCCGCGTCGGGCAACACCTGGGTGTTTAAAATAAACCATTAAAAACACCACCAGTGTCTGCCGTGCAGAGAGACTGGCCATAACTCTTAAGACAGGAACCAGGTGGTCTTTCTGACGTCTGCAGACTACGGCTCCCATTAGCCCTGGCTGCCAGAGCCAGGGATGATGGGATTTCAAATCTTAACAATACCCGGCAAGCCATCCCTGCCTTAAGAGGAGATATTTTCGAGCGACCGGTGTGTGTAGGTGTGTCGTTGCCTTTGCTACATGTACAGGTTTTCCTTGGGATCAATTTGTGAGATTAAACCGAGCTTCTGCCCACCAGACATATGATAGAATCTCATTCCAGCATAACCATTTTTTGGCCTCTGCCACCATGGTGGTTTTGAGCAATCTGTTTAGCTGCACAGGGTGATGAAATTGCAAGAGCGTGGCGCTCTGGATTTTCACAAATGCATCTACCTCCCCCATGTTCTCTGGAATTACTACTACATTTTTTTTTAATTTGGGAAAAAAGAAAATAAAATGACCCTCAAACGGGTCCCTTGGTTGCGTGGCTTCTCTTTATGGAGGTGGGCTGGACTTCTTGAGCGATATATGATGGGTGGGATCTCGCTCTTCTCTGCAACCTGTCCAGAAATGCACACACATCCCCCCAAAAAATCTATGCTAAGGGGCGCGGAAATTCTCCAGAGAACGTTTTGGTCATTGCCGGCAGGTGGGGGGCGGGAATGAGAAGCAAAAAAAAAAAAAAAAAAAAAGGCCACAGCTACCCAAGGGAGAGAAAAAAACGAGTCAAAAACCGCCAAATAAAAAGGTCTGAATCAACCCCAAATGCCTGCAGGGTTCTCTGTAGGGACCAGCAGGTCAATGAAGACTCAGAGGTTGGAACAATTCTCATTTCTGGCTTGCAAGCCTCTCCTTGCAAAAATGTGATTCCTCGTTACCCACGCTGGATTGCACGAACCAACTTCCCTTGGCCAAATCCTGCTTCTATACGAGGAATCAAACTGGAGGGTTTAATACTCTTTTTTTAGGTTCTCCAGCCGTCACATCCTTGGGCACGTGACACTCAAGGCGGGTCTTCCGAGCCCGTGGCTCCCGGAAGGATGGCCCGTGGCCCCTTGTGCGGTTTCTGATTCATGAGGTTGCCGCCGGAGTCTGTCTGAAGTGTGAAAAGGGGTTCCAGAGGGGTTGAGGAAGACTAGTTAAATATTTTTTAAAAATAAAATAAAACCAGCCCGAGTCCCAGGATTTAGTTTTAAAAGTTAAAAGGCTGAACGTACAAAAATGCGGGAAGAAACCAAGAGCACCAAGTGGAGTTAAGCAGGAACTCGTTTGTTCATCTGTTTTTTGTGGTGTGCAATTCTGTGTTGGTGCAAAACGTCTTAACGCTTGTGCAAACACATAGTGAATCTCCCCTCTGGAGGCTTTCAGGAAAATCTCTTTTTTCCCCACTCTCCCTTACCCTGAGCTTGGATTGCTATTGTCTGCGTGTCAAAACAAATACTGTATCTACATTTTAATCCTTCCCTGCACATTTGCATCTACAGTATTGCCATTTATATCCCTCTCTGCACAATAACTTATTCTTAGCATCCATGCAACAGTCTCTGAAAAAAGGCATCAAACTGGTCCCATCGGTTGCAAATAAATAAATTTCTTGCTGTGCGCTGTTAAGTCACCCTCGACTTCTTGCAACCTCATGAATGAGGGCTCTCCAAAAATATCTTGTCCTCCACAGCCCTGCTCAGCTCTTGCAAAAAAACAAAAGTTGTGGTTTCCTTGAGGGAGTCCGTCCATCTCATATTCAGTTTTCCTCTTTTCCTGCTGCTTTCCACCTTCTATCATCCACCTCTTATCATCTCTTCTAGGGAATCCTGCCTTCTCGTGATGTGCCCAAAATTGGACAGCTTCTGTTTCTTTGTATTTTGCCTCCAGAGAGAGTTTAATATGATCTAGGACCCACTGGTTTGTCTTTCTGGCAGTCCAGAGTATCTTCAAAACTCTCATCGTGCACCACCTTCCAAACCCATCAGTTTTTTTCCTGTGTCAGTAAGCAAATAAATGTCATCAATAAATAAAATGATAAATAAGTACCTTTTTAAAAAGCAACCATCAAGCAGTGTTGCCCAGTGGTTAACTGTTTGCACTTGGTGGGTTATAATAAAAGGGCCGGGAGAGGTCCCAGTTGTGCAATCAGCACACAACCAGGCGTGCCAGCAGGACACACCCCAGTGTTTCACCAATTAGCTGCAGTTAGCCATCCACAGTGAGACGCACAAGCCTCATGCAAACACCAGGAGCACTCTGCCCACCCTGAATAAGGCGTCTTTGCTATGTGCAAGTAATTTCGTCGTGCCAACTGCGCAACCACCCATTATCACAAAATTGATGGCGCCGATTTGCTTTGAATAAGTCAACTCCCTACGTTCACCGTGCAATACTGTACTATATTATGACAATGTTTGCATTCATGGCGCGTCATATTGTGTGACAATGTTTTGCACCTTATGGTCATGCAGGACAAGACTGGCAGGGATGATCATTAGATAAATAATAAGTCTTTAAAATCCAGTGGAATCATTTAAAATAAAGTTAAAGCATAGTGGGATCTGGTGAATGCACTGGGCTAAACTGGGACCAGCCTAAAACTCAGTTAAAACTTGAGCCTTTCTAGCTTCACTTCCAAAATAGTAGCTTTCTCTTGTGCAAAGAAAGCTGCTTGATGGGGATATTTTTAATTGCTATAGGCAGACTTGGGAAGGGAAGGCAGCCATCAGGTCTCTGTGGCGCAATCGGTTAGCGCGTTCGGCTGTTAACCGAAAGGTTGGTGGTTCGAGCCCACCCAGGGACGCTTTTGATCCCTCCCTGGACCGTTCGTAAAGGATGCCTGGTCTCCCTTTGCAAAAACTGCCGGTCTTTGCAATGTGCAAGATCTTGCAGCGAAGGAAGGGCGAGGCGGCTTCTGCCCACCACAACAATGGCGGCGCTGCCAACCCATTCAAATGCAAAGCCATGCGGTTGCAAGGAGGTTGAACCCCTTGCAAATAAAAGGTGCAGACAGAGAGAGAGAGAATTTTGGACTACATCTCCCAAGATGCCTCACAGTGGGAGGGAGGTGGCCTTACCGAAACAGATGGGCAAATAATAATACATAACAAGGTTTTTGGTTAAAACTTGTATTTCTTGTAAAACCACTCAATGCTTTTATCATTTTGATTGTAATAATACATAACAAGGTTTTTGGTTAAAACTTGTATTTCTTGTAAAACCACTCAATGCTTTTATCATTTTGATTGTGCCTCTGAATTATTATTATCATTATTAATCATCATCATTATCAAAAATTTCTGGCACAGTTAATCAGAATTATAAACGCATTATTATTGTTACAGTATTACTTTTCTGTAATTAATAAGGATGATCATAAGGATAATAATAATAGTAAAGATAATTGTAAGTGACTTCCCCCCCCCCAAAAAAAAGCTGATCTTCCTCCTCTTCCTCCCCCTCCCTTCCTCTTACTCCTTCCTTCCTCTTCCTCTTGCTTCGGACTCGGCCCCATGCCTGTGTTCCCCCTTTCTCCGCCCCCTTCCTTTCCTCCGTCCCCGGAACTCTCGCGGCGGCGCCTTCGGTTCCCACCCGGAGCCTGGAGGCCGGGCGAAGCCTTCCCCGGCTGAGGGCGCAGAAAGCGGACAAGATGGCCGCCCGCTCTGCAGGTCAGCTGCCCCCCTCGTCCCCCAGCCCTTGGGAGGGGGGGAGGAGGGGGGAACTGGGTTTCTTGGGGAGAGGGAGGGGGCCTTTGGGGAGGGGGGCTGGTTTTGGAAAAAGGGGGAGAGAGAGAGAGAGAAAGAGAGGGGCCAAGCCAGGCCCCTGGAGTGGAGAGGGAGGGGGAAGGGGGGCTTTTGTGGAGAGGGGGAGGGAGGGGCTTGGCTTTGGGGGAGGGGGTCGGCCAGTATCAGGGAGAAGTATCTCCCCCAAAAAACTGGGGGCGTGGGGGGGTGTCATTAAGGAGTCTCTGACCTCCCCAATGGCTGGCACTAGTTTCCAGCAGCAGGCGTCCCCCTTCCTCCCCGTCCCCCCCCCTCTCCACCCCCCAGGGACAGTATTGCCTTTAAAAGACTCAAGGTAGCCTTGTGTGTGTGTGAGTTGGGGCCCCCCAAAGGGAGGCCCGAGAAAGATTCCCTGGAAAAGACCCTCAGGGTGGGGGCCAGGGGGGAGGGAAGGGAAAGGGGGGCAGCCGGAGAAGAGGAAGCCTCCAAAGCCAGAGAGACGGACTCCCCAGAGGAAGCCCCAACGACGACGTCTGAAGAGTCTGCAAGAGCCAAGGGGGCTGGGGAAGACGAGGGCTGTCTGGAGAGAGGGCTCCTTCCTGGGGTCGCCCAGCGTCGGAGGCCACCCGAAGGCTGGGACGGTGCAAAAATGAAACCAGAGATTGTGCCGGAAGAGGAGAAACACACACACACACACCCAAAACCAGGGCAAGGGACCTCTCGCCCCTTCACAAGGTTGCCACAAGTCTTACCTCCCCCCCCCGGGGACGGCGCTTTCTTACCTTCTTTTTTCCTTTCCAGCCTCCCGTTTGATCCCTCACAGGTGCTTTCTGCCCAGGTGAGTGGGCTCTGCGGGCTGCGACTGGCTGCAAAAATCATGAAGAAAGCTGTTCAAAATAATAATAGTAATAATTCAACGTACACTCTTTTTTTTTGTAAAGAGGCCCAGGGAGGGAGAGGGCTCTCTGCTTGATACCTGGCTGTCTCTTTCTGCTGCCCACGGAGCCTCGAAAGGGGCCACACACCAAGGAGCAGCCAGGAGTATCAGCCGAGAAAGGAAAAAAACAACCCACGAACCCATGGGTGTGATCCGTGGCATCTTATCAGAAAAAAAAAATTGTGGGGTTAGGAGGGAGAAACGGTATAACAGCTGCCTCTGCTTTTGTTGATCAGGCCAGCAGTGTTCTTTGCTCCTCCTGCGCAGTCACTTCATCAGACATCGGCCACAGACCGCGCCGAAAGGTATCTCTCAACCCCTTTTCCCCGGAAGGGATGAACCGGCACGAATCTGTGACTTTGTTTCATGTCGTCATTAGTTTGAGTTCTCCTTTGCTGGGTTTCCTTAATTCTTATTTTGTTTCTGGTTGGTCAGGTTGGGTAACGAGGGATGATTTCTCCTTGTACGATGGCTCAGAGTTAAGGGTTTTCACAGAGCGGTATAAAAATGCCATAAACCAATGAAATATTTCAGCCCTGGGGTTTTTCCACCTGTACGGGAAGCCTCCCGATCCCACCCTTTTCTAAGGGACCAGGGAGGGAGGCCCCAAGCGTTCCCTTACCAGGGGGAGACATGACAGGAGCGGGCTGCTCCCAACCGCCTGCTAAGCCAAGGGTTTTTCTCCTGAGTGTGCTGTTTTTCTTCCGTAGCCCCACTGCAGTTCCTCAGAAGAGTTCTGCAATCGTACAGAAGAAGTCCTTTGTGCCGCAAAACCGAGCGGAATATGTTGTCACCAAGCTAGATGAACTCTTCAACTGGGCTCTTCGGGTGAGTGGAGACTCTTCCTCCCACCTCTCCAGGGTTTTGGCCTGTTTTCTAACTTTCCTAAGAAGAATCTTGAAAGGGGGTCCCCCCAGAGGAGGGGCAGGATCTGTCCTCAATCCTCCCAGAGGGGCAGGACGCGTAACAGGCTCAACCGACAGGAAGCCGGATTTCGGCTGAAGATCAGGAAAAACGTATTAACTGTTAGAGCAGTATGACAACAGGATCCGTGATCTTAGGAGGGGGTGAGTGCTCCCACGCGGGAGGCCTTGAAGAGAACATCAGACCACCCTCTGCCGGATCAGCTTGGATTTTGCTTCCTGCCTTGAGCAGGGGATTGGAGTCGATGGCCTTCAAGGCCCCTTCAAACTCCAGGATTCTAGGATTTTATCCCACACGACCTTTCTGGCATATATTGTATCTTCTGCCCGGCTAGTTTCCACCTTTGATTTTTCCATAATTGCTGCACAAACGTGCAAATAAGGTACTGCACGGCCATAGCATCCGGCTTAAAAAAAAATAGGGGTGCCCTAAGCATCATATTTTAACTTTAAAACAGGACCTTAGACGTCAGCACCGAATTTGCCATAGATAGAGCAGAAAATCTCTGTGCCAACATTTGGGGACACTTGGGCAAAATGTTATGATTTTTTCAGTGTAAAGCTGTTTGACCCACGCAGGCATGTACAGACTTTGGTGGCCTCTTGGGGTTGGAAGTTTAAAACAGATCAAACCCAGATGGGTCTCCTCTTGTTGCACCTCGCTACCCTGAGCGTCAGTGTTTCCACCCTTGAATTGTGCGGTCCAACGGCTGTCGCCCCAAATAGCAGGGTCAAAATTACCATCTAAAAAGGGAAGAACTAAAAAGTCAAGAACCAGAGTCTTAGGGAGGTGTTACGAAAGCCCATTGGAAACGAAACGTCTTTCTTGCTTTTCCCTATTAAAAAAACCAAAATGCCTGTGACATTTGCCCTGGAACCGATTCGGATGTGTGAACACCTCTTTTTCAGGAAGCTCTCAAACTCTTGCGTGGTCTCTCAACGACTTGCCTTGCTTTTTTTTTTGTCCCCTCTCCCCTGCCAGAGTTCCTTGTGGCCGATGACCTTTGGCTTGGCATGCTGCGCCGTCGAGATGATGCACGTGGCAGCCCCCCGCTATGACATGGACCGCTTCGGGGTGGTCTTCCGAGCCAGTCCCCGGCAATCCGATGTCATGATCGTGGCTGGCACCCTGACCAACAAGATGGCCCCGGCTCTCCGGAAGGTACATGTGTGCACACCCAGAGAGAGACACACACACACACACATGCACACATGTGCTCAGAGGTGCCCCCACCTCTGCATGCTCTTGCAAAGTTTAAGTAGGGTCACCGCCATGGGCCACCCCTGGGAAAAATATTCCTTCTGAAAAAAACCAAGACTCGACAGTGCAATCTACGTCCCTCGCCTTCTTTGGTTTTATCAGTATTTAATCCTAACTTATTTCAATGTCTTCGGTGACCAGACCTTAATCATAAGCGGTCAGTTTTGATTCAACTCTGCATTTCTTCCCCTCCATTGGCTTCCTTGACCTAAGGCATTGTTCAGTCATGCTGAATACATCTTGGCTTCCTTCGAGTGGGTGCTGTTCAATTAGCTTCATCGTTAAAAATATAGATTTCTGGGATTTTTCTTTTTTAAGGTTTTAAATATTTCCATTAATAAGCGATTCAGCAGATCCCATAGATAAGGGGGACCGACTGTGTTTCTCACTCTAGCCGCACACTGAAAAAAAGGAGCATTTTGATTTTTTTTTTTTTTTTTTTTAGCCTTTTGAATTGCATCAGAGACAAAACCCAGCTTTTCCAGACTTCTTTTCTGTCCTTGCAGGTGTACGACCAGATGCCTGAGCCGCGTTACGTCATCTCCATGGGGAGGTAAAACTTTTCTGAATATTTTCATGGTCTCCCAGGTGTGTGTGTGTGTGCATGCGTGCGTGCGTGCTGTCCCCTCTTGGGGTTTCTGTCTCTCCTCTGCCACCCCAAAAACCCTCAGCCAAGCGCCGTTTTGCAAAACAAGTTGTGAACTGCTCAATATAGAGTTGTGAAAAATAATAATTACACCCCGTCAGGTCCCTTCTGATCCTTTTTCTGGGTTTTCCAAGTAGGGAAGACACCGAAGGGGTGTTCTCTTCCCTTCTTCCTGGACTGGCCAGCATTTGCCCCAAGCCACCCAGGCTGGCTTTTCTCCCGGGAGGCTCCGAAGGAGGATTCGAACTCCCAACCTCTCTGGCTGTGCAGCCGGAGACTTCACCTGCGGAGCTTCGGGATGGCCTGTTATTTTGTCGACAGTCTGGTTTTTCTACGGGCTTTTCATTAACGACCTGGCAGATAACCTCGTAGAAAAGAGACATGACCTCATGAAACTACTTAGGGAGGGCCACCGGTCTTCTCAGTCCCCACGTTGTGCTTTTAAAATAAAGTGCAGCAAAATGAGACTCTTTTCTCTCTCTCTCTTTCCAGCTGTGCCAACGGCGGGGGCTACTACCATTATTCTTACTCCGTTGTGCGGGGCTGCGACCGGATTGTCCCAGTGGACATCTACGTCCCAGGTAAATAAAAACTTAGACAACGTCAAGTCCTGATTTTTAAAAAAAACACATTTTTAAGGTCGGAAAGCACGGGGATAATATCACTATGTGGATATGGAGGTGCTGCTGTGTTTTTCTGGCTCAAATGGTAGCTGAGTCCTATTTTGGTATTTAGAGACAAGAGCTCCTAGGACAAGCCAGAGCAAATGTTGTGGCCCCAGGGACCTATATTTTAATGCTCCCCAGCTCACCAACCAGATTGGACGTGATTTAAACTTTTTAAAATCAGATTTTTCTGATGATTGAAGTTTGGAAAAAATATCTGTTTTTAAATATTTAAATACGATTTCTTGATAGATATACATAGAGAGAGGGGGGATTTTCATTTTAATAGTTTCAGATGGTGGATAAGTAAATCAGCGGATCCAGATCCCGCAGATAACAGGGCCCTGCTGCATAACACACACACACCCTTCCTCTGTCTAAGGAGGCTTAGGGTTGGTTTTTTTCAGGGTCCTTTCCTTCTTCCTCACCGTGAAAGGACCCCCCCCCCCCCGCTGACCCTTTCAGGGCAGGCGTCGTATTCGGTGCTCGGCCGGCGTGACGTGCAGGCCGAAAACTTCCATGTCTCTCCACTCCCCCCTCACCGAAGCCCAAATCAGCCCCTCCATCTGCTTCCTCTTCATCTCCCCTCCAGGTTGTCCCCCGACCGCCGAAGCCCTCCTCTACGGGATCCTGCAACTGCAGAAGAAAATCAAGCGGGAAAGAAAGATGCGGATTTGGTACCGCCGCTAGGGCCCCGGTGTTGGGGTGTGGAAGCCACCGCTCTGCCCGTTCCATGTTGCGCACATTTGGGAACCGCTCGTAGAAGCTTTCAGAATAAACTTGCAAATGGGTGTATCTGACCTTGGGGGGGCTTTTATTTTTAAAATTTATTTCCCCCCCCCCCCCGTCTCAATCATGGGGGTGATGGGGAACCCCGGTCAGCCCCTTCCTGTCAACATAGGGGAAATGCATTCCCTTCTCGCTGTGGTTCGGACTACTTTCCCCATTATCCTTGACCACGGGAGCGATGGGACATGTCATCCACCATGGCCTAGAGCAGCAGTTCCCAAACCTGGGCCCTGGAGGTTCTTGGACGACAACTCTCAGAAGCCTTCGCCACACGCTGAGCTGGCCAGGATTTCTGGGAGTTGAAGTCCAAGAATGTCTGGGGGACCCAGGTGGGGAACCACTGACCCACAGCAGCCATTTTCAACAAGGGGTGGCATTTTTTTGGACTTGGGTGCAGAGGTGTGTGGTGCACAAGAGAAACAAAGCATCACATTGGCTTGTGTGCAAGTTCAGAACCGCCCGTAGCCGAAAGGCAGCGATAAAACCGGTAGGGAGAGAAAGGCCGACACACACCATATTTTAAAAGAAGGTAAGAGAACCATTATTTTAATCATCGAATGGCTCTGCTGCGGCTGGAGCGCACCGGCCCAGGCAGTGCCCCCAAGCTGTGGGCGGGGAGGTCAAAATACAGTACAACCCCTATATCCGCAGGGAATGAGTTCGAAGCCTGCTCGTGGATGCTGAAAACCGCGGATGAGAGCAAACAGCATTTTAATATTGAATGCTATACATAGGATTGGTCTCTGACTCCCTCTAGGGGCCACTTCTGATCACTTCGCCTTTAAAAATATACGTTTGGGGTTTTTATTTTTATTTTAATATTTTTCAGATGGGGGTAAGTGGATGGGTGGATACTGATCCTGCGGATAAGGGGGTTCTACTGTATAACCCCCCTCCCCGTTTTTTCAGTTCAGCCGTTTAGGGATGGCCTCTACAGGGTCCTGTCTTCCTCGCCCACGAAGGTGCCGGGTTCTACTTCAGGAGGGTGGGGGTGATCATCTGTCGGAAGGCGTAGTATCGGCAGTCGGCTGGCGGGACCAGATCCATGACACTGGTGTGGATGTTCTCCTTTTTGAAGCCCGCCTCCACCAAGTGTGGGACTTGCGTCTCCTAAATGGGGAAAGTCAAGGGGAAAAACCGGATTGGGTCTACCCAACGTTTTCCTGCTCAAGTTGCATTGGTACTACAAGTCCCAGAAGCCTCCACTGCTCGCTGTGCTGGCCAGGGATTCTGGGAGTTGCAGTGCAAGAACACCCGGGTGACCCAAGGGTTGGGAACCACTGGTCTGTAACCTTAAAAACAGAGGTTTGTGGACTACAGCTTCCAGAAGCCTCTGCTGCTCACTGTGCTGGCCAGGGATTCTGGGAGTTGTAGTCCAGGGAACCAAGGTTTGGGAGCACATGCCAATAAAGAAAAGCATCTGTGTTTATGAACTAACTCTTCAAGGGATGCCTCATGATGTGTTTTATCGCACATTTTCAGTGTTTTTTGTAGATGGCTTTGCAAACAGGTTTCCAAATGGTTTGATTCAAGCAGCTTCTAATTATTTATAAATAAAAAGATGGTGTCGAAATGCATGTTGGAGCCGTGAGTGGCGAGATTATTTAGTCTTTCAAGGGGGAAGAAATTCCACAAACCCATGTTCCTAGGAATTAAAATACAGTACCACAGTGTAGTTATGTGCTGTTGTCTCCAACTTAATGGTGAGCCCGTGAAGGGGTTCCCTTCCTTTCCCTTGCCCTGGGAGTCTCCTCTTCCAGCACTGTCTCTTCTTTCATTTTGCCAGGGTCCCAGCCTTCTGGTCATGTTGCACTCGTGGCAAACCCTGTGAATTAGCGCCCTTCAAAATGCCCCGTCCTCCCTGCTCAGCTCTTGCAAACTCAAAAGTCGTGGCTTCGAGGGAGTCTGTCCCTCTCGTCTTGGGCCTTTCTCTTTTCCTGCTGCCTTCCGCCATTCCCAGCAGGATGGTCTTGTTCTAGAGAATCCTGCCTTCCCATGAAGGGCCAGAGTAGGACAGCCTCGGTTTCGCCTCTGTTTTTGGCCTCAAAATACAGTACCATCCCCCGAGTCCTTGTCCGTCGCTCAGGCCACTGCCCCCTGCTGGGTGCTCCACCCAAACTCGGGGCGATTTAAAGGGAGAGATTTCTAGAGAAAGGCCAGCTGGGTTGATCTCAAAGTGAGTAACCCTGGGAGAACTGGAAGGCAGTAGGAGAAGAGGACGACCCCCAGGGTGAGATGGGTAGACCCCATGAAGGAACCCACAACATTCAGAAAGGCCAAACCTGAATGGGAAGGTCCAGGAAATGGGCCCGTGGGGTTAAAGCTAGCTTGTTTTTTTACCCTCACCTGAAACATCCTTTCGATATCAGAGTATTTGGTCTTGAGCAGGTCACCCCAGGAGGTCAGGTTGCAGTACGTCAGGACACCGCCAGGCTTCAGGAGGCGATACGCGTGGCCCTACGAAGGAGAGGGAGAAAGGGCTGTTTAGTTCCCCATCAACTCCCTCTGGGACCCCTGCCTGCCACCTGCCTGCCTCTGCCGCCTGAGGCCACTGGATGGCTTGCCTCTACCTCCGCCGTCTCCTGCCAGGGAAGATCCAGGACTTTTGGTGGTCCCGGGTTTGCAGAAAACTTTTAAAAGATAAACTTAAACTAAGCTAAAATAAAATAAAATAGACTTGACTTGACTTTAAAATTAACATTGAACATCCTAAGTAAAATAAATAAGAAGAAATAAAAGAATTAAAAATGTAATTAGCATGTGAATTAAATAACATTAAACCTAAATGAAATTAATAAACAGAGTTGTTAGTATGTTCGACCACATTTAGCAGCAAAAATAAATAAATAGTTGTTTCCAAACTCTGATCTAAGATCTAATGAGTTACTTACGGAGATCACCACCGGATTTCTGCGTAACTGGTACTAAAAGGTATACTGCCCCTATCAATGGAGGTTCTGTTTTCCCCTTAGCCCTCTGCCGGGCTCAGTCCTTTGTTGAATTTGCCATCCTCTGCCTTCTGTTGCACTAAAGAGGCAGACGGCACACTGGAAAAACTTGTGTTTTTGAAAGCTATTCTGGACTTGCTTTGCTGTTGGGGAAAAAAAGAAATACATGATTTTGCTTTCAACTCTTGCTTCGGCTCACCTTGATGAAGCCAAACTGGTGTGTGTGCCAGGTGTCTGCCGACAATGGGTACGTGTCGTAAAGGATTCCTAGAAGGGGGAGATTTAAAAAAGGCACCATTAGAATTTGCAAAAACAAAAAACGGGGTTTCACAGCACAGGAAACGTCCGTTTACACGTGGGTTGACAGAAAATATCTGAGATGGGGCCGTATGTTAAAAAGCGGGACTCCATTGCCCCTCTGAAGCTGTTTTTCTGCATGTTGATTGGGTGGGGTGGGGAATCCATCCCCAAAATTCTTTTTTTTAATGCTGAAAAATGAAGGTACAGTTACCCTATACGGGGAGGTTCCATTTTTGCTTGTGACTATTCTGCAAATCCCTGCGCCTGCCGGGAAAGGGACTGAACCCAAAATGCAAAACTTTGCAACAGAAATGTGGCCCCATCTGGAAGACCCCTTGCTCATTCCACACCCCGCCCCTCAATTATGCAGTGGTGTTGCAGAAATTAAAATCATTTCCTCCCCTAGAGGAAGGGAACCGAGCAGCTCGAGAGGGGCGACCCCATCTCCATTTCCGTCTGTCCTTTGCTCCGGGGGGGTGGGGGAGGGTTGTCCAGGAACAGGTGAGGGCCTGATCCTCTCTTACCATCGAAATGTTCGGCGGGCAGAGTCGGAACCACGTCTTCCCACAGCCCTTTCAGGGGGACAACCTTTGGGAGGGAAACAAAGAGGGGGTGGGAAAAAAGCCACGTGATGCCATGGGACGCCACCAACCCAAGGTTCACCCCTGTTCATGGACTCGGAACGTCACGGATCATGGACACAACCTTGGCTTGGTTTGCAGTTTAACCCGCTCAGGTTATTCAGTACCAGAGGGGCAGCTGACGGTTGGCTCTCCCTACGGAGCCAGGGGTCCAGAGTCGGACAGCCGCTGCTGAGTCACTTTGGCTTCCCATAAGATGGGGAAAAACTAAGGGCCGGGTCGTATTCAGGGTTTGTTTGCACCCTGCATCCCAGAATCATGGAGATGGAAGGGGAACCCCTAAGGTCATCCAGTCCCACCCCCTGCTCAAGGCAGGGACCCAAATCCAAGCCGATCAGACCAATGGGGGTCCAGTTTGCTCCAACGTTGGAGCGCCCCCCCACCTTCCGAGGTCAGGGGCCCCGTTATCATACTCCTCTAACCCTTACTGGTCCCGTCGTCTTACTGCTCTAACAGGAAGTTTTTGTATGATATTCAGCCAAAATCCGGCTTCCTGTCGGTTGAGCCCATTCTGACACGTCCTGCGCTCAGGGATGACGGAGGACAGATTCTGCCCCTCCTCTGGAGGATGACCTCTCAAGTCTTTGAAGAGTGCTGTCCTATCTCCCCTCCATCTTCTTTTCTTGAGACTCAACCTGCCTGGTTCTTTTCCGTCTTTCCTCCTTCTAGGGCTTGGGTTCCAGTCCTCTGATCCTCCTTCTTGCCCTCCTCTGAACCGGCTGCCCTTTTGGTTGCAACCCAGCACAAGGCCTGCTTCCAGCCTGGCCTTTCCCCACCTCCCACCCCCCCAAAAAATGTTGTTTTCGAAACTTGTCCAGCACATTCAATCGAGGGGAACACCGGGTGAGATCGTCTTCATTATGGTTGGGGCCGGAAATCCCTCCTGCGGGACAAGGTGCAAAAGACCGGCTCCAACATGAAGTTTGGAGCCACCCGCTGGATTTCTCTTGGACTTTTACCTTCGGGAGGTTCTGTTTGCTGACCCTCTGCCCTGCCTTGGCCCAGATTCTGGATCTGCTCCTCCCCCCACCCCATCGCTGGATTGTTTTTGTGGCTTATACTGCTACGACCTTTCCGTCCCTCTAAAATGACCCTAAGTGACTTAAGATGTCAGAGGGAGTGATACGAGACTGTCAGTGCCAGTTAATGAGAAAATAGGAGGGGTGGACGACTCGGGGGGGAGGGACTTGAAGCTATTCCACTCTGCGAATCCCTGCACTTCTGGAGGGAAGGCGGAGCGAACCTCCAGCCAGCAGTCCAGGGAAGGAATGCAGATTGCGGGCAGAGCTTTGGCTGCTGTACTGAGGCCGAACCCCTGTGCCCGGCGGCTCACCTGTCTCTCGGCCAGCCTGCCCGTCTGCACCTACCTTGTGGGGCTGCTTTTTGGCCCATTCCTGGAGCCTCTGGAAGACCCCCTCGTTACACTCGATGATCCAGTGCTCCTGGATGTCAAATTCTTCGATCTTGGTGGCCGCAATGGCCATCCCGAAGCCCACCTCCAGCACCCGGCCTCCTGAAGGTCACAGAAGAGACAGAGACGTGATCAATGTCTGGAAAATGATAAGTCATATTTGATTTGTCGTTGATTGTTCCTCTTCGGGCACACACGGGAAGGCAGGATTCTTTGGACAAAGACCATCAGGCTGGGAAAGGCAGGGGGCCATAGGAAAAGAGGAAGACCCCTTTGTGAGATGGATCAACTCCATCAAAGACGCCACCACGGCTGGTTTGCAAGAGCTGAGCAGGGCTCTTGAGAATGGGACATTTTGGAGAGCGCTCGCTCATCGGATTGCCACATGTGAGAGCCGATGTGATGGCACATAAAAACAGTCACCCCACAGGCTGTTGAACAGGGTCAATTCACAAGAAGGAAAACGACGGCCAACCTCCCGTTCAGAGCTTCGGGCTTGGCCTGTAGTGGTCGGATCGGAGCCGGGGCAAAACCTTGAGCGCTTCCAAAGGCCGAGGATCCGAGGAGCGGCTATTCTTAACCCCTCTGGAATGCAAGCCGAGTGACCTGG
Source organism: Pogona vitticeps (assembly GCF_051106095.1). Taxonomy (NCBI): domain Eukaryota; kingdom Metazoa; phylum Chordata; class Lepidosauria; order Squamata; family Agamidae; genus Pogona; species Pogona vitticeps. The sequence goes on along the minus strand of NC_135789.1, from coordinate 13,923,312 downwards.
TGCCAAAATAGGTCTTCCAGCTTCTTTCCAGGAAGCCGGCCTCTTACCTTTATTTTTTTTTCCCCAGCGTGGAAACGGGCGCAGGAGTTCAGAAACACTCCACCGAGACATCTGAATTCAAGGGACCTTTAAAACTCTCTATTCTTTTTCGCCGGACTTCTCTGCCAGCGTGATGCCCCCCCCCCCCAAATGAATGGGGCTTTGCAAGCAGGACGCCATTGAAATCCCTGATTTGAACTGTTCTGCGCTGCAGGCCAGGCATCGGCTTGATTTACTTACTCTCCACGTCCGGATTGAGGTTGCCATCCTGTACGGGGATGGCTGGATGGCTCTGGCTGCAGAGCCCGAAGTTGGGAGTTCAAATCCCCCTCTGGACCTCCTTGACAGGGGCTGGACTGGACAATCCAGAGGGGTCCCCTTCCAACTCTAATATTATGATTAGTTCTGAGATGATGAGGATGATGGGAATTAAGGTCTAAGCAGTTGCACTTAGGGTGGTGCCATTCAAAACGTTTCGGGGTGAAGTCCCAGTGGCTCTTGAGAAGGCGCTGAGCTCTGAGTCTGGCGGCTAGCGAGTAGCGCTTCCCAGACCATAACACTACTCCTAAAAGGTAGGCCAGGGCAAAACCCGAGCGGTGGGGTTGGCGGACGTCTCATACCTTTGGAGGCGGCCACGGTGGCCAGGGAGTGCATGTAAGGGGTCTCCCAACGCTCCATCACCGGCTTCCCCAAGATGTGCAGGTGGGTGTCGGAGGCGTCGTAGCCAGCGCTGGCTGCCTTCCAGCCCGGCTTGCAATTTTCCCCTTCCGAAAAAATGGGGTGAGTGGCGTCCGCCGAGGTGGTCATCTTGTTCTGCTGGAGTTTGAGAGGAAAGAGGGGGGGAAAGGAAAAAGAAAATATCTTGGTGAAAGAGAGAAATGCAAAGCAATGGGGCAGAGCCAGACAAACCTGCAAAGGAGTTGAATGGACTCGGAGGGCTCTTTAAATAGACACCAGGGTGGGAACAGCTGGGTGTGCAAAAGCAAGCTAGCGAGCGTGCAAAGTGGGTGGGGAGGTCTCTCCACAGGGCCAAGGGGGAAGGCCAGGCCCTCGCACCGCCCCGTCTCCCAGTGAGCAGGGATGGGATGACCTCTGCCGGAGGAAGGCCACCACAACAGGAGGCGCCATCTATCATCCCACACCGGCTTGTCATCAACGTAGAGATGCACACAAGTCAAAAACGGTCACAATTGCACACAAGGTGCAAAAACGTCTTGTCAGGGAGAATCCCCGTTGCCTTCTTCCCTCTTGGCCTTTCGGCATTCTTTAAGTGTCGTTGTAATGCAAAGTACGGTAAATACGATGATGATATAAAAACACCAGGCACAGTCAAAATTATGAAAATCTTGACTGGCATGATAGAACAGATACTGTACAAGTTTTAGCCTAATAATAAAATAATAAAAACATTGACTGGTATTATGATTATGATTGTTCAAAAACACCAGGCACAGTCAAATCAAACCTACAAAAACCTTGACTAGTATGACACAACAGATACCTAGATTTTAACCAAAAGCCTAAGTATCGGTGTGACGTTTCTGGATTTTGTTCCCAAAGCCTCAATGACGACAGGGACCCAATTCAGCCCCCTTCAGCACAGGAGACAGGGAAGAAGGGCAAGTGGCTTCCGGGTGACGAGAACCCTACGAAGGAACAGCCTCCTAAAAGCCTGGCTTGTAGCGTCCCTGTTGCGGATCTTGCAAAATCAGATCTTGTGGTTTCCTTTCTTGGATGGCTCCATCTCAGCTTGAGGGCTTCCTCTTTCCCAGCAGGATGGCATTTTTTGCAGGGGTGAGCCTTGCTGCTCTCAAGATGGGCCCAAGGTAGGCCAACAAAGCCCATAATCTCCTTACCCTGGTGATTTTTGGAGGGGAGGATGGGTTTTGTAGTCCAAGACACACACACCCCAGGAAGTGGAGGGGGGAGTCTCAAAGGAAAAGGAGGAAGAGGAGGTTGGCTTGAGACGCAATAAGTCGGTGGCTTGTTAATACTTGCTCATGATTTCAGAAGTATTTTTACCCCCCCGCCCCCAGGCTAAAGGAATACATTTCCCAACGTTCCCTGTTTGGGAAAAAGTCTTCAGAAAGAGAAGGGGGCGGAGAAACTACATTTCCCGTCATGCCTCTCTCGCGCTTGGAGCGGAAAAAGGCCTGCGCGCGCACCTTTCCCTCGGCGAGCCTTTCCCCATGTGCGACTAGAGAGGCGCATGCGCGTCCCACCCACCAGTGCCGTCACCATCCCTTCCATCGTCTCCAAACCCCCCGTCGCACCAGCGGAGGCCGGTCTTGTCTATCATTCCACCCGAGCCAATGATCTCTTAGGTCTACCGCGCGGAAGAAGTGGGGGCGGAGCTTGCCTCTCGTTCCATCCCAGCCCATGACCTCTTAGGCGTCGCGAAGTTGCGTGCGTGTGGGCGGGGCGAACTCCCCGACAGTGTGTGTGAGAGAAAGCGATTCGGAAGCCACCCTTTCAGGAGCAGCGGCAGTTGCGCAGGCGCAGTGATCGGAGGGGGGGGGCGCCCCAGAAGCGGCGGTTGGCGAGGCGCAGAGGCCGCGCGTGCGCCGGCGCATGCGCAGCAGGGGGGAGGTCAGTCCTCCTTGCCTGTGGCCGCCGCCGCCGCCGGGGCCCTCTCGTGCGTGAGGTAAAAAAAAAAAGAGCAAGAGGCGGCCGGTGGGTCGAAGGAGGGAGAGGAGAAGGAAGGAAGCGGAGGAAGAAGGGCTGCCGGGACCGGCCTCCCCGCCCTTGAGGGAAGCGGCCCCTTTCTCCCTCGGCCGTCCTCTCACGCCGACGCCGCCTGAGGACAAGGAGGAGAAAACCCCACCACCACCCGAGGGCCCGGGCCCGGTTGGCCCCCTCACCCCCACCCCTCACCGCCACCAACTGCCGCCATGAATAGCGTCGGGGGCGCCGACGAGATCGGGTGAGGAAGAAAGGAACAGGGTGGAGGGGGGGGAAGAGCGGTCACGTGGGAGGAGGAAGGCCCCCCTACATAACTACCCCCAAACATAACTTCCCCACCACATAATTTCTCCCCCACAAGCACGTGAGGGGACCCGCATTGAAGGGGAGGGGTGAATTGGAAACCCCTCTCTTCTCTCTTCAAAAGGTTTCTGCATCTAGGAATCATTCTCCCTTCTTCTCTTGGACTCCAACTCCCATTATCCACCTCTTATCAAAAAAAGAAAAAGAAACTTCGCCCAATCTAGGATGGAAAGGCTGGGTTGGAAAATGTCTTTTTTGGAGGGGTCGGGATGACGAAGAGCCTGCTTGGTGTAATAAAGGAAGTGAGGGGCCTGACTGGCGGGGTATAATGGGAATGGTAGTCCCCCTCCAAAAAAGAAAGAAAAAAGAAAGAAAAAAGAAAGGGAGTCCAAGCTCTGGGTATGGTAATTTTTTTAAGGGGATGGCGTTGGAGCGGGCTTTACCATGAAGAGCACCTCCTCGATAATCAATTCATTTAACGTTTCCTTTTGTTGTGCTGGCCCATTAGGGCAAATCATTCTTCCAGGCTGTTGCAAATGGCCCACAGAGCGGCCTTTGGCCTGGTGGGTGGTATAAAAATGAAACAAGTAAATAAAACAATATAATAAAATCCAGCCAGACCTAGCGGGGGAGGGGGAAACAGTGAAGTGATACAATAATGAAATGGACAAAACTGCATTAAGTCAGCATTAAAGGGGTATTTCCTTCTCCCCCCCCCCCACGCCTGAAGCAAGACAGCACAAGCCTTATGAGGTTTTGATATGCATTTTCTTTTCATAGGGAGATGGCCAGGAGAGATGGAGAGTGTCCATCAGTGGCCCATCATCCTCTCCTTCAATCTTTTCTAACGGGTCAGGGCTGGTCAGCCATTTGCCCACCTAGCCCTCTAGCGCGCCTGTGGTTCCCAGACTGGGCGGCCAGACCACAACTGCAGGAAGCCCTAGCTGACGTGGCTGATGGTCAGGGCTTCTGAGAGTCGTAGTCTGTGAACATTGAGAGCCCCAAGGTTGAGAAAGTAAACTAGCAAAGTTTAACCATTCTCTCTCTTTTCTTTCTCTCTGCAAGATAGGACAGTGGATCCTGGTCTGTAGAACAGAGAGGTCTGGCTGATCACAGGGAGAGGGGAGAATTTGGGGAAAGTGAAAGAATATCTATAATAATAATAATCTTAGAATGGCATCACTGGAAGGGACCTTATTTATTTATTCTATTTATATCCCACCTATCTGGTCTTGCGACCACTCTAGGCAGCTTATGGATCATTGAGTCCAGCCCCTGTGAAGGAGACACAAGTATGAATCGAACTCCCAACCTCTGGCTCCACAGCCAAAGGCCTAAACCCTGAGCTACCCAGAAGTTTATTGATTGGAAAATTGTCTGTTTCTGCCACTCTCCATGAGCAGAGAGGGGTAATTTATAGGGGATTCCCTAAAAAGAAGCTGAGGGAGACCTTTCTTGCAGTTTCCCTTTTGCACTGCATTGGCGATGGTTTCAACTTCCTTTACAGAGAGAGATGGAGAACAGTGCCAGCCAGGAGTTGTGTGGCAGGCCAAGTGACTAGTCTAGGAGAGCCACCCCCTTTTGGTTTTCCCGCCTTCCATGCAGTGTCTGTCTCTTTATGGATGTTTGAGGGAGAAACAACTCTGCATCACTGTTCCTGCATAAGATTCCTCTGTATCGTGTGTGTGTGTGTGTAGAGTTGGGGCGCCGGGGGTCTGTATAGCCTCTGTTAATGCATAGATGAAGGAAAGTTCTGTTGTTCAAGATTGTGCATGATATTTTGGCCTGGCGGAAGGAATTACCTAAATGAAGAATGCTGTATATTTCTGTGTATTAGAGAGGTTACAGGGCGACTTAGAGGGAAGAGGTTTGAGCACAGAAGGAACAGGTCATGTGAAAATTATGGAGGATTTGGGGGCAAGAGATGATGCTCAGAACATCAGGTGCCCCCCTCGCACCGGATCATGCTGTAGCTCCATTGGAACCAGCAATGCGCTTCCCACGGAGGTAACCTCTGGGACACTCTGAGCCTGAAGGCAGCACACAACATCTTAACGGCCTGTGAATGTAGAAAGGTCTCTGTGTGTTGTTCTTGGCCCAGGGCTGCTGAAGTTGCAAGGTGGCAGTTGATGTGTGGGTTGGGGGTTGGAAAGGGAAAGAGATGTCTTGTGTCGGTTGGTCTTCATGCTCTCCCAGGGGGCGGGCTGCCAGAGGCCCTGTGGCCCCTTATAGGCTGGGGAGGCAGTTACGTTCGGGCATGTAAGCCATGATCTTTTCAGGTGATTGAACTCTGAGGAGGAAACGGTTCAGGAGCCCTAGCACCGAAAATGGCTGTGTGATTCATTTATAGAAACAAGGGTGTTCTGTCCAGCCCAGTCTTTGAACTCTTTGCATTAGCCGTAAGTGTCATGCCATCTTTGCCTGCTTAAAAAAAAAGGGTGTTTTTTTTTTTTGGTCCAGGTCGTTTGCAGGGAAGGGGTGGAAGATTCCCTTCCCTGTTATGGGTTCTGAAGCACCATGCTTTGCACCTGCTTTGGCTGTGGGATTTCTAACCTGGTGCAAATGCTGAGCCTATGCCTCTCCACTTTGCACAGGCCTGCTGAAACTAAGGCTCAAGGTCATCCTCCATGAACATCATCTTCTCCCTCCCTCATTCACGCACACATTGTGGTGCACTCCAGTTGTTACCTGAGGTTCCTCTGCCAGTTTAGGAGTTATTGGTTCCCTCTCACTTCTTCCCCAATATTCTGGAAGAGGAAGGAAAACCTTACTAAACCTTGCCACTAGTAGAACCTTACAATTTTCTGTGGCAGGAGGGTGAACACCTGTGCGGGACTGAACATGGGTGACTCATCAGGGCTCCCTCGGAAATGGTAGCTTGCCCTGGCAAAGGCAGGCTTTTCTTTCAACCTCTGGGGTTGAGGGAACCCACACTAGGAAGGTAGAGGAGGCTAAAAAAATTTTTGCCTGACTTTTCTGCTTGTCCTGCTGCAGGCAGATAAGACCTTCTGAGCCGCTCTAGCATATCTTTCCGCTTCTTGTTTCTGGGCAGATTTCCACAGATGAACTTCCACATGGGGGTGGCCGAACTTTAAAAAAATAAATAAATAAAAGTGTGTGTGTGTGTGGGGAGAGTTCGTTTTATAAAGCTTTCCAAGGGATTTCATGCTTTAAATCTGTAACCTCAAAATAGCTCCCTGGTAGAGTCTCTTTGTATATGTCCTTCTTAGTCACCGTGCTTCAGATGTTGAGCAGAATGTCTGCAGCGTTAGGGAAGAACGCCGAAGGAATAATTTTAAATCCTCTCTTGCTAGACTGCTGTTTGCAGTGGCAGAAGTATAGGCAGCCTATGAAGGACGTTTCATTAGGCTCAATTAGAAAATATGTTTTTAAAAGCCACCACCACAAACTTCTGTGGCATTTAGACAATGTTTCTGTACTTTGCTCTGGATTTAGATGTGAGATTGAGCAGCTGCCTTATGGTTTGATCATAAAAAGCTTTGTGCCACCAAGTCTGTTCCGAGAGCAAAGCTTGCAGACTGACAAACATGTGAAATTATGCTATTATTTATATGTTCCATGAAGACATCTTGAATGGTGGATGTTACTAGAAGAAAGATTTGCCTTAGAGGGTTGGTTCAGCAGGAAGATTTCTTTTCTGTTGGGTTTAGTGCTTTGTTCTCAAGTCTTTTTATTTATCAGGCTTTTGAAACTTGACCTCAGGTTCTCATTCCCAACAGAAATAAAGCTGTAAGTGCATTTACCTACATTTTCAGACATCATCTTCATGTGTTTTCTGTTGGCTGATACAGTTATGGAGCTAAATCCAATTCTTAGTCCAGTCAGGGTGGGCCAGTTGAATTAATGGGACTTATTAAATCAACATGTAGGTAAGTCCCCTTGATGCATTGAATCTGCTGTGGTTAAGATTAACAATTCAGTGTAGCCCTGCCCCTTGGGGCAAAGAGCCTGTCTCTGTAAATTTGATTATTGTTCTTGGAAAATCGACTTCTTACCATTGGCAAAGTTGTACTGAATGTGGCAAGAATTACGACCCCCCCCCGACACACCTGGTTCATTTTAATGGAGTTTACATTCTCTAAATTATGTCAAAAGACCTGAGATAAAAACAAAGAGAAAATAGTGTGATTTATCCCAGGCTTGTCAGTGGTCACCTATGACTGGAGCAAATCCTTGTTGGCAATTAAGCAAAAAAGCTGGATGGTTTTCTCTTTTTAAAACGGCTAAAAGAGATGTATGTAGACAGTAGGGGCTATATTCAGCCCTAGGCATCCCTTCATGCAACTATAGATCCTAGTAAGAGTGGGAGGGGGCACAGTCTTCTGTCCCCACTTGTAACCTTGCAGCCACTCTGAAAATTTGCTGGAGGAGGCTGGGAAACAGCCCCACAGAGCAGTGGGGATGGGGGCTAAACCCTGACTCTGCTGGCAGTGTCACATTGGATTTAGACCACAAGGTTTTCGTAGGTACACACAGTGGATCGCATGGTAAAGGAGCCTGGATTTACCCGGGGTGGTGGAGCGTTGGTACTCCGGATGTTTTAGACTCCAGCTTCCACAGTTATCTGTAAACAGTACAGGCTCAGGGGATTCTGGAGTCCAAAACCTCTGGAATGCCAAATTGCCACTGCTACTCTAGAACATATTCTCCATAAAGTCAACGGGACCACTGGGGCGTTCAAGTGCTCGTTGGCTCTCCGCATGAAAAGGTGTAAGACGGACCGGGTCCCATCCCAAGTGGCCAGCTTTGTAGTTGCCTTTCCAATAAGTTCATTTGCTCACGTCCATCATCATGCACCTGCTTCAAAATACATAAGATTCCTAGCCCCTGAGCTGTCAGTTCTGGATGTTCTCATGACTTCCTGCAAAGAAACGGCTGGTTCCGAAGCTATTAACTGTGGCTCTTTAATTCCGGGAAATCCTAGGAAACAAAACACTTTGACTGAAATCCTGTTGCGGAGTGTCGTAAGTCACAACTAGAGTAGCCCATTGAGTCAGTGGGGATTTGGTGAGTCACCTCCTCCACCCGTTCTGTTGGTTCTCTGGAACTCTCCTCGTGGTGACTTTTACGACACAACTGAGCAGGAGTTCAACCACCAAGGTGGCTTTTGCCGTAGATGGGTATGAAAGAGCTGTCTGCCTGGGCATGAGGGCTTCTTGGCATCTTGTTTAATTAACCAAGATATTGTCTTCTGAAATTGCCATACCTGTTGCCACAGTTAGTCAGGCTTTTAAATTAAACTTGTAGCTCTATTCCTAGCTTGTTTGATGGGTGTGATCTTTTTATGAAGGTGTTTTCTCCTGTGGTGAAGCAGATGATTAGGTAAACGGAAAAGGGCTGATTCAGGTGAAAGAGAGTTCTGTGGCTGGTGGTCTTCAAACTATTTTGGTCTCTTCAAGATTTCTTGAATGTCATTTTTTGCACCTGCTCCTGCAAGCCCACTGTGTTTTAAAAAAAATACGGGCAGGGAGCAAATAAATTGACTGCTCAGCAAGCAAGATTTAGGAATTTAATGGAAATGGAACTGAAAGAAGACAGTCCCTGTGCATGTTTCTTAAGAAGTGAGATCCAGCCACTTTGCTGATATTGGTACCAGGTAAGTTTAGGATTGTAGTCTTAGAGCATCTTTGCAGAGGAAGTTTTCAGTGGATATATAACCATTTGTTCAAGGGGAGTCAGTGATACTGTGCCTTGGAATACATCATAAGAATCGCTTTTTCACTGCTTTGCTACCCTGCTTTTTGAGGTTTCCATGAGGTACTTAATTTATGGATGGCTTAGGAGCTTAGATCCATGGCTGTGGAGCCAGAGGTTGGAGGTTAATTTGCCCACTGTGCCTCCCTGACAAGGGCAAACTCCATCTAGACTAGGGTCTCTGCAGTTCTAAGGTTTACTTCATTTATTTTAGCACTAAGGGAAATGCCACTCAAAGGTCTAAATCCAGTTTTAATCTTAATGAATGCTACTTGTTAGGGAATACTAACCTCACATTGTTTTCTCAATGGGACTCCACTGTTTAGGATGAATATTCAAATTATTTACTCATTTATTATTCAATGTATACATTGATTTATCCCCAAATGCCAGGTTTTCTGCAGCAGAGGAGATCAGCTGCATGTAAAACAGGCCACTCAGTGGCAGATGAGGCGCTTTTCTTGAACTGTTCATGCAAGTTAGTTGGGTTCTCCTGGGGAGGCTCTTCTCTGCCCCCTACATAGCCTCTTCTTCAAGCAGTGCTGGTTCATTCTACATTTGCTCAGTCTTCCAGAATTCCTCTATCACAAAGGCCAAAACAGTCTTAGCTTGTGGCACCGTATAGAGCTGTGTATAAATAGCAGCCCTTTATTTACATACAGCTGCTGTGCTTGACCTCGGAAAACCCTGCTTTTTTTGGGGGGGGGGAATATAACACGGGGTGAACACAATAATGCAGAACAGAGCTGGGGCTACTGCAGTGGCCACTGAAAATAGGGGATCCCTGCACCCCCAAGTGGTGCAGGATGTGTTAGAAATGGTTGCATCTAAGCCATCAGTAAAAGAATTTGGACTAACAATATTATGTTTTCACCAGTGTGCACAGCGTTAGCAATCTTTTCTGTGGTCCGTGCTACTTAGTAATTAGCAGAATTGCTAATTGTCTCAGCTCTTTCTGCTAAAAAAGTCTAGCCTCTCCTATGTACAGGCAGATGCTTGTTTAAGGAAGTAGGGTTTTGTTGCCATTTTAATGGAAGTTTATGGAAGTATGTCCCCCCCCCCCAATACCTTTATATAAAGGGGAAAGGGAAGGTAGGCATTTGAAATGTCAAAGAACCTGCCAAGAGCAAATCAGGGGCAAATACAAGTCAATCTGAATTCATTGTTCATCTGTTGTGAAGACTTCCCCGCCTCTTACCAGCCACTAAATTACTTGTGTGACCTCCTGCAAATCAAAGTATCTCACCTTGAGTGGTATGAAAGATGCAACCGTTAGTCTGCTGTCAAAAAGATGAGTGGGCCCAGCATGCTTTTATTGTGCTAGGCCCTGTGGCGGTGACTGAATTCCACTTCCCATCAGTTCACCTACCCTGAACAATAAATGGTGAAAAATGATGGGAAGTTGTAGGCCAACAAGGTCAGAGGGGCACTGTTCATTGCTCCTATGTTATTGCCTAAATGCACCATACCCCTGCGCTGTATTTTGGCCTATGAACTTTTTAGTGGGGTGTTTACGGTAATCAAAATGCTCCTGAGATGCGCCAGTTACCAGCAGACTTCTGATCTTGCCGTATGGTGGGTTTTGCCCCAAAGCTTTCCACCAGTGGTGAAAAAGCTGCCTCTGAAGTGTGCTTTGGACCGGCACGCTTAGGACAAGGCCTGGGAATCCCACCAGGACCAAGCTTATGGCATTCAGAGCGCCAGGGTCCCGACCTGGTGAACCACGGTGCCAACGTCTGTTAATACCAGTGATCCTAAACAACTTGCCATTGTGAGGACGCTTCGTGCTTTCTGTACAGCACGGCTCCTGCACATGACTGCAAAGAGCTGAAACCCGGGGGTGGGGTGGGTCCATGCTCTCAGGCTGAAAGTGTGCTGTGAACTCTGAAGAGGCTTCAGAAAAAGGAAATGGCTTTCCGTCGCGTGTCGGTTTTGCCAGGGCTCAGGGAGAGCGTGACAACGTGGTCTCTTCTCTCCCTGTGTAATTCTGGCTATTAGATTTCATGAACTGTAGCGGTGGAGGGAAATCTCATTTTGTAGCTCCTGGACTTCAGTGTACAAGGTGATGCTTACTTGGCTTTAATTACCTAAAGACTATTCACCTCTGCGTGGATTTGTTTTTAGATAGTATTGCGCTTTTCCCTTCAGGAAGGTTCCCTTAGACTAGATCAGATTAATTAACTATAGGTGGTTAGGCGTTAAGGTGCCACAATGTTTTCATTTTGAATTTTTGGTGCATTTTTTGTGTAGATATTTACTGGCGTTGGTTTCCAGGGTCTTAACATACATCCCTCACAGCACTATCTGTCTTTCCTTTTTTATTTGTGGCACCTGAAATGGACATCATAGCCTGAGTTGTGCTCTCTCTCCGCCTTCAGCCTGTCTAGGGCTGGCTTGTCTCATGACCTCTATGATGCTGTTACACCCTATGCAACAGAATTTCTCCGAGGAAGGCTTGCTGTACATCTCAGAACGAACCACTTGCAACTCCTGGCTGCCTAATGGTAGCCATTTGAAAGGTGTGGCTTCCCTGCCCTGCAAACCCTATTTCTTCTGGGTCAAGCTGACAAGGCAACGCCTTTAGTCCAGAGGAAGGGCGTGGTGCATTTTTATCACGGCCTCTTGTAAAATCAGAATTAGAAACCAGTGCCTTCTCCTCACAGGGTGATGCCATAGCTTCTCTATTGATTTTGGGGGGTGGACAGTAAGCTTCTCTCCTAACAGTGAAGGGCATGGGGTGGCCCTACAGCCGAAACAACAGCCATGTACCCTCCGTTATAACCCCATTACCACCCGGCGATAGCAATGATGTCATATTGAGAAGGTTAGAGCAGTACGATGACGGAACCAATGATCTCGGGAGGTGCTGAGCGCTCCGATGCCAGAGGCCTTCAAGAGATAAACTTGGCCCACCATCTGTCAGTTTTGGATTCCTGCGTTGGGGATTGGATTCGATGGCCTTAGAGGGCCCCATCCAACTCAGTGCTTCTGAGGTTGAGCCACAGCTCTTGAATGGGTTTCCTGAACACACCCACACCCCATTTCCGGTTCCTGCCAGTCACCTAGCCCATTGTCAGGGCTGTGCTGAGGATCAGCAGCTTGTTGAGGAGGGCTTGGTCCAATCACCGCTTGAGGGCTTTCTCTCTCACCCAAGATTTCATCGCTTTAGACATCTGCTCTGTTTTAAAAGTTTTTAAAACAGCGGACATTAGGTGATGAGAAATCATCTTTGTCTGAGGACCTCTTGTGGGGCAGGGGGAATCTCCCAGTCTGCTATGAGTTTCCTATCCTTCCTTGTCTAGGTTTAGTTTCCTTAAAACCGAGCCCGTTTTATGATGTATTGAAAATCTGCAGTTCCCTTGAGAAGCAAACACATCACTACTTCCGTGGGGCCATCCCAGACTTAAGTTTCCTTTCAGCGTTTCCTGACATGCGCCTGGCTTCCCCGTCACCTTAGGGGTTTTCACGTTGTGAGGCTTAAAGGTTTCTTCTAATATCTTGTTTGCCAGCTGCGTCTGTGCTTTTACCCTATTGGCCCAGTAATGTGGAATCATTTCAGAAACCAATCTAATTGTTCATTTTACTAGGTAGTTTGAAGCCGGCATCACCATCACTGGCAGTCTTGTAATGCGACTTTATGAGATTTGAAAAAAGTCTCTCTGCTTGCCATATACTCCTTAGCAAGGCCTTTTAGGTGTCATTTACGCTCCTAGTCAGATCGACCCATGACCTTGAGAAACTTCCTGAGAAAGCACTTTGTGTCGCACCTGCTGGTGTGGTTTTCCTACAACAAGTGTAAGCAAAATAAGACTTCTCAAACAGGCCTATGTTGTTAACCTCCTGCCTCAAGGATCTGGTTTCTTCGAATGAATGCCCATGTGTTACATCACTCGGTGTTTGCCAGGAGGTGTTGCTTGTTGCTTTATTTTTCTTAGCGAACTCATGGGATATTCTGTAGCAGCATCTGCAGCTTGTCAGTTCCTTCTGATTGTAGAAATAGGAGATTTTCCCTTTATAAATGGAGGAGCAGGCACTTTCTGCTTGTAGGCTCTTTCAGAGGGGGAATCGTCGGAAATTTGGGGCCCGCCGTGCCTTTTGCACCTGACGCCTTGCTTTTTATCTGAGTTTGGCGTATTCTTTTTGCAGGAGACTTAGGTTTGTTACAGTTAGACTGCAACATGAAGGGGATCTAAGACTGCTCCTACCAAACTGTTTAGAAACAGCAGGTACCCATTGTGGGTTTGCCAATATTATCCATCTGGCTCTTTAGGAGGAACAGCAGATCCTGGTGCTGACTGCAGAGTGTGTTATGGCTGTACCGGTGATGTGTACACCCTGGCATCTCAAGGTTTCCTTATTTGTTCCCCTTATAAATCCAGGCTTCTTTCCACATTAAATCTGCCAAAATCATGATCTTGTCATTCAGCAGGAGTAAGCTGTTACCTTTTGGGGATATCCCTCTGCAGAGATAGCGATCGTTATCAGTGGAACACAGAGTGGTATTTGTATTAGGGCAAAAATTTGGAAAATTGGGGGAGGGGACCCAGGTGTAGACTCCGACCCAGGTTTAAGTAGGGGGCTCTGCTTTGCAAAAGTTGCTCACCCCTGGCTCTGACTGATGGGAGTCATCTTTTTAGCAGCGCAGAACTTCGCCACAAGCCACTCTTTACACATCCAGGTTGAAATGATACATATATGTCGTGCTTATAAACATATGGAAGTTTGACCAGAAATGGACACATTTAGATAAAAAATAGTTTTTGGAGATATCAAGTGACACAACATCTGTTTTTCCTCTTGTTTCACAGTAAAACAAGATGGCAGCAGTATTTTCAGGCTCATGAGAAGCATGAACTCAAAGCAAATTCTTACTCTTTCATCTCTCTGATGTTCAGTCCATAGATGCTTAATCTTAACTTTGTGTGTCATCTTTGTGTTTTGTTTTTGGCAGTAGGAGGTGGCAGGTGTTGCTTTTCTGCCACCTGAAATCCTACAAAATATAACCTGTGATTATTTTGCCTGTCAGTAAAAACAGTGGGAAACCGTGGGCCCTGCAGACTGCTGGGCTCCGAGCATTCAACCGTAGACTGGTGCGACCACTTACGTTATTTTAGTTTTTCATCAATGAAATCATCAGGAATAAAGCAGAAATGTCATCCTATAAACTCTGAATTGTGCTGGCTTTTAAGAGGTAGAGAGATGCATTTGGCTTCAGAACTATTGCAAGTGTTCTTAGGAGGACTTAAAGAATGGAAACATGCTTCTTAGAGAAGAAATGTCTACTCTTTGGTTATCTCAAAGGAGATGAATGCATGGAAACAGGAATCAAGGAGAACTTCTGATGTTCTCAGAACTTTCCAGAAGTCGTGAAAATGTTCTGACTTCAGCGTTTTCCCTTTGGGATGTTACCAGGTTGTGCTGAAAACATCAGGAGGGAAATCACCTGAAGCGCGAAGCAGCTGTGGCTTGGCATAATGTATTATCAGTCTGTACTGATTTGCAGTGTTTATTAGATGGAGTATTGTTGAGAACCTTATTCAGTAACAGAACTGTTGCAGGTTTTCCCTCACTTTCTGCAGAGTGGGTGGTGATGTTACTCTGTGAGTCGCCCTCCAGCATCTCAAGCCTGAGATGCTCCTTGTTATGTGTGCAGCAAAACTCTGTCCTGTCTCTCTCTTGGGAAGCCTGTAAAATCTCAATAACTAAATAGGACATGACTATAATACGGATCTTGCATGCAGGTGAAGATCAACTTATTTGTCAGTATACACTACTTCAGAATGCTCCTGCTTTGGTTTTCAAAAGCAGATATGATCGGTTTTAGACTGAAGTCGAGGAACATTAAACATCTTCCTGGCGGAGTTGGTTTGTATAGTGTTGCCCTCCGTCGGTAGGTATATGTACCCAGTGAGTGTATGTGCTAATACACCTCCACATATAGTCTGCACGGTAAGGATAATATCCTGAGGATAGTTCTTTGTCCACCTTCTTCAAGTGCGCATTGATCTATGGAAGCTAACAGCATAATTTTTTTCACTTTTAAGGGGCTTGGTAAAAATATTGTCTTTTTAATGGTGTAAACTGCCTTGGGTTCTTTTAAGGAGAAAGGCAGCGTAAAAATATTTTAAAGAAATTTAAAGAAATTAAACAATAGAGGGAATCAGACTCCAGAAGACATTCCTTGCTCGAAGAAGAGAACGACTTGGCCGAATTTTTGCCTCTTTTTTTTTCTTTCCCTGTGGTCCAAGCTACCCAGAGCAGATTTTCAGAGGCATGGGGTATGCTTTGGTGGTGGAAGGTGGAATTTGCAACCAGACCTGTATCCTCTGACAAGATTGTTCAGGATATCTTCTTCCCCAGCTCTAGATCCAACCCCTTGTTTGAGACAACAAGACAGGCAAACAGATGTGACGTTGCTTGGAGGGTAAAACGTTAATTGGACATCAACTGAAGCCTCCTGCAGGAGATGGAGATGATGGGTGTTAACAGTGCCTGGATTTTTAATTGTTGGTCCTTGTTTTCGTGTGCTGGGAAGGAAACCCTTGTGTCTGCCACTTGTGATTTCCCAATAGGCGTTCTGCCACCATATGGCGTGCGAGCAGAGCATGCGGCCGTCACATTGCTGATGTACAGCATTGGCTGACTTATTAAAAGCAGAGGCTTAGATAACTTTAACTCAAGTGGAAGGATTTTTTGTTCCTCAGTGGCCTTGAATATCCTCTTGACTGTGGAACTCTGATGCCTGGAGGAAACCTGGAAATAGTTCTCTTTGCTCCTTCTTTTCGGCCTTTTATTTCTGCGCAGAAACATTGATATAACTGCTTTTCAGCTCCCAAAACAACTGCAATAAAGCACAGTCCATGTTTAATGCCATCATCCACTTTACGGTTTCTTACTTTGGGCACTATCTCGATCCAAGAAATTCTTAGCCTTGTGGATTTATTGCAAGATGCTAAGCATTCCTTGACTAACCAATGAAAAAGTCTTGAGGTGAATGCATCAAGAGCAAGAAATCATAAAACCTGTAAGTGCAGAGTCAGGTAAAGAGAAGGGAAGGGCACTGATTATTAGAGCTGGTTGTTCAAGGTAAAATAAATAGGAAAAGCAAGGCAGGTAGAAACATTGTCTTAATGAGCCTTGGAAACTCGTTTGGATGCTCAAGCATTGTTGGGAGCTGCCTTCTCTAAATCCAGAGAAGTCATGACAGGCGGCAGTAGGAGAGGAGTGAGAAGAGAATAATAAAATGTGAGACAGTTAGAACCTCTAAACAAATAGACAGTTGACAAATGGGTTGGAAGCAACAAAATTGTGGCAAAAACTTCTTGACTGCTGCCCTAAACCCCAGCATCCTGCGAGGTACTAGTTCCTCTATTCAGCACTGGTTAGGCATCTCCTGGAGTCCTGTGTCCACACTTTGAGAAGGATACCAACAAACTGGAGCAAGTTCAGAGAGGGCAAGAAGGAGGATCAGGGGGCTGGAAACCCAAGCCCCATAAGGAGGAAATACAGAAAGAACTGGGCATGTTTAGCCTTGAGAAAAGACGACTGAGAGGAGACAGGATAGCACCCTTCAATGACTTGAAGAGAGGCAGGATCTGTCCTTGATTCTCCCAGAGGGCAGGACACATTAGTAATGGTCTCAAGCGACAGGAAGCTGAATTTCAGCCGAGTATCAAGAAAAACTTCATAACTGTTCAAGCAGTACGACGACAGGACCTATGACCTTGGGAGGTGGTCAGCACTCCAACGCTGGTAAAACCTGCACCTCTGTCTGTCCAATTTGCCTGGATTTGGGTTCCTGCCTTGAGCAGCGGGTTGGACTCAATAGCCTTTGAGGCCCCTTCCCACTCCATTATTCTGTGATTCTCTTGGCAGAGTTTTCATAGCCAGGGTGGTGATACCAAGGGAAGTATGGGCTCCTTCAGCTCTTTTTATTCCTCTAAGGTTCATGTGAGAGGGGAAAGTCCTCCAGATAGGTTGGGTCCTAAGATGTTTGGAGCATTCTCTCCCAAGCGTCCTCATGCGGTGTGCAAGCTGGTGGCATCGGCCTGGTAATAGGGTTTCAGATGCAAACAACCCTTGCTTTTTGCCCCAAGTCTGGTTTCCAGAACAGATGTCAGCGAGTGGTGTGTAACTTAGGAAAACATCTGGGGGAAGTGGGAAAGGTCCACAGAGTTATATCCCTCTGTGTTTTTTCTCTTTACCACTGGGAACAAGGCTGGTGAGTGATTCTCCTTATGTGAAAAAGTCATGGTCGCTGTTGTTTCCTGTGATGGAATTTGTGCTGCTTTTATGAGGTTGGGGGGGAAAATATCCCTCCTTTCTCTGCACAGTAAGCAGAATCCAGTGTGCATGTTTGCAGGGA
Organism: Pogona vitticeps; assembly: GCF_051106095.1. Classification (NCBI taxonomy): domain Eukaryota; kingdom Metazoa; phylum Chordata; class Lepidosauria; order Squamata; family Agamidae; genus Pogona; species Pogona vitticeps. Next base: position 13,906,208 of record NC_135789.1, on the reverse strand, counting down.
GGATGGCTGCCGTGGAAAATGATGTGGCCTGGGAAAGGAACTGCTCCCGATGGGGTCCTCCTGTAGAGGTTCCGTTGGTGTAGCAACCGTTGACGAGTCCTCGCCGTTGCATTTCTGTGATCATATGACAGCAGCTGGGCTCATGTTGCAGCGTTAAGTTCCCATGCACCTGAGAATGCAGCCATTCTTTAGGCTACTCCCAAAAGAAAAAGCGGAAGTCTTGTGCTTGAGGCGTCTACCTGCGAGTTGTGTGAAGGCACCTTTAAGGTCAATTGAGTTCTCCCGTGGTTGGGAAACCTGCAGAATGATTGCTGTCAAGTTGCTGATTAGTAATGATCACGTGCTGACTTATGAGGATCTTTTCCAGGGTTTCCCATTCCCTTTTTCCGGGGTTGCTCTGGGACTGTGCAGGTTACCCAAGGCCTCCCAGGTTGATTCTTCTCCCAATAGGCACGGGGGGGGGGAATCGAACTCTGAACCTCTGGCACCACAGCCAGTTACTAACTGGATAATTTGCAGCTGTTTTGGAGGACACACGGCCTTTTGTGGTCTAGTGAATAGAATGTAGAGAAGAGGTTGAAAATTAAATTTCAGTCCACCTTTCTAGGTTTTCTTGACAAATTGCTACCTGCGTTTTCTTCTATAAAATGGGGACAGTAACTACATCCCTCAGAGAGCTGTTGAGCAGTAAAGGAAAGAACAGTAAAGAATGGATAATAGTGAGACTCTGGTTGGCAATTTACATGAGTGGGTTAAATTGAGTGAACCACATTAGTAAATTGCTGCTAATGAATGAGGTCCAAGTCATATTATGAGGTGCCAGCTAGTAATGTATCTCGTGCCTCATTAGTTAAGAGCAGTTAGATGCAATGATTTATTCGTTTTAACTCACACATGCCTGAACCACCAGGATTCTGGCCACGGATTTTAAAAATATACTGTGAATTCTTACTGGAATGCCCTTTGAAGCAGTGAGCTGATAGGACAGTGATCCATAATGAGTTTCGACTTAGCTTTTGACAAATAAAATTAGTATCTTACATTTCTGAATGACATTTATGGCATGAGTCCCCCCCCCCCCCCCCGGTATATTTATGGTTCGTAAATGGTTTCACTATACAGGCAACTGTGGCAAATAGTATTATTTTTTTTCGTTGGTATTTGCTTTGAGCTCCACAAAGCGTAGCAAGTAAAGCCACTACCGCTCTGGAGTCTTATTAGGATATCTCATTGTGGCCAAGGGTGTGTGTATCGGGGTGTGTGTGTTTGCATAGAATCTTGTCAACTTGACAGAAACTTTTCCTCCGTGGAACAAGCATTAACTAGTGTTCTTTGACTTGCAGAAAGCTGTTTGTAGGTGGCCTGGACTGGAGCACCACGCAAGGTAATCCTCTCCTGAACTGCTCACAAACTTCTTTTTTTAAAGATGCACACTGGACTTTCCACCTCTTCCCAGCAGATTGGTTCAGCCCTGCAGCTCACTATTGGCTGCATGACCTCTCAGATGGCTTGACTCCAAATCATGTACACTTTCCTTGCATCTGGGCGGCCAAAAACCCATCCTATCTGCATCCATCAGTTCTCCAGAACAAGTTCCTTCTCTGAAAAGAGAATGGTGAAGGGGCCTGACATTTAGCATAGTAACGCTGGCATCCTCACAATGGGCCTGCCAAGATCTCTCTAAAGAGGTGTTCTTGATAACTTCTCTGCATCTGTGTGTGCTGGCTACCTCGCTTTCTCCATACATGCATCCTTGAGCATGGGATTTGCAAGTTCGTGTCATACCGAGGTCTGACCTTTTCCTAAGCTCTGAAGGGTTGCAGTTTCAAAATACTGTAATTTTATACCTTATGCATTTCTTTGGGCTGCCCTCAAGAAATACAACTGCTCTTCAACCCTAAAGCCATTTAGAGAAATGATGTGGTATAGAATGTTCCAGGGATTTTTAGAATTAAAGAACTCTCTGTCCCATCTAATTTGGCCTGGTGGTGGTGGGGTTCCCACCTAACTATGGCATTGACTGTCCTTTGATTAAAAAAAAAAAAACCACTGCATCCTTACAGCTGACCTTCTGTCTCTAACGAATCCTCTTCCACAAATGGTGTCTGTGTTTTCTTTTCACAGAAACGCTCCGTAGCTACTTTTCCCAGTATGGGGAAGTTGTGGACTGCGTAATAATGAAAGATAAGACAACGAACCAGTCGCGAGGCTTTGGATTTGTCAAGTTTAAAGATCCCAACTGTGTGGGGACAGTCCTGGCCAGCAGGCCCCACACGTTAGATGGCCGAAATGTAAGTTTTCCCCCCTCATAGGGAACGGGGTGTTTTGGGCGCTGTTTGGCTTTATTTATTAAAATCAAAATGTGTTAAAATAACCAAGCTTATGGGACTATTGGGTTGACTTACTAAGCAGTGAATTGCTTTATTCGCCAATCAGTGGTGATTGGAATGAAGGATAACCAGAGTATAGTCTCCGCCCTTGGCCATGTTAGGTGAAGGATCGTGGGCTATGTTGTCCAAACTGTAACATTGCTGAATTTTTGAGTTTTTGATCGGGAAAGGGTTTTTTGTAGCTAGAAAGCAGATACTGTAAACTAGAGATGTGCATGTACCACTAGTTTGGTGGTTTGTGCTGGTTCATTTTTTTCGCTGAACCAATGTTTGGCGGTTCCCAGCCATGCCTCCAGCAGGCATCCATCCACTCAGAGATGGTGCGCTGTTTGCCTGAAAAACGAACTGGCACAAACTGATGGTTTGTGCCCATCTCTCATAAACATAAAACTAAAATATGCTTTGAGTTACGCAGCTTTGCAGATAGATTCACTGTGATTATTAAACCACATACATTCTTGTTATCTTGCATGATGATATGTGCCCTACAGACACCTTGGCTTCTGGGAAGGAGCAGACTACATCTCGGCTCGGTCCCCCTAGCATTCCTACTTTCCCCAGGCTGGTGGCCATTTACATGCTCGAAACTAGATCAGGAATAACCCGGCCTCAAATTGGCTTGTGGGCCTTGCTTCATTCTGGATACGCCTGCCTCCCACCAGCCAGGAGTTTTCTGACTTTCTCTGCGAGAGAGGAAATACCCCTGTATTGATTTGTCTGCCTCTGTTGGAAGAGTGTTCTTCTCCTAGGCTTATCAGTTGAGTGGGTTTCTGAAGCCATCCTGGAAAGCAGGAGTCGTCCGGGGATTGTTGCTCTTACTCATTCAGTTATCAAATGCTGATGCTTCAGGGTTGGTTTTTTTTTTTTTTTTTTTTTGCCTTACTGTCGCTTGTCCTGCCTCCCGTTTGACACTTGCCCTTATTTGACAGATTGATCCAAAGCCCTGTACTCCGCGTGGAATGCAGCCAGAGAGAACACGACCAAAGGAGGGATGGGTAAGGGAGTCCGGTCAGCCGCGCTTTATGCTTTTCCTCCCTTGGATGCCTTTGTCTCTGTGTTTTTCCCAGTCCAGCTCCCAAGGAGCTTTGTTTAACTGTGTGGAAGTAGAGGGTGAAATTCACTTGTGCGGGCGGAAAGCCAATGGAGCTCTCAGGGGGCCAAAGCTGGTTTCAGAGCTGCAGCTACTTGTGAACATGGACCTGCTTTATAGGCTGAAAGGCCTGTAAGCGGTTCTAATGGTGGCAACATTTTGCTCTCTTCAGTTGAACCGGTTGGTCTCCCTCGTTTGGTTTTAAAAGAGGGGCATCTGTGTTTTTTGGATGCTCAGCTGCTATCAACAGGTACATGCTGACACACTGCCTTTTGAGAGTCAGGGGCCGGATACTAAATTTTCTGGGATGCACACTGCTTGTTCACGTGTGCCTGCCCAGTGAATACTTATTCTTGGTATTTGTACTATTAAAAGTTTTTCCCCTTTATCGCAGTTGTGATGAGAAATGGTAATAAGAATTACAGTTGGAGCAACCATAAAAGTGGTAAATCACTAACACAGGCATTTGTGACTTTGGGCTGTTCTGGAGAAAGATGATGGCAAGTACAATCCATCAGCAGTCCACACCGGCCGCTAGCTAGACTCCTTTTGGGGATTTAAACCAGCGTAAGTCAGTTTCATAAACCCCAGCAATGTATTATTGCTAATTAACAAGATGCTGCTTGCATCCTTTTAAAATAATTTTGTCTTTAATACACTCAGGAAAGAGTTACAGAACAGTAATAAAACGTTCTAAGGGACTAAAGAATAAGAAAAAAAGTCTAAAATAAGAGCAGTAGCAGATATATGCAACAAGATATGTCGTCTCTGTAGTTTCTGTAATAAACGTCTATCTGAACAGGTCTTGTATTCCTGGTCTTACGCCAGTTGCGCAACTTGGCGCATGACCAGGAATTCAAGCAGCAATTTGTTAATTAACCGTTCACCCCTGTGGATTTTGCAGTTGCATTTGAGTTTTGGAAATCCCCAGTGGAGTTCTGGCCACGGGAAAATAAAAAGAACAATAACACTTCTGGCCACGGGATAATAAAAAGAACAATAACACTGATTAGTTCAGGCCAGGAAAGGCATCAACTTTAAAACATTGGGGAGTTGAGCTATATGTTCGCCTCTTGCCTTTGCTGTTCTCATTAAGTAATGTATGGTAGTGCCCTTCCCACTGGGTGCTGGTCTGCTACATAAGTTGCACCCCAGCAAAAGTCTGCTGAACACCCCAGCTGATGTTTTATGCCTTTTCGTTTCGAGCAAAAGCCTTCTAAAAACAAAATTGGTAGCAAAAGGAACGGAGGAGAAGCCATGGGTTGCTTCTGCTTCACTCTTAATCCCAGCAGTGCTCCACTGCCTTTCCACCTCAAGCCATCAAATATCCTCTTAAGTCTGAATGCCCATCTTTTCCCCATGAGGCAGGACTCGCCCTAATGCTCCTGAATCTTTCTGCCAGAGCATGTGCCACTTTGACCATGTTGGGGAACTTGAGAAAGAACAAGGCTGGGCAAGAAATCTTTAAGCGCTCCAGGCATTCATTCATTGCTGGAGCCATCCAACCTCGCTCACACACAGAAAATTCTATTTTGAGAGATGAGTCTTGGTCTCAGAGCAACTCGCTTTCTCTCTGTCTTTTTTGTTTTTGTCTCCACAGAAAGGATCGCGGAGTGATAATAAATCTAATAAAATCTTTGTTGGCGGGATCCCTCACAACTGTGGCGAGACAGAGCTCAGGGAATACTTCAAGAAGTTCGGCGTGGTGAGTTTCTAGAAAGAAGGCTCCTTCCTAATTTCCTGCCATAAAAATAGTAGTAGGCAGATTTCTGTTCTCACCCATTTCCAGAGGTCATGCTGGCTTTTTTGTTAGCCAGTCCGTGTATTAAGCAATAATTCCATTTGCCGAAATGATTGTTTGGTCCTCCAACTCAGATTGTTAACCCATCAACCAAAACAAAACATTAATTGAGAAAGTAAAAATCCAATTACTTTTAAAAGTAATTGTTAGTTAGTTAGTTATAAAGGTCCTTCAACCCATGTTTTTCACCTTCTCAAAGTGAAGAGTTTGTTATGAACTCAGCATCCTGGATAATTCAGTGGTTTCAGTCGGTGGCTGTGGAACCAGAGGTTGGGAGTTCAATTACCCACTGGGCCTCCTTGACAGGGGCTGAACTCAATAATCCATAGGATCCCTACAGTTCTAAGATGATGATAATGATCGTGGTGAAAGTAGAAAACACCTTGGAGTGTTTTTTGTTTCATTTTGAAATCTTGGCTGTGCTTCTGGCGTGCATACAGCTTCCGAGAGTGGTACTGTTTGGGGTCCAAATCTGTCCTTTTCTTAGGGCAAAGTTAATGGATCTTTTAGGGTGAAATACCTTGGGTAAGACCTTTTTCCCATGGAACAGCTAGAGAATAAAACAAACAGTCTTGTGATCCCTCAAAGACTAGCAGGTTTTATCTGGCAAAGAACCTTTGTGAGCTGCGGGCTGTCGCTCAGTTCATTACTTTGGACCTGGAGAAGTGAGCTGCGCTCTACAAAAGCCCTCTTGTTTCTGTTGCAACAGAAGTAACACAGCTCTCTTGACAAACAACCAGGAAGTGCTTTGATTTGGGTTCCTGCCTTGAGCAGGGGTCGGACTTGATGGCTTCATAGGCCCTGTTGAACTCCCATAATTCTAGGACTCTATAAGGTCTTCCTTCCAAAGCAGCTTGGAATAATTAAAATTCAACACAACGGCAGAATATAGTAGGAATAGGTGTGCGTGTGGGTCTGTTTCTTGCCCAACTGTTGACAACTTTGCTCAAGCCCCTTTCCCAGGTGTAAAGAAGACGGCCTGGCTTCCAATAAAAACACCAGCCCGCTCTTGGAGCCGCTTTTCCATGGAGTCTCTGTCCTGACTCGAGCTCTCTCTCCTTAAGCAATCACATCTCTTTGAATTGGGTAGAGGTCCCCCCTGCCCTAGCTCTGTTCTCAAATGGCTGTAATTCTGTCCCTCGGTCCCCTCTCATTCTTTCTCTCCCACTCGCACAGGGCAGGTAAGTCATGACAACAGGGTGCTGCCTGAAATTGTCTTTACCTCCTGCAACTTGGATCTTTGTGGCTATTCTGGACTACAGCATCGGTCATCCCTTGACCGTTAGCCATCCTGGCTATTGTTGATGACAGATGTGGTCCAAAGCATCCACCTTTGAGAAAGTCTGGTGCACTCCTTCAATAGCAGGATGATTCTCAATTCTCCAGTGGTCTCTACTCGTCTCTCTGCTCCAGAAACCTGGTGCCTGTTTTAAGGCATCAGTAAGTACCATGCAGAGAGACTGTATGAATAGGAGCCTCATGGCGCAGTGGTTAAAACGCTGTACTGCAGCTAAAATTGTGCTCACGACCTGGGGTTCAAATCCCAGGTAGCCGGCTCAAGGTTGACTCAGCTTTCCATCCTTCCGAGGTCGGTAAAATGAGTACCCAGCTTGCGGGGGGGGGGGCAATGTGTAGCCTGTATAATTAAATTGTAAACCGCCCTGAGAGTGCTTGTAGCGCTATGGGGCGGTATATAAGTCCAATAAATAAATAAATAAATAAGCAGTTTTGCCTGGAAAAAAATCCTTGTTTCCCCCACCCCAAATTTTGTTGTTTTTTATGCCTTCTCCCTGCTTCTTCTTTTTTGCCAAATGGAGGTTGGTCTTATAGGGACGAGGAGGTGAGATCCACTTGAAAGTAAGGGATGGAGGAAGGGCGAGACCATGTCTAGAAAGTTCATGTGTCAGCTTTCTGTATGACTTAGAAGCTGTGCCAAATGTCCACCTTAGTTTCTAAAGCTTCATGGACCATCCATGGTGCCTGTTTCCTTAACCTTCTATCATGAAGGCTGGCAACAGGCTTTTTCAAAATAAAAAATTCTTGAGACTTTGAGGATTCAGTGGGAGGAAGAGGGGGGGCTGATGAGGACTGTTTTTGTATCCATTGGCCCATTCTCAGATCTCCACTCTTCTCCCCCCCCTTTGGCAAAAATTGAATTTTAGTTCTGTGGAAAAAAACTCAAAGGGTGGCCATTTTCTTTTAAATGACCCTAACAACCCATTCATAACCTTTCCTAATATTCAGTTTTGCTGCTTGTGTAAAATGGGCTTAGTCTCTTCAAAAGAAAACCCTCTAAACTTGTGATGTGTTCACCAGAGTTTGGAAGTACTTATCTATCCATCAATCCGTTTTGGATCGCCATTCCCAGCGTCCCCCGTCAGCCTTGCCAAGGGGGATCATGGCAGTCGTAAACTAAGCTCTGATGTTTGCTGGCGAAGGGATGAATGGCTGCTTTGGCCTGAGAGCCTCAGAAATCTGACCCTCCTCTTGGGAGGGGACAGACGACAGGATGTGCTCGGGTGTGTCCCAAAGGGGAATTTACCCACATTAAAAGGATTCCTGTTTGTATTGACACTCCGGAACTTGTACCCTGATAAATGCCATGTTAGATTAGGGCTGAAATGTCGCCGTCAGCCTCTCCAAGCAGATCCTCTTTCATTACATGAGTAGCCCTTTGGTCCCTGAAGTATTCCCCCAAGGGAAGCGCCACGGCTTTCAGGGCAGAAAGAAACTAGCCCAAAAGCCTCGGAGTTGGTCTGGTTTCTCTCTGTTGCGCTTTGCACAGACCGAACCTCCCCTCTTAGCTTGTGGTTCCCAACCTCGGATCCCCAGATGCTTTCGAATTGTAAGCTTCCACCACTAGATGCGCCTGGCCAGGATTTCTGGGAACCGTACTCCAAGAACACTTCGGTTACCCAAGGTTGGGAACCCCTGAACGTGTTTTCTAGATCATTTGCTAGATAATTTGGAACTGGAAATTTTAGATCCCAGCTCCTGAGCTTAGGACGAATCCCACAGTCGGAGATAGTCGAAGAGTGATGAGGTATCCCAATGAGAGTAAACCTTTCCTCCAAAGCCTGGATCTTTCTTTCCCTCCTTGACGTGGGAGACCCAAACTAACCCGGGGGGGGGGGCTTGAACACATCCGGACGGTCTGTTCTCCATCATTGGTGCCTAAAAGGCTGCATTCTGATGTTGGTTGGACTCCCCAGTGCCCGTCAGCACTAGCCAATGGCTCTCCACTGCAGCCCAACAACCCCTGTGGAACCAACTTCACGCAGCCCTGCCATTGATCAGTACCCAGAGAGAAGGGCAGGGGTTCGCCTGTGTCAGAGTCTGTGCTGAAAAAAAAAGCCATTTATTTTCAACGTCCCCACTTACCTAAACCATATAGATACTAACAATGATGCATCAGGCTTTTAATTGTGTGTTGGTTTGGTTTGTGATCCAGCCCCTGCCATTCCCCACCCTCCTGCTGCTCGTCGCCTGATCACACGGTGACTTTGCTTCTTTTCTTTTCCAGGTCACTGAAGTGGTGATGATCTATGATGCAGAGAAGCAGCGGCCGCGAGGTAAAGGAGAATCTAGTTTGCCCTCGAAACTTCTTTCCCCTCTCCCTATGTCAGATGGCAAACTTTTTACCGCATCCATCTCTTTCTCTCCCCGGCACACCTCCCCCCAAAAATGATGTTACTTTTCATTCATTGGCTCAATAAATTATTTCACCGAACAAACCACTTCATGGAGGGGTTTCATCCAGGCTCATTGGGTGTGTCACTGCTGTGAAGTCCAACATTGCATGCGTTGTTGCTGTTCCCTGCCGCCACCACCCACCAGCCCCTTACATCCCAAAAAAGAAGGTTGCCTATAAATAATATGGAAGGCACTTGCGTTCAGCTGCTTGCTTCGAAAATGAAGTGAGAGGGAATGACCTGGAATGGCTGAGTTTAGATCTTGTTCTTCCCTGCTCTTAAAAAAAAAAAAGTGGGGAGACCATCAAAATTCTATTCAGATTGCAGTTGTCCCCATCCGCACGACTAGAACCTATGTTGCTTCGTGTTTCCTCGTTGGTCCCCCCCACCTTTCTTTGCTTGTTTTTTTTTTCATTAAATGGCCAAGGCCAAAATTCAGGGCCAAAACCCACATTTGTAAATGGTTGCTTGTGTCATTTTGTGGCTGTACATCTGTGCAGTTCCTGGCTTAACCTTGAGATGCTGCATTTCTGTGAGTGACGGAGCATCATTTCAGTGTCTCCCCCCCCCCCAGCCCGATACGCTTGGGTAAGCTCACCTTGCCCGGCTCTCCGTTTGCACCACTGTTGTGTCTCATTTCTAGAAGCAATGTTTTCCAAAACGTCACCCCCTGCCAGTTGTAAGAAGCTCCTCAGTCGCATGTACAAACACGCTGGAACTGAGTTTGCCATCTGAACTGTACACTTCTCCCTCTTGATTCCATTATTTAAAGCAGTGTTTATAAATTCCTCACTTCATACTGATTAAGCTGTTAAGTCTCCTTTTGTTTTAATTTATTGTGTTTTTGTTTTTGTTTTTAATTTAGACATACATCCTTAGTGGCATATTTAAGTGTTTCATAGTAAAAGTACAGTAAACGTTAAGTTCTTCCTTTCTTTCCCCCACCTTTTCTTTTCTCCTCTCTGTGAACTTGTTCTGTGATAAATCTCTCTTTAGATTCTTTCTTTTTAGGTGATAGAGGATCACAGAGGTACAGGCCATTTGCACAAACAGAAAAAGGGGGCCGGGCCTTCTCTTGTACTGAGAATATCAACCCAAGTTGTCAGCGTTTGGTGAAGGAGGAAGGTGGCTTTTTCTTTTATGCCTCCATATATTTTGCAAAGGCCTTGAACTGTTTCAACAGAAAAACCCAGTGGCCTAGCAGAGAGCAGCATCTTCTCCCGTGCCATGCCTTCTACAGGAACCCTTCCAGTTATTTAAAACTGCCCATCCCACCCTCTCAGCGAACCAAATCCAGACCTAATCTTGGGGGTTCGTTGTTTTAAACACACACACCCCTGCCTTTGCGATTTCCCGGTTTTTAAAAATCGGAAACCTCTTGCCCAAATAGCACGGTGAGCTGGAAACCGGCATTGCAGCGAGCTATCCAGCCAAATCTGAAGCCGGACAGGTTTGGGGTTAGGGAGAGGCGGCCACGGTGGCATCTGCTCCACTCGCTAGCACAGCGCTGGGAGGACTGGGTGCACCGTTCATTGCCAGACACAGGGGGTCCGGGCCAGCAGCACAACCCACAATACTGTGATACAACTTCTTGAGCCCAGCTTGATTCATCCTCACCTGAAGCAGCCAGCCAGCCAGGGATGAGCCTGCACTTATTCTGTGGAACCATACATTTAGGCAGCAAGCAATCTGCTTGGAGTGCACGCCTCTAATCACTCCTCCCGTAGCATCTGCAATTCCCTGTTCTTTTTCTCTTCACTCTGTAATATCATGTGGATGTACACATGCCATTTAAATGACAACAGAGATGAGCCCAGGAAATATCTTTTGCCTTCCTCACCCAGTGTCTCTGCTTTTCCTGTCCTGTGTTTCATTTTTACAACCCACCATTCTTGCCTGGCGGCTGTCGTCCTTCCAGGAACCTCACTTCTTGTTTCCAGTTTTAAATGGCTGAGCCTTGTTGAGATGAAACCGTGGGCAGAGAGCTCCGTGGAAGGGAGGAACAGAGGGGGGCCCATAAGCCCCCCACCCCCATTTCTCCACCCGGAAGGCCCTCAGATCTTCACAAATCCCATCCACTTAAACAGTCTGCAAGATCCTGTATATGTATCCTTTGTGTTAAAGATGTGATTGGCTAGATTGGTGGAGTGTCGCCTTGAGGCTTACAGATGGGGCTACAGTCCATCCTCCATGGTTTTCAGGCATTCGTCCTTAGTTTTGTTCATTTAAACTATCTAAACCAAACCTATTTTCCCCTTTTGCTTTTAAATCCTGGCTTCTTTGCAGCCACCCAATAATTCCAAGCCTGAGCTAAAATTTTAAACACGAGCATTTCTCAGGGCCTGGCTTCTCTCCCAGCTGTATTTCACCAGCTGCTGCTTTAAGAGGCATCTAGGAGGCCAACTAAGCCTCCCAGGAGGGGTGAGGATTCCCTCCTGGAGTGAGACTGGGTGCCAGGCCTTCCCCAGGGTATGTTATTCCTGCTGATCTGAAATACATCTTCTGTCATTTTTGCATTTCTCTCATGCATCTTTGGCCGGCTTTGGTCTTGGAAAACATCTTAATAATAAAACCAGCAGAAGAGCTACGGGTTCGATCAAGACTGGCTCCGAATAGGCATTTTTCATTTGTGGTCCCAAATGAGCCCCACAACATGCGAAATTGCCACTCTTCCATCTTGGGAGGACCACTACCTATCCGTCGGGTCTTAGAACTCCACGGTCTTTCCTTCTTTCTAAGAGGGGAAAATTCACATTTTCTTCCCCCACCAACGCAGTTCATCCTATGCTGCCCAACTTCTTATTTTTAAAACCTCATAGATCTTTTTTAACCCACCTTGTTTGCCAGGTATTGTAGCATGACTGGTCAGTAGCAACGTGTCCCAAATCTGTTCATCCTCTTTCTTCTCTTTCTTTCCCCAACCTCCCGGAGAGGTCTGTCAGGTGGGCTGGCCTCTCTTCCTTTGAGTCAACGGTGAGGTCTGGAGAGCTGTTGAGTGATCTTGTCCGACAGCACCCTTCAAGTGGTGGCAGCTCCTCAGGCCCATCACAGTGTTTCCTATGTTTCGGTTGTGGATCCTCTCATTGACAAGATCTTGTGCATTTTCTCAACCTTCACTTCTTCCCCTTCCTCTGTCCTTCAACTCAGCTCAGCGGTTTAGGTCTGCGTAGCCAGAGGTTGGGAGTTTGATTCCCCCATGGGGGCTCCTTGACGGGCTGGACTGGTTGACCCATCGGGTCCCTTCCGGCTCTGCCTTTGTAAAACAAACACCATTCTGCTTCTGCTTCTGTGCAATACCTGTCCGGTTTTGCTGGTGCTGTAGTTCCCTTGATTCCTCTCCTCTCCCAACACACACACACGATTTAAGCATCGGATGTTTGCAAATTGCCTGTCCAGCCGTTGCCCATCTTTCAACTCCAGTACGGCTAAGACCGATGTCCTTTGATCAAACATATGCTCCTCCTTTGGAGGCCACCCTGGCTGAACTCAGCTTCTTGGTTTAGGGTCATCCTCTTGTGCGCAGGAAATAATTTTTAGAATTGTCCCCCTACCAATTTATCATAATTATTATTTATGCTATTTGTTCCTTGTTGCTGACAGCAGAATTTTGACCTGCTGCAACCTTGGCCTGTATCTTTGTGTCTTTTTAAGTATGAATCTTCTCTACTTTAAGGCTCCATGGGCTTACCCAACCATGTTGGGTCAGCTTAGCGAGACACTAACTGTTACTGAGAGTGTTACCTTGTTTTATTATTTTCTGTTGAACGCTTTAGAACAATAAATGGCTGCTGTCAGCACTAGCTGCAAAGCAAAGTGAAACCAAGGGGGAAATTTGGGGTTTCAGGAGTTACTGTTTGGATGCCTTTAAATTTATCAAATTGCAAGGTATTTATTTTTAAAACCCCACCCTGCCCCACCCCCTAGAGAAGTTGGTTTTGCAGGAATGTCAGCAACTAGCGGTGACTTGGCTTTTCCGAGTTGTCCTGCATGGGAGTAGAATTAACAGTTGACTTGAGTTGGGTGGTTAAAGAATTTCAGTTGCAAAAGCAAGATTGTCTATGGAGAGGCCAGCACTAAATACGCTCTCCGTTGAGTTAAATGTACACCTTCCACTCCCTGCCTCCCCCAAGCCCCAAAGAGCTGACCGTTGGATGGCCTGAAACCCTTTTTCGAACCCTTGGTCCGCCCCAAAGACTGTTCATCATCCTGTTTTGTGTCACAACACCCTGCTACCTTGATTCACTCTTCGTCGTTGGCTAGGTTTTGGATTTATTACTTTCGAGGACGAACAATCAGTGGACCAGGCTGTCAACATGCATTTTCACGACATCATGGGCAAAAAAGTGTGTAGTTGTAGTTTTATTTTACCTTAAGACCAAGCTGAGGCTTCGAGCAACTAGCAATTTGGCTGGCGGACAGGAAGGGGGCGGGCGGCAAGCCCCCAAGGGGGTGAAACTGGGTTCTGGAACTTAGTGAGTCACACAACTCCATCTTGAACGGATGCTCCACCTGCCTTGGGTTGCCCTGGCGCTCCTTGCTCGGGAAAAAGATTGGTTCGTGGCGGACAGACCTCCCTGAAAAACAGCCGCTGATGTTGAAAGGAATAGTTTTGAGCCAATGAACCGTCGGTTCTCAGCCCACTCGCCTCCCAAGGGGGAGGCATTGTTCCTTTGCGCTCTGTCCACACGCAAGAGGTGGACGTTGCAGGCCTGGTGTTGATTCTGCCCAATAAACCATGGCTTATCAAATGGGTCTTGACTGCCTCTATTATGACTAGCAGTCTTCCCCAGGGATACCCGGGTGTGTATCTTCTGTGCAGGCATGTGACAGGAGTCGGGCCCGATTTGTGACCCCTCACAGTGGCATGGGTGGATTAGATCTCCCTACATTTCCCATAACATAAAACTTCCGTAAGGTAGATCCCTAGAGAACGGGTGCCCTGAGCATCCACAGCTGAATGATTTACAGACCGTTTGGGTTCGAGAATGTCATAGATCTGAAAACCATCTGCAATAAATCGGGGACATTTGCCTCTGTACGGCCTGTTCACAGAGAGAGAGAGAGAGAGAGAGAGAGAGAGAGAGCATGCAGGTGCTTCTTGAGTGTTCTTCAGGAAGGTATGCCCGCCATGGCTGTTCACCTAGGCTTCCTGGCCCTCAAAGGCTCACACAAAGGAGATTGTGTATAGATTGATCACAAGCTAGCCGCGAGTAGCCGGGAAAGCGGCGCCAGTGAAATCTCTATGTTGCTGAAGGCTCAGCTCCTCATTACCACTCCTTCAGATGTACGATCCTGTATTTCATATTCCAACCTGGGATTCGGTGGGGAGTGGGGAGAGGCGGCCCGCATGGTGGCCTCTCAGAGCTTAATCTGAACAAAACCTTTCAGCCAATCATCGTGAAGGAATGGTTACAAACAAAACAAAACAAAATTTTTTAAAAAAATTGGGGTCACTTACTGTGAGACTTTGATGCAAATCCACCTATTCTTTTTATCTGTAACAGTATTTTTTTTAAACCACGATGCAGTTAAGTGACCTTTTTTGGTTGTTGTCATCTTCATACTGTGTTGTCAGCCCCTCTCAAGAGCTTTTTTTTTTTACGGGCAAAAGGGGTTTATTTCAGTGGGAGATGTTCGCCTCCGAGCAGAGCTTCGCAAGAAGTGACTTAAGAAGGCATCGTAGGGGCCCATCTCAACCTCTATAAATTTGTGCTGGCGTCCAAAGAGGAGGAAACAGAAGGGAGGATTCCGCTCAGAAATGCCTATAGCCGTCTAGCTTTTCAAAAAAATTCCCCAAGTAAAAAAATGGAAGCTATAACTCAACAAGATAGGAGAGTTTAGGGCAATGATAATCACTCACTCCCTTTAGTTATTTTATGCATCCTTGCATAAGCACAGGCCAGAGTAGACAGGCGAATGTGTCTTTATTCCATCTGCATCCTGGCATCCTGCTTTTCGAGTTTTCTTGCAAGGTTCTCCCGTCACCGCCTGCTTCGCTCTAGGGAGGCTGTTGCACCTTGTGCTTCAAACCATGGCCTGGGCCTTTTCGATCTAAAGGATCTTGATTTATTTATGTGCCAACGGAGGAGGACCCAATTGTCCCTGGTGCGCTCTGTCATGAGCTGGAGCTTCCTTTGAAATCGCTGGGTGTTCTCGAACTACAGCTCCCACCTTCCCGCCGTGGCTCAGGTTTGCTTAGCCGAGGGCTCCGCCTTCACCGCCACCAGAACAAGTTTTAAGCTGAAGTTCAGCTCAGCTTATTTGATCAAATCATGTGTGGCCAGAATCCAATAGAACATTTGCAGGGTGCAAATTGCCAATTTTAAAGATTCTCTGCTTGAATTCTTAGTCATGTGCTGAGTCATGCAAGTGGCTCGTGACTAGGAATCTGGTTGGGGACTTGTTAATTAGTGGCTGTATTTAAAATTGCTGTTTCCCCATCTCAAGAGGATCCAACATTATAACAATATTTTTTTTAAAAAAAATGGAAAAGGTGAGGGCATCCAACAGGAATAGGAGATACCTTGGACCCAAGCCGTTTAGGGCTTTATAGCTTAGAACCAGCACTTTGAATTGTGCCTGGGAACAGATCGGCTGCCAGTGGAGCTGCTGGAACAATTAATCTGGCTGCAGCATTTTAGACCCATGGGAGTTTCCAAACCCTTTCTTAGGGCAGCCCCATGTAGGCTGTGTTACAGTAATCCAAGCAGGACCTGGCTAAGGCCAGACCTCTCCAGGAAAACGGGGTGCAGCGAGCATACTAGTGTCAACCTCCACTTCCCCCCTGACTTAACACAGTATGAAGGTTTTGCTTCTTATTGACTCAACTGTCCATTTTTTTTATTACCTGCATGTTTGTTTACCTTTTTTTTGTTAGATGTAATGTAAGGTTCTCTTATCACATCCATTCCTTCTGACATTGTTTGAGTTATTTGAGGTTCTTTAAGCGTTAGCCTGGGAAAGGTAAGTCTATATCTTCCATTAGACTTTTAAATAATAGTATTAATAATATAATAATAATTATAATAATTTTAAAATCTTAAGTTTCAAAGAGGAATTTAAAAAAAGAAAGCAACTGGAAACCAAAGGTGTGTTTCTCAGGTATGAACAAAGCTGACCTGGCAGTTTTAGTGGTGGGTTTTGGTGTCGGTCCCACTTGTTTTCCTCATTCCCCCCACTCTCCAAAGCATCCCTCCCCAGGGTCTGGCTAAAGCCCCAGTCCCTTTTTCACAATGTTCTCTCCCGCTTCACTTGTAAGCCCAGTTTTTCCCACATGTGAAGCAAAGCTGTGCGTGGCTTGCATAAGGCAAGTGTTAATCGACCGGGGTGGGGTGGGGAGACTGAAGATGAGGAAGTGAAGAAATAAAATCACACACGACAATGTGTTTAATCCTAACCACCCATGAACCCCAAGACCTTTAGAGTGGCTTACTCAGATCTCCGTCGTACCTGAGAAACATTGACTTTTCCTGAATTAGAGTCCTTAAAAATAAGTTTGTAATATATATATATTTTTGTGTGTATATATATATATATATATTTCTAAAGCACTTAGCTGTGAGTCATAAGATGCTAAGATAATAGTTTTTAAGTGTAATTTAAGGGTGTGTGTGAAGGGCGGGGGGGGTTAAAGCTGACTCACAGCCTCCGCCTCCTGAGTGTTGGACCTTCTTTGTCTAGGTGGAGGTGAAGCGGGCCGAGCCTCGGGATAGCAAGAGCCAGACCCCTGGACCCACAGGTGCCAGCCAATGGGGGAGCCGGATCCTGCCAAGTGCTGCCAATGGCTGGGCAGGGCAGCATCCGCCCACCTGGCAGCAAGGCTACGGACCTCAGGGTAGGCCTCTTTTTTCCCCCCGTCGGGCTTCAGGGTCCAGGGCAGCTTGGGGTTGCCTCGATACAGATGACGGGGGAGCCATTTGAGCAAAGCGTTCCCTCTTGATGGCGGTGGCCCGTCTTCCCGGCCAAACTGGGGCTCAGCCTCGGAGCCATGCGTCCGGCGCTTTGGCTTCCTGCAGGCGCTCCGGCACGTTGAGGGTTCAGGAAAGCACCACTGGGTGGTTAGCCCAGCAAGGTCCCAGGATCCGGGTGTCTCTGGTGGAAGAGGATCCTGCCGTGCTTCCTGCGAAGACCTCTTCTGGTCCAAAGCTCATGTCTAGAATGGCTCTGAGGTTGCGCAGATGGGCCGCCCCCACGTCAAGAGGAGCTCTCGGGCTGTGAGACTGTGGACTTGGGCCACTTCCTCCTGTCCTGGCTAGCAGAAGTTCTGCTCTCTCACCCACCCACCCACATATCGCTGCTTGGAGATGGCAGCTCCTCTGCCTGAGACCTTGGAGGCAGAAAATATACCTGCTCGGATAGCCAGAAGAGCAAGCTTCCACTCTTCCCTGCAGTGTCAAACTTCATCAGCAGCATTTGATCCCCAGAAACACTTTAGAGGGAAAGGACGCCACACAAGTTTTCCTTTGGGCCATTCCACTCTGGCTGTGTCTGTGTGGCTCTGGGCAGTGGCGTGATGGCCGTGCCTTTTTTTTAAGGAGGCCCGTGGCGCGGGGCTTAAACTGTAGCACTGCAGCCAAAACTCTGCTCACGACCTGAGTTCGATCCTGGGCACAGGGTCTGACTCAGCTTTCCACCCTTCTGAGGCTGATAAAGCTTGTTGGAGGGCGAGGGGCAGTGCGTAGCCTATGTAATTAAATTAGAAACCACCCAGAGGGTGCCTTAAGTGCTACAGGGTGGTGTGCAAGCAGCACACTTTGCTTTTGAGCCACAGGCCTCCACCGTGGCGCTTCCTCCAGGGGTTCATACGTGAGCCTCTCGGTCTTCAGGCTTCCCAGCTGCATCTTGGGTGTGTGTGTGTGTGTTCTGGGATCCTCCCCCTTCCCCCACCCAGAAGCCTTGGCTTCAGAATAATTCTGGGTCGGGTCCGCCTTTGTCTTTTATTTCTTGATATCCCCGCTGTCTTTCTGAAATGATTGTGCCTTGCACTCTTCTGATGAAACAGCTGCAGAGGCTTGACCTGCTCTTCTTCTGTGTGTGTGTCCTTTTTTCCCTCTCCCCTCCCTCACACCCTTAGGTATGTGGGTACCAGCCGGACAAGCACTCGGTGAGTATGTTCTTGGCGTTTCAGATGGGTGAAGAGAGTTTTGTCTTAAAAAGCAGCTGAGAAGTGAGGCTGAACCAGTGAAGAAGAAAATATTTAAAATCCACCCGCTGCACCTCTTGATATCTCTCTTTTCAGCAGTCTTAACTGCTGGATCCAGGGGAAAGAATCGGAAAGCCATGCCAGATTTTAAGAGCCTCCGTGGCTTATTCGTCTGCAGTTTTTCATGTTTTATTAGCTTTTTCGCTTACTCAGCAGCTCGGACGTGATGCCCTTTCTTAGGCTGATCTGCCTTTCCGCTAGAACCTGCTGTGCATCTTAATGCCATTTATGCAAGAGTTTATTTTGCATTTCAGAGGCAAATTAAACTGTGAGTTTGTGGCCTTTAAAAGGGAAACCAAGTTTTCCTCTTATCTTTGGGTGAGACACTTTTCTCCCTGATCGTTGGGCTAAAAATATATATCACACACGTTTCAAGACGTAGAAGTGACCTCAAAAAAAGTTGTTTCAGGGAGTGACTTTTTTTAGGGGAACAACCCTATTGTCCATTAATCCATTAAATTAAAATTCCTTTTAATTTACTGAGTCTGGAAAATGAGGGAGAGAACTGTTTACTTTGAAATGTGCGAAGAGAGTGCCTGTTATCCCTTGGGATCATTTGTGTAAATTGTGTTTGTATTAATTTACACACTCACCCCTGAATCTTTTGTCCTATGTCTCAGTTTATATGCCCTGTGTGCTAGACAGTAGGGACGCAAAGACTCCTGTGGCCACATGTGTTTCCAGGGCCAGGATCCTTTAGGGGATGTATCAGCCCCTCAGAAAGGAATTGGAATTGTCTTCGGGTCTTTTAAAGAATATATGTTGATTTGTTGTTGTTAAATATAATGGACAGCACATCCTATTGTAGTAGAGAATTGCAGGGAGGGGGACCTGAATTGTCGGACTTGCTGTCAAGTCGGACTTAAGACTCAGGGCTGTTGGGTTTTCTTTTCAATGACTTGGGACCCCCCAACCCCTCCCTCTTGTCTGGGGGAAAAGTTCATTTTAAAAAGCTACTCAGACCCAGAAACGCACAAGTATCCCTAGCGAATTGCATCTGGGTTTTTTGGGGAGAGCCTCTGGTGTGTGTTTCAAACGGTACTGTCTAGGGCTAGAAAAGCCCAGGGTGGCCCCTTGTGGTTTAGGAATGGCACATGTTTTAAACATGTCGCTCCGGAAGGTGCCAGGTGCCCTGTACGGGACGGCTGTTTTGTCTAAATAAGGGTCCGGCACCCCGTTAAAGCTGCATCAGGGCTGAATGGGCGGGGGGGATTAAAATGGTGCCCCATCAAAGGTCAGCGCCTGCATCGGAAGGGACAGGATAACCGTGTGATGCCAGCAGGATGCATGTGGGCAAATGTTGCCTGCTGTGCAATAGGGGACCCTCCTGTCTCTGGGGACTGGCTCCCCTTTTCTGTATGGTCTGCTTCTCATCGTCTCCTCTTCCTCCCCAGGTGGCTACGGGCCCCCTCCTCCAGGGCGAGGCGCTCCTCCACCACCGCCACCTTTTACCTCATACATCGTCTCGACACCTCCAGGAGGATTCCCACCACCGCAGGGCTTCCCCCAGGGATACGGCACTCCTCCACCCTTCGGTAAGGATACCCAGACCGTTCCTGGCTCTTGTTTCTTCCCTCCCACATCTTCGTCCCATCTTGTGGAAGCTGCACCTCTGCTTTTCCCCGACTGCGACTCCCAGAATCCCAATGGGCACGGGTCACAAGCCAAAAAAAAAAGAAGTTTTCTAAGCTCCGGGGAGCAGATTTTTGTCCCGCCCTTAGTTCATATAACACTGACAAGCAACCTTTTAAGGTTAGGGGGGTATCCCATTAGTGCAAGGCTACTCGGTGTAGGGATTTGAACCCAAGACCTGGGGCCTTCATTATATTACCCCGCATGGGCTCTTGGAAAGAGTCTCCTGCTGCAGGGGTTCAACTGCAGTCCTGGAGCCCAACTCTGCTCACAGTCCGGGCTCAATCCCAGCTCGAGGTTCACTCCGCCTTCCATCCTTCCAAGGTGGGTAAATTGAGTACTGTACACAGCTCGCTGAGGTGAGGTTTCACCCAAAGAATGCTTTAAGCGCTAGGGTCGGGTCAGAAGCAGCACACTCTGCTTTGCTTGGTTGAACTGTTCGCTTCTCAGCCCTGCAAGTCTCTTAATAATGAGGAGGAGAATCCAAGGGTTCTTCTCCTAAGGCGGGTCATCCCTTCCGTGGTGAAGGACACGGGCAAGCTTTCTCTGCCTCTCCGGTGATCCTGTGGTGATGCGTCCCGCCCTTCTTTTGCCTCCTCCAGGTTTTGGATATGGCGCGCCGCCACCTCCACCAGACCAGTTCGCCCCTCCCGGCGTCCCTCCTCCGCCTGCCACCCCAGGGGCAGCACCACTCGCCTTTCCGCCTCCACCACCGCCATCTCAGCCCACTCAGGACATGAGCAAGCCACCGACGGCCCAGCCAGATTTCCCCTATACTCAGTTTGGTAAGTGGTTTTCAGGGGGGACCCCAGGAGAGTTTCTGTGTCCCTGCTTTCTCCCCCCCCCCTTTCCGATCCCTTTCCTTTTGTCGATCCCAGCTCCTGATGGCAAACAGGTTTAGGGGGTTTTCATGCAAACGATGCCTACAGAAATCTCTAAAATGCCCACTGCATTTGTGGCCTCGTTTTCACCTCTAAAAATAAAAGCTGGGGAAGGAGGACTACCTGTTTTCTCAGCGGCCTTGAAGGTGGAGACTTTCCATTAATCTGCACCAGGCGAGGGCACTTAATTTGTGAGATCCAAACAGGGCTGTCCTGGGTGGTGAGCATGGGAACATGTCAGAGCGGGATAAATCGGATGTCTTGTCACTACCAAGTTGCCACTGTCGTTATCCCTGAGGAACGGAAAGGGGGCCCCTGGGAACGATGAATTTGGTGGTCTGTTGTGTCTCTAGGCGTAAAGGCCTGGAGATGACCTTCGGAGGATTTTTGTGTGTGTGTGTGTGTGTATAGAAAATGGGAAGGGATGCAGGAAAACCTAGTCACTAGCCCAAAGTGTCTATCATGTGAGCTGCAGCGTTGCAGGAACCATCCCTCCTTCCACCCCTCCGCCTGTGGACTCCTGAGTCAAAACACAGCCAGTGCGGTTTCCAAGCTGAGTCGCCTCAGTCGTTCCCACGCACCCCGGGGCTGTCCTTGGGAACCAGGCAAGAGTTGCTCACGCCTCTGAGGCCTTGCAGCTCCACCGTCTCAAGACATTCTCTTTCCTTCCACCCCAGGAGGGTAGAGTTCATGCCCATCCTCAGACCAAGCCGTCCTCCTAGTTTTGTACCTGTGCTACCTGAGGCTCTGTGGCCCTTCTGTTGAACTCTGCTCGGAACCGGTCCCCCCTTTGCAGTTTTAGATTTTATAGATTTCATTTCCATCTCTTAGTCTGCACTCCACTGGCGATCCATTTCTTTGCGATAACACCGTTTCCTTTTCCCCCATGTTTAAAGAGCCTCGTGGCGCAGTGGTTAAAACGCTGTACTGCAGCTAAAACTGTGCTCACGACCTGGGGTTCAAATCCCAGGTAGCTGGCTCAAGGTTGACTCAGCCTTCCATCCTTCCGAGGTCGGTAAAATGAGTACCCAGCTTGCTGGGGGGGCAATGTGTAGCCTGTATAATTAAAAAATTGTAAACCGCCCGGAGAGTGCTTGTAGCGCTATGGGGCGGTATATAAGTCCAATAAATAAATAAATAAATAAATAAATAAATAAAATAAAGACCCGTAAGCAGATCAGCATATGTTATTTATTTTATTTATTTAAAATATTTTCATCCCACCTTTCTCCTTAAAAGACAGTTATGAAGTTCTCTACTTCTAGGTTGTTTAACAAGGCGAGAAATCCAGAGTGGATGCATGGAAAGGTCCTGTGGCCCTCAGTGACAAACCCTTTCCATTTTCCTAGGGTTTTTTTTAACAACCCTTTCAATTAATACTGTATTTTGCTCTTGCTTTTTTTTTTCAATGAGTGTGCAAGTCTAGCTCTGTGACCGGTTGGGGTTTAGGAAAGAATAGTTAACACCTTCCCTGAAACCTGGGTTGCTCCTCCTGGATATTAAAGATCGATGAAACCTGAGTCGGCAAGTTTCCCCCCAATCTTCTGTACAAAAGCCAAGCTTTAACTGAGGGATGCCATAAGTAAAACAGGTCTCTGTGAGAGAGGGCTCCTTAGACAACTTAGGCGATCCTTAGGAAACTGGCTGGATAGCTCAGTGAGTTAGGTAGCTAGCTGCAGAGTCAAGAGGTTGAGAGTTCGAATCCCCCACTGGGCCTTCTGGGAGAAGAGCCAGCCTGGGTGGCCTTGGGCCAGCTAGATTCAGTCCCAGGTCTCTCTGTGCTCCAGAAGAAGAGAACGGGAAGCCACTTCTGAGTGCTCTCTATCTGGAGCACCTTGGAAAGAGTCAGCCTTAGTCATAATTTTTGGCCCGTGATTAGGATCACCATTAAGAAGAACACCTTGACAGTGGTTGGAGGCTTTCAGACATAGGTTAGATGGCCAGCTGTCTGGAATGCTTCAGCGGCGGATCTCCTCCTCTAGAGAAAGGTTGGGTTTCCTGATACCTGGGTTTTTGTCCTGCTTTTGCTCATTCTGCGATGCAAAACCAGGAGACCATCCAGAAAAGGACGGCAGGATGCAGACCATGGATAAGCTACCCCTGAGTGGGATTTCGAAGAAGTTGGGAGGTGCCCAGAATTAACCTCTCACATGAGGGCAGTGGCCATGCCAAGAGAAAGTTTTGAGAAAAACGCTTGAGGAAGCAAAGAAATGATCTGACGTCAGGATATTTGTTGCTAATCGGAACCATCCCAGGGAAAGACCTGGTGGAAATGCTCTACCCAACGTGGTTCTATTTTTTCCTCTCACCCCCTTTGAGTTGGGCCGAGCAGGACATTGACCGGGGCTTCTCATTAAGCCTTCAGTCAAGAGGTTTCTCTACCCGGTTGCATGAAAACCGACCGTCCTCCTGAACATCACCCCAGCTGGCCATTTTCCCTCCCATCATAGTTCTGGAGAAGGTGGCCAGGTTTTTTTGAGAGAAGTAGGAGTGATGGACAAGGAATTCGCTCTTGTTCCCACATTTTGTCCCACGAGTCTGCATTTTTGCAGAAAACCCTGTTTTAGTTCCCAGGTTTAAGCTCAAACAGAGCTACAGTAGAGAGCAGAAAAGAAAAAAAAACTGCAGGGTTTTTTAAAAATAGGATTTAGATTTTTATGAAATTGCATTCACCCCCTTGCATTTATCATACAAATTTCAGGCTCTTTCCCCCACCCTCTTTTTTCCCCTCTGGAGATATATCCTATCCCTCGAGTGTTCCTGTAGTTTTTATTTGAGGGATTATTCTATTATTCCATCATTCAGAATACTTGAACGGGGCGGGTGATAAAAAAATGGAGCACGCGAGGGAGACAAACAGGAGGGTCAAAGAAAGGGAACACCAGGGTGTAAATCCTTCCTAAGACATAACATTCTGGGGAAGGAAGAGATGGAACCCCCCTTGGCTCTTAAGACAGCGGTGGATTCTTTGAACAGAACATGCCCAGAAATGAAGGGGTTTCATGCACAGCCCGATGAATCACCAGTATCACGATGCTCCCGCATTTACGATTTCATCCTGAAGGGTTCTTCTGTGGCAGATCCTTGCGAAAGCAACCTCTTTGTATCAAGAGGGGTGACCTTCTCCTGCTTTCAGTCTGTGCTTATTCACTTTTAATGACCACCACCACCCCCGTTCTAAGACCCCTTCCCAAAGGGCTTATAGACAAAAGCTGGGGCCCTCCTCGCCCAGCCCTTCCCTTATAGTAGCTTCTCCCAAGTGCCCGTCACCGTCTCCGACCAGGGCCTCCCTGGGCGTTGCATGTGGGTAAGTCTGCTTCGCTCCCCCCCCTTTTCCACGAGAACGACAGATTGTGTGCAGGGCTCTCTTGGGGGGTTTAGTCACCCCGGTCTCCGTTTCTCACCAGGGCTGGGTGCCTTTGTTCAAGACCCTTCAGGCTTCGGGCCCATACTTTGTTTACACACTTATGCTCAGGCTGAAAAGTGAGTTACCTTAGGTAGGTGGCACCTATTTTACACCCAATCATTTTGTCTATGATCTCTTTGTGTGGAAGGATGCGGCGGGTGGGTGGGGAAGTAACCTTTTTACTCCCTTTTTCCCTTGCAGAGATGGCGTCAGTTAAAAGGAGGGCGGGAGAGAGATTCTGTACCCATTTGCCATATATATATATTGATGCAGGGTAGCCCCCTTGCTCAATAGCGTCACATGAGGGACACCCAATAATTCCCCCTTGTAGGATTTGTTAGCGATGAAGAAGTGTCTTTGTGAAGGCCCCAGGCAGAGATAATCATCACCATCTCATAACGGCTGAGCTGGAAGAGAACCTATGGATCATTGGATCCAGCCCCTGTCAAGGAGGCCCTGGGGGGGATTCGAACTCCCAACCTCAGGCTCCACAGCCAGAAACCTGGAAGAGCCCAGTTCAGTAAAGACCAAAGGAATTGCGAGCCCTACCCGTTGTGGGTGCAATGCCATGGGGGCAGGGGGCAGCATCTGGAGAAGTGGACGTCCCCCCAGTCCTGGTCTGGGAACACACGTGGGTTGTGCTGTTGGTCATGTTTTGTGAGCGAGTCAGAAACCCCATGATAGCGACGCCAAGTTCGCAGGGATGCGTGGCAGCCCCAGACTTCACTGCTGGCTGGCTGGCCTCTGCCCTTTTAGCTGAGTTTACCCCAGAGGAATGAGACGAACGTGAGGTGGATACCATGAAGATGGCTAGCTTTTTAAACGGACTGTCTTTCCCCAGTTATATTTCTGACCCAGATTTATTCCAGTGAGCTCAGCAGGACACGTCATAGGCTGAAGCTACAGGAAGCCAGATTTAGGCTGAATATTTGGGGGGGCGGAGAGACGACTTCTTAACCGTTAGAGCAGTATGACCATGGGACATCGGGAGGTGGTGGACGCTCGGACGCCAGAGACCTTCAAGAGAAAAATTGGACACCCGTTTTACCAGATCTCCTTTAAATTGGATTCCTTATCGGCCTCTTTCCAATGCTCTCACTCGCCACAACATTGTTGAGTAGGTCAGGCTGAGCGAGAGAGACCGGTCCAAAGGCCTCCGGGTTCAGCAGGGCTTAGACCCTCTGATCTTCCAGGTCCCAGTCCCATGCTGCTAAACTACAACACAGCTTTGTTTTTGCTTTGTATTTCCACCATCAGTGACGCACACGACAAGTGCAGGTTGGTGGGAGGTGGCCGGAAGGATAAGCTGTTGCAGCCCGGTCATCTAGTTGCCAACCCCTGCAGTGGAACCAGCCCTGGGTGACAATGGAGAAAACTTGATCTTCCCTTGGAGAGGAGGAGCCTGTTCCTTCCATAACACCTTGCCTGCATCACTTGTCAGAGTGAACTTGGCAGGAATGTGATCTGGAGAAGATGATGGGACAATGAGACTTAATGTCCAGCCAAATATTTCAAACACAAGGGCAGGTGATACCTTTATTAGACAGCCAAAACAAATCAGGCAGACACCTAGCTTTGGAGAATACTGCATCTTCTTCACGCTGCGCATCATGATTTTGTGGGTAGCTCAGGAAATTTCCCCAAAATGTTTCAGCCACTCAGTGTGATAGCAGAACGTGTCTCCCGCCCAGCAGAATTTGGCCCAGGCTGGAAACTGGAAGGGTGCGAAGAGGGGAAAGTAACCAACCCGAATTCTTTTACAGCCGTAGTTTAAGAAGAGCTCACATCAAACTATCACAGTTTGTAAGGTGTCACTGGGTTTGTGTTTTTTGGTTTTAAAAATGTTTCCCTTTGGGTTTTGCCAAAGGAAGAATAACAGAAGCCCGTGTTCCCTTCCCCAAAGCAAGATGGGCAATGTGATCTGGGCTTCTGTAGGATCCCAAGCATACGGTCCCCATATAACCCGGAGTCGGCCATCTGCGGTGGGTTTGAGCTTCACGATGACGCCCCTCTGCGTCCGAGATCTTGATATTGGCTGTCAGAATGAACGGCACTGTGTTGGACCAACCCATGGTCTCGCTTGATACACGGGGGGGGGTTGGCTTCTCACCCCCTTTGCATGCTTCACTGCTGCTTTTTGACACAAGGGGGACTGTGCCTACTAACATGCGGGGTCTTGCTCTGAGGTGTTAAAAGCGACACTACCTCTTGTGTCTCGTTCGCTTACTTGTTGCACATGCCAGCTTGCTTTGAAAAGCAGCCGGAGGGTTTGCAAGGGGGGAGCCCTCCGATCCACCAAGGGTGAATGGGGGTGCCTCATACCTGTGGATGCAAATCTCAGGGGAATTCAGAGACCCAAGTAAGAAAGCAGCCCGTCCTTGGGGAAGGTTTTGAATGGGGTGGAAGAGTGGGGAGACACCTCCGTCCTCTTCCCCTTAAGACAGCATAGCCTCTTCGAGTGGCTATCCAGTGGGCCGGACTGGACTCCGGTTCCCATTGCCTCTCAGGCCCTGCTCAGGGTGAGGGCGAGAAGGAGGTGACTGGGGGGGGGGACTGGGTTCTGAATTCGTTTGAAAACCACAACGAAGCCCATCTTCACCAAACTCTTTTGTTCCTCTGTTTCTCCCTTCTAGGATACGGGCAAGACTTGAGTGGATTTGGACAAGGCTTCGCCGACCCCAGCCAACAGCCCCCCTCCTATGGAGGCCCTTCCGTGCCCCCTTCCAGTGGGCCGCCCGCCGGGGGCAGTGGTTTTGGCCGGGGGCAGAACCATAACGTTCAAGGTTTCCACCCCTACCGGCGCTAGCGGGGCGCCTGAAAACCAGGGCGTTGCGCCCAGAGGAGAACCCTCTGGTATCCTTTGAAACCCAAGAATCCAAGACTTAACGAACTTGTGACAATCATCAACTTGGCCGGGGTGGGTGGGGTGGGTGGGGGCACGCGGGCGGGGAGACGTGAACATCTGTCCGGGGGAGTGTAAGAGAAGGATCCAGCAGCTGTTGAAAGCCAAGCTGCAAAGGTGGTGTTTAGACTGCAGTTTTTATTCCCTCCACCACCACCACCACATCTTTAACCCATCAGCACAAATAAAGAGAGTGTCACTGGTTCAAACTACAGGGTTTTAAAAATGTCTTCAGCTTTAATTGAAAAAAAAAAAGGAAAAGAAAAAAAAACAAAGAAAACTTCAGGTTTCTTTCTCTATTTTTGTTGAAAATTTAATTTTTTTTCTGAGCCTTTGTTTTACCATATATTGTAAACTTTATGTTTAAAGAAAAAGAAGAAGAAAAAAAATATATACATTTACAGATTGTGAGATTTTTAAGAGAAATTTTCTACTATGTATGCTGGCTTATTTTTTAATTTAAAGGAGAAAACAAGAAAAACCACAGGGTTTTCCATTAGCACTGTTTAGACGTAAGCGAGGGTCAGCTCCCAGCCGCCTGGTTTTGGGCGGTCGGGTTGGGTCGGTCCCGAAAACGGGATGTTTGGAGAAACGAAAGGAATCTACTGTGTGTGTTGTTGTTGCTGTTGCTGGTTTCCGAGCTGAGGAGCAATGCGGGAACCGGCTCGTTTCGAAGAAGGCACCGTGTCACTTGGGAAGCCCAGGGTTTCAGCCTGGGCTTCGGTTCTTTAAAAAAAAATCCTTTGGCGATGTAGATTTCTTTAAGGGGGTTCATGGAGGCCTTGTTGAGATGTAGATTTCCCTCAGGCAACAAAAAATAAAATAAAAAAAACACATGAACAACCATTTTGGGGTGCATTTTGCACTAGCCAGTGATTACCCCTGGTTTGAATAAAGAGAAGTACATTTGGATTAGAAACACAAGCTTGTGTCTGCTCGTCTTTCTAAACTGCCCCTCTTTGCCTTCTTCACACGTGCAACCTTGCTTGAATGTCCCCACCCGCCCATCCGTCGCAAAGATCAGGAGGAGTGTGATTTTGTGCCGGAACAGTGTTCAGACTCGCCATTTTGCGCCAGTCTTTCGGTTTGGGTCCAGAGGCCTCCCGTGAGTCGTCGGCAAAAGCCGAAGTGTTTCAGGGACAGATGGCAGATGTCACTGAATGCGCCGTTTCCGGCAACTCCTGCGTCTTCGGAGTCACGATGCGCTTTATGTGTTTTTCAGGTCTTGTCTCTTTAAATTCCTCTCTGATCTCCCGGCCCAGAGTCTTCTGAGCCTCGCACTTAGGCCTTGGCATGCCTCGCTTTTAAATCCAGAGGCGAAGGAGCTGGCAAACGCCCTGCGGTTGCATTTCTCCGTAATTCGAGAAGGGGCATTGCAGGAAAGGGACCCTCTGGATCATCAGATCTGGCGGGGAATTTAACCCCCAATCTCTGATTCCTAAGGCAGAGACTGAACCCCTGAGCTATCCTGGGTCTTGTCAGGTAAGGACGGAGGGACCCATGGCTTGTGTGAAAGGAGTGGGGTATCATCCCACACATTGCTGAAAGAGAAAGGTGTGCAACTCCGACGACCACACAGTACCCCAGATCCAGCATTTTTTCATCCTTTTTGCTCCCTTCTGCGAGCAGAAAGCCATGATCCAATTGGCATTTTTTTCGAACCCGGACCAGAGGGTATTTCTCTCATCTTTAAGGCTCATCCACAGCCAGCGGCTTGGGGGGGGGGGAGTTGTTTTAAGATCATGCCCCGCTGTGGCCCTCCAGATGTTTTAGCATCCCCTTCCTGCACCCCCGGCTGGCGTGAAGGAGGGCCGGGTTTGCAGCCCAAAGACGCCTGGAATGCCACAGCTGCCCATCTGGCCTTTGGGAGCTCTGAGTTCTGCTTCTCGGCGTGTTGAGACCCGACTGCACCCACACGTCCGAGGAGCATGTGAAGATGGCGCATGGGCTAGCCTTGAGAAAAACCCGAGCTTGCTGATTTTCAAAAGGATGGGTTTCTGCATGGGTCCAAGACTGGTGAAAGAAAAGGGGGAAATGGGGTAGCATCTTATACTAGCCTCCAAGAGTTGTTTTGGATCCCAAAAGGCTCCCACTGAAATAAACTCTCGAAAGTGCCATAATATTTTCCTTTTTTAAAAAAATTCTTAACCTGTTGAGAGAAACACAGCAACTTCTTTGGAAATTCCTGCTCCCGGTGACCCTACAGGTTCTGGGCCTCCAGAAAGCCCTGTCCTTAAAAGTCCTGCTCAAGGCTGAGAAACAAAAAACTGTGGATTCCTTTCTGAGTCGACTCACCTCAATCTCAGGTCTTCCTCTTTTCCTACTGCTTTCACCTTTTCCTAGCCTGGCTGCGTTTCTAGTCAGCCTGGTCTTCTCATGATACATCAGCCATACGAAAGAGTGACCACGGGCTGTTTTTGAAGACCACACTCTACTTTTTATTTGGGGGGGGACACATGTATTGGAGCAGTATTTTGACCTATCCAGCCGAGCAAATGGTTAAAGGATTTGGGGAGTTGTAGTCCAACGCCTATGGCGGACCAAAGTTTACTCCTATGGCTGGGGAACATTTACAGGGCGGTTTTTGTGGATGATAGGAGTTGTGATCCAGAAGAGCTGCAGAAAAGCTGTTCCGCGCATGCGCCAGTGAGTCGCCTGCAACTCAGCCTTCAGCTTAAAGCCTACCTCGCAGGGTAGGTGTGTGGATTAAAGTTTAGAGGTAGGAAGCCCCTTCTATAATAAAAGCAATAATGCTCACCCCACCCCTGCAAGGCCTTTTCCCGCAATTTGAATGAAAGCATGAAAAGCGTTAAGAGGAACCTCCTCCTTACAGCCGGTCGCGGTCGGCTCCTTTAAGCGAGCTGCGCACGCGCAGAGCCAACGGCGGCGCCGGCTTGTGGGCGGAAGCGGCCGCGCCGAAATCCCTTTCGGCGCGTGTGGGCGTGGCCATGGACGGGAAGTCCTCCGCCCTCCCGGAAGTTGTCCCGTTTGCGAGATTCAAGCACGAACTCGCGCGAGAGCTCGCTCTTTTCCCGGAGAGGTCGGCGTCCAAGATGGTGGGTATTGGAGTGGCGGCGCGCCGGCGGGGGAGAGGGAGCTTTTTTATCCGAATCCATCCGGGCGGTTGAGGGCGAAGGGCCCGTTTAGACAGCGCCTCGGGCATCCTGCGGGTTGGGGGCGGCTGAGCCGAGGGGCCTGGGAGGGAGGGAGAGAGGCGGTGGGGAACGGGGCGCCATCCCGGGGCTGCCTTGCTGGTTCCTTCGAAGGAACGCGAGGGGGGCGTTACTTTCTCTCCCCCAAAAGTAACGCTTCGGCAGCTCCGTCGCCTCCCCATGACCCAGGCTTTCCAAAACCAGGGTAACGTGGTGGATGGAGGGAGATCCATAGCAATGCCTCTGAGCGTGTGCAGAGGCAGCACCCCTTACACCCCATTATTTTGAGAGGAAAACAACCTATTTAAAGAAAGTGAGGAATATCCGTGTGTAAATTTAAATAAGCAGTATCCTCTGAGCACGTGCAGAGAGAGGGCAAGCCCTCCTGCCCCATGGATGGAGGGGGTGGGAGGAGTTATTTAAAGAAAGAGGAGAAGATACGTGTGCCAAGGGGTGTTATTGGAATCAACAGGGCCTCTGAGCATGTGCAGAGGGGGAGCCACCCCATGCCTTGCCCTTGCTTGACTGAAAGCCAGTCAGGTTTGGGGCCCTTCTATCCGTCCTTAGGATAATGCAGCAGCGTTTTAAAAGGAAATGGTTTTCCTCTTTTCCCGGCAGGCGGAAGTGGAACAGAAGAAGAAGCGCACCTTCAGGAAGTTCACCTATCGCGGGGTGGACCTCGACCAGCTGCTGGACATGTCCTAGTAAGGGGGTCTTCCTCTTTCCATGGGTCACAAGGAGGTGGGAGATGGTATTTTGAGAAAGCGGATAGCCCAGAGGCAGCGGTGGGCCAGTTTTTGTGGTCTGTGGCAGGTAGATTGCACCTATACATGGAGGATCTCCAGCCGACCACAGAATCCAGTATTCAGTTCCCAGCTGTGGGCAGCAAGATGCCCCCAAGGCAGGACAGGGAGGAGCCCTTACCTGATGGGATTTTCCAGCCGCTGAGAGGGGATGAATTTGATCTTGGAGTGAATGTCCAGAAATCAGAACCGGTAGCCACGAAAGTCTGAAAACGCTCAGGGCTGCAAATTCAAGTCTTGAAAACTTCATTTAGATAGGCGAGTGGGGTGGATCGGAAGAGCCTAGGGAGAAAGGGAGGGAAAAGAAGCTTCTACTTGTTCCTGTTTCTTAAGAATTTATTAGGGCTTTGGGTGCGGATAAGGGCCTGTGGGGTCAGGAGTTAGGGGGAGTCCCCCCTTTTGCTCAGAGCGTGTTTCCAGGGATCAGCACGAAGCTGACGGAGGGGCCTTCTCCTTGCCTTCCCCAGCGAGCAGCTGATGCAACTCTACAGTGCCCGCCAGCGCCGGCGGCTCAACCGGGGCCTGCGCCGCAAGCAGCACTCGCTCCTCAAGCGCCTCCGGAAGGCCAAGAAGGACGCCCCGCCGATGGAGAAGCCCGAGGTGGTCAAGACCCATCTGCGGGACATGATCATCCTTCCCGAGATGGTGGGGAGCATGGTTGGGGTGTACAACGGCAAGACCTTCAACCAGGTGGAAATCAAGGTGAGCCGCCTCGCAGGAGGAGGATGATGGAGGAGGAGGAGGAGGAGAAACAGCTGGGAGGGATCGTGGCCTGATCCTGGTTCTCCAGGCAAGGAGGGGAAGCGGTCAGGTCCAGGCTGTGGAGGCTGTGACAGAACATCAAGCGGAGGGGATGGAAATAAAATCTAGCAACGTTAGGTCCTCCTGATGCGTTAAGACGACAATTCCCCAGAAATCCTCAGATCTGGGTTCCCTCCCCGCTTTCCCAGTGAAGGGCGTCGTGTTTGAGACTCGCCAGGAAGGCAGTCACAGTAGGAAAAGCCATAGGCAAGGAGGACCAGAGAAGTCCAAAGCTCATGTGTGCTTGGGATGTTTTTATGGCTTTATTCATTTATTTGTTTTGATTATAAGGCCGTCTTTCTCCCAGTCAAAGGGAACCAAGGTGGCTCCCCGTATTAAAAGGGATAGGATTAAAAATGTAAGACGTTAAACATTAGAAAAACAAATTAATAATGGAATCATTCATGCTTGACTTCGGTTTGTGTACCAAATAACCTGTTTTGTCCCCCTCCCCTCTCTTCCATCTAGAAGGTGGTATGTGTATTTTTCATAGACTTAATGCTTTTTTCTCCCCTTCTTTTTCAGCCTGAAATGATCGGCCACTACCTGGGAGAATTCTCCATCACCTACAAGCCTGTGAAGCACGGCCGACCGGGTATTGGGGCCACCCACTCCTCTCGGTTCATTCCTCTGAAATAAAAAGGGCGGTTTGGGAAGAACATGGATAGGTGTAAATAAAAAATAATAATTTCCCAGTGGGAAAACTGGTCTGTTCTTTTCACAGCTGTCTGGGTGCCTTTGGTGATCCAGGGAAAAAAATCACGACACTGTGGAAACTGTTAACCCAAGTTTCATGAAAAACAAGGCCGGCGTAAAAAAATGTGGAAAGCTGGCTGTACAAATAGACCCATGGCTCCTTCATAAACCCCTAGTAAAAGTTCAGAACATGACCAGGACCGTGGACTTTTAAAGATCAAAACGATTTTTAAAAGCCTGCACCTGAGTATCATCATTACAGTTTTGACAATGTGCCAGATTATTAGTATAAGGAGATGTGGCTTCCCTTGGGTGGTTTCCACCCCTCCCAGACTAGTTTTTACTTACTTGTTCATTTAAAAGCAAACGGACCAGGTTTTAACCATCTTCTGGCCTGTTCTAGCCAGGGACGAAGTGCTTACTGTTTCGAAATAGGAAGTGAGCAAAAGTCACTGCTTTTAAAAAGAAAAAAAGACCATGTTTTGAGACAAGCCGGTGGCCAAAAGCTTGGGGAAATTGGTCTCATTATCCTCTTATAAATATTTGCTTGGGGAAACTGGGAGCCTTCATGTAAGCTGCAGTTTTTCCCTGTCGGCTCATTAAGTTCTCTGTCCTTCTCTCCTGCTCACAGCGTAACGGTGGCTGGTTCTCTCCGGGGAACCTAAAGTTGGCCCCTGAGTTCCACCAGATAATCGTAGAAAAGTACGCCGAGCTAATTCCATCCTCATCCATCCATGCGGAGTGTAAAATGGCATCTCAGAAATCAGGTATCGGGTAGTGGTAGAGGAAGGGCCCTAACATGAACCAGTTTATTTTGTAAGAAATTTAAGACCGTCTCCTCAAAATGTATAGGTCACATTTGCAGGAAATGGGCATCCTTGTTCCAAGTTTTTGATTTTTTTAAGATACAGAGTTGAGTTCCTGATGGTTACTAACCAGGCTTGTTAAAAATAGATCAGTCTGCCTTCCTTGGTAACTGGGTTTTCCAGGAA
This sequence comes from Pogona vitticeps, assembly GCF_051106095.1. NCBI lineage: Eukaryota > Metazoa > Chordata > Lepidosauria > Squamata > Agamidae > Pogona > Pogona vitticeps. The sequence goes on along the minus strand of NC_135789.1, from coordinate 13,872,768 downwards.
GCTTTAGTGACAAATCGAAATATATTAAATAACCCCAGTGTCATCCTCAGTGAGTCAGCATATATCCTCAGATGTAGAGATTTTCACTGGAAAAATCAGGTTTTCTCTGTCATGTGCTTCCAGAATCCCTGAGCTGGGTTTCTGGAAGCTGTCATCCAGGAAAACGTGATTTTGCTCACCTTTAGCTGAACACCGTGTGCGCAGATACTTGCGTGTTTATTGTCTGTGTATCATAGCGCTATCACACATCTTAGAATAACCAGAAGTAGAGTTTCACTTGGGTTGAAAGCTCAATATTAGGCTTAAGTTCTGTCCTCTGAAGAGTGTCTTTAGCTCCTGACCCACCACATTTTAAGAACCTCTGGATAGCTCCGGAGTGGAGGTCTCTGGCTCTGGAGCCAGAGGCTGAGAGTTTGAATCCCCCACCAGTGCCTCCTTGATGGGAACTGGACTTGGTGATCTCTAGGGGCCCCTTCCAGCCCTGCAGTTCTTAGAGCCTAAGCCCTGCCAGATTATATTTGACTGCAAATTTCAGGTGCCTATTGGGTGGGTTTTGCTGCTTTTTGGTCTGTGGGAACTTTCCAGGTACTCAGTCTGTGGGAAAGTTGATTCCATCAGACAACACTTGTAAGCTTCAGACTAAAATCCGCAGTGCATTCAACATCGCCACCCCGAAACCTGTTACCAAGCCTGCCCACCAGTCCACCCTGGTTGCTCCACTTAGATTAGGTAATGCATTATTTAAGCTAGTAAAAATATCTTTTCACTATGACAAATCTTACAATTGTGTGCACGCAACACCCCATTCCTTTACACCTCCCCACATTCAAGAAGCTCTCTGTTATTTTACAGAAACGTGGCATATTTTAAGGGGAAAGACCAGCTTTGTGTGATGGGGTTCCCACACTGCAGGTCCAAGAGCCAGTTCAGCCCCCAGCAGATGTGATGGTGCGAGTTTGAATCTCTTAGATGAGTCAGTGGCTCACCCTGCTGTCCTGAATCTTCTTACGTTCATATATTCGTATTTATTCACTGAAATATTTCCAGCGTCACTTTTGCTGATCATCTTACCTCAGACGGCCATAAATCATGTTTTTGCATTTCAAAAACCTAAAACGGTTACTTAAATAGGTTTGCGGTGTGCCCTGTGGGAAGTAAGACAACGCACAGAAGGGTGGTGTCAATTTTTGTTTAAATCCTTACCTTCCCATTAAATGCAAAACCCCATTTTACTCCACTTCTAGTCTGGCTTGATAAGCCAAAATCATCATGTCTTGCCCAAGTTTTATTGAACTATTTACCTTAATTCCATTTTTTCTTCCTTCTCCCCCTGAGGAGTATTCTCAACAGCTCAAAAGCCTCTCTTGTCACTTTTTAATGAACCGACCAATAAAGGTATTGGCCCTCATTGATTTCCAACAGCGTAAAGTAATTTCAAAATAGCGATGCAGAGGCATCAATGAACACAGGTTTGGGGCAACCAGTAGCTTTCCAGTTGTTGGCCTATAATCCCTGAATCCTCCAGAGGTTAAGACTGCGAACCCGTCTGCTATGCTGGCTAGGATGATGGATGTGGTTCTTGAACATCTGAAAACCCAAAGGTTTCCACCAATCCCTGCTTCGTTGTGTGAATTTCGTTGTATGTGTATATACTTACAATGACAATAAATTATTATTATTATTCCAAGGGAAAAATCAACCGAGGATAAAGCCTGGTCTAAGGCAGAGCGTGGCTGGTGCTCAGGGACTGTGGGAGTTGTAGTCTGGAAAGCTACACTCAAGCCCTCCCTGTTGTCACCACCTTGCTTGAAAAGGAATCCAGAAACTGGGGAGGGGGGGCAGGACCCAATAAGGCCCTGCCTCTCCTGTACAAAAGCAAGGGATGTTTGTATAGTGGGGGGGCGGGGGAAGAGTCATTCAGATCATCTCGTCTTTCAGATTGGGCGTGGACTTTGTCACTCTTAGAAATGAAAAATTTCCATATCTTGGAGAGTGGGTGGGAAACAGTTAAAAATGGAAATTTGCAATTTTACATCTCTAGTCACTCGTCTTCCTCCATGAAGCCCAATTGGAGACATTAAGCCCTATGGACCACGAGGGGCCGTTCCAATCGTCTTTTGGTGGGATTCGAGGCGCGGCACAAGACGTCGGTAGACGCCGGGTACAGTGCCACGAAGCAGAGAGCCACGGAGAGCCACGAAGCCCCAGCCAGGACAAGATTGAAGGCATCTTTCCGGTCGGCCTTCTGGATGGTACACAGCGTCGTTTCGGCACAGGACGACGACGGAGGACAAGACAGGCTGGCCGGGTATCGGCCATAAAGGCTGTGAAACGTCGCTAGGAAGACACCTTCCAGCAGGATCTTGGCCAGGAGGCTGAGCCAGTGCAAGGAGAGTTGGTGGCTCTTACTCCGGAAGAGCCCCCAGCCTGAGCGGTCCTTCCCCTGGCAGTCAGGTGGGCGGAAGAGGAGAGCACAGGCCACGGCATGCGTGCCAACACTTGCCATCTGCAGCAGGAAGAGGTTGAAGGGCGAGAGCGGGAAGGTGCGGTCGAAGCAGGCGAGGAGGCAGCCCTGGGTGGGGGGTTCACACCGCAAATCGGCCACTTCATCCTTCCAGAGGGTCTTGGCCCCCAACGCCAGGGATCCCAGCCGGACCGCCGTGAGGACGGACAGGCCGGCCCGGCAAAGCCTGGGCGCCAGGACACTGGTCCCGCTCAGCAGGCGCGTGAGGGCATCTGTCTCCATGGGAGGCGAGTCTTTGGCTGGAATGGAAAAAAAAGCCACACTTAGAATCCCAGCTCGGCCACCGAAAAGGTGCAGGAAGACCGTTCGCTGATCCAGACCCTAAAGGTGTCAGCCGATCTTGGCTTGGCTTTCTTCCCAAACATGGCGGCTTCCTTGCACGTGGGCGTGTGAGCAAGCACCCAAAAGCCGTCTTAAAATCTCCTTTTGTGCCTTGAAGGGAAGTCCTTTTTTAAAACAAAGAATTTGTTTAATCCAAGTTTGTTTGTTCTGGAAAACTTCACAGCTGCTTTTTAGTCACCCCCACCCACCCCACCCCGGAAAAGTTGGGGTGGCCTACGAGAAAGGGACGCGTGCAAAAGCGCCATGAAAGGAGTACAGTGGGGTCTTGACTTAAGAACGGCTTGAGTTAAGAACATTTTGACTTAAGAACCACTCTCATAGGAAAATATTGACTTGACTTACATATTTAGATTTGAGTTAAGAACTGAAAAAACCCACGTGGGAGGCAGGGAAAGTGCAAAATTTGAACTTTCAGTTAACTGTTGGCCAGTGAAAAGGGTGCCTGTCTGCTTCCTCACTCCTCCCAGCGTTTAGAGCAGGGGTGTCAAACTCAAATTCATCGGGGGCCGCATCAGCAGTTTGGTCCCCATCAAAGGGCCGGTTGTATCTGTACTGATGGCCTTGCAAGGACCCCATCCGACTTGGTGGGAAAAGGAAGGAAGAGAACGTGTGTGTGTGTGTGTGTGTGTGTGTGTGTGTGTGTGTGTGTGTGAAGGAAGAGAAAGTGCCTGTGTGTGTGTGTTTGTGTGTGAGAAAGAGAGATACAGGAAGAGAACGTGTGTGTGTGTGTGTGGTGTGAAGGAAGAGAAAGTGCCGGGGTCTCTGTGTGTGTGTGTGTGTGTGTGTTTCTGTGTGTGAGAGAGATACAGGAAGGAAGAGAATGTGTGTGTGTGTGTGTGTGTGTGTGTGTGTGTGTGTGTGTGTGTGTGTGTGTGTGTGTGTGTGTGTGAGAGAGAGAGAGAGAGAAGGAAGAGAAAGTGCCGGGTTCTGTGTGTGTGAAAGAGAGAGAGAGAGACAGAGAGAGTTACAGGAAGGAAGAGAATGCGTATGTGTGTGTGAAGGAAGGGAAAGTGCCGGGGTCTGTGTGTGTGTGTGTGTGAGAGAGAGAGAGAGAGAGAGAGAGAGTTATTTAGTATATGCAACTCTGCTTGGATCTTGCAAAAAAACGCATTCTTCGGTCCTTTCAAATCCTCAGGCATTCCAATCGAGCAAGAGAGAGAACGGAATGGAAGGCAGAATAGCAGCTTCCCATTAGTTTCTATGGACGGAAAAGAGCAGATACGGATCAAATGGTTTTCAATGCATTCCTATGGGAAATGCAGATTTGAGCTGAGAACTTTTTGACTTGAGAACCGCCTTCCAATACGGATTAAGTTCTCAAGTCAAGACCCCACTGTAAAAATAACAAACAAAGCCAAAGGCAACAGCAAACCAATAAAATTTGGTAAATCTTAGAATCAGGGAGTTAGAAGGGGCGTGGGAGGCCATCCAGTCCAACCTCAGGAACCCAAATCAAAACCATAGCCAATGTTGTGATTAGTTAATTATTCCTTACATATATCCTGTCTGACATATAGTGCTCTGCTCTCCTACTTTATCCTCACAACAGCCTGATAAGGTAGGCCAGGCTGACGAACCGACTGGCCTGAGGTCACCTCATTGTGATTCAAACTCAGGCCTCCTGAGCCGTAGCCCAGGATTCTAACGCCACTCGCATATGAAAATGGTCCATTGAATAAACATGTCTGAACCTAGAGATGAAATACGTAATGAGAGCACTCCTGGATCTTGGTTTCTGGCAATCCGGGGCGTCTGAGAAATTCTCTTCCAGCGCATTTCAAACAAATCTCTGGGAAAAGACCGCCTTTTGGCCTATAATCCCCTGTTACCAGCATCCTGAGTCTGTGGAGGACGGGACGTCATGGTCCACCAGGAATCAGAGGCAACTCGGCAGGGAAATGAAATTAGAGATAGTGCCGGAAGATGAGACTCTCAGGGCGGGGAAAAGTAAGCGTCATTTTAGAGATCGCTCATGCCTAGGGTCCCCTACGTCGGAGGCGACTTGATGAGAGGACCTGCGGTTAAGTGAGTAGCCTTCTAGGTAATCAAACAGCAGACACACACACAGAAAGAGAGAGAGACCTGGCTAGCTCCTGCCAAAGTGCTGAAAAAAAATACATTTAAGGCGCCCTCTCAATTTTGGAGAACGAATGGATACAGTCCTTACCTGTTCAGGGTTTCCTCCTGGACTGGTCTGCTTGGAGGAGATGATGGCTCCACAGTGGCTTGTCCTTTCTCCCATCAAGGGCAGCAGAGAAAAGACTAGGAAATGCTTCACCCCCCCAAAAAAAATACACACTCCCTTTCGTTCTATTTTGATATAAATAAGGCAGCGGCTTGAGATCTGGGTGAGGTTTCCAGTCTGGGTGAGTTTGGTGCAATCCAGACCGGTGGAGGGGGGGGCGCGATCTCTCAGGCGTGGGTGAGTGTGTATATGCTGGCACAGGGTTGTTATTGTTTTTTCAGTTCATGCAATACCTCAAAGAAAGAATCTGAAGTTAATTGTGTCTTCTAGCGGCTTGTTGAGTTGGTAGGAAAGGCTTTCTTAGCCACCACTTAAGTTGCCCTTTGGGTTGAGAACGAGTGGGCGAAGACTATCCAGTGGGTTTTGTGGCATATGGGGGCTAGAACTCTGATTTCCCACCCTTCTCAAGATAGCAATCCTGTATCTAGAAGGAGTGCTCTCTCAAGTGGCAAAATGGTCATTCTGGACTACTGTATTTATATGTATGTTATGTATATGATATGATATGTGGAGGGTATTTGTTGCTGGATGGACTGAGTTGTTTTTTTAACAGCAGCCCCCGTTGAGCCTCCATTCTCCCAACCCTTGCCTGAGGAAGGGAACTTGATCCAGGCAGATTCGTGTTAAAATACAGCAGTCTTTCACGGCCACAACATTTTTGTCTTTAATTTTTATTTTTCAATTTTTTTAAAAAAAATCCTTCCTTCCTCCTAAAACAACAACCCCGAGACCTTTAAGCAGTTTCGCCGTACACCCCAGTGATTTTCTGTGGCCAAGCCGAGATTCAAACCCGTGTCCGCCACCCTTCTGTTTTCTCGGAAGATCCAAATTTGGCTCCAAGAAGGCCAGCCGCTCACCCACCAAAGTGTGCTAAATCAGATGGCCTTTTAAAAAAAACTGTCATGCAGCCCCAAGAGGTACCTCTTCACATATACGATGGGGTGAAATAAATCACTTTTTTGAAGACATCCTGAAATTTGGCCTGCCCGAGGCAGCCTGCCTCACTTTGTCTCATGCCGAAGCCGGCCCTGATCCTGGCAACTGCCCACTCCTCTCCCTCCTCCAGCAAGCTCTGCCTTTCTGCCCCCCCCAGCCACCATCATCCTCATTTTTTTCACCCTAGCAACCCAGATTCCTTTGCTCTCCACCGTCCTCTAGCGCTCAGAGATGGACCCGTGATGTCATTCTCTCTTTCCCGCAAACCAAGCCCCTCCGCGGGAAGGAGGCAGCAGATCTCGCCCGCCCTGGCTGGTGAAGGATGCTCAATCCATGGGATTACTCTGGTTCCTCTCGTTTCTGCATTCCACCTTCTTTGGCGAACAGGTAAGGCCGAATTTGATTCCCATTCCCTTGCATTTCTTTTGCCTGTTTTCCCCCTTACCCCTTTTTGACAAAGGCTCTCTCCCTGTGATGCCAAACCAGGCACCGAAAACCCGGTTCGTCGCAGAAATTGGATTCTGCTTCCTAGCTGTGCATTTATTTTTAAAAAGAGGCCAGTTGGGCCTCTGTTCGGCATCCCAAGCAGCATCTTAAACAAGGCTGAGACCCAGCATTTGGGAGTATGTGCTGCTGTCTTGATTTTATGCTCTGGCGGTCTTTTATCTTCTTTCTGGAAAGGGAGAGAGATTTGGGCGTTTGTGTTGCGTCTGTGTGAAATTTGGATTTAAAAACGGGGGGCACTCGGATCAGCGGTGGGGCGGGCAGGCAAAGCCCCCCCCCCCAGGACTGAGATGGATTTGTGGTTTCTGATGTCTTATGCTCCAGATTGCAGGTTTTTCGGAGAGGGTTTTTCACGCTGCAAAGTCATCCCCTCTGTGGTGAGAGAGTGAAAGAGAGGCAGAAATACACCGGAATACACACGCACCTTAGACAGGTGGACAGATGTATCCACGAAATATCTGTTTCTGTTTGAGAGGTGCAGATAATTTGAAAACATGCATATTGTAGATATATTTGCATTTGTATATACTGGTGTTATGAAACAGATGTAAATATACACACACACCATATATAAGCACCCACCCTATCTATCTATCTATCTATCTATCTATCTATCTATCTATCTATCTATCTATCTATCTATCTATCTATCTATCTATCTATCTATCTATCTATCTATCTATCTATCTATCTATCTATCTATCTATCTATCTATCTATCTATCTATCTAATCTATCTATAATTTTTCTAAGGATAATTCTAAATGCAGAATTTTCTTTTTGGTGCCTGATGGAAAAGACGGCCAAGGGTATGTGTTTCACAGGCAGCTTTGGGTTTGCCCTCTTGTAGTGTCTGGAGGGGGAGGCGGCTGTTTTTTTTTGAGGCTGGTCCAGCCCTAGAAAAGCGCCATCTTTTCCTGAGGAAAAAAGGGTTGGCCACTTTGGCCGGAGTCCAGGAGCGTTAACGGACGGGGCTGAAATAAAAGCCATTCCTTCCCCCCCCCTCCGGGTGATACTGAGATTTTTTTTTGGGGGGGAAGCTATTCACCCGGGATGCGGAGACAGGGGTGAGCTTCCCCTGTCGTTTGTCTTGGTCACTGGGCTCCCCCAGATAGACTGCCTTTGGACTGGGAGGCTCCGTCTGGCCCCGTGGTCGCAGTGACTTTGTAAATTTCTCCCTGCTGGTTCGGGTTTCGACAGCTGTTTTGGGAAACAGATCATTCTGGAACTCGGCACCTTGATAGAAAATCCAATCCTTACTAAAAGGTGGAGTAGACTCGGAAATTAAAATACGTGGTTTGTGGAAGAATTAGGAAGCTGCTTTTTTTTACCAAATTGGATATCTAGATGCCCCTAATAAGTGACCAACAATCTGGGGCTTCCTGTATAGGAGTTTTTGCCTGCCTGGCCTGGGCGTTTCAGCATGTTGTACTCCCCTCTACCCCTAGTTGTCAGTTACTCCAGAGTTTAAATAAGTTTCTAGTCCTTAAGGCTCTAAAAGAGGAGGGGGAAATTTCAGGCCCTGCAGTCAAATCCAAACATTCAGTCTGACACTTTGGGGTTTCCTTGATGTCATAAAAACAGCTGGAGAGCTCAGGGCTTGAGGTCTCCGGCTGGGGAGCCCTAGGTTGGGAATTCGAATCCCCCCCCACTGGGCCTCCTTGACAGGGGCTGGACCGGATGATCCTTACGGGTCCCTTCCAGCTCTGCATGACAGCAGATTAAAAAGGCCTTTTCTAAGCTTTCCTGACCCTCAGGCAGAGGTTTGTGCCCAAACACATTGGAATGTTATTCTTATTGGTCCTCCTGCCATGTCTTTCTCTGCCTGATCCTGGGGGTGATTCTCCTCTGCCTCAGTTTCCTGCCTGTGAAATGGGCACCCGTCTGTTTCTCCCTCCGTATATCCACCTGTCTCGGCGCACAGATGCATCAAAACACTGGCCGCCGTTGCAAGTTGGGGTACAGCCTGGTCATGGGCATTCGATTTGAAATACAGTATATCTCTTGTTTTGGTAAACACAAGCTGTGCTTGTTAACTGTTATGACATCGCGAATAGATTGTTATGACATCCTTTAACCAGCAATTGTTTTTTGGTTCTGCTCCATGCAGAGACGTACCCACCTACCTATCTTTTCATCTTATCTGTCTGTCTGTCTGTCTACCTACCTACCTACCTACCCACCCTGCCTTGCAGGTTGACTCGTATCGGAGACCCAGACATGGAGGAGGCCCACGCTTGCCCCCCCGCCTTGCATGGCCTTGTTCCGTGTGCCTTTTGGGGAGGGGGCCACAGAGTTCGGAGAGTCTCGGAAATGGCCACCCTGAGATCCCTTGCAGTCAAGACGCTGAAAGCTCAGGAAACCCCCTTCCCTGTCTCCCACCCCCTGGGGCCACTTTATTGGCCAGGGTCAAGTTTTCCTCTTTCCCCCAAAGACTCCCCTCTCCCCCGCCACTTCTCCTCCTCCTCCTCTCCCCCCCCACAACCCACCAGTGGCCTGGATCTGGAGTGAAATGTCAATTAGCAGGGATGGCTCACAACAGCCTGTTTGTTTAACTCCCCTTGGGGATTACGGGGGGGGGGGAGGGAGACCCACGGCGCTGTGTTGGAGGGCTAAAGAACGGCGACAAAGTACATCGTGAAGCTCTGCCCTTCGTTTCACTTTCTTGGTTTTTTTTTTTCCTCTCTTTTGTTTTCTCCTTCCTTCCTTCCTTCCTTCCTTCCTTCCTTCCTTCCTTCCTTCCTTCCTTCCTTCCTTCCTTCCTTCCTTCCATCTTTCTCTCTTTTCCTTTTTTCTTCTTTATCATTTTTGAACTTTTCTTGTTCTTTTTCTCTCTTTAATCTTCCTCTCTTTTCCTTTTACTTCCTTCTCATTCTTGAACTTTCTTTCCTTCCTTCCTCTTATCCATTATCTGCTCCTTCCATCCTTCCATTTCAAGGTGCATTCTTAATTTTTTTCCCTCGTCCTTTTCTATTGTGGTTCTTCATCCAAGCAGGTGGAGTGAAGGAGGAAGGCTGTTGATCTTCTGCTTTGTAAAAGCAGCACAGTTTCTGACAATTAAATCAATACACCTGACAAGATAAGTCTGTATAATAATAATAATAAAAGAATACAATGGGCTACATCCAGATCACATCCAAAGTGGATCCATTTTAATCCCTCTGAAGATATTTACAATCTTCTTCCCTTCTCTTTATCTTCTCCTTCCTTCCTTCCTTCCTTCCTTCCTTCCTTCCTTCCTTCCTTCCTTCCTTCCTTCCTTCCTTCCTTCCTTCCTTCCTTCCTTCCTTCCTTCCTTCCTTCCTGTGCTTTTCTCCTTTACCTTTTCAAATCTCCTTTCTCTTCCTTTTTTCCTATTGTCCTTTCTTTATTTCATCTCTGTTTTTATCATGTGCCCTCTCCCTCCTTTACTGCTATTCTTCATTTCTTGCCTTCCTGTCTTTATCTTATTTTGCTCTTCCATTTTTCAAAGGCTTCTGCTCTCTCTCAATCTCTCCCTCCGGCCTTCTTCATAGCTGCGTCCCTACCTGCCCATAATCAAGCAGGCTGGTGCTGCCCTCTCTCTCTCCTAGACCACTGAGTCAGGTTCATGAGCCAAGGCTACCCCCTTGCACAGATGGGCTGTCCGTTCAGGCCCATAATCTCCCCACAACATCTGGGTTAGTGGCGGAAATCCAGGAACCATCGTTTAATTTTCTTGCTCTATCGGAGCCCTGAATTTTGCCCTAATTTCTGGCTCAGAGAAGAGACAGGCAAATATACCCCTATCATCCTGCATGGGCAGAACATCCAGGATCTAGCTTATCATCCGTGTGTGGCTCTCCTAACCTGGGGGCTTCCTATGATTCCTGTTTAATGCTTTTTAAAAAAGAAAAGTTGTTAGGTGCCGTCAAGTTGCCTCCGACGTTCCGCGCCGCTGTGAATGCAAAATCTCCAAAATCGCCTGCCTGGCTCCGCTCTTGCAAACTCAAAAGTCGTGGCTTCTTTTAGGGAGTCCATCCATCTCGTATTGGGTCTTCCTCTTTTTTTCTGTTGTCTTCCGCTTTTTCCAGCATGACCGTCTCTTCCAGGAAATCCTGCCTTCTCACGAGGTGCCCAAAGTCGAACAGCCTTGGTTGCCACATTTTTCCCTCCAGAGAGAGTTCTTTTATTATTGTTTTTAATTTACAATATTTTTAACCGGCTTTTCTCCTTGTTCATGCCTAATTCAGTGTTCAAACCACTGTGAAATAGTGCTTAGGGATGCCTCTAAAACAGAGTTTATTTCCTCTCCAGAAGCAGGAAATAAGTGCAGGAAGGTGTTATCCTTTCTATACTCTTCCAATCGCATCAGATAATCAAAAGAAACCAGAGACTGATCTGGTTCAGAGTCTGGAATTCGGCCAACAAGACGTGAGAGGATGATAGTTAGCCGTCGCACGCCAGGTCCGTCTCCTGGGAGCACGGATGGCATTAACTTATAATGAAGAGAGAGCCTTAAAATAAAACCCAATTTCCTAATTCCTTTCTTATCTCCCGCTGCTGCCTTTCCCTCTTTCTTAAAAAAGAAGTTATAAGAAGAAGCTAATGTTAATAATAAAAAGGTAAAAAGACAGACCCGCAGGTTAGGAGTTTCCCAGCAGAGGAAGAATCTAGATTTAAGAAGCTTAATATATGTTTAAATGGCATAATTTCTTTACCCATGGGGCCGGATTCTGTGCACATCCCAAGTAAACAGAACACATGATTTAATTTATTTTTCCTTTGTCATTTCGGCCGTTCTCACCATTTATGGAGGTGGTTATTTTAGGAAAGTGGTAAATCCAGGAGGTTTGGGGAAACAATACGTGGATAAGAAATGGACAAGTGGGCTTTGCGGTTTCCAAAAAGTGTTTTATAAATCATTATTGCAACTTCATGGAAATATGGCTTGGAAAGATACCCCTGTCGGTCGCCGGTACCATGTATGGCTCTGATGGTTGGTCTGGTGTTGCTTTTTTATAAGCACAATGTTCTTTTTCAGAAAGCTTGCCTACAAATTCTAGTCAGCAGGTCAGGTCTGGCCTTCGAAGTCGGACAATCCGCCCTGATTAAAGGCTAATGGGAGTTGTAGCCCAAAAGGACCCAGGAGGCCACGAGCAATCCGCTTTTGACAATGGGAGGAACTTCTTTTCTCTGTTTCAATACAAATAATTTAATTGCCCACAAAACTCCTAGCAGGTATTAGTGTGTTTAATGATCCCAACCTAGAACTGAGCTCTTTTGGTTAAGGGTGATGAGAATTATCCTTCAGAGGCTGGACTACAACTCCCATCAGCTCTTGCCAGCCAGTGGTGAAGGACGATGGGATTTCAAATCCAGAAAAAATCCAGAAGGCCACAAACGGCCTTAAATGAAAATCTAATTCTAATTAAAGGCCTAATTAAATTAAACCCACTGCTCCCTGGAGATGAGGAAGAGGGTTTGCAGACTCAGAAGTCGTGGCTTCCTTGAGGGGGTCCGTCCCTCTTGCATTCGGCTTTTTAATCCTCTTCATCGTCATCTTAGAACTGCCAGGCTGGAAGGGACCTTTTGGGTCATCTAGTCCAGCCCCTATCAAGGAAGCCCAGTGGGGGATTTGAACTCCCAACCTTTGGCAAGCCAGAACTCTAAACCCCTGAGCTACCCAGCTTTGCTTACTGGCTTGCCTAAATGAACAGGAACAAACACTGCTAAGGGGTTGTAACTACTACTACTACTTCATTGTTGTTGTTGTTGTTGTTGTTGTTGTTGTTGTTGTTGTTGTTGTTGTTGTTAAAGGTGCTGAATTCTCTGCCCCCCCAAATACATATTCAGCACCTTGGAGAGCAACTTGAAAATGATGATTTCCCACCCCAGTTTCCTCCCTCATTCCTGCCTTGGGTCACCCTGAGTCAAAGGCGACTGGACCACAACACAATGGCCACTACCTCAGCTTCCCTGCCTGTGTCACCTTTTCTTTTCTTCCCCCCCCCCTTCCAACCTGTCTCCAGGCCCTTCTACCAAGAGCAGCTGCGTTTTTTCCAGCTCAGTAACATGCATTTTTTATGATCGGGGGCTCCCCGCGAACCGTGTGTGTATGGAAGACAACGGGGTGGGAGGAGAGAGAAAACCACACAGCGCAAAAAAATAATGGGGGGTGGGAGAGAGAAGGGGTGGGGGAAATCAAGGGCATCTTGCATCCTTGTTTTTTTTACCTTTCTCTCTCATCCCTCTTGCCATTGGTCCTCTCCATGGTTACCAAAGACCCATTTCTGGGCTCATTGGCTGGACCGGTGAGCATCCTTTCAAGATGCTTCTCACTCCCACCACCCTTTAAGATTTTCAATTTACTCTTTTTTTTTTAACTCTCTGCATGGCACAAGCTACCGGAGGTGGTGGGGGAGGACGGACGGACGGACAGACTTTTCCCCATGCAAAAATGCATGACACTTCTGAGAGGTCAATGTGGGTGTGAAAGAAATCTGGATTCGTTTATGCCATGTTTCCCCGAAAATAAGACAGGGTTTTATATGAATTTTTGCTCCACCCCCCCAAAAAACAACAACGCAGTAGGGCTTATTTTCAGGCGATGTTTTATGTTTTTTTTCCCATGTACAACCGTCTACATTTATTCATGTCATCTTCTGGTTGCTGCACAAAGGTGGAAGGCGGGGTTTCACTTAACTAGGGTTTATTTTGGGGGGTAGGGCGGTAGGGCTTATATTTTGAGCATCCTGGAAAAAAAACCTACTAGGGCTTATTTTTAGGTAAGGTCTTATTTTCGGGGGAAAACAGAGTTGTTTGTGTTTCATTTTTCGGTGGTTCCCCCCACCCCACCAATTCTGCTCTGATTTTATTTCTGGACTCTCTCTCCATTTAAAATATTCTCTCCTCCTGGCCAACAACCGAGGGGGCAGCATGCACAGTTTAAAGCCAAATTTTAAAAGCTTAAAAATAAACGTAACTGCACATTTTTTGAAAAGAGTTAAGACGCTGAACAAAATCAGCCAAGGTGTTTTAAAGACACATTTTCAAACCCCTCAGCTTTTGGCATCGTGCCCTTGCCCTCCTGCGGGGGGGGGGACGCAGCTGCTGATGCTCGGACATGTGGGGGGTGAATGGATGCAGACGGATCCGGATAAAACTCGCTTTTCCTTCTGCATCGCTGGGCACCCGAATCCAGGCCAGCCGACTGGGGTTCGCCAAGAACTTGTTTTGTTCTGGATGCCTGGCCCTTCTGCACCGGGGTTTTTAATCCTTGCACACTAGCAAAAGGTGGGTTTTTCCAGGTCCTAAAATGACACCCTCCCCAGTACATCATTATCAGCTAGAATAATAATCCTTTTAGAACGGCAGGGCTGGAAGGGACCCCTAAGGATAATCCAGTCCAGCCCCATGTCCAGGAGGCAACATGGGGGATTCGAACTCACCATCTCTGGCTCCACAGCCCAGAGACATCAAGCCCTGAGCTATTTATTTGGCAGAGGTTACAGCCCAGTTGGCCAGCGCCGTGTCTGTAGCTGGCCCAAATGGGGCACAGGATGTAACCCTCTGTCTTTGCCAACAATGGCTCAGAGGGAAAAGATGCCTAAGGGGCAGGCCATAAAATCTTTGTTAAGCTATATTTCATACGGGTGTCTGGTTTGGTTTTCTGTTTTCTCCTACTAATGTCTTGGAGGGAGTTATTGAGACTATAATTCCAGTTGATGAAGGGGGGGGAAGGGAGTGGGCTATTCTGGGGTACTTGAAGCTTTTCTGCTATGTGAATCAGTGAGATTAAATTTTGGGCATAAGGAGTCTGGTTATAGGGACTAGGGTGTGTGTGTTAAAATAACACACACACACACACACACACCAGTGCACAAGTGTTAGTTTGCGTGTAAAGTGAAGTGAGAGAATGGAGATCAAAGCATCCCCCTCCTCTCTTTGAATAGCAGAATTTAATTGAGTTTTTCCAGACCATTTTTTTCTAGGACGGGTGAGAATTTTATTTCATGTGAGGTTTTTAAGATCAGAGTTTATCAGCATCATAATGGGAATGGGGCGGTTTCTGCCCAGCTCAACTGAGGACAGATGAAAGGCGGTCGAGCAGGGTCTGTTTTAAGGCATGGAACTCTTTGCCACTAGATGAAGCTTCCAAAGCAAAATGTGATGCGTTTCTTCTGATCTACATTCTGTGGCAAAGTCAGATTAAGTGCGCCCCCGAATCCTGGCTTAATGTTTGTCGTCTTTTGTGCGTCGGCCGCGTGGATTGGTGTATAAGGGGGGATATGCATTAGCTAGCAATGCTGGAGTTTATGTTTCAGAGGGAGTTATAGAGACCATAAGGGCCCATATAGAGAAAGGAATGAACCACTCCTGCGGAACTTGAAGCTATTCTGCTCTGTGATCTCTTCTTAATTAGCTGTGCTGTGCCATGAGTGGGGGGGGGGGGGTCGGACCCGATGGCCTTATAGGCCCCTTCCAACTCAATTATTCTATGATTCTGTGCCATTGCATCAATGCCAGGATAACTAGCCATAAGATACCAGCCAATATATTTTATTCCCAAGCACTTGTAAATTAGATTGTGATTTTACATAGTTTTTTTCTAGCCTAGGACTGGACTCTTTTGGTTAAGGATGATGAGAATTTTCTGTCCTTAAGATGTTGGGCGACAAAAGATCGTCTTGGTACAGACTTGCGATGATGGTGAAACAGATCCTCCATGCACAAGAGAAGTCTATCGCAGAGCACTGGCTGCAGGAAGGGCCGTTGTCTTCCCAATACAGGCTTCCTTGGCGGCATTTCTATACCTAAATTGCTCCTCCTCTGGTTCTGTCACATTATTGGATGGCTCTGTGTGAACGGCGGCTCCACACCGGGTTTCAGTATGAACTTTCTCCTGGTACCTCAGAACCCCAAACATCCAGCAAATTGGTTTTGCAAAATGAAAAGCCACGGAGGCCCTCTTTCGTCGAAGGCCGGGCCATCTGACCTGAATTAAAACCTCCCTCGACATTAGTAAAAGCACCTTGTGATGCTGGTGGCGCCACCGACAGGCGCACGTGCTTCAGCATGTGCTCCACGCTCGACGGCGCCTCGGAGCTCCGGCCTCGGGTGGCCCACATGCACGCACAAGCGCCCGTGAAGTCTCCCTTCCTGGGTGCCTGCCAGCCAGCATTTGACAGGTGTGGTCCGACTGGCACCCTCGGCGCCACGAGAGAAGCCACACGGTGGGCCAGCGGATGGCTTCCGTGGAGATCCCTCTGCGCTGCTCGTTCGCATCCAGCTGCTAGTCAATCAGCTCTTCTCGTGGCAAGCAATCAGAAGAACGGCTGGAGAGCTCAGCGGTGGAGGTCTCTGATTTTGGAACCAGAGGTTCGGAGTTCGAATCCCCCCCCCCCGTGGGGGTCTCCTTCCTTGATAGGGGCTGGATTGGATGATCTCATAGAGTCCCTTCCAGCTCTGTGTTTGTAAGATGATGGTGATGATGAAGAAGAAGCTCTCACTTCTCCCAGACTATCCTGCCCCTGGTCCTTCAGAAAGCTGCGGTCTGTTGAAGTCCTAGGCTTACTTTAAGGAGTCAGTCCATCTCGGATTGGGCCCTCCACCTTTCCCAGTGTGGTGGTCTTTTCTGAAGGGCCCGGTCTTCTCAAGATGTGTCAAAAGTATACAGTACCAAATAGATTCTCTACTGCTACGGCAGCTGCCTTTTTTTCTCTCTGAAACATGAGGACTAGAGTCTTGGTTTCATTTTAAGGAGGTTTTGGGATGGAAAAGGCCACATATTCTATAGCATCCTGGAATCGGCCCCCTCGAAGGTCACCGACTCCAACCCTTGGCAGGAACCCAATTCCAGGCAGCTCCCACAGAGGGCTGTACTTCAGAAAATACCCTGTTTTAAAAGGAAGAGCGGAGTCTCAGCGTGGGGTCTCACATCCCAAGGTCGGCCCCCAGGTTTTCTGAGCAGCTCGCGGGCCCATCAGTGCACAGGCGAGAAGAGTGCTGGAGGGAGCAACGGTGTAAACTGGCGCCCTTGTCTTGTGAAGGGTCTGTTCTTTCTTATTGTGGAGTCATGCCGATGTGCTGGAATGAGCAAGAATGCACCCGGCTAACAAAGACCCGTGAGATTATGGGGTGGCGAAGGAGGGGAGGAAAGGCACGGAATGGGGGGAGTGCACCTCCTTCGAGCTCAGCGCATCGCTCACATGACTTGTCATTAGCTGCCGGGGACCGCCGCGCACGGAGCAAGCGCCCACCGGCTTTGGGGTCCCCTCTTCCGAAGCCACGACCCGGCCCGCGCACCAAACAGCGCATGGAGCATGGTTTGGGGTTTGGAAATGCGCCCAGGGGCCGGGAAGGAGGACCACGGAGCCCCTGACTTGAAGAGGTGGAGAAAATGAGGGACACCAAGGTGAGACGAGATCTCGAGAAAGCGATTTGCCCACAGCCGGGCACTCAGCGCGCATGTATGTGCTGTTCGTGTCCTGGGTTCTTTTGGGGGGGTTTCCTGTTTCTGGCCAGGACAGGGGTCTGGAGCTTCTTTCTAAGCTGCCTTTCCCGTCATGAGCGGCTCGAGGCAGGAATCACAGGAGGACGGGTCTGATCGGGTGGTGTGCAAGCATGCGGGGGGGGGGGTGTCGGTGAAAAAAAAGGGGAGCGTCCGTGCATCGAGAAAAGGTGACCATGGATCTCATTTTGGGGTGGAAGGAGAGAGAGAAGGGAGTCAGGGAGAGGCGCATCATCTCTGGGAGGATGACAGACAAAGAGGTGAAAGGGGGCCGAGCGCGCATGAGAGAGAGAGAAACAAAGGATGGGTTGATGTTTGAACGGAGGGGGCGGTAAATCCTGCAAGGAGGCAAACCATAAATGTGGGTCCAGATCCACCCCAAAGCTGCACCCCACTGCTGCGAAATTCTTACGCCTTCCTCCAGGACATCCATTTGGGGGTGTGCCAAAAATATCTCCTGCACCGAGGTGAGTGTGGAAAGGTTTCCGTTAAGGACAGAACAGTCGAGGGATCTCCAGGCCTCCCCGACGGAGGAAGAGCGCAGATTTGGGATCTTCCCGGCGCCAGATGCAGGATCGGCGGTGTGGAAATCCCCAGAGGGAGATTTCGCACGGGGGTTTCACACCCCCGGCTAGCTGGGTTCTGGCGCACGGCCGGCGCCGCTTAGCCAGCTTTGGGCAATACCAAAGCAGGTCTGGAGCATCTCGGAAAGGAAATGGAGAGAACCTTACAAAAATCTGACGGAGAACGAATGGCCACAATCTTGGGGTGCGGGAAAAAAAACGGGAGACGTCCAGGGGGGCGACTCGGGATGGTTGAGAGATCACAGCCCAAGCCCTCTGCATGTGGTCAGAGGCTATGGAGGCAGCCTGCTCTTTGCAGCTATGGCTCCGTGCATTTTTCAGGAGATGCGCAAAATTTCTTCTTTCCTGCGCACTGGACCAGCGCATGGCTTCTCTCATAGTGGGACGAGTCCGGCCCTTCTATTGTGTGGCTCACTCCCATTTTTCACCTTTTTCAGCTGTTCTTTTTGAGATGGGGGTCATGGCCCAAATGGCGTGTTGTATTCCACTTGCTTGGTGTCACACAGCAGCTGTCGATTGATTCCTTCCTTCCTTGATCCATCCATCCATTTATTGACTGATGATATTTTTTACTCTGCTTTTCCCATTAAATAAAAAAGGACCCTGGGCGGCTTACCTCTTTAAAAGACAATGTTTAAAGCCAAATACAATAAGGAAACAATCACTGAAAAAGATCCGACGAATGTCGTGGTAAAAAATAAGCTGCATCCAAACACTTTTAAAAGCAACAAGGCATAACTATCTGTTTAAAAACCCCGCTCAGGCCACCAGTCACACAGGGAAAGCTGGACTGAAGAGAAAGGTCTTTGCTTGCTTGTGGAAGGGCAGCAAAGACAAGGCCAGACTGGCCTCTAGTGGGAGGGAGTTCCAGAGTCTGGGAGCACCAGATCTGACTCCTTGAAATAAGAATTGCAAAGATGGGGCCAGATTGGCCTCCAGGGGCAGGGAGTTCCAAAGTCTGGAAGCAGCCACCGAGAAGGCCCCTGTCTTGTGTCTCCCCACCAAATGTACCTGTGAGGGTGGCAGGACTTGTTAGCTACTCGATAAAGCTGGGAGGGTTGTTTTTCTTAACCAATATATGTGTTTTTTTCTGCCGGGATGACCAACATGCCTGGTCCTGTCCCCTTTCTTTCTGCCCTGTTGCAGCCCATGCAGGAGCTGAAGATGTCGGGGGCCATCGCATCCTATGACCAGCTGGTGAGGCAAGTGGAGGCCCTGAAGAAGGAGAACACTCACCTTCGGCGGGAGCTGGAGGACAACTCCAGCCACCTCTCGAAGCTGGAAAATGAGACCTCAGATATGAAGGTGAGCTCCCCAAAAACTGGGTGCAAATGGTGGTAAAGGACGACAGGGTTTTTGTGCTGGCCCTGGGCTTAGAGGGGAGAGCAAGCAACCCAAGGAAACGGGTGCCTTGGTTTTTCCTGATTTAACAGGACAGGGGAAAATCATTCCGCTCTGGGCTTTAGTCCGAACTTTGCATTCAAGATGCCAAAACCAGCGTTTAGGAAGGCAGCTTTGAACTTCAAACTTGGAAGTGCCTCAATGTTGGGTTCTTGGACTAAAACTCCTGGGGAATCGGGGGGGGGACGTCATCGCCCAGCAGCGCCAACCTCCGCAGCTCTGGTTCGGATGAAAACCTGAAGCGGGTTCGTGATGGAATGGGAGTTGTCGGTATCAAATTTCGCCTCTACCCAGCCCCCAAAACCCACAAAATCTCAAGAAAACGCCCCCTTCTTGATGCTGGGGCCACCCAATGCTTGGTGTGCTTGTTCGGACTGTCTTTCTAATTTTAATTTTCTAATTTTAAGACAAAAAGATTTAAAAAAAAAGATTTAAAAACAACCCTATAGGGAATCTCCCATCTCCTGCCTGGCTTAGGACAGGGTGCTTCTGAGCATGTATCTATGGCAGACCTCATGGGAACTGCTTTTAATTTTCTCACTGCCTTCCCTCCGCCCGCCCCCCAGGAAGTTCTGAAGCACCTGCAGGGCAGACTGGAACAGGAAGCCAAAGTGATGGTCTCGTCGGGCCAGATGGAGGTCCTGGATCAGCTGAAAGGTGAGCAGAAAGAAGCTTTGGTTCAATTTTTCGTGAGTCTGAAAGGATTAAAAATATTAGAAGAAAAAAAACTAGAAATACATATTTTCACCATGTATTTCCAAGAATGGGCCACTAGAGAGAGACAGAGAGCATGATGGGCTCTGTCTCCCTCGAGTGGCCAGTTCTGGTAATACACGGTAAAAACACTTTTTTCCCCTGGATTTTTCTTTTACCCTACTATGTCTAGTGTTCGCTGTGATCCACAGTCTAAATCTAAGTCTAAATCCCCAGTTCACTCATGGCACTCCTTTTCCAGCTCTCCAGATGGACATCACCAGCTTATACAACCTGAAGTTCCACCCTCCAGCCCTCCTCCCAGAGCCGGTCTGCCAGCTGCCCACCCCGGAGGACAGCCCAGCCCGTTCGTCCAGCCTCCAGAGGAAGGACAGCCTGGGGGACCTGAGCCACGCCACCCTCCGGCTCTTAGAGGAGCTCGACCGGGAGAGGTATTGGATTGTCAGTGTTCCTGGGGAAGGGGCTGTGAGTCTTCCCCCTTCAGTAGCAATAGCTTTGCCTTCCACCATCCTTCCTTCTAACCATCATCAGCTCCTTCCTTCCTTCTATCCATCATCAGCTCCTTCCTTCCATCCATTATCAGCTCCTTCCTTCCTTCTATCCATCATAAGCTCCTCCCTCCCTCCCTTCCTTCAATCCATCATCAGCTCCTCCCTCCCTTCCTTCCTCTTATCCATCATCAGCTCCTTCCTTCCTTCCTTCCTTCCTTCCTTCCTTCCTTCCTTCCTTCCTTCCTTCCTTCCTTCCTTCCTTCCTTCCTTCCTTCCATCCATCCATCCATCCATCCATCCATCCATCCATCCATCCATCTATTCCTTCCTTCCTTCTTTCCTTCCTTCCTTCCAACATCAGCTCCTCCTTCAGGCTCCCTCCCTTCCTTCCTCTTATCCATCATCAGCTCCTCCCTCCCTTCCTTCCTCTTATCCATCATCAGCTCCTTCCTTCCTTCCTTCCTTCCTTCCTTCCTTCCTTCCTTCCTTCCTTCCTTCCTTCCTTCCTTCCTTCCTTCCTTCCTTCTTTCCTTCCTTCCTTCCTTCC
The DNA here is from genome assembly GCF_051106095.1 of Pogona vitticeps. Taxonomy (NCBI): domain Eukaryota; kingdom Metazoa; phylum Chordata; class Lepidosauria; order Squamata; family Agamidae; genus Pogona; species Pogona vitticeps. The sequence goes on along the minus strand of NC_135789.1, from coordinate 13,852,010 downwards.
TTCCAACATCAGCTCCTCCTTCAGGCTCCCTCCCTTCCTTCCTCTTATCCATCATCAGCTCCTCCCTCCCTTCCTTCCTCTTATCCATCATCAGCTCCTTCCTTCCTTCCTTCCTTCCTTCCTTCCTTCCTTCCTTCCTTCCATCCATCCATCATCAGCTCCTCCTTCAGGCTCCCTCCCTCCCTTCCTTCCTCTTATCCATCACCAGCTCCTTCCTTCCTTCCTTCCTTCCTTCCTTCCTTCCTTCCTTCCTTCCTTCCTTCCTTCCTTCCTTCCTTCCTTCCTTCCTTCCTTCCTTCCTTCCATCCATCCATCCATCCATCCATCCATCCATCCATCCATCCATCCATCCATCCATCCATCCATCCATCCATCCATCTATTCCTTCCTTCCTTCTTTCCTTCCTTCCTTCCTTCCTTCCAACATCAGCTCCTCCTTCAGGCTCCCTCCCTTCCTTCCTCTTATCCATCACCAGCTCCTTCCTTCCTTCCTTCCTTCCTTCCTTCCTTCCTTCCTTCCTTCCTTCCTTCCTTCCTTCCTTCCTTCCTTCCTTCCTTCCTTCCTTCCTTCCTTCCTTCCTTCCTTCCTTCCTTCTTTCCTTCCTTCCTTCCTTCTTTCCTTCCTTCCTTCCTTCATCAACTCCTCCTTCAGGCTCCCTCCCTCCCTTCCTTCCTCTTATCCACCATCAGCTCCTTTCTTCCTTCCTTCCATCCATCTATTCCTTCCTCCCTCCCTTCCTTCCTTCCTCTTAGCCATCATCAGCCCCTTCCTTCCTCTTAGCCATCATCAGCTCCTTCCTTCCTTCCTTCTCTCATTACAACTTTCTTCCTGCCCTGCCAGGTGTTTCCTGCTGGGGGAGATTGAGAAGGAGGAGAAAGAGAAGCTCTGGTATTACACCCAACTGCAGAGCCTCTCCAAGCGCCTGGACGAGCTCCCGCACGTGGAGACGGTGAGTGCAAATCACCCATCCAGACCACGGCCGGTCAAATCTAGAGCGGGCTGAGGTCTAGCGTCTCAGGCGCAACTCTGTGGCCACAGCTTCACCGGCAGGCTGTCGGGCCCGCCAAACTGCTAATTGTGGCTAATTATAGCACAGGGGTCACGATCCTGCTTGTGCACCTAATTGCACAACCAAAGGGCATTGCAATCAATTAGCCATAATTAGGCCCGGCAATTTATGCAAGTTTTGCACAAAGACCTGCCGGGCTCCATCTTATGTGTCTTTTTCTTTTTGTGTCCGGGCATTCCAAAACAGTGCTAAAATTAAAATTCTTAACAAAGTGTGCAACTTTGGCCCATCGTTGTTGTGTTTCCAATGCAAGTTAACAAAGCCGTTAGTGCTTGATGTAACTATTTTCTTATCTTCCTTTTTCATGGTGGTGGGGGAATCTGTGTTTCGGCTCAGACAATTTCTACACCCCAGCCTTAATTTTCTTATTTACACAACTGCAGGCAGTTTTGAGTACGTTTTGCTATTTATTTACTCACTTTGTTGCCATACATTGTCTCTCTGATTGTCACCTCTGACTTTGACTTCTAATATTTATCGCAACTGATGTATATATAGTATGTTTTCAGATCAGCCATGTAAAAAAAGGTTCAGTACCTCCCCCCAAAAAATTAATTAATCATGTGCCTTTAAGTCAGTCCTGAGTTATGGCAACCCTTTTCAGGTTTTTCCAGGTAGAGAATACTCAGAGGTGTATTACCACGTCCTTCCTCTAGGGGCGCCCTGGGATTGTTCTGCTTGCCCAAGGCCACCCAGGCTGGCTCTTCTCCCAGGAGGCCCAGTGGGGTGGGATTCGAACTCACCGCTTCTGGCCCCGCAGCCAGAAACCTACACCCTTGAACTATCCAGCCCTCTGTACCCTGAAAAGCCTGCAGCTCAACCTTTTAAATCAACGAGTTGGAGGCCTGACTCTGTGTAGAGGAGGCAACCCACACCTTGAAACCGAGAGGCGAGTTGGAGGCAAAAGACCCCTAATTTGCTGGCAGAGAAGGGAGTCCCAGGAAGGTTGGCAACCATCCGGCCGCAGAACCCGCTTCTCTCACCCTCCTCCTCCTCCTCTTCCACCCTGTCCAGTTTTCCATGCAGATGGACCTGATCCGTCAGCAGTTGGAATTCGAAGCCCAGCATATCCGGACACTCATGGAAGAGCGTTTTGGGACGACCGACGAGATGGTGCAGAGAGCCCAGGTGGGGGGCCCAGTCCCTTCCGTTCTTTCTTTTTTTCCATTTCTTGTATTCCGAAGAATACATTCTTAAACTTTTTCTTTCTTTCTTTCTTTCTTTCTTTCTTTCTTTCTTTCTTTCTTTCTTTCTTTCTTTCTTTCTTTCTTTCTTTCTTTCTTTCTTTCTTTCTTTCTTTCTTTCTTTCTTTCTTTCTTTCTTTCTTTCTTTCTTAAATCTTCCTCTCTTTTCCTTTTACTTCCTTCTCATTCTTGAACTGTCCTTCCTTCATATCAGAGCGTTGCACAATTTATATACCTATTTAAAATAGTGGGTCTTAACCTTTGTTATTTGGATGCTTTTGAACTGCAACTCCCAGAAACCCCAGTCAGGACAGCTGGTGGTGAAGGCTTCTGGGAGTTGCAGTCCAAAACTCCTGAGTAACCCAAGGTTAAGAACCAGTGATTTAAAATATAAAGTTAAAAAAACAAATGGAAATGCTAAGATAATTGGACTCTGAGAGGGGGCAGATGATGAGAAGTGAATAAATAGATTAACAATGGGAAAAACATGCATTCCAGTGGGGAGGGTGGGTGGGAAATCCATTGCAAGAAAATAGATTAGAAAAGCTGCAAAAATTAAAACCTGATAGAACAAGGTGACGTCTCTCTTTCTCGAAAAACCCCGCAGATCCGGGCATCACGGCTGGATCAAATCGACAAAGAGCTGATGGAAGCCCAGGACAAAGTTCAACAGGGAGAGACACCGGTAAGGGCATCCCAGAAGCCTTTGCAAAAAAAGGGGGGGGGGAAGCGGACAACTGTCCTGGGTTCCCCTTTTGCAGGCAGTGGCATCAGTGGGCAGGGCTGTGGCTATAGTGGGCGGGGCCAAAAGGAAGAGTGGGTGGGGCCAGAACCACCTTGTGGGCGGAGTCTCTGTTTTTTCCAGCAGTTCCAGAATCTCGCTCTGCAGTCTCTTCAATTCTCTGATCCTGATTACGAATGCAACAGGAATCCCCCCCTTTTATATACCAGATCAGTATCTGCTGATTCACTTATCCACGGTCTTAAAATATGAAATGAAACATCCCCCAAAAAATATATATATGTATATATATTTTAACAATGAAGTTACCAGAACTAGAGAGAGCCAGTGACTGGGCAATGTCTAACCTTCACTATTAAAAGAGGGAGAAAGGGAGAAAGAATGAAGACATTTCATGGAAGTACAGATCAACCGCAAACTGACAAACAATGACCGCTTTCAGCCACAGGCTGAAAAAGAGTGAAAGAGCACAGAGCAGAGAGGCGGGGCTCGCTTTGAAATCCGAGGCAGGGAAGGGACGATTGGTTGGTGCTAGGCTGATTGACGGTCACCCCAGCCACGCCTCCCAGAGGCAGCCTGCAAGGTTGCAAAAAGTCCAATGTCTTTTCGCCGTGGGAAGCCTTGGTCTGGAAACCAGAAGGGATATCTGGTTCAGGATAGAGACCAAAAAAAGAAAAAAACAGTGTTTGGGTCTGATCACAAGCCTAGCCTTCCCCTTCAAAAGAAACTAAAGTGTCAAAAAATTTCACCCCACCAATTTTGCAGGCGGGGGGGGGCTCAGTGCTTTATATTGCCAAACCTTAAGGTGGGGAAGGCGGAATGGAAAAATAGCCCTATGTCATGAATGCAGCCTCCTGTGGTTCTGAAGAGAGGTGGCTGGAACGCCCCCACCCCATCTTCTGGGAGCTTGTCCAGGGTTGCTGTTACCACTACACCACCCTGCCTCCCTCTGCCGTCCTTCCTTGCGTCCTTCTCTCCACCCCTGTAAGAAAACTTGATCAGGCAGAAGGAGATGGTTTCGGACGCCCTTCTGTCTTCCCGTGGCTCCCGCCCGTGGCGTGCTGCGGTGCCGTGACGCTAACGCCTCATGGCAGCCGGAGGGAGAGGCGCCGTGCACTGGAGCCAAATGGCTCCTGCCATGCCCATCTGGAGAGCTGGAAGACGGCTTATGTTTTCTGTGCAGTTGGATCCCAGCCTCGGCGGCGTTGACGTCTCGGGAGGAAGCCACGGGGAAAAGGTGTGGGAAATGGAAGAGGAGAAACCCCGAGCGTTGCAGAAAGGCGAGGCAGAGTTGTTCCCAACCCACCATGGTCCAGAACGGGTTTTGAATGGAGAGCAATGGGGCAGCATAGTGGTTAGAGCACCACATAAGCCGCTGTGAGCCACACAAGGGACAAAATCCTCGTGCATTTTATGGGGCTCCTTGGGAGAAGCATTGGGGGGGGGGTCCCGCACCGACATTTGTTCCTAAATAACTGCAAAGATCCCAAATATGTCTGGGCTCCCTGCACCGAGGAGGGAGGTCAATGTCTGGAGGGCCCGCCAGGGAACATCTTGTGGGTTCCCTCAGTGGCTCCGGAGAGGGCGCGAGATCGTGAAAAAAAAAAGACCAGGGCATTACTGAGCATGTCTAAAAGGCAATCCTTTCTGTTGTGAGCCTTGACCCCCAAATCCGGGGCTTGAGGGCTGTGCCGCTCCCCCCACACTCCTCAAGATTTCCAATGCCTGGACCCCGAATCCCTAAAACTGATTTTTGGGGCCAAAATATGGAGTATTGCAATGTTGTATATACTGTACTCCTATATAGATGGCATCTAGCAACCCGGTAGGTCGGTCGATAGATAGATAGAAGGAAGGAAGGGATAGGTAGGTAGATAAAGGGATTAGTTGATAGATAGATTCACACAAATGCACAGCAAAAACTAGTACAAAATAGTTTCCCAGGCAGAGAAAAGGGGCCATAAACTGTAAGGGCTTTGGCCATGAATGAGGAACCTTTGGAGGGCATGAGAAATCCTTCGAGTGAGGTGCCGCCCCGGGAGAGCTTTCTGCTTGTCCAGGGAAGGAGATGCCCCTCCTCTGGCTTTTGTGTTGGGTCTCAGGGCGCCCTGGGCGGGGAGGGAGGGGTGGAAAGGGAAAATAATCAGGGCGGTTGCCATGGAGACAAGAAGTAGGCCAGCGAGACAAAAAGGATGGAGGCGCTGGACCGCCCAGATCACACATGCATGCGCGCACACACACACGTCTCTCCTTTCGCCCTGCACCTCGGCGGCTGACATCGGCCCAGCTGGGCATCCCAATACGTTATTTTGAACCCAGAGGAAAGGAAATCCTTAAAGCCTCTCTGGACCTCCCTTCTCTGTTTTCCTTTCCTTCCTTGGAAGGAAAAATAAATAAATATTTTTATTCAAAAACATCAGGCACCGTCTGTCCAAAGGATAAAAACTGGTCTTCTCTAACATGTTTTAACCAAAAACCTAAGCATCTGTTAAATATAGATGTTAAGAGCCATGCTTTGTGATGAGTATCAGTATTAAAAATATTTTTACCCCGCCTTTGTCCTCGAAAACAACCTAAGACAGCTTACAATACTGAAAGACACGATTTCAAGCTGGAAACTATGTGTATAAAGAGGCAGCTCACATAATTAACAGGCAATTAAAATTTCTGTGTTTGGGGGGACCCTTGGGACTCCTCTGCCATGGCATTTACAGTAGGACCGCTATGTACACGGGGGTTTGTTTCCGAACCCCGCCACGCAGATGCTGAAAAATGTGGATAATAGCAAACGCTATACCTAACATGGTCTCTGGCTCCCTCTAGCGACCAGTTCTGGTAACGGCACCATAGAAATCTATTTCTCTAGGGAGTACTATAGACAGCGTGGTCTCTAGCTCCCCGTAGCGGTCGATTCTGGTAACTACATCCTTAGAAATATATATTTCCAAGAATTTTTCTTTTTATATTTTCAGACCGTGGATAAGTGATTCAGCGGATGCGGATTATGTGGATACTGGGGTCCGCATCAATCCATTTCAAAATTGGCCTCTAAGTGGCACAAGGGGCTTTTTTACACTTTCAAAAAAAGTTTGTAAGGCGGGGGGGAATAAAGTTGGTGGGAGTTAATGGAGCTGATGCAGACCTCTTGAGGTCAAAGCCCCTTCTCGACCTCGGTGCACAAACTATCTGAGCCATCAAATCCTCATCAGAAGGATGAAAGCTAGAATCTTTACTTCAGGGAAGAAATTCAGCACGGTGGCAGGACAGCGGAAGGTTCTGAGTTCAAATTCCCGGCATTGCCAGTTAAAGGGACATAAGAGCAGGTGATGGGAAGAGTTACCTCCTCGTCGAGGAAAACCCAGAATTAAAATGGCTGCCAGAGGCCGCCTGGATGCCGTCCAACCCCAAATGGTCTCATGGGGTCTTTGTGTTTTCATTCCCCCCACCAGCTCTGCGGGAAGCCGGCTTGCCCTGACGGGGACGAGGGCCTCGAGGTCCCGACTCATCCCGAAGAAGCAGAGAATGGCCCGGGGAACAGCAAGGTAGAAGAAGAAGCAAAACGATGGCTTCAAGCCAATGTGGTTTTTAAAACGTGGATTGAACAGGAAAATATCCCGCAACGATGCTCAGTTGCCAAGCATCGCTAGTCTAGCGAGTCCTGTCTTCTTATAAGGTGCCCAAACGACAACCCTCTCAGTTTGTGTGAAAAGGATTTTGAAGTTTGGGTTCAGCTGCTGTAGCTGAACAGCAGAAGGGCCGCGATTCCCAGAGCAAGAATAGCTTCAAGTTCTCCAATATCGTCCACCGCTATTTATTTATTTATTTATTCATTCATTCGATTGGTTGGTTGGTTGACGAATGGATTCACTGACGGATGGATAGATACGTTGCTCTATTAGTGCCAGTTTTATGGGTTGAAATGTAAAATGTTAAAATTTGCATCTTTTCGGGCGGGAAGAACGGCCAGGGTAACTATCTTTTAAAATAAATTAACCCAACAAACAAACAAATAAAAACCCCACCAAGCAAAACTCCCACCAGATCTTGACTTAGTCCCTGTTTTGACATCCCTCCCTGACGACCTCTTGGAGGCTGGCAAGTTACGATGATGATGATGATTTTTTTGGGGGGGGGGGCGCATCACGACCAGTAAACCAATTTTGTCGCTTGGTCATGCCAAATTCGGTCACCTGTTTGTGCGAACTTTGCAGATTCGCAGACCAGGAGGGCCATGTGGTTGCGCTTTGGCGCCCCTTGGTGTCTGTGTCGGTCACTGCAGCCTGACTCACCTTTCCGTTCCTGATCTTCCCCAGGCGGAGGTGGTCTTCTGGCTCCTCTCCATGCTGGCCACTCGGGACAAAGAGGACATGTCACGCACCTTGCTGGCCATGTCCAGCTCCCAGGAGAGCTGCCTGGCCATGCGGAAGTCGGGCTGCCTCCCACTCCTCCTCCAGATCCTCCACGATGCTGACCGGGAGCCGGGCGCTCCAGAGAGCCCCCAGGGAGGCGGCGCCACCGGGAAGGACTGCCGGATGCGGGCCAACGCTGCCCTGCACAACATTGTCTTCTCCCAGCCAGACGAAGGGCAAGCCAAGAAGGAGATGAGGGTGCTCCACGTCCTGGAGCAAATCCGTTCCTACTCAGAGACCTGCTGGGATTGGCTCAACGTGCCGAACAAGGAAGGGGCCCAGAACACCCTTGAAGGAGGAGCAGGTAGCCAAGGAGCCTTCCTTCCTTCCTTCTCTCCCTCCCTCATTCCTTCCTTCCTCTTATCCATTCACCAGCAACTTCCTTCTATCCATCATCATCTTCCTTCCTTTGCTTCTTCATCTCTTCCTCCCATCATTAGCCTTCCTTCCTTTCCTTCCTTCCTCAGCTCCTTCCTTCCATCATCAGTTCCTTCCTTCCTTCCATCCTTCCTTAGCTTCTTCATCCCTTCCTCCCATCATTGGCCTTCCTTCCTCCCTCCATTTTCCTTCCTTCCTTCCTTCCTTCCTTCCTTCCTTCCTTCCTTCCTTCCTTCCTTCCTTCCTTCCTTCCTTCCTTCCTTCCATCCATCCATCCATCCATCCATCCATCCATCCATCCATCCATCCATCCATCATCAGTTCCTTCCTTCCTTCCATCCTTCCTTCGCTTCTTCATCCCTTCCTCCCATCATTGGCCTTCCTTTCTCCATTTGCCTTCCTTCCTTCCTTCCTCAGCTTCTTCCTTCCTTCCTTCCTTCCTTCCTTCCTTCCTTCCTTCCTTCCTTCCTTCCTTCCTTCCTTCCTTCCTTCCTTCCTTCCTTCCTTCCTTCCTTCCTTCCTCCCTCCCTCCCTCCCCTCCCTCCCTCCCTCCCTCCCTCCCACCTTCTCTTCCTTCTGTGTGCGTTATCTGCACTAGGCCATTAGCGCAGTTTGATCCCAGTTTCGCTGCTTGTCTGCCATCCTGTGGAATCCTGGGACATATAATTTGGTGTGACCTAGTGAAAGCTGGAGGCACCAACGACACAGGAGCAGTGAGACCCCTCCAGGTTTGAATGTGAACTTTATAGGACTTATCCACTTGGGTTCCACTGCTGGATAGCTCAGCAGTTCAGCTGCGGAGCCAGAGATGGGGAATTTGAATCCCCCGTGGGGCCTCCTTGCCAGGGGCTGGACTGGATGATCTCGGGGGTCCCTTCCGGTTCTGCCCTTCTATAATTTAGTATTATTATAACATCTCAGGCAGCACCACTGAGGAGTATATATTCAGTGCCTTGGGCAGCCCCTGTAAATGTCAGACTGAAAGCCGGAGTGGCGTCATCGTCAGTTTTTTCCTCGTAACCCTGGGATTGACCTCCGGGCTATTCAAAGTGGTATCAAACTGGTCTAAACTCGGCCAGGTGGGCTTTCTTCGGCTTAGCTGGGCTTGACACTGACCTTGTCTTGGATTGTTCCATAGGCCCCGTCCCCATCGAGCCCCAGATTTGCCAGGCCACGTGCGCCATCATGAAGCTGTCATTTGACGAGGAGTATCGGCGCGCCATGAACGAGCTGGGTGAGTGACGCTCGGCAACGGGCCAGGTCAAGGGTCTTTAGCTGTGTGGTGGACTTCGGCATGAAGAAATTCCCACCAGTTCTTGTTTAAAAAGATTTCTAACTCCTGTATCTGCGGGGGATTCGTTCCAAGACCTTCCACGGATGCCGAAAAACGTGGGTGATAGCAAACGCCCCTTTAATAGCCACGGCTTGGTCTCTGCTTCCCTCTAGTGGCCAGTTCTGATAACTTCACCTTTAGAAACCTGAATTTCTAGGATTTTTTAAAAAAAATCTTCAAACCGTGGATAGTTTCTCCTTGTCTTGTTTCATCCTTTCCCCCACTCTCTTCTCTCCTTCCCTGTCCAGGCGGCCTGCAAGCCATTGCCGAGCTGCTTCAGGTGGACTATGAGATGCACAAAATGACCAGTGACCCCCTCAACCTGGCCCTGAGGCGATACACCGGCATGGCGCTCACCAACCTCACCTTCGGAGACGTGGTCAACAAGGTACCCCTGTGGACTCCTGGGCCTTGAGGGTCGGGGGACGGGACCCATCAGGCAGAGCAGCAAAATGCCACTCTTTAAGCACAGCCAGTGACCATCGCGAAAGCCAAAGGGACCAGAAGATTAAGTGGAAAAAATATCACGCGCTGTGCCAAGCAGACTGCTTTCTCCAGTTGAGGGAGCACCCCTTCTAAAAACATGCTAAGCGTATCATTAAGCCATCTCTCACCCTAACCTCTCTCGGAGGGGCATTGTACCAATGCAATATGAAAGAGGACAGCCCTCTACCTTGTAGTTTGAACCCATGGTAAGACAGGAGGGAGGGCGGTCCTCCGGGGGCCTTGCATCAGGTGGCAAAATGTTTTAAAATCCTGGTTCTTTTTATTCTCCTTTCCCCGCTTCCCCTTCTTCCTTCCTGCCAAGGCCACCCTGTGTGCCCGCCAGCGATGCATGCAGGCCATCGTGGCGCAGCTGGCGTCAGGCAACGAGGAACTTCACCAGGTGAGCAGGCGGAGCGAGGCAAGGCCGGGGGCGTGCGCAGAGCAGCCTCAGCGGTCATGGCTCTCCGGGTGCATCAAGGGGCCTTGTGGGGCGTCTCACCCTCCATCCCAAAAAATTGAGTGTGTATGTGTGTCTTCACCCACTAAAGTAAACTGGGCTGGCGCCAAGTTCTGCCCTCCGTGAATCGAACTTGGGGCCTGGTGCACCCCAGGAACGCTCTTCCTCCCTTCCTCTCAGGTAGTCTCCAGCATCCTGCGCAACCTCTCCTGGCGAGCTGACATGAACAGCAAGAAGGTCCTCCGGGAGGTGGGCAGCGTGGCCGCGCTCATGCAGTGCGCCTTACGAGCCAGCAAGGTGAGCGTAGAAGGTGTGTGTGTGCGTGGGGGGGGGTTGGCACCCCTTGCTATTCTCTCCACATCCCTGTTTAGTTTTTACCCCGTGAGGTCCTGGTCCCCCTCTATTGACTCCTCCTCTAGAGTCCTGGGTTCCAGTTCTGGACACCCCACTTGAAGAAGGATGATGACCAAGTGGAATCAGTTCAGAGGAGGGCACGAAGGAGGGTCAGCTTAGAAATCCACCTGTCTCCATCCATCCACCCGCCCGCCCCGCCCGCCCACCCGCCCGCCCGTCCGTCCGTCCGTCCGTCCGTCTGTCCGTCCATCCATCCATCTCTTTCTTTCAATTCCTTCTCCCTTTCTTTCCCTTCTTGCCTTTGTTCCTTCCATCTATCCATTGATCCTCAGTCGATCGGGAAGGAAGGCAGGAAGGAAGTCTCTTCGTTAATTACTTGCCCCTTCCTGACACAGCGCTTGTCTCGGGCTCTCCCGCTTCCCTTCTCCGTTTGCCCTCCTCCCCACCCTACGAGGCAGAAGAGGCTCTTGAGTCTTCCTGGGCTTGTTGAGGACTAGAACCCCAACGTGCCCATCCGACCTCCGCCCCGGGAGCTGACGCTACGCTGCTTTCTCTCTCTCTTTCTCTCTATCTCTCTCTCTGTGTGTGCCAGGAATCCACCCTGAAGAGCGTGCTGAGCGCCCTGTGGAACCTGTCGGCTCACAGCACCGACAACAAGGCCGCCATCTGCGGGGTGGACGGAGGCCTCGCCTTCCTGGTGGGCACCCTCACCTACAAATGCCAGAGCAATTCACTGGCCATCATCGAGAGCGGCGGAGGAATCCTGAGGAACGTCTCCAGCCTTGTAGCCACCCGGGAGGACTACCGGTCCGTCCTTTTTCTTCTGGACCTTTTTCTGCACCTTCTCCCCCTGTATTTTTTTTGGGGGGGTGAGGTGGGGTGGAGGGGTGGGGAGGAGGCTAACGCAATGCCCTATAGGGACGAATCTGGATTTCGGCTCCTCTGGCTGAAATTCAGGGAGTTCTTACTCTCACAAATAAATAAAAAATTAGACTACAGATCGCATTATCCCCCAATCAGCTCTGCTTTATGGGAGTTGTACTCAAAAATAAGATGACCAAGTGGAACCAGTTCAGAGGAGGGCACGAAGGAGGGTCAGCTTAGAAATCCACCTGTCTCATCCTTCCTTCCTTCCTTCCTTCCTTCCTTCCCTTCCCGTCCCGTCCCGTCCCTTCCCTTCCTTTCCTTCCTTCCTTCCTTCCCTTCCCTTCCTTCCCTTCCTTCCCTTTCTTTGTGGTTCCTAACCCTGAGTCTCTAGATGGACTACAAGTTCTGTAATTTCTGGCTAGCACTGCTTGTGGCAGAGGCTGCTGGGAGTTCAAGCACATCTGAGGACGCAAGGTTCTAGACCAGTAATTCCCCAAACTTGGGTCCCAAGATGTTCTTGGACTGCAACTCCCAGAAATCCAGACCACTCACTCGTGGCGGAGGCTTCTGGGAGCTGTAATCTGAGCGCCTCTGCGGACCCCCCAGTGTTCGAGGGAAGGGAGAGAGATTTCCACTCAAGAACTGTCCTTTGATTCTGTTTCAGGCAAATCCTGAGGGACCACAACTGCCTCCAGACCCTCCTGCAGCACCTCAAGTCCCACAGCCTCACCATCGTCAGCAATGCCTGCGGCACCCTCTGGAACCTCTCCGCCCGCAGCCCCAAAGACCAGGAGCTGCTCTGGGACCTGGGGGCCGTCAGCATGCTCCGGAACCTGGTCCACTCCAAGCACAAGATGATTGCCATGGGGAGCGCCGCAGCTCTCCGGAACCTGCTGGCCAACCGGCCGCTCAAGTACAAAGACGCTACGGTGATCTCCCCAGGCTCCTGCACACCCTCCCTGTACATGAGGAAGCAGAAGGCACTGGAGGCCGAGCTGGACGCCAAGCACTTGGCCGAAACCTTCGACACAATAGAGAAGCAGACGCTCAAGAGCCAGGGGGCCAAGAAGCCCCTGAGGCATGTGGAAAACCTGGTCAAGGACTACGCTTCCGACTCGGGTTGCTTCGACGACGACGAGGTGCCCAATGTCGCTGGCGGTGCCGAGACCGGGAACGCCTCGGTCCTCTCCATGTTCCTCCACTCCTCCTTCCTTCAAGGCCAGGCTTTGCCCCGAGCCGCTGGCCCAAGGAGAGGGCCGGAGCCCGAGAAGGACGAGAGTGGGAAGCCACCGGAAGCCAAGAAGGTCCCCCCGCTCCTGTTGCCCGCGGACAACGATGTCTCCCTGGCGGCCGAGAAGCTGGCCAACAAGATTTCCACCGCGGTCGCCAAGATCGACAAGCTGGTGGAGGACATCTCCATTCTCCACACCTCCTCGGACGACAGCTTCAGCCTCAGCTCCGAGGACCACGGATTGGACTGGCAGTATGGCTCGGAGGGGGTTCGGGAGGCCCGCGCGCAGTCCTGCTCCCCGTGCCGGCTCTCCGACGCCGGTGGGTTCGCCAAGCGGGAGGGCCTGAGCCGGGCTCACACCCTCTTGAGGCTGAAAACGGCCTACACCAGTTTGTCCAACGACAGCCTCAACAGCGGCAGCACCAGCGACGGGTACTGCCCGAAGGAGCACATGAGGCCCTGTCCCCGGACCACCTTCGTGGACTTCAAGGACGAGCTTCATCGCTACCAGAGGCGCCCCAGCCGCCTCGACCTGAAGAACATTCTGACCCACCGGCCGGAGAAGGGAGAGACGCCTGGAAGGAAGCCGCAAGATCACACCGGTGGGGTGGAGAAACCAGAACCTCTGGAGAAGGTCAAGAAGACCAGCGGCGACGTTGCCGAGAAGGAGGACGAACCGAAGAGTCAAGATCTGAAGAGGGAGCTGGACCCTGAGCCCGGCATCCACACCATTAAACTCTCCCCATCCTATCAGCATGTTCCTCTTGTGCAGAATACAGACAACGCCAACCCAGCCGCTGAGACGGTGGGCTTCTTAGGAGCCGGTTCTTATCCCCCAACGGCGTCGGCACCGACGACAGATCGTCTGAGCAAGATTCTTGAGAAGCTGCCACTCGCCACGGCCGGAGGAGGAGAACCGGAGCGCCTGCGGAAATACACGGCGGAGGATCCCCCGGCCTGTTTCTCTCGATGCAGCTCGCTCTCCTCGCTCTCCTTGGCCGACCACGTCCTGGATGGGCAGAGCCACAGCGAGAACGAGATGGACAGCGATTCTTCCTTGGAGATTATCGAGGTGGAAGAAGTGGAAGGTGGAGCGCCCAAGGAGGAGGAAGACAGGAGGGTGCCGATGGAGGTGGAGACTCTGCCAGCCGTCTCTCGCCCCATCACCATTCCTTTGTCCAAGAAGGAGAAAATGTTCCTTCGGGGAGCTTCGCCTTCCCGCCACGAAGACCTCACCCCTTCCAGCTCCTCGGAGAACTACATCCAGGAGACCCCCTTAGTGATGAGCCGCTGCAGTTCGGTCAGTTCCCTGGGCAGTTTTGAGAGCCCGTCCATCGCCAGCTCGATCCAGAGCGAGCCCTGCAGTGAGATGATCAGCGGGACTGTCAGCCCCAGCGAGTTGCCGGACAGCCCCGGGCAAACCATGCCCCCAAGCCGGAGCAAAACACCACTCTTCGAACCGAGCGGGCCGCCGGAGAAGGAGGCCAGCCAGTTCAACATCCAGTGGGAGAACAATGTCAAGAAATTCATGGAGATTGCGGACTTCAAGGAGCGCTTCCAGATGCCGCAGGACCTGGACTCCATGGTCTACTTCACCGTGGAGAAGCCCAACGAAAACTTTTCGTGTGCCTCCAGCTTGAGCGCCTTACCCCTCCACGAACACTACGTGCAGAAGGATGTGGAGCTGAAATTGATGCCCCCGTTTCCTGAGAGAAGCGGTCTGAGCTTCATGGCCCATGAGAAACGAGAGGAGGAGAGGATGGCGGAAAGCCAGAGGAAGCCGGAGAGGATCGAATTGACCTCCGATGAAGACCTTGAGATCTTGAAGGAGTGCATCAACTCAGCCATGCCTTCGCGCTTCCAGAAGGTCCATACGACTTTAGTCTCTAGCCTTTCGGGCCAGGGGTTGAATCCTCCATACAAGAAACAAAGGCACCTTCCTATCTACATGCTGGTGCCCGCCGGGTCCCACCTGGGTATCCCCAAGCATAGACGAGCAGTGGTTTCCAGACCAGCCAAGGACTACGCTGGCGATGAGGACTCCTTCACCGATTCAGCAGAAGGAACGCCGGTCAACTTCTCAAGCGCCACTTCCTTGAGTGACGAGACCCTTCAGTACCCGACGAAAGAGGAAGGGGAGTCGAGGCGTTGCTCGGGGAAGACCCGCAGGAGGGAAGCCGCGGGGCCAAGAGGAGGAGGAGGAGGGCTCAAGATGGAGGTTGTGATGCCCTGCGAGCGGGGCGGACGGATCACCTCCAGCCATTCCACGCCCACTAAGATGGTCTCCTCCTACAAGCACCGATCCGGGTCGAACAGCGCCAGCCCACTCCGGGTGGGAAGGGCTCAATCCGCTGAGGCCAAGCGTGGCCACGTTCCCCTCAAGAACCTGGAGCTGAATCTCACGAGGCAAGGCAGCTGGAGAGCTTGTTCGGAAGGAAGCCGTCCTAGGAAGGAGAGCCTTCCGGAGAACGGCAGCCACGACGCCGACCGGGTCTTCCGGTCGCTGTGCCACACCACGCCGACGGAGGAGGCTGTGTTTTGCTTCTACGAGGACTCGGACGGCCTTGGGGAGAGGAGTAGGAAGGACTCGCCCAAGAGAAAGGCCAGCGACCCTGGAAAAGGCCTGAAGAAGGAAGGTTGGGCGGCCAAGAAGGAGCTTCCGCTAAACGCCAAACCGACGCTTCCGGCTAAAATCAAGATGGCGCCCAAGCTACGCAGCAATCTCATTGCGGATGAGACGCCGCCCTGCTATTCTCTCAGCTCCTCCCTGAGTTCTTTAAGCGACCTGGAATTCTACACAGCCGAGGAGAGGACACAGCTGTACGGAGGCCGGGCCAGCCGCCCGTTAGGGTTAAGCCGTAGGAACGAGTCGAGGGCCCCGCCGCCGAAAGCCAGAGACAGCTCTGCCAGTTCCCTCAGTTACAACTCGGATGACGACCGGACGCCGAAGGGTGCAGGCCCAGCCGTGCCCAGGAGGAGACGCCAGGCGACGAAACGGAGGTACGCCGAGAAAGATGGGAAGGGGTTAAAATTTAAGGAGTGGAAAGCCAAGGCGGTAGCAGACGACAGGGCTTCGGAAGTGGGTTCGGATCTGGACAGCGTGGAGTGGAAAGCCATCCAGGAAGGGGCGAACTCGATCGTCACGTGGCTGCACCAGGCCGCCTTGGCATTCGGCCGGGAGCCGTCGTCTGAATCCGACTCCATCCTCTCCTTCATGTCTGGCCTCTCGGCAAGCTCCACTTTGCAGCTGTCCCTGGAAAGGTCGGAGAAGAAGAGAGAAAAGAAGGGCGCCATGGGGAAGAAGGAGCGGACGAAGGCTTTCCAAGACAGCAAGAAGGGGGTTGAAAGCGGGCCTGGCAGGAATAACAGACCAGAGAAGGTCCTCAGCCAGCAGAAGCCACCAACCAACCTACCGGTGGTCTTCCGCGGCCGAACCGTGATCTACATGCCCAGCGTAGCAAAAGAGTCACAGTCTAAAAGCCAAACATCAACCCCAAAGAAGGCAGGGACCGCCACGAAGCCGGACGCTGCCGCCAAGAATCCGAACCTGAACCAAGCGAGGTCACGCAGCCTCCATCGGCCCGGGAAGATCTCCGAACTGGCGGACCTCACCTTGCCCAAGAGGAGTGCAACACCGCCTGCCCGGATCACCAAAGCTCCGTCTTCTGGGTCGTCCAGAACCTCCACCCCATCCCAGCCCAACCAGAGGAAGCTGGTGTCTCCATCACAGCTGCCCCCCAGCCGGCAGGTGCCGCCAGCTCGCGAAGCCACCAAGCCGGGTGGCAACACCACCCCTCCCAGCCCGAACCCCAAACCAGTTCAGAAATCACCCTTGTCCAAGCAACACAAGACTCAGAAGTCCCCCGTCCGCATCCCCTTCATGCAGAAGCCTGCCAAGAAGACCTTGCTCATGAGGAACCCCATGCCCATGCTGGAGGAGCAGGTGGGCAGAGGGAGCAGCGCGAAAAACCAGCCGAGGCCCAAGACCGGCGGGAGAGCCGTCCTCCCAACGAGCCGCCTGAACCTGGTCCGCATGCCTTCGGCCAGATCTGTCGGCGGCGACTCCGACCGCTCTGGCTTCTTGCGCCAACTGACCTTCATCAAGGAGTCATCCAGCCTTCTCATGAGGCACAGGGCTGAGCTCTCCTCTTCTTCCTCAGAGCCCAGGCCCACACTTTCTCGGGGCCCCTCACCTCAGAGGGGCCGGACTGGCCTGCCCGCGGTCTTCCTCTGCTCTTCGAGGTGCAAGGACCTCAAAGCGGACAAGCAGACGGATCCGGGCCCTCGGCCGTCCGTCTCCAAAGCGCCCAGCCCTGGTCCGAGAGCCCCGGTCAGCGGTAGACCCCCGAGACGAACCAGTTCAGAGAGCCCCTCCAGACTCCCCGTCAAAACCAGCCACACTCCGCCGGAACCTTTCAAGCGCTATTCGTCCTCTCCTCAAATCAACATCATCAAGCGTGCAGCCAGCCCGGCTTCCTCGGCTCCTCCGTGTTGCCCCGAGTCATGCAGCGGCCGGAAGAAAAGCGAGGAGGCTTTGAAATTCCCGGCAGTTCCTCCTACGGAAGAGTCCGAGAAGCCGCTGGATGACCATCAGCAGCAAACGATGCTGAAGGGGACGTGGAAACGGATTCGGGACGAGGACATCCCACACATCCTAAAAAGCACCCTTCCCTCCACGGCTCTGCCGCTGGTGAGCATCTTGAAGGAGGAGGAAGACCAGCCGGTCCAAAGCGCCCTCGAACGGAAGACCAGTGATGCTGTGGTCCAAACGGAGGATTTCCCAACCACAAAGACCAACTCCAGCACATCTCCGACTCTGGAGAGGCCCGCCGTGCTGGCCAAGGTCTCGTTGGGCTGCGGGGCCGGGGACGCCGACGGCCGAAATCCGGGCAAAGTCTCGGCTGTGCCCATTTCCTTTACTCACGAGGGGCCCGCCGCTCCCCTCGGGACTTTTCCACCCATCAGGCACAGCTCTCCAAGCCGGGCTGCCCGGGTGACCCCATTCAACTACACCCCAAGCCCCATGGTGGAAGCCGCGCTCAGCGAGAAACAGACGGAAAAGGTCCACATCTGACCCGCTCGCCCCGGTTGGCCTCCGGCGGTAAGCCACCTTCACTGCTGCACCTCGGTCCAAATATCAGAAGCTTGTGTCCATTTCATGTTGTTGTTTTTTTCAATTATGGTCTTTCCACCTCCTCTTTTTATAATGAGCCACGGAGAAACCAGGGGGCTGTTTCTTAGCAACACAAGACTTATTGGAGCAGTTTCTTATGAAACAGACAGAAGAGAACTCTGGTGGCTGATATTTACTCTCCTTCCTTCCTTCCTCTTATCCATCATCAGTTCCTTCCTTCCTTCCTTTGCAAATGGCATTTTGGAACCTTTTTATCCCCACGGGGGCTGCGCTGAACACACATGGATCCAGAACCTTTTCAGATGCACAGCGTCGATCCCTCCGTGATGGTGCTACAAGCGACTCTTGAGGGTCCTTCAGACAGAGGCAGGAGCCGCCCTCCAGGCCCACTTAAAACGCTTCCAACGGTTGGGTAAGAAAACTAGAAGTCCGCAAGGCAGAATCCTTTTGTCGGCTTGGTCGATGTTACTTTTTCCAGACGGAGCCTCTTTTCACCAACAGAAGGGGTGGAGCGATTTCTTTGCTCCGTTCTTGCTTCCTATTGCTAGCCGAGGTGGGACATGAACTCCGTTTTTGATGTGGAAGCTTCTCCGGTCTTGTACCTGCACTGTCTCCCTGACAGAGATGTGCTTGTGAGTGCAACACACAAACACACACACACACACACACAAGTCCCCAGCTTCCGCCAAAGACCTGCTCTTATTTTCAGCAGCGGAAAAGGCAGCCAGTCCTTGATGCTTCAGACGATACATGTTGGGGCTCTTCCAGAAAAGTTCTACCCCACTTTCTCTGGGTTGATGCTGGTTGGAAAGGGAGCACATGAGAGGGATCACGATTCACATCCAAACTTCACTTTAGGAAGCCACTTCTTCCAACTGCCCTGCTCCCTTGAATCAAGAACTGCTCCTTGGTTTCGGTATCTGACTTTGGAGCGAAAGGCTGGGAGTTCGAATCCCCTGCTGGGCCTCCTTGACAGAGATGGGACTTGATGATCTATAGGGCCCCTTCCAGCAGTTATAAGATGATGATGATGAATAGCTGGGGAATTTAGGTGGACTGGAGTAGAACTCTGCAGTTTGAAGATTATTACTATATGGCATGTGAGAAGTTGACTTCCCTGCTGGCATGTCTCGTTTTAAGCGATATTCTTGTGTTTGTGTGAAAACGGAAAGGCGATCGGAAGCTTCTGGCAAAAGGAACCTGGTGAAAAGCCCCATCATTGGACTTTCCAGGAACAAACCCCCGAGCGAAATAAACCATGCCTCCAGGAAGGACAAAAAGCACCACAGAAAATGTCACAGTTGTAACAGGAACAAGCAGGACGTTGTGCGGATGGTGGGTTAAAAGCATCAAATGCATCAGGGATTAATCAGGTATTTCACGGGCAGTGGATTCTTCTTCTGGAAGAGTCCTACACAAGGCTGTGTGGTGTTTGCTCAAAGGATCGTTTGGCTTTCCCCGGTGCCCCCACCTGCATCATGGGAATCAACCCTGTCAGTCAAAAAACCCATCTCAACTCTGGGTGACAACCCCCCCCCCCCATTTCTGGATGTCCAGTGTGTGCCGGGAATGGCCGGCTCCCGAAATCTCCATCAAACGTGCTGGCTGTTCTCCTTCAGTGCCAACTAAACCTTTTTGGGGGAGGGCCAAAAAGGGAGAGCCCCCCTTCCCAGCTGCGAGGATCGTCATGAGAGCGAGTGAAAGAAGCCAGAGACCTCGTTGTGGGAAGAGAAGAAACAAACAGAGCCTTAATTTCCACACTTTGGATGCATGGTTTCAGCTGCCAGTCTGGATGTGTTGACCCGAAGCGGAGAGGGCTTGCGTTTGAGTAAATGAGTCTCTTCATCTCACTATTTGGCACCCAGGAGATATAAAAACCAAGACATTTCTTGACTAATTTATTTGGGGGTAGGGGTGGGTGGGGTTTGGACTTTTTTTTTTGGCTTGGAACAGAAAAGAGAGGGGGGCCCACCCCATCAGGGGTAAGGAAAAGTGGGGGGGGACCCTTCCAGCTGGAGAACCCCTGGTCTGTCAATAAAGGATGTTGTGTAGTTATTCCATTGTCTCCTACTTAAATGCATTTGGGCAGGGGGGCCGGAAAGACACCAGGCAAGGGTGTGTGTGTTTAAACAAGATGGACAACAAAATGATGCTCTGGATCCCTGTGAAATTCCGTCAACAAGGCCCGGTGCAATAGAATCCAGGGATGCTGGCCCATCTTTAGGTTTAAATCCCCCAAGTCTGAGTCCCTCTTTTTTAAAAAAGTAGTTTCCTGTAGTCAACCTCGAGAGTTTCCAGGGATTTGAACCCAGATCTCCTGAAGCCTGGCCTCAGAATTTATCCCTGCTCCCAGCAGCCTCCGCCTGCATTCACACAGTGACCCTAAACGCCTGGAGGGCACATCCCGAGATCAGAGTCGGAACAGAGCGCCTTGTATCTATCCCTTTAAAATCAACCCCTGGGTCTGTTTTTTCGGACCGGGGGCGGGTCTCCTCCCCCAGGCCGGCCCTGGCCGTGTCGCCCACCCACCCCAGAGGGCCGTCCGCCGGCCTGGATGGCTCGCTCACACGCTCTCCTCCCCGGCCTGGCCCGGAAGGGGTTAAGGGAGGCGGCCCAGCCCTTCCCGCATACCTGGGCAAAAGGGTTTCACCTGCGCTCCGCCTGGGAGGAACGGGAAGACCCGGAGGGGGAAAGCCGCCTCCGGCCGCCCTGGAGCCCCGCAGCTGGCCGGTAAGTACCGGGGACCCCCGACTCGCCACTGGTCGCCAAGCGCGCCCCTCTCCAAAACGCGCCCCTTGCGCCCTGGGCGCACGGCGGGCGCCCAAGCAAGGACTCCCCCCCCCCCGGCGCCAGGTTGCCTTTCTCTTGGCCTTTCACTTTCAGGAAGGAAACAAGGGAAAGTGTTCGCCCCCCCCGCCCGCCTGGACCCCTCCCGCTGGCCCCGATCCTAGCCCCCTTCCCGGAGAGTTCTCCCCCCCACCAGGCTTTGAGAATGGACTTGGGGAGCCGGGCGCGGAGCTCCCCCCGGGTCGCCTCCTGCGGCCTCTTGCCCGTCACGCTCCCCAGGAAGGCTTGCGGGCCGCTCTGTGGCAGGAGCTGACGCGTGTCGGCACGCTCCCACGAGCGCCAGCGGAGCGCACAAGGCGGAGGGGGGCGCGGCACCTTGGAGTGGCCGCCCCCAGTGGCCTTTTGGGGTCGGCCTCGGAGGTCTTCGCCTTGCCTCGAGAGTAGACCGGCTGGATCCCTTGTGGGGCGGTCGAGTAAAGTCTCCCATTGAGCCGGTGGGTCTACTCTCTCCCGCTTTGGGGGAAGCAGAGAGAGCGAGAGACCGTCTCCCAATCGATTCCTGCTGGTCCCTCTTTTTCTGCGCCCTCACCTCAACTCGCCACAACTGATAATCTGTTTACTGTATTCCTTTCGTGTGTATTTCGCTCCATTTATACCCTCCCTGCCTATCTGGGAAGGGTCTCCCTGAAGTCAGAACGGACTTGAGCCGGCACAGTGGCCAACATCCTTTCCTCTCTGGGGAGCTTAGCTCTGAACAGAGAGAAATCAATTAAAAGACATCGTGAGCCTAATATTGGCAAAAGTAACACGGATTATATGGCAAGTTTAGGTCGGCCGTTGGCCCTGCCTGTCATGGTCCTGGCCTGCGAAGCTATTGTTCCCGTCATCTCAGGGCTGCTGGCAAGGATGATGGGAGCTGTTGTTCCGGACGTCGGAAGGATGCTGGATTAGGGAGAAGAGTCTTGTCCCCGAGGAAGTGGACTTGCTCACAAAAGCATATATTAAAGAAATATAACAGTTTGTCTTTGAGGTACCACCACATTTTTCTTTTATAATAATAATAATAATAATAATAATAATAATAATAATAATAATAATAATAATAATAATAATAATAATAATAATAATAATAATAATATTATTATTATTATTATTATTATTATTATTATTATTATTATTATTATTATTATTATTATTATTATTATTATTATTTTGTTTTTACCTATAATTAAAGCCCTGTTCATTGCTTTTACATCCGTTCCGACTTCTGGCAACCCTAGGAATTAATAACCTCTCAAAGGAGCTGCCTTTTAACGGTTGTGGATTCCTTGACTGGGTCAATCCATCTCACCTCAGGTCCCCCACTTTTCCTACTTCCTCCAACTTTTCCTAGCATTATTGGGTTCCGCCCCCCCCCCAAGAGAGTTTTGAACCTCCCATTAGATGAACCCCTTACTTGAGACAAACTCAGATTCTGTTTCTCAGCAGCTATGCTACTTATTCCACTTATTTCTGCTATAACTGAGCGGGTGGGTGGCTCGGTGGTTTAGCTCTCTGGCTGCGGAGCCCGAGGTTGGGAGTTCGAATCCCCCACTGGGCCTCCTTGACAAGGGCTGGACTGGATGATCTCGAGGGTCCCTACCAGCCCTGCATCTCTAAGGTTATTATTCTTATTATCATTACTGTGGGAGTCATGACGGAGCTTGAGTTGAGGTCTTGTAGAGGTCTTATGGGGCCATCGCTGGCTGGGTAGCTCAGTGGGGTCGGTGTCTGTTGGGAGTTCGAATTCCCCATTGTGTGCCTCCCAAGAGAACAGCCAGCCGGGGTAGCCTTGGGCCAGCTGCACCGTCCCAGAAGAAGGGAAAGGGGAAACCACTTCTGAGTGCACTCTACCTGGAAAACCCCAAAAAGGGTCCCCATAAGTGAGAATTAACTTGATAGCACGTGATTGTTATTATGGGCTGTTCAGTGGCTTTCCAGCATACGCCCGCCCTAATAGGATTTGGGGCATATATGTGATTTTCATGGGTTGGTTTCACAATCCTCGCTTTTCCAGTGAATTTCCAGGCTGAAATGGGAATTCGAACCCAGGTCTTCTCTTCTGTCCAGCCACAACATCCCACTAGCTCTCAGCAGGGATACAGCAGTCGTTTAAAGAGATTAGGAAGCAGAAATCCTCAATTAGTCCTGGAGCTTTCCCGGATGACCTTCGGCCTCGGGGTTTTCAGCCTGAGCTAATCTAACTCAGATGGTTGTGTAAGGATAAGAACTTTTTACGCCAGGCTGAATGAAGGATTCAGGGAAGTGGAATTGAAACAGAACGGATAACAACAACAACAACAACAATATCTGGTTTTTGACCTGATATTTATGTTTGGGTTAAAACTTGTAGCTGTTATACCAGCCTGTGTTTTTATTATTTTGATTGACTGCACGTCCTGTTGTTGTTGTTGTTGTTGTTGTTGTTGTTGTTGTTGTTGTTGTTGTTGTTGATGATGATGATGATGATGATGATGATAATAATAATAATAATAACAACAACAACAACAACAACAACAACAACAACAATAACAACAATAATAATAATAAATGTGTATGGACTACCCTTCAACAGCAATAATATTTATTTATACTGAGCATTCCAATGCAGTTAGTAATGTAAACACATATGGGACGTTTCACCCTAAACTTGGGGGTGTTCCGTGTCGTCAAGTAAGATACGACTTAATCCCGACCCGAATGGGTAAGAGAATCGAGTTGATTCAGGAGTGGTTTTCCCCGTTCCCTACCCCCAGTGAGTTTCCGTGGCTGAGCAGGAATTCGAACTCAGAACTCCTGAGTCCTAGGCCGTCACTCTATCCACGACCCCACACTGGGAACTCAGTAACATTATGTATATATGAAATTGAACATTAAAACCTGGACATCATGGGTGTTTCCCCAAAAATAAGACAGGGTCTTATATTAATTTTTGCTCCAAAAATGCATTGGGGCTTATTTTCAGGGGATGTTTTATTTTATTTTATTTTTTCCATGTACAGCCATCTGCCTTCATTCAAACACAGTCCTCTGGCTGCGGCACAAGGGTGGAGGCCAGGGCTTCACTTCACTGGGGGTTATTTTGGGGGTAGGACTTCTATGACGAGCATCCTGAAAAATCATCCTAGGGCTTATTTTCAGGTTAGGTCTTATTTTCAGGGAAACAGGGTAGCCAGAGCGCCTTCCCGCTCAGGGTTACAACCTGGCCTTGAAAGAAACTGGAGACGGGAGATTCAGAGATAAGTTTCACCCTGCTGGAGAGCCAGCCTCTTCTTCTAAATGGACGTAATTCTGCCTGGGGCTAATTCCGCGGTGAGATGGGGGGGCGGGGAGGAAGAGAAAGCAAAGAAAAAAGGAGTGTTTATTTAAGTTTGTTTGTCTGAAAATTCTGAGTCACTGGATCTTGCTGCCTTCCCTCCCCTTCATTGAAAAAAAGAAGTACTTTTTTTGTTTGTTTTAAAGAAATCTCACAGCTCTTGCAAACTCAAAAGTCGTGGTTTCTTTCAGGGACTCCGTCCATCTCATATTCGGCCTTCCTCTTCTCCTGCTGCCTTCTGTGTTTCCCAGTGATTGTTGTTGTTGTTTCAAATTCCATGCTGTTCCATCCTACCCGCAGTCATTCCCAGCGGTTCCCAACACAATAAAAAGGAAAAATCCTCTTGCAAAATGTTCCGAATTAAATGTCCTTCAATGAAATAAACAAAATTCTACAAGTATATACAACCACCAACATTTACAAACACTGTGAAAACAGGACCAAATGGGTGGCGGATACAATCCCGGGATCTCCAGCCGGCGTCTGCTGGACGGGGCGGGTGGAAAACAGCACTCAGGGAAGCCGCCTCGGCGTTCCTCCCTTTCCAGTAAAACCAGTTAGGTGGCGGCTGCGAAGGAGCTGAGCATGTTTGTCCCTCGGCTGCCCCAACGGTGGAAAAAGTCATCCCGGGGGCCAGTCCAGAGGTTTCCTAGGCCTTGCACTCTCCAAATGAAGGCCCGGCTCCAGGCGAGCCGAAATTCCGGCCTTAAGCCCCTCCCCCCCCAAAAAAGAGCCCTCAAACTGTCCTTATTCTACCCAGAAAGCAGTTTTGTTCCTGCTCAAAGAATGGCATTTTCCCATCTTGCTCTGTGACAACCTTCCTTCCTTCCATCCATCATCAGCTCCTTCCTTCCTTCCTTTTATCCATCATCAGCTCCTTTCCTTCCATCCTTCCTTCCTTCCAGATTACTTCCGGCCTTGCTTCTGGTTGGTAATGCACTGAAAATAAAGCTGCTACCGTGCAGTCACTCCGACCCCCATCTGCCCCATCTGATGGGGCGGCATGATGGGAGTTGGGAGTCCAAGACCCCTGGGGAGCAGGGGAGCACAGCCCCCCTCCCCAACGCCTGGCCCCTATAGGTCTGAAAATTCCCAGAAAGTGAACCAGCACTGTTGCCAAGCTAGCCTGGGTTTGAGCCATCCTGGGGAAAGCCAAAATGTGCGATGGTCAGACTCCCTAAAAGAATCCACAACTTTTGGGTTCAAAGGACTGTCAAGGACAGGAAATGTCAGCGCTCCCTGACTCAGAGGGTGGTCGTCAGTCCGAGGAGAGTGTGCATCGAAGCAATTAGCAGCCGGATCATTAACGAACCATTGTCTTTTGGTTTGTAGACTCTGCCTTCTCGCCTGGCCATGGAGGACCTGTATCAATAGAGAGGTCATATATTTGCACGCTCGTGTCTGGGGAACTGGACTTTGATCCACGGGGGAGCGTGAAATCCTTCTGGGGGTCACGAAGGGCGGGTCTTTTGGAGGAGAAATGCAGGGCAAAAATAGTTGAAAGAAAGAAATGCAAATATTTTAGCTTTCTTTTCTTCTCCGTTGGTATTTTTGTTCTCCCTTCTTTAACGTTGGTGCTTTTTTGCTGTGTGTGTGTGGTTTGTGTGTGTGTGGTTGGTTGGTTCTTGTTTTTTTGGCACCGTGTCAGTGAGATTTAAGCTCTTTTTCCCCCTTGATCCGGATCCGACCCCGAAGAGAGCCCTTTGCCAGTTGAGCTCCTGCCGGGAGGCTCTTCCGGGGTCCCCTCCCGCACGGCGGCCTTGTTTGTTTGCTCGGCCGGCGTAGCCAGGCCCCCACCTAGAAGAGGTGTGGTGTGTTCACCTGGCTGAGGCGGTGGAGCGAAGGGTGAGGCCCAGCGGGCTGCCAAAAGGGAGCTGTAAGCGCCTGAAGCAGAACCGGAACCCCGTGTCCTCATTCCAGGCCCCTCGGCTCGGTGAGGTGGGAGCTGCTGGCCGCCGTGGGGGTCTTCCCACCCACCCCTCCGGCCCATCTGGGTGGCTGGCCTGCAGAGGGCGGGAAGCACAAGATTTTCCTCTTCCCCCCCTTTTGCACGAGGAAGCATTTGCACGGTTGCACGACGATGGTGTCCCAGCCAGGGCTCCGCTGATCAACATGGCTGTCAGATTCCAGGCGAGTCGGAGTGCGTGCGTGTGTGCGTGCGTTTGGGGGGGTGTCTTTATCCGGATTTTATGCTTACATTCCATTTGTCATTTTTTTTTCAACTTTCTTTTAACTCAAGCTTTGGTTGAATTCTAAGTCACACTGCCTGGCTCTGCCCAGCTTTGCAAAGCATCTGAGCCGGCACTCTAGACATGCTCAGGGGAATCCTTGTTTTCCTGCTTCTTGCTGTTATTTGCCATCCAGTGGCTTCCAACTGCTGGTAGGGGTCTATATCTAAGGTCCAAGGAGTGGGTCCCTCGTGGCCGACGCCTCTCCACAAGTTTCTGCCGCTCTGCCGGGACTTGAATCTGCTTCTCTTGAGACCCAGCCTGTCTCTTTCTCTCCTCTACCCCACCCAGACTCTCCTCTTCCCTGAGACTAATTTTTCCCAGCTTCTCCTGGTGTCCAGAAGCTGGAGCCATAAGAGGCAACGGTGCCTCTGTGCGCATACAGAGTGCATTTTTAAAAAAACATAGTGCAGAGTAAACACAGTCAACTTGCTGGGAATTTTCTTGTGCAGGAAGATTGTGATTGTCGTTCTGTGTGTTTTCCTCTTGCTTTGTTCCTGCTCCCAAGCAGCCGGAAGCTCACCTGTCGGGTGGCGGTTCAACAGGGCTCCGGGTGTGAAAATCGGGATGCTGCCCCCCCCCCGCCCAAGTTTTGGGATCAAGATGCAGGCAAGCCCTGAGGTGTGCCCGTGCACAGGGCGGGATCCGGAAGATAACAAAGCAAAGGACATTCCTGGCGGCCATAATGATCGGCCAGGAATGTGGGCGGGTCGCTTTGGCCAGATCGGCTCTCCTTGGGCTTTCTGGGCGGAGTCGTTTGGCCCTGGCAAGGGTCAAAACCTCCGTGGGGAGCTAGTCCTCATGATTCTTCTCGCTTACACCTTGCCCCCCCCAGCCCCTAAAAGGCCAGCCGCTGCCTTGATAGCTCTTAATTTGAAATAATTTCATTCCTCATTAGAAGCTTCGCGGGTTTCAAACCCCATTCTTCGTGTTTCCCGTAGCCGACCAAATTCGTTTGCCAGCCGGGGAGCTGGTATCTGAAATCCATCCGAATTG